>NC_133903.1:36546607-37929107 GCF_964199755.1 Larus michahellis | reverse complement strand
ACTGATGAATAATGAGCATTAAAAGGTAAAATGCTGATAAAGGCAAGAACTGTGAGTTGGCTGGAAACTAAATGCTTTAATACATCCTTTGTAAGACACAGAGTTTTTAGAAATCTTTCCTATCCTGTCTTCTCAGAACCCCTTCTTGCGGAGGGGTCGGTAAGTTTAAATCAGTGTTGTACAGAGCTCTGTTAAATCCGTTAAAAAGTAAATTTCAGAAACAAGGCAATGGTTAACTTCTTTTGAAAAATGTGGTTATTTCCAGGTAGCTTAGAAGGACTATGATGTGCTCTGGGGCAGAGATTCATTCTTTTCTTTTTAAATTCCGGTTTCTGATTTTACCAATTTACTTACACGTATGCTAGTTTGTGACCAAAGTTGCACTCTGCATTTTCACTTGAGAACTGGAATAAGTTCTTTTTTCTAAGCTAAACCAGCCTAGTGCTCTGTCTCCTGTATAAGATGGACCAATTCTTAAACAGCTTTCCAAAACGGCTTCAATTTAATTCCATTTTATTGCAGTTGAAGATGTTGTATTACTTCTTCAAGAGTTTCCCATTGACTGTCAGGAAGGGAATAAAAACATCCTTTTATTATCTTTTCAATTTGTAGTATTAATTTCCTCTAGATAATTGAGCTGAACTTAGGGAACATACACATAAAAAGGCAACAGGGACAGCACTGAGAAAACAGGTTATTAAAAACGGCTAATGATTTCTGCATGGTTATTCAGCCTGGAGAAGAGAAGGCTCCCGGGAAACCTCATTGCGGCCTTCCAGTACTTAAAGGTGCCTACAGGGAAGATGGGGAGGGACTCTTTATCAGGGAGCGGAGCAATAGGATGAGTAGTAAGGGTTTTAAACTGAAGGAGAGCAGATTTAGATTAGATATCAGGAAGAAATTGTTCACTATGAGGGCGGTGAGGCACTGGAACAGGTTGCCCAGAGAAGCTGTGGATGCCCCGTCCCTGGAAGTGTTCAAGGCCAGGCTGGATGGGGCTTTGAGCAGCCTGGTCTAGTGGTTGGTGTCCCTGCCCAGGGCAGGGGCGTGGGACCTAGATGGTCTTTAAGGTCCCTTCCAACCCAAACCATTCTGTGATTCTCTGATTCACTGGTCATTCAGGTCACTGCTCGAATTCCGTGTGGCTACTCCGGAGCACACTCAATATATCTGGGCACCCATGAGAGGTAATTACGGTCCGACATAAGACGTCAGCGTCGCGGCAGTCCCCGAGCGCTTCTTGCCCCGGCCAACGCCACCCATCCAACTACCCAGGGAAATTAATTGCGGGAACGTAGGGCTGCCAGGCTCCGCCCGCCCTGCCGCCCCCGGCCCGCCGCCGTTTCGGGGGGAGAAATGCCGTTTTCCCCCTCAAAGGCGGCTGCCCGGCGGCTGCGCGGGGAGCGGCGGGGACGGGGCTGGCAGTGCCCGGCGGCGGCGGCGGCGGCAGGAGGAGCTGCCACCGCCCGCCCCCCGCCCAGCCCGGCACCGCCCGCCGCCCCCCCGCAGCCCGGGGGCCCGGCGCGCCCCGGGGGAGCATGGAGCGGCGCGGGGGGCGGCAGCAGGTGGGCGGCGGGGCTGGGCCGGTGCGGTGCGGTGCGGTGCGGTGCGGTGCGGTGGGAGTGCAGCGCGCCGCGGAGGTGCCGCGCAGCCGTTTGCGGGCAGAGAGAGCGCGGGTGCGTGGCGTTGTGCGGGCAAGGTTGTGCGCTTTCAGAAACGGCAGTCGTTCGAAAGTGGATTTGAATTTCACAGGAAGTTTGTTGTTTTCTTCTCCCTTTTCTTTCTTTGTTCCATTGAGGATTCCGGAGGTAGTGTTTCCGAACGGAGGGAATGGAGACCGGTGGTTGACAGGAAGTGCACGGACACGCCCTGGTTGCTCCTCTTCTTTCTTTTCTGGGCTGGTTTGGTAAGCATGCTTTTTCTTTTTTTTTTTTCTTTTTTTTTTTTTCTGAAAGAAAAGTCAGATCCAAAGTTAGTGGGGTTCTGCACAGCGGTACGCTAAATCTGAACCGCAATTATCACAAGCACAGGGTTGCACTGGGACAGAAGTGACCTTTGCAGCGGTGCACTGCTTTATTGCAGCCTTCCACAGACGTTGAAGTCCTGACCATATGCTTCAGAGGCCCTGCGTGCCCGGCGCTGGCTCATTTAGAATTGGCTTTTTTTGTCAATTAGTCCAGGCTCTGACTGAGCTCTTATTTCCACTTTTTCATTGTAGTCTTGTTATCTTGCAACGTCTGTCTCAAGTTAGATCAAGCCACTGTCTGTCCTGTGTTTAGAACAGCATGCAACAGGCTTTGTCCTTCTTAAGTATGAATTCTTTTTCATGATCTGAGGCTACTCACGATTCTCGTGAATACGCTATTAATCTGTTTTCAATTCAGTTCCTAATAACTCTTTTAATGGAAGCTAACGCGGAGGAATACATCTGCGTTTTGAACACCACAGAAGCTGAAGCTGACCTTTGTGAACAGGATAGCCTCTTTTACATGCTGTCTTATGCTTAGCGCTTCGATCAGTGGAGGGAATGCAAAAAATTAAACCTATAAAATGGTGAGGATTTAGGATTTTTGTTTGTTTTCTGTCACTGTTTTTTTTGCTCAGTTTCTGTGAAATAGCTTATTGCACACATGTATTTGTTTTCTTTTTTTTGATCTTATTTTTAGAAGATGAAAAAATTTTTGGTGACACTGATTTGTTCACATAGTGAAAAAAGTTGAAACTGCGTTAGTAAACTCAGTGGAAACGCGTTATCGCTGGCATTTATAGACACACCCCTTCAGCAATCATACAGCCGTCTATTACTTAACAATATTTATGGCTTTTATCCATCATTCTGCACTTAAAAAAATTAATTCACATGTACTGATGGCAATGGACCTGAAACATCCATCTTTAGAAGGAATACCAGGATTTTTCCGAAAGCGTATTTCAAGTCAAATTAGAATGCCTGCTCATTTCTCCTTTTTCCTCTGGGAACAATTTAATTATTAACAAATATCTGCTATGTAAATAAACTGGATCTGGAAATATTTTGTTATCGTAACAAATTGTCACAAGTAGTATGTCAACTTTAATTGTGGAGTCTCTACAAAGATCTCCATATTGAGACAGCATTAACATGCAGTCGTAATTTAAAAAAAAATATTATTTAACTATTTACACTGCAAACATGTAAGTGAAAATGAGGATACATTGGGGACTAAGGAAGCATGTACTTAAATGTTGTTTATGAGACTCAGTTTTTGCCCAGATTTTAGTCACAAGTGTTAAATGTAGAATAACAAATAAAGGCTCTAAGTCCTTTAAGAAAGCAGTCGTGCTGGATCTGATATGTGCAATCTGTCTCCAGCACAGCTGATCTCCAGCAAAGTCATAGTGGCTAATGTGGGACTGAGGAGACGTGCTGCTGCCAGCAGTTGGCATGTAGCCACAGAGCTTGGTGGATTGTCCTTGGTGTGTATAAAATGTGGTTTACACCCCATGGGACAGAGGAGACGACTGAATCACCGAGTTCTTCAATAGCTGGAGTGCTGTAAATAAGCCTTTGGATAAAGTCGTACCTAGGACTTCATGAACTTCCCAGAAGAATTACTGCTGCTTGGCATGTGGAAAAGTTCTTTTCAAGGGGCATTTTGGCCCTCATGGGGTACAGGAGCAGGGTTTAAGTTGTATTCCTAGGCAAGGTGTCTTATATTGACTGAGGGTTGCTGCTGCTTGGCCAACAGAGATGCTTAGCTGCCTCTGGAGTTTACAGGGAGCTGATCTGCTGGGGCTTTGATCCAGCAGCAGAGCATCTAAAGAGCAGGACAGTGTCACCGAGTCCACAGTGTGGCGCTCTCCAGGTTTTTCACATGTGTTAAAGAACGCATCTTCCTGAAATTTCAGGTAACCTGCATTTTAATTATGCTTCATGTGCTTAAAATATACCTCTGATTAAATTCAGTAGCAGCTGCAAGGGCTCAGCATTTCAGCCAGTAGATTGCCCAGGTGTGTCTTGGAGGGCACCCTGGAAAAACAAGAAGCAGTAGGCATGTGAAAAACTACCGTTTGAGTGACCTTGCCTAGTGACACACATGAACTAGGGTACAGGCAGTGGTGAGCACCTTACTGCTGCTTTCCTATCGTTTTAGTTGAGATGCCTGTCTTTCTTCACCTGTGATACTCTGCTTAATTTATATACTTTCAGCAACAGATGAAGGAAAGCTCGGAGGAGGCAATAGGGCTAAACTTGTCCGTATGACTTGCTCTGGCCTTGTGCAGAGGGGGGAATTTTAGATTTAACTGTTTGCATCCACAAGGAAAAACTGCATGGATCGAAAGGGGTATTTATTGAATGGGAAGGAAAATCTATTGTAGCATGATTTCACATTAAAAAATATTTTAACAGATGTTTATAACTGGCTATGCTGTGATGGCCGGTGCCACAGAAAGGCTTGTGCTTGGATATGACAGCTTCGGGAATATCTGTGGTAGGAAGAACACTCCTGTAAAAGGGGCACCCCTTTCTGGACAGGACATGACTAATAAAAAGTAAGTACGTCAAATGAAGTCTAAGTAAATCAAATGTTTGAGAACTTAATAGGATACACATTTTCTAGTTGTGGATCGTATACATGTGTGTATATATACGTGCTTATGTTGAAAGGCAAAAAATAGGTGTAAGAATGGTGCAAAACGCTGAGTGAAACTAAAAAGTTAAGATGATAGAATTTGAAAATGGGCTACATTGTTATGCTTTATGCTGCTGCCTTCTAAAATAAGATCTTAAATAGGACTTTGGCCAAACCAGGATTCATTCTATACGGCAAACCTTTGTACTTAAGGAAATTGCATGTTGAAGTTCCCAGTCATTCCATCAACTCCCATGAACTAGTCCTTATAGAATGGCACCCGTCTTGGCAGCTTCTGATCCCATTTAAGAACATAAAATGAAGTGTAAAAATGTAGCATATTCTCAAATTTCTTCTTAACTTCTGACTTCAAACTCCCTTTTTTTTCCATTATATGTGGAAAAAGAGTTTCGTTTGCTTTGTAGAGCTTTAAAAAGATGGAAAGAAGGCTCAGAATTTAAACCTATAAAAACCAGAAATCTTGTTTTTTGAAAAGAGGATCTTTTTTTCTTTCTAGGTATGTGTTCTTTCTGAATTCATGCAGCCTGGAAATGCAAAGCCTCAAAATCAGTTCAGTTTCCTTGTGCGTGTCTAGTTGTCCACAAGAGCAACTCAACTCTTTGGAAGACCTCCAGAGTTTTGCAAGGAATAATGGTGTGCAACAGGGAATATAAATATCTTAGTGTATCCGTAGAACAGCTGAGCAACTTGCACTTTGTTATTCTTATGTTTGCTACGCTAGGGAGTCGTTTCTTACCATTAATTTCCTGAGCAGGCCATGGCAACAGAAAATAAAATGTCTTGTTTCTGCTTTAGTTCAAAGCTGTAGTTTCTACAAATGTTACAGCTCTCGTATGCAAATTCAGAAGTTGTTGATTAATTCCTGCACAATGCTGAGATTATCCAGTGGAAAACTTGCTGCTGAGGGTGAAGCAGTGTAGTTTGGTGGGGGTGCCAGTAGGTGAACAGAGCTCATGTGCTATTTGAGAAACCTGTCCAACTGGTTCTTTTAAATTTAATTAAAACTGCAGTGGAATTACTAATTCCAGAGACACACTAGTGTTTTTATCCCTTTAGACATCAGATCCCAAAGTTTGCTTTTCAGCCTATCAATGTTTTTGTTTTATTCTGGTGTTCAAGATGGAGATGGTGTCAGCAGTAGCTGTTGTGCAAAAGAGGCAGCTCCAGTTCATTCCTGTCCAACACGTAAATAAAATAACCTGTAGCCTAACCCTGATTCCATAGCGTGTGCATAAACTGCAGACCATATGAATATTAGTGGCTAATTTTATTGGAGGTCAAATTCCATTTTTTTTGTTGTTGTTTTGTTTGGCAAGGATTGCTATTAAAATTGACAACAGTTGTTTTAGCTTCATTTTGGGGTATTTTACCATCATTTGGCATGTAGAGAAAGCTGTAAACACCTGTGGTACCGTATGGGTATTTTCAGTGTAACTGAACATAATTGCATGAAATTCCATCTACACGCTACAACTGGTTGCATGTTTATCTCGAGGGAGAGGGCAGTGTTGCATTTTGGATGGCTTGAATGTGTCCAGCCTTTCTTTCCCAGAAGCATTATAAAATGGAGCAGGGTATTATTAGCAGAGTATTATTAGCAGGTAGTATTTAGCCTAGAGCCCAGAAAATGTTATGTTTCTGGATAAATACATAGCCTGTTCTAAATCATGAGGGGCCTGGTTCTATTGTAGCTTCTGTCATTTTAGACTTTTCTATTA
The DNA here is from genome assembly GCF_964199755.1 of Larus michahellis. NCBI lineage: Eukaryota > Metazoa > Chordata > Aves > Charadriiformes > Laridae > Larus > Larus michahellis. The sequence continues at coordinate 37,922,755 of NC_133903.1, read as the reverse complement.
GCTTAGTTTAGAGCTGAAGTATCACACCGTGGAGCAAAAAGTGTGCCTGCCCTCCAGGAAGATCAGTAAATGATGATTATAGATATGTCTAGAAGGCAATTCTAGATTCCACAGAGGTTGCTTTAGATTCCACAGAGGTTGCTTTAGATTTACCCAATTAACTCATTTGTTATTTACATTCCCACTGGAATGTCAGGGATGAATATGGCCTGCTAAGGGATCAAAGCAGAAGTGTAAACAAAACTTAGTTGATAACGTGTTTTTCTCCAAAACTTTAGCAAATATTAAGTTACCTTTTTCTTCTTTTCTTTTTTTTTTTTCCCCTTTTTTTCCTTCTTAGGTTCTTGTCTTTGTGTTTACAACCTGAACGTTTCTAGTTACACCCTAAATCCAAAGGCAGCTGAGCTGTGTCCCGCACTGCCGGTTCCACCAAGGTAAGAGTTACGGGGTTCTTTACAACACCCTTGAGTCCAAACAGCTTCTTTGAGGATTGTTACTTCCTCACGCGTTGTATTTGACTTGGTACTTTACAGTCAGAATGGTTTTGCTCTGTTTATTTATTTTTGTGTATGTATCCTTCTGCGGATAGCTGTGTCCTGTCCCACAGAATGAGCAAGGACTGCATTCCCTCCATTCCTCTACCCTTTAGCGGTTTTTTTCCTCTCCAAATCTGGGGAAAAGCACTCCATATGAGGAGCAATTGAACTCCTGCACAGACTTTTGCTCTCTCCCTCAATGCCAAGGGAGAGGAGCTGTGGTCTCCGGCCTTGCTTATTATCCTGAACCCAGAAGTTTCCATCAGAATCATTATTTTAGCCAGCTGGCTTGAAGCACGGGTCTGTGGATAGCGCTGTCTTTAATGTTTGGCATTGTGAGTCAAAATGCTTAAACCCATGATTTTAAATTCCACTGTGTCATGAAAATACAGCAAAGAACTGGAATCTCCATGTTTGCAGAGCTAAGTCAGCTGCTCTGAACAAGAGAAAAGGAGGAAAACAGCAAACAGAAGAGAGCAGGAGACACATAAAAATGTTACATGCAGTGGATCAAAGGAGAGCATGTAAATTGATGAAAAAATATGGCATATTTTACTTATTTCTTTTTAGGCTCTTTTCTCTTTGGCAAGGAACTCAGCAAAGTTATTTGTCTTGCACAGTAATATTTCATAGTAGAAGCAAAGCTAGTCAGAGAAGTTTTTAACTATTGATGAACAGACCTCTCCTTTTTGGGTATGACTTTGACTGTTGTAGTGCAGCACTGCTGAACTGGGACAATAAATATATTTGAGAAATTTATCTGGGATTTTAGAATGTTTAAATATCATAAAAGCAGTGCAAGGTGTTTGTGGTCTAGAATTATCTGCAACAATGTAGTTTACAGCTAGATTAGCACCAGTTTAGGTTTTACATGGGATCAAAGGAGGTGAAGAGTATTGTGTCCAGTTTTGGGCACCTCAATGTGAGAGAGATATCGAGGTGCTGGAGCGAGTGCAGAGGAGGGCAACGAAGCTGGTGAAGGGCCTGCAGAATAAATCTTATGAGGAGCGACTGAAGGAGCTGGGACTGTTTAGTTTGAGGAAGAGGAGGCTGAGGGGAGACCTCATCACTCTTGAAAGGACACTGTAGAGAGGTTGGTGCTGGTCTCTTCTCATAGGTAATTAGCAATAGAACAAGAGGGAATGGGTTCAAGCTGCAGCAGGGTAGGTTTAGACTGGACATTAGGAAAAAATTCTTCACAGAAAGAGTGGTCAGGCACTGCCCAGGGAGGTGGTGGAGTCATCATCCCTGAATGTGTTTAAGAGTCGTTTAGATATGGTGTAGGGGAGAACTTTGTAGAGTGGGGTTGATGGTTGGACTCGATGATCCCAAGGGTCTTTTCCAACCTAAATGATTCTGATTCTATGAAGCCAGACTGGAATGGGAACAGGAGCTGCGTGCTGATGGTGATTGAGAGAGCAGTTCATTTTTTTTCTCCCGGGTTGATCTCGAATGGATATTCTGGCACAGTGATACAGGCATGAATCTGTTGGGTGTTTATTTTGCAGATGAAACATAAAACTACCATTTGCAATGGACCATTCCCATGCCCAGTGCCCTCCTGTGTCAGACCCCACGTGCGAGGTCCCCTCCTGGGCAGGGAGGATTCCTGCCAGGTCACAGACCAGACTGTCCAGCTGGGGCTGCAGAACTATCTTGAGGATGCCAGTAGGGAACCGCAGAGGGCATGAAAGAGAATGGCGGAGTGGATCTCTCTGGAGTTGAAACTGTTTGTCTAGTAATTAATATTTTTAACCGTCTTTGTTTTTAACCTTCCAGTAAATCTTTTCCATTGTTTAACCGATGTGTCCCACAAAATCCTGAGTGCTATTCCAAATATGCATCTGTCTTAATAAGTATGGTGAATGAAATGGATGTCTTTCACCGAATTCTGAGTGGAATATTGGCAGGAAGAGATACTGTGATAGGAATGAGTTTCCTTGCACTAGGTAAGGCTATAAATGAAAAGTAAATAATGATATTCAGATAAAATGTGAGGTTTCAAATGTTTCTGTTAACTTTATATTTTTAATTTAAAAGTGATCTTTTTCATATATTCTGGGCAGAGTTGTTTTTAAGAAAGGGACCGTGTTTTATCAGGAGGCATTTAATAGACTGATGAGATACAGCTATATGAAATTGCAGATTCTGTGTTTCTTAATATGATCGTGTGCCTTGTTTCAAGGGACTGTAAGAAATTGTTGATTAATAAAAAAAAAGGCATCAGCATGAACATTTAAATCTTATACATAATATTATTGAAAAGCTAATAATTCCCAAGGTGAAATATTTCAGTTACAAGCTCATTATTAGTAAGTTATAGGTAACTGTGTGTTTTAAATGTCAAAAAGTTTGCCAGAATTACCAAATGTTGTTGCTTTTCAGACCACTGTTTAAAAATGTAAAGCCCAAATCCTGTAAGAACCTTAAATTTATCTTAAAAGTAAATACAAGTTAAATTAAATGGGTTGTAACACTCATAATAAACTTATTTTGTATATTTTTCAGCCTTCTCCTTTATGCTGGTTTTAGCCTTCAGATTCATTCGGACCCTTCTGGTCCATACTTTGGTTGCACTGGTTGTGTTCGGGCTGTTGTGTAAGTATATTTACCTTTTAGCGTACGCTTAGTGAAATGGAGCATCTCACTGAACTGATGGAGAGGCAGCTGAGCAAACAGCTGTCCTCCTTTCCATGGCCGTCCTCGGTAACCTTAAGCTTACCACAGCCATTTCCAAGCCGAGCCCTTCTTGCCGTTAGGTGCCAAGGGCTGGCTGTGCCGTTACAGATGCTGAGTGTTGGGATGATGATGATTTTTATTTTTGTATAGATGCTTGGAAACAAGAGTTCTTTTGGCAGATGAATGCAGTTAGGAAAATGCTACTGTTTCGGAGAAAGTTTAGTGAAGTTTTACATTGCCTACTTTAGAAAGGGAGAACAATAGGAATGTGTCCAGCTGAAGCTTGTCATTCCATAGAAGTTAACTTTGTGTCTCCTTGGTGAAATTACCTGCCTGAGCTTTCGCGTAACTGCAAGAAAACCAAACGTTCTGCTGCGGTTTTACCTCAGGCTAACAGACCACGCCGTGAATTTTTCCCGGTGATCGTTGATGCCGTGCCCCTCTTGCTAGACGACAGTATTCCTGAGCGGAGGCTGGGCTGGGCGGCGGGCGAGCGGCTGGGGAGGCAGCCGGGCAGACACCAGCAGCAGCAGCAGTGGGGCTGCAGCCCGGGCAGCGCCGCCCGCCTTCACGCTGCTCTTCTTTGCTCAGTTGTCTCAGGTGTTCTCTGGTGGCTCTATTATGACTACAGGAATGATCCCAGCACTGAACTGGAAACAGAAAAGGAAAATGTAAAATTTTTACTTGGATATGCTGTCTTCTCGACAATAGTTACCGTAAGTAGCGCTTTACCCTCAGCAACGGCACAGGCTGTAACTTGAAAACTTGAGCTACAGTGGTTCTGCAACAGGAAAAGTAACTCCTCATTCCTTTCAAATTTGAAAATGAGAATCAATTTCAAGATCTGCTTACGCTCATTTACATAGTTTTATATCTTCTGTGAAATTTGTCAGCAAAGGGCTCTGCCACGCTTCAGCCCTGTACAAAAGGTGTTGGCATTGGTGCTGTAGAAATGCAAGAGCTGTGCTCCATCCCCATTCTTTTCCACATCAGCTAACCAGAGAATCCTGTAGAATGAACAGAGGGGCACTGGCTCGCTATGAACGTGAGATCTGTGGATTCAGCCTGCTCTGTCAGTAGGAGAAAGGGGTGGCAGCTCTACAACGAAAGGGGCAGTGAAGCACAGGCAACAGTGTCTAGACCTCGAGTTATGGGGTTAAATTCTGCTTTTTTCTCATCAACATTGTTTCCCAACAGAAAATCTGAGTGTGGCTTGCAACTTTTAAAGTGATTTTTTCACTGTGATGTTGCAATGTTAAAGGAGTCATTGCTCAATATGAGTGTGCAGACAATTTGTACTTCATGGCACATTTGTCAAAGTTATTGTTCTGTTTTCTTACAGCAGAGCAGGATCTGCAGACTGGAATTCACCAGATGTGAACAGTCTGACAGTTTACAGTGACAAATATAAATGTGTCACGGATCAGATTTTTTTTTATATCCTCTGTAAGTTACAGCCTTTTTACTTCTGTTGATACTAAAGGGGTAAGAAAAGGTTCCTTTGTATGCATGTGTGTTCCAGTACAGCTGACGGTCGCTTGCAGAACATCCACTGCTGCAGGTCACGTTTCTCTTCAGAGCTGGCAGCTTCTTTCTAGAGCAGGCAAGAAAACTACTGAAGCGCTGCCACTGGTTGCCTTTATTATTTTATAGATTCCGACTTCTCTTTTAATTGCTGCTCATAGTTCCTTGTCATATACAAAGAACTGGGGACACTGTGGGGATTTTGGCTCAGGTTTTGTTGCTGTTGGGTTTTTTTTTACTTTGAGAAAAAATATTTATTTAAATGAGGATTCATTTTATGTCTGCTTTGCTTTCATACATACACAGTTCTCAAATTAGTTTGGTTGTGCTGCTGTGCTTTGTGCAGCAGAGGAGCGGTCCTCCTGCCATTGTGAGCAGTGCCAAGCTGACCTGAGTAGGAAGAAAGTTTAAATGTTCATGACATACAGGGTATATGAAAGCAATGTGTAACATATAAAGTACATTTGTGTTTGCTGTAAGGCAAAGCAGACTGTTTCCATTGAGTGAGTGAGAGTTTTATGAATCCTCTTGTGTTTTAAAGAAACAGCAGTAATGATTTCAGAAAATCAGATTTTAATCCACAGGCTCTTTGACAATATAGGCTATGTCTCAGAAAGCTTTTCCAGCGTGCAATAAGTTTGTGTAAAATGCCTTATTGTCGTGTCTTTGTGAAATCTGTGCCATATTTGACAACTCTGATACTTTTCATAAGGAAAAAACCCCAACTCTTTTTATTTCCTGTAACAGGTTGTTCTGCTTTCCCTTATGTTTGTACTAAGAAGGAGGCTTCAGTTCACTGTACAGCTCTTTCGGATTGTTGGTAAAATCATTGGCAGAATTCCTTTCCTCCTGTTCCAACCACTCTGGACCTTTCTGATTCTCATTGTGTTCTGGCTGTTTTGGGTTGCTGTGCTACTTAGTTTAGGAACTGCAGGTAAGTATATGCTTTCCATGTTTTTGGATGAAAGCTGTTTGTTTCCGAAGTTCACTTCTTAAATATGGGACCTCCTGGTGTTAGTGTACAAAATGTGGGCTAGCATTGTTCCAGACCTGTGTTAACTCTTTCCTTTTTTTTATTTTTGTTACTCTTTCTTTCTCTTTTTTTTCCCCCCTCTTGTTGAAGTCTTCGACATTGCTATGACTCACAGAACTATGGCACTACAGAAGAGAGATTTTTTGCTCCTATAGGTGGACTTTAGTTGTTTTTTCTTTCTCAATTACTTAATGTATGATTAGATTGTGGTAGATACAGTATATGTTTGATGTATTTAAATGAAAAAAGTAACAGGAGGGGGGAGACAGCTTTTAGTGCAGCAAATGAGAATGTTAATCTCCTCTGACTATAAAAAATGTCCAATTGTTGTGGAGGCAGAATGTTGTTTCTGAGCAGTAGTTTGGTGATAACTGCTATCATTATTTAGACTGGTACAATGGTATTTGGATTAATACACAGGTTCTTGCAGTTGTAGGGGATGTGCTCTGTAGAAATAATCTCTATGATGGATCTGCAAGAACAGATTTTAAGTATGGCAGTGGTATTACTGGGGGATGTACCGCTATAAGATCTGTCACTGATTGAACCAGGGTGATTTGGATGCTGTCCCTTGGCCCGGCATCATGCCGTCCAAGGAAGGGGGAGGTTGTTCTTCTGTGCAACTTCACCCAAAGCTGGGAAGCTAAACTGCATAGCTCTGTGGATAACTCCTCATGCGGACACCAGCCTTTGGACATAGGAAGCATTATGATTTGGAGGTTGGGCTTTTTCATTTTAAATTTCTGGGGCCACGGCTAGGAGTCAGTTGTTGTCTTTTGGGTTGGAGTTGATGCAGAATTGATGTGGAGAGAGGCAGTTTTTTGTCATTCCCATATTTATTCATAGGTTTTCTATTTTCTGAATCTTGGCAGTGGTTTCTGTGTGGAAAACCAAATGCAGCAGAGCTTTTCAAATGCTTCTGTGTTACCATTCTATCTTGTGTTTCCACCACCCCTTGAGATGGTGGCTGCAGTAACTCTGTACAGACTTACAGGTCCCTGCTAGGCCAGAAGAGCCTCCAGCTTTTCTGTAGCTGAGCCCATTTGGCAGAGCTGGCCATATTCACCACCTCCATGGGTCAGGTACCTCACTCCTCTTCCATCGCAACTGCTTCCATCTCAGTCTCTCCCTGTTAATTCTGGCTCTGAAGACCCACTTCACTTGTAGCATGAGAGCCGTCTGTCCGAGTCCCTGCTGGCATTGTGAATCACTCACCCATTGCTTAGGCTAGAGTAGGATCTGTTTCCCTCCAGCTTTCACTGCAGAGCCATTCAGGTTTGCAAGGGTCTCTCTGTTTCTGCTGCCTTTCCCCCGGTAGCTCATGTCTGTCAGAAATGGCTGCTTGAAGCCACTTGTCTGGCTGATAAACGGCTTCTCCTGCAAAATGGTCAGACCTAGCAAGGCACAATATCCAACCTACAGTCTCTTTGGGAGTTGTTCCTGGCTCACTAAATAGACAAGCAGATTCACTTCACTTTTAGTGCCGTGGATATTCCTTCTCCACACTCCTCTGAGGTGGATTTTCCCCTTACGGAGGCAGCAGTACGTGCTAGGCACAGCTTTGTGTGTTGTTAGCTTTTCTGCAAAAATCTTCATCCCATTTACGCACCTATCAGCCAGGCAGCAGTAATTTTCAAACTGGCCTCGTGGGGTACCTTATCACTGGTTCAGACCAGCCCTTCAGAGGAAGGAGGATCACCTGAGCTATCAACTAACTGTTCCTTTCGTGCACCTGGTTGGATCAGATGCAATTTAAGATAAACATTAAATATAGTAAATCTAGTAGCAGATGAATAAAATGAATGAGAACATGCAGGTTTGCTAAATATATAATTAACAAGAACTATTAAAGGAAATATTACATCCTTGATGTTAAGCTGAGCTGGCCCATTACCCACAGGAATGTATTTGCTGGTGCTCTTAATATGCACACATAAGGATGTGAAGCTTGCCCTTGTTAGGCCTAAATTTAGAAAATGCCAGCTGAGTCTGTTGCATTCAAAAGCTTTTGGAAACACAGCAATCATTAGAAGAGCAGAAATATTTTAGCTCATATGACAGAAAACAGCTTGATGATAAGTGCAGGGTCGGGAATCAGTCAGGTATTTCCTGGATGCTTTTACAGGCTTTGCAGGAAAGTAGTGACTTGTGCATTATATCTGAAAGCAAATTCCACATGTATTCACAGGGAAATAAAACCCAATGAAAACTGCCTTTGAGAGGCTTTTTAATGCTTTTTCCATGTTGTGCCATTTTCTTTCATAGGTTATATTCTGTTTCCTGCTAGACATTTCCATTCAACCTTTTTTTTATTTTAGTTTTTTTTCTGCCTGCTTGGAGAGTAGGATTCAAACAGTTTATGACCTGCTGTTACATTCGTAGTGCAGCTCACGTCTTCTGGCTCAAAGGTATTTTATTTTTTGTCTTCTCCCTAGCATAATCGGAATGCTGATGTTTCCAGCGCGTGGTACAAACAGTACAGCACAGAAGGCAGCATAACCTTGCTGCACAGATGTTAAAGTTTCTAGGACGTGCTCAGTTTTGAAAGAATTGACTTTTGGCAGATTTAGCATGAGAAGGGAAGGTCATTTCCAGGCACTTAACTGTCAATATATTGCTCCTATGAGGAATCCAATAAAACATATGTTTTGACTGAGATCTTCTGCCGGGATATTTTTAGTGGAGATGTCAATCCTTGTAAGATTTTTCTGTTAACACTTAGCGTGTTAATATTTAGAAGAGAATGTGCATTTGATAGATAAAATCCAAACCAATTCTAAGTTACAGCCTAAGCGTGAATGCAGATAGCAAAATGCCACTCTACGTATTCAATTATTTTTCTGGTTAAAACTCGATTCTATTGATTTTATCACTTGTATTTGTAATTATTCTTTTTGTTAAGCTTTCTACGTTAAATGGTGGCTCTTGTCACCCAACAGGTGTGAACAGAGTTCTTAACCAAGTCCAGGGGCTGAGGGGTTTATGTAAATAACATGTAAATGAGCTGCAGCAGCGTCAGCGCCCGCTAGGTGCCGATAAAGTAGTGGGAGAAAGTTTCTTCTGAAGCGGCTCGGTTGTTTACAGCTGCTCTGATTAGGGAGTAACTGCTCCCGAGAGGAGTTCGAAGACAACAAAGGCAGTTTTAGCCTTTTAGTGGTGTGGGGAGGTAGTGAGGGACTGTTTTATCCTGCTCTCAGGATGAGGAGATTTGTCGAGGTGCCACAGGAGGTCGGAGTCAGCAAGGGGTATGATAGTAGTTTGGATTTCCAGATCCATCCTCTGCCTCGGATTTGTTTTGTAGTTCAAAACCTGGGACAAATGAACAGTAGGCTAGATTGGGTATTGAGGGTATTCCTTTAGGTTTTATTTCCAATTTTCAACCCAAATCCAAGTACTCTGAAATGCTGCCTGTTAAGGCAGCTCAGAGTACAGGAGCTTGTTGGGGGTTGTTTTGCTGTTCTAGGATGACTAGTACTTACAGCCTGTTGAAATAAATAAATGTAGTACCGTATGGTTAATAATGCATTGGTGGAACAGCTTTGTATTTTCTACTAGTTTTCTACAATCTCCCTGTAAATGGAAGACATTTCTCTTGATTTTGAGTTTTGGGGACTTTTTGCAGCAGCCGGGAGTACTTCTCTGAAGATCTCCCAAGATGTGCTCTCTTTGAGCAATTTGTTTTTCTCCGATGACAAAGTTAGTTGCGTATCCAGGATTCAGTTTGTAAAATACAGGTGAAGGTTTTCTTGGTATTGACACTTTGGCTTTTTATTCTCACAAATATATTTTCTGGGGCTATGCAGACTGTATTTTAAATGCAAATATACCAAGAAAGCTGAATAAATGAAATGTTTGCAAAGACACTAGTCTTTTTGTCTAACACAGAGAGATGGCAAGTGAAATTGGCTTGCTGCTGTGCTGCACCTGTTCTTAACATTTTCCTTGAATCTTCACTAGTTATATATAGCATTTATAGCATCTCCGCATCTTTCAGCTCTGGAGCACTTGATCCTCGCTTCAGCTGTGGTGCACCTGATCGTTATGCGACCACACAGACACCTTATTTACATCCCCTCCAAAAGTTAGTGTTACTCTGAGAAAAGATTAATTTCTTGGGAGCTATAAAAGACTAGAGCCCACACTTGGAAAAGGTACTTATGCACATGACTAACTTGAAACACATGGATAATCCTATTAAAATCAGTGGGTCTACTTATGCATTTTAAGGTAGGCACCTGCTTAAGTACCTTGGTAATTCAGAATCTGTAAGATCAGCGGAGGTGGAGTGAATTCCAGACCTAGAAAAGTAGGAGAAATGCCAGACTCCATGAGACTCGAGACAGCACAAACAGTGGCACCAGTTAGAACCATTAGCTGGCTAGGAATGGAATTCAGCTGCGCTTTGGAAAAGCTGATATGTCTGAGGGTTATTGAGTCTTATTGTTTGCTAATTGGTGCGGCGTTTCACTGCAGCACTGAAGTGGCTGTGGCACAGCAAAGCATGTCGTTCAGCTTCCCAGCGTGCGGGAGCTGTGAAGTCCACACGGCATCAATACAGTAATGGGGGATGAGAAAGCGGTGTGAGATTTTTCGTGTAATGAAGGTGCATCCTACAGGCAAGTGAGCAATAAAACTGCCACATAAAGCTGCGCAGCAGCAAAGCCAGCAATAAAAATGTATTTCCTGCAGGGTCCTTGACATTCCAATTACAGCCAGCTAGCTTAGCTGTAAATACCACTGCAAGGAAAAAAATCTAAATAAAATAACACAATAAGTTATGTTGCAGGAAGGACGGCGATTCAGTGTATGATGCCAGAACCTTTCCTCACTTAGCAGTGGGAAGGGCACATCATATTTTCATGTTAACAGGAACTAGGAACTGATAAACAGGCTCTCGCTATTCTCTGGTCAGTGGTTCTTTGTTTCCGATACGGAAACTGCTGAACTAGACTTCCCAGGAGTTTTCGTCCCTTACAGCAGCCTGCTGCTCCAGGCATCAGCAAAACCTTGCAGCAGCAGTTGCCGAGTAAGAGCATCGGAAAGTGCCGAAATGCAGCTAATTCACTCCTGCCTGTGCACGCTGAATGTGTCTCGTTGCATTGCGCCGACACCACTGGGCTGCGGAGTCGGACGGAGAAACTCCTCTGAATTCTGCTACAAGCACTTGTGCCCGTTTGCATTGCTGACAACACTTCTTTGAAGTGTTGGCAGCAGATCGGGGTTTGTACTGATCAGAGGTTTTCAGATTTGGTGGTTCAGCTGTCAGGACAACAGTTCTTTGCTGACTTCTTGATGTTATCACTGAGAGTGCACAGTACACCAGACAGATTTGTGATTATGTGGTTGGAGAAAAATATTCTGTTAACAAAATAAACCATGTTTCAAGGCTTTATTGAGAAAGTTTAGCTTGTATGAACAGAGAGACCACAGTGGAGTGAGGAGGAAAATGACATACACTTCTCTCAACAGGGTATCTAGCATAGCTTTAAAGTTTATCTGTGCTACTAAGACTGAAATATGAAAAATAGCATTGCATGTAATTCTGTTGACAAAATTATGCATGTACAGTAGGCCCAGAAGACAGGGAATCAGACACAGGTGTTCACATTGGTGAACAGATTTCTGGGAAGTAACAAAACCAGTTTACCGTACCTAGACAGCAACACGATCGATGGTGAACTCGCCGGTGGACGTGCCTGGTTTCTGTGCAGCAGAGCACAGCGCTCTGCACATCCGCGTCTGTGAGGCCGGCCATCGAGCCATCACGGGCGTTACTGCGGGTGGTTATTTCAGTAGGCTGGTAAAAAGCAAAGAGAATTAGTTTACCGTACATACATTTGTCAGTCTTCATGAAAAACTACAGAAGCAAAGCCTGAAATGTGCCTTTTTTTTGGGAAATGTCCAGGTGGATTGTATGGGGGAAAACGTGCTTAATTCTGCTACCAAATGGCATAATGTCTCCCCATAAAAATGGGGAGGTAGGAGACCTTTTTGTATCTCATTGACCTGTCATTTGCACGAGTTCCCTCAGTAAGGGCTGTAGGCGATGGTTAATGATCACGTTTGGCTAGTTGTGTGTGCTGCAGAAAATGGCGATCCAGGGCCTCCAGACTTGCAGGTTGCATCCAGTCTTAAAACCCAGGGCAGAGGAGATCTGAGTAGTAGCTTTTTCACACCATCGAGTATCTTGCATTTCACAGGCTTAAAATACATTTGAATATAATGGAAGCAACAGTATTTCTGTGAATGACCAACCGTACAGCACTGCAAAGAGCTTGCCTGGTTAGCTCAGATTTCCCTTTGGAAAATAAAATAGCTGGCCCATATGTCTGTGTTTGCGCTTCAGCAAAGGCTGCCTTGAAGAACAAGTCTGACACACAGAACCTACACACTCCTCCTTGAGGCCAGCTGTGCTGTGTTGATGGATGCAGCTCTTGATTACAAGAGTGCTGAGAATAAGATTGATTTAGCTCTGGGAAGAATGCTTAGTTTGTAGGCTATAAATCTATTCACAGACTTACTCTTTTCTTCTTGCCTCTGAATAGCAAATAGCTCTTCTCTCAGCGTCTGAGAGGGATGAGTTTCTTGTAGTGCTAATGTTATAGGAGTAAAATAATTCAATTTATTTTATGCATATACATATTTAAACTGTATAATAATTATGCACCGATGTAGTGATTTTTGATCCTGTCAAAGGACTTTAAAATAATTTTGCAGTGCTACTATGATCTAGATGAATATTTTTCATAATTTACAGACAAAACGGACCTTGGTTCTGAAGACTTATAAAGCTTGTCTAGACCCGATGGTATTGCTGAGAGCGAAGCTTTATTGTTTCTACTTTTAGCTACCGTTGAGTATGAACTCTGTGACTATAGAAAAATAGGACAGAAATAAGTGAAGCATTTCATAGGTAGCTTTGTATCTGTGGTAGTTTTGAACTTGAAGGTGATGTGCTGTCCTGTGGGAGACCGTGGAGTGGTAAAGCTTAAGTTACAATGCCGTTGTAGCAGTAATAGACAGTTCCATGTCTCGCTTTGTTATTTCTTTCATGGAGTTAGAATAAGAAACTGCTCACCTCCAGAGATTGTTTTATTCTGTGAACATGTTTATCTTTAAGGTTAATAGACTTAAGGCTTGGTAAACTAAAAACATAGCAGGTTATGGACCTAGAGACTTTTCACTAGGAATAAATGTCCCGATGGCGTTATCCCTTGAGTAGACTTCAGAGTCAAGTGGCGTAAATAGAATTGCGTAGGGAAAGGTCTGATTGCTAAGTTAACTGAGTTACCCCCACCTTTTGTGAAAAGCCGTCTATTGAATATGGAATAAATCCTTTGTTACTAAGAGAAGCGGAGGCAATTTCTTTTTAGCTTGAATAAGTGAATTTGTCAGTGTTCCTGAATACAGTAGTAACCCTGCAGCATATCCTGCCGTACAGATGTCAGCTTTATGTGCCTGCATTTTGCACAAAGATTGCAAAGTATAGAGAACAGAAAACTATTTGCCATAGTTATAATTAGTGATAGTAATTAAAATAATTGTTTTGTTTTGTTGCAGTGGTATGTGACGCATCTTTTATATTTTTCTGCAGTCTTTCTCTTTTGCTTCTTATAAAAAAAATCTAAAGCATTTCATAACTATGAATTTTTTTCACATTTGAATTAAGAAAATTAAGAAATACTTTTACTTCTGAAACATTTGATTACTCAAATCTTCGGTAATGTTTTCTCATAAGTCTTTACTATTTTGTAGATGAACTCTTGACTTTGTTGGCAGATATGTCTCAATCCCAATTTAAACCCAAACTTTTGCTTTTTGTGAAATTTTATTTTTCAAAATTCTGTTTGAATTACAAAAGCTTGGCACTCTGACTATGTTAGAACGGACAGAACTGAGTAGCACCTGAATTATTTTTGTTAATAATTTTATTGAAGGAAAGTTAAGAAAAAGGGTACAGAAGCATTTATGTGTCCTTTTTTTTTTTTTTTTTTTTTTTTTTTTCTCCTCTCTCTGGTCTGGTGCGTTATAATAATACAGTGGTGTAATCCCAACTCCAGGTACTGCGCAGACTGCTTCAGGAGGACAGGTAGAATACAGAGCTCTGTCCGGAATTTCCTACATGGCATGGTATCATTTCGTTGGCCTTATCTGGACTAGTGAATTCATTCTTGCCTGTCAGCAGATGACAATTGCGGGGGCAGTGGTTACTTGTTACTTCAACAGGTGAGTGCAGAATTGCCCCCGTATAGCTGGGGGGATTTTCCAGCATTTACTTTCAATCTTTCTCTAGGCAAAATAGTCTCAGAGAGACTGCAATTTGTGTCAGTATCCTGGAGTCCAATTTAATATAAAATAATGTTGCTTGGTGCAAGATTTTGAGTAAGAATTTACAATGTGTATGATATTAACGTGACTCACCCCTACCCCTGGAGTTACCGGACCAAATTGAGCATTGGTACAAGCCAGTAGAGCTCGGTTGACTCTGGTGAAATTGTCGTTCGTAAGGCACAGGCTGCATTTGACCCTTTTCCAGGGGACTGAATGTGCTCCAAAAGGAGATGCCATATAGAGCTCCTCGGTAATTTCATGTATTCGTGGCCAGTTCCAGCTCTTCCTAAGTGTTCATCCCTGCTCTGGGTTTCCATTTGTTCTGGCTGCATAATTGCCTTAGGCTGCTACTCTTTTTTTCATCCTGTGCAGGTATTTTCAGTTGACTGTAAATGCTTTAACACCCCTGTTAAGAATTTAGAGTTGTGTAAACAAACTTTCTTGAATTGTATATTGCCTTGAAATGTAAATGTTGAGGAAGTGAGGAAAAATCTCTACTTTTCATGATTTATACTGGTTTCTAGACTTTCAATAATGCAAAATTAAATTATATTGGTTTCATACACTGGAGCAGTGCTATCCGGTCACTGCAGGGGAAGATTTAAATCTCACAATACATCGTTGAGTTTTTTGATGATGAAGAGAGTAGTATCCTGAAAACACTTTTTCTCGTAAGCATTTTCTGCGCTCTCTCACCCTCATTGCTCCGTTCCTCTGCACCCCGTGATGGGATTTTCTGATCTGTGAAAAACCCTGGCATTTTAAGGTGTTTGTTTTGTTTTAGAAGAGTATGGTGATAATCTCCATTTGTTGGAAAATTAGCCCTTGAGGAAGGTGACCTGAGAGTGAGTTGAGGAGCTGGGTGGGAGAGGGACCGGGAACCCTGGCGCACTGGCTGCAGCCACCCAGGACCGCTCAGGCGGCTGAGAAGGGTGGCTTTGGGCTTCTCCAGGACCTAGGTAGCAGGTTTCTGTCGATGGTCTCTGGAATGGATGTTTCAGTTGCCGATAGAAAGGCTTCCTGCTGCAAGGTTTCCAAATGCTCTGCTCCCCTCTGCCCACAGAGGCAGCAGCGGGGACCCTGCTTGCAGGGACCCCTGCTCCAGCCAAAGCAGCAAAGCTGGGAGACCTGCTCACAGCCAGGGCCCACCAGGGTTTTCAGCAACGTTTTGCCTTCCCATCCAAAAGGCCAAGGCAGGGCAGTGTTTAACACGTGTGTCAGGAGCCTGTCTCTGCTCGGATTCTCTGTGCAGACAACAGCCGTCCTGCTAGTAAAAGTGCAGACAAAACCTAAAATGCTGCTTTTTCAAAGGTTGAGGTCTGTAGACAGTCTCACACTATTATTTTACATGCCATGATCGGACTTGAAAAGGGAGGAACTTGCATTTCTTATGTCACCTCCTTTTTCCTATTGAAGCTCTAAACACAAGTAACTCGCGTGGCTGTGGTTCGGTGGGTAACGGGCTGCTCTTTTCTTCTGAGCAAATTTATGTTCCTCAAGCTTTAGCAATTGATTCTGCTTTAGCAGCTGAATGCTGAGGCAGTATGGGATCATTTAAATTGGCTTGCTTGAGAAAGCACAGGAAAGAAAAGCAGTTTCACTGACTTACTGCTGTTGCGTGCTGCAGTGCATTTTGGTACCATAAATCATCTAAGTCTCCAAGGCAAAGACACTGTCCATATCTTCTTCACACAGAGCAGGGAAGCACCTGTAGAAGCTGCTGTGATGACATTTATTGCCCTGTTAGGGCCTTCCGCTTCCCAGCTATTTTTTACTGCTGCGGGAACTGGCCGCAGAGCACAGGAGGTTCCTGCACCCAGTTGTACTGAGATCATTTTGTACCTCTGCTGGCGAGCCCTCCCCTTGCTTGCCAGGTGACGTGGGCTGTGTTGGAAGGGGAAAACGCAGTTTTTCTGCGGTGGTGATCACTCTCCCCGGCCGTTAGTCTGCCGGCACAGCTCTGCAGAGACGCGGGGCAGCGCAGGAATGGGGAGAGGAGGCTCGGCTGCAAGAGCAGTCGCACCATCCAGGGCAAGGGTTATCTCAAGCTGTTCCAGCAATTCTGAGCTCCTCTGCTGTGTGTTTTTAATGTATTCCCTGGGGCAGCATCATAAAGGCACGTCAAGAGTTTGTTTATGATACCTCACAGGGAGGCTTTCTTCTTGGCTTGGAAGCGCTCCGGAGGAAATGGCACGGCCTTTCCCTGCGGAAATCTCCTTGCACAGCACACGCAGCGATGTGCTGCCCGGCCGGCAGCCACGGTGGAGTTGCAGATGGGGAGGGCAGGCAGTCATTTTAGCTGCATTAACTTTACAGGTGGCATATGTTTGACCTGTAGTACTACCACTGCAGATGGATTTTTGCCTTCTTTAATCTCAGATGAAACATGAATACATGAAAGATTCTGTTTCTTTAATAAAATAAAAAGAACTTTTTTGCTCAATGATTACTTTCATGACTTGTGAAAAGGGCTCAGTCTTTTAAAAAAACTTCTTATGTTGCTATTGCTGTTTTACATCAGGGTTTATTTTCATCTTGGTGTGTTTAGGCATTATGTGTGTATTTATTTACCTTTCCAGTGAGATGAGGCTTTTCCCCTCTCTAGGCTTGAAGGAAGGTGGTATGGTGACTTGACCCATGTCACAGGTGTCACTGTCCTGTCCATGTTTGAGCTTGTGCAATAACTCCAGTGCATGTATGTCACTGCACAGGGTTGAAATTAAGGAAGTATATAAGCATTGGCAGGATTGGGGGTTTCCACCTGATGCTAAGGTGTTCAGGTATTCAGCACCACAACTTCCCATGGATTCAGTCAGAGGTGAAATATGTACATCTCCCAGGAAGTCAGAAATCCAGGTTTATGGATTTGCACCAAAGTCATTGAGAGATGAACTAGGACCAAATTTTTAAAAGATTCCTCTTCCCTTTTCAAGTACATCTGCAATATGTATGAGCATCTGTTGCCCTTTGTACATACATGACCTGAGGCATGTGAAAGAGCCACCAGCGTGTATGTAGTTGGATCTGTCCCTTGTGGTTTTGAGAGCAGATAAAAGGGCGGTTGGAAGTAGCCTGTGTGTTCTCTGTTAGTCTGATAATGTCTCTTTTATTACAAATCTTGTCATTTATTGTATGTGTTTAAAAACTTAGATTCATATTTACTTGAGGAATATACAATTCATTCCTTAACACTTCTAAAGTATTTTACACTAAATCTCTTCTTAGGCAGTCATTGAAACAGATGAGGCAGCACTGAAAAAAACTATAGGCACAGTTCTGAAAAGACGGACAGGCTTTTAAGGAAATGCTGCTTTTCCCTCCCCCCCCCTTCAAACATCCATGTCTTTTGGGTGTGTCAATTACTTTTTTTTTTCTTCACACAAAAAATGGTTTTAAAATGAAAGCTGAGATGCATGTGTGATCGTTTGATTTGAGGAGCTCAGTGTTAAGAAAGATATTGAGTGTCACAGAGCTCATAAGAAAATAAAGACAATTGGCAGCACTGAAGAAAGGGAATTATTAAAAGATGATGTGGTATTGAGTATAGGTTCACAGGCTGGAATAATAGTGTTCTATGTAAATCAGACAATCCCATGGTAACATAAAATAGGAGTACCAAAGAGGAAGAGCAAGCTGGGACCCCACTCAGTCTTGTAACCAGTTCCGTCGGGCAGATTCCTGTTCTTCGCTGACACTCGTGTGCACGCGGTGCAGTCTACACGCACGGAATTCAGTGCCCGGCAGGAACTGCCTGCACAGCCTCATGCGTGTGGCGGACTGTGTGCTTCTGCTAAACTCACTTCAGGATTGCAGCCATATAATGTACAAAGCTGGGTGAAACTCCATCCTTAGGGGTAACTGGGTGTAGGTGGATGATAGAGCCAATCTTGAGCTTGTTTAGAGTCACAAGCATCACCTCTTGTCGTGCTTAGCTGCCCGTTTTCCTATGTTTCCTACGCTGAGCCAGAATTATAAGGAAAAAATCTTTGCTTTTTTTGTAATCTGTTTGGATGCAAAGCAAGAAGCCTTGTCAGACCCTGTTCTCGTGAGAATTCCTTTGCTAGGACAAGGAGGTGTGGAAAGGCATCCAAATGGGTGGAAATTTATCTAAGCTTCAAATTTTGACATTCCTGATCATTAATCAGTCCTGTTAAAAATATCAAAACCCTTCTTCATTTTTCTCTTCAGTAGCTAGTAAATTATTAACACAAGAGTAAACTTTGTCCTTTCTGTATTTTTTACCCTTGGTTAACATTTAACTTGCATAAACCTAATCTTTTATATTCTGAGATCTGACTGAGACTGTCATATACAAGGTAGTGTACAAGGGAAAAGGAAACAATGGTACTATATGGATAGAATAACTCATCTGTATTGCAGTGTATGTGTTTCTAACACAGAAACCTGATGACTTAAAACCCCAAACCTGCCTTATTCAGTATAAAATTCCACTGTCCCCCAAGCCGTTCCCCTAGTTGTAACACCAAAAATAATAAATGCAGCAACTGCTTTGCTGGAATTTCCTATTTAAAATAATGTGGTATATTCACATATTTAAATACAACTTCTCAGCTGCAAAGTATTTAGTGTTTTGAATGAACTGCAGTGATACCTTCAGGATTCTTGCATGCCGTCATACCTACCTTGATACAGTGTGTATGATTTAAATCCTTGTTGAAGTGAGGATTTATTAAAAATATATTTGTACAGCTTTTTTAGCCCCAACCAGTCACACTCTTATCATGGCCTTTCTATTTTTCAGTTTCTTGTGCAAACTATTAATTTTTAAAGATAACAGAGATTTTGAAGGAATCACTTATGCTCTCCATTGGACTAAAGCAAACATTCAGATGAAGTCAGTAGGAAAACTGGTGTTCAAGTGGGGAAGGAGATACCAGCTTAATTCTTTAAAGTTCCAAATACTGAAAGGATACAATGTATACCTTCTTAAATAAGTTTCTAAAACATTTTAAAACTGTTTCTTTTTCTTTCTAGAAATAAAAATAACCCACCACCTCACCCAGTCCTGTCTTCCATATCAGTTCTTTTTTGCTATCATCTAGGAACCGCTGTAAAAGGCTCTTTTCTAATCGCAATACTGAGAATACCAAGGATTGTTCTCTTGTACCTTTATAATATCCTAAGACAAAAGGTAGGTATATACTTCTGTAACACTATAAAAAAAGTAGTTAAAAGGCGAGATTCATGAAAAAAAATTTGAAAAATGTGCTTCTTGCTTAAAAATGGGTGATATGATATGGATTTTATATTTTATCCCCTTTTCTTTGTTAAGAAAGCTTTTTCCATGTGCTTCCTTTTTTTCTCTCAACTCAGATATTTTTAAATGCAGAATGCATTTAAATGCAGCCTCGGTTTAATGTTTATATATAAAGGCTTTTATGAAGGATAAAAGAGAAATTTGGCAGAATGCTCTATTTAAAATTTTTGCATCATAAATTTTAAAAAATCAAAAGTAAGAACATTATTGTTGCATATGAAGTATCTTCTAGAAAAGATTTCATTTGCCTTGTAATATGAGTTTATAGAAAGAAAGTATGAAACAAGAACTATTCCAGAGATTTGTGTAGGATGCAAACCCCATCTTTTAAGATACATAAAAAATATAGCTGGCCTGTTTTGATTGTTGCTTGCCTTCTGTCTATCTTGCGTGCATCTCCGCAATTATCTTCTTCTGGAAATTGCCATTGCAGTTAGTTCTGACACCTAGGCAAGGAGAGAGGGCTGTCACGACTGCACAGCTCTGATTTTAGAGGACAGTTTAGGCAAAGGTTTTAAATGTAGGTCTTTTCCTCCAGAGTTTACCTTGGCCTTGAAGCATGTTATGTATAGTTATGACAGGGTATTTACATTGACCTTCCCTGGTACCTAGGAAGCACATGTGTGGGGTATAGTTTGTGAATGCTTAAATAAAAGCCCCTTGTAATAAGATACTTGAAAGATATGTAAGTGTCTGGGTTTATGGCACTTTCATATGAAAGCCTTGGTTATAAAACTTGGTGAGTTGGGTCAACTGAAGAAAGTCTTTGTTTAGAGATGATAGGTGGAATGAGTTGTGCTAGAAAGAAGATGGAGTATTTTCTGCCTCTAGGGGAAGCAGAGTAAGTGGACTTGTCGGGTATCCAGTTTTGTAATCTGAATAGCTGTAGAAGATTGAACTAGCAAAGGATAGTTTGTATATATAGCAGTGTGCTACGAGCTCCCTTTGGTCCAGTTGCCAAGCATTCAGCTGAGGGTGTGACATGACCCATTGCTGCAACTGCTCCTTAAAGAGGCTGTAAAGTGCTCAGGGCAGATCGTGTCCCCAGTCCACAGAAGGATCCCCCCCCAAAAGTAACCTTTCTCCTTCCCATGGAAGAAAGGACAGGCTGTGGCCCCTTTCCATTGAGGCTCTTTCCACAGAGGGACAGAGTAGTGGTACTAAACGATGGAGAAGTGATGCTGCGTTCTTGTAGAGCTCACCCAGACTTTACCACCCTTGGAAAAAACGCTGCTGTTTTCTGTGAACTGGAGGAAAAGCCAGGGATCTGTAAGCTTGCAGGTAAATTCACAGATGTTTACTACACAGCAGCCTTCAAGCAGAATCAGAGAGGGGATTGCAGCTGAAGTCCCTTGCTCTGGTTTTTAATAAACAGTAGTTACTGAGATTAATACAGTTTTAGTGAACTATCTCTCCAGCACTACACAGCAAGATTGAAGTATTTCTCTGATGTGAGGATTTTGCATTTTGTTTGTGTGTTTACATTTTTAAAGGAATTATTCCTAGAATATTTCCAAGAACGTCTTTGGAAAAAAGTTGGGCGGTTCGTGGTTTCTACACGAACATTGGTAGTTGTGGCGACCTGAGGTTTTCATGTAGTGACTGAGAGATCTCTGCTTTCCGAAACAAAACAAAAACATTCGGACCTCTGGCAAAAGAAGGTTAAAAAGGCTCAAGTATCACTGAACTGCATTTCCTTTTGCTGAGGAAAAACAGCCAGTTAAATTTGGAAGGCTACTGTGGCTAGCAAGATATCTTTTACTTCTGTTGCTTGGTAAAATCTTTATATTATGAACAGTTCTGAGCTCGTGATGTGGTGGGGGTGGAGGGGGGGAACAAACTCTGAGCTTTTCTGCTCAGTTTTTAGTGTGAAATTGATATAGATCAATGGTCTGTTCTAATACATGCTTTTCCTCCTGTCCTGAAAAATGAAAGGTATGCTCTGAGTCAGTACACACACGTGTGCATGTAAGTCCTTCTGCCCATTCTTTTATTTTTGTTCGTTAGGGTACCAGTCATTTCAGATTGCAGTCATTTGATAAACAAAAAAGTTAAAAATCTGTGAGTGTACTCCCTGATGACGGCAAAGTACTGTAAGGGTTACTGACTTGCCTGGTTTGTTCTCCAAGCAGCTGTTTGCTCACAAAGCCATTTGCAGAACTTATTTTCTTTTCCCAGAGAAGAATCTTCCATCCACAGGAAGAAAAAAAAATATGCTCAGCTCGTCAGTCATTAATTACTGAAGGGTCTGAATTAAAAGCAGTTCCTATAATCCAAAAGGAAATATCTGCTGCCTAAGTGAACGCTTTATTAGAAGACTCAGTCACCCGTAGAGCAAGTTTTTCTAAAACAGCGGTTTTGTTTGAGTCTAATTCTGTGTCCAGTAACCAAACGTTTCATTTTATTGCAGGAGAGTGCATGTGCAAAGTGCCTGTTCAAGTGCTGTTTCTGCTGGTTTTGGTGCCAGGAAAGTTGCTTAAGATACTTTAACCAGGTACGCTCTGTCATCCCTCCGTCACTCAGCCACCTGCGTACCTAGTCCCCAAACCGCGTGTGTGCGCCACCTCCATTTAGCACGACCAAAGCCGCATCAAGTGCCTGCAAGCCAAAGTTCCCTGCCACTGGCCACCTAAACTAAACAAACAAAAAAGTCTTCCGAGTGTAGATGGAACCTATTGCAAAGGAACAGGGAATTGACAAACATGGCAGGTGCAAGATTTTAGGAAACTTGTTAGTAATTAGAGCATGAGATAGCCCTTTCAGGGGGCCGTTTGCCATTTCGGAAGGTAAGAAGACTTAACGTTTTGTTGAGTTGTGCCAGACAGACTACTGAAATACCGAGGGTTTGGGTGGAAGGAAGCAATGAAGAAGTAAGAAACCCACCTGGAGATGTGTCATTAAACTAGATACAGTATTTTCCACCTAGAAAGTCCTGAACACAGAAACTTGAACTCCTGGATGGTTTCCATTATCAATATATCTGGGAATATGATCCATGATGAAAACGCCAGATGATATCATATTCTCTTTCTTTGAAAGACATCTTTGTTTTGTTAGCAGCTTTGTTTCAAAAGTGTTTCTATTGGAAATGGATGATTTCTAACATACAGCAGTTTTTCAGATACTTTACTTTTTCTGTCCTGATGCTTTTCTCCAAGTGTTTTCCAGCTCTGTATACATCATTGTAAATAGTTAATTTTTCTCTTTGCCAGTCCCCTTTTGTTATCACTGGTGGATGTGGTATTCTTAATGTGAAAGGGATTCAGGTGTTCATGCTGATTCCGAACTCTCTGACTGTTGCTTTCTTTGTTCTCGTGGTGGAGGGTGGTAGTGAAGTAAACAAGAGAATGCTGATAAAGGGTCTGACTTCTCCTCTAAAGTAGGTGCATAAATTAAGCTTAATCTTGGACAACTAGGAAGAGAAAGTTTCTTACTTAGTTCAGCCTAGATTAAATACTCGTGCAGTGAATTCTCTGGTTCTAGACAATGAATTTTCCAGACTTACATTTTTTTTAAGTAGATCTTATGGTCAGGGACTTGGTGAGGAATCTCAGAGTTAGTTTTGACTCCAGGCTTTCCATTTGTAGTCACCCTTTCCCCTTGGCTTCCTGCCTTTCAAAGATATATCCAGCATCCTAGTGTTTACTTTCTCCAGCTGTTGTATGCTATGTGATTGTTAAAAGAAGAATTAATTACTGTAATGTTCTTCCTTTTGTTTCAGAAGGCTGAAACTTGTTCCCTTAAAAGCTCTTGTTCCCTTAAAAGATTTCCTGTTTCCTAATCTATTGTAGGCAAATTTCTGTTTTAATAAGTGTTGTAGTTTCTAACCTAATGATCATAATACTGTGTTTGCTGTTAGATAATTGTTTGTTTGAACATCTTTTTGGCAAAGATGATGGCGTTCCACGTGCTCCAAATCCAGGGCAATTTGGGCGAGGGTTAGAGGAGAAGAATAACATGAACACACTGTAAATTTTAAAAAATGTTATCTCTATGAAGGAGTAATATTGGTCTCAGATTATTGCATTTCATAGAGTAATTAATGCATCTAATTAGTTTTTTTTTTCCTATAAAGAATGTATTCAAGCCTATTTCCTCAATTTTGTAAAATCTGCAGCCAAATGTAACAAAGAAAGAAAAGGGGAAAAAAAAGACAAATATGCAGTTTTAAGCAGCTTAACATATGGCTTGATTAAGAGAAGTACTGAGCTCTTAAGAGCTCTTTCTGAGGTCAGTGAAAGCTGCTGAGTACAGCCTTGAAATTTCACATCGGTGTTGAACACGGACTTGAGAGTAGGACTTGGGAGGGGTCCAAAAATTGCTTGTACCTATGTTTCTAACATTTTGCAAATATTTTTTAGTTCAGATTTTTATTTTTGTGTGAGTTGAAATTACTGAAATGTGGAACAGCTGTTATAAAAGTTGGTCCAAAGCTCATTTCCTTACTATATTTTTGCCTTTTATTCCAGCATTACTTTCATTATACTAGTAAGTATATAATTACCTGAAACTCAAAAAAAAAAAAAAGTCAGCCTTCCCATCACTTCTGCCTTCTGCACTGTTTTCTTCAACCTGTTGCTGTATTGCTTAGATGATTTAAATTCTTTCTGCCCCTTCATTCACAAGGTTAATCAGGATTAAACAGAGCCCCTTGTTTTCCCTCTGGGGAACTTGCAGATGAGAAACAGGTGCTGGAGGAAGAAACACTGGTGGAAGAGCACGAGCTTCTCTCTTCCCGTGCGGTATCAACCGAGTGCTCTGTTATGCTGTCAAAGAGTGCTTTTCGGGCTGAGGTGCCATCTTTTAGGTGGGATTTCACACTGACATTGATAGCTGCATACATCCCAAAGTGGCACATTCTCTGCAGGCTCAGCTAAGTTTTGTTCCGCTCTCCTGGAACTTAACTGAAACGGGACGAGAAAGGTGGCCTGTCGTCTTCCCGTCGTGACAGAGTCCTGCGCCAGACGCTGACAGTTGCCGTATTTCCAGTGGTGGTTGTTGGAGGAGGGGTAATGTAAACCCAGCATCCTGCACAGATTGCAATGTGGATAATTACATTCTGCCTTCCTAAATTTCTCCTGGACTCGCAACTGGATCCTGTGCTAAACTGTGGTGTAGTGTTGCTACGTGCTGTTAAACAGTTCACTCCTTAAGCTGTTCCATTTCAGTCATGGGCAAAGTGATTCATGTGTGTGTATAATCCATTAGTAACAATTGTAAAGCACTCTGGGTTCTATCTGGACGAAAAGTGCTTTGTGAATATAAAGTCATTATCCTTACTTGACAGTTCTGTTTGCCAACACTTGTCAGAATTACCACAGATTTTTCATCTTCTGGCTCTGATGGTTTCAGTATGTTCCAGATAAACATACCCAATCATCTCAAGTAAAAATCTGGGAGATTGAAATTTCTCTTCCGTAAAAAGAATATATTGTTTTTTTAATGTGGTTTGGGAGCTACAGGGTCTGTCTGTCTCCTGCTTTCTTAAACTGTAGTGGCAGTCTTAACTTTTGATACACCAAAGCGCTCGCTTTTTTTTCTCTTTACAGCCTTGTTGCAGTGAGGTTGTTTGTTTTTTTTTTTTCTTTTCCTAAAACAATATAGCTATTTCAGGATAGTTTTGCTTTTCCTTGTCTGCTTTGGGTTCATCCGCAGCCAGTTGGCAAGCAACCGCTCCAAAGTGCAGCACGTGGATTTCTGAAGGAGTTGCTGTGCAGTCTGTGGTTTCTCTGTTTTCACCGGCGCAGTTACTTGCAGCGTAGCCTTCCGGGCCCCCTGGTAGCCATTACTGAAGGCAGCAGTGTGTCAGCCTGCATTTGCTGGTACTGAGACCCTTCACTGACACCGAAAGCTGGCAACTGTCTAGTGTAAAAAAAGCAGAAGCCAGTCTGTCTAATGGTTGTATATCCATGGCAGTTGGTTGTCTCTTAAACTTTGGATGGAAGCCTATCAGGAGGTTGTGGTTAAATGCCTCGTGGAGAAGTGACCTAGATAAAACCAAAATTCATGTGCTAATGTAAGTACAGTTCTCCTCTGCGCTGCCAAACACATTGTGCCTCACCCCATCAAGTACTTCTTTTCCCTCCCAAAAACAATACTGCATTTTAATGCTACTGGCAAAATTGCTTCTAGATTTTCAGTCATTTGAAATTTTCAATCATTTGAAAAAACAGTAGGCTGAAATGTTAATCTTCAGTGAAATTGTATTTTAAATATGTTTGTTTTCCCTCTAGAGACTTTATATAAGCGGTAATAAGAAATAACATTCCTTAGGTCTTTACTGGTTTTGTAGGGTGAGCCATGTAGGGGATAGAGATGAACAAGAGTGACTAATTCTTGCTTTGATACCGTTCTTCTCTCCCCTATCCCATTTAAAAAAAAAAGAAAAAAAAATCAGAGAGAGAAAATAAAAGGCTGTGAAGCAAGTGACCAGTAATTCAGTGCTTTTAATCAGAGCAATTTATTAACAGCTCTCTGAAAATGTTCAGTTTGGTTTTATTTCAGAAATCCCAAATGAGAACATTGTCACCCTAACTGCAGAAGCCACTGTAAGCAACTCCAGTAGTGAGGTAGTCACGATGCAATGGGCACTTAAAGCAGAGTCTTTGTGGTCCAACCCTGTGTTTGAAGTGGAGCCCAGGCGCAGCAGTGCGATGCTGCAGGAAAGGACACCCAACTCTGAGGAGAAAGTTGTGTTGGTCCTACCCACTGGATGACAGCCATGGGGAGTGCAGATGACACACAGAGTAGGAAGCAAGGACAGCTGAAGGACAAGATTTTCTCCAGTGGGTCCAGATTGCAGATATAAGGTGGAACAGAAATAAAGGAAAGTTGTGCTTCTTGGGCTGCTTGGGAAAATTTGGAAGGCTAATGAAGGGTTTCTTACAGATAGTAATTAGCCTAAGAATCAAAAATAACGATTTGTATATTAGCTGTGTGCTTACTGGTTGGACGTGGGGGAGGAGAATGTTCTCTGTGTGTTTGTCAACCACAGGACAATAGCCAGGGGTTAACAAGGCTGCAGAAAGGGCAGATTCAGTCCTGGAAGGTAAGAGATTAAGTACTTGCACCAGAAACAAGGGGATAAATGCCATTGTACAAGTTGCTGGTTAGGTGATTGGCACAAACTTGAACGTAGGAAGTTCCACCTAAACATGAGGAGGAACTTCTTTACTCTGAGGGTGGCCGAGCACTGGCACAGGCTGCCCAGAGAGGTGGTGGAGTCTCCGTCACTGGAGACATTCCAAACCCGCCTGGACGCGTTCCTGTGCAACCTGCTCTGGGTGACCCTGCTCTGGCAGGGGGGTTGGACTAGATGATCTCCAGAGGTCCCTTCCAACCCCTACCATTCTGTGATCCGGCTTATCTCACAGGGACAGGAGTATCCTGGTGTGGCTTCTTTGACAAATGAAGGGGAAGAGCAAGGCCGTCAGCCGTCTAGGAGTATATCAAGAAGAGAAACAGCAGGGAGGGATAAAAGCCAAGGCAAGATCAACAGAAGAATGAGTCAATGTAAACTGTTCATGAGTAAATGCTGTCTGGAAGTTGGAAGAAGGTTCCTAAGGACCAGAGGGACAACTGTCTGGAATAGCTCCAAATGTAAGGACTGAGAGAGGGAAAAGCCCTAAGTAGTTTAAAGAGGGAGCTCTCCACTTAAGAGAAGAAATCATATGATGTGCTAATCTCAAATAGCCAGACACTGGAGTGGCTGAAAGTCCCTTCCAGTCTTGCATGTCCTCATCTCTTTGGTGGGGCCTTGCAGGCCCACGTTGCTCTAATTTCCCACCACTATCTGAGAGACACACTATGGCTTTTCTCAGCGGGTCACTGACTGCTGTACGGCAGCCACAGAGATGTCGTTGCCTCTTGCTACCCACCCTGGACTTTGTTTTCTGAGGGGATCCCGCTGGCAGCTGTGACGCTTGCGAGCTGAGACCCTGTGAAGTCCAGGCTGAGCCGCGCAGCGTCGCAGTGCGGGTAGCAACCAGGGCAGCCCCTGCCAGAGTTGGCAGCAACAAGATCAGATCAGGCTGAAAACGCCGACAGAGCAGAAGAAGCTGAAGTGGGATGTGAGACCAGCAGGTCTCCTGCTTCTTTTTTTAAGAAGATTCTGTTGCTATGGCAATCCTCTCTTCCCCAAGCTCGTTTTTATTAAAGCAAGTCCTAGACTGGAGGAGTGAATTCAGCTGCTACACAAAGTAGCAATTATTCTCAACAATTGGGGAACTTATGGCCTGGATGTGAGCCACAGCGCCTTTCTCATGAAACCAGCAGGTCAGTTTTTCCAAGACCTTTGACATTCTGTGTTGTGAGGCACAGAAGGATGTATTCTTTAAATAGGTTTTTTTTGCATACTGTGGTATTTGGAAATATGTAAACATTCACATTCCTTATTTATTCATCCTGACACTGAGAAACTAGTGTCTAGTTCCCAGACTCCAAGCCAGAGGAGGCTTGTGTTCTTCACAAAGGTGGTGATACAGTACCAACTTGCTGGTGTGAGGATAGAGACTGTTCTGACCCACTATCTCCCACGCTTTCTGATCAATGGTATGCTATCAGTGCCGTTATTACTTGCTTGTCACCGTAGCAGAGACTACCACTGTAAAACATCAATTCATTAAGCAGAGATAAAAACCATAATAGCTGCATTGGGACAGACTGAGTCTCTGTCTAGCTCAGTATCCCGTCTCCCGTGGCTGTGAGTGAATGCTAAGGCAGAACGAGTGTATGTTTCCCTGTTCCCGTGCTGTTTCTGAATCTGTTTTCAGCCCAGGGACTTCTTGAGCTGAATGTGTTTCCTCTGTGTTTCATAACTCTCAGTGGATTCCTTTCCCAGTCCCCTTGAGCTCATGCGAACTTTTAGCAGCTAAAGCATCCTTTGTCCAGCAGTTCACAGCTTACAGACTTACAGCGAGAAGAAATGCCATCTGTTTTCAAATTTGGCTCCTACTGCTTTGCTTGGTCCTCCCCCTGCCTAGTCTCTTTTCTGGAAGAAACAGTGAGTCATCTAACCCTAGCTACCCTCTCATTTCTCATCATTTTGTAGCCCTTTTAGCACGTCCTCCTTCAGTCGTCTCTTTTCCAGGCAGAAGAGCGTGGTGCACTCAATTGTTCTCCGGGCAGAAGACATTCCATACCTTTTGGATCATTCCTGCTGCCCT
Source organism: Larus michahellis (assembly GCF_964199755.1). NCBI lineage: Eukaryota > Metazoa > Chordata > Aves > Charadriiformes > Laridae > Larus > Larus michahellis. Next base: position 37,894,210 of record NC_133903.1, on the reverse strand, counting down.
TCTCTCAAGCATTTTCAAGTCCATGAAAGCTTTTGTGCTTGGGAAAAGAGAATACATTCTGTAGAAAAGCACATTTGGATAACCTGTTTCTAAATGATAGCAGGTTCTAGACCATCTTAGCCTTTGCAACTGTCTTTTTGAAGGGGATTGTGTTGTTGCACATACCCTGCAACTGGAAAATGAATGGCATGTCTAAGCTTCTGAGGCCAAAGTCTAAAATGATTTGCAAATATTGGTCATAGCTTGCGTGTGTTCGGTGTTCTTTGGTGGGTAAGGAGGAGAAATCATTTGAGCTCATTTCTGTGCAACTCTGAGTTTCACGGAAACATACATTTGCCTAAGTGTTAGACATGTATTTTATTAGTGAGAATGTGTGGATTTCTATGTGGCTGGATGGGATCAGGGTATGGGGTCTGTGTGGAAAACTTGAGAATTGTGAGGAGAGTGTATAGAGCTGCAGTCTAGGCTGAAGAAGAAACCCTCCAAATTATTGTTTTTTTCTTTTTTCTCAGAAATGTATTTTTTGCCAAAAGGTAGCGATCAGTTGGCTAAGTCTTCACCTTGTACGAGTAACGTTCTTGCTTCACCTATGTCAATGATTATTAGTTCTGTAGCCTTCAGCATTCTGTTCATTTCTGTGTCTCTCTTACTCCTTCTGTAATGTTGGCTGCCTTTCTTGATTGGGCATTTTGACTAGTTGATACGTGATTCGTTGAAGTTGTAACTGTTATAAATGCCGGTTTTTATCAACTAGTTTGTAATATGACAAACCCCTATGCAGGTGGTATTCAGTCTCCAGCATTATTTTCGGTCTTTCCAAGATAACACTTCTAGTTAATAAATATCAGAAATTCTTTTCGTTGCACATTCCTCGGATACCAAAGTGGCTAATTCAGGAGTGCAAACAAATGGTTATTTATTTTAAGTTTGGAAACAATGTTTGTATAAGTGCACATGCACTTTTGACATTCTTTTTTAATTTTTAAAACAGGACGTTTTTTGCTATTTATAATGAATACAGAATCCCTGTTTAATTTATTGGCAAAATTTATACTGACCTCACCAGATGAGGATCTGCTCTGTGAATTTAGTTCTTAGGGGACAGAAACAAACTTAGAAAAGCCTATTCCACCTTGTGTCTCAATTTCCTGTCTGTTAATGGGAATGATGAAACAGACTTAACTTGCAGAGGGCAGACAGGGAGGGGGGAACTTGACTGTTGACTTGAAGCCATCGACCCTGTGCCTGTGTCCTTGGGGAGACGGTAGCCCAGCTACCGAACTGCCGTCTCTCCTGCTGCCGCATCCTGGGCCGATGCTGCGGTGGGCGAGCTTGCCGGCCATCGGGTTTCACACCTCTGGGGTGGGGTGAGGCAGGTGGGACAAGGATGCTTCTCTTTCAGGGGTGTAGGCAGGCAAGATGGCAAAGGTATTGCAGTCGATACCCGACTGAGCCAAAGGGTCCACCTCTCTGCCAGTCCTGTTCCAGCACTCCCTGGGGAAAGCAGCAGTGTCAGAATAAATGAAAGTTAGCACAGAAAAGCATTTTTTCCTATTTAAGAATGAAGCGAACTTGCTTCTTTAAGCAGATTTTTATGCAGACACTCTACATGTTTCTGTGGAGTTCAGTGGAGTCTTTGATTTCTCTTAGAGTAGGCAATAATTCCATGGTCTTCGTTTATACTTTTTCCATCTACGGATGCATTTGCTACTATGTAAGTAGAATATTTACAGGATGTCGCTGTTTACTTCTACTCTTTTTTTGCTTACTATCAGAGAAAAAAATCTCCTTTGTCATATATAAAATAAATAATACCCACAAAAAAGAGACAAAAGATCTTTGACTGCATTTAATTTCTTTCTTTCTCTGTAATATTTTAAGATACTGTCAATATAGCTTTGCCTCACTGCAGTATGTCACAGAAATTGCTATGGGATAGAACTGGACTCTGCAGAAGTAAATTTTCTCTGCCTTCAGATATCTGAAGCTACTTTCTATTTTGATTTGTAAGTGAGAAAAACCATATTTTTGAACAGAAAGTGTTTTGCAGTAGGCCAGTGTAATTCACTTTCAGCAAACCAGTTTTTTGTTGGCTTTTTTTTCCACTTTCAGGTGAAGCAGAAAGTAATCTAAGCACCAAGTACATGTTGAGGTGTATAAGCTCCTTCAGAACAGTAATCCCTTGCACACGGTGGTTCTTACTGACTGCACCAGATGTAATGAATGTTTTGTGGCATAATAATCTTTTTATATAATGTTATATATAATATTATTATAGTGTACTTTAATATAATCTTACTACTCAAAGACTTGCTGGTAAAGTTCAGCATACATTTCAGGTATCTTGAGCGCTGTTTTTCTGAGCTGATATTTTTGGACACAGTTTCAAAACCTTGTTGAGGAGTTCCAAAAATGGGTCGTATATGTCAAGTTATGCACAACAAGTGCTAAAATAATCCAATCCATGAAGGAAAATATTCTGTTCTTCCCACCTGTCTTGGCAAGTTTCCACAAAGAGAAAGCTTGTGAAATTCTCAATACCTCGAAAAATTGTGAGTGCCCCAACTGTCTGTTGAAAATCTGGGGGGTTTGTGGTGACGTAGCACGCACTGATCTAGTCCAGGATCCTTTAGCTGTTCTTTTCCACTCATTTTCACAACTGGTTTCATCTTTCTTGAAAAGGTTTATTTTATGGCTATAGTCATAAGCTTAAATTTCAGCAGCATATGAATAGTTTGAAAGGGCCATGTATAAAAGATTTTTAATCAACAACTTTTAAATGACTTGATAACTACGTAACTTGATTGTTCCACTTACATAGCTTGACAGTAGTCTTGGAGATAGACTCATAGAAAATAAGTGAGTAAGTCTGGACAGTGTGACTCTAGGTAAGTAAGTGTTTTGTGGTAACTGTGTCCTATTCGTTAGCAAGAGTTAGGGTAGAGAACTAGGGTAGCGAGGTGTTTTAAAATAAATTGGATAAAGGTGGGTTCAGAAATTTGTTTAGTCAGTATTGTAGCATTTCCTAATGGTGGAAATTGTGTGGAAAAACTATTTGAAGTCACAAGCATAGTTATTATAGTCACTTAAAATAAAATTGCCATATTGTGCAAAATAACTCTTTATATCTGTAAAGTCAGTATTTCCAAATAGAGTGTTTAAGGGTTTGCGTTTTGCTGAAGTAAAATCTGGATTATAAGAGCCTTTCTTCTCTCTGCATTATTATCTTCTCTCATTTCAGCATGCGTACACAACTACCGCCATAAATGGGACAAACTTTTGTACGTCAGCAAAGGATGCTGTCTTTATTTTGGCGAAGAATTCTGCTAAACTTGCATCCATTAGCTGTTTTGGAGATTTTATCCTATTTCTAGGAAAGGTAAGAGTAAGAAAAGTACTGTTCTGTAAGAACTGAGTGAAAAATCAGGGTTTGATTTTCTTATATCTAAAGTAAATAAAGTTTGTCTTTGTTAAACTCAATGTTGTTAATGCTGTAAAGTGGGTTCGGGAGAGAAGATAATGTTTGAGGAATTTAATCCTTTTCATAGTCTTTACAGAGTTATTTAGTTGTATTACAGTAGTGTCCAGGCCCCACTCTTACAGTTCCCATTGCAACGAGTCTTTGGTAAATATACCGTAAAAGATTGCCCCCGCTTGACAGAATTTACACGCTGAATTGAACACAAATTGTGACAACTACACGATACCAGAAACCGCATAGCTATCTCCCAGATGAGATGTGCTGTTAAAATATTGGCCTTAGGGTTTTGGGGTTTTTGCTTGTTTTAAGAAACTTTTCTACATGATTAATGAGGCTGCATTTCCGTCTCACTGCCCTTTACAGGTATTTGTTGTGTGTTTTACTGTTTTTGGAGGATTGATGGCATTTAACTACCATCGGGAGTTGCAAGCTTGGGTCGTTCCTCTTCTGCTGGTTGGATTTTTTGCCTACCTGATGTCCCACAGCTTTCTGTCTGTGTTTGAAGTGACAGCAGATGCCATGTTCCTTTGCTTTGCTATTGATATGGAAACAAATGATGGATCTGAAGAGAAGCCATACTTCATGGATCAGGAACTGCTGGTAAACCTCAGTGATAACAGCAAAGATATTTGTGCTTCTCTAAGCTTTTGGGAGCTTTTTCTTTCCCCAAGACCTAGTAATTTGAACCCACAACCCATGCTATTTCCTTTCCAACACCTTAGAACAGGTAGGCTCAGGGATACAAATCAGATACGAATTTGTAAACTGAAGTAAATGGCGCTCTCTGCCTCCTGTGTGCTAGCTATGATCTGCTGCCGCCTTTTAGACCATACCCTGTAAGTAACGTCTGACTTTTTAGGCCTTACTAGATATATGTGCAATGTATTGTTGGTAATTAAAAAATATAAATAAGTAGATGAGCTAGCTGCAGAGACTGATCCATGGGGTGCTGTAAGATTAGATGTTTATATTTGTTGTGACTTATTATACGGTGGTGAACAAAAGTAAACAACAAGGAGCTTCTTGTTGCCAGCAGCAGGTCAGGAATCCATCTGCATCCTGGGGATGCTGCACTTCTGAACAAACTTTGGGCAAACTCGAGTTGCGCTGCTTCGTATCTATACGGCTTCTTTTGCCAAAATACTGTCTTCTGTCTCTTGATTAAATTCTTCTGCCTCTGGACAGATAGTTCTGTGCCTTTACCCTCATAATTACTGTATTGTATTACAAGCATTTTCATGGAGAATCATTACATAGCTAATAGTGACAAAGAACTTCAGTTAATAGCTGTATCTGAAGCATTTGAATGTATATATGCCATCCCTTTCATATTAAGAGAATATTTGAAGATGCAGATGGTTTTTTTCCTTCCATGCTATTTTTGCCAGTTCTGTCTTTTCCTTCATAAACGATGCGACAAAGAAAATCTTAGTAATTCATGAAAAACAAACTGAGCAGCCAGAATAGCTCATATGATACGAATCTTCTGGATGGATTTCTTGAGGACAGTGTCAAAAGAACTGTTTTGGGGGTTTGTTTTTTTTTAATGCTGCTGTTAGATTTCCTGTAAAGTTCATAAAATTTTGTTGAAAACAAAAAACAACAAAAAGGCAGCCTAAGGATAGGCTTTAACCCTTTGTACCGAAGAAAGCAGATAGATATTCTTTGGCCTTGATTCAGAACAGTACTTAAGCACATGTGCCGAATAGGAATATGTTACTGAATGGAAAACTCTGAAGCCTTGACCTCTGTTCTTCTCCCTCTGCTTTGCCAAATGCGAAAATACTTCTTCAGCCAATTCTCCGTCATGAAACAAACAGAGGCTTTCCTTTCTCCACTTCCAGACTTTGTGGTAGTTTCTCTTTAACTCTGGACTTAATTTCTTATAATTATCCATGCCCTAGGGCCTTGGGTGAAGAGAGGACTTCCCACGGGGGTAAGGAGTCTTCCAAGCAGGGCAGGCTGTATAACCTTGTATGGAAAAATTGAGGGCCACACATCCAAACTCCTCCTCGTTGCATGATCAAGAGTAAGTTTACTCATGTAGCAAAGAACTTGGGAGTTTCCCAACACATGAAGGTATTTGACTTGGGACGTCTGTGTTACAGTCAGGTCACAAACATCTGGGGGTGGAAGGGAGGCTCTGTGGCCCTCAGGACAATATATGGCAGTGGGCGGGAAGCCAGGTGAGGGATGTCAGGCAGCCGGTCCTCATTCCTGGAGTAGGAGATGTAACAGACATTCTTGATTCATCCTTCTCAAGTTGCATTCATCACTATTGCTGCCTCTGCTGGGTCCCTCCCGGTATCACGCAGTGTCGTCCAGCTAGGAACCAGCTACAGTTTCTTAGCCCCGAGCTAATTAATTAATTTTGCCAGGTGTTTTTATTTACATAATGGTTTGCATTCCCAAATGATCTCAGCCTGGTTTTCGCTTGTAGACCTTCATGAGTCAGAGTAACAAGTTGACAGAAGGGCAAAAACACAGAAGCACGAGACCTTTCCAGGACAATGAAGATGGGACAGAGCTCCAGCCTATGGTGAGACGGGACTCTGGGATATGTATTTATCTGCCAGCTACTGTGTTTGCCTTTATGTCCCAAGAGTGGATGTAGACTCCCATGTATCTCCTGATGTCTTACAGCAACCAACATGCTGTACCCAGTGTCCTGTTTTCCCTTCTGTTGCTTTCCCTCCTCAGGAAACCCTCTGCTGGTGCAAAACGGATGGATCAAATATTTGTTCTCATGCTTCTTCCCATTCCCCAGTGCGCCCAGCAGAGGAAGAGAAAGACTTGAACAATGGCAAAGGGGTGGGAGATAAATCCCATTCAGATAGTCCTTGACATGTCTGCTGTAGCAAGGTCAGAAGAGTGGTAGGCTGCTGGATTTCATGCTGGAACTGCTGAAGTTCCAGAGCTGTAAGATCAGAGCTTAGAGGCCTTCCCTCTCCACCCCCACTCTTTTTCTTTCTTTCTTGTCTATCAGCGTATGTGTTTATTTACTTTGGTTTATGCTGGGGTAAAAAAGCTGAGATGCCAGAAGGGAGTGTTCCCCCACACCCAGGCTTGGGAAAGTCCTGAGAGTAAACGTTCACTAACTGACATCTGAAAAAAATATTGCAAATTGCCCAACCTGAGAACTGCCCCAGCAAGTTCAGAACCTGGGCTGATTTTCCCCCAGCACAAGGGGAGACAAGCCAGGGCTGCCGGAGGAAGGTTCTGCGGCAACAGCTACTCTGGCACCTACTCCTGCTGGACACAACTACTAGTGTCTTCTGTCCTCCCACCTACTTCTTACAGGAGCGTAACAGATGGTGGTGGTTTTTCTTGTTCTGCTTTCAAGAGGTACCAGGCTCCAGGGAACTCTCGCGCAATCCTGTGGGCATTCTGCTATAGGCGGTTGGGCAACAGAGCTCAGCTTCAATTTATTGCTACAGCGAGGGGTAGTTCTACTTGATTTTTTTCATTGTTTGCTTATGTTATTGAATTCTTCAGTAATTTTTTGTGGAGCGCAGATACCGGGGGAGTGTGCGTGGGGGTTATTCCCTGCGAGAGGATTGTGGATTTGAGACACAAAAGAACCTTAATTATTTTCCCAGTTTACTCTTACGACATTTAAATGCAGTAACAGGACTGGTGCTACACATTATTTGACTCCTTTTTTTTCCCCTCTCTTTTGTAGACTTGAATGTGAAGCGCACCAGGAAGCGTGAAGGCAAACCAGCAATAGCAAAAACAGTCATGGAAAAGAAGTAAAGGTTGCCAGTACCCCAGGACAAAGTGTTAATTCTCTAAATATCTGTTGTACCTTCTGCACTGGTAAAATGACGCACAATCTGTTTGTATGAATAATGTAGTTTGTGTGTCAGCACACCTGATTTTTATTAATATACTCGTTATAATGGTCTGAAAATTGTTAATAAACACACTCCTTGTAAATTTCTGTGTTGTCAGACTAAAAATACTGAAGTCGACAAGGTCATCACGCTGTCCTTTTTAGCTTTTTGGTGTGTCAGCTAACACGGGGGGGTTTCACGCTTCTCTGGGAACACTGGGCCAGCCATCTCTGGGCGTAGAAACATTTGTAGAAGAGGCACCCTGAGATGGGTACTGAGTTATTCTGTGTATGTATGTGAACAGCCAGTGCAACCAATTAAGGAACTGTTCCAAGCTCATTGATGGAAATTACTATTGACAGAAAATTCCCTGTAGGCAAGATAAATAATGGTTACGAGGTAGGTGTCTTTCTTTCAATTATACTCTTTTGGGAATTTTTTTTACAAGTTAGTATCATAAACTATCCACTGACTCCTCTCCAAAGGGCAGATGAGGAATAGTCCTTTTTCTATAAATAAAAATAGACAACTACCTTCCCTTTGCAACTGAAAAGACAGAGGAAGCAGAAAAATCTGTATTGAGATTTAAAGCTTGAGCAAGTAGCAGATGAGCAGCGGCTAGACAAAAATGAGATAAAACAGTGCTATAAATACTACTTTATAGAAATGTTAGCTGTAACATGGATGTGAAATATAAGATATCATGGAGGAATGTAGAGAAGAGACTGTTAGGGCTCTAGACAGAAGAGGAATACGATCAGCGTAGACACTTTTTAAAAAAATAACTTGGTAACAGTCTGTCAGCCTTTTCTGTGAGCAGCTCTGAGGTTTGTTTAAACTTTGTACCTGGACCCTGGTTATGATACACTATTTTGGGCTCCACCTCGTCACCTCGTTCTTAGTATGGGGCAGTTTTTGATTTTACTCAGTGGAACATTGTTTTATTCTCTATGTTCAAAAGCTCCTTTAACAACTTTTGTTTGAGGAGAGGTCTGAGGTGAGAAGATGACCCCAACCAGGGACTTCAGTAAAGTATGTATCAGTCGGGCAAGTGAGACATCCCTGCAGGTAAGTGACTCATACGCTTCCATGATGAATAAATTGATAAACCTTTGATTAGTCACAGCTTGGAAATGCCATACAAAAAAGCTCATTGATGGCCTGAATGACAAAGCTGTTTCAGCTAAATACACTATCTGATCTGCTGTTGAAAGGAGACTAGTTATCTGCTAGGGAATGCTAAGAAATACTTGCTTTTTATTCTTCACTTAATTAACTTTTGTCTACTTTAATATGAGCCACTTCTACAAGTTGAGGGACATGGGATAGATGATGAAAAGGGGAAAGAAACAGATGAATTACCTTCTGCTTGGCAGGTGAAGATGGTCAGCTACTGACTGTGACTCACTGCCTCTCATCACTTAAACCTGCACGCTTGGGTGCTGCTGGTGCTCGGCTTCTGGGAACTGAAAGCCACGCTGAATAAGCAATAGCTGCCTAACTGCTTGGAAGTTTAAAAAAAAAAAATCAGTTCTTACTACACATTGGGGATTTTTCCTGTTTGTATTTGATACTCACACTGCATGGTTTTGGCCCTTGGCTCAGGAACTCTCTTGTGGAAGAAAAGGAGGGCAATTTTTATATTTGTAGGTCCTCATTTTCAGACAATCCCTAGATGACCTCCAGACGTCCCTTCCAATCTCAGTAATTCCGTGTAACTGTGATGCAGTGTCATTGCCTTCACTGCAGTTCCTGCGTGGAGAAGGAAGGGACTTTTCGACACTACAAACTTTGGTTTGCTTTTTAAAGGAGGCAGGTACTGCAAAATCCCAATTAAGCTGTGTTTGAGTGTGTTTCATTTAAGCACTGCAGTACTGCCCATAGTCCAGAAATTACAACTGCGACAATATGTTTTGAGTCACGTAAGTTTTTACAGAAGAGTTCCAAATGCATACCTTTTAATTAAAACTTTGTACACAAAGCATAGCTTTATAGCTTTCAGGTGCAACACAGGACCTCCTGATCTTACATAGATTCCACGAGCACTTGTGTCACCAACCAGGCCGGTGTGGTGGGAGCCCCCACCTGAGCCAGAGGGACGGGGCACCCCTACAGAAGCTGATGCTATTTAGCGCTCGTTTCTCATTGCTCTCTTCCCCTGCAGGGCATCGTAGTCGGGCAATTATAAAGCAAGCTGGAGGCAGGTGGTGGGGCTGGCTGTAGGTAGAGCCCGTGTGAATACGCAGTTAGTGTTAGTTCAGGTGCTGATGCCTGTCCCAGCCGCTTCTGGTATTTCAACGTCTGCCCTGCGAAGCTGCCCGACGCTGGGCGGACTCTTTCCTGCAGCTATGGAAGATTGGCTTCAGAGGAATTAAAGGTACTTTTATAACTGTATTTCTTGAAAATAGGAGATGGGGACCTACTGGTGTTTGTATCCCAGGAAATGGCTAAGTATTATAGCTTATTGTTTTAAGCAAGGTAGTTTGCATTTGGTCTTGCTTCGCGTCTACTTCAGAGTCTCACTTAATTCAGTTATGATTCCACTGTCTACCTCTCTGGATGAAAGAAAACAAGCATACTGAGAAAGTTTGGGTGTTGTTTTGTTTCCTCTGCTCAACAAATGTGTGCAAGCAGTTTAAGGCAAAGTTTTGGATTCAGAAAGAGCAGGAGGGCTTGGTTCAGGCTTTCCAAAGGAGACCATGTTTTCACCCAAACTATGAAAGCAGTAAAGCTTTTGTTGTTGATCGTAGCACTGCTTTTCAGCATTCAATACAATCGTTCTAAATTGTTAAATACTATTATTTTGATGGGGGAAATAGTGTAGTTCAGGAAGAGTAGGTCTTAACAGACGTCTTGGTAATAATTCTCTTGCCTCAGATGCAGGGCCTGGACCAGTGACCTCCAGAGGTCCTTTCAAATATAAATTCTGTGAAATAAATAAGCTTAAGACTTATTCAACAAATAGGTCAGTTGGAAGTCAGATCACCACGTCACACCCAAAGACAACGGAAACTAATGGAGCAAAGCACAAACAACTTCTAGTCTTGAGGGAAGAATCCTTTTCAAGTCCAGAACTTGCAAGTATCAAACATTTCATATGTTAATGTAAATAAGTTTAATCTGGAGTAAATATTTTAAAAATACCTTTAATTATTTTTTTTTTTTAACAAAAGTTAGGATCAGTAACAATGGGCCCCATTGCTAGCATGCTCTTTTTTATTCCTGTTTAAACAGCCCAGGTAAATTAGTACAGCCTGTCTGCACTCCCTGGTGAGGAAGAAAGCGTTTTCCATTTAGGAATACAGCTCTGCCATCGGTAACTAAAGAGCTCAAACTGCCGACCAGCAGGCACAAAGATTGGGGTATCCCTTTACATACTCTACAGGAAGAGATCTGAGAGCGGTGGAATGAAGGCTGCAGGCAGAAGCAGAGGCAGCCTTAAATATGTGCAGTTCTTCATGTGCCTGGAGAAAAGGGCAGGGATTTAGTGAACAGCTCAGGATCCCTGGTCATAACCTCAGTCACGTAGAAGGGAAACGAACTCTGCTGCAAAGGAGCTACATTCCTTTCCTGTTAAGTCACTGTCACTCGGTCTCAGGAGATTTTTACAAGGTTGTTGGATTAAATCCCACGGAAAAGAAAGTACCAGAACTGCAACAGAGAGCAGTTCTACATTACCCTGAACACAGGCAAAGACGATGCCGATTTGGGAGTAATTTCTGTGGTATCTAATCTTTAAGAATAGTAGCATAACAAATGAGACAGGATCTCCTACATACCTTTAAGAAAAAATATTTATTTATAAAAATACACTGGGATCAGTTTGAGAAGTGTGGCAATAAATACAGTTCAAGGAAGAAAAAGCATTTCTACATGGATATATTATGGCACAATAAAAGGTAAATGCACCATCAATCATGGGATTTCTGTTGGCTCAAGACTTTGTACAAGCTCCCTTTTTAGTAAGACAACTATTTCTAAGTTTGGTCAGTGTTGATAATGGAATGAATACACAATCACAAACGCACACTTGTGTCTAATGCAGGACTTACCATTAGCAAACAATACCTTAGAAACATAGTAATGATATTTAAATCACTCATGTGATGTCTTGGATTTAATTGGCAAAGACCACATTTAACATTAAGTATGAAATTCTTGTATCTCATCTGGAAAACGGAAAAGCTATAACTATGTAAAATGAAGGCTTTTCATGGTATGTAAATACCTGCTTAAGTAGAGATTGTGAAAATGCATAGCTCCTTATTGGACGACCTGGCTGTACAAGAGCACTCCCCCTTTCACAGTATTCCTTTTACTTCATATGCAGTTACTGTTTATGCTGTAGACTACAACTGTTACAGCACTAAAGGCAACTAGACAGGGAAAGGGCAGAGAAAGGAAAAAGGAATGTATGTAAGGCAATATTTCTTTAGGTACATTAAGCATAGTGTGTAGGAAAGACAGGTAACAATTCCACAAGGCTAGTTTCGTTCTTACTGAATAAAATAATGGACTAATACTGAACTTTCGATGCAAAGCTAATAATCAATGCCCTGGTCACTGTACTGACCATGGTAATCTCTTTGATAGTCATCTTGGTACTCTCCGTGATAGTCATCTGGGTATTCTGCCTGATAATCGCTATCGCTGATTTCTGACCCATTAGTTCCTGTTCCTTGGCTGCCGTTATGAATGACAGGTTCTGTTGGCGCAGCACAGTACTTGGGGTCATACACTTGTCGTCCAAGCCCATACACGCTCATTCCCTTCTGTGAAGCTACTTTGTTGGTACCCATTTGTAATGAAATAGTTGAGTTATCCACAGGTTGCAATATGTGCTTCTGATCGTAGATGTCTCTCCTGGTGCCCGGTGCCAGCATACCAGCCTAATAAAACAGGATTGTAGAGCTTCAGGAAGAAGGTCAAGAGCTGTGATTACTAGATTTATGATTACAATTAGTACACCTTACTAGAAGTGCTATAAAGTAGGAATTAAAGTGTAACAAAACAGCACAGCAGCATGCGTTCACTAGCAGGTATGTCACAGAAGGAAGTCCTTGCAGAAAGGCCCAGTTTATTTCCCTCTTTGGAGAGAATACACTAAGTGTTCGGGCTGAGGTAGTGCCCAGGAAGCAACTTTTTAGCACTTGAAATGAAGTTACTGTTTCTTTCTGGTATAACACAGGGATTCGGAAATTCTAGAAGCAAGGGGTCGTTTTTATGCCCTAAGATATTGAGCACAGAACACACTGGATAGGAATAAGAAATCTCCAAGTGTCACTTGTGGTCCCGCTTACCTGACTGGCTCCTTTGTTAGTGCCCATCTGTAGGCTAATTGTCGTCTGGTCAAATGGCTTATCGGTTTGCATTTTTGGATCGTAGAGGTGTCTTCTAGTTCCATAAGCAGTCATGCCTGCCTGACTGGCACACTTGTTGGTGCCCATCTTTATTGGGGAAGGAAGAGGGGGACAGAAAAAGTGATTTATTTTTTTTATTGTGTACAGCAACCTCAGTCTAAGGAAACAAACATGGCTGGTAACTGCGGTGGCTGGTGGCAGAAGTAATTACAGTGCATGCATCCCTCACGTAGCTTGACCACTACCTGTAATCAACTACCCTTTCTCCATACGGAGCTTCAAAAGGAAAAATAAAGGCAACAGTCATCCGAAGGTGACTGGTATCTGCCCGACTGCACGTACAATTAGAATGGACGTACGCATCAAAATGTAATACTGTACTTCTACCCCAGACAGTAGTGATTCAATTACGCTGCCACAATTTCTCTACCACAGGAATTTTAAGGTTTTATGCCAGTTATTTTGGGTTTCATGACCATTAAGGAAAGTGGAGAGAAAAAAAGCTTCTACCATATAAGGAGCTTTAGCTATCCCAAGACTTCTACTTTAAAACCACTTTAGGGGACAGAGATGATACTGCTAATATTAGCTGTTCCTTTTCTCCTTATCACTCTTATTGCAGATTTAAAGCAAACAGAAAAACCTTCCAGGCAGTCACTTGAGCTTATAAAGCCGATCAATGGCTTTCAAGAACTAAAACCTTATACGTCCTTCCATGATAAGAATATATTGCAATTCTGCAGCTGTTTTTGCATAAACAACGTATCAGTTTATCAAAACAAGGAAGTTGTTCTCAAATACAATAGATTAAATGCAAACTTGAATTTCATACTTACCTGCAGGCCAATTACACTTTGACCAGCTTTTAGTTTTCCTGCATCAAAACTTCGTGCTTGTTTCTCTGCATATTTGACACCAATATCAATTGTAGTATGAAAACCTTTGGTTTTTGCCTATTTAGGGAGAGGGAAAATAGAGTATTCAGTGTTTAAAGTATATATTCTGCTACTGGAGCACTGGCTTTATGTCCCTGGGCTCTCAAGTGATGCCACAAGCAGGTTTCTCTCTTATGAGAAACTCCTCTCCGCGTCAGGGGTGAGAGAAGGTGACAGTTCCCCACGCCATTTGACGGTGGCACTCCAAAGCCACCCAAGTATCTTGTCAGAAGGATATTCTGCAGGGATTCGTGGTCTTCTGTGAGCCTCCCCAGTGCTGTGTATGCCCACGCAGCTCCAGAGCAAGGCCGCCTGCAGCCAGGAATCCTAAATCTGAACTCCGAGCCTTCCCTGGACGCATGCGGTAGGACACAGCCCTCCAAGTGCAACCTCTGCAGTATCTCAGACCCCCTGAGTCTCTCTCCCCTCCTGACAGGCTGTATGCCGTTTGCCACATTTACGCGAGTGGCAGGGGTGCATCTGGACTGGCCGTGTGGATTTGTGCCGATTCCAGGGATACAAATACTTACCAGACCTGCTAGCGCAACTAGAGTAGTCTGTACTTGAGTCATGTTTCCATTTTCAAAAAGATCGTTTGCTTCAAAAATATCATGGGGCTTCATGCCGTAGACTTGAATGGCTTTGATAAAATTCCCAATGTTCTCCAGCTAAACAGAAACAAAAAAGCCAGTTTTCTACTCAGTGTTTCAATTCAGAAACTAAGTAATTTTAGAGTTTTCTGGTGTTGGCTGGTTGGTTTGTTTTGCTTGTTTTACACAAGTTCTTTGCCTTGTGCAAACTGGACAAAACAGCTGGCGTGGTTAGGCGTGACTGGTATGAAATTTGAGATTATTTTTCATCAGTATTAATATTTATTTCAGAAATCAGTCTAAGGGTTTATCTAGTCTGGCCCCTCTCCATCAGTGAGTATCATATACTTTGTTAGAGAGGGCTTTGATGACAAAACTGCCTCAACTGTGTCCCTTCCAAGAGAGATCCTAATCTAAAACCTGATTCAAATTGGAAAAATTGACAGTGTCCATGCTATTTGACTTCAGCAATTGATCATTTTGAGTAAAATAAAAACATAACTATGTGGATAGTAAGAACATTTAACTTAATTTGAAGGTATTATCTTGCTCACCTCCTAGGAAAATTCAACTAAGCTTTTGGGGTTTATTAGCACTTTTTAGCACTGTGTGCTGTAGAAATTGGAAAACAAGATAGAGTACAAGGAGTAAGGACTGAACCTCCTCCTTCCTTCTGAAGTCTTCAGAGGTATTAGAACTTTTTAAAACAATAAAAATCCTCCACGATATTTAGAAGCATTCAACGCCAATACAACCAAGAGGCTGACAGCAGAATTAACTACACCCAGCAACAGTAAAGGCAGTCAACTCCAATCAGCAACCCTTCCAGTGCCTGCTGCCTTTGATAGTCCCTTGTCGGGGGAAGTGCTAGATAGAGCACTCGGAAGAAATCAAATCTGGATACACTGAACTAAAATACGTACTGTAGTTTGCACCATATTGTTTTCTGAGTTCTGTTACACAACCATTTCTTCTGGGATTGTTCTGGTCCTTTCCCTCCCAGCTGCTTTGTCAGGAGGACATTTCATAGAGTGATGTCCAGGTACAGGCAAGCTGTTGTCCTAACGCCTTGCAGCACTGCCTGGATGGAAAACTCCGGTTGTGATTCAATAAAAAA
This sequence comes from Larus michahellis, assembly GCF_964199755.1. Lineage (NCBI taxonomy): Eukaryota > Metazoa > Chordata > Aves > Charadriiformes > Laridae > Larus > Larus michahellis. The sequence goes on along the minus strand of NC_133903.1, from coordinate 37,878,891 downwards.
GCTAACAGCTTTTTTTTAACTTGGAAAAAGGCCTTGCTATAGGGCCCTCTTTTCTTCTTCCGTCTGAAATTTCACCCAAGGCGCTATTAAATATGTAGACTCAACTGCCATTTATGAGCCATCTCACCTGCAGTTGCTTTCTGTTAAATTCTGTTCATGTATGCAATATCCTCAACTGTTGTGTATGTATCATATACAAAACTTGGTGCTATTAAAATTTAAGGTGTACCATATTCACAGCAAATTTGTTAATACAGAACAAAAGAACTGTTTGGGGGTCGGAGGGGTTAGAGGTGTAGTTTTGGGGGTTTTTTTGTTTTACCTGGTGCCAATTTAGTTTTGATTGATTTATTTTCTTCACTGATCCTGGCTGCAGTTTATTTATAAGCCTGGGGAGGTGAAAAAAAGGGAAATGCTTAAACAATAAATCTCATCCTTATATCATCTGTGCAGGCATTATATAATATTTTCACTCATGCTTTATTAGTTGCATTAATTTCATCAAAATGGTTAATTTTTTGGTTTATACAGAATGCCTAGCTCAGATCTCAGGTCTAACAAGTCTAACAGACCATAAGAATTTTTGTGTGCCATTTGATTATTATAGAAAAGCGCTTCACCATTAGATTTAGAAAGACTTAGAGATCTTTGCTGAAATTAAAGGAGATTTAAGTTTTCACTCTTTTCCATGGTTTCAAAGAAGCTGTCTCCCACCCTACTGTCAGCTGTCTTTGATTATTATTGTTGATGTGTTTGAAGGGGAGTCTTCAGAAAGTCCCTCCTTAGTTCCTCGAAAGTGGAAAACTGCTAAAAATAAGGTTACTTAATAAATGCTTACTCGCATAAGATTATGCCGTCTTTTAATCCCAGTTGAAAGTTTGCACCAATGCTCAGCCCTGTAACCTCTTCTATCCAGTTACGCAGATCTTCTTCTATCTGGGGGTCATATTTCAGGGCAATCTGTAACACAAGCAGTTATAAAGTTACTCACGAGAGAAAACTGCAACTCCTCTCCCCCCAACAAATCCATCAAAGAGTATGCTGTATTATTTATCCAGTAATTTTATTGCTGGATTTTAAACTGTATTTTAAATATCAGTGTACAGATGTAAGTCTTTTATCCCTTTTGCTATAATGTTCATGGCTTTACTAAATGTTCATTTGCAAATAGCGCTTTGACGCACTTAACAGTTCTTCCTACTGTAAGAATTGCTGGAGCCTGTGGATAGTCTTCTGAGAGCTGCAGAGGTATGATACTTTTTTTGAAAAAAAAATATTCTACCCAAGTTGTACTTCAGCAGGAAGTACAAAAAGTGAAATGGTGTGTTATGAACACAAGAATTCTGAATTGCCGTGCCATCGGTACTACTGCTCAGATGTAGATTTCCACATGGGAACTTTTATATAATAGATTTGAAGTTATTCAGATGAAGATTATGGTGGGTTTGCTTTTTTAAGCTAATTATGACTAATGGAGATGACCTAGTAAGTTTTCCCCCTGTTGCTACAACATTAAGAGTTATCTTGCTGGGGGTTGTGGGGGTTGTGTGCGTGGCTTTTTTAAACTTAAGCTTTAGTATGCCTGCTATTGCTCTTTCCTTTGGCCTTGCTGGAAGACTCTGATGGAATAAACTGTGATCTCATGTCTTAATTGCAAAGAGAGAAAACTTGCAATGGTCTTTGAAGTTAAAGGCATCAAACAGAGGCCCAGAGTTGTTAGCAAGGTGACTTAAAAACTCCTTTTCCAGATGTTCAGGCTTCACTGCTCAGCACGTCAGTTTATGCTTCAGTCACTAGAAATCAATCCATGTGAATGGAATGCTTAAAAATGTCAACGATGCTGGCAGCTAACGGCGCCCATGCTCCGCTCTCCGCACTTCGTTCCCCTCCCCTGAAGAGACTGAAAAGCAGCTCAAACTTCCTTCAGCCTAAACTCGTTACTTTTGCAACACCTTCCAGTATTGGCAAGTTGGAGAAAAGGGTTTATATCATTGAAAGCTACTTTTTCTGCAAACAAAACAAGTTATCTGAGCACAAGATTTTATGGCATGAACAACTCCCACTAGTGCGGAGGTTGGCAACGCTTTTCCACCTTCATTAGACGTTGTCCCACCTGGGTCAGTAAGACAGGGACAGAGGGAGCTACCGTCGAGAAACCCGACAGCTGAGCACAGAACGTACTTGCAGTATTCCTAACTAATGGAAAACCAGCTTACTTTACTTACTTCAGTTGCTTACAAATTCCTAATGAGAAACTCATGTAAAGTCATTCATGTTCAGATCAAAATGTAAATTTCAGACTTTTTACATATAATTTTAGACTTCAGCCCAGAAAGGCCAGATATTAGCAGCTATTTATACTGCAGGAGATTATAATTCCAACCTATCTGAATTACTTGGATAGAGGCAATTGCTACATTTTGGCTAGCGTTAGTAATCCCCAACTCCACGCTGACCAAACTAAAAATTACAGTCTTCTGTTCTCTATTTTTCTTCTAAGGGGAATGGAAAATTCCTGTATCTCTGGCTTTACTTCAAAAACCTTTTCTGAGTAATACTTATTTTCCTTGGACTATTTGTAACAGTGGTGCTATGGTCCCTTAGTTACGGGTCAGAATAATGGACTAACCCATTCTCTTATTCAGATCTTGATTAACGTGTAAAATTTTGTGCAGTATTCTGTACCAAGCTGGTCTAAAATAATCAAGATACACCTTAAAAGGAAGAAAGCTCAGGTAATATTGCCTAGTGGGAGGAAAATGTCGTGACTTTTTTTTTTTTTAATCAGCCCTTTTGGGTATTAGACAGCTAAGATGCAAAGCAGACTAGCAAAGCCAGCTGTAGTTCACAGCTTCACAGAGAAATCTGCTGCATTTTTGTCTCTTGGATGACAGACCGTCCTCTTGTACCTTCCTTAAGTTTAGCACCAGAAGCAGCACAACCACATTCTTCATTTATAGTGATGGTAATGATAGTAAAGGGTGGGTAATCCCCTTTTTTGAGGGGCTACCAGAAAGGTTAGCATCTTCAAAAGGTATATGAGGAAGCTGGTTATCATCTTTCTCCTCCCTAACCCGGTGATTAGCTTACAAACTACTTTTCATGGCTATTTTTATTTCCTATGGAAAAAGGGCTTATGTGATCACAGCTTTAATTTGTCTCCCCAGTAACATTTGGCAGAACCCAACTAGCTTGTCCAAACTTCTAGAAGAGCAGCAGTCTTGGACATGACTGAGTCAGTTGTCTTGTATGAAAGTAAGTATCTGTGCAGAGGAGAAGGATCCCAAAACATCCCCAAAAGACTGAGATGTAGCATCATACTCTTCTTACATGTTAGAGAACCTACAGCGATCTTACAAAGGTGATCTCACCCACAAAATCTTAAGTTACCTGTACAGATGAGACACACAGTAGATAATATATTTCTGTACAGCAGTTCAGAAGAAGAAACAGCATTTGCAGAAAGGCCAGAACTTGGTATGTTCTGATATTCCAGTTAGAAGAGAACAGACAATATGGGCTGGTCATTTGTACGTCGGTAGTTCACATTAAGTTAAAATCACAGTTCTAACATGCACGCAGGTACAGAGAGGGGTTTAAGCTAATATCTTCCACAATCCTTTAGTTAGTTAGAAATGTAATGAACATTACACTTTCTGAAAATTCAGGCAGTTTCTGTTTCACTGTAGCTTAAAGACAATGCTAAGTCATAGTTTAGCCATCCTGCAGTAGGAATTGTCTGGAATACAACTGGAATTGTCTTTTTACAGCTTCATTTCTTTTTAAGCACTGGTAATCGCTTTTTTTTTAAAAAAAAAAAAAAAAAAAGAGGAAATGAAGTCTGTGATCACATCACCAAGAGACACATTTTAAAGATCACTCTATGTCCCCCCTTTCCTTTAAAAAAAAAAAAAAAAAAGAGTAAATATGGAAGCCAGTGAGAACCTTAAAGAGTTTTGCAAGTGTGGCTGTTTTAATCTTTCTTGGCAAGCATATAAAGGAAAAAAATGGCAAAAATTTTCCTCATTTAATACTAAGTGCATTCCATATGTGATATTACTACTGAGCTCAATATTAAATTGCTGCCCCCAATGCTTGGGGAACTTAGAAGTAGTCAGATGGAATTTTATCACTTCTCCTGAAAATATTTACTTTATGTTGGAGTACTTCACCATGTGTTCGGATCTTGAGTTTTTCAAGAGGTTTTTAAATTGTCATGGGGTATCATTACAGTGCTTATCTAGAGATAGGAAATAAAAACCACTTATACACGTGAGGAAACTTGTCTTGTTGCCACTAAAAGCATTACTGTTAAATCTACTAGTTCTCAGAACTGTCTTTGCTACTGTCCAATTTGACTTAAATATGGTAAAGTTTTTGTTCCGACTTTGGAACTGGTGGGAAACTAGGTTACAAAAAGTGATGAATGGTGATAGTTTCTTTGAAAATCACATCTCTAGTTTTTCAGGTAGACTGACTTATAGAAACTGGAGAATCTGTTTTTAAACGTGACAAGAAGGGGTGAAACAGGGCGCGTGACAGGTCAGGTCCTAGCAGAAGCTCGCGATGAATCCTTGGCTCTTTCACTCCTGATGGCACAACCAGAAGTTATGTAACACTAAGTGAGGGAATACTTCATATTTTCCACATGTCCACCAGAGTTGTTCCAGTTTTCCTTTGATTGCTATCTACTAGGGGAAGTTGGAAGCTTTGATATACATGAAAAAAAACTTTATGGCTTTTTCCATTACTACTAATCAAGATGCCAACATTTGATCCTTTTTAAGTACTGAACTTTCATCAGAGATACTTAAATCTTACAAGTCCACGGCAAAAGAAAATACCATCTGCTAAAGATGAAAGCAGTAGCTAAGCAGCTTCATTCAAAGTATACGTCATCAGTGCCATGAAAGAAAGCTACGGTTTTAGAACACTGTAGAAACGATTCAATTGTAGCAACGGATATAAAGATTTTACAGAAGTTTAAAACCAGAGAGCAGGAAGCCAACTGTTAATTTCTTTACTATGTTCTGACGAATTGTGAAAGCTATATAAAGTTGTAGATGCTACGCTTTTTGTTGATGCTGCAGAGATACAGATTTAATAGTTAGGAATATCTTTGAAAGGAAACTAAAGTTTGTACAAGTGGTCAAAATTACAGGTGATCTAAGGTTGCGGGAGGAAAAGAATAGGTGTTACTTGTCTATTACAAGCTGATGTACATACATTTATACTAATGTATGCCTCGGGCTAGCATCCTCGGGTTAAACTTGATTCCTCTGGCACCCGATTCTCGCCTCCTGTTCTGTTCAGGTAGGACTTTCCTGTTTGGGACCTCTGACCATGTAAAAACTCTCCCTCCATGTGTAGCGCAAGAACAGCAATCACCCCTCTCTTTATCAAGTGTATGGATTCCTGGAAACAACTGAAGTTATGCTGGCCAACTTTCATGGTCTGTCTGTGTCCCTTGAAGTTACTCGATGTGCCTGTAGCATGTTGAGTGATGATGTTAACCAGGATTTCACACCATAAGTGATATCATGTGGACTTTCAATTGTCCTTTCATACTAATCTTTTCCAAATTACGCAGTACACACTGTACACTAAGGGCTACGTATATGCCAAATCTTCAGTTTAAGAGTTCAGCTGTCTATATTGCTGCTACTCTGGAAAAATAACGTAATAGTATACCTCAAGAAAGAGTTTAAGCACACTGTGTAGTACTAGTAAGCATCTGAAGAAACTTCTCTCTGGTCAAAAGTTTTAATAATAAAAGCATATGCTTGTCAAAGTGAGTGAACAACTCTATCACAGGAACAGTGTTTGTCAACAAAACCTAACCTTTATATACATATAAAGTGAGCAAAATAGGTTGTATGTTGCTGTTTTCAAGGTAAATGAAGCACAGGGCCATGTACAGCGAGAGAAATAGCCAGGGCTTTACTCCAAGATCGTATATGAAAAGGTCACACACATACTTTTTCACCAAAATGAACAGAAAAATAAATAAAGCCCTAAGTTTCAGATGTTTATATTCTTCACAGGGGATAAATTTGGCGTGGACCCATATCATTACTTGAAGTGACACAAAATTACTAATTTTTCAGTCAAAAAAAAAAATCTGGATTTTTAATGAGTCTGGGAACATATTCATCTTGTACTGAATCTAATCCAGGTCTAGCTAGGGGGTTTAATAACAATTTTACTTTTACACATTTAGGTCATAAACTACTGAAAACAAATAAAGATAACTAAAGGAAAACTCCAGCTTTTAAGACCTAAAGTTGTACAGTTTAAATTTTAAGCAGCAATTTGTTCCTCTATCAACTTTTCAACTGAGTGAAGCTGAGGTTTTATTGTTTTAGTGGTGGCTACAAACATCCTTCGCGTTGAAATAAGTACCACCCTCAGGAGCGATTTGCCTTGCAGAGGCCAAAGATACCAATGCTGATACTTCTTTATTGTTTGCTTGGCCCTCGTTTGCGATGAGATCTTTCTCCTCCCCTTCGTAAGGCTTTAAGATGGTATAGGGAAAGATGAGAGCATAATGATCTCCTGGTATCAAGGCAGGAGCTCTCAGAAGGCCTCAGTCCTCCGAAGCGGGAGTGAGGCAGACCCATGGCCAATCCCAAAGTCCTCTCCAGAAATCCAGCTACTGGCACCTGAGCTGCCCCATTCTGTTCATCACCTGCTGTTACAGAACATTGTTCTGAATCTCATGCCTAAAATTTACACAGCAAAGCGCCTGGGACAAAAAAGTGTTAAGAGCTTACTGGTTATGCAAACGACCAAGAAAAAGGCACAGAACAGTAAGCGTTCTTCTCGTAAGCAGGAATAACAGTTTTTTAGATTTTTTTTTTTTTTTTTTTAAATTAAACAACCGAGTTAAAACTTTCTGGTTAAAATTCTATGGTGTAAATAGATTACTGTACATATCTAATCTTCAGTTTCAGAGGTGCAGGAGAGTATATTTCTGCAGAATGGTTCCAGTTGTCTGTCAACAGAGTGGTTATTTAGTCATAGCATAAATAAATAGCATAAGTTTAAGTTGAGACAGAGAGCCTAGGACAGCAGGGAAAAGACGAGGGTTTGATTTTTACTGAAAGTGGGTGAGAAGCGGGAGTGACAGGGTACCAAGGTTATTGTCAAGTGGAGCTTCTTGCCATTTGAGCTACCAACTCAATGATCCTTCATCATAACGGCAAATTAAAATTCCCTGTTAATTTCATGTACGTTGACCAGGATTGCCTGCAAAAGCACATGTCAGAGAAGGCATATTTGTGCCTGAGAAACCCAAAAGTACAGGGAATGTAAAAATCCCGATGAAAATCAAGGGGGAATGTACTTAAAAAACTGAAAGCCACCTTTAAGTAGGCCCTGGTATTTGAACATGTATTTTTTTCTGTCATTACGGACTGTTGTGCAGAATGGCAAAGAACACATTGTTTTAACGTTAATATTGAACTCACGATATCCCACTACGCTACTTAGCACAAAAATCTTACAGCTGCATCCATTTTGCTTAAATATTCAACAGCATTTTTTTTTTGTGTGTAGCATAATTGATAACTTGCCCACTTCTCACTGTTTTCTCTGTAAACCAAAATTTAAGCTACGATCTTTAAAGGAGGGATGGATGAGCATTGATTCAAAATTCCCAGACCTCTTCCCATAGGCACCAGTGTAAACTCTAAGAACACGCCATGCCTCAAAGTTTCCAAGTCATCTTACAAGTAAGACACCTGCAGTCACACAGGGCGCCTGCTGCCAGATTGGCAGGCTGGAAGAACTAAGTGTTCTACTCCCTGGCTGTCCAGTATGGTTTTGGGACAGCTTGCAAATGATTCTAGAAGCAAACGCTGCCACCTCTTCTCCCAGAGTGCACTGACGCCTCGGATGCACGCCTGCCCTTGGAGGAATGCTGTTTCCCTCTCATTCTCTGCAGCTGCAACACTCTCGCGCAGTTCTCACAGTTTTTCCTCATGTTTCTTTTTCTTATCACATCTTGTCATAGTCACAGTTTTCTGGCTTATAACTCCAATTCTCCTTAGTCAGCACCTTCTGGTCCTGCCACCAAACATTATACTTCTTGATATCGAGTCCCTTTGCGCTGTATCTTTAGTCCGTATATTGCTGAACAGTTTAAATTTCTCTGCAGAACAGGGTTTCAGTAATATCCACTATGTATTCTTAGAAATTGTTGCTGTTTTCATTTTAAAAAGGACCGGGATATGAAGTTTCTTCCCAGCTAAGACAGTGTTGATCCAACCTGGATCACAAAAGCCAGTTATTCCCTGAAGGAGAACAGATTCTCCTTGCTTTGAAACCCACCGCCAGTACGGCTGGCTTGGGCTCCGATAGGACACAGCAAACCTGGGCAGGCTCTGCCATTGCTACCAGTGACGGCTGCTGGAACCACGTGCTGAAAACACTGGTAACCTGCTGTACTGACGGACTTCACCGATACGCAGTTGCTCTTGTTTTATGGGGAAAAAAAATAGGATATTAATCTAACAGAACAATCTTGTGCATAAACAGCAAAAACCTCCCTAGTTTGCCTAGTATTAACCCAGGAAGTGTCTCCTAAGAAGACTTCTACTGTAACTCTGCGGGAACCGTAGCTCCCAAAGGCCAGACTGAGCCTGCAAACAGGAACAGTAACATCAATGATTGTTGTTACCTCTCTGATACTACTTTTCTAATCTATTACTACAGCAATCCAGGGAATTATATATTCTTTCCAGTTTATTTTTCTCCCCCAGCAGAACGCCTTTTAGAACATGCCATGTTACAAGCAAACTGTATCGTAACTCTGTAGCCCTTCCCCAAGGCCCAGCTGTGTTGACAAGTCTTCGAACTTCACCTTCCGAAGGTGAGGGACAACAAAATTGGATTAGTCTGAGTCTCTCTTCTTTTCTCACCTTTCTTCTTTTCTTCAAACCCTCCTCACTCACCAACAGCAGAGGGAATTGTGTTCTACAGCAGCAAGCGGCTAATTAGTAACTCAAACATAGCTCTCTGAAAAGTTAGCTGAAGAAAACTGAAGTCTGTCGATGCAAGTTTTGCTAAATGTTACTCGAAACGCACATTCCCCTCTGCCTCTCCAGCAAGGGCACAGTCCATGCTGTGTTTTCTCCCTACCTTTTTCAAAGGTAAATCTCAAGATTTTCACGCCGCTTTTGTCCCCCACCCAACAAGCTCAGACCCTTGACTGCTCACTGCCGCTTGGGATCCCAGGCAAAGGCTCGGACGAAAAATGAAACAGACGACGCGGCAGGTCCCAAGGTAGTGGGCATTCCCCAGTTAGTTAGTAGTGCTCAGTGTCTCTCACCGACTGCTCTGATCGCATTTGGTCGCCTGTCAGCCTGCTCCCATTTAATTCCATGAACTCACATTGGCTGAACAGAGTAACTGAGGTGCCTGGGATAAGTATTCGTAAGGAAAATACAGATTTCTCTCATTCTTACCACCAACTTCATCCTTGCACAAAATGATTTAAACTGTGTTTTTTGTAAGTTAGGTGAAAGACATGATTTCTTAACAAGTTCCTAAGCTTCTACTAGATAGCAAAGTCTGTCTAGATATTTCTTTCATATGGGTAGTAGATCAAAATCTCTGAATTCACACATACCACATTTTTCTGGTTGAGGTAAGTTTCCCCATATCCATTTTTTTAGCAGAAGCATATGAAAAGCAGATTTCACGCTCTAATCTTTAGAATATCTTGCCTATCAGCTGCTTCATACTATTGTTTTGCTTTACGATCACCAAAAAAAAGTTGAAAAAATGAATTCAGCACAAAGAATGAAACGTAGTAATCTGCTTCTCCTGCTCCTTGCCCTCCACCACCCCCCCGCCCCAGGGTATATCTCTGACCGGTTAAAGTTCAGTAGGTGATACACAATGTTGATTATATTCCAGTAAACATGCAAAAATATTTTGGATATGGCCACCCAGGCAAGTTGTGCTTTAACCACATAAAAAGAGCCGTAAGAAGAATACGATCTACAATTAATGTGATATTTAAAAAAAAAAGCTATGACCATAAACACATTACAAAATATTTACTTAGTTTTGTAATAACATCCATCTTTAAAGGCCTACCATTAAAATTTAGAAGATTACTGAAGAAAGTCTAAGAAAAGTAAGACAGAGACCGGCTCTGTCCCTGCTCAGCACAGGAGGGAAACGCTCTGGCGGGGCCCACGTTAGCAGCGAGGTAAGAGCTGGCTTTCACCATCAACATTTGAATATAATCAAATCACTTCCCCGGTGCATATGTCTGTTATGCCTTATCTTTTGCCAGGAAGGCTCCTAGCATGTAGTCAATTGATTAGGGGCAACATAAAAATACTTTTCAATTAAATTACTCTTATTGCAAAATGAGGAATACTAAGATAATGCTCTCTGTCTGTAAGTAAGAGGCTGTAGCCATGGAAATATCAACAGGAAAGCAATATAATAGGACAGCCTTCTTAGCAAGAAAGCAAAGTAAGGTTTTTATAGTAGTAACGTCCAGTTTTACTCTGGGAAGAGCCGTGGTCCAAATGTGCAAAGCAGGGTAGAAAGGTTTGTTTAGAATCCATCTATAATTCAGGTAGCTAGGACTTGCAGTAGATCAGATCCCACCTTCATGAAAGCATTTCAGAGCAGCAATAAAGTGCAGAAATATGTTGGTTTTGCCCAAATCTAGGAAAAGGCTTGGTGTTCAGGTCCTGTGGGGTGTGCGCAGAAGCCTCATACAGTTTCACTTCCCCGTAACTCTTAAGGATTACTCTAAAGCGAAAGGATGTCAGCCTAAATGAAGTCCTCAAGAATCCTGTTTAGACCCCAGAAGCTCAGGTCAAGACTTGGAAGGGAAGCAGTAAAGGCCCTGCAGGGTTAAAGTCCTGTTTCCAGGAGCCAGCCAGGGTCATCGAGCAGAGCAAGTCCAGGCTCCCAAGGCTTAAAGCACACTTGGCCCCATCCGCCAGGGCTGGTACGGCTGCTTGGTGGGAGTCCAAAGAGGGCAGTGGACCATAGCTGTGACAGCAGCACTTCATGCCTCACTGTAATGGTCTTCTCTTACTGCCAGCTCCTCCAGTGTGACTAACGCCTTTAAATCCTGGTAACTTAAACATCCTGAATTGCATCTGCTTCAGGTAAGAGACAGTTTTATACAAGCAACAAGAAGTTTAATTACGTCTCCCCTCCTAATAGCTACTAAACTCTGCACTGGTTTAAGGAGAGTGAAAAAAGAAGAAAAAAGAAAAAAAAGAGAGAGAAAAAGAGGGGTTTTTTGAGGCTTTTTTCTTTTAAAGGGAAAAAAAAACCACAAACACAGAACCCCTCACCTGAAGAAAGTCAAAACTGTTTTCAAGAAAAACACGGTAATTCAATCCCGCTAAATAGAAACAACAACATACGTTACTCTGAGGCACTCCTGCAAAACCAAAAATATTTACCCAAAAGGGAGCATTTGCTGCTGAGCATAGCTATACAAGTTAACAGTTGTTTAGAATCAGATACTTACAAAAAGCATTTTTAAGCAAAAGAGTCCCTCTTAAAGAAAAAAGAAGGATTTTCACATGATCTCACTTAGAAAAAATCTGTTTCAAATTGCCCTACGTGTCCTGGCCTCGAGCCTGTTTTTACTGAAGGCCTTTCCTGTACAGTTCCATAGGGGATGGGAATCTCTACAAAGTTTGCCTTAAAAGGATGTGTCAGATGCACAGCGTACGGTGTTATGTAGCTACAGAAGCTAACAATTCTGAGTACAAAGAAGTTTCTAGCCTTTATTCTCCAAGGCAAATTATAAACTATTCGGAGGCAAGAAAAAGCCTCGAAATTAATGTCCTGACAAGAAAAGAAGGTGAGAAAAAAAAAAATCACTGATATGCCATTATCCCGAAACAATGCAGGCATCCATCCATCTTTTAAGGGTATTGACTCAGCAACAGGAATATAATAGGTATTTTTCTCGAAATTTTAAACTAAGTCTAACTCCAAAACCACACAAAAAGCACATTCATTTGTACATTTTAAACAAGCAAGCACTACTGTAATGCAAATCAAACCTTTTATTTTCTGAGACTACTAATCCTATTTAATTGTCGTGACTCGCAAAGTCTATTTGCTTTCTGCAGAGGTGTCCTGGCCATAGGAGGTACACTGTGAGCTTGTACCTAAGGCAAGACTTGATACTTACTCCACACCCTTAAACATTAACCTCAGCAAGTTTTATGTTTTTCTAGCGCCAGTAACAGTTTTTCTAAAAGTTTATAAATCCACCAGAAACGAGGTCATTGTAATACATTTCATAAATTCACAGAAAGTGCTTTAAATTTGGGAGTGCAGACACAGTGTGCTTCCTAAGGCTAAACATAACAGAAGTTCACAGCAAACATCCTCACTCTTAACTTCGGTAGGCATCGTGCTTCGCTGGCGGCAGCCCTGGTGGTTTCTATCTGTGCCGGCACAGGAGCGCACACACACGAGCACTCCACCTCTGCTTTGATGTTCGTGAGGCAGCAGTAGCTGATCCCGGCTGCGCCGTGCCATTCATCACCTTCCTCCCAGGAAAAAATGGTATAAGCTGAGAGACAGAACTGGAAATTACATCCCTCGCGCAGGGCTTAACACAGGGCAGCGATAAATGTCTCGCAGTTCAAGAACGGCTGTGCGCCCTTCCAAGTGGCAGTTCTGAGACACGCGAGGACTCCAAGAGACAACTGTCAACTTGGCAATGGCATGTCAGGGTTTACCGTGGATTTACACCATCGAGAAAGAGAAATTAACTCCTGTAGTCAGTGGATTACAGCAACAACTGCCAAAGGTCACCAGGGTAGCCACTTTCACAAGTTTGTTTCATCTCACCTACTTGGGGGCTACTGACCAGTGAAACTGGTTATAGGGGATGTCCACCCAGTGGGGCTGTGCAAGGGCTCCCCGAGGTAAGTCGTCTTGTTAGTGAGCTTGGGCAGGTGTGCAGAATGGGCGCTGCCTGGCTGACAAACACAGGGGGCTTTAAGCAGATGGCAGGGGTGCTAACACCCAACTTGCTGGCAAGGGAAGTGTTTCCATGGCAAATTACTTGCTTCTGCTTATTGTAAAAAGAGATGTATCATAGGGATGAACTGTCAACTCAATGCTACACAGGTTTAGAATCATAGAATGTGTTGGGCCGGAAGGGACCTTTAAAGGTCATCTAGTCCAACCCCCCTGCAGTAAGCAGGGACATCTTCAACTAGATCAGATTGCTCAGAGCCTCATCCAGCCTGGCCTTGAATGTCTCCAGGGATGGGGCCTCCACCACCTCTCTGGGCAACCTGTTCCAGTGTCTCACCACCCTCATTGTAAAGAATTTCATCCTAATGTCTAATCTAAACCTACCCCGCTCTAGTTTAAAACCATTGCCCCTCGTCCTATCGTTACATGCCCTTGCAAACAGCCCCTCCCCAGCTTTCTTATAGGCCCCCTTCAGGTACTGGAAGGCTGCTATAAGGTCTCCCCAGAGCCTCCTCTTCTCCAGGCTGAACAACCCCAGCTCTCTCAGCCTGTCTTCACAGCAGAGGTGCTCCAGCCCTCTCATCGTTCTCGTGGCCCTTCTCTGGACGTGTTCCAGCACGTCCTTACCTTTCTTGTAGTAGGGGCTCCAGAATTGGACGCAGTACTCCTGGTGGGGTCTCACGAGAGCAGAGAAGGTGAGAATCACCTCTCTGGATCTGCTGGCCGCACTTCTCCTGATGCAGCCCAGGATGCGATTGGCTTTCTGGGCTGCAAGTGCACATTGTTGGCTCATGTCCAGCTTTTCATTCACAAGTACCCCCAAGTCCTTTTCCACAGGGCTGCTCTTTATCACATCATCCCCCAGCCTGTATTGATAATGAGGATTGTTTCACCACCATCAGTTTGTAGCTGTTAGGAGGTCTACTTATTACTACCATAGTATTAATACTTCTATTGAAGTAGCCACAGAACTGGAAACCTATACCTGATACGTGCTCAAGAGAGCAGACCTGTCCCAAGACAGTAACAGTGAAAGAGGAAAATGGATTAGACACATCGAGATAGTCAGAGATGGACACGCTCAGGTAGACAGTGAAGGACAAAGTTGAATAGAGACACTGCAGTTAAGATTCTCCACTGCTGGAATACCTTCCTCCTTTAAAAAAAAAAATCTCACCAAAACATGTAGCTATTGATTAGGGCTACTGCATTAATATGACTTCTCTATCAGTAAGAGAACTCTTCACATGCAGATCTTACACTAGGAGAATACCAATTAATAGGTTACTACAGCTGAATAAAGCTAGTGTTTTACTGGGTTTCTTTAAAAAAAACAACAACCAAAAACCAAACCAAACCAACAAAACCTCTGCAGAAATCCCAGGAAAAGACTAAACTCAAGTTTTGGGAATTGAGGTGGCAAACATCTTCTCAGAAGCCTAAGATGCTTTTGCCCAAAAAAGGAACACCGCTTGATTCAGAAGCAGAGGGAAACATGCAGCAGGACCATTTTCCGGGAAGTGTTGTTGAAACCAAGTTACTGAAATTTAATATTGTCAGTCAAGGTAAAACTAAGCATCAGAACGAACTAAAGAGCAGGGATATTGTAATTAATTTAGAGAATTCTCATCGTGTGGTTGGTGATACATTAAAAAAAAAAAAAGCATCTTAAAACTAACTGACAAAGCACAGGTTTTTGTTGTTTATATCACTAATGTGTTTTAAGTGATACATGTAGTTCTCGTGACAAACATTGATTGTAATTTAGCTATGGAATTAATGCACTGTCATATTTATGTTTTGTGGACAGTTTTGCCATTCACTCTGTTATCAAAACTGCACCATTAAGTACTATTCTCTTACATTGAATGCATTCTGTGTGTCTGGTTGATAGATTTCTTGACTAAACCTACAGCACAAGTTTTCACTCAGCATTTCACTTATCTCTGTGTTACAATTGTAAAGGAGGTTTGGGAACAGCCATTGAAAAAAATACAATGCTTGAAAACTAATGCACAGAGATTTCTGGAAGACAATAAATATAAAAGACAAAGTTATGAAGTTGTTCATTTGAACTGCAGATCTGTTACTAAAGCCTGGATCCAGCTGGAGAAAATTTCACAGTTCTTTGGAAAAAATACAGAAATTGGACACAAAGAGAAAAGTTTCAGTGCTATGCACATTGAAACTGATATTTAGCTAGCAAATGTTAATTTCAAGAGCTATGATCAACTATCAGAAACCATGAACTAATTGGGGCAAACTGAAGTTCAGGGCTTGATCTTGTAAAATCCTTCTGCTATTTCCTCTGAAATTCCCTTTGTAAAATCTCAGTGTATAGTTCTATTATAATAGTTCTGACAGCACCAAAATATTGGATTTTTAATTTATTCTCCATGGAACAAACTGAAAATCTGTATCATGGAAAAGGTCACGCAGGCTGATTTTATTTTAAACTAGACACCTGAATTTAATTCAAAACCTGTAAATTAAAGATATTGCTTCTTTAAAAGCTATACAGACATCTATGTACAAAAGAATGGGAATGCAGAGATCCTATGCTGTCAGTTACTGCCACAGAAGACATCCACCCGTGCTCTCAAAACTAAGTTTTCATTGCCTTTATCCAGTACAGTCTCCATCTTTATTTCAGACAACATTAATAGAAATACACTTTACCAGCAGCAAACATTCTTACCTAAGGTTCGTAAAATTCAGTGAGGAAACCTAAAAGTTTGCTAAAAGGAAATAGTCCACAGGAAGTACGGAAGTGTAAAGCGAGTATACCATAGGAACGGTTACATTTTAAGAAGGAAAAGGATACTATTACTGTTTTGAAAGGAGAGGTGAGAAAGAAGGAGGAGAGGGCCTAACAGTCCAGCTACGGGCAGCCAAAACTTCATCTAGCTATTAAATCACTAATTAGAAAATCTGAAAGTTAATGATTTGAATCTGGTTCCCAGTTAAAAATATTCATAAAAGAGTAATTTCTGGAGAAAGCAATTAAATCTGTTTGTTTGGCCTGTAGCAAATGAAATACAGTACAAGAATTTTCTCCTCAGCAGTTTCAGGAGGGACACAATAACCATACCTGTGACTGGTTAGTTAGTATTATTCACCACAGACTTCAAGTCTTTTTCATTAATCTGTACTTGCCCTCAAGAAGGAAAGCAGGAACTACCGCTGCCCTCCTGCACACTTGCAAAATAGGAGGCATTTTGTTTACAGGCTTCATTTGCCTAACAGCCTCCAGTTTAAATAAAGTTTGTTTCCCTGCCTTTTCCTTATCACGAACGCTTGACCTCCCAGGGTGTCAGCTGCAGGGACAGGAAAACTCACCTCGGTTACTCAACTCTCTTTAAAAAGTTTGGAAAATGATACTGACCGGTGCCAGCTTCCCAACAGAGGGATGGCTTAGCAGGAAGGTCAGAGACTGGAGTCGAGGCACGGGACAGCCAAACGCCATGCAAAGTTTATACAGACCATATTTCTGCCTATCCTTCCTTTCACATGGAGATGGAACTGGCAGTGTATCAAACACGAGAGGAGGGAGAAGATAAACGCCTGCCTGATGCAAATACCACTTCCATGGGAAGGGTGGAGTCAGTAGGAAGCAGCCGAATGAACTGGGACCTCTCCTTCTCCTGCCCGGCGTTCCTGTTGGCTCCACACCTTCTGCAGCGAGACAACAGAGCAAAACCTTCGGCTAACTTCTTGCCTACCTCAGCTGTAGGTAGGCTGAGACA
The DNA here is from genome assembly GCF_964199755.1 of Larus michahellis. NCBI lineage: Eukaryota > Metazoa > Chordata > Aves > Charadriiformes > Laridae > Larus > Larus michahellis. Next base: position 37,862,158 of record NC_133903.1, on the reverse strand, counting down.
AATACAACATTACAACTCAGAGACAAATACAACATTAGTTTGTAGCTTTGCCTAATTGCATCACCGTCTCAAGCTACGCTAACCTCATACTGCAGAAACTCTCCCATCGCTTCAGAAGAAAACTATTTATCGCCTGCAGAAGAAACCATCCATTTCAATCAGCTTAAAGGGCTCCACACTGAATATTTGTTTTGGATCAAGTATCTTCTGTGATCTCAAGTAAACAGGGAATCAGCTTCAAAGGGATTACACTAGTTTGACTACCTACACATCTCTCATGCAGACAAGATTCCTTACAGCTGGGAACCAGTACACAAATTCCATCCTTTCTCTGTAGGAATGAGGAAAGGAGATCCCTAACAGAGACCAGGTACCTTATCGGTGTGAACTAAGGTAAGGAGCAAAACAAGGGAAGGGTGGAGCCTCAGAAGGACAAAAAAAAAAAAGGCAAGAAAGAAAAAAAACCCCTAAACACCAACCTAAACAGAGATTTTAAACTTAGAGATGGAATCTCGAACATCAATTTAACAAAATTCTTATAAGCATCAGGACATGTTATATTTGTCTATTCAAATACCATAGCAAACAAAAGGTCTCTCTGAACGCTAATACAATGCCAAATGAGAAAATAAAAGAATAAAAAAACAAAACCAAGAGACTTTTCTGCCCAGCACAGCTGGGCCCTCAGGCAGCACAACTATTAACACTGTGTTCTGCAGAAAAACACTGCTTGGGGATTAGCACTGAAAACTTCAAACAAGGGTATCTGACATTCACCATCATTCATGCAGGGAGGTATCACATCTACTTACAAACGTGACACCACCACGTTAAAAAAAATAATAAAATAACACAATAGTTTGCACGAAAGTCAATGTTTTAGAAAGCGTGATTAAGATTCAGTACCAAAAATGATCCACCAAGAGTTGGAAACTAGATGCTGTTCTTCAAATCTTCATGAGACACAAGGATCTGGAAAAAGGAATTTCTGATCTTTACAGAGACGTTATTCTCTGATCCTCTAGAGCTATACAGAGAAACAGAAAGGTATCTAATGCCCAGACCCATGCAGGATACTAGACTGGAGGTAGGCAATGTGTCCGTCTATAACATAACTGCTTTGAAATTTGATCTCTTAGAATAAGAGCAACATTCTCAAAACTCAAAGATGTACCTTTTGCTGGAGTTTTTGTTGTTGGTTGGGGTTTTTGTTTGCTTGTTGTTTTCTTTTTTTAAAGGAGATGAGTTCATTTTGCCTTTGGCGCATTTGAATAATTTTTTATGGCACAGCTGCATTGACATTTCCAAGGGCTGCAGCAGAAGCCTGCAGACAAGTAAAGTGAAGCTGCCACAGAACACCCACCCCTCTGCAATATTTGCATTGAAGAAAGCCGAGAAAAGTGAGTGGAATAACAGACACTCAGCAAGAAAAAGTAGCAGGCCCTTTGCATAAAAGCGTGAAACACACCAGTTTCAAACCTTCTGTTAATGCTGGAGCTTGGAACGGTTCCTCTCAGGAGGCCCTAAGGAAGCTGATGACAATAAGAAACTGAAAGAAAGAACAAAGAACTTCTTCCCATCTTGTCCCCATAAAGGGATCACTGCTAAGCCTACGTGATTCCATCAGTATTTTTTAAAGTAGAAGACCATTTACTTTCTTCCTAATTCAGATGCAATAATACACAACGTATGTTTTATTGACTTTTTTTAGATTGTAACGGTGTAGATAAATCACTAAGTTTAGACCTTGGAAGCAATCCCTCTGGAAGACATTTGGTTAAATGATGTCATCAAACTTTGCAGCAGAACCCCACAACCATCCTGAGAAAGCCAATCGAGGAAAAAAAAAAAAAAAAAGTAGTATTTTTTGTAACGTTTCCAACGTGTTAACTTAGACTTTCTGCATAAATTACAGTGTTTAGAGAGCCACTTTTCTCCCTCCTCCCCTTTCTACTCAGCCACAAGTAAAACAGGATTTGGGGATTTGCTGAAGCCTGAAACTAGGCATGTGTGTGAAATAACCAGTTATTAAATACCACGTTTAGAATTTAAGCCCGTGAATAAAGACACAGAGCACCAACTCTATCCCTAGTTGTTTACCGGTGCAATTTTTATTGCAAAGGGTTTGTTTTTTTTTTTTTCCTCTCGCACGTTCACCGCCCGTGTAACAGGACACCAACATAAGCGCTTTTTTGTTTCACGGCATACGAGAAAAATCGAAGGGAATTCAGTAAAGCCGAGCTCGGTACAACAATGCACAAAAGGCGCACGCCTCGCCGCCGCCTCGGCCGCTGTCATCGCTCACTTTTTTTTTTTTTTTCCTGCCGCTTTAAACCGAAGCGCCGGGCGCCGCGACAACCCGCTATCGCGACAGCGGCCGCCGGGCGCTCTCCCTGCCGGAGGCGCTCGCAGCGGGGAGGCGAAGCCCCGGGGAGAGGAGAGCAGCGCGGGCCGGGCCGAACCGCGGACCCCGGAGCGGCCGCTCCCCCCGCGGCGCCTTTGTGCGCCCCCGCCGGGCCGGGCGGGGCGGGGCGGGGCCGCGCAGACAATGCGCCGTCTGTGCGGGGGCCCGCGCCGATTGGCTGCGCGCCGCTCGTGCCCATGATGTCATGGGGATGGAATGCGCGCCCGCGCCTCATCCGCTCCGCTCCGCCGGGCTGCGCGCTGCCCCGCCGGCACCGGCACTGCCCGGCCCGCTCCGGCCCGCCCCGCCGGTACCGGCTTGGGACGGCTACGGGGCGCAGCGCCGCGCCCCGCCCGCTCCGATCCCGGCGGGAGGAGCGGCGGACGCGGGACGCGCCCGCGCAGGCAGGTGCAGGGCGGGTCCGCCCGGCGCTGACAACGCTCCGGTCCCCGCCGCCGCACCGAGTGTCCCGAGCGGAGGCGGCCAGCGTTGTCCCGGCGCGAGCATCCCGTCCGCCCGCCCGCGCCGCGTCCCGTCCCGTCGCAGACAAAGCCCGCTCGGTCCCCGCGCCGCCGCCGCCCGTACCTTGTTCTTGACCTCGGCAGAGAGCCCATAGGAGGGCCCCTTGTTGAAGTGGGTCATGTCGGCGGTCTCCCCGCTGCCTGATGGCGGGCGCTGGCGGCTCCGGGGGCTGAGGCGAGAGTCCGCCCGCCGCCGCGGAAAGTTCTAGTCCCTCCCGCCCGGCCCGGCCCCGCCGCCCGCCGAGACGCCCGCGCGCCAATCGGGGAGGGGGCGCGCGGCGGCGGGGAGGGGCGCGCGGCCCCGCCCCCGCCCCGCCCCGCCGGGCACCGCCCAGGGGGGTCCGGGCCGGGCGGGGAGCGGAGCGCGGCGGGGCGACGTCAGCGGGAAAGAATCCGCTGCCACCGAAGGCCGCCGCGGGGAAGCGCCGCCGGGAGCCGCCGCGGAATGCGCCGTGGCAGCCGCCGCGGATTCCTACCGCATGCGGCGCCCCCGCGGCGGGGGTTGGGGGGGGACCGGCGGCCCCGGCCCGGCGGGAAGCCCTGCCGGACCGGGATGACAGCGTTGGCAAAGCGGACGGGGGTCCGGGAAGCCAGGGAGGACGGACGGCGGTGCCTTTCCCCTGGCCCTTCCCGGACGGTGCGAGAGCGGGGGCTCTGCCGGGCTCCTCCGGAGGGAGGGCCGGGAGAGCCCGGCCCGAGGCGGGGGGTGGCCGGCTGCTAGAAAAGGCCTCAGCCCCTCACGCAGACACGTCCTTTGCACTGTGTGGAGGCTTGGCCTGCTTTTGAAGTTCCTTTAAAAGGTTAAAAAAATCACAGAAAACTTTGAAAAACTCTGGGAGATAGCGAAAAGGAGGGAGAAAAGAATTGCCCAAGGGGTCGCAGTGAGATGAAGGTGGAGCACAATGACGGGCTCCTCTGGAGCTCATCGTTCCGTGTCACGGGCGTGAATCCTGGCGAGAGCCAGCACCACCGGATTGCGATGCGGGTCACTCCTTCCCCCTACCGCGTTAGGGCTCTAACGAACCAGCACAGGGCTGGGGAGGGCAGCCAGACTGGTCTGCAACGAGTCCCATCCCACTTTGGGAAGCGCAGGGCATTCACAAGGTTTGCATACTGGGCATACCAGTGGGATTACACCGGATCCAGCCCGGGGAGTGGTGGGCCACGGCTGGTTTCGGTGCCGAAGCCACTCTGGAAAGCGAGTACAGATTCAACACTCAGCTCATTGAGTGAAGTGCTGACCCAAAAATACCGCACTGTGTTTCCTTCAGCGTTACTGTAATGCTGGGTGAACAAACTAACCGTTCAAATGCAGTTAAATTTTAACAAGTTTGGAAACAATAATGCGAAGATGATCCACTGGTAGGACTAGTTTGGGTGCGGAACAGCGGTCTGTAAGGCTGGCTGCGGGAGCTGTGGCCCGCCTAACCACCTACTCAGCATCCCCCAGAAATAACCGAGCTGTGCTCCCGTTTCACACCAAAAATTCGGGACTAAGCGCCTGGTCTAACTCCGTTTGAAACCAAGGGGGCTCTTTCAGACGGCTTGCGGTGGGAGCCCCGTGGGGCTGTACAGTCCTGGGGGACTCGCGGGGCAGCCAGGAGGTTGTTTTATACTGTGGTGCCGCGGATCAGCTCAGCTTAAACCACTCCACCACTGCACAGCCTCTAACGAAAACAGCCAGGGCTGTTCCTAATTAAAGGAAGCAAAACTGCCTGAACTACCCATTGGGAAAAGGAAACTGTGCGAGAGAAGCAGGAAACTGAAGAATGGGGTGAGGGAAATGGCGGTTCACGTAAACATAATGAAAGTTCATTAGTTTTCAGACATTCATGTTGGGATAAACGCATCTTTCATGACCTCAGCGACCGTATGATTTAGGGCTAGATTCAATATCCTCCAAAGTCCTTGGAAATGTTTCCATTGACTTAAGTAAAGTTGGATCAGGACCTTATTTGTTAATGCTCTCAATCATTTTTGCTACAATACACAGTGGCTTGGGAAGTTTGAGACATTTGCAATTGGTATGCTTTTCTCAGCTCCATAAATTATATGTTTCACCAATTTTGAAATAAAATGGTCCTGATTAGTAACAGACAAAAAATATGGCATAATATTTTCTTGCTGGACAATCAGGTTTAAATTACCCTCCAACCTTTTAGCATATGTGTTTTCTACTTCATCTGAGCAGGGCACAAATACCATTTAGTGTTTTTTACACTGCTACTGAACATTTGATAAGAAAGCTACCAGGCTTTTGGGGTGATTGCTGCCATTTATTCTGTGATCAGTAATATGCTCACGCCCCGCAGGAAGAGGTCGTATGAGAAATATTTGAGTGTAGTTAGAAACACATTCTGTTTTGCATTGCTCTGACAACACAAAGCAAATTTAAACCCATCAGCACAGTACAAAGCAGCTGGAGCATACTGGGCAATCTGGCTCATTATGTGTAAATCTCTTATCTTTGCCCTATTTTTCTACATTCCTTATTACTAAGGCCATTTGTATGGAAAGAGGATTTGTACAAGAATTATTCCCCACCTGAAATCATAATCCTCTTTGTGACATTGTAATAACTTCTTCAGCAACCACATGTAATATCATAAACACGTGCTGATGACTTCAGTTGGAAAACTAAGGAAAAAAGAGCTCTGAAGAGACAAAGCCTGTTTTCTTGGAAACATGGACAATAATCTCACAAACATTCTTGCACGTGAATTATTGTAAGCATATGTGTAGTCCTATCAAACTCCCTGAGCCTAAATTATCCCTTGTGTAATTCCACCGTAATCTGTAGAATTAATGTGGCTCAATGGAAAACTATCAAATAGACATTGTGATTTCCGTGTTCTGCTCCGTTTCGGAGCCATACTGAGCGTCGATGATTGAAGATGTGTAAGGGGGTGACTGGAGAGTCCTGTGCATGGAGTTGGGCCTAGCCATGTCCGAGATGGATCATCATCTCATTCCTACCCATCTGATCCTGATAAAGGGCTTTGGTTTAATCAACTGGCTCAGCTGAGGGGGAGCGGGATCATTTCCCTGAAGGAGAGAGGGAGTTTGTTTGTGAGAGCTAAACTGCGTACAGGAAGCTAATTTGCCAGGAGTAGCTCCAAAGGGTGATATACAAGGGAAGGAGGAAGGCTTTGCTGAGTGGTGTGGCTGGTTTGAGCTGGGGGAGTAAGGTTCTGAGCTGGGGAGGGTGGTGGTACCAGCCCTGGGGCTGGGAAGGAGAAGATGAAGAAAATGCACCACTGGGTGTGTGTTTGTGGTCATGGGTGTGGGTGTGCTTTTGCCTGGAGCCAAGGAGTAGGTTCCCGGGTGGGAGCTGCAGTGCTCGAAAGTACCGGAGTGCAGGAGGAAACCGGAGCAGGGAGTCGTGCTGGGTTGGTAGGAGCAGGTCCTGCACTGTGCTGCTATTGGTGGAGCTCGCTGGCCCGCAGGTAACCGATGGGGGAGCTGGCTAAAGAGAGTGCTTTCTAGTAACCCGGTGCTCGAAGCTTTCTGAGTTACAGCTGTGTCCTCTTCTAAGGATCAGGAGGGGAAAATACCAGTGAGCGAACACTAACCTGGTGAGACAAGGAGAAGGCCATGCCACATGCTTGCCCTTTGAAGCACTTTAGCAAAGAGGCAAGGAGATAACTAAGCCCTTTTGCGATTCCCTTAAACTTGAAAGTCTTTCCCAGGCTGTCCTGTCCCACCTCGGTGTGTTAACTAGTCCTGCTGTTGTGAAACGTCCTGTCCCAGGGTGCTGGTGACACTAAAGCTCAGCGATGTTTTAGCCTAATTAATGTATGTGACTCAAGTCATTAAAACAACTGTAGGATAACTACAACTTGTGACTCTGGTACAACTTGCATCTTCCCCCTGGTTGATGCCTGTTAAGGCCGAACGCGAGCACAGCATGCAGCAGCACTGAAGAAACTGCAAAAGAAGAACTCTACAGAAGAGCCAATGGTGAGCCTTAGCAGTGCCGAAAACTGTCCTTGCTCTTTCATTTACTAGGATTCCTTTTGAAAATAATCAGTGTCGTAGGTAAGTTTGTATAACATCTGTTCATGTGTTACCTCAAATGCCTACTAAAAACATTGCTGTGCTCATACTGCTAATTATGTTGGAAGATTTTGCAGGTATGCAGTACTGCCCTCGGTACTTTAATTAAACGTGCCATGCTGTATGTGTGCTGTATTGCTTCCCGACTACTTTAACAGACTCCTCTCATCCCATGAGAGATCCTCTTGCCTTGTAGAACAATTACGGGCGCTATGAGGTGTTTGTAGCCCACTCCTCTGTACCAGACTACAGAAGACAACGTTTTCTTGGCAGTCATTAATTCTACCTAAAAGGCAGGCTTACAAGTGTCTTAAAAATCAACATCTGGAAAAACTAAGTTCACGGACTTCTTACAAATACCACAAACTGAATCATGGGGCCAAATTCAGCCTTGATGGAATTATTATCTGCTATCTGTGTTTTCCCAATATTGCTTGAGTAAATTCCCTTATATGGAGATGTCTTCAGAGATGCACATGATGCCAAAATGCTCAGAGAATTGCATAGGACTAAACCTAAAATACTGCAGTAGAGGGGAAAAAAAAAAAGAAATATAAACCCAGACTTTTCTTGAAAGGGGGTGGCGGTGGAAATCCCTGATTTGAGAAGGGATTTTAAGTATCAGTTCTGGCAGTTGTGAGACTGCGAGCCCAGGTCTTATTTTTGGGAAAAACTCCCCTTTGTGTCTAATTTTTAAGGACATAAATGTTACTCACATTCAAGATAAAACAACTTGCTGAAGTGAAACGCTTATCTAAACGTTTGTGTTTGTAGAGATTAAGCTTTATTTAAAACAAAAGAATATATTCAGATTGTTAAAATACCTAAATGCTTGCTTCTTAATCCATCACTTTTTCATTGATTCTAACATTGATGTCGTCTTCTGTCCTGCATCCTCTTATGAAAATAGAGGGGTTTTTTGTTATCTGGTGGTGCTAGCTGTTGATAAATAAGCTTAAGGCGGACTCTTGTGCTTTTTTATTTGGGATTCATGACCTTCCCTTAAAATGTGATAGTTGCATTCTTATCAGTGGGGGTATAGCTAGAGAATAGTTGAATGCCAAAGTATGTTCTTAGATAAAGCTAATATTAAAAAAAAAAAACCAACCAACCAAACAAAAAAAACAAAAAAACCCCCAAAAAACCCACCTTACCTGGAACCTGATTAGTGATGGGGATCCTGCGTTGTCATGTGCCACCCCCCTCGTCTGCCCCGACTGAGTGAAAGGCTTGCTGCTGCTATTGGTTTTTAACTTGCTAAAACCAGTACACAGGCCGAAGTCAACAAAGGACTTCGGATTGCTTGCTGTGCAATCAAAATGCCTGACATATTTCACAATTTTCTTCCTCAAGAATCATAACAGCAAGTAAGTTTGTTGGCTTGCAGCAGGTAGGTGAGAGAGTCATTTCTCCCTCTGATTTGGTAGGCTTCACTTCTCCATCAGCAGCACCTAAAACATTAGCAGACACCCTGTGCCACCAGCATACATGTACTGAAGTGCTCGATTCTGTCCGTCAACAAGCCAAATATTAACAGCCATCGGTTTTATTTCACAGTGATGTTTACCTACCAGAACAACACAGCAAAAGACACAAAGGAAATGCCTGCAGGGACAGTGTGTGTTAGCAGAACTGTTCCTTGTGAGGGAGATGAGACTTGGGTGGCTTCCTCCTTCTCCTTTGTTTTCTTTCATGCTTGCAAAGGGGAAAAAAAAATAACTCAGGTTTCATGTCTCTACTGAAGGCAGACTTTGGAAGGCAAATAACTTGGCACTGCATCTTTGTGCTCCTGTTAAAGAGAACACTAGACCCCTTAATAAAGGTGCCTTTTTCCTTCTTAATTATTTTGCTTCTGATGGCTTTTCTTAAAACTTCCCATCAGTCGCACTGCTGCTCCTGAAGTTCACCGTGCTGCTTCCTCGGCAGCCCTGGGTGCCGGAGAGCTGAGGCCTGGACCCACCCACCAGCATTCACCAGAATTTTTCCTCCCAGTGGCAGGGAGCAGGGGACGGGCATTTATTTTGAAGAGGCAATTTCTGGCTCTCCGGGATGTGGACAGAGGGTGTTACATTCACCATTTGGCTGATGCCCACTCAGCATGATCTGAGATTGATTTGAACACTTCATCTCCCTCCCTGAGTCCCAAAACTTGATTTTTGTGCCGCTTGAGCACGTTCTCGTTGCTTCTGTTTGAGTGTGACTCTTAACAGGGTCTGGACAAATTCACATCTTTCAAGGAACGGTGTGTTCCACCAATTTTTCTCTTCATCTGCCATTGTGTTCCCCGATAATAACTTCAGAATGAAACTGATTTAAAATAGTTTGTGGTAACTTTTTATGCAACTTCATGTTGCATTATTCAAACTTATTTATTTGGATACCAAACAGAAAATAATTAAAACATATTGACTTGTGAATAGGTCTGTCTTCTGATGGTTAAAATCTTCATGTTTACTTATTGAAATAAGACTGTGCTTGAGCAGTGCTGATATTGTAAAACTCTGGTTAATTGTCCAGTAATAGACAATAGTCGAAATCTGAATATAGAAAAAAGGAACAGAAACCTTCTCCTTGCTGCCTAATTCTGTGACTTCTTCCGATTTTAATTATCTAGGCAGTATTTTCTAAGTGAGACCTCATCAGAAATATTCCCTGCCTCTGACGTGGTATTCTTACAAGCTAGAGAAAATGTGGTGGGTTTTTCGCCTCTTTGTTAATTCTAGTTCATTATCATTCTTGGTAAAGCTTTAGTTAGAAGTTAAGGTCACTTCAAGAGCAAAACAATGAAGTGATATTCAGAGTCCCTCACAGGGTGATTTGGGACCGAAATGGTGCAAAGGCTGCCGAGCGTTGCGCGCGGTGAGTGACTAGCTGAGATACAGGGGCGTTTAGCCAGAGGCTGGCTACCACCTGTGGGGACTCGGCTGTTACAATAGTGAGGATCCCAAATCTGTTTGGATAAGAGAAGTTTCGAATAACCCCTGTCACTGCTAATGTACTTCAGTAGATGTCAGAGGATGTGATTCAGACTCAGGGGGGAAGAGAAGGGAATTAGGAATAGCTGATAACTGAGACTGTACCAGAATATGGAATCCTGAGGTTTTTAGCGGCTTTATCCCAGATCATTAATCTTGTCCATTTTATGCTTGTATTGTATCCCATAAAACTTCAGAATTTTGAAAAGATGTTGAGTGTGGGGTATTTTTGTTTTGGGGTTTGGGTTTGGTTTTTTTTTTTTTTGGTGGAGAAGTCTCTTTTTTTTTTTCTCCCAAACTGAAACAAAGATTTAATATTTAAAGCAGTTATTTGCTTAAGTTTGAGTGATGTGACTGTGGTGCACTTTGCGTGTGCTCACTCGGCAGCAGACGCCGTCTTAGGGACGGTGCTGTTCCGTCCCTGCCGTTCTCATGTGTTTTGTCTGTTGCCTGATCTCCAAAAGGGGGGTGCGTGGGGCAGAGGGAGAGCTGCACGCAAGTAGAAAGTACTGGTAATGTTTACCTTTAAACACAAAGGAAGATTCTTGTTATGGGGGCTTAAAAACTGTAAGTAAACAAAGACAACTTTATTTTGTATCTGCACGATATAATATACTTTCTTCAGAGGAAAAGCTTGGCAAATGAGCATGGTATTCCACAAATATTCATTGCATCACAGCCAGCACAGTTCAGTGTTACAGACCAGCAGTAAATTCAGCCTACACAGTATAAAACCTTGATTGCTGTGTGTTACATATTCTGAATCTTCAGTAAACCTGAAAGAACCAGGTGGAAAAAGGTGGCGGGAGAGGGGCAAGGCAGCAGTAATACTTTCTTTGCTCTCAGAATTATCTGTTCAGTCTTTCCTAAAGTGGTAGTTTACATGGAAGCAGAGCTCTTTGTATTTCCTCAGCCTTCCTATTCTACCCCTGTTCTTGTTATTCAAGGAAAAAGTTAAATGAAGATTCTTCAGGAATTATCTAGAGTTGTGACTGTGCTGTGAGATAACCACCTTTGCTTGTCGGTGGCCAACTTCTGCTGTCCGCAAGTGACAGAAGAGCGGAGGTCCCTAAACCAACGATTTTTGAAGGTATCGATTTTTGTATCTTACTACACTGCAAAATCTGACTTAGCATACCCTTTTGCAGCCAGGTTACCTTTCTAAGGAATTATTACAGATATTAATGTAGAGCTGTTAAGATACCACTTAAGTGCTTCTTTAAAAATACTGCAGCATTACTTCTAATATTTTGCTTTTCAGCGTGCGTATAAAAAGAACATTAACCGTGATTCCCAGCTGTCATGCTTGCTTTTTTACGAACGGTTCCCTGCAAAAACAGGCCCTGTTTACTGCTGCTGAATAATAATTTCTGGACTTCATCTTGGCAGTGAACGTTGTGGAGATATCCTTTGAGCCACTGCATTGGAGGTTAGGACATTCATTCTGGTGTCAGCTGACATCCCAAGCTGGATCATAAATGAAAAGCAGCAGAGTTCAATTGCACTGTGTAACAATAAAGCAGGAAACACTAATTGCCAAACTACTGGCAGCTGAAAGTAGAATTTACAGTAATGCTAACTGAGCAGATCTGAGTGTTGATATAACATTACAAATACCCACTCTTTCTTAAACCGAGCAGAGGAGTTTTATTGATTTTTAAGAACTTATGCGCACCAATGCGTAGAAGGGGCAGGATTATGCACAACAACTTCACTGCATGGTTTAAGATACTTCTTCAATATAAAAAACGTTGTCTTATGGGCTCCTTTTAAAATTATCTGCTGCATAGTGCAAGGAGAACTTTATCTATGAATATTCTCTTTCTTTCTCTCTTTCTGAAGTTTATACAGAATCTCTTTGAGCACCTGTCTAAATCCAGTACTGTCCAGAAGGTCACCTCATTGCCTAGTCAGGAATACCCGATTTCTATAGAAAAAAGAACAAAAACACCGCACACCTCTTCCTATGTCCCCCACCCCCCCAAAAAAAAACAAACCAAAAAAGCCCTCCAAACCCGAAATGAGACATTCTGGGTGGAACAGTAACAAAGATCTGGTAATACAGGACTGTCTGTGCTACCATCCATGAAGCATCAATTTACAATAGACTTGTTTAATATGCATAATATCTTAATTGACGAAGTGCTATAACTTGTTTGAAACATGAAACATTGCTTGCAGTGAGCCCTCACTTCCCCCATTTTTGTTTGTTAAATATTATTGTTGCCCCCAGTCTCTCTCTGGTTAGAGAATAACAAACACAAACATTTTGTTTAGCTTTGTTCCTCAGGCATGAGCAAAGATAACAAAAGGTATGTGTAAAACTGATGTCATCAATCAACAAATCCATCTTTTTATAGATACGTGCATGATTAAAGCCTGGCATGGGCACAGCTAAATGGGAAGCTGCTTATTTCTGTTGCATGCGTATTTCTGTCTGACCCATTAACTGGATTATAAAACACGTTAAAAATTTTTTGAGTGAGGCATCAAAAAAGATATAGGAAATACTAAATGTGAAATTTCACACTGTGCAGAACAGTCACCTGAGTTTAAATAAGCATGTCAACAAAGGTCGATCTTCTTGTACCCCCTATCACTCTCTCCTCCTTTTCCATTACCATTGCAGCGTGAAACAGCCACGCAGATGAAAAATGTTGTCCAAAGCTATTGCAGTGGAAGCTACTGATTTTGTTAAACTCTCGTGCAAAATCCTGTCCCTTATGAAGCTGCCTTCTGCGAGATGACCTCTGCCTCAAAGTACTTCCTATTGATTTCAACAGTGTGGGTCAGGAGACTATCATTACGCTATAAGGAAGAACGGTGATTAAAAAGAGTTGCATCCAAGTTTCAGAAAGTTCTAGGTTCAAATTGTGCCGCAAACAACCGGAAGGGCTGGATGATTGCTCTCCTAGAGCCTCACCCACCTCCCAGAACAGCCAGGTGTTTATTGGTGCAGTTTATTTACACCAGCAAAAGGGGGGGAAGCCCAAGGGGTGGCTGAGAGCCAGGGAGCTGCTCCAAACACCTTACACAGCGCGGGCTTGTGCTCTGCCTCGCGGTCACCAGTACTAGCAGTTTTCCAACTTCTGTGGCTGTCAGATCTAGTACAAGAATACAACTCGGTTTTCTTTAAGTGTACATTGTTTTTTTTTTTTTGAAAGCTCTCATTTTCTGCTGTAAAATTTCTGAACTGTGTTTTTCTGTCCCATAATACACACACCACGCTCCCAGTGCGCTACTTTACTGACAATTAAATAAGCTTCAGTTAAATGACTTTTGGGTGTTCATCACACGTAAGCTGTCCTTCAATCACATAGCATTACTAATGAATGGAAGACTATTTTTGCTGAAAGGATAATTAGCAACTAATGTCCCAGGGAATGGTTGTCTTAAACACCGCATCCAACAACCAGTTCATAATCGCTTCCATGAACTAGTTTGCCGGAGTCAGTCTCAAAATGCAGATTAAGGGTTGTATGATTTATTTCTGGCGCTGGTAAGTCTCTGACACGTACCTTGGTGACCAAAGCTCTTACATACAGCATGGCTGTCGATGTCCCTTGCTTGACTGGAGGGGAAAACTCTGCCCTTGTCCACACTAACAGTGGAGGCATTACAGGGGCAATATTAACGTCATCAGCTCTGATCTAGACAAGGTTGAGAGGGGTATTGCAATCCGTTGTTGAAAATGTTTATGAAGATAACTTTTTTGCTTATCCCTGCTATAATTCTTAAAACAGCCAATGTTAGATAAAAATGTATGTTCCTGATTTGCACAGTAAATTTCAAATCAAAGGAAAAAAGTGACTTTTAAAGCTTCAACATTTATGATAAGCATGACCTAGTAGTAGTCAGGCTTTTACTAAGCGCACCACTGCGAACTACCAGAAGTGAAGTGTGATGGCCATGGCTACAGTCCTTGTATGCTGGTGTTCATTCCCACTGCCTCCGCCTGGGAGATAAAAAGATCCTTTAAAGAAGAAATAAAAGCAGTGTGAGACCAGCAGCTTGTATCTGCTGCGGTACCATTAAGTCCACAGCCCACCACGCTGACTTGGTTTCAAGTGGGATCAGTAGAGGGGAAAGGCAAGGCAAACATGATTTGAAGGGAAATGCAAGTACTGTGCATGCAATGTTTGAGCAACCCTGAAGACACCTAGCGAGGATCTGTTAAAACCCTTCACTTCCATCACGAAGACGCAGGAGACGCAGTCCTCAGAGAGAAATGGGGACAGCAAGCCTTTTGCGCTATTTGCCAAGGACTGAAGCGTGGGGCAAAGATGTGGTGGATTGGGTTGCGCCACTTGGCACTGAACCAAGCAAAGGTTTTTGTGCAAGTGCCGCTGCCTAACCATCTCTGAGATGCTCCCCCACACAGACAGCCTCCTTGCTCCCCTGTCCCGGGAAAACAGGCTGCTGCTTGGATGCAATCCGTGATAGCGCATTGGCTAAGGCACGCTGATAAGCTCATTTTGGGGGTAGAAAAAGGATGGGAAAGATGGTCTCACCGGGTTTGTTTATGCTCTGTGGCCCCTTGCACAGATATAAAAGGATCTTTTTGCTTTGCAAACGTGATTTGCATTCGTAGCTCTACAATGGTCTATGTGCTATCTGTATACAGCACACTTTTTTTTCAAGGCATGAACTGTCATCTGTTAGGACAGGGTGTTTTTGCATGAAAAACAGGTGTCTGCACAAATGTGTGAGTACAACTTTAGAAGTTACTTTTGAGACTTTGACTACTGTCCCCAGAAATCCCTAATGGCTTGCAAAATGTCACAGAATGGCAGAACTTTATGGTCATTGGAACGGTCGCTGCGGAGTTGTAAGAAATTTGGTTAATTGGCTGAAAGTAGATCAGTCTGTTTAGCTTTCAGATCAGTCTGTTTAGCTTTCTTCTGGCATAACTTGGAAATAATCTTCTAAGCTGTTTTTATCAAGAGTCAGCCTTCTCATACAGTTATTTTATTACAGTCCAACTGGCGCTACTCTTTTATCTTCCCTTCCTCCTTCCCTAAAATAAAGTTAACCTGTTTTTTAATGTACATGCAATATATACTGTCCATTACAAGACAACCAGGTCAAAAGAGAAGCAACTCTGAATACTTAATATTTGTCAACTAATGCATATCGAGATAAAACAATCTGATAACTAAAACTCATTTAAAATTTAGCTTCCAGGCTAGGACTTGGGGAAGAAATCTTGGATGCCTTTTGTTCTCTCTTGAATCTTTGCCAATTTTGATGATGATATTTCCATAAAGTCATATTTGTTTCCTTTAAGAATATATTTCCTCCTTATTTTGCTTTAAATCCGTAAGGTATTATATTTTACTCTTTTGGAAATGGAGAAAAAAGAGGTAATGTATTTCGCTCCAAACGTCCCTCATATACACAACGCAAACGTGTTTGCCTCAATGTTAATATTTAAGGGAAAGAATGACACAGAGCAAAATCCAAGAATCTAAACATAAGGAATCCAGTCAGCGACCTTTAAGTCTTTGGACAGACCCTGGGAGCAGCGTTTTCTGTTCCATGCGGGAGCAAGAAGAATGCCATTTTCCCCTAGAACAATGACAGCTTGGTTGTACCCACCTACTGCAACAAACAAAAGATAAGAGCTACTCAATAACAAAACGCTGGTTTACTTGGGCTCCATCGTGCTTTTGGAGAGAACTAGCAGTTACTGAGATAACCTTTTCAAGGAAAAGTCAATCTAGTTGATAACAAAACTTCCTTTAAGAGAATTGAAGCCAGGAACTCTTTCTGTGGTCCGTCCCCTACGGTTGCGATGCAGCGTTTTGTTGAAGGCTTTGGTCAGGGTTGCGATCTTTCCATTTCTGAGCTCTCCTGAGTAGTTCCAGCCGCTTCAACTTTACAGACTTCTGGGCCATTTCTAATCCATGTTTTCACTTACTGATTATTATAAACTGCCGAAAAATAACTGTCCTTAACTCAAGTTGGCACCTGAGCCAGTAACCAGTTAAGGAAATAGCAACAAGTATAAGGAAATGGGGGCCGTCCCACTCTCTCATAGCTGATTATCTGGATTAAAAACCACTTTACATGCACTATTTTAACCTGGGTTTCCCAGGCTGACCAAACGAGACATGCTGTGGGGAGAGCACAGGCAGAGATTCGCTGGGCTCTGGTCCCCCAGAAGGCTGGTAGTGAAGTAAAAGGGGAAAAAGTCTTCCCAAGTCCTTGAAAATGAGATTCCTCCACATCAGATGGCCTGAAGCCGTTCAGTTTTTCAGAACAGCCTCTTGTGAAGAAACCTACCGTTACCTTCAGAGCGTTTACATGGGAGGTTACAAGTCTGAACAGGCAAGCGATTTCCTTTAGCAGTAGTCCTTGCCATGTGACAGATAGAAGAAAATTCCTGGAACTCCCCGGTGTTCAAAGGCAGACTCACGAAGTTTATGAACCCGCAGTTTGACAGCGCACCAAAACCCCAAACCCCGCCCTGGGCAGGGCTCTAAGGGAGGAACCGAGCAGCCAGAGATGCTTTCACTGAGGTGGAGATCTCGAGCAGGATGAGGATGGGCTACGTTCTGCTTTGCTCTGAACAGAAGCAGCGAGTGGACCCGGGGCGGTTGGAGCCTCGGCCGTGTTTACAGAGGAGGCGGTCTAGGAGTCTGCTCCCTGCCAGGCCAGCGGGCTATTCAGGCACGGGATGTGGCGCATGAATGGAAGCATTCATCGCCTTTCTCTTCTCATGCTTCTCTACGCCTCGCGGCGTTGATCCTCTGCTGTTGGCCCTTACCCGGAGCGGAGGAAGAGGCTGCCTCTGTCCTTGTTCCCCTCTACTCTATTTCCCTTGCAAAACAAAAAGCAAGATTCAGTGCAGAGAGCACTAATCTAAAATAAACTACCATTAGCCATAATAAAGTCCAGCGTATCTCCAATTTACCAAACTATCTACAACTGTGCAGAAAGTCCTGATAAGATAGTCCTCACTCCAGTTCAGAGAAAAAAAGCCCTTACACGCATCAGATTTACTTCAGCCGGGTCCTTTTCAAGGACCCAAGTATGTTCTGCACAGAGAGTCCTTCCCACGTAGTCTTAACCTATTAACTGTTTTTTAATGTCAGACATAATCTGGGTTAAAAAAACCCACAAAAACTCTCTGTTCTGAACTCACATGTGACCACATCAAGGGACTCTACTTACGCCGAGGATTATTAAGCCTGTCAGACAGGTTATAACGGCTGGCTTCCCCACAGGGCCTCGCAACACCACGACAGTAACTTTCTGCGTAATGTTTTCTGACGATTTCTAATGGCTTTCTGCATAAAGCAGACTATTCCTCTAGACCCTTGTTTCCTAACAGCAGGAACCGCTGTTTCTGTCCAGCAAAATTCCGCCCTCCCCCGCCCCGTTCCCTACCCGAGTAGCTGCTGCGAGGTTTTGCCATCCGACGCTGAGGAAAAGGCTTCCGAGGGCGAGTCTCCTCCTGCGGCAGCGCGAGGGGCTGCTCTTGGCTGCTCTGGGCTGCTCTTGGCTCCACCAGCCTCAGGCTGCGCAGTCTGCAGAGCATTTCTCCTTTTCTTTGAGCTTTCTTCTTTGTGTACGCGTCTGCAGCCGGGCACAGGGCGCTGTGTGTGTACGGACGGCAGATGTGTTTACGTTGCTTTACGGGGGAACAGTGTGCAGAATTGCATTTGGCCAGATGAATGTGAAATGCTAAAGTAGACTTGCACACACTTAGCTCCAGCAAAATACCTTTTAAAAGTTGTTCCAATGTACAGAATATCATCTTCCAAGATAAAATCTTAAGTGTGTACTGTACTGCTGAAAGTAAGGTGCTTAAAATGAGAAAACAGGATACACTGAAAGTCAAATTTACTGTATCAGGAAAAGAGAGGGGAAACTCTGTTCCTTCCCCTATTACTGATAGTAACACTTTTTTTTTTCTTTTCTATATTTTAGAGCCTGAACCAGTTCAGTTTTCCCAAGTGACAGTTCGCTCTCCGTGATGTAAACCTGGTAAGTATTTTTGCACGTAAGCTTTGAAGAAAGTACTTCTTAAACCTTTAAGTACTGTGCCTGTAGCATGACACTTGTCACCTTTTTATTTATCTTAAGAAGTGAGCAACAATTTTCAAAAGGCGCGCTACAGATTATAAGGACAGCTTTGACAAGCCCAGAGGAAAAATGATACTGGTTTAATGCTTTGGGGGTTTTGGAAGACTGTAGAGTACAAACTGTCATGAAGCCAACTTAATATAACTGTTTCCTTTATACTCTACGGATTCCCAAGGGACTTCACTGCTAGCATACAGGAAATAAAGTCTGTTGTGCTAGAACAAGACTTTGTTTCTTACAATTTAGAAAACTACACAAAGTTTCCTTACAGGAAATGTTACAATCCATACAAATTCCCATATTTATTTGTAGACAAAAATCGGCATTCACATAGCAGGAAAATTAGATGAAAACAGAGACAGCATAGACTTAAGGCCATTATGGGGTATTGGTGAACAGACCTACATGATGGCAATAAATACAACTACACAAAAATGTACTTAAAAATAGAGATATCTTTATTATTGTCTCCTTTTCCAGTACCAGCCTAATTTCTTAACAGGAACCCTTGAAAATAAATTGCTGCATGAATGCATTTCTTCATTGAGGAGCTTGCAGAGTTTATTTTAGGTAAAGCCTGTCTTCTGTTGTTACACTATTCGACCAAGATATACTGACTTGGGATATTTTTCCTTTAGTTCAGGCCACTGAACGATGAAGTAATCTGAAAAGTAGTAAAGAATCTTTCCAGACAGGGATAAAGTTTCCACGCGGCAGATGCTCTCTACATACACAATGATCGCTCTCTTTATTCCTAGAAGCCCAAGAAGAAGAGCAGATACACAGACAGGAACACATGTTCCTGGTCCGTTGCACAGTATCTAAAAGAGATGAAACATTTTGCAAAAGTAAACCATGAGTTTTTTCATACAGTAAAGAATTAAAAGCATGTATATTCACACAACATTACATTTACAAAAAAAAATATTTCCAAAGATACTTTAAAAAAACAGAAGAGGCAGGTGAATATAAAAAAAAAGGGGGTAGGGGGAATGGGGCAAACAAGAGACATTATTTCAAAGTAGCTGCCAAAAAAGATCATCTTTCTTTACACGTCAAGGAGAAGGAAAGGAGCTCTGAGACGGCACCGTTACTTTCTATGAAGGAAGCAGAATTCCTTGACTCGTGTGTGTACAACTAAAACAGCTTCCACTCTCAGTCACAGCTTTGCATTGTATCAATCATGAGATTTGTGCACAGATTAAGGCATAATAAGGCCAAAGAAGTTTAATTAGGATTACTAAACCTGGGATCCAGTTATAAACCTCTTGAACTTTGGCTTAAGTCAGCAAAACACTTAAGAGTTCAGCAAAAATTCAGCTGCTGAATTAGGACCTTCATCAGACTCGACTAGCTGATATGCATGACTGGAATTTTTTTTTTCTTTTAATAAACACTAGTACATAGAAAAAAGCAGACAGAAGGAAGGTGTTTTGGTAACTACGTGTCATTTCCTTGCAGCAGAGGATCTCAAATTCCCTTATAAATGATAACAGTAAAAGAAAGTGGTCTTTCAATTTCAGACACTGATAAACTGAAAACCAGATTGCTTAACACTAAAAGATTTAAAGCAGGGCATACAAGGCATTCTGCTTAGGCATCAAAATTGATTTCAGGCAAGGAATTTCTTACTAAATTTAACTACTACCATGTAATCAGCACTTTTCTGTGCAGCTGGGGGGTTACATGGAAATAAAGAGTTCTTTTATAAAATCATGGCCCTATATCCTACGAACTCACATTTTTTTGTTCCAACTTCACCAGCTTGTGAAAGATACTATATTGGTGGGGGAAGAAAAAAAAATAATCCCAGTTTCTGTTTCAGGGCTGTAGCAAACATTTGAGAATGTTTCCTTCCCTGCTTCATGTCCAGATCCCATTGACAAACTGTCTCACAGCACCTTGCCTCAGGTAAAAGCAGCAGCAGCTTTGGTGCTCCTGAGGTCCAGGCTCTCTCTCCTGTACTTTCCTTTGCCTTTAAGATGGCCCCAGCAATCTATCTTGGAGATGTGATGACCATAATGCAGTGTTTTCTTACTAGAATTAACAGAATGTGATACCGTACGCAAAATTATTCTGATTTTATTGTTGATCTTAAATGTACTATTTATTCATGCAAGACTTGCCGACATTTTCTGAAGGTCCCTTACAAGCAACACGCTTTATACTGTTTTAATCTTGAAATTTTAGGGTATCAACAGCCACAAATACTTGTATAAGACAATTGCAACAGTGTAATTCTTTTACATTAGCAATTATACAGCTAAGAAGTAAAAAGGCCAAACACACCAACGCTGCATACTGTATTTTTTTAAAACACAGTAATATATTATGGTTTCAAACCTCCTCCTCAACTGGATTTCAAGTACGGGACGGATTTCATACTGGGACTTTAAAAGCTACTCTACAATCTGCTGAGAATGAAAATCTGGTTTTTATACATTTGGCTTGGCAAAGAAGGACATACACCAACCACAGGCACCGCCTTTTAGCATTTCAAAGAAATCCTTCCACACCTGTGAACTGAACCATGCATTTTGCCCTATTTCTTGTCAAGTTGGATCAATTTGCACTGATGTTGATTCTGCTACTGGTACATGGCTACTGATATCTAAATTTAAAGCATGTTTAGGTATCTCTATTTGTAATAACATTTGTTACGGTAGTATAAACATAGGCATAGGAAACAACCTGGAGTGTTCTCCTGCCTTTGCAGGCAGACCCCACCAGCGTCGCTGCTACAGAATCTGCTCTGTTTCAGACAAGTGTGTGAGAAGCACCGGAACAGTCCAAAAAATTATTTACCACTTTTTTTTGTGAGTTGAATATTCAGTCTGACTGCTGATTTCAGATTAAAAATCCGGCTTTAAGCGGACAGATAAAAATGTGCGCTACTGCTAAACAGGAACTCCACCTTCCCTTTCCTTGAGCAGAGCTCCCTGGAGTACAAGCATTGTCTCATCTTCATGGCTCCCCAAGCCCTTTTTCTGTCGCACTCCCCTGTTCTTCCCTTGGTGTCTTCCATTTCGACGTTTCTCTGTACTGGACCCAGCCCTCTGAGATGTCTCCCACGCGCCCTCTCTTCTCTGGTTTTCTTTGTGATCTCCGGTATTCGTCTCCCTCTGCATCCCTATTCCCATGTGTCCTTCCACCTGTTGTCCTCCTGGACTCGTACTGCCTCAGCACTCTTTCAGCCTCCAGCTGCTATGAGAGCTCAACCCAGTTGGCTAAAGCAAGGAGAGAGTTTCACATCGGTCCCTTACTTTCCACATTCTGACACAAAAAGACCCCCGATCACAGATATGATTAAGGTCAGGTAGACATCCCAATATTCTCCTGAGTTGAGAATGGTAGAACAGGTATAAAAAGCTGGATTATTACAATCATGCTCTTTATCAAGCCACTGTGCCATACGCTTCAACTTACTTCTCCCCTTCATTAAACTTGGCTAGCAACTCTAGTCTTTTTGGTATTTGGTATTCTTGTGTCTAGATGCACACACAAAGGTAAATGCTAGAATGAATTCCAAACTAACTGTACTCACAAAAGATCACGTAATGAAATAATAGTAAATAGGTCTATTTATGAATCTACATGTAGCTCTAAAGATCACACTGAGTTGCTGTTAATACTTTGCTGAGGTGCAAAGCAATAATCAAAATTAAAATAATAAAAAAAATAGCTTTACTATATTCAGGTTTTGATATAATGCATTCATTATACCTTCTACCGACCATTGATAACTTGTAAGCTGCTTCTCAGATGCCCTTTGATTCATGGAAAAGCACTTGCATGTGGGAAAAAGGATCAGGAAAATTATGGACAAGTCATCTCTAAAAAAACCATGATCTGTTCCTAACTCATGTCCTCTGCTCTTTCCCCTTCCACACTTCCTGGCTCAAACAAGACAAAGCAGATGTGGCTCTATAGGATCTCTGTATGCAAAACGCCCATAAAATACTCCCACTATAGATGTTTCTATTCTAACATCCTTGGGTTTAGGAATTATCCCCTGAAAGAGATTCTGGTATAAACCTGCTGAAGCCAACAGACAAACAGATCCCTATCTGAATTTGGGGCTGTGATCTATAAGTCAGAACCATTAATCATCCTTCCTGATCATTAAAAATTAACCTTAAGTTAACCTTCAGTGCGTGTCTAGAGACATGTCGTACCTAGAACTGGTGCAGTTGCTCACGTGTTGGAGTGGCAATTCCCCTCCAAAAATCCGGTCTGACCAGTCCTACTTACTCCCTCTCACACTGTCAGCAAGAAGGGAGACCAGCCTTCCTGCTGCTTGGAGTCCAACATCATACACTCATCCAGGAATACGGGGGAAACTTCTGAGAAAACAAGTATGCAGGTTATAAAGAAGAGGAACCGTTGTGGAATCTGCAAGCTAGAAATGCTGCTGTTCAGCTCCTGCCAGTGTATGAACTTTTTGATGGTGGAAAGGAACTGAATCATCTACAGCCTTCCTTAAACATGTAAGAGAAGGTGAGCTGTCCTACTAGTGAATTTCAAAACACCGTTCAAAAGTAAATTTTGGAGAATGATTGATGTCTTCCACCTTGAAAAGACCAAGGCTTTTGTTTCCCCCCTCCAGCAGAATACAAGTATTTCTCAGGGAATCCAGTGGCACTCATTAGCGTGCTGCGGAGAAGCAGCAGGTATCTTTTGCGCAAGAAAGGACCAGGGCCTCTACAAGGTCAACTGGCTGTTAAGGGTAAGTGTTTCCCAATATCTATTTACTTTAGCTACAAGGCTGCCTGTAGAATATTTGCATTGCACGCCTGTCTCTGAAGTTCTCTAGTTTGTTTGGTTCAGCCTTCCTCACTGTGGCAGCAGAAAGGGGGAAAGAAGGGGCCAAAGACAATTTTTCTGTCACCCTTGTGACCTCTCGAGCTGCAACTGCCCAAGGACTTTCTCGGTCACCGGGCTATCCGACTTTGCTGCCGACTAGCTGTATGATCCAGCTAACTGTTAAATTGGCTCACTGGCTGCCTGGCTTCACAGCTAGGCCTATAAACCCTACATACTAAAATCCTCTACCAATTCAATGTAACCAGGCTTTTAAACAGTGCGATGAACTAATCAAGCTGTATATCAATGGAGGTGTAAAACTAAAGGATAAGAATACAATGTTTATACTTAGCAACTCTCTCTATAAATCTAATTTCCTGTTAATCACTTTTATATAAAAATGGACTAGTTCTTGGCTTTCTGTTTCAGATATTTTCTACAGCTGTTGAAAGAAAACAAGCTAAGCCAGCAGTCTGGCACTCTGGGAACAGTGGCACATAGCACCACTGCTGATAAAAGCTGCTTTGGAGTTGGTGAATGCAGCACTGTAGCAGAGTGACATTTACCAGCTAAAACACTGAAAGCATAGCTCACAGTTTCACTGGGATTAAATGTCAAGCTGCTGGTTAAAACAAAAGTGAGTAAAGCAGAAAACTTGCAGTTTTTCTCATAAATACGTAAACACACCTTTGCCGTGTATCTTTAATGAGCAAGTATTTGAGTACTGCTTGTGTTCCCACATCACAACAATCAAAGGGAGGACAACATAAGTCTCCCTAAGCTTAGCAGAAAACTAATGTGAGATTTGCTTTGCACAAGAAACTGTCAACACCTGCTGTTCTCCTTAACGATTTTCACAGAGATTGGCCTTTGCCACCTGGACAAGAGCAGAAAAACTGCCCAGCTTTTTGGGGCCAGGCAGGCTGATGGTGTGGGAATGTTGACTGTTGCTGCAGGGTGATGTGCACATGTGAGCTGAAGACTGCGCTGCTCCTCAGCGCTGGGGCTACCTCCTGGAGTATATTTAGGACATCACTCAAGCCTCCTTAGTCCTGATAATGCTGCCTTCCCCGCAGTGTTAAACAACTGAAGATATAGACGGTGCTGATAAAGATCTACTAAGAGGCAAAGGTAAGTGGAGTGATACAAAACCGACCCAAGCAGGGTTAATTGCATGATCTTTGTATTTGCGTAAATAAACAGACCTACTTTTTTTAACAATGTGGAAAAAAAAACCCAATAATTAAGCATTTTCTGCTTCTCAGAAAGAGGTGTGGGCCTAAAAGCAGTAATTGATTAATTATTTTATTTTGTTTGTGGTTTTGCTGGCCTGCTAAAACTCAGTTTTTCAATGACTATTTAACACTTGGGATCAAAAAGTAAGTGTTCAGCCTGTTAAGATTTGAAAGCCCAGAAGATATCTCTGAGGTTTGTCAGAAAAGCCAAGGAAATTTGAATAGCTGTTCCTGATATTTTAAGGAAGGTAAAGGAAAGGAAAGGGGATAAAAAAAAAGAAGCATGGAAGAGAGAGGAAGTAGGGAAACCAATCTGAATTACAATTGAAAAGAAGTTGGTACAGAGGAAAAAAGGAGTTTTAAAACATGACTGTACTGCTGTACTCTCATAGAAGAGACTTAAGAAAAAAGCTTGCCTGTTGCAAATAAGGCTTCGTTTAAAAACAAAAAAAAAACCCAAACAAATCTGTTAAATTCTCCTATCAAGAAAAAGGAGGAGCATAAACCAAGCTCACTCAGCTCAGGTCTATTGATATGACAAAACTCCTCAGCCAAAGGTATTTTCTGCAGGAAGTTGTTTGATTTGGACCAAGTTTGACAAGTTTCCACCTTGCTGGGCAAAGTGAATTCTGGCCTTGGAATGAGTTTTCAAAGGTCAGCAAGGAAATGTATCAATTGGAGAAAGCAGCTAAAGGGCTTGCAATCTGTGCATTATATGTTTTGATTTTCATCACGTGTTCTTAGTTGATGTCAGACACCCAAATGCTTTGTTGTTGGTAGCTGGACTTGCATAACAAAAAGAAAAGAAGTGCCATAGCAAATTACAATACATAGAAACATCACAAAAATGAGCTTTAAGAAATTCTAGAAACAATGGCAGACAAAAATAATAAACCTTTCACAAAGGTAGCAGAAGTAACAATAAACACAATTAAATGACATACAGTTACAGAAAACTAACGGGGCAGAAGACGCTATCTTGACACAGGGAAAGCCTCCTTCATGGAAGTGCAAATCTGACTGTAAAATAACCTGAAGGATCTTCCAGAAACAAGGGAAATGGAGCAGAGAATGATTGCAGTGACAGGGAAACTGAACAGTCACATTTAGTGAAAGCTGAGTAGAGGACCTTGGACACTGAAAGGAAAACCAAAAGAAAAATCATAACAACATACTCATTTTTATGTCAGGGCTAGTTTTGGATTTCTGTACTCATCAGGTAGGAGGTAGGGGTTTTGGCATTTCGGGATTTTATTGCCTTTTATGATTTGGGAGCGTAAGGGCAAATTTTTTGTTTTGCTGGGGGAAGGTTGGTTGTTTCTGTGGCTCAAGCAGCGAGAATCTGCAATGAATTAACTTGTATTCTGCTATGTAAATTACAGCATCTCATGAGCTCATCAGCTCCTGTTTGCTTTTAGTATTATCTTACTCTTCTGAAAACTTCCCATTAATGCCCTGTAAGGTGAAGTATCCAGCTGAACACTTTTTTCCCATCACCTACAGAAGTACTGAGTGCTACCCACAAAGGCAGCCCTAATCTGGTTTCTCCGTCTCAGCTGTTCCCATTTCCTGCCCCGTGATTCCCAAGGACCTGGTGCAGCTGGATGCTTGGTGTATCCCGAACAGCCCCTGAGTCTGTGGGAAATAAACTGCAAGCCTTGCACCCCCTGCAGTTGTAGGACCAGCTCTCTTAATATTGGAGATGCCTTAACTATAAAATTAGACTAACAAAAGCATCAGCGAACAAATACCCCAAATTTTAACTGTAAATATATTTACCTTAGGAGCTCATGACTAAGATGCAAGCCCGGAGAGTCAAGAAACCAGGGCTGTACTCACAGTTCCGCGGTGGACTTGCCACTGGATTTGGGGCACAGTGCTTACTTTCTCAAATGTCAGTATTTTCTACTTTAAGACCAGGAAAACAATAATTTACTCCTCACAGAGGATGCATCAACATTCTTGTATATCCTTCTCAGTGAAGATCTCCAGGTATGGAGAGTATTGTTTTTATTAGCATGCATTTTGACTCAGTAGCGTACTCTGAGAATAAGATAAAATGTATGTGCTAAAACATATATGCTATTTTCTTTTAAATAGAATTGTTGTTTTTTTTTTTTAATATGTTCAGACATAGCAGGCCATATCCATTAAGAATCAATTTCTGCTAGTAACTTTCATGGCAACTTAAGCCTGCATGGCAAACAGAGAAAAATTGTTTTTTTATAATAAATAAATAAATGAGTAACTCTAAAAGGTTTCAAGAGATGCATTGTTCATCTACATGGAGGTAATGCAGTTATGATAGAAATAAGATCCCTTCTAGGGAATATAAATCTATTTGGTAATCAGAAAAACAAGAGAAATCTGAGAATTTAAGACAGAAAGGGATTTGTCTTTAGCCGAAATACTTAAGCATGTGAGAGGGAGTGTCCTTGTTAAATCTTTTGCTGGTCTAGCTCTTTAGCATGTCTAAAAATTCAAGTTTTAAACCTCGAGGAAAACTAGCTTAGAATTTTAAATATTTTTTTTTAAGGTTTTAAAAAAAAAAAGCAGGAACCTTTTCCAACAATTCCTTATTATTGCTATTGGTGGGGAGAAAGAAGATTTTCAGGTTCTGTTTGAACAATATAAAGGTCATTAAACTACCTACTGGCTTATTCTTTTTGAATAATGAAGATCTTATCCAGTTCACTTCCCTCCACAACCGGTGCATATAAAACTTCAGACCCTATTCACTGTTTGAACTTACCTGCAGCAGGCTAGGACAAAAAAAATCTAGACGTGTAGTCTGATGTAAATCAGGCAATTAAGGTAGAATTGAATTATACCTGGGTAACCTTTCATCTTCTACTGCCTAAATCCCTTGAATCATCAGAGGTGCAAAAGGATAGTTATAGTGTTCTTTAGCAACAGGTTGTGTTCAGGCTGGTGAGCAGCTTGTAGCATTGCCATGCAAAACTTTCTAGTTAACTTCTTGTACCTTGTTGGTATGGTTCCTGTTGTTATTATCATACAATACACACAGTAGGTGAGGTGCTCTTCAAAACAAGCAGGGACATGTGTGGTCCTACAGGCAGATTACCTAACTAGAATAAATAAGATCAGCAAATGCCAGAATGGGGAAGAGAGAAGTGGAAGAGCAAGGGCTTAAATTAGCACACTGTGCAGTTGGGTTTCTGATGTGCACTACTTTTTTTTTTTTTTCCTTTTTTTTCTGAGTATTACTTTCATCATAGAATGAAATATATTGGGAAGCATCACCAACTCCCTTGTTTCTGCAGCTCTCACTTTATGAAAGCTTGAGGAGAGAGAGACAAAAATCCTAACTAGTGGATTTTTCTATGGGAGAAAAGGAGAGGTTCCACAAAACCACTAGGAACTAGATTTAACAACAGGATTTAATTGTAACAGCACTAGAGCATTGTCAGTTTTGCCTTCTAGGCATTTAGTGACTCTCCACCCGCCCCGAGTTACCAGCCCAGTGTCCTCAGGGGCAAGAGACAAGGGAAGGGGCCCAGCTGATGTGATGTGGATCAGCATCCACATGCAAAGTAGCGAGGGAAGCTCCTAGTTTCTGAATCTCAGCAGAGCTCAGGAGTTGGGCTATGCCTGTGGCTATTTGACACTGTAAAGACTTAAACAGCTCAGGTCTGTTTCTGGGTATGCCTAGAGGCTTTACTGATGAAAAGAAAGATAACTGGGGTCATTAAGAGTCTCAGAAGTCAGGCAACAGATTAGTGAGGAAAGTTCGAGAATCTAGATTTGGATGCATAAAGAAACATGCAAGTTTGTCTTTCTTTTTTTTTTTGATGACGCTAACCTTAGGCACTGTATTTAACTGTCCCTTTATTTCAGGTGAAAGGTGGCAGGTCTGTCATTGGGATTAAAAGATCTTTCAAGTGGTAGTTTCCATGTTTCCATCCATCCGTATGATGCTTCTGAAGGTATGTGGAAGCAGAATGGGACATGTGAGCTCAGCAGACTCCCCAGCCTAGCTGCCAAATGTGAAATGAGCAACATAGAACCAATCAGTTGAAAATAATAATAAATGACAGGTATGAAAGTGGAACTAATGCTCAAGTTTGTTGGAATGTTAGTGTTGGTTATCAAAACATTAAGTTAACACCCAGACTGTTAGTGGGACCAAACAAACATCATGATCTGTGTCAGAAGTTTGTGTCAAGAAATAGTGGTACCAGTGAGTCTTGTGAGAAACTGTGGGAGATGGATAGAAGGTTGGTCAAAAAAGAACAAGATTACCAAGGCAGATGCAGGCTGGAGAATAAAATAACTCCCTACCTATATTTCCACAGAGTGGGCATGTGGTTTATTGCTGCCGGTAAATTAGTAGGAAGCAAAGGAAATTTGACTTTGTGTAGATGAAAAAGTCATAAAACAATTCAGTAAAAGGCTTTTGCCAAGTAAATGAAATGGCAGTTACCGAACTACATCTGTAGCTACAAACACTAGGTAATAGCTGTCTTTCAGCAAGCTGCTGTTGTTCTCAGTGTCACCTAGGTTGAGTCTGAACCTGATTAAAGTCTCTTGGTCAGAGCACCATGAGAAATAACATCTAACCTTTTAAAGCCTATTTAAAAATAAGGGCTTATGTCATCTCCTGATAACAGAAAGTACTGCTTATTATAGTAGCCTGCTCCTACTCAAAAGGAAAGGAGAAATTAAATCTGAAGACTGTTAACTATAATCATGCATATTACTAACAGTAGCCTAAAATGAGTCTTTAATTGCAAATCTCAATGTGTCTTTCATTAGTCAAGCATTCATTTAACTAGAACTTGAAAGTGTTATTTTAGGCTAGACAAAACTGATATTTTATATGTATATAAACATCTTTGAGACTACTGCCTAATCACTGCAGTTGGTATAGCAAGAATCCGCATCAATACCTGCCTGAAATGTCTTCACAATGCAAAACCTAGAGGTGTTAGCAATCTGTATTTGCATACCAGTGGCCCAGTTCAGTGGTCAGATTTAGCGAGAATGTTTACTTGAAACCATGCTTTATAACAAACGTGGAAGCGTGACCAGGATGTTTATTAGGTTTATAATGAACCTGATGGCTGATGAGTTAAGAGCAATCAGTCTTTAGTTTAAACTCTGCTTAAATCTAAGCTAAGATCTCAGTTCATCTTTACCGCTACTTGTATCATCCCTCTGAAATGTAGTGTCTACAGGCACATCTAACTGGCAGTCACAGAAAGAGCAGAGCTACAACCTGGCTTTAAACTCACTGATTTGAATAGCTTTAGAGGTTTTTCTGTGCTCAGCAGAGTAATTCTACATTGAGGCTGCAGGGTAGCTGTACACAGCACGCAAGGTAGACAAGGGGTGACTAAGACTCTCATCTTCATTAACATTGAGAAGTTAAACACAAATTTGGATGGTTTAACCTTGTTTTGTTTTTAATACTACACAGTTTGTATCACTGATGGTCTTAATCCGATGTTCTTTCTCTTTCCTGTTTTGATCCTAGAAGAACAATAGTAGATCAGACATACTGTAAAATCAATCTGATCCAAAAGAATTATAAATAGCAGGGAAAGATTCAGTGCACAAAAGAATGCACCAGATAGTCTTAATACTGCATTATACAAAGTTCGCTTGTTATGAAGTGAATAGAGAAAAAATGCCACCACCCAGATTTTGTAGCTTTCCACAAAATTCAAATAAGAACCGTGATTTAAGGGACAATAACTTATTATTTGTCATAGTCATTTGTTAAAGTGCTATGAACTTAAGACATTTTGGGCAGGGCACAAAGACTGGAAAATCTTAGCTAAATGAAATAATGATCTCCTTTCATATAGCTTACTGTGTGAACGCTTCTGTAACAACTCTAGAAGTTTGTTGTGAATTTAACCAGTTGGGGGACCAGGCGAGTGTGATGGGATATGCAGTCATAAAAGAACTGGTGGACTCCTAGAAGCATAATCAGCTGTGTGGGTTTCATGCTTCTAGAAAGAAGTTTTAAAAAGGAGAGAGCCATTCAGCTGACAGCTGGCGGGGAGGGCGACAGCAGAGCTTGCTGTACTTGCTGTGCAAATGTAAACTTCTTACTACAGACTTCCCACGGGAAGGAGGCCCTAATGTGGAACGACTGCTGCCTTTGCCTGATTTAACCCAGGCTTTTCCAAACAGCAGTGATCTGAAAATACCTGTTTATCCCAGACTCTGTAGAACTCTGAGGCAGTTGGAACTGCTGAGAAGTGGCCTCAGAAAAGGAGAAAAAAAAAAAAAAAAAAAGTCTGGTCCTAAGGGTCCAAGATACACAATCCAGTAATGAATGGAGCTTTACACACCATTTCTGCATATTTCTAGGTGAAATTTAATTACATTAACGGAGTGCAAATCACTGACCTGATTACATAGCCCACCTATGGCTGAAAACAAGGACTGGATGCAACCTCTCTACAGCTTTTTGCTGCGTGGTGCATGCATATCCTTTGTTTTCAGTTTGAATCTCAGGTAAACCAGAATGACTGGAATACTCATGACCCAGCCAAAGGGCTAGATCACCTAAAGACCTGGTTTCAGGGTTGGCAAATCGGCCTAGAGACAAGGACAATAGTTCTGTAAGCAGCAAGAGAACTTAAGGCTGGTTTCCTCTGAACTTGTACCTACTAACTGACTCAAGCATATTATAGGAAAGCTGTAACATTAGTTTATTCCTTCTTGGACATCAAATAATCTATGTAGAATTCATTAATTTTCTCTGTCTTTGGGAAAAATCTCTGTGCAGCTTGTCTAATTTTCTATAACTGTCTAAGAAGGATTTGCATCCTTCCCCAGATGGTCAATCTTCTAACATCTTATACTGGTTTTATGTTTCTTCTCATCCTTTCTCTCAATGAAGGCAATAAAAGTCTCTCTTCTATGACTAGCTGCCTGTTTTCATGGTAGGAATTTGCAGTCTTTGAGGCCATGACTGCATATTAAATCTGGCTGCAACCGATGAATGGTTTTAAAAGCTTTTCTGGGGGCAGGAAGGTGTAGGCAGAGTGTTCTAGCACAAGCCTTGCTTTCCTGGAATTTTAGGCCTCTGCACAGGAAGCCTATCCAAGGTTGGCATGTTGTAAAAACAGCCCAGCATAGATGTGCCCGCAAAACACTCTGACACCTATATTTCTATAATTCTTGGCTACAGGAACACAAAGCTGATCATCACTTCTGACATCTTAATTTTGTTACGTGGTTTAATATCCCTAAAGGGACTTAACTTTGCAGAGCACAGATGTCCATAACTCAGAAACGGGCCTCTTGAAGATGATCTCAAACTGAACAACTAAGCTAACTTTTACATTTCTTAAACCCTCTGGGGGCCCATTTCAAGTGTGGGTCAAGTCCTGCAAGACAGCAAAGGTCTCCTGGAAGCTGTTCAGTTCTTTCTGAACTTACTATCTTGAAGAAGGGTTAGATGGAACTGCTTTCTCATGCAAAGTAAACTAAGAAGCTTTGCCAGAAGATCGGTGTGAGATACAAAGAGGACACAGTGCTCATGTAAATAAGCACATATAAAATAACTCCTGTGCAGCTAGGTTTGCCGTTTCCCCTTTACAGCTATTTTGGCTCCACAGATATGCTAGTTAGGCCAGCCTAAGCCTATCTGCTCCAAATCTTGCTTTTGTGCACCTACCGGTGCTCCCTTCAGGCTCCCTTTGCAGTACTTCTCTTGTCCTGCATTCCTTGAAAACTGCAGCTGCAACATTTCTGCTTTTCTCTAGCTTTTGGGTGTCTGGAGAAGTCTTCAGTCATTCCTTCAAACATGCACACACTTCTGACAAGCCTAAAAGCAAGTTGTAAGGATTTGGGGATCACTCAAACGTACAAATGACTTGAAAGCATTTAAAAGTTGTCTCTCCCTCCTGCAGTTAAACAAAAACAGTTGGCTTGACTGAAAATGGACAGTACCCCTAAGCTCCACTGTTTAAAAAGATGAAGCTCTCAGCATGATGTAATACTGTGCTTGTTTCTAAACTCGGGTGTTGATTTCCATGCCAAAAGTTATAGATGAGTCCTGTAAATGCTAGCATTTGTCCCACCCTTTCTAGCTCTTTAAACTACTAAGCATTACATTCTCCCAAGAGCAGGGGTAGCTGTAGCTTACCACAAGCATTTTCTTCTACAGGCAATTTAATTTTACCAGTTGCTTCACATACCACACAGAATCTTTTCATTGGCAATGTGAGGCATTTTAATCCCCAAATCACTCTCCTTTGACATGTGTTTTAGAAACCTTACAGCTCTCTGACTTATTGTATTTTACAGAATTCTTAAACTAAGATATACATACAAATAGTAGTAGTATGCAAGCAGCTTTCAAGTGGTATAAGATTCAGCATAGCACCAGAGAGGCTTCTGCCAGTGGCAATACCAGCTGCTTTTGTGGTTGATGATGGTACACCTGGCCAAAAAATAATCGGTAACACCTTCCCCTCCAGCCCTTCTCTAATCATGGATAACAACTCTTCAGACAGCATTTTGAGATGGTCTTTCCCTTAAATGCTACGAAGGGCTTAGAGGCCTTGCTAAAATGTATTCTTAATTTTACAAGGGCAAGTGTTTTTCAAATGCATTAGGCTTTTAACAGGTTATCACAATTTATCAACTCCAACATCGTTTCTAATAATTCTACGTGTAAATCCCACTGTCACTTTAAATTCCTGTTGTAAACAAAGAAACCATGTAATTAGATTAGTGACTTCCTGCTCGATGATGTGTCCTGTTGGTGCTTTTGGTCATATATTAAGATACACACTGAGATTTTCCCGTCAATTTCTTTTGCAATAGTAAGTTAAAAAAAATATCTACATTAAATGAAACCATCAGTGTAGCAAAGTGACTCCTAAATATTTGTTACTCACTGTTGCTGTAAGATGTCTGGTTCATGTAAACATCCCTTTACTATTTGTACCCCCAAATTAAAATCACTGTAAAAAGAACAGTATGCCATCTCCTCCTCCCTCACAACTTTGTCTCCAGTTTTCAGAATGGGCTTGAAAAACAAGAACTGCAAAAAGCTACTTCTGTTGTTCTGCACACTAAGCTGCTCTGAAAACTCCAGCAAGCAAGTAGCTTTTGATCTGATAGGAACTGACGAGTACTACTGAAGCCAATGAGATCAAATTATTCACAGCAGCTTCTCAAAATATTCAAAACTTCACAAATACGTATGAGCCTCTTTAGAATTAGCTGTACAGCTCATAGTGAGGGCTAGAAAATGTCTGCTTAGAAACACCCTCTGTGGGTGTATATATGCTGCTGCTAAATTATGAAAAATATAACTGCACAAGTTTTTACAGGTTTCATTAAAATATTTTAAAACCCATAAAATATTAATTTGAAATTCTGCTAGAATAATGCTTTTTTAAAAAACCTCAAGTTTGGATAACTGACTCCTTAAGATGACAACAACTCTAGCAAAAATCCAGCTTTAATCTAAATTTCTCTTAAGGAACTCCAGGACTTAAACCTGGGAGTCCAATGCAGTACCTTTTGAGTCTTGCATTAACGCAGAACTTCATTGATCGGCTGTCTCTATTTTAGTTCTGTAACCTGACAACCCTGAATGCTTCTGATTTGATTAAGTGTTGTAATTAAGATGAGAGTGCGGTTTTGTGAACAGCTTGGTAAAGTTACTAAAGTGCTGAGGAGCAGTGATGTTTTTTGTCATTAGATGAAATAATTAATGTCAGTCACCCAAAGGCTAAATAAATATGCATGTAGCTGAAAAGTCCATGTAAGCAGAAGAACTGAATCTGTATATATTTCTGCTGGTCTGAACCTGCCTGTTCCAGACTGGTCATACCATTTCAGGAGCAAGACCAGCCAACAGGAAAACCAGGCTTTCAGGCACACTTTGTGTTGTTGCAATCCTGAAGAGATGTTATCAAGAACCTGCAACCTTGTTTGTGCTAGTTCTACCAGCGTTAACGAGGGAGTGACAGGCTCTCTGATATTACCTGCAAACTTTGAGAGGGAAAACTGGTATTTTCTACTCTAATTCACCAGCAGTGCAACCCGTTCTCTCTTTCTTGGTGTATTGCTGATATATCTCTTTCAGCTTTAATTTAACATTCAAAAATACTTTTTCTGTGAACTGTAAGCATACATATGAGATACAGTCTGTAATGTTTTGATATTCCAAATGCCTTTATGATGCACATTAGCAAGTTCTCAATAAATTAAAGTTTACTTTACCTACCAAATCTGGTTTCAGTTTGTAGGTCAAAGGAAGGGAGTAAAGCATGGAGTACAGGGTCGTTACCACAGAGGAGGTCCAAGATTGTCTAACCTCACGGCTTCTGGGAATGCGATCAAGGGTGAACTGCAAGAGAGGATGATAAGCTGAATTGTTATTTTTTCTAAGAATGTTGTTTCTCTTTCTATAGAGTTATTAGATCTGTCTGTGCCAACTTTTTAAAAATTTTTTTTAAAATCTAGTTTTGAAATGTTTGGGTAGGAAGCCTTTTCTTAGATGCCTTATTCAGTGTCGTGCCTAGTACTCTTGGCAATCAAGTAAAATGAAATCCTAGGACTCTGTATCTATTTTTTTTAATCTCTTCTAATGCTACTTTAAAATATTTCTAAGTTAATAAACAACTCGTCTGGAGCAGCTTCACCCGCAGTATGTTAACGTAGTGCCCCACCTCGTGGTCACCGAGGCTCAAGTCTAGGTCCGATCAGATACAACCCAAACACCGCGACTCTTCTGTCTCTTGCCTGCTCGAATTCTTCGTGGATTCACACTTGAGAAAATGTAACAGGTTTTCTCAGTTAACGTCCGGTGCGTACTATTAAAAATGTAACAGCAAATATCGCTATCCTTTAAAGGAGTACTCAGTGAGTGTTCAAAATATGTTCAAGATGCATATTCAAAATGCAAAATATTTGCATAAAGAAGCAGGAAAGAACATCTAATCATTAAATAAAAATTAAGTTTAAGAAATAATTTCCTTTGTTCTAGGAAAAAGTAGAAATTACTCACTCTGTGTAAAAGGTATCAAATTAATAAAACTCAGATGTTTTCTGCTTGTCTCAGAACACTGTAAGCAGTTAGCAGTAGTTAGGCTTCCTGCACTCTTCACAGATGGCTTTTACCACGACGTAAAGCAACTAAAGCTAAGAACTATTGCTACATCAGAAGGCAGTCCCGATGACAATGAAATTTTCGCTGTTTAAATGAAAGACATATAATGGCTGAAGTGCACTGTTTATTGGCATTGGTACTGTTTAGAACTGGACAATGGCCACTATCTCGCTTCATATGGGACACCAGATCATTACTGCTCTGGCAGAACTCATATTGGGAGTGAGAGACTCTAAATATCGTTTAAAATACTGTAAATTGCCCAGTTACTTCATATATACCATTGCTAATTGTCATGGCTTAGCCCTTGTGATTTGTGACCAGGAAAGATTATATTGCCAATAGCTACAGTAAATACAAACTACAAATCATTCTTGAATAGCAATAACTGGTTTTTTTGTGAATATGTAAGATAGAAAAAATAAAAAACCCAACCCAGGTATAAATGCAGAATATGAAGTTAATTTTCATGACTGAAATTATCCTATTTCATTGTGATAAGATTCTTTAATTGTGGTGATGGCTAGCAGGCATTAACAGATGTTAGGAACTGGTTGTTTTATGTTTTATTTGCAGGTGTTGAAACACTGATTGCATTAGTCTGACAACAGAATATGGAAAAATAAACATGCCCCCTGCCCCCCATTCAGCAGGATCCTTGTTATCACTGCCTCTCTATCTTAAAGCTTTGGAAGAGATCAGGTGATAAAAAGAAATGCTGTAAGTGGAGTTTAGACCCTTGCATAGTATTCAGTCCCGCAAGAAATATGCGTAAGGTAGTTTTAGGCAGATTGGGTTTCAGTGGAACTATTCAGGATGCTCCCTTCTCTGTAAGAATGGTGTTAAACAGCATTTGCCAAAAAACTGTATGTGATTTTCTTCATCATAAAAAACCCTATTTCAGCAAAACTTGGTATCAAAGTAGAAATTTACTTGTAGAATTCAAGTAAAGATCAAACTGATTTTACCTGCGCTCTTCAAAAAACATGCTTGAAATTTTGCACATTAAGGTCTATGTCATATGTTAGGACTTCAGCCCACATATCAACCAGCACTTAAATATTAAACTGAGAAACAAAACCAGATTTTTGTTTCTTTGCTTTTTTAAAAGCCACTGCCAGATGCTTCTACAATCCCAGCCTCTCATCTGATGGAGTACCATTAGTATTCCAGACAAAGGTACCTCCTGCATCTTCTGCTGGAAAGCTGCCTAGTATGTCTGATATTAGAAACAAATTGCTCCCCTATCTTCTATGGTGTCATATTGTTGCATTTATTTTTTCTTACAACTTTAGTAAAATCAGAAACCTTTTTTGTTATTTGAAGACAAATGTTCCAAACTGGCAACTCTGTAATGGTTCGCTGGGTATCGAAATTTCAAAACCAGTGATGTAGTCCTTTACCCAGTTAATATTGTTGTTTTGCAAGCATGCAAGGAAAAGTAAGTGGAAAATTGCCACTGCTGTGAATTATTATAATATGCTCAACTGAATATACCGCAATGCTTGCGAAGAAACTGCATTTAGGTAATTCTTTTTCCTGCTGAGGAACAAGATTTCTTAGCATATCATCTCTTATGAAACGTAAAATGGAAAAGAACATGCGGTCAGACGAGCATTATGTAAAGGTTAGTTGCTCATCTCAGACATGACAAATGGGGGGGGTATAAGATCCAGTGAAGAATTCCTGTTCTTCAGTCAACAAATCTAAGCTCTCTCTCTGCTGCTAGAATAGGTAGGCAGGAGTTGAAGCGGGTTCTCTAGGCTGAGAGCAGAAGGTTCCCTGAGTAACAGCTCTGGGGGCATCCATGTGGAATAGTTGTGGTTACAGGCTGGGGGTAACAGAGAAGAGAGGGGCAAGCAGGACCAGAGACACTTCATAGGAAGCATTTTGGATTTTTTTTTTCAAGAGACTTAGTGGGTAGAGGTCAGCATTTTACTTCTTGTAAGCAAGATGCTCATTCTGGCTTCCTTTCCTTCTCCCTGAATACTGAAGCTTTTAGAACTGGGCTAGACCACAGATCAAAAAGAGAAATTGATTATATTTGTGTTTTTTTACATCAGAATTTGTTAAATATGTACACTGATTTTTCTCTTAGGTCATTGTTGTAAACGGTCTTCTGTCCAGTCCTTAGTTCTGGAAAAATTTACTTCCTTGACAAGATGAGGGAGGGAATGACCATGGGTTGAAACATTCAGACTTTTCCCTTTTGTTTATTCAAAGCTGGAAGAAGCTACTAACACATGATTTTTAAATGCTTGATGATCTCCAGCATCCCCGCTGACAAAACACATACTACGTGAAAGAACACTCTGAAAGTTCGCAAATATATGTTATAGGCATGTGACCTTTACTTTCTAAAATTTATCTTCCATTTTCACTCTAAATATTTTTGCTCAGTGGAAAAAGAATGACCGCAGGAAAATGAGCATCTGTTATCCAGACAGCAAACTCAGATGCAGCCAAAAATGTTCCTCTGGCTTTCAATGTTGAAGGAAAATATAACTACATGATCTGTTAGCAGTTGGAGAGGGTACAAAAGGGAAGCTGCTTAGCAAAAATAAGTGAACTAGTGGAAAACTGCATAATCCTTTAATATTCAAAATATGTATTTTTAAGAAACTTATTAATTAAGGATTGGACATTTTTTTCAGATAAGTGAGCATGACCGTGTGGATGACTAATTACCAAACAAGATTTCTATGAACGGGAAATACTTCTGGTCACTTTACTAAACTTTCATCCTTGGTGCACAATGAGAGAAGAGACTGCCACATTCCATTTCAAACTAAGTCATCCCCACTTGATTCAGCAGCTTGCGGTGGGCAAGGAACCTTTGTCTTCCAAAGCAAAAGCAGGGTAAGCAAACTTAAAGATGTTAGTCCTAAGTGAGCCTGTTGCTCACCTTAGCAGCAGTTTCTTTACATTAAAAGGGTTTATTCTGATAATCATTGGTACCGAGTCCTGCAACCTGTTGTCCCAGTAGAGCTGCTGAAGACAACAGAAATGTCAGAAGTGCACCATATGAAATCAATACCACCTGAATAATTAATTTACTCTGTGTTGTGCTACTTGCTCAGAAGGACTAAGATTTTTGTAGTCAGAACATTCATTTCCATTGTACTTTTTCCAATTTCTAAACAAAAAAATAGAATCTTTCTACTCATTTCACTGGACATCAGATAACACAGATAAATCACCAGGCTCATACTGCTGTCTGTTAATCATACAGCAAACTAGCTCAAAGCAAGCAAACATCTGATAAAAAAGATAAACAAGATATGTCATGATTTTTTCATGATTTTTAGGAGTTCAGCATTTGCTCAGGTCATCAACCAGAAAACTCGCTGACATTAAGAGGTATTGCATACTTTTAAAATGTGTAACTAATGCTTAATTTTAAAATCCAACCAAAACACAGTCTGGAAACACACAAAAATAATACAATTTCAACTAAGGTTTTCTTAGATAAAACATTTTTGGATATTATTTCTTTCCAAGAAATACATTATGTCACTGAGCAAAATGCCAAAGTAAAAAATTAAAGAGAAAAACCCCCACCATTTTTCTGCCACAGTATTTTTATAGCTACAAATAACACTTCAATGGCTAGCTGGTTTACAGAATTAGGAAAGATTTATTTTCAGCATGCTTTTCTTGAGCAAGAGATAGCCTTCTTTGTACAGTAACTTTGAGTACGATTATGTTCTCTCATTGCTTTAAATAGGCTAACATGTCAACAGAAGGTAAAGACCATTTTAAGAGAAAGTAAAGAATGTGGTAGTGAAAACTGGTAGCAAGAATGGCATTTGCTATTTTTACTTTGGTATACTTAGGTATATTTACTTTGAATTTTCAGTGTCTCTCTAATACAGCACTAATCAATAGTGTTTATTTAGTTCACTTTTAGAAACATTAAATGTAAAGAACAGCACCTTTAGCTGAACTTTAGTGCAAGCAATTATCAATACCTAGAAAACCAAAAGCACCTGCTGATCTTAAAAATACCCTTTTAAAGAATCACTTTCAAATTGCCTTGAATTAGAATGTCATGTTAAGATAATTTTATCTTACAAGAGCATATTTAACAAGTTACCTTGGAATTGGAGAATGTTTCAGCCCTTTTTTGTTCAAAAGCACGTATTTTAGCTTCACTCATCTTATCTGAGTCTGCAAAAATATAATGTATAGGAGAGTATGACTCTGACAAACAGCTAAGTAACCTCAGGATTTCTGTTGTGTGCCCACCTGTAAAAACACAATAAACTGCAGTTAGTATATGAAAAATGTTGTAATTCTCAATTTTTTCAACTGTATCGGTCACTTTTCCTTTTAAAACTTACTGGTACTACTATTATCAGTG
This sequence comes from Larus michahellis, assembly GCF_964199755.1. Taxonomy (NCBI): domain Eukaryota; kingdom Metazoa; phylum Chordata; class Aves; order Charadriiformes; family Laridae; genus Larus; species Larus michahellis. The sequence goes on along the minus strand of NC_133903.1, from coordinate 37,822,600 downwards.
ATACTCTTCTGATAGCAGAGGATTCAATTAAAGGATGGTTGAGACTGTTTAAATACCATGAAGACGATTCAGCTCCCACCGAAGCCATACTGATGGAAGCTTTTCAGTTAAATGGGATTGAACCAGGATCACACAGAAGTACATTTGTGTTTAACATCCTGTACATGATGCAGAAACAACTGGGCAAAGAATCATAGAATAGTTTGGGTTGGAAGGAACCTTTAAAGGTCATCTAAGTCCAACTCCCCTGCAATGAGCAGGGACATTTTCAACCAGATCAGGTTTCTCAGAGCCCTGTCCAAGCTGGCCTTGAATGTTTCCAGGAATGGGGCATCTACCACCTCTCTAGGCAACCTGTTCCAGTACTTCGCCACCCTCATTGTAAAAAATTTCTTCCTCATATGTAGTCTAAATCTTCCTCCTTTTAGTTAAAAGCCATTACCCCTTGTCCTATCGCAACAGGCCCTGCTAAAAAGTTTGTCCCCATCCTTTTTATAAGCCCCCTTTAAGTACTGAAAGGCCACAATAAGGTCTCTCCATAGCCTTCTCTTCCCCATGCTGAACAACCCCAACACTCTCAGCCTGTCCTCACAGGAGAGGCTCCAGCCCTCTCATCGTCTTTGTGACTGTCCTCTGGACTCGCTCCAACAGGTCCATGTCTTTCCTGTGCTAAGGACTCCAGAGCTCCACGCCTCCAAGACCTTTCTCTTGGCCTTGTTGAATCTCATGAGGTTCACATAGGCCTGCTTCTCAAGCTTGTCTCTCTGGACCTGGAGCTTGTCCCCCAGGTCCCTCTGGATGGCATCCCTTCCCTTAGGCATGTCAACTTTGCCTCTCAGCTTGGTGTCATCCACGACCTTGCTGAGGGGGCACTTGATCCCACTGTCTATGGCATTGATGAAGATATTGAACAGTACTGGTTCCAGTATGAAGCCCTGAGGGACACCTTCTTACCGGTCTTCATCTAGACATTAAGCCATTGATCACTACCCTCTGGATGCGACCATCCAACCAATTACTCATCCACCAAGAGTCCATACCTCTCCAATTTAGAGAGAAGGATGTTGTTTACGGCCATATCAAAGCCCTTACAGAAGTCCAGACAGATGACATCTGTAGCTCTTCCCTTGCCCACTGATGTAGTTATACTGTAGTCCCTACTCAGAAGCCATGGTGCAATGGTCAAAATGAATCTGGACAGGACCTGGCTGAGAGCAGCTCTCCCACTGACCCTACCAAGTGTTCAGTCCTACAACCTGCAAGAGCAGGGGCTGCAGTATCCCAGCTCACAATATTGAAATCAAGCAGACAGCAATTTCACCCTGCAGCTATGCCAGTGTAAAAGCTGAGTGCTCACAGAAGAAATGGTCCAGCGCCAGCCAAGTGCTTTAACCAGTGCCCTTGAACGGGTGTTGACAACCTTCTAACTGCAAGGTCACTTTGTTCAGGTTGCTAAATTGGCACTAAACTGGACAGAAGGGGAGGGTGTACTTATTGTGTTTTTGGGGAGCAGGGTTAATTTTTTTTGTCAGTTGTGTTTGCTGAACCGGAGCTACAGGAACACCTGTAACAGTGGAAGAGGAGAGAGGAAAGATTTTCTGCATAAGTAAAGTGGAGCCAGCGCACATTTTATCGGTTGGGCTGGATGGGCCAAACATCAAACTGCACCCATAAGTATGTGCATAAGCATTTACTGGATGTGTTACTTTTTACTCAGCTGGAAGCTGTAGACCAAACCAGTAAACCAAATGCATTCCTACTACCCCCTGCTGCGCAGTATCAGTAGCCTCCTAGGAGACCTTTGCTATACAAGTCAAGCACACTTAGGTGGCAAACAACTGACAAGCAGTGAGAGCTACGCTGCTGCATTACATACGAGAGTTTGCCACCTTTCCATAGAATTTCATGCAGTATTTTTCAAATGCTGCAAATTTTCAAAGTTTTCAAATTTTTTGGAGGGCTTATCCTCATGAGCAATGGTTTGTCGAAGCTTTCACAAATTTTAATGCAATCATCTGAATATTCACAGAAAAGCAGGAGATTCCTACTTCAAAAACGTCTCAGAGAACAGGCTTGAACATTATATCAGTCTTAACTGACTTATGAATTATTTCACCGGCCAAGCTTATGTACAGTGAATGTATTTTTTTAATATGTACAAACCAGATTCCAAAGGAGCAAAGGACAACAAGCATATTTCCAGCCCTGCTGGAAGTAAAGATGACCTGAAAAATTCTAAAACTGCCAGTAAAACTCAGATTGCAGAAAGATCCTGGGATTATTGCTCAATTAGTCGGTGCACAAAAACCACAGGGATACTGAGGTGATGAAATCAAAGCCTGTCTGGATTTGTCAACTGCAGATCTTCAAGGTAGTCTAATTCTGGGGGGGCAGATGTGTGTGTGTCCTTAGTGCGGGGTGGCACATGTGGACAACGGCACTGCCTCCAACAGACCCATGAGAGACTCTTGTAAATAAACCACAGAAACACCATTTGGGTAAAATTATTACGAAATGGCATGTATGTAAGGGGTGTACCAATCTTTGGAAGGCCTTGCCCTGAATCGCCATCAATAATTTTCTGTCAGAAGACCAAGCAGCTGCACAGCTCTGTCCTGCAACAGTTTTAGTCAGTATATTCGTTAAGGATTTTGGCGACGTGCATGTGCTGTCTGAGGGAAAGGTTCAGAAACCATAGCGTCAGACATAAATAAGGTTGAAATGCCCCAAATAAAGATGAAGCTTAACACTACTCAAATCAAGAAGGCAAAATCCCAAAGACAGGCGGCGGCCTCCAGGGCGGGGCCCGGGAACCGCCGTGCGCAGGCACGGCGGCGGCGGGCCTCCCCTCGGCCCGTTACTCCCGCGACTACAACTCCCGGCATGCACCAGGGTACGACGGCGACTACTGCGCCGGCCCTCGCTGCGCGCTGCATGCCGGGAGCTGTAGTTCCTGGAGGCCGCCACCGGCGCTCTGCGGAAGCAATCTGCTCCCGCGGGCGCCAACCCCTACTCACCGGACCCGGCCACCACCAGGAGCCTGAGGGGAGGTGTCCGCCGGCCGCGGCGCCTTCTCGCCAGGAACGCCAAGGGGACGAGCAGTAAGGGGAGGAGAAGGAGGAGGGTGACAAGCTCCATGGCGCGGCCGGAGCCGTCCCGCCGCCCCGTGCAGAAGCGTCCGGTTGCACCTCCCGGCGTACGGCGGCCGGCGTGGCTCAAACCTCCCCGCGTCTCTTCGCCGCGCAGGGGTTGCGGTGACGGCGGGAGAGCGGGCCGGGCCGGCGGTAGGAGCCCCAGCGGCCGGGCGCTGAGGGGCCGGCGGCGGCGGGGCCGGCCGGGCCGGGGGGGGGGACACGCTGTCGGTTGTCCCCGGCGCGGGTGGGCGCAGGGTTGCGGGCGTGTGATGCGCGTTCGCGGTAATAAAATGTGAGACGCTTCGGAGATGTGAAGAGGCCGCGGCTGTGTCCTGTCTGGCGACAGCTGTCCCTTGTCCCTGACAACGGCAGGAACCGGCCGTCGCTGCCTGCTCAAGGACTCCTCAGTCCGCGGAGCTCCGAAATGTCCCCCGTGGGAGCAGGGGTAGACGAGTACCGGAGCCTCCATGGGCCTCCACGCGCCTGCGTGCGGAGCCAGCTCTCCCTGCCGCTCGCCTGCCCTGTCTGTCGGCTGAAAGGAGGGCCGACTGCTCTAATTAATTGGTAAATTGAGAAATGCACACCGAAGAAGTAATCATGTGGCCCCACTGACACGCACGGGTTCCTGCAGGAATTTGCAAGCATGTGCTGGCATAATCTTTATCCAGGTATGTGTGCTGATAGGCAGCCATAATTTTACATAGCCAACAATAACACATAAAATGAAGAATATTAATATTTCACTGCCTATTGTGTTCCTTTTTTGTGAGTCATTTAGCACTTCAGCTTTTCATTTCAGAAAGAAGTGTGGAGCAACAGATCAGCACTCTTTTCATCTCTGTCAGCACCCGATCTTTGTTGGGGAGATTGTGACGATTCAGCCACTGGACTAATCTCAGATGAGATGTGCGTTTGCTAGAAAGAGTAAGATACTACATTTTATGATTAGGAGTGCGTTTCTTCATTGTTGTCCTTAAATTATCTGCCAGGGAGAAAGGCCCTCCCTTTGGCCTACAGATCAGGATCAATGAACTCTGGAACTTTTTGGAGTGGCTTGACAGCATGGCTTTGTGGGGTGACTTGTCAAGCACATGGAACAGGACAGCTGTGCGCTTACACCTCAAACACATTGCAATTCTGCATCTGTCTGCCATGGTTTGGCTGTTTTTTCCACTCTTGTTCATTGTGAACAAGTTGGACTTTTTCTATCCCTACCAGCCCTGGAAGCTAAATGTTTCTTTCTCATTTTTAACAAAAACTTGTGCCAGTCATGGATGCCAGTGGTTATTGAATAATTTACAAGTAAAAGATACACTTTCTAGCTACCCTTTGCCATCTTAGGATCCGAAGTAAAGTGAATCTTTCTGATATGCCCTTCACAGTTCTACAGATTATGTTTTTCTTTACATCAGTGCAACATACAATTTTGCACTTGTTTTCAGCAGAGACTATTAAAAACAGTGTTACCATGGTAAGGTCTTCCACCCAAATGAGTAACCTCACAAAAAAATATCTTGCTGCTTAATCATCGTTGATACATGGAAACAATAAGGTTTTAATGAATAGTTCTGTTGATGATGCATGAATTTCAAAAATTCATTTGCGTTTCACCTAGTTAGCTACATAAAACTAATAATTAGGGACAATAGAGATGCAAGTTCTACATTACAGAAGAAAGAGGAAGAAAGCACCACAGTCCTTTTTCAGAAAATAAACTAGTATGCTAAAATAATACAGTAAGTTTTACAGTCAATTTAAATACTAATTTTGTCTGTGGTGATCTTTCCCCTTTTGGTACCTTCTTCAGTGAAAATATTGTCATTGATGTAGAATGTATCCCAGGTTGCCACAGGGGGCATAGCTAGCAATTGTTTTATTTAAGGATTTTTTTTCCAAGGCCTTTTTATATCTTCCCTTTGCTCTTATTTTTCCTACCAGAAAAAGTGTTAAAGAACTGCTTTTTATCAGGCATTTTATTCACAGAAACAATCCTGGAATCTCAACAGCAGAGAGTGATGTAAAACACTTCAACTATTTTCTCCTTTTCATGTTGTTTCTTCTGCACGTACATACTTCCCCCTCTTACATAGAATTCTTCTGTCAGGCTATTTGGTAAAATTCATGAAAAACTGACCTAAAACCAGTAAAGTTGGAAGGGTGTTTTTTTGCTAGGCAGGTTGTTTAAAATCAAGAGGAAAAAATAAGAGTGAGGCAGAGGGAAATACCTGTTCTTTCAACTAGAAAACTGAAGATCTGACAGTTCCTTGGAAGCAAAGCAAAGATCCTGACTTTAAAGGAGTCTAAAAAGCGAACCAGTAAGTTTGCGTCATAAGCTCCTAGAACAAGTCCTGGAAATCTTCTTACTCACTGGGAATTCTGCTTGAATAAGGAATATAGCTTTCAAGTAGTATCCACAGCAGATTGCAAGTCTTGAGGGAAGAGTCAGAGTTTGGTGACACTGTTAAAATAACTATGTAAAGATTGAAGCATCAATCTGCAACCTAGTTGCTGTCAAGTTTTCCAGATTTTTTTTGTCCTTTGTGAAAATTGAGTAGAGCCCACAAAGATCCCATTGGCAGTATAACACTGGTAATTATGTCTTTTCTCAGTAGGACACTTGTGTTTGCTCGTCATGGCAACTCCCTGCTCACTTGATACAGACAAGGATCTAGACCAGGGAGACTTCAGTCCAAGAACTGTAAGAGTCATGGAGGGTGCAGGTTGCTCTCTACTCGTGCAGCTGCGCTGCATGCTTGGTGATCGAGTCCTGTCTCTCAAGTGCCTCGAGAATACTTCTTCTGAGCACCAGACATGTATATGAAAGTTAATACGAAAAAGCAGTAACTCTCCCAAAGTGTAGCACATCACGGTCACATTAGCTAAATAATGTAAAGCAGGTAAAGTATAGGACTTCTGCGAGGAAGGCAATGGCTAGTGCTGGATACTGTTCTCCAGTTTGTAAAATTAACACTACTGCAAGTGAACGTGTAACCTGTTGGGGAGGAAGCAGGGCACTTGCTGTGAAAAGCCATTTGACAAAGTGATGCAAGTGCAGTAATTACAAGGGCTGTCTCTGGTACCTGTGCTACTGATGCAGGAAGTTAGCTTTGAACTTCTTTATTGAAGGAGAAATAAACCACGCTCATTCTAAACAGTTGATCGCTGTTGTCCAAAAGAAAATATGAAACTCTTGAATAGGAAAAAATAGGTTTTTGTAACATGGTATAGTGTTTTTTCCGTTTACTGCTTGTGAGACAATGTTCCGAAGAAAAAACTGCTGATATCTTTTTTATATGTGAATATTCTCTGCGAAAGCTTATTAGTACATCTGGTGCACGTCTCCTTTGAAAGTTACACCGGGGAGTACTAAATTGAATTGAGGAAGGCTCACTGTCTTTGTAGTTTCCGTTTCTGTTGTCTCCAATAGGAAAGGCTGTAGTTGGAATATAAACAAAAGGGGTTTTTTTCCCTGAAATGAAATGTAGGCAGCTTTGTCTATCTGATGGTCATTCACTTTCTGTCATTCCACTTTTAAGTGATCTAACTTCAACTGTTGGAGAATCTTTCCATGGAGCTGCAATGCACTTTACATTCATGACTTCTTAACTGGCATTTTGAACAATTTTTTTTTCTTCTAATTATTAATTCTAAAAGTAGGCCTATGAACAAGAGTGATTGTACTGTTGTTTTCTTAAATGAGGTCATTTGCTTTGTTTTGGCTTAGAGTGCAACTCCACAAACAGTTGCATCAGCACAACTGAGGGAAAAACTAGCAAAATGGTAGGAGGAGTTGGGTGAGGAAAAGGGCAGGAACCTCTTAGTCAGGCTTTGCTACTGGAAAAATTGTAACGTGGAGCCATTTATCATGTTAAATCTCAGTCATGTATTAAATGTATCTAAATATTCTTAGTTTCTGCATGATAATTCCATAAGAGAACTGATTTGAAAACCAAGACATGCTGTATAAGTAAGCTTGATTTTCTGCAGAAAGCAAATATTTCTTTTTATGTTCTTCCAGTTTTTAGAAACATAAAGAGTGTTGATACTACATTCTTTGATTAGAGAAAACCTGAAGAATTCTGACTGGGTTTCTAATGATTCTTCTTTAATAGAAATGCAAGTCGCATCTGGAATACTCTAGAACAGTACCAACATCGTAAGTGTTGTAAAAAGTTCTGCTGTTGGGAAGGAAAGGGATTTCTAATTAAATCTTTGGACTAGACCATTGGAGATCAACTGGGGACAAGATGAAGCAGGCAGCTGAGACAAATATAAGCTTCTGGCTGATATCACTTGATGGCAGAATTAGGATGTTATCGGAGTTAGTCTGTGGCAAAATTTGTCCCTTTTAGCAGCAGTTACTTTCAATTACTTTGGGCTAAGTGCAGTTCTACTTTCTTGTGAGTCATTACAATTATAAGAATGTAATCTTAGAAGTCCTGATTTGTATCTGTAATCAATAACATCTGTAATATTTATGCTAACATTACAGTTAGTGCTGTGCTTCCTGGTATAACAGCGCTTCTCATATATATTTAAGATGACTCTTATTTCTTTAGATACAAAGATACAGCATTTGCAAACACTTAAAACACTGCTTGTTGTAAACAGCCCAAAGGCTGGAACCAAATCCCCCAAATAATGAGATTCATTCTCTATTAAAATGGAATTATTTCTCCTATTCACGTTTGCCATTTGTTACACTTCAGTTTCCAGTGGTGTGCTGTGGTGTCTTAATTCTGCCATCAGTGACAGGCAGCAGAGTGGTTGTGAGTTTACACCACATCAATAAATAAGGTATCCTTTCCTCCCACCATTTAAAGATTTCCCTCTTTCTGGGCATGGTAAGTTCTCTGTGTATAATCTTTGGAAGCAGGGGAGGGGGTTGTTTTTAGAAATTGGTCTGGGTCTAAACACCGTGTATGAATTTAGAATCAAAGAAGCAATTTGTAGGGAAAATGTTTTTCTGTGACAGGCAGGAGCCAGACTGCAAGCAGATGTTTCTTTAACCTCCTACATCTGACAGCGTGGCTGGAGAGCCGGCGCGTGTGGCTTTGATGACATGAGGTTTGGTAACCGTTTGGGTGCGTTCTGAGCCTGATTTTATGAAGCAAGGACATTTGTAGTAGACAGCGCCAAAATTACATATTGCCACTTGCACTAATTACTGGGTAGCATGGTTAGGGAGCAGTCGCTGTAACATAATGTAAACTAATGTTCCATCTATTAAAAAAGCCAGGAGAGAGAGACTACTGTTTCACATCTTAAAAGTACTGAGTGTCCTGGAGGTCACTGGGTGCCTCTGGCCACTCAGCCTGTAAAAATAAGTCCTTTTTTAAAAACACTCTTAAAAATAGATTTGGACTCTGGTATTACCTTCCTGGAAATATACCTTCAAATCTGTTCATGATGTGAAATGAAATTTGCAGGGTACTCAGGGGTTCCCTACATATTCACTGCTGCTTTTTGACTGTGGTTTTCCTGAGCTTTCCATGGATCTGTAAGGAGGATGAGGAGAAACGCACATTCGTTTAGCCTTCCCTGGATTCCTGCTGTCAGAAAACTGGTCATTGCTTGTGCAGGGAGATAGCCTGGTCTCATCTATCAGCTTGTATCAGTGCATACCTCTTCCCCTCACAGACTGAAAATCAGGTAGCTTGGGAGTTGCTGCTGCCATGACAGGTCGTCTTCTAGATTTCAGTCCCCAGCCCTCAGCATTCTTCGGCTTGAGAAGCTTCCCTCCATCCTCTCCTTATGAGTGTACAAAATGTGCCAGAACTGATACCCTCCACTGTAAAGGCAGGTTCCTGAGTTGAAAGTGAGGACGGTTTTCTGAGCTGTTTAGGTTTCTAAAGGTCTAGCATTGAATTAATGACATGCCGGAGCTGGAAAGAACTGGTCGTATTAAAAGAGGAGAGATGATGTGTTCTGGTTTTGCTCTACGCTGTCTTTCATTTTCTTCCTGTTTTCCTTGTGTCTTGTCTTTATGCAGTTGTATTTAAAAGTATGTCATTTATTGATTGTTGTTTTGGGAATGCTGCCAGGTATGGCTGTAGGTCTGGGGATTTGTCCAAATCCTATTAAAGTCAATTGAATGTAATGACTTCACTAGCTCTCAATGGAGATAAATTGAATTCTTTGTAGAGTTTGCAAGGGCTGGCCGGGTTATCTCAGCATTTTAATTTCTGTATGTTTTGAAATCTGAAATTCCTTCTATTGCTTCTGTCTGTTTAGTTAAAAATATGTAAAATATCGAGCACAGCAAACTATGTTAACAAAAAGCTATTGCAGTTAAAAGTCCAGCTATAGCCAATATAACTCACCTTCTGTGCTACGTTTTAACAGTTTTTAAATATGTGATAACATAAAATTTAAAACCATACACCCCTCACATTTTTTTTTTTATCAGCCACAGGTGATGTGTAACACTGTTCTCCCTGTACTTGACAGTACACGAAGAGAATGTCCTTGCCTATATTACAGATAAAATTAAAGTTAGGAAATTATACACCATTTGCATTAGTTATCATGAATGTAATGCATTGTTAAGGTGTCAAGAGAGTTGGTCGATTCCTGATGTTGTGCATTAAACAGTCATAATGAGTCAATTGCTTAGTTATGGTATTATTTTGCTGACTAATGATTAACATATTACTGAAAAGAAAAAAATGTTATGTATGTAGAAATACTCATGAGTTTTCATGGCAGCTTCTGATTTACTAAAGCTGACCAAAGACAAATAAATAATAGAAATAATTTCCAAATAGGGATCTTATAAGTGATTTTATGTTATTCTTAGAAAACTTTGAAGACAAACCATGTTGCTTTTGATTGTACCTTTGTGTTTGAGGACTGGTACAACTGTAAATACAACCAATTTTTGAGAAAGTAATAGTCAAGCCAAGAGCTTGTATTAGTCTCTATTATTATTATTCTTATTAAAAATCTAATTGGTATACTGTTTGTAAGGTAAGCTGCAGTCACCTTTAAAGAGTACTGTACACACAAAGAAAAAAAAAGTTTGTTCAAGGTGAAGCTGGAGTTACTGCCCTGGACTTGTTACCTTCTCACTTTGTTGTTTATTTTTGTAGTTAAGAATCAGATCAGGAGAAGCCTTGATTCCTGTAATTGTGGTGACTGGGGGAGATGAAGTACTGTGTTCTCATACAGGTTTGTTTTTTTTTTTTATTGTTACAACATGCAGGAATTCTGTGGGACACGCACTATGCAAAAGTCAGCTGAAAAGACTGTTCCCTGTTTTAAGGAGATTTATTGAAATATGTATTTTTTTAAAGACAGATTAATTACACAAGGTGCAAAGCATTACCTGCTCCAGCACCTGGCTTCATATATTTTTCCCTAGGATAACCTGACATACAACACTTTGTTCAATGACCAGCTGGCCTATATACAGGAGCATCAAATTTGCTGAATTCTGAACATCATGGGCTTGCTGCATGGTACGTCTGGCACATGCAGTGAGTCAGAGATGCCCAGTCTAACGCTCAGTGCGGATGCATGGAGTGCAGGACGTCCCGAACATACCTGAGTCGTGCACTGCAGAACATAGCGTTGGACTAGAACATCTCCGTCTGCGTATGCGCAGGTACTGTTGCACAAGGTATCTCGAATCTGAATGTTCCCAATTTCAGTGGGGACATTCCTGTTTCCACAAGGGCATAATTTCCACATGGAAAAAGAGGACATGGCCAGAACTCCAGATGTGTAATACCTGTTATTCAGCAAATCAAATGAACAGGTGCTGAAACGCTGGCTCTTTAGAGGCTTTAGCAGTCCCAGTAGAATTACTACAGCAAAATGTGCATGTGTACAACAAAATAAGAGCAAATGCATAACACTGGAAAAAAACCCAACAAACCAAGATCATGTAATTAGTATATTACATGTATATTACAATGCAATTTTCGTGCAATTTATTCAATTACACAATATATTTGGTGCAATTCACAAAGAAACTTTTCAAAGCTGTTTATAATGCTTGCATGATACATTTTTATGGTGAAACTCTTCCATCTTAGCATTTTTTCATATATGTCACGTATAAAATGAGGATTACTTTTATATTTTTATTTTCAATTATCCTTGGGGTTTATATTAATTTTTTTTTAATATTTGTAAATACTGGAGTATGTCAATCAGAGTGAGTGCTGCTCATCATCAAAAATGTATATGGTTTGAATAGTGTTATTGGAAGTGGAAGCGTAAAAAAATTCGTCACTTGATGTGAAAGGCAAGCTTTAGTTCTGTGTTTTAGTGCTGATGTATTTAAATGTACTGTTTCTTCTCTTTTTATATCTTTCTTAGCGGGCCTGCTGTCTTAGATCTTAGGTCTAGAAGTTAGAGTACAGAGCATGATCCTCTTCAGATGACTAGAATTGCAGAGGCAGAGAAATCTGCCTGTATGAAATAACACGCAGGTCGAGGCTTTAGAAAGGGGGGAAGATCACTAGGCCTGCTGATATCAATGGAAACTAAGAATTAAACTCTAGGTAAGAAGCAAATAGTGCCAATACAAAATTTGCAAATAATTACAATGTCAACAAGTAGTACTGCTAGAAGCAGGGTCTTTGCTAAAAGATCTTAGCGGTAAATTAAATTAGCGGTAAAATAAAAATGAATAGTACATTCTGGGGCTCCTAAACTGACAAAATTAGGACATAAAATATATTTCCTTTTGAAACAATATATTACACCACTTCAATATCTATCCCAAAATATGAAATTAAGAAGACGTGATATTTAAGAGAGATCAATTTAAAAATCGTGTTGTTCTCTGAAAAATATATAATTATTACAAGTATAATTGCGTACTTTGAGAACTATGTGAAAAATAATTCTTTGTTTCCTTATTCAGTCTTTTTTTTTTTTTTGATGGATTTCAACAGCATTTAGACATATATAATGTGAGTGTGCACCAGGTTTCATTGTTCCCTTGTGCCGCTAAGATATTTTCCTTCCTTGTTTCCTCAAGGCTTTCACAGATCAACAAAGGATGGAAAAAATCACTAAAAATGATAGACAAATTTTAGCAAAATCTTAAAAATTGACAGGCACTCAGAGGAAATTATATTGCCTGAAGAAACTACTTAACCTTTTCAGGTGAATGTATCTGCCATTAAAATATCTTAATAAACCATTCTTTCTGCACTGTGATGCGTGCTGAAGGAGGCACAGTTAAATGGTGTGCAGCTGCTATGGCATGTGCCAAAGTTTCGCCTGATCTAAGCGAGGCTTAGAAGCTATCTTTAGCATACAGATGAGTGATACTCTCCCAAGCGTGCGCTCTTTTTACCTGATGTGCTGCTCCTGAAAATCCTGAAAATGATGTAAAACAAAATACATCGTATTGTATCTGCGAGCACTCTTTTGTTCTCTACTTGAATTATGCTGATTTTAATTAACAGTCTGGATATTAGAAAAAGTGCTGCTTTCTGACCCTTTGCGTGTTGAATTGTTGGGAAATAATTTTTTTGGTTTTAGCACTGCTTGGCACCAATTTCTGGCTTTTCAATTGTATGCCATTACAAAGTACATCTTCTTTCATTTTCTGCTATTCTGACATCATCAAATTCTAGTCACTACCCCATTCCACAGTTCTCTTGTTGCTAAGAGCCTCTGCTCGCACAAGGCAAACGGAAGCATGTGCATGTGAAGAAAAGAGTCTGGTATTATTTCAAGCTTCCTCCTGCTGTTTCTGGTGTGCTCCAGCTCAGAGATTAGGGAACCGAGAAGTCACATTAATCTTGGAGCTCTCTGGTTTAAGCCTTTGGGAATGAAATGCTTTCTGGACCCTCAGCTTGCTGATCCCAGGGATGCACCCAGATGCAGCTTTGTTTGCTAAAGAGCAACCCACATTTTGCAAAGCTGCAGTACTGCCTCTGTTTTGGTCCTTTGTGCAGGCACATGCAAGGAAAGAAAATGCGTGGAGGGATGCGAGGTGGACAGTGAAAGAAGCCAGGGGAGGGTGACTGTGGGGAGGAAGAAAAAAATGTGACAGGAAAGGAAAAGGTGGCAAGAAAATAGAGGATGAAGTGGGAGAGGGGAAAAAATGGAGACAGAATGACCTGGAAAAGATAAGAAGAGATGGCATTCCTGCGAGTTTGGTGGATGATATTCAGCACATCTCTCTTAATGTGGTTTGATGTTTTGTGATAACGCTGACATGGTGCATTGGTGTAGCAGTTTGTAGTGCAGCGTAATAAACTCACAATGTGCTGTTTTACAGGTCCTCAATAGCTTCTGGACGGTTATAATCAGGACAATAATACCAACAGAGAGGGTGATGCTGCAGGTGAGGTGTAACTAGATGAAAGAGACAGCGTGTGATCAGAGATAAGTGGAGAACACAGAAAAACTGGAATAAAACTGAAGAAGGGCGGCTGAGCTAGAGGAAGAGGTTAGTGGCCAGACAGCTTTCCAGAAACCAGCCTCTGTTCCATTCCTGAGAGTAAGTAATGCGTACTGGCAGAAATGCTATTTCAGATGGGGAGGCGACAGGAGCTAGGGAAGCTAAACTAACCGATCTAAGGTGAAAAAGTGAGGGTGTGTTTAAAGGAAGTAAACCGAGGCAGGGGAAAATTAAGATACTGTTTAGTACACTGCTACCTAAAAATGTGACACGATATGTTACAGTGACCTATGCTGGAAAGGTAAGACTCGCATTCTGTAGCACTCAATCTACGTAGATATCACACAGTGTGCATCAACACACAAAACGTGTCTGCTCTTTGGAAAATGAAGATAACGCTTTTCCTTCAGGGAAGCATACAACTCAGCAACTGTTAACTGGGTACATGCAGGGTGTTTAAAAAACAAAACAAAACAAAACAGAGTCACTCTGTTTTTTCTATGCAAATTCTTTTCAGGAAGGGAGGATTTTTTATAAATGGAATTTTTATTTTTTTTTTTTTACTTTTCCATTCACAGTTTTCCTGATATTTTTCAGCTTTTTTGTCTAAAAGCAAATTCAGATCCTTTCTTTTCAGTCCCCTCTTTTCAGTCTTGGGCTTTCTGAATTAAACGCTGCAATATTAGCTGCCTACAGTTACTGCGATTGGACTCCATGGGTGGCCTGAGCAATTTTCAGACAATGGAGCTGGTTCTTTTCTCACTCACACCAGTGTAAGTCGTTGGCTTCAGTGGAGTTACTCGATTCACAGAGTTGTGAAAGGAGAATTGTGCTTGCTCTTTCATACATTCTTTCATGTCCATGATATTTTTGCTTACATGTATAATTGATTTTCTGGGAATATCTCCTGTGCTGTAAGGTAGACCTAGGAACTTCCTAAGATGGAAATAAATTTAAGCATTTTTAGGTCACTGAGTTCAATGCGCTGCTGCTGCAACACCATGTTATATAATTTCTTTCATAAACTGATCAGGCTTTAAACATTAATTAAGACTCTATTCTTACTACAATTGGTAAATTCAGACAGAAAGATTAGTTCTGTCCTGTGTAAGTTCAAAACCACAACTGAAGTAATTTCCAAATGCTCTAGAAGTATTTTCCTTTCTCACATATGCCTCACTTTTCAGTACAGCAACCATGATAAAGGCTTCATTCTTGGCAGAGGTAGGCTCAGCTCTGAGAAAGCACGGTTCTGAAATTACAGGCATAATTAGGAAATAGTACCTTGGAGTTTTCTATTCATGGTCACATCCCTCTGACACATTTTAGTGAGAGTCACAAGCGGTCATCCGACAACAAATTTTTACCATACCTGAAGTGCCACCCTGAAAGTCAATTACAGAAGGAGAAGGGTATGGAACAGGTGTGTACAGCTTGACTGAGGATGGATTACTGCAGACTTTGGCTTACTTCTGTTGGGCTGCCTTCTCTTTACCACTCTGTCTTAGCAGACCCCCTCCATTTCAGCAGAATTTGTTCCTCATTTATGGAATCCCTGGGCCTAATTAGCATGAAGCTGAAAATCATCAATATAACTAAGAATTAAAGTATAGATGAAAGGCAAAGCCCAATTTTTCTCTTACATAGTGTAAATAAGATGATTCAGCTGAAGCCAACAGAATTATGCTGTTATGCGCGTGTGCTACTGTGATACCTCCATGTCCTCCCTACCTTCCCTATGGTCTTTCAGCATGTGTGCCCTCTGTTGACATGGAATAGAATTTTATTTTTTGCCCTGCGTTCCTGAATCTCTGTTCTACACCTCACCTTAGCAAGCCCGTTGCCCGTACTTCCCTTCCTTGCTGAAGCTTGGCTTCATAAGTTGCATTTGTTACTGGGGAACTTCTTGGCAGTTGCCATTTAGGGGTGGCAACTTTGGTTTGCAGCTGCTGGAAGATGGTGGCTGCACATCACAAGGGAGTGAGGAAGAGGTCTATTAGTTGTGCAAGCCAAACTGGTCACTGTATAGCATTGAGTTGGCTATGATACTACTCTGATGGCTGTTCATCCCACCCTTTCGCTACTGTTACTTCTGATGCAGAAACAGGTGCACAAGTTGCATCATGCAAGCACAGTAAGCCTCGTACTTTTAGGTCTTACTGGAAGTGCTTAAAGTAATTGTGTTGTAAGTTCTTGCAACACTTTGTAGGAATGGTAGAGTACTCTCTTGGTTGTGTTGGAATTGCTTTGCACATGCAATACAGGCGTAGTGTGTTTGCTGTGAGGATGTCTTTGGGATCACTGGACATGGGACATCCAAGGTGAGGCTGCTGCACATACGCGGTAACACCCAACCTGATGAGATTGTTAGATACCAACAATCCCAGATACACAGGTAGTTCTCAAAATCTTCCTGGAGAACATTTCTGGTTGGAAAAGAGGACAGACAACCAATCTAAGGCAACCATATCTAACCATGTCTACAGGCCGCCCTTCTACTGCAACGCTTCATAGCCAGTTCTCTTTTGTCTGCAAATTCTCATTATCAAAAAGCTGAGAGATATTCTGCTGCGTGCTCACATGGAGAGCAGTTGCCAGCCAGGAATCCTCAGTGCATCACCATTCTCAGCATTACAGTCAGCAGCGCTCAACCCAGCACGTGTTGTTGGGCTGTTGAAAGATGGCATTGCCTCTGGTCATGATCTGCTGCGTGCTTGACAATGTGCTGATCGCGGGCCAAGGACAGAGCAGTGAGGCAGGTCAAACTAGTTTCTTTCACCCACGCAGCGCACCGGGCCGAAGGAATTGTTTGGTAGGCTGTGTGCTACACAGGCCTGATACAGAGGTTTGGGGAGAGTCTGGTTTGTCTTTTTGTAGGTGCTTCCTAACCTGTGGTGCTTCCTAACCTAACCGCGTAATGGTGGTAGGTTATTTTGAGGCTCAGAGCTCTGATAGGCGGTCTGTCTCTGGCAGAGTTATCTGTTCTGTTTAAGACATTACCACTCTCAACTGTCTGTTTTACCCTGCTGCTAGGTATTACCACACTCTTACGGTGGAGACTCCAGGTCACAAGCTGGCATATTAAAAAACTGCCTACTTTGATTGTTGTGCTTTACTAGAATGATCGTGACCTCAGACAGTTGGGAGAAATAACACCTTAAAACACGGCAGCTAAATCTGCCAGAGCTTGTTATTCGGAGCCTTTGGTTCTCAGCCGTGAGTGGAAGGAGTCCTTGCCTGCACCCGCAGGGCTGAGGACAACCATTCCTGCCTTCACTGCCACTGCAGATCATCTGTCACCCCAGAGGTCCACTGCTTGTCCATACAGAAGACTGTTGTCATAGCTTTTACAACTTAAGAGGATGAGGAGTATGTATAAAGAAACTTCAAAAACGGTGATAGGGGCTTAAGCAAAAACTGAGTACTGTTCTTTGGAAGGTGAATTATTGCAGAAAAAAATCTTAGAACTTTTCTAGTTTATGTCATCTTGAAAGTGGTTTATGATCGCACCATGCAGTTCTTAGGTTTTAGTGGCTGGTTTATTTCGCTAAAAACTATAGACATAATAGAAAATAGGTTGAAATCTTCCTTTATAAGAGGAATAAAATGATATGACATGAGAGTGAAGGATGAGGGTTTTATCCCAATTTCAGTGAGAAATTGTGTTGATATGATATTGCTGTCTTTATTTGTCAATCTGTGTGTTCTGGAATGGAAGAAGATTGGAAGCAGGAATGGGATCTCCTTCACTCAGCTGAGAACACCCCACGGAATTTTCTTAACAAAAATGAGTTTAAAAGCTGGTCGACCATAAGACGCAAGTCCATAGGAAGTCAAACTTCAGTAGTTCTGATGTTTACACAAACAGTTATCTGGCAGTTGATTTATGTTCAGCAATGGATTAAGCTGAGATGGTTTGGAACAGTTAGAGATGCTGGCGGTGTGCCCTGCCCACCTCCCACAGGTTACCAGTCCTGCTGCAGGGATGGCTCAATGCCCCATTAATCAGTACCCCAGTTTCTGCATTTCGCAGATCGGCATGTTAAAGGAAGCCAACTTCAGTTTCTGTTCAGGCTTAAGCCACAGCATTCCTGCCGTGGGAGACATCTTGCAAGAGAGATTAGCGTGTGCAGTTGGGTAGATGATTTCTTTGTCAGCCTCCGCTTGATCTGGTGCGAGATATATATGAAGACTTTCAACGTTATGTTGTTTGAGAGAGGAGAACTTTCAAATTATTGATCTGAAAGATCAGGAATCCTTACTGGAAGTGGAAAATTGAGGCGGTTGAGGATGCGTATGATAGTAGAAGCATGCCAAGAGGAATAGAGTCCTGACCATTACGCTTTCTAGTTGGTAAAAAAAAAATTTAAAAAACCATTAAAAGTCCATTCATCATCATAATATTTAATTTTGTCAACGTGACTTTGCTTTTCTTTGATTTTCCAATACTATACGACAGCTCAAAAATGTCAAATGAAAACATACTTTGAGGAGACCCACAGCGTTTCATTTCAAAAATGGCAAGTATCAGCAATACCTGTTCTCCGTACGTGATCCTGTGCTTCCCGTTGCCGTCAGGGAGCGCATAAATGGATTCCCAGGGCGCGAGGTGTCACGTCAGCATTTTCCCCCCGATATATTTTAGACGGGGGGGGGGGGAGGGGAGCTGTACAGATGAAAGCCACCGCGGTGACGTGCTGAAGGCGCGATGCTGTACCTAACAGGGAACACACGAGCCCTTCCCGGCGACGGGCGCTTGGCCGCCCGCCCCCCAGAGGCGGCGAGCCGGGCCCGGCGGCAGGTGGCGGCGGCGGCAGCTCGGCCCCTTTAAGGCTACGCCCGCCGTAACCCGATCGCCGCCGCCGGAGCCCCCGCCGCCACCGGCCGAGCATCCTGCGCCCGGGAAAGGCTGTCCCGTCCCCGCCGCCGCAGGGAGGCATGGCGGCGGCGCGGCCATGGTAGCCCGGCTCCCAGGTGCGGCGGGCGGGGAGGGAGAAGGGGCCGGGAGTGCGCCGGGGCGCTGAGGGGCGGGCGCGGTGCAGCGCAGCCCCTTCCCGCCGCCCCCCGCGGGGCTGCGCCGAGCGGCCCCTTCCCTCCCTCCTTCCCTCCCTCCTTCCCTCAGCGACGGCCTGGCCCCCGCTCGGCGCCGCCCCCGGGGGCCGCGGGCCGCAGCCGGCGGCGCTGGCCGCTCTGACAGCGCAAAGTACGGCGGTTCCGTCCCCCGCCTCCCGCCGCACCGGTAGCCGCAGCCAGCGCGGCGCCTGCCCGCCTGCCAGCCCGCCCGCCAGCCGTCCGGGGCTGCTGCCGCCGCCGCGGTGGGAACGGCGGTCGCCTCGGCTGACGGGGAGAGCGAGGTAATGCCCGGCTCGGGAGCAGCGGCCGCTTCAAGGAGTTCGCCTGCTCGGGTCCCAGCGCCGGCTCTGCGGGGGAGACTGGGGGTTCCTCTCCCTGTTGCGCTCCGACTGCGAACTTCTTGCAGGTTTGAGGAGATCCACGGTGTAAACAGCTCGCCCTGTTTGCCCTGTCTCCATAAAAAGCCTGCCTCGTCTGCCGGCCGCTTTGGTGCTCGAAGAGCAGGGAGCGAAGCGGAGTTTGGGGTGCGAACAGCCTTGCCTAGA
Organism: Larus michahellis; assembly: GCF_964199755.1. Classification (NCBI taxonomy): domain Eukaryota; kingdom Metazoa; phylum Chordata; class Aves; order Charadriiformes; family Laridae; genus Larus; species Larus michahellis. The sequence continues at coordinate 37,803,479 of NC_133903.1, read as the reverse complement.
GAAGGGAATGGCTTAAGTGGCTTGAATTTTGTTGTGTGTCTCCTTAATGCTGCTTACTGAGCTAAGTAAGATGTCAAACGCGGTGCATGTCATCTAACTGCATCGATAGAAAGCACCATTCGGAACCACCAGCACAGCAAAACTCAGGCACTGCAGATGTTTTATTACTAGGCTTATTATAAAATGTGCAAACAGGCGGCGTGGTTACACGTTGCTGTCTGCACATCAGCGGGGCGAGTTTTACAACCGTGGTGTTCAGCTTTCAAACAGATCAGGAGAGCGCAGGGCTGAATGGGATGTCCTGGTGTCACTAGCAGCTTTAGGCTGTAATCTTGTTTGAAAATTAATCCAGCTCATCTTGAAATCTAGCCTTGAAGAAAGTAAGGGCTGCTGTACCTTCTTACTACATCTCGTGGCTATATGGTTGCATTTCTTATTTTTATGATGTGAAATATTGATGTGGAAACAGTGAAATGAGGAGAACATAAATGCTAAATGCCATTGATGGTACAGTGCTTGGTAACTCTTCTGCTCTTTTATCCTCTTCCAGCTAAGTGCTGTCTTTTTTTCTGTCAGAAGTTCATAATGGTTTCGTATTGGGGCTGAATGAATGTTGAGTCTTAATATTGTTGGGTTTTTTCTTCTAAATTCCAAGTAGAAACAGAATTGCAGGAAAACCACAGCATGTTAATAGCAGATGAAAAGAGCATATTTTCAACTCTTGCTGAGTATGATTGGAAAGCTGTGTTACTAGCTGTTTCAAAATTACTGGGGTCAGTAGAGCGATTTGATACTGCGCTGGACATGCGTAACCAATATCTTGCTGAAAATTGTTAGTTTCAAGTGTTTGCTGAAATTTATTTGCCTAAAGAGTACATTGAAAAGCTTCAAGAGTGAAGTTCTGATCACTTGTAATTACTGTCTATCTGAATGGTTAAGACAGTAATTTTGGGAAAGTCAGGAAAAGACGACTGCTAAAAAACTAATGGTGAAGAACCAACCTGGATATAGTACTTTTTTCTCTGAATTACAAGGTTGTTACACTAAACCTCCCTCCCCACCCAGCCTTCCACTAGCTCAAAAACCGTATCAGCTGACTGAATGGTAATCAATGACTATGCAGTTTGGGGGATAAAGTGTCTGCTCATATATAATCCATGAAGTTCTGTATCTTGGTCAGACTTCGCTGGACGGCCGTAAGAAGATACTAGGGCAGAAAAACACAGCGTAGTTGAAGCCGCCTTTGACTTACTAACTTTGGCCATTGTCCTCAGGGCAAAAAAATCATATGCAATTAGAAGCTTATTATGTTTCTTTTAAGTGATAAGCTTTGGTGCAACAACGTGAATGATTCTTCTTTTAAATAAAATCTGGTAAACAACAGTTAATTTTCAAGTTAAACAGGATATAGTTGAAAACAACTTAGAGATATGAGATACGTTCTTCCATCTCACATGAAACACTGTTTACACCTGGTCCTTGAATTGAATTGAAATACAGCACTCTTAATTTGCTTAAGTAAAATGTGAAATTATTCCTGGACTTCGTACTTAATGTACTTAAACAGCATCTTGATAAGGATATATGAAATCAAATGAGTCTTGCAAAACCCTTGTGAGTATCTGCAAGACCAGCCACAGAGGCTGGGTGACTGTTTTCTTCTCTGCTACCACGAGACCTTTCTCCCTCGCTGGCATCGTGGTTCTGTACACGCTGCTAAAACTGCTGGGAGGTATAGCTACATAATAGTTCTGAAAGTCAGCTCTTGCACTTTGCATGCAACTGCTTTTTCTTAAAGTGAATTCCCTCTACAGGCTCCTTAGAAGAAAGATTAGCTCTTCTAATGCATTTCTTGCAAAGTTGGGAGTTTTTTTTGTTTAATTCCATAATCTCCTGTACTAAAATGAACACCTGTCACGCACTGAAACGGTACTTACCTAATAAAAATCTTCTGGTACTAAGGAAACAAAACAAAACATGGATTTCTTTTGTCCAAGAGATTATGTCAGTGTCTTTGAAACTGAGAGGTACTAGTTATTGCAGATGAATAAAATTGAGAATTGTTCATCATGAGAATTGCTATATTTTAATCAAAAGGATGAACTAGGTGTGATTGATGTTCAGTGGTTTTGCTATTTTTCTGAAGAGAATTGTCTTCAACCTGCATTTTGGCTTCCTTCACTCATTTTAGGAATTAAACCAGCTGATTTTTTTCCTTACATGCTCCAAGAGAGGACTTGCTTGCTACAAAGGAGATGATGTAAGAACAGTGTTAGCCTGGGAGAGTCTGGAATAGGCACCATACAGTGGGTTTAAACTGGAAGATATAAAATTGAATTGATTGTTTTATTCCTTTAAACAGAAAAATTTTAGAAAATCAGGCTTAACGCATGTTGTGTCTAGAACTTCAAACTGCACCAAAAGTGCATGAAATTTCATTTGTATCTTCTTGGTCAGTGGAGGCAAATGGAGAAGTATGTGGAGAACAGTGTAAAAAGTACTTGAGAGAATACTGAATATTCAGGATGGTATTTGAAACTGGAAGTTTTAATAGACTAACATTAAAAAGTACGTGAGACTAGTATGCTGCTGGACTAGAAGAGGTCATCGGGTAAACAACTGGAATGAACCAGAGTTCGTTGCAATGCACTGCAGTGCGCCTACATTAAAATTTTAGTTTGGAGTAAAAGTGCACTTATGAACTGAATCTTCTGATTACCCCCACTTACTGCCCTTTGGTTTGTGTGGCATCGCTGTCCCAGAGCATGCAAGATTCCTTTTGGACTCCTTTTGGCTTAAACTGAGCAGGAAGGCAGGCCTGAAGAGCACATCAAACATGATCTAACAACTGCGGAGTCCCTAGCACAGAATTAAAGCTGGTCTGAAGTAAATGCCTGAAATCCATACGATATGGATGCGGGTTTCATTCAGCAGCTCTGCTCTTATTTGTCCTGCATTCTGCTTATATACCTGTAGCTTTTACTGTGGCCACTAGTCAGAGAAAGGTTTCAGGTAATTCACTTTATTTTTTTTTATTCTTCAATTTGGGGTGGGGCTGGAAAGGAAAGAGGAGGAGGGGAAAAAAGTTTGAGGTTGTTGAACCTTCTGCTTCTAAATTTTCGAAAACAAAGGTATTTTTTTTTCCGATCTAATTGTAATACACCTTTTCTTAAAGTTCTAAGTTTAAGTGCAAACCATGTTTCAATATACTCACCGTTTACTCCACCAGGTGAGAATATTGTAGTTAATTTTTCAAAAAACTATTATTTTAACTGGTTGCCTTTTCTTTCTTTCTTTTTTTTTTTTTTTCTAAAATCTAAGGCACATTCCCTCATTCTATAATGCATGTGAACTAAAGGTGGACATAAGTGTATTATATAATTGTATCAGTTTTTGCTGACCATTAGGCTGTTGGAGTAACAACAAATTACGCTAGCCTCTGAGTCTTCATTTTATTTTTAGATGTTTTCTTCACTAAAGCTAAAATAAGTAATAGTAGTTATTTAAATGGCTATTAAAATAATAATTTAAATATTTTAAATGAAGCCATTTGGCTTTTTTTCTCTTTTCTGTTTAACTTAATGCAAATGGACTTTTAATGAGTTTGTAACCTCTGCCACTCTTGGAATATAAAACTCTTCACAACACCATCAAACTGGAGATGTATGTCAGAAGTTTGTGGCTTTTAGGAAAATATCATTCTGTCTTGCAAAATGCTGGTGACTCGGGAGAAATGACTGAAGCATTTAGAGACTGACACTTATGTTTGGAATTGCTTAGCTATTTATTTAGGCCTCATGAAATAGGTAAACATCCATCATCTGAAAAATGCATAAGCTCTGATGATAGGAAGCTTTTCAGCGTGCTCTGAAATTGTGCAAAGTGTAGACTTTCATATGAAGAAGAAAAAAGCTCAGATACGAGAGCCTACATGCTATCACAAAGAGGAGCCCTCAGCTGTGAACAAAGTGCAAATTGAGAAGTACCGTCTCTGTAAAGTATACAAACACATTACTTCCCGACGCTGACCTGAAAATCTCTCCACTATGCTTATCTCATTTCATTGTGGCTTTTTAAAATCCTGTCGGCAGCAGTCAATCTGGTAAGGATGAGATGAGGTTTAACTTTGGAGCTTCTTGGGGCAGGAGTGGAGGCTTCTGAGCTGGCGATTGCACTAGTCAGTGGTCCTCCCTGCCCTTTCCGTGCAGATAAAATTCACGCAATTAAAATTTATCATATGCAAATGCTAAAAAAAACCGCAAACCCAAAATGCAACTTCTACTTATAAACGTTTGGGGATACTTTTATACTATTAAGGCTTAAGTAGAAATGTTGAACAGGATGAAACTTCTAGTGAATGATATTTCTGTTAGTAAGTTAGCTGTCAAAAACACTTTCTGTGGCTGCTTAAAATAGTTAAATGGAGAATGGACTGAAATTGCCTTCTGGTTCTCTTCACAGGCTGAAGAACGATGGCTTCCTTCAGCAACCTGACTATTGGCATTGCTGTTGCCAGTTTTACCGTATTTCAGCTCCTGTTCCATGTTTTAAGTTCTTGGGTGTCAACACGAATAACACCTGGTTTTAACAATCTCAGCCAAAAAAGAAAGATCGAATGGAATTCAAGGTATAGTGTTCCAAACAAACTACAGCTAATGAACTATCTGAAATTGTCAACATCTGAACCACCTGAGTGTATATATATAAAACTGCAGAAAACATTATTGGTTAACCATCTGTAAAGATTGGAGAGACTGTTCTAGGCACTTGACAAATTCCGAATGTAAAATGCTGAGGGCCCTTCTTGAACACATAGCATTACATACACTTGGATATTAAACATTTCATTAGACAGTGAAGCACAAGAGAAAATAAGTAGAAAAAGAAGACAGTGACTGGTCAGAGGTAATAAAGTAAAGGGGATTAGTTTTAAATGGCTTCTCTGGGATGCTTCTAGCAAAACGAAGAGGTACAAAATTCCCTTCCCCCAAACATATCTGAAAATCAAAAGTATTGCAGTTTATTCTGTGATCTAAATGCTAGTGTATCTCTGGTCATGCTTTTGGGTGCAAAGCAAATCTCTCTCTGTTCTCCCAGTGCTACTACACTACACCATACCATGTTTTAGATAAGTTATGGTTTTCCAAGAAATTAGATGAATCTTTGGTATAGTATTGGCGTGAGGCAGGGTTAGATAGGTAGATCTATGTGTTGATGGGGAAGGAAACTGCAAGAAGAAGCAGGGGAAGCTATGACAGACACCAGGTACACGGTCAGGAGGGAGCTGTGGAGAATCAGTCTAAGAACCATCTTCACTCCCTTTGTGTTTCTGCAATTCCCTCAGTGGGATGCATCCACCTGCATCTCGCTTGTCTTCTCAGACAGAGCACTGTTAGAAAGTTGTTCAACCCTGTGAATCTTTCCAGCGTGCCTTCCTGTCTTTTAAGCCATAAAGGAAGTATAGGGTAGTAGTTGCAAATGCGGTGATCACCGAGGTTTTATTTGCAATATACTACTCTGAAAGGGTATATATACAGTGCACAAGCTTCTGCAGTTGAAATTAATTGATACGGTATAACTTCATGCTGGAGTAGCCTATTACAACTTTAATGCCTTTTTCAGGCGTTTCTCAAATTTGAAGCTCAAAAAAGTGTACTGTATGGCTGTCACTGCACTCAAAACGCATTAGTCTTATCACTGTTCCTCCTCAGTGCTCTTTAAAGGCGGTATCAGGTGGATACTTTTAAAGTTTTCATCGTTCTAGGCAGCATTAGCAACTCAAATAGTCTTGCCCTTCCATTTGGCAAATGTCCACCTGCAGTGTTCTTAAAGGCACCATCTTAATTTCAGTTCGACCTTTGAATAATTACCTATCTGCCAGAACAACTTTGTAGGATGCCAGTTCGTGATAGCAGTGCAGCTTAGGTTTATCTCTATGTTACAATTGACAATAGAGGCAGATAGGGAAACTAAACTGAACTGTTATCGTGTTGGAGGTGAACTTTTGTCTCTAAGCCACATCAAGTGACCCCTGAATTGCATAATATGCTTTCTGAGAACATATCCCATGCCTGGTAGCACTATGCTAAGTTGTAGTGCTTTGCATAATAACATATGAATTGTTTCACTCATCACAAGCGTGCTGGAAATAAGCAGCTCATTAATCTCTGGTCTACTTTGTAGTAAGATGTTTAACTACTCAAGTTGATACAGCGCTGCGGGCTGTGTCCTTTTTTCACTTCTTTCCATATTTTCCCTTGTGGTTGGTAGCGGGATGTAGATGTTAGCACACAGATGAGTCATGGTCCAGTGCCACGTTCCGTGCTGGAGTCAGAAGGCTTGAAGCACAAAGCGTGGTTCATCAACAGCTTGTTGATGTTATACCTGAGGAGGGCATGAAGTGAAAGAAAGGCAAACTGTGCTTGTGTTCCTACAAAAGATTCACTGTTAACTCTGCTGACCAAACACAGCATTTTGACAAACTGCCTCATCACGCCAGTGTTTCACCGAAATGAACAGACACCCCAAGGAGTATCTTATGTTCAGAGGACGTAGGTGGGCATATGTGTACTCTGCAGACAGCTGTGCAGGTAGAGAAAGTTGCCGTCTCCCAGTAAAATGAGCTGGGTTAACTTAAATGATTTAAAAGTAGATGTTTGTTATTTTGTCCTATATTGAATTGGTTAGGGAGTGCTGACACAAATGGTTCTGTTGGCAGTCCTGAAGGAAACTGGCACAGAGGATGGTTATGCATTTTTATCAGCTCAGCTGGGTCTGGAAGAGGACATCTGCCTGAAATGAGCCCTAGCATTGAAAATATATTGTTACAGTTTGGAGGGTTTTGTAATCAAGCGTTTTAGCTGCAGCTCTGGACTGTTTTCCATACTGTCAATTTGTTCATTCCGACTTTCCAAAAATTAAGAACCAATAAATTAATTGCTTCTGAAATCTTAAGTATGTAGATGCTCAAATTCAGTTAAAAACTATACTTTGACACAGATGTAGTATAACTCTTTCATTTGTTATGCGTAAGTTCCTGTGTCCTCTTCTATAATACATGCTTGTACTGCTATGAAGCAGTTGCAAAAAATATACATATTCAACAATAAGGGAACAAGTATGCAACTTACCAGTGCAGCTTTTTTCTTTGCAGCTTAACGAGGAGTTAAAGGATGCAAGCTTTGACACTAATTTCAAAGAAATGTACCGAGCTTGATAGTTTGACCTAGATTCCATATTAAAATGGAGCGTTGCACTATTTCCCTTCTTCAGTCCCCTCTTCTATGGAGAAACTTCAAAGTCCAGAGTTAAGGAGGAAACCTGCTTTTTTGTTTTCTTTCTTCTTGTTTTTTTTTTTTTTCTTCTCCCTCTTCAAGTGCTGTGCTGGTGTATATCTTGTATTCTAAGTGCTAAGGTTTGGGTAGACACTCACTCCTGAGACAAATTGCAACTGTAAACTAATGAGCTATATTCTAGGACAAATTTTACTTCTTTCAGCATTATCCTCTCCTAAAATTCAAAAATCTCAGGTATTTCTCAAACACTAATATTATATGCCGTGCTTTGTTTTAGAAAGGAAGCTAAGTTCCTAGCGCTCTGTTAATTCCATGTTGCAAGAGTAGACGCTTTAATTAAACTATGAATTATCATTGAAATTCTGCTAACTAAATTTTCTTAGTTTAAAAAAAAAAAGGGGGGGTGGAGGAGGAAAGCAGCCTGTGCTATAATGATTAGTATATGTTCTCATCCAGCTTGTTACATTTGACTATTCCTATTATGTTAATCTCCATTCACTTTTTGGAACACTATTGAAAAAGATGCTGAAAATAACATGATGACACTCTTTAAACAAACTGTAAATAGAGACTTCTTTTATCAAAAGTTACAGAATCTTCTAATGCCAACAGACGATAATATAACTTCTGGAAACAGAGCAGGGATTATAACCTACTCTTTCTTTGCAAAGTCTTCCACAGGAAGTAAGAGGTTTTCTTCCAATCTTGTGTGGTAGAGTTTAGACTCTTGAGAGTGACTTATGCACACTTAAAATATTAATAACTTCCAAATACATGTAATCAATATGTACAAAGACAAGACTAATAACTAACGGCATCTCTGCGTTTGTGTGCATATGGTTAATGTTGCGAACATGGTGCAAGGGTCTTTCTGGTCACACAGCATCGAACTTAGAGTTCTCAAATAGCATCCATGATTCAGTGGAGCTTTTTTGGCACATAATTTTTTTTTCTTCCTCGTCACACTTAAAAAGCAGGAAAGCAGACAGTAGCTACACAGTATTAGATGCAGTTCATAGTAGTGTTAAACCCATGGCTGGAGGAACAAGGTTACACATTTTGGACCTGTGCCCATTGCATTGTTCTACCTTCCAAGAATACATGAGGGCTCAAAAGGGCAGGAATGGCCCTGGCCTGTGTGCTGGCAGAAACCCTGCCCGGGCCTCTCTAAAGAGGTAATTCTCTTTAAGTGTTTGTTAACATTCAGGGTTTATCTGGAGTGTGCGGGCAGCCTGTATACTTGAGACTGGTGTCTTTGGGGGGGGGGGGGGGGGGGGGGGGAAGGAAAGTGTATAGTATCCAAGCATGAACAAGGCAGCTCTCATCGCTGTGACTTTATTTAGGGCAAGAGGAGCATAAAATAAAGGAAAGCTGCTACGTCATATGAACCTGTAGCTGTTATACCTCAGATACTCAGCTACAACCTTTTGTTAGACAACTTTTCTCTTTGAAAACCAGAATCTACTTCAAATGCACTAAACATTCTTTCTGAAACTTTTCTTGATGGGATTTTTCATTTAGTGCCCCTCTTTCCAAAACCTGAACTTGGAAGATTGGTTATGGGTCATCTGTTAATTTGGTGCCTGAAAGGAGAAACCTGCTGCTGCAGGACTCATGGGCCAATCTTAATATAAAACGCATACACATGTTCCAGCAAATGGCACAAGCAGTAAGTATTTGTTAGAGAACTGGATGTCGTATTGCCTTTAAGGATTCATTAATGTATGGGACAGTTGAAGGAAAATGTAGAAATCAGTTACTTTAAGACCATACTTTCTATTTAACGCCCCTCCACCCTACTCCAATCTAATAGATTCCTTCTTTTTGACTGTTTTTTCTGCCTGTCATTGTGTAAGTGGTTGGATGTAGCATGAAGAAGAGACGATTGCCTTCCACAGGGGTATCTGGGTGCAGTTGAGAATGTCCTTGGAGAGGTCCTACCTCAAGCACAGTACAGAAAGTTGTGAATGGCAGAACGTCCTTGTGACTGTGATCTCTTTTCCAGGACAGTGTCCACATTCCACGCCTTGGTGGTTGGTGGGTTTTGCCTATATATTTTGTTGTTCGATGACGCTGTTAATGCTGACCGTCTCTGGTAAGGCGTGTTACATATATGTAGTGTTTATGCAATAAAATAACATAATTGAGAAGGAAAAAAATAATCCTGCAGTGTATTAATTACAGAAATAATTGATTCATTTCCCATCGAAATATGCAGTTGTGATGTGTCCATTTTTATGTTTGTACCATTTGATAATTCCAAATTATTTTGTCAGTATTCATGTCTTAAGTGTAGTGTGTTTCGGTGAAGTGGAATAGATAAAATTCAAGCAATTGATTTGAAATAGCATATTAAATTACTAAAGCATAGAACCAAGAGGGTAACTGTAAGTCGGCATGACCGAAACTATGCTATTTACTATAATCATTTTAAAGTGAAATTGAAATGCTGTTGCAGGTCTGGAGTGTGTGTGTGAAAAAGCTGGAGGGGCCCATTGTATGTATAAAATATATATGTATAAATTGATAAATTAAGATGTTTATTTTTCTGCCTCCCATAAAGCTTCTATCAGTCTTTGTTTTAAAAAAGTATGAAAGTTTCAAGTGCTGTCTTCACAAGCAATAGGAATATTTAATAAATTGACTTATAATATTTTCTCTAGTTAACAAAATATTCTATATTAAGCTTATCTTTTCTTGATTTCTAGGTACATTGTTTTGTTTCACACTTTTTTTTAAGGGAACAGGAACAAGATGGCTTTGTTTTAGTTGAGTTAATTATAGATCACTATTGGTGTTTTGACATTTCACTCGTTATCCTCTGGAACTTTCCCTGTAGAACGAAGAGGCCATATTTTTCCTGAAGACTTAACTTTAACTCCTTTAAGTTTCAATTCATATTTCTGTCGTAGACTGTTGTTTTTAACCATGTCAAAGGACCACACTGTAAGTCAGTTTAAACTTACATAAATGTAATATCTGATGCTTGTTCTGCTCTTTTGATACTGTAAATTAGTGACAATGCAGTGTGGACTGGACAGGATTGGGTGCTTGAAGCACTCTGCCACTGACTTGTTATATGGCTTTAATAAATGTAATAACACATAATAATTCATAACACACTTAGGCAACATTGGCCTCTTCTGTATGTGATGATATATGATTAACTTGTTGGCTGTTCTGGATTTTTTTCGTTGCATTCTGGTATCTGTAGAGAGACCAAATACAGTCTGAGTATCTTATGAGATCTGTTAACCGTGTTGAAAAGCAACAGGTTATTATAACTCTCTCAGTATGTGTTGTGGTAAGCTTTATCAGATAGAAGCTTTTATCCTGGTTTGTTTGAGTAGACCTTGTTCTAAACAGTGCAAAGGAAATAATGAATGGCAGAAAAAAAAGCCTCTTGGTGATGATAAATAAATCAAGTCTTTGTGTTTATTAAATTTTCCTAGCATAATTCCAGGAAAAATTCAAATTAAACAGAAGCTGAACCACTTTTTTGTTACGTTAGATACTTTTGTATCTGGCGTTGAAAACTTAATCTTACTTATGGAGCCTTAGCATCCTAGGTTGATGTTAAAACATTAAATCTTAAAAAACAAAATCCATATGCCTTTGGGGGAATTTCTTTCTGTATTTCTGCTATTGCTTCTGAATAGTTTCTTCTGTTTGCATACATTTACTATCCACTATTGCTATCAGTGGTTTTATTTGCATTTTGTAGAGTGAGGAAAACTTTATATATATATTTAAAAATCTAGTGGAAGTATATCTAACCTGTGTTTTAAATTAAAGCTTCACGTTCATTTCGTGGCAGTGTTTCTGTAAACTGTTTCTCAGTCAAAATTGTCTTAGTGGTTCAGGAATTTGTCAATTAAAAGCGCACAGAACACACTCTAGATGTGGAAATTGGTATTTTTAGTTACTAAACTAATAATTTTAAAATGTGTGAAGTATCACTTAGTGTATGTAAAGCAGTTGCAATGATTTGAATTCATGTTCATGCAATGATTAAGTACAAAAGAAGAAAAAACATAATATTGCCCATGGCTTTACAAGTACTTGTACACAGCCTGCGAGTAAAATACAACTTTGTATTAGACTTTCTTCTGCCAGTGAAGCCAGAATCGTGGCGTGGTTTCCTCAAAATTTGCAGATGTCCGTTTTTCTTCCAAGGCTGACTTTTACATTACTCTTAAAAATAAGATGGCTAGCATTAGTCTATGCATTCCACCATATGTCATATTGGTTCCTGGTACACAGTAATTAAAACCTTAGCTGACCATGTAGAGCTTTAACCATTTTTTTTCCAGTCTGTTTTGTGATTTAGCTGTACATTAAGTCTTAAGTTGCTTATCATTTTTACATTGATTTGTAGCTGAATCCATAGTCTTGATTTTAATTGAATAAAACAAATTATATGTGAAATGCCAGATGGACTGTTGCAAGGCTGCTCAGTCTGGAAATCTAACGCCCTTTTGAAATGCTGGCAATAAGCAGTGGGACTTGGTCATTTACAGATAGGAAGGATGCATAAGCCTTTCTGTAGGAGTCTCTTATTAACAATACAAGAAACATTTGTGAGCCTAGTTTCAGTAGTTTGTAAGTAAATATCCAGGAATCCTTCATGCAGCTTCTGACCCTCGACGTATGTCATCCCAACTTCTGGGTTCACACAAAGCATGGTGATGGTGATACCTATATGTCTTGAAAGCGATCATGACTCCTGATGAGGGTTTGGGCTCAATGGAGTGAGGATGTGGTACTGCTGGCATGTAATGCCTGAAACTAGATACAATGGATCCTAACAAAGGATAATAAAGACTGCAGCATTGATAAGTCACAGGGAAGCATCAGCGTTGTGTACATATACCTTTTTGATGGTCTTGGACTTCTCATAATGCTTTGCCTTTTTTTCTGTATGTAATACAGACTAGCTAACATAGATGATGTAGAAATTGTTTTTGAGGTGGTGAGAATAACATGGTAGAAAATGTGGAGGTGGTAGAGATCAGATAAGGAGAGGGAGAAGATGTAAATAAGTGAATTAAGTTGTAGCTGTCATATGACTGTCAACTTTACAGTCATTACACATCTTGAAGTCTGATGTTTGATTAGCATTTTATATGACTCTGTATCTGCAAAGAAGTTTGAAGAAAGTCAGTCATGTGGACTTTGTTTGTTGTATCTGCCTGTGCATGTTCACGTGTAATTCATTTGCCAGACATACCTCTTTATCAATCACAAGGGAGATAGCTCTTCCCGTTTGCTTATTCAAGTCACTCCCTGTTTGTCACTCCTGGCTCTTGCTTGCATCAAACTAGGCTGCGAACATCAGGGCTCTATTGCCCTTCCCATTCAAGGAGACAGATCAGGAAATCTAGAAGATTTTAGACTAAACTCTAAGTTTTCCATTAATTGAGATTAATTTGTGATTCTAACATGGGCTCTTCTTGAAGGGAGGTGACAGGTGGCCATATATGCTGTTGAAGTGTTGGTTTAGAAAGTCTGGAAAGGGTTTGTTGCAAGGTGACCATTCTTATGGAAAGAACAAAGGGAAATAAATCGCGCTCTGTCTCATCCAGTTAAGTCACGTTTATCAGTGTCAAGGAACCAGTTTCATATATTCAGTCCTTTGCATCTTCTCTGGAGAAGAATGTGAAGGTTCTTGAGCGCAGGCTAAATCTTGTTGATGATGTGCTGAAGTGTGTTGGGAGCACTTACAAGTTTGGGTATGATGTTGCTGCTGCTGCAGCGGGGAGCTGTAACGGGAGGACTGTAACTATTTAGAGAGCTTCTGCTAAAGTTGTGACAACACATCTGTCTATTCTCTGTGTCAGCTATGACTTTCAGAAGAGCTACGCTTAAAGAAGCACTCAGCCCACAACCTACATAGCTCATGAAACCAGGTTTTGAAGCCATGGGAAAATGTTGCTGTCTCAAATTGTAGTTAAGAGAGCTTCTGTGGCCAATCTTAAGAGATGGAGTGAGCTCCAGGGTCTCCTTGTAATGTTTTTTTCTCTCCTAATGGCAGAATTCTGGTTTTGTGAGTCCTGTTTTCCTGTAAGCTACCCTCTCATTCAGGGAAGCAGTTAGTTTTACATGCTAAGAAAAGCTTAACATTCAGTTAACAGATTGTAATAATACAGGAAATCTCTTCCACTGTTTCATTCCAATAGGATTAAAAAATAATAGCTAAGTAATAGCATTTTACTGCTTTGTAGTTGAGGTGGACTTTGTATTGGAGGTGTCTGTAAGCACCGTTATGTTCCTTTTTTCTTGAAAGGTTTACAACAAAAATTGCTTTCACAGCTTGTCTTGAGCAGTCTACATTTTATAAATCTGTAGACCTGTCACTTGAAGCTCAGTTCATACTTACACAAAACGTATCTAGATTACATGCTTTTTTTTTCCCCTTTCATGTCTCCTTCTACTCTGTTTATTCCTATCAGCATCCATCCTCTTATGAATGTGAAAAGCACCAGCTGAGCAAGGAATTTTTGTCACCCTTAACAAAGTTTTAACACTTGGCAGAAGAACAAAAACGGAGATGCAGAGTGTCAGAGTGCTAAGAGACGCTGCCTGGACTGTTCTCTTTTATCCTCTGTTTCTAGAGAAGCCATCTCAGAGTACCTCCTGGGCTTCAGTTCTGGTCTCTAGCAAAGCTCTTGGGGCAGTCCCTACCTCAAGGCAGGAGGTAATCCTGATTAGCGTGGTTAGTAGGTATCTAATATCTGGGTGGAAAAGGAATACATTTTCGTGACTGGCACCTTTCTTAACCAAATCTTGTAACGTCTTACTGATGGGCCAAGAATAAGGTGACCTGATGGACATTGTGTGTGTGATATGTGTATGTCCTTTGTGAATTACTTTGTTATAAAGGCTGTAACTGTGTATTTTTGGTATATTTACAGGGGTGACCCTTCAATTGTGAAACTGAATATTGCTATTACCACAGGCTACCTCATTTCTGGTAATTATGCAATGTGTATATAACGCACACAACCTGTATGTTTATATTGAGTCACTGTGCCTGTATATTTCTGCTGAGCCACTATGCTGGAGATGCGATATGTGTTTACAATACAGTTTCTACTGTGGCTTTTAAAATTGGTAATGGAGTTGTGGGTTGTGGTGAAATCGCAGAATCTTGCCAGTGGATGTGAAAGATGGAATGGTATCTGCCCAAGCACTGAGGAAATGCCACTGTGTGGCCTTATGATGGTTTGATACACAACCACCAACTCCAGCTCAGTTTTGTCCTTCAGCCAATTGAGGTGTTGAAGCAGTGCCCTTCACTCCCTTCAGGATGTCTACAACTCGTAGCTCTTTTATCATGTGTTTCTTCCTGTGACCTTAGAATGCTGGCAGAATTTTAGTAACCCTCAATACAAACTGAGGCAAATGATGCTGTAGAATCCTGCCTGCCCACCTTTTGGTCTCACTTTAAGCGAAAATTTAGTCATACGTAAAACATGGAAATTTAAAATTATTTTCTTGGTATGGCATTTAACCCCACATATTGTTTTGCATTCTTAATTATTTACTGTCAACTAAAATTGGCATGGGAAATTTGCTGCAAAATGTTTTGGAGCTTTCTTTTATGGTGTGTGGGGACAATACTGACTTATCAAAGCAAGATCTTGTTGTGACTTGGACTGTTTTCAGGGAAAACTACTCATGGATGGAGTCTCTGGTCAGAGACTGGTCCGTGGGCCTGGTTATCTCTCAGGCTAGACTTCTGAGCCCAGTAGAACTGATAAACTGGTGATCAGCACGCTCAGTTAAACTGTGGGCTAGTTTAAGTCTCTGGTTTTTCCGTAAGAACTTCAGCTCCCATGTTTAAATTCATTGCTATCTATTTTTGAATAATTATGCATTAGGCTTTCATTATGAATTAATGAATGCCTTTGAACAGAGACCTGAACCTGGCCACTCATTCTCTCTCACTTCCTTATATAGTTTGTTTAATTATTAATAGGAAGTGGAGCGGCTATGTCAGATGATATAGAGTCCTGCCTGAGGGTAGCTAATATAAAAGAGATGAAGGCACTCAGTGGAGATACAAAAGGCATAGGGGTAAAACCTTTGATTTGGAACCTTGGTCACTAATATTCCCATCCAAAGTACTCATTTGGAGAAAGTAGGGGCAGAAATTGCTTGTTCCAGTACAGAAAAGAAAATCTGCTGAGATCTCAGACCATTATGGAAGAGGAAAGAACTTTTCTGTTAAAGCTTTCTTTATAACATTAATTCAGGTCCACTATATCACTTTTGTGGTAATTGTAAAATTCTGATTAAATAAAGCAAACGTGCTTCTCATTCCAAGTGTCCCTTGCAGAATATTTTTGGTAAATGGTTCCAAACCCATTTTTGATTCAGAAGTTCCCCATAATAGATCCCTGCATTTATTGCATGTGTTTGTGTATTGGCTACGCCCCCTGTACCCTCCCCCTGCCCTATTGTGTTTTTTGTGTGTCACTCATTCCAAATTTTTGGCTTCATAAGTGTGAAGTCTTGCTGTGAAATTCAGAATCCACTTTTTCCTTCCAAAATATTTCAGCTAAAGCTGTTGCGTCTGTACTTCCATTGATGTGGAAACTAACAATTTATGGCTACTGTTGGAAGAATACTGTTGCTTAATGCTTTGACTACAGTAAAATCTTTAGGATAAAGATGTTCTCTTCAGAGGTAGTTAGTTCAGAGAGTTTCTGCTGATGCTATATGTAGGCATTTATATCTCTAAAACTTAGAGAAAAACTATTCTGAAGTCAATGGTATATAATAATTTGTTCTTTATCATTATTTCTTTTCTCTTGTAGACTTGTTGCTTATTATTTACTACTGGAAGGCAATTGGTGACAAATTTTTTGTAATACATCACTTGGCAGCTCTGTATGCTTACTATTTTGTACTGGTGAGTGCTGTATTTTCCAGTAACGTAACAAGCAGATGAGATTTAAGACAATGCTTTTATAGATCTCATTTGTTTAATGTTTAAAAAAGTTCTTTACTGGTTGGTGTATTAGCTTTGTGAAAGACATATTTATATTTTCAATAATCATTACTTTCTAAATGGTTTTATTAGTCAGTTGTGGTAAGCGCGTGCCTTTTTGATGCTACAGTCCTTCAACAAAAATGTGTAACTTATTTAACTGCTGAAATTAAAACTCTTCTGAGTTTTTTCTCTAGAGAGACTTTGCAGAGGGGCTTTTCACATGGTTATAGAAAAGGGTTTCAAATAAAAACACATGTCTGAATATTTAGCTGGAAAATTAGAAGGAAATAGTTTCAAGTGGTTATGTTCTGTTTGTGATTGTATTTGCGAGGCCAGAGGTCAGTGATCCCTAACTCTGGTGAATGTACTACAGTCAGCTGGGGTGGGTTTTTTCTCTTTGCAATTTATTTATTACTTTATTTTAATCTGTTTCGACACAAAGTGATCTTCTGAGACTTCTTTTTAAGGTTACTTTGGGGAAACAATGGATGAGTAATTGTATATATCTATAAATATTTGTGGCGTACATACATTGAAGGGAAAAGGGGAAGAGAAGGACACTGTTCTAGGATAAAGACTAACTTAGTTATTCTTTGCTGCTGCTGGAATTTCCCAAAGATGCCCATGTGACTTGGTAGAAATCCCATTGACCTCCAGAATAATGCTCCTGAATTTCTTCTGAAAAGCTCATTCAGTAAATAAAGAAATCTTACAAATACAACTTACTTCATTGACCACGTCTTGCCCTGTCTACTGTGTGAATCCCAGGCTTCCAATATTAAAAGTGTCAAGATGCCAGATTACTGTCAGATTTCCCATGTACTGGTTTTAAAGGGATGAAGTACACTGACAAGTAAATGCCCTCTTTCGGGTTGAAGGTAATTAGATCTACTAATATTATTGCGGATGAAAGTGAATTAGAGCTGAATATTAGCAAAATGAAAATACCACTACCAAGGCTAATCCCTGATGCAGAAAATTCATTAGTTGTTTCTGGGGTAAATAGAAAGCATAGTGTTAGTGTGAGCTTCTTTTAAAGCAGTTACTTGGTTATCGCTCTGCCCTTGGATGTCTGTGTGTTACTCATTCTCTTATCTTCAGAGAAAGTTGCTCACAAGTATCATATTTCAAAAATTGCTCTTGAAGACAGAGAATTTGATTAAGAACACAGATTTTTCTGTTTGGCATAGTGCGAACTGACACGAAATGCCTGAAGTCGTGGGTATTGGCACGCTGGGTGGGAGAAAGAGGAATCATGACACACGCTGCCATAGGTTGTTCAGGAGACCTACTGAATTTTTTTTACAAATCTTTATCTCTACATCTGCAAACTTCTGTTTACCCGGCCATTGTGTAATGGGATGCTGTTTGCAACATAACCAAATGATGAAGCAGGGAATATGCTGAACATTGTCACTTGGAGGAAAGTGCTCGGTTACAACATGTATCGGTGTAAATGTACCACGCAGTTACCTGGGTACCAGCCTGGAGAAGATGTGCTGCTCTTCCAGCCCCCAGGGCACAGCAGAGCTGGGCGAAAGGCTTCCCCTGCGGCGGGGAGGAGAGAAGAAAAGGCTTCTGCCCCTTCTGCTGCCAAATAAGAGCTGCGAATTCATCTTCACTTTGGCAAATTATGTTGCAAAAACAATGCAGGGACATTTTTCTTTAGCTTACAATGTTCCTGTTTGGGCTTGTCTAAACATTGAGAAACCCAAAATATTTATAATTCTCTTAGACAGTTATAGTATCATTGTACGCTATGACTACTTGTGCCGGTCTTCTCTAGCTGCTTTCCATGGCCACTTAACTGTAAGTCTTTTAAAGATTTATTTAGAGTAAGAAACTGCTGATTTGAGGTATCTGAAGGACAATTGCAGCTTTTGTCGTAAACCTCATTTTGAAATTTTAAGTTGGCCACAGATAGCAAACTGGCTTGCTATCAGTTTTATTAAAGAAGTTGAGACGTTTTATCATTCTGTGTATACTTGAAGACTTTAATCAAGATTTCATGTCTACATTGTTGATCTTTGTATGTCTATTTTCTTTTGCTAACCAGAGCAAAGGTCTGTTGGCTTATTTTGGAAACTTCCGTCTGCTTGCAGAGTTCTCCACTCCTTTTGTCAATCAGCGGTAAGTGGTTACGGAATTTTTGCATAGCTCTTTTAAATTTTAATCTGTATTATTATTTCTGTCACTTATAAAGGTTTTTTTTGTTTTGTTTTGTTGATTGTCTGCTGGAAGGGAAGTTCCTTTTTAGAGTAGAGCAGCCTTCATATGAAATTCCCAATTTTTATGAAACTACTGAACAAAAACATTCACAAATACAATAGCGCTTATTAGCCTCTGTATCTTCATTTAACTATTATAATAAAACCATCATTTTCAAAAGGTTTTTTTTTAGTATCATGCACTAGGAAAAGAAGCAAGATAACATTGTCATCAGAATCCTAGAATGGAATTGCATTGCCACAGATAATTTGAAGTTTATTTTGCAATACTGCACATATACAGATCAATACTAATAGATGCATATGAATACATAGAATAATATAAATGTATATTATTTATATAATTTCAAAAATAGTTCTGGAAATTATTTTGAGCACTTAAATTAGAGAAATAGTAAAGCACCTAAATACATCTGGAATGGTTAATCTTCACGCTTATCAGTGATCAGAGAAGAAAGTGGCAGAAGGCTGTCTTGCAGAGCTCAGTGAGAGCAGAAACCGGCCATGGCTTCTGGTTAGTGTGTGGCTACTAAACTAATTGCTGGTGTGAGCATCAGAAAAGGAGCATGATAATGCCATGTACCGCAGGTAGGGGGAAGCGGTCAATGGAGTTTCGCGGCACTCTGGGGTAGCTGGCCTCTCTCCTTGCTCCGTCACCACCGTGACCCAGGTGGGGACAGGGATTTGCCCCAGGAAGGCACCGCCTCAGGAGAGCAGCTTTGGTGCTGGGCAGTGCTGCAGTCCTTTCTTTTTCCTCCATTGTTTTGCAATGTAGGATCAGATCTCTCAGTGTATCAGGTGCCTGTTCTTCCCCTATGCCTTTTGGCGTGTATTTTACTTAGATCCTACATGTGTGGCATCAGTTTTCTTTTCCAGGTGTCTGTAGAGAAAGGGTAAGGTTTGTAAGGCAAACAGGAACTGTAATTCTCCTGCAAAAAGGGTATCTGAGTATTACCCATTACTGCATTGTGACTGTAAACTCTGAAATATTTTATGAGACTGCAGCATTCCTCAGATCTCTAGGAATAAAAAAAACTGCGCTGAGATTGCCTTTGAACACTAGCTTGGCAAATTCAACTTACAGAAGGGCAGGGTGGGCTAATAGAGCTTGCCAGAGGTTGCTGTCATTTGCCCAAGCACAGCTGAGTAGGAGATTATAGCCTAATGTAGTCTGGGCTCCGTGTGCACAGAGAAAATGAGGAGTAAATAAACACTTCTTTAAACTTATTTTAGTAATACAAGGAAGAGGAAAGTAAGAAAATTAAAAAAGGTGTTGTTATATTCTAGGTTTCTGTATTGAAATTCATGTCCTAGTGAATGGCCATTCTCTCAAGTGACTTCTACCAAGACAGGATTTAGAAGTCCATTGTCTTGGCTTTAAGTGGTACCTCTACTGACAGTTACCTTTCAGACTGTGGCATTAGGAAGTATCGTGATACATTTAGCTATTAAAAGTAATATATGTTATACTTTTAAAATGCCTATGGTGAGATCATGTGTCTTTGAATACCGACATTTACTGCTTTCTCAGAAAAATGGAAATCACTGTAGGAGATAATAAAGTCCCTTGCACTAAGGGATGTCATCTCATTAGTGCATGAATTTTATTTTTTTTCATTAAATTTGAAGAGAACCAGACCCTTAAGACAGTTAGTGGATAATGATAACGACTTACATTATGTTTTTTCTTTGCATTCTTAGTATTACCAAAAGAGCTATTATTAAAATCTAAAATGATATTCTAATCTCAGAACTGTAGTATTTTCTTTGTATTTCCTGTTTGTGTTGTTAGGGATATCTAATTGGAGGTTGTCTCCATGCCAAGCATTTAAATCTTATAATGTTTAGCATCAGCATTTATGTAATTAATTAGGAACTGTGGTGGGTAAAATTGTAATGATAACTGATTTACTGTCTTTCACTTTTTTGAATTTGCTGTGAGAGGGGAGCAGATGTCCAGTTACCTATATTGGCACATTGCAGTATATTTTAAAACGTTTTTTCTATTACTTTTGGAATCTGCATTGTATATATCAATGAAAATACAGACTCTGATTGTTAGTCTGACCAAATATATCAGGTCTGTCTCTTTATCATCCCAGTTAGTGTTTCTGTGGTGAGGTACCCTGCTTCCGGGCTGGACTGCCACCTTGAGTGCCTGGATTTTAATTGCCTTAGTTGCACTCTTAATGAATTTCTAGAGTATTTCTGTTAGAGCTGGATGTCTGGAAAATCTTTTTAGCATATCTGTAATTACCTAGGTTGTAATCTGTAGGTAATTAAATGAAAAATAACTTTTAAAAACAGTTTTAGAACTGTTATTTTGTTAAGTAGTTTTACCCTCATATCTTCTTAGAAATAAACTGATTACTCTACTTCCCCTCCCCATCCCTCATCGTGAATACAGCGATTTAAGTAATTTTCCTCTGGTCCTGTCTTTAACTTGCCATTGTTGCACGAATTTTCCTTGTGTTTATTCTGGTTTAAGTGTGAATGATAAAGAATTAGTGGAGTTTGCTGTTCCTTTTTGTAGGAATTAACATGCAGGTTCTGTGTGAATGGCAGTAGATAATTAGACCTGTCTCGTAAGAAATTAATATTCAATTTTTTTTTTTTTAATAGATCACTTATGGCCCAGTGGCAGTAGTGGGAAAGGGGGATTTTAGAATTATCTGTTTCATTGCATACCATACCTAGCTGTGACATGATCCAGTGCCATTTACAACATCTGGTTTTGAAGTTCTGATTTCAGGCTAAACAGATGCAGTCAGAAAACCCCAAATCTGAGAAACTAGAAATTAGAGTTTTATCTAGGTGACGATATCCAAATACAATGCCAGAGTTGCTTTCAGGGAAACATTTAAGTTTAGTTTAGAATTTTAGCTGCCCATTGGTGCAAACTATAGTAACAAGTAATAAATTTGTATTTATAATTTTAAAAGAGAATTTGAATTATGGTGCATTACACAATAGGCACTGAAATGCATACTGGTTGTCAAATGATTTACAATTCAAATCAGGATTCTCTATGTGTTATTCTGCAGTGCACTGGATATCACACACTGCTTAAGTGGGGGGAAAAAATGCAGCCAAGCAGAAGAATTTGCAACTAAGCCAAGACACAGTGCAATAATTTAGAAATTATAAAGGTAGAAGTGGTTAATAAATTAAATTATTAATTTAAAAAAAAAAAAAGAAAGAAAGAAAATCCTGTTTTAATAAGATGGCTTCAAGTCTACCTGCTCTCTGCGAACCCTTCTTTTGCAGGTGGTTTTTTGAAGTACTAGGATATCCCAAGTCTTCGAAGGCCAACATCATCAACGGTGTGCTGATGACGGTTGTGTTCTTTGTGGTGAGGATTGCTGTCATGCCTGTATATTACAGCCATGTAATTTCTTCGTTTGGAACAGAAGGTTTCCAGAAATTAGGATTTGCAGCCCAGAGCGCCTGGATTATCTCAAGTGTTGTCTTGGATGTCATGAATGTGATGTGGATGGTTAAAATTGCAAAAGGATGCTACAAAGTCATTTGTCTTATCGGACAGGAGGAAGCCAAAACTCATAGAAATGGAAAATCTGACTAGAAATCATATGCATAAAACGAAATTTCCGATAAGAGAATAATTTGGTTTCACTGAAACAGTGCACATTTCCGCCATGGAATGCTCCTCTTAAGGAAACAAGGTATTACCTCTGTGCTGACCTTACTCTTTCCCTAGCCACACTGCCTGCGCACCCAGGGCCACGCTCTACGAATCCTGTCTGGTGAGGAATGAAAGCAAAAGCTCACACAAATGAGTGCCACGCGTCTGTTCTAAGCAGTTACAAACTACTGGAATTAGAAAGGAGCAGACTGGTTACTTGCTTGTTGTCCACCAGTGTGTTCGAAGTGTTTCACTCAGGTTTCTCAGATCAATGTGTTTTATAAATTCAGTGAATACTGACATCTCTCTTTTTTTAGAAAACAGAAAAAATCCCCAAACTCCTGATATGGTGCAATTTTCCTGGCACGTTTCTATGTTTTCTTCTAGGAATAACAATCAAGATTTCATTCTTGACAACTTTTTAATTTTTTGCAAGAAAAGCTAAACATTTATCTTTGATTCTATGAAGTCTTTTACTGCTTTTTGTTCTGCCTTATATGAATGCAAGCCATTTTGTGAAATTTATGAAATAATTTTATCTGAAGTGCTGTATTATAAGACTACATAATATCTTAAAAATTGTTAAAATGACATGATTTTGATAGGAGGGATTCACATTTGCTGTGTTAGATTACATGCAATAGTTTATCTTCTAAATTGCCCGTGGAATTTTTTTTGGAATTAGTATGGTAAATGATGTGTGGAATCAGCATAATTCTTCCTGGAGTGCTTTTTCCTTTTCTGCTGCTACCTTTGAGAAGTGCTGCAACTCTCCTCAGAGTATTTTTAACCATTGCCTATCTGGATGCAAAGTTTAATTGTAAAGAGATAAAATTCTTCTGTATATGTGATGTGTAACTTACAGTAGTACTTTTTCTTTTATCACAGAAATGACCCATTTTATATGAAGTGTTGAGGAGTTTTTGTCACATTTCCCTTGTTAATCAGATCAGAAACCTGAGGGGTTGACTAAAAACATTCTTGAATTAACTGTGCCAAACTTCTGTAAAGCTGTGCAGTAATTCTGTAGAATGACAGTTCATTGCTGTAGGCACAACACTATCTTTTTTAAATCACGTACTTGTCATTAGATACTCTCTTCCTTCTTCTGCAAACTTTAAAGGTTTGGAGGGCATCAGAGAGGGCGTCTAGGAATAGTCTAGAATCTAATTTATAATACAATTTGAGGAAATTCCTGGTTTTATTTTTAAATTATTTTCAGAGCTGTATTTGTGTGTAGTTTGGTTTGTTTTGATTACTTTAAACCACATCTGAGTTGAGACTGATTAATTTCTGTTTTTTTCCTTGGGGTGTATGTGAGGTTTTTTGTTTTTTTTTTTTGTTTGTTTGTTTGTTGTTGTTTTTTTTGACATGACTTGTTATTTGTTGTACCTTCTGGTAAGATGTGCTAGAAGTATCCGTTTTCACTCAGTACTTTAGCGCACATCCCGATTGTTGGAGCAGGCTGTTTAAGCAATTTGTTATTAAACAAAAAGATAAAATGTTTACCCTCTGTAGGATAATTAGTTTTCCTCTTGTCTCGTTCCCTCTAACAAAGCTGGGTGACGTGGGCTCTCCACTCTGTGGTCGGAGCCGCGAGTAGTACCGTGCTCCCGGGTGAGGGAAGGGACACGGCGTTCCCGTCTTCCAGGAATGGGATATCTGTGAGACCCCGAGAGGATGCCGAGGCTGAAATGCCGTATGACCAGGGTGGCTGCGATGAGTTTAGTTCCCCAGTCAAAATGAAGTCAGGGAGCGTTGTTTGGGCTAGCGTAATACATGCTTTTATAAGCATCCTTCCGCTCTTGAGCTGGGTGGGCTTTTTTCCAAATCCGTTTCCCAATCCTGCCTTGTTAAGGGAGATATCAAGGATTGCTAATACTTCTATTTTTTGGACTCTGTACTTATTAATACTTCACAAGCCTGCAGACAAAAGGTCTGTTTATGCCTTGGGAAAGTTAGCAATGAATCTGTTTAGCTGGATGATTTGAGTGCGCGCAGGACCTTTCTTGGGTACCAGCAAATCCAGTCTTGGAGAGCTGATCCTGTGACCTGCTTTGCTGAAACAGACAGACTCCCTTTTATACTAATGTGCAGAACCCGGTATCTTTTAAAATACTGATTTCATTCTATCTAACGCAAAATCTGGGCTACGTACAAAGGCTCTATGTTTCTATCACCGTTATGATTTAAAGGTGTACACGAAATACTTTTTTCATGTGCTTTTTAAGCCACTAGATCAGGGAATCACTTTGTTATACCTTGTTCCTTTCCAAAATAAATTTTAAATAGAGTAAATACAAACATTTAGAGAACATGTTTGAAAGTATAAGTCTGCTTTTGTTATTTGGGAGGTAGGATGAAAAAAAAATTGATAAGGAAGATGATTTGGAGCAACTCTCAAGGTCAAACCTCATGAAAACTTTTTGAAATTCATCCCTTCTTAGCGAATCTTTACTATTTCAGTATTTTAAATTTGTTTTCAGTGGAGAACATTGATTAAAATGGTCCATCTCCTTCACTTCTAGATAGACTTCCAGATAGTCAGATAGGGGAAAAAAGCAAAGTAAGTTAAGCTATAATAAAATCATGTTAAAACTAGACTGAAAGGCAAAAAACCCACACCCAAACCCCTGCATAATACACTTTGGACAACAATCCAGAATGGAAGGGCAGTGGGATATTTATTTTAAAACGTAATATTTTGGATTGCTGTACAAAATTACTGTAATTAAAACAATATTTTACAATGCATTAGGTTTAAATTTTCTAATTTTTTTTAATGTATTATGGTTACGTTCTGATGCATTTACTATGTGTCAGAAGACAACTTGCTAATGAAAAAAATTATTAACACCTTGTATTCAGTAAGGACTGCAGTAAACAGGCTGCAAAGTTGTCATGTACTTAATACATTAGTGTAGGGCACTTTTTACCTGCCACTAAAAGCTTATAATACAGCAAATTAGATAGCTGAGGCACACATTTTTCAATTGCACTTTATTAATTTAAAAACTGTGGTGAAGTATTGATAAAACTTAATGTTGCAAGTTTGTATCTTTTGCTTTTTTATGCAAAAAAGTAAATGCATGATCAGCAGCACCATAATAAATGCTACCTTTAGAATGTAATATTACCTTATTAGTGGCTTAAAACTTCTGTTTTTAACAGATACATTGTCTAGTGTAAAAGCAGACTCTTGGTGTGTCACCGGGTGTCTCTGCCATGGACATATCAAATGGAAGGAGTTAACCTTGTAAAAAATACTCAGATATCTTGTTTTTCTTTTCTTTTACATTCTTCAGTACCAGGTGACATAAAATTAGCACAACGATCATGGAAGAGTCTATTTGGAGCGGTAAGGCTGTATGTAGGAATGCAAGCTTCCCTTTTTTATGGCTTTACTTTTTTGTCAAAAGATGAGTAAGTACCACTTTCAGAACAACTACGGGGGAATGGCATGTCAAGATTTGCTTTTATAATTGATTTGTGGATACAGTACTTGCAGAGAGGAAATGTACTTCAAATACTCATTTTTCTCGGTGAGTGTTCCAGTGGATTTGAATGAAGTCGAGCACCTTACGCTACAGAGATGCTTTATGGGTTATCTGTGTGCATTCCTCAGTGGTAAGAATTACATCTCTGAAGCCTACTCTACCTCTACAAATACATGCTATCTTGAGTGAGCTCAGTAATTTAATAACTTAATTGCTTAAAAAATAGAATCTATTGAATAATGAAAAATATCCTATGCACAGGAAAATGAGGGGAGCTGACTTTATATATAAATTCTTAACAATTCCAATTTTTGTATTAAAATTTACTAAAAGTTAAATTACAGTGTCTGGAACAGAATTGCTTTCATCTCTACTTAGAAAATTATGGGAGAAGATTACTCATATTGCAGAACTAACGTTAACCTAAGAGTAAAAGCTTACACAAGTGAGCAAATGCGTTCAAGCAGGTTTAAAGAGGAGAGGTGAGGGAGACTTTGACAACACAATACAGAGATCCAGATGTCTTCCTACTGCTGTGGTTGGGACAACAGCAGACCGACACATAGCAGAAAGCTTTAGGTATTTCGATATCTCTGTTGACAGTGGAAAATGAAAATTTATTCTTTAAAATTTTCAGTCTGTATAAAATGGGTTGTCGGTTGTTGATTGCTGTATGAAGAGGACTTTTTCTCATGGACTTGTGTGTGTTTAAGTATACGTGCATACAAGCTTTCCATAAAAGATCATTTAATAGAGAAGTCAGTAAAATTGTTTTGTGATGCTTCTGCTAAGCCATTCAGAGGAAAATAAAGGGCTGCTTGACAATTACTCCAGCTTAGGATCTGGTGCAGAGTCGGCTGCTGGTGAAAGCCATCAATAAAGCAAATAGAAAGGGACTAGAATTTTCTGATGAAAAAATATGAGTGTAGAAGACTCTGTAAAGTACGGGCAGCCCTCTTTGATATATCAGTGGCCTACTGTACAACACCATTATCTGGCTACAAGGAGCTTCACGAGGAAGGATTTGTTCCTGGTGGAGTTCCTCTGTCTATGGAGTACATTTGACAGCTGGAAAAAGAACAGTACTTCACTGCTGAGAACCTGACAGCAGTCAAATGGAAATGGCGATCAATATTTATGAACTTTTAACATTCATCCAAACCCGGGTAAAATCTCTTTGTTGGGCAGGTGAAGGTCATTGTGTTTTCTGAAAGCAACTTGAAAGTTCTTTTTACGGTAGCGAAGATGAAAGATGCGCTGCTTGGGATGTTTAGAGATCTGGGATTATGCATCAAATCATACTTTTAGGTGGTAACACTTGGTAAGGTTTCTTATCCATTACAAATCTCTACTAGCTACCTCCTTTGACATTCTTGCTCTATTTATAATAACCAAGCACTTTATAGTTCAGTAAAGAACGGAAGGTAGCTATGAAGAATAAATTGCATTGTTTGGTGTAAGAAATATTTCGGCAAAATTTCTTCTGAGATGAGTTTCATTGTGTGATGTCGTGCACTAAGGGGACATCTGATTATAACGATGTATATAAATTTTTAACCTAGTTGTAATGTAAAGGAAATGTTTTTAAGAGAGTGAATTATGAAGAGTTCAGCGTGGCTTGGTATCAACCATATAATGATTCAGTGTGCTATTTATAACTCCCTAATTACTGAAATTGAAAATATAAAAGCAAATAAAATACTCTGTAGTGTATCTTTATTTTTAATCTATGCGTGGGATGTCAAACATTGTACTTGTCTTGTGGACAGGACATGCTTTTATGAGCCTATAAATATTTAAGTATATGAGAATCTGCACCCAAGTGGAACATGTTGCATGTAAATTATCTTCTAAGTTTTTAAATTTTGGTATTTTTAAAAATTTGCTAGGTTTGAAAGCAGCATTTAAGTATTAATAGTAAGCTGTGACACAGAACATAACATTTTGAATGCAATGCGGGTTTTGTTTATAGTAACCTTATTCCAGTTTCACAAGAGAAATCCACCATATGATTGGGGGAAAGGAGGAAAAGGGCTAATCATGAGCTTGGCTGTATAATTTGCACACTTAATATGCACACATCTGGATTTGTTTCTAGCATGCGTGTACCAAACAGTGTTTTCTTTAATATCAACAGATACCTATATATGTAGAATAATTTAACACGTAAGCACAGCTAACCTGATATAAAACCAAATTACAAAAAATGTTGGGAACAAATGAGTTACAAGTTAGGTGTAAGTCATGGAGCCTGTAATTCAAAAATGTTTATATAATCTTCTGTCTAGGAAGAAACTTGGCAAATATATCTAACTTACGTGCAGAGCAAGGACGAAAACTGTAAATTCTGCCAGGCTGATTTCTGGTAAATCTTGACAATCTGGTTTGCAGTAAATACTAATATGGTCACAAAATGTCAGGATCGCATTATGAAATTCAAACAGTAATGTGGCCTGATTGCAGTAGCAATCTGTATCACGGCACAAGAACTTAAAAATGCAATATAACAATTCTGCAGAATGGTGATAAAAGTAATCAGTTGTAGTAAGGCGAATGATTAAGTATTATGGGTTTAAATTTACTTTTTATTATTAAAAATATTTCTGAATTACTTGTTTGCATTTCAGTGATATTGTAAAGCTTTTCTATACTTTGTTTGAACAGTTTAGGAGCTTGCATAAAATGATATTGGATGATTATTCTGTTTCCCCCTTGATATATGCAATAACATCAATAAGCAATAAATTGCATGTTGTATGCAAGGTATTGGTACTTCATAATAAAGGAAAGGAACACAGTTTCTTATTTTGTGACTTTTTTTTTTCTCTTTCTTAATATGGTAATGGCTTATGTACCCATAATGAAAGTATTGTGAAAGAACAGTTTTCTTTGGGTTCAGTTCAAAACCAACTGGCTTATATGGTATCCTAAATTTCGTGCTGTATCTTTTTTTATTTGAAAAAAGGGGGGATCGTGAGGTCTGAGCCACACTGTTGTTCAGGTTGCCGAACTGTTAAAGAATGAAATTCTATGTAGGACGTCACTGGGGCCAAGAATCTTAACTATGAATTTTGTTGTGTATTGAGGAAAAATATTTCTATTGGATAGCATAATTATCTATTGCACTGTATTGTAATACCAGAAGCCGGACGGTTGTCTGAAGGCTCTAGGGATGAAGAGCTGTAGTTGTCAGCATATTGTAAGTGTGATGCACTACACAGTCCCTTACTGAATCCTAAGATGGACAGTTAAGTTCCTTAGTACGGCTATTGCTAGATTCTACATGTGCAGTGGAAGTATGCCTAGGAAGCATGAATTGTGTGGTGAAACTCGGAGGTTTCTCTGAGCATCCTCAGAGGAGGTTGCTGCTGTTTTGTATCTTAACCATTGGCTTCAAAGCACAGGAGTTGGTCACGTTTCTTTGAGTTTCCTTTTGTATTACGCAATGGTTGAATTACTAGAAGAAAACACAAAGCATTCCAGCGTGTTTTACTTTTTTCCTCTCATCTTTTAAGAGGCATTTAGTTCCGTTTGTCAATGATAGTCGTACGGTGCTAATTTTACACAGTTTTGGTGTAGAAAGCTACTCATTAACTAGTCAGACTGTTTGGAAATGACTCAGACTGGGAATGTCTGGACACGTTATTTGGGGTCAGATGCTATATAGGTCACATTTCCAACTGCTTGAGGAAGGACAATGGGGGCTTGGTGGGAGGCTTCCGGATTGGCACTGGGCAGCTTTTAGCACTGAATGGTGGAAAGGAAGGACTAAGCAGGGCTGGGAACAAGGGATGCCTTTCACTGAGCCATTCTTGACCTGACAAATTCAACAAGTCTCGCTTAAAGTGTGAGAAACATACCTCTCCCTAAAATGTAAGATACAGAAAGTATTTTGTATATCTGCTTCTTTGTCATGTTCTGGTGCAAAGTTGTTCTATATTTTCTCCCAATTTTTTTTTTAATTGTGTTCTTGCTGAAAACTTTGTTTTCAGTACTTGTATTGGTGTGATAAACCTGCTTTTTATTTATTTATTTAATCTTCACAGTGTAGATCTGTCATTTTTTAGATGGTGGTCTACTGTTCTGAGTATCTTCTTATTTTGCTCTGCTTTTCTGGAGTTCACAGTATAATACACCTAAAATTATACCTAGATTGTGTGCTTCGTTGAGGTTGTGACCTTGGTGTCCTTTGTAATGCTTTACATTGAGGAGAAAGTATTTGCTACTTGGCTTATCTTGTAAAGGGTGAAAACTATTATCTATACAATGACTGCTAAGTAGTGTAGTTGTTGCTTCTGGTGGAGTGTGATGGTGGAAAGTGGGGAGACAGCATACTGACATCAACATCATGCACTTGGGGAGGAGGGTGTTACACGTTCAGTTAAGACTGCATCTTCTGGCATGGAAAAGAGGCAAATCTTGAAGAGCTGTAATGCTTTTCTTGACTACTTGGTATTTAAATATTGCACCCTCAGCAAGTTTGCTGATGACACCAGGCTGTGTGGCGTGGTCGACATGCTGGAGGGAAGGGATACCATCCAGAGGGACCTGGACAGGCTTGAGTGGTGGGCCCGTGCAAACCTCATGAAGTTCAACCAGGCCAAGTGCAAGGTCCTGCACCTGGGTTGTGGCAATCCCAGGCACAAATACAGGTTGGGTGGAGAATGGATTGAGAGCAGCCCTAAGGAGAAGGACTTGGGGGTGCTGGTGAATGAGCAGCTCAACATGAGCCAGCAATGAGCACTTAGCAGCCCAGAAAGCCAACCGCATCCTGGGCTGCATCAAAAGAAGTATGGCCAGCAGGTCCAGAGAAGTGATTCTGACCCTCTGCTCTGCTCTGGTGAGACCCCACCTGGAGTAATGCGTCCAGCTCTGGAGCCCTCAGCACAAGAAGGACATGGACCTGTTGTAACGGGTCCAGCAGACGGCCAGGAAGATGATGAGAGGGCTGGAGCACCTCTGCTGTGAGGACAGGTTGAGAGAGTTGGGGTTGTCCAGCCTGGAAAAGAGAAGGATCCGGGGAGACCTTATAGCAGCCTCCCAGTACCTAAAGGGGGCCTACAGGGAAGATGGGGAGGGACTCTTTATCAGGGAGTGGAGCGATAGGACGAGGGGTAGTGGTTTTAAACTGAAAGAGGGGAGATTTACATGAGATATAAGGAAGAAATTCTTTCCTGTGAGGGTGGTGAGGCACTGGAACAGGTTGCCCAGAGAAGCTGTGGATGCCCCATCCCTGGAAGTGTTCAAGGCCAGGCTGGATGGGGCTTTGAGCAGCCTGGTCTAGTGGTTGGTGTCCCTGCCCAGGGCAGGGGGGTTGGAACTAGATGGTCTTTAAGGTCCCTTCCAACCCAAACCATTCTGTGATTCTCTGATATTACAATACTAAATATTACAACTAAAAGTGTACACCTTTGCAATATTGATTCATGCTGCTAGCAAATTTTCTATCCTTTAAAAAAAATTGTAAAATATTTGCAGTTGTAAGGGATGGTGATTTCACAAACCACAGCATGACTTAGTCACGGGCAGCACAGGCCAACACCGCCCTAGGGGGATTGAACCTCAGCCTCGCTACACAGAACTCGCTGCTGTTGGCAATTCCGTAAGTAGAACCTGCAGCCCTCGGGCGCCCTCCGGCCGTTCCCGCTTTGTGGAGTCATCAACCGTGCGCGGAAGGCGGTGTATCCCCCCGGCGGCCGCAGCCCGGCGCTGCGCTGCCCGCTCGCGTCCGCCCACGCTCGGCCACGCCGCCGGCGCCTCCCTCACGGCGCCGCCCGCCCGCTCTCAGCGCCCGCCGAGGCGAGGCGCGGCCCGGCCCCTCCCGCCGGCGGTGCGCGGTGCGCAGTGCGCAGGCGCGGAGTGGCGCCGCCGCGTTCTCGCGAGGTGGGGCGCGGGGCGTCGGGCTGCGCGCGGAGCCGGCCGTGGGGGCGGGGGCGCGGGCCGGGCTGAGGTGAGGCGGCGGCGGCGGCGGCTCTTGAGGACGCGGGACACGGCGGCGGTGGTGGGCGGCGGGTGCGGCGGGAGGGAGCACGGCGGCGGGCCGGGGCGGGCCGGCTGGGCACCGGGGGCGGGCCTGACCTGACCTTGCCCGCGGCCGCCGTCGGTCACGGCGTGTGTAACGGTGCGGCGGCCTCACTTTCCGTGAGGCTCTTCCCGGCCCGGTGCGGGCAGAGCCCCCGCGGCCTCGCCCCGGCGGCGGTGGGCGTGAGGAGGCGGGGGCGAGCGGCCCGAACGTGGGTGTCGCTGTCGGCAGGCCCCGCGGCTCCTGCCCCGCGGCAGCTCGTTTGCTGTCAGCTGTGGTAGGTGCTCGGCCGTAGGCTATTATTTAGCCTTATTAGTGTTTATTACATAAACCTATGCCTTACTTAATTTTTTCATTTGTGATGCAGCAATGTACCAGTACTTGTATTCACCAGTGTAGTCTTGTTTTATGGATGTTTGCTTATTTTTCCTTCAGAAACTTGATCTGAAAAGACCCAGAAGCTATGGGTCTGTCCGCATCCTCCCCGGCTGCTGCAGGTCAGTCGCCGAACGCATCCAAGCAACATCCGACGGCATCTCCACCTTCAGAATGCCCTATGCATCAGGAAAAAATGAGTGGTAATTATTCTTGAAACTTAAATAAACTTTTTACATGGAAAACAGATTGAAAAATACTTGGGAGAAAAAAAAAGGTTCGACAAGTGAAAGCTTGAGGTTTTCCTTTAGCAAAAACAGCTCTCAAGGAACTTTTTGTGAACAGGAGTCAGGTGTTCACCAGAAGGGCATGCAGGCTGTTTTGTCTGTAGAGAGCATAGGTGCTTGCTATAGAACCTGTGAGTTGTCAGGTTTCACAGGGGTCCTGCTGTTCCCATCGCGTGGTACCTGCACAAAGGGTCAGGGACCCCTACAGAGATGGTAACTGGCAGCAGGTAGTTGTCAGTATAGAGCACGCATCTGGGAAAGGGCAGCAGAAGGGTGGGATAAGATGAATGTCTGGAGGAGGTGGACATCAGCTCTTCTGTTGACACAATCAACACGTTGGATTGACATTGCTGTGGAAATCTTAGCTACAGACAGCTCGCTATAGGGGTGGGGAATGTGCATTCAATTCAGTAAGAATTTTAGATCTTGCCATGGTGCTGGGTCCTGAAATAGGCAGGAAAGGGAATAGTTAAAACTGTTGTAAAGCTCAGAAGAAAAAGCGAAATACCAGTTTGTATTTACGTGAACATTCAATGAACTGTTTCCCATTTCCTGCCGTGTCATCATTTTGTAGCAAAACATATACTATTTTTTCCGGTTCTTTAGGTTGTCCAATGCACATGAAGACTCCTGATCACAGAACTGAGAATACAGATGATGTTCCTGCACATCAGGAAAGAGCGTATGAATTTGTAGCATGTCCAGTGACGTCTGCTGCATCTCGAGTGAAAGATGACATAGATCCTAGCAATATGGTAATTTTTGTTTAGTTCAGATGTTTTCTTCCGTTTTGTTTCTCCTGAAATACTGTCCCCAAAATGTGAACAGTGATACTAAGGTGGAAACTCTATCAATTAACATTATTTTTTAAAGACTGCTTTTTCTCATTTTCTATGCAAATATTTGTATAAAACCACATTACATCTTATTTAACATTCTCTTCTTTAAATTTACATCTTTTTGGTAAAAGGTGTTTTTTTCAGTTTGTAAATACCTTTTGCTGTCTGTTCCTATTGGTTAGTTACATGTATGGTTTTTATGCTACGTTAGTGGTTTCTAGATTCTGTGTAATAGTGGCGTGGGTAAATTCTGATTCAGATCTCTAAGATTCCCACTGATTTACAAAAAGCACTACTGTTTTGAAAGTTGAAGTTTGGGTGAAGAGGATGTTAGTCTTCAAATGACAAAGTTGTGCAAAGAGTTTTACTGCAAAAGAGAAAGATAATTTTAATGGACTGAAGGCTGAACTTCTTGATCTCTGTAGCAGCTGATTAATTATGCCCTGATTTTTCTTGAATGCTGTAGCATAAAAATAATTCTTACTGTAGTTTGTTGATTCTCCTTGTTTTCTAGATGCCTCCTCCTAATCAGCAGCCATCCCCAGATCAACCATTTCCGTTGTCTACTGTTAGAGAAGAATCTTCCATTCCTAGAGCACATTCTGACAAGAAATGGGTCTACCCTTCAGAGCAAATGTTCTGGAATGCTATGCTAAGAAAAGGGTAAATACACTGGGAATTACCAGATGGAGTCCAAGAGTCTGAAATTCATGAAGTAATATCATTAGTTATTATTCATCGATATTATTTAAGAGTTTGTGGACTTTACGCAGTAGAGTCTACTCTACTAGCTCTCTAAAAAAATCAAGTAGCTCTTTAAAAAATTACTGTTTTTATAAACAGCTTTTTATTTTAAAGGATGAGGTGGGTCTCAAAGGCCGTGTCTCCTCTAGTGATCAGCAAGATGGCAGGGAATGTCAGGCAACTGCCACTAGTGCAGAAATTTTTAAGTCAGTGTATAAGCGTAGACAGACATTGCATGGGTGCCAGCTTTCAAACTCAGTTGGCTTCATGCTAACCCTATAAACTGATAGTAGAAGTTCTACAATTGTGAGAACTTCTAACTTGACTTTGCAGAATTGCTAAAAACGTGAGGATTGTTTGACAAGTGGGTGTTTTCAGTCTTTATAAAAATACATGTAGGCAAGTTCTAACTGAATGATAAATGTCTCCTGTGGTCTAAAAACCTGTGCTCTGTTTCCTTGTTCTTTTGTAATTATTTGTTTGTCATTCTCAAACAGATCAACTTTTAAGGCAGTTACTATAAAAGCAACAGTAATTCTTTGTTCTATGTATCAATATGTTTCTTAAGGCAATATGGCATAAGCAGTCTATATTGAACACACAAGTTTTGATCCTGTAAACACTTAAATGTGTTTGATGTTGTGCTTGTTGAAAAGGAAGCACACATGTGGTCATAGTGCAGGGTCAGAGAGATGAAAGGCATTTCTAAGCGTATGCAAAATGTATCGAATACAGGACTTCTGTGCATTAGGAATGCAAGGGGGATTTTTCCTAAGCATTTTTACGAATACTGTGGATGTGCTGGTGTTTGCACACTCGGATAACTTTCTGATCCAGTTAAGCTGTTAATGTAGCTAATTGGAATTTGTGGATCTCTACTATGATAACTTTGATAACTACACTTTTCCACAGAAAATTAAGTGGTTCTCAAGATGCTTATGCAGATGAGCCAGAAGTTTGCACGCTTGCTTTGTGTCTTTGCATAAAACCTTCAGTCTCTTGATTCAAAAGCCCATCAGGTAAAATGAGGAAGGTGGAGTAGTTATGCCATAATGCTTATAAACTGTTCTCAAATTCTTATTTTTTAGGTGGAGGTGGAAAGATGATGACATAACAGGTGAAGACATGACCAACATCATTAAGATTCACAACCAAAATAATGAGCAAGCTTGGAAGGAGATTTTGAAGTGGGAAGCTCTTCATGCTGGGTATGTACATATGAAACGAAAAGCAAATCCTTTGGTTTAGCCCTTGCTTTTGTAATTCTTTGAAAGTAGAAAGTCTCTTTAGTTCTTGCAGAAATATTCTGGTGCTGATACGTCCCAAAAGTTAGGGTCTTGTAGGAGCCTGCATTTTGATTAATATGGAGGAAGATTATCCAGAAGAGCTTAACTAGAACTGAATAATTACTATGTTGATAAAACTGATGAGCATTTTGATGGTGTGTGTATAATGTGGATTTGGAGAAAGTAACTTCTTATTGTATCTATTTGGGAATTATTTAATTGAAGTATTTATGTTGCAAAAAAGATAAGGGATCTAAACTCAAACTGAAAGTTACTGGTGTAAAACAAACTGTTGGTTTTAGGTCAGTATAGTCCTTGTTCCTAGAAGACACAGACTAGTTAAGCATTCTGTATGTAGAAATTGTTCTCTGAAATTGCATGACCTTTGTTACACAGTTTGGATTACAGTTTTCTGTTCTTTAATCCATTAAATCTCTGGATTAGACTTGCTGAGAACTGCTCTGTTGATAAGTTAAAACAATGTCGTGGAGCATATCAAAGGTACTTAACCATACCAGCAGTAAGTGCTGTCAGAAACTGTGGGACTTTTCAAACCTTTAAAAAAAATCTGTTTTAGATCACTTGTAATTATTTTTTTTACTGTTACTCTTTCTCTTATTCAGTTTTTCTATTACTAAAACAAGTTACCATAGTGGTTTAAACACTTTAAATAAGACTGTTTTAAAAGGTAAAAATGACTTTTTTTTTTAATTGTGTACACAGGGAATGTCCATGTGGACCATCACTGATGCGGTTTGGTGGCAAAGCAAAGGAGTATTCACCAAGAGCCAGAATACGTTCATGGATGGGGTACGTGGGCAGGAAAGAAGGTCTTCCAGTGAGGTGGGAGGGTAGGGAGACGTGTCTGAAAACATGGTGTAGACTTAATTTTAAGATGGTTCAGAACTGGAATTGCAAGTTATAATTACCAGAAGATAGAAGCAGTAGTGGGGATCTTATGCCAGTATCTGGATAAATAAATCTTCTTAAATAGGACTTCCACTCCCTCTCCCACGTTCATAGTATTCATTAAAAATATCTATATGGTCTATTACCTGTCTTTCCAGATATGAACTTCCCTTTGACAGACATGACTGGATTGTTGACCGATGTGGAAAAGAAGTGCGCTACGTTATTGATTACTACGATGGTGGGGCAGTAGATAAGAACTACCAGTTCACTATCCTGGATGTTCGCCCTGCGTTTGACTCTCTCTCGGCTGTGTGGGACAGAATGAAGGTAGCTTGGTGGCGGTGGACTTCATAACTGCTCCTGTGGTGTGTAGTCGAAAAGTAAACCACTTTCCTCCTAGACTAAGTGAATACTAGGACTTGAAATGGGAGTTCACTGCAACTGTCATTATTTTCATCATCACCACTGTTCTTTGGGGGTGGGAAGGGAGGATGGGGAAATACGTTGTTAAGTACATCGGTGCTTTATGGTATTTTGGATTAAATAATAAAGTTATAGCAGCAAAAACACGTATCTTAATTTTCTTAAGAGCTGGCAAATCTTTTCTTATTTTGTCACAGATTCTGTGTAAGCTTGCCTTCTTTTTATTTCATGACTCCAGAGCTGCACCAAATATATTAGGTTTCTGATTCTGACTGGAGTTTTGAGTATTACTTAAATAATGAAAACTGGAAATCTCATAAACGATTTCACGTAGTTACAGTGTTTGGATACTTTAGATGATGAATAAAGGATAAAAGATTTGGATTGTTTCAAACGACATGTTTTATTAACTATATAAAACCATGTGTTTGTTTTCACATGGGCACTTTACCTGCTCAAATACATGCTTCCTCAGAAAACTTTAGTCAAGTTTATTCTGTTAAAGGAAGTATAGTGTAGTATGAGTATTTTTAAAGGTATGTTAAGTTGAAAATACAGAGAATATACACATGCCTTAATCTGCAATTTGTCTTTGAACAGAAGAACATCCATTTGAAGCAGGAAATGAGTGGCAGTTACTTTTAAAACATTTCTTAAAGGAGATAAAAATTGATATTTAATGTCTATTTATTTGAGTATTTAAGGGTTTGTTTTCTGATGTAAGAAAACGATATTCTTTCAGTATTTTCATGTCTTTAATGTGTGTCTCAAATAATGCATTCAGGACAGAATTAAGCCTTATTTAAACAAACTCATGCAGTGCATCATCTGTATTTTGCATCTTGGCTTCATCAACTGTACCGTAGCAGGTGTTTGGGTTTTTTTATAATATGGAATCGCACAAGTGTGTATGACTACACAGTCATACGCTTTTCTGCATAGTGATTATAGTGAGGTATATTACAGATGTGTAGATAACTTGGCTAAAAGGGTATCCAAAGTGCCAAGAAATAAGGTTGACGTGAGCGTTTTCTAAGAGTGCTGCATGTTAATGCTGTGTGGCCTGAAGATTTGATTAATGTTTGTGCTTAATAAGGGAAACTAACTGTTTGGTTTTTTTTTTTTTTTTAGTCTTCCACTGTAATAGCTTTAAATTTGCATGGCTTGGTAAATTTCAGGTGCTACATATCCCTAAACTTAAATTGTTCCTCCCTTTCAGCATATATTACTTTTGAGAATGAGTCCTCCATGCAAAACACCAAAACACTTGGGAATGGAAGGAATAAGAGAGTATCAGATTGTAGCTTCTCCAATGGCAGACACTTCCTTCATGGAACTTCACAACCTTAGCTGGGAACCAGCTGTACACTCATTTTCTGAAAGTGGTTATTTTTAACTGACATTGGAAGCTTTTTTTTTTGCCTTTTTTTTTTTTTTTTTTAAATTGTCTGAGGGGAAAGCCCCTCAGTGTTTCAGTCAAGTAACTTCCCACTTAGGAAAAAAAATTATTCAGGGAAGCTTCCATACTTTAAGGTACTTCAGAGGCAACTGTCCTGCATGGTAGAAAGAAATATTACCCAGAAGTCCAAAATCTTAAGAGAAAATCACTCTTACCCCTATCCACTTTCCTCATTCCTTTTTCACTTTTTTTAGCGATTCATATAAAAATGAAAAATAGTTTGGGGAAAAAAAAAAATCTCCATCTGAGTAGGCAATGTATATATGAGATTATGAGAGGTGAGCTTGTATGAAGCATATCTGATAATGAAAGAGCGGCTTGTTCCAACGGTAAAGACTGAGGCTTACTACTTTTGGGGTGGGTTTGGTGTTTTTTTGGTTGGTTTATGTATATGTTTGGTAACCTGATATATGCAGAATTCTGTATTTCTCACAACTAAATATGGAAAAGGTACACCAATGCAGGGAGTGCTTCAGAAGCTTCAAATGAACGAGTTTGCTTTGTTGATTTCCGAAGTGTGATGTTGAGTGCATTATGGAAACTGTAGTTGCTGCTAAACCTGGTGGAAGGCGTCATGTCCACTTTATGCATTTATCGTCTTCTGTTGTGTTCCATCTCACATAGATTCAAAATTGTTCTTTTCTGTGCTGCTGTTAATGAAATGTACTCCTTTGTCATCAAACGAAAAGGAGAATCAAATAAATATACTTTTCTTAACTTTGGTATTTGGTGATCATATTTTTAGCTGTAAGAATTATTAAGATGAGCTCTTGCATGTGTCATATGAGATTACAGTCTGTTACAAATAATCACATCTTTGAATATGTACTAATTTATTTAGGTGAATACAGAACCAAAAACCAAAGACTAAATTCAAGTGTTTGCCAATTAAACCAGCAGCGCTCAGAATAACAACAAATTGAAAACAAACATATTCATCCTAAGCCTGGCTAACTTCTGAAGAGAAGAATGCAAGAAGGTTTTTTTGTTTTTAAATAATCCTTGAAGTGTAAATGAAAATAATTCACTTCTACAAGGAGTAACACTTAAGGAAGTATACACGGAGTTTTCTCTTTTAGGTTTGGGTTACTTTATGCATGGTGCTGGCAGTTCACTATTCTCAGAAGATGGGCGTCAGAGTGATTAGAATTCTAATATAAACTTGAAAAACAGTGATTGAAATTGATGTTTTTACCCTTTGGGGAGGATGTTTTAACTGTAAAACTTGTTTAGGCTAGATTAAAGGTAATGCGTGTGTGTGTATGCATAAATAAATACATTTATATCCTTTCTTCGTAAGTATAGAAAGGGATGGAGAGTTCATGAAGCTCCAAGAAGTGAAGAAATATCCTGATCAGGCCCTTCAGGGAATTCTGCAGCAGCGTCAGGTTCCCAGTCGCAGTCAGGTCGCAACAGAAGTTCAGAACCCAGCGTCTCAAACGAGGTTGAGCACATGGAAAAGGGAAAATGTGGGCACTGTCACTAAAGCAGGGCCACTTTTTACATCGGTCGTGTAGTTAGGTATCTAAAGCTCACCTGTGTTCTGCATTACCATGTCGAAGCCCTGCTTGACCTACTGTGTTTGACTTTTGCAGTTAAAAATAAGTTAGGAGAGTACTCCTGGTCTGCAGCTGAAGATGCGTTCTTCAAGGACATTGCGGTGCTCAGAAACTGCCATCTCTGTGACAGATTGATGGAAAAGGACTCCGGCACAACATCCCAACTGTAATCAGGTCTTGGGTCATACATAGTAGTCAAGAGTGGTACTGATCTTTGTTACTTGGAGCAGGAGACCTGCATTCAGATATGTGGTTTTGGCTTCTTGCCATTGCATCGCTTGAGGCAGCCAGCGACTACCCTGCCATTAGGGTGCCTGCCACCACGCTGCCAGTCTAGCGGGGCACCAAACGTGTGGTTGCTGTGCCTACAACGCCCTCCCTACTCATCTCTCTGCTCTTCTGCAAGAGGTATGCTAGTTCAGTGTGAAATGGGACAACAACGCTGCCTAATGTTTACATAATGTATTTGCTATCAAGACTTTAATGTGCTCGGTAAATAATTATTTCAGTCTAAAATACGACGATGAATATTGTTCTGCCTCCAAAACCTGTTAGAGTGGGAAAGGATCTCTCGGTGCTCTGGAAATGACCATAAATAGTCTGTCATCTTACACACTCTCATTTTGTTTGTTCAACTCCTGTGTCAAAGTGCGGAGGAATAATTGCTAATGTGCCAAAATTCAAAAGATTGAGCCACAGATACTAAAGTTACTGTAGCTCAGCAGCTAAAAATGAAGAGAACTGGTAAACTAAGGAGCACTGCCTAATTTTTAGACTTAGTAATGTGGTTTTTATAGCAGGCAGAAATGCCCTTTCCAAAAACATCACTCCTTTACTTTTAAAAAGAGATCTGTCCCCAACATTTACTAAATTAAATGACACTTTAATCCTTTGTCTCCCTTTGCTTACACTTGGAGGAAAATCCATGTAGTAAGGTTCCACAAGCAGATGTGTTTGATGTGGAAGCGGAACTTATTTTGAGGATAGAATATACTACTCAATGCTAGCTGTACTTACATCTTCACTATCACACTCTTCCCTACCCACAAGTATCTTACATACGCTCTTTTTAAAAATGCACAGCATTGCTAGTTTCCTACAATTTTTTAGCAGGCAACTTCATGCATTTTTACTCTCACTGAAAGAAAATGCGTTCTTTTTATTATTCTGTGTCTTACTTTGTACAAGGTAAATTGCAGGCAAAGATCTATATGCAGTGAATCAAGTAAGTATTGATTCTCTGGGCAATGTTAGTAATAATAGGAACCTATGGTTATACTAGATATGTCATTTTGTAAAAAGCATCCTTTTTAGTTTGCATGAGATGGTTAATCAATTTTATGTGCATCTCCTTCAAGAAAAAATGGCTTTCCAAACTCCTAGAGAAAGAATATAAATTCTTTTATGAATGTGGCAGTTGCATCTATTTGGTCTTACTACTTGTACATGAAATTGTATAGGAACTTGTGGGCAGAGTACTAGTCTTGACTCTAAACCTAAACATCTGGCCTTGAGCATGTGTGAAACGATGCGTTATTTACCAGTGAACCTCTGAATCCAATGGCATCTACTCACAAGACACATCTGCATATTTGCAGCGTGGCTACCTATTTTTATGACTGGACTCTGAATGAATCCAATTTTCAAAGGACAATGTAAATTTATTTGAAGTAGTGGGATTGTTATTAGGACTTATTTCTAAATAGCGTCCTTTGCTGACATTCAGTTTGGACCATGGCCTCTCTTATAAAATAGACACCATCACATTTCTTTTCAACATATTATGGCAAAAAAACCATTAAAGACAAAGTCATGATTTCTGTTTTCCAATGTTTTGCCAATTTTGTGGTAACTACAGAAAGTTTTAGCTGTTTTTCTAACATGCTGCTGCTCTTGCCTCCAGCTTCTGAAGACTGTGACCCCATAAACCTCCTGTCTGTAGAGATAGCTAACGCTTTAATTGATCATTAGTAGACTTTCAAAATGAGTTTCCATCTGCCAAAAGATTAAGTGTCTTAGGAATTGACTTAGAGCAGTTTGATGCATGCAGGATAAATGCAAGTGCCTTAAAAAAGCACTGCTAGACCACAAGTTCTTAAACACTTGCTTCTGAAGTACTTAAAATGAGAATTCACTAGCTCATTTTCAAAAACCAAAAAGCAAAACTTAACGAAAATGTTGAATTTAACCTTAGAACAAACCATGCAAATTTCAGCAGCTTTAACTTGTGACGTGCGTTTTTTGTTAAATTAATTTATTCCAACTTTAAAAAGCACATGCTTTGGGCCAAGAAAATGGTGAAAACTTTTCTACTAGCTGTGCTTGAGAATACTGAGCAAAAACATCTCCATGTTTTATCACAATTTTTCACAATTACAGGGGTTGCTTCTCCTTCTGTTTTCTTTAAACTTTTACCTTTTAGCGTACTTGGAGTGATTTTTACACATTTTCATGTTGCTTTCTCTCTTGCCATTTTCGTACAAGCCACTTTTCGGAAAACTTCTACCATTGCGATAACACTTACAGTTGTTACTACAGAACTAATGGCTTCTTTCTTAGGTATCTGAAAAATCAGTGCTATTTAACTCAGTTAAGAACAGATCTGGCTGGTAAGAATACTATTCTGGCTGTGTTAGAGCTGTCAGCATTGTTGTAGAAGAAAATACAGGAACTGCAACTGTCCTACAGCAGTGCCGAAAGGTGGACGTGATCTGTGTTGCGTAGGTTAGCCATCACACTTAGCTGTAGTTACGGGTTCCTCGTTAGTGTTTGTCTTGTGACCCCAAAATGGGCAACTGCAGCGATGTTTACATTCTTCCTAGTGGTCCTTTAATGCCTTCTAGAGTACATGCTTTTAGGACTGCTTACAGTTGTGGTAGCTGAGACAGCAGAGCAGCTGGCATGGAAATGACAGTAAAAAGATGTAGGTGGATGTTCCAAATTCACATTTTTTTTTTCCCAAATGTCTGTGTCTTCCTCTTGTTCGCTACTCAGACTAGGGGAAAACGTGTCTAAACGCACAGTTTTATATATAGTCACTAGTGGGTGTTGACACAACACCTAATTGATTGGGGCCATAATTATAGGGAGTGGAAAGCAAAGGATACTACTTTTGCAAATAACACTGGGAAGATTAATCTTACCTAGGTATGAAAGGTTGCATTCTGTTTGCCTTGTCAGGCAAAGTGGAAAATACTGGTATCGTCAGTGGCATATCGATTTATGACAGGATGCTGGAGCTGGT
Source organism: Larus michahellis (assembly GCF_964199755.1). Lineage (NCBI taxonomy): Eukaryota > Metazoa > Chordata > Aves > Charadriiformes > Laridae > Larus > Larus michahellis. Next base: position 37,760,668 of record NC_133903.1, on the reverse strand, counting down.
TTAATATAGGTTGTCTCTAAAAAGCAAGATTTATTTACTTATTTATTTATTTTACTTTATTTGCCACATGTTGATGGGAAAGCATCCATTTAAGGAAATGAATATGGGTAATGTTATTCTGTCAAAAACTGCAATGTTTGAAGAAATAAAAAAAAAAGAGGAAAAATAAGATCTTGACTTCCAATTTGATAATAATGGAATATGAAGGCCAGATTGTAACTGTAGAAGTTCATTTCAAATTTAAATATTTAGCATTTTCACTAGTCCGCGAATACAAGAAAATTTATTACATTAAGATGGAATTTAGATCTTTGACATGAAGCTGATATTTTCATAGTGTGAAAAATATCAAGCTGACATTATACTGTCTCATTTGATGACTTCCAAATGTCAGAGTGCAGTAACTTATTCATAGGGACCTCAGTGTCTTGCGATAGTGTCAATTTAAAAGACATTTACATCGGCTTTTTTATTTAAACATGTAAAATGGAATATGCAAAGTGGACGAGGAGAAGGGGGAAAGACCAGGGGCAAGAAAGTTCTTAATAATAGAGTGAGGCACTTTTAAGGCTAATTTCCACCAAAGCCTGACAGCTGCACGGGCAGCGCTTCTGACAGCTCCCCTCTCCTTCCCCTCATGTTATTTCCCTCATTCCCAGCTCTGCACTCTCATGTTTCTTGTGATTTCAACACAATTTAGGGGATTAAAAATAGCATGGTATACTTTCCTGGAAAAGATTTAGTAACAATGGAAAGATATTGACTATTTTGAGACGATTGTACCTGGGACTTAATGATACCATTGGCTGAAGAAGAGCTCAGACGGATTACAGAGCCACAACAGTTGAATACAGGCAGCATAAATTTATATTCTGTTTAAAACTTTATGAGGGTGCGTGGCTGCGCTTCAGCTGACGGTCTACAGCCCCGAGGACGATGAGCTTACTCCTTTTTGTGGGTCGGAGACTGTCACACCTCGGCTGACGGAGGCGGGCCGCTGCGGAGGGCGGCCATTTTGTTGGGCGCTGAGGGAAAGGCAGCCTCCCGCCACCGCCTCCGGTGCTGCCCGCGGTCGCTCGCTGCCTCGGAGGCTGCCGGCCTGCTCGTCCCCTGACAAGCCTGCCTGAACCGAGGGGGAGGCCGGGGTGGAAGTGCCCCACCGGCAGCCATGCTCTCCCTGGGGCGCGGGCCGGGGTGGCGGCGGCATCCCCTGCCGGCGGACGCCGGCAGGGGGCGCCGCCGCCACCCCGGCCCGCGCTTTCGGCCGCCGCCGCCATGTCGGAGCTGGCGCTTGAGGAGCTCTCGGCTCTTTCCGCCATCTACTGCGAGCCGGACGCCTGCGAGGTGCTGGCGGTCTCAGGTGAAGGCGGCCGGGATCCTCTGCCGAGAAAACCGCGGGCCGGCAGGCTCTCGCCGCCCTGCTCAAGCGACACACGGCGCGGCGGCGGCGCCTCAGCCGGTCATCCTCCCCGGTGACGGGGGGGGGGGGGTGGGGACGACGACGCTCTGCCCAGCGGGGCAGCACCGGCTTAATCTCTTTATATTAGCGGCAGCGTCAAAGATAGGTGCCTTCTCGGCTTTCCGTGCCCCATTGTGTATTTTTCTTGCTGGCCTCTTTGTAGGGGACAAGGCCTACTTGGGCCCTCAGTTGTAATTAGCGACTTTCTTCATTCCCGCCCTGTGTGGAAGCTTGCAGTAGGTGAAGGGCAGCAGTGGGAATGGGCTAGCTGCTGTGTGGGGGAAATAAGCAGTTGCATCTCCCACATGTAACAAGACCAGGCATTTATCCTGTAGTATTTAATAGGGGTGCAGCTGTTGCTGTGGATAAGAAGCCTTCCGTCATCTCTCTCTTTTTCTGGGTGTAGGGTGATAATCTGAGCCTTACGATGTGCCGTACGTTCTCTAGCTTCAGCAGTACGTGTGTGGCTGTAGGTTTTACAGGGTACTAAGGCTAATCTCCCGTGTTCGTCGTAGGTAGGGAAGTGAGAAGATTTGTAGTGCTTGCCTGGGAATGAGGTGACCGTAGACATCTCTACTCCACATTTTCTGCACCAGCCATGGTGGCCACTGATCAGAACGTAATTTTAGGAGGTGACTTTTATCAGTCTTTGCCGTCACAGTGCTGTGAAGATGCGCCTTCAGCAAGGCAGAGTAAATCTCAGTAGTTCCAGTGTTAAACAGCAGTTACTATCAGGCTTAAAGAAAGTGTCAGGTGGGATATGCAAGTGTTGCACGTCTGTTCAGATCCAGATCATAAGTAAGTTTTGCTTAGTGCCTACCACAGATGTGACAACTCTCCTATATATTTGTTCGATATATATATACACACACACACACACACACAGAATATGCATATATTCTGTATCACTTACTATTCCCCGGTGTCCTGGGAGCTATTGCAGCATGCTGCCCAGCTCCCCAGTTCAGCGATGGCCAGCAAGCAGCTTCCTGCTGGTTGGAATGCAGTAAAGTCCTGGAGAATGCTGTTAAAAATGGATCCAGTGGCCTGACGTCAGATTTTGTCTGGTGTGTATTCAGGCCAAAAGAACCGGGATTGATAAGGAAACGCTCTTTTTACTGTGAGGGTGGCCAAGCACTGGAACAGGTTGCCTAGAGAGGTTGTCGAGTCTCCATCCTTGGAGATACTCAAAAGCCATCTGGATGTTGCCTTGGGCAGCCTGCTGTACGTGGCCCTGCGTGAGCGGGGAGGTTGGACAAGATGACTTCCAGAGGTCCCTGCCAGGCTCAACCATTCTGTGATTCTGTGAAAATAACTTTGTGTTGCTTTGGTGTGAAGTTATGTGTGTCTGCTCTTGAGTGACTCACTGTAACTATAAAGTTACAGAGAATTGAATAAACCTTGAACTTTTATTTGAAAATAGTTGTTGAAATAGATTTGCACAGAACAGCAAGTGGTTATTTGAAAAGAGGACTTTATGTGTAGACAGCCTCAGAGGGATGAAGACATTAGTGTCTGCATGGAGCACAATTAACTGAGGTAATCTAAAAGCAGAATTGTTTTGTTTCTAGATCTACATGGCACTTCTTGCTCCAGTACAGGCAGGTAATTCTGCCATTTTATTTTTTTACTTGGTATTTAGAGTTGTATTTTTAAAATATGATTGATGAAATGTTTCAGCTGAGTTTTATATTCTTAAAATCAAAAAGTTCAGGAATGTTATTTCAGGCATAATTTGAAAATACAGTATCCAGGCTTAGCAGATGTTTATTTTAAAAAACGTGAATGTATCTGAACATTGCATATGCACGTCTGTTCCTCCAAATCTGTTAGAAAAATATACACACGTCCTTCTCTGTGCTTCATATACAGAAAAATGATTTTGTGTTTATAAGTTACTGGGATGAAAAAAGGCTTAGAAACTTTCCTGGGACGTAAAGTGAAGTGCCATATTACATTTATATTGATGTTATGTGACCTTGCAGGGTCTTTAGCCAGCCTGTGTTCGTGATATGTAAGGATCATGCATATTGATTTCCATCGTTTTCTGCTAGAATTGAAAAAATTATTTACAACAATGATGATTGGTAGTTTTCTTTGAGAATTTACTTCTGCTTTACGTTTGAGCTACCAGATCCTGTAGTTTGTATACAATTAAGTTTTGCTGTATTCGTTAGCTTACATTTGCTTTATCTCTTCAAACCATATAAATTATCACTGACAAATGGTCTACAGAAGTAACTTCCAGTAAAACTGTTATGTTATGCTATCTCTAATACATTAAGAGTAATTTGCCTGTAGATCCACAGGATCAAAAAGGGGGCCATTGGGGATTTATGGTTTTGAGAGATGTAAGAAAATGCTTTCGCAGGTCTCTTGGTATGCTAAAAACTTTGGCTTTCTGGAATTTAACAATGCAGTATTCAGAATTTAAAATACATTTTTATCAAAACCAATATGTTGATGAATTTAAATAAACTAATTACAGCATATCTATTTTACCTCACATATCTATTTACAAAGATTAGTGTTACAGATAGAAATCCATAATTTACTTGTTAATCTGTTCTCTTCTGGTTTGCTCACCAAGCTTGCTATAAAAATATATTTATATATTCTAAGCTTGTACATTAGTAGGTGCCATTTTCTGAATTTAAAAATAGACTGCATGTGTTGCATAAAATGCCTTTGGGCAGGAGAGGAGGGGGATATCTGTCTGGTTGACATGGAACATAAGAAAAAATCTGAAGTATGCTAGAGCTAAATATACTGATAAGCATGCAGCTAGGGGGGAAAATGAGTTAAAATGTATTGAGCTTAGTCTTATTAGCACATTAAATGCCAGCAGAACGGTCAAACCCAACCTTTTATTTCAGAAATAATCACTATTTTGCTGTGAAGACAACTCAGACCTTGTAGCATGTGCAAACAAAGGAAGTATTTCTTTAGAGCCTCGTTACACAGGGCGACGGAGGTTCGCTCTTTGTTCTGCCAGCCGTCTGCAGTGCTGGTGCAGAAAATGGATGCTGGAATGTTTAAATAAACTTTAGACACTGTAGCCCCACAAACGTTTTGAACCAATTCTCCTTTTTGAAAAGTAAGTCTGAAGCAGATGTAAATGAGCACGGCTGGGCTTTTTGCGATGGCTCAGGGTAATACACCTTGGGATGCGAGGCTGCGCTGCTTCCTTCGGATTAGTTCATCATCACAGGGAAAGGTGTGAGATTGTTGCAGGCTTAAGAATATGATCACTGCAGCAGGAGGCCCTTGCCGAAGGGGCAAGGTTGGCCTGTCTGTTTATCCCTCAGTTACTTCTGAGTTGGTGAGATCTGTTATGACAAGAAAGTGAAGAAATCCTAGGAGGATTATCAGAAAGGTAACATGTTTTTCTGTCACTGTAATTAAGCTGGCAATAGAGTAGTATTCTTCAACTCATTTATAGGCTGTGCATTTTAAAATTTATTGGCAGCATAGTTTAAAATAAAGTACTTCATGGGCAGGAATATAGTAATGTTAATACTGTTCAGCCAAATGCCGCTTGCTTTCAGCTGGCCACGTACCTGGTGTGGCTGCCCTGTGTACAGGGCAGCTGGAAGGAGGTGGGTCGGCAGGGACTGTCTGTGCAGCGCGATGCGATGCTCAGGTGTGTGTGGAGACCCTCCATGGTGGCTACGAGGGTGCTGGGGGTCCCAAGAGGTGCAGTGCAGGCTTTTCATCTTCTGTGTGTGGTTATGTGTCCGGAGCCTAGCATAATGGCAGAGGAGCTATCGTTGCTAGTGCCCTGTAAGAAACATTTGTCAGGGCAGCAAAAGGCAGACATTGGAATGGGAAGGCTTGGGGTCCTCCTGCATAGCTATGGCCTGTGAGTGAGGGCCACGTGCTGCCTGATGGGCGCTGTGGAGACTGGAGTCTCTTCCAAGCCTGGTACATTTCTGAGGAATAAACTTGTCTTACAAATAGTCTGTAACCTTTCATTGGGTCTCAGAAGATTGGAGACCAACTCCCATTGACATGGAATGAGGCTTTGACATATAGCATGTGTAGTTATGTGCGTGGTTGGGTGTGATGTCATTTAATTCACTGGATTTGCATCCACTAGTTTCAGTGCTGGATTTGATTCTGGTTTTGTAGCAATGGTTTGTAGATGTTTGGAGACTTCTTTGTAGTAATGCTAGAGTTTGATTATTGGGTTTGGAGGGTTTGCTTTTTTTATTTTGTGACTGCTCTGACCTAGAGTTATTTGTATGACCCAGGAAGGAGGTTTGGAAACAAGCCCTTAGCTAAGCTTCTCTAAAGTGCTTCTGTCTGTCCAAGCCACTTTTAGGATCTTTCATTTATTTAGTAGGGTTCAAATATAAAATCATAGAGAGCACTGAGGGTGGTTAGCAGCATCAGCAATACTAATAAAACATAATGCAACTGACTGTCATGTAAAGGAAGGTAAGATGAGGTAGGGGGAGAAGGTGGCAAGTCACTTCAAAAGAGCGCCTCTGAAACCCAGCACTGCTCTAATCTGCCTTTCAAATCCGGCTTCTCCTGCCCTCCTAGAATGAACCAACCTGACGTTTTAGCAATTTTTTAAAGAAATGGGGTGAGGTGTTTGGAACGCATCAAAAGGGTCAAGCAGAGAACATCTGAAGAAGAGCATCTTTTATCTGATACCCTCTTTCTCATTGCAGAGGAGGAAAAGTAGGTTAGGTCTTTGTCCTCGCATTTTTCTTCATGAAGTTTTGTATTGTTTTTCTGTGAAACATGTTTTAGTCCAGGTTTTATTGCAGGAATTACTGTACATAACTTTCATATTCATTGTCTTTGATTATGTGATTTTTCAGGAGGATGTGGTCTTTTGCCCTTCCTGTTATGTACTGCATGTATTCTTTTCACTCTGAAAATATTTCTGTTCTGAAGTAGACCAACAAGACGTTTTGAGTAGATATGTGGGTATATATATGCATATTTTTATATAAGTATGTGTGTATATATATGTATGTATGTAGTATCTAGGGTCAGATGTACATCAGAGATGTTTTAATTATGACAGTCCAACTGTTGTAGAGAAGTTGACAGAGAAGAATTAAGCATAGGTTCCCTGAAAGTTGTAGGGGACAAAGAATCTGACTTTTTTCTTTTCAAATCTCTCTAGGGTAGAACTGCTTTTGAAATCTTCAAAAATACGTAGGACAAGTCTACTTACCTTGCGCTGATATTGATGGTAGACATCCTACAGGTTTCTCTGTGAGCAAAGTTAGGGCAGCGCTGAGTCCATCCAGAAAAGTCTGTATTTTTGGTTGTCCTCGCTGCTACTATTGAGCTGTAGAAGCTGACTTATGTGTTTCTGAGAGACAGTTCTTTATTACTGACTTGTCTAGACTTTGAAAGAGCCAAAAGGTGTGAATGCTTTTTAGAATGTGTTAATAACTTTCCTTCTAGTATAATATGGAAGTGTTTCATTCCAGGATCCCCGGCAAGTATAGCTTGAGCCATTGGTTGCAACCCCCCACCCCACAAAAAAAAACCCTTACTTTATATGGAATGGCAGTCATTTGAGTTGAATTGTTAAAGAAAATAACATGACTTAATAATATATATATATGTATTTCAACTTCAAGCAAACTATTAATGTTTATTTTTTGATACTTCCCAGAGACGCATGGAATCACGTTTAGAATTCAAATCAGCGTGAAAGAACTACTGGATACAGATGTACTTTTAAAGCTGTTATTTCATTTACCAGTCAATTATCCATCAACTCTACCGGATATTTCTGTTAACTCAGACCAGCTTACAAGGGCCCAATGTATGGACGTGAAAGATAAATTACTTGAACAAGCAAAGAAGCATCTTTCTGAACCCATGGTACATGATCTGATTCTTTGGATACAGCAGCATCTTAAGTATGTCGTTAAGCAATCAGCAACAGTTTGCAATGAAAAACCTACTTTGTCAAAAGGAACAAGTACAGAGGATGGTATCTGGATGCTCCTTTTGCATTTAGATCACATGAGAGCAAAGGCAAAATACGTCAAAACTGTGGAAAAATGGACTTCAGATCTAAGGCTGACTGGAAGACTGATGTTCATGGGCAGGATAATATTGATTCTTCTTCAGGGTGACAGGAGCAACATTAAGGTGCAGGAACAATGAATGTTGACTAGTTCTATCGATTTACCACTGAAACCTATGTGTCTGAATTTTTTGTGTGTGTTTTTCTAAGATTAACAGTTTTGGAAACAGATGGATCATTAGGAGACCAGGAAGGCCCAACAACTTTATTCTGTATTTAAGAAAAAGAAGTTATTCTATGAGAAAGAAACCAGTTATACCCGTAGACCTGTGGCCTGTATTGCTTTGCTTCCCACTGTAATTATACCCCTGTATTCCCTGTCTTTCCTGACTGTAATGTGCCTAGGTTTGGGCTCCTGTATTCTCCAAACGCCCCAGAAAACTGAAAATTCGTGATGAGAAATTAATAACACATATTTTTAGCTCATTTCTGCCTCTTTCCTTGACTGACATCACATGGGGATCCTACTGCATGCCTAGGCTTTGAACTCCTTACGAATTTCTGTACTTACGTACTTTGAACTTCTGTACTTATAAATTGCCACCACTTTAGGCAGGTTTTTGTGGTAATACTGGAGAAGAATGTTTTGGCTTTTCAAACTCATGTTCTCTAGATCACTTAAGACTGGGCTTAACTTCAAGCTGATGGATAGAAATGGCCATGCACCTCTTGGGATTGGCACTTTCAAAGTTTGATTGCTATGTTCTGAAAAAAATCTGTATGTTTCGTTATAGATTTTTGTATTTTACTAAAATTCAAATATACTAGGTGATATTTAATGTTTTGTTCTCTTTTGTCATTTAGGAGTACTTGATTCTTCAGAAAACTTCTAAGGTAGATGTGGACTCAAGTGGAAAGAAATGCAAAGAGAAAATGATTAGTGTACTGTGTGAGACAAAAGTACAGTCACAGCATAAAAGGTATAATTTAGTACTGTTGTGGATAGAAAAGTAACAGAGTCGATAATTACATTCTGACAGATCTAGGCATACTCATGAGTTTCCCTTTTACAATGTAGGTTTCAGACGTTTGAAGTCAAAGAATATTCAACGCTGGATGAGCTGCAAAAGGAATTTGAATCTGCAGGACTTACAACTCTTTTCTCTGAGTTTGTGCCTCCTCTCTTAAAATAAAATGAAAAGAAAACACTGAACTCTTTGACCAAAGCAGTGGTTGACTGCAGATGCTGATGGAAGATCAAAGGACTAATTTGGCAAACAACGTTAAAGCTTTTCTGCAAAAAATGCTAGAAGTAGCCATCCTCTTGCAAGACCAAGAAGGCAATTCATACATTAAGAATTGACAATGTTTTGACATTTATATGTTCATGGCTTTTTCCAAGGAATCTGGAGTTAATTGTGAGAATTGCATGGCAAGCATGAGAGATTGTGAAGAAATCATGTTAAAATAATAGTCTTCTAGTTACACTCTGTTTTGCAATCCCTGTTTTTCAATGTTTTGGTTATTATCTCTCATGGTAGTGGTTTTTTAAAATGGACTGCTAGAAAGCATGATTAATTCTGCTTTGAAAGCTTAAATGAAGATATTTCTATAAAAAGCAGAGCAAACACAGATTTGAATATATGAGGACAGCATATACTTAATATCCCTTAGGTATTCATCTGCTAACTTTTCCTTCTCCATTTATTTGACTATAATTGCTAGACTGTTGATTTAAAGAAAAAGTTCATGTCACTTGAGGCCTGAAAAAACTTATAAGTGTCTTCTTGGATGTTAGTTTTTATTCAAAAATGTATAAAAACACCCAAGTGGAGAATTTAAATTGATTAAAAAGCTAAGGTAAAGCCAGTTGTGGTATTTTCTTTGTTAGTTTACAGGTTCCTTTTTGCACTTTATCTGGTTTTACTGTCTGTGCCTCTTCAGATACTAGATACCTTGATTCAATTAAACTGTCAGAGCAGTATGTATACAGATTTCAGTCTTCTCTCTCTCAAGACTTCTGGTCAAGTCTTCTGTCATTTTAGAAGCTGGTAAGTTTTAACTGGCTATTAAATTTTCCTTTAGCATTTTTTTTTGATTGGTGAGTGGCCTTGGCCAGTTTATAAATTTTTTTATTACTAGTCTGTGTTTTACTTCAGTATAATATTACAAATTGTATACATCAGTTTTACAAATGAAATTGTGCAAGTTCTGTTTCCCTGGGGAGAATTGGATACTTATTTCTTATAATTATTAATGTCCTTTTGTTTCTATTTTACCTGATACCATTCTCTAGCAAGACTAGACGAGTTGTCCAGTAGTAAAAATTTTGAAGTCATGAGTTTCTCAGTAACTAGTAATGCCATCTCAATTGGTTTTAGCATGTAGCTAGACATGTGCTTTACTGCTGTCTAAAACTCACTCCCAGCAGCCAAATGTCTCCTGTATTCTTTGTTAACTGAATAGATTTGATCAATTCAGTGTAAATTAAATTCTCTCTGTTGTACTGGGGGAAGACTGCTACAATTTGGTTAGTTCCTGCAGTGTGGTTTGGCGAATCATGATGTAAGATATTCTGATTTCCAGTTTCATACTCAGACCATGAGCTCACACCTCTTTCTTTATGTATACTAGAAAAGCAACTAAAGCAAACTATTAATATTTTTAGGTTTTATTATTTGAGATATCAAATGTGTAAAGGGTTTTAGACGATTTGAGAGTTTCTTAAATTTTTAAGTAGTTTGGTAATTTTCCTAATATGGAGTGTCTGAAATACGTATGTTAGCATGTTATTTTAAGCCCTGAGGCTTATTTAATGAGACAGTAGCAGAAGCTCTTAATGAATCTTTCATGTATAGCACGTATAGTAGTACTTCAAGCACAGTAGAAAACAGACTGGGTTAAACAGGTTTTACAAATCTGTTGTATATTATTTTGAAATTGCTTCCTGAGAGAAAGGAAATCTAGTTTTCTATTATTTTAAGTGTATGCAGAAATGAATTTTTACTTTTATAAAGAAGAATAAAACACAAGTATCTTTAAAATATTAAAATAACATATATTCTAAATGATAATTTTCAGAATTGAGCTATTCCCAGTTAAAATATCTATGTTGAAAAGCTGTATGTCAGTGGAGTATAAAGTCTTGAAAAAATGCAGAGGCTCTCTCCTTATACTATGCGATAGAGCTGACAAGTATCAAAACCAAGAAAAGGCCTGTGCTTGTACAGTGTAAGGAAACGTGATCAGTATCTCCCTGCAAATCTAAATGTTGTAGAGTTATGCCAGATGGATTTTATGTCCTCAGCCAGATCTTTACTTTAAAATGCTCCACTTTTCTGCAAAAAGAATAGTAAGGTACTTCAGCACAACCTGTATCACAATCTTGGCCATTAAAGTCTAGTCGGGGCCCTGTCCAATTGTGTAAACCAGTTGTGTATTCTTTCTCTTGATTTTGGGAATTGGCTTGAATAGTGTACCTAATCATGTGATCTCAATTGCGTGTAACTACAAAAATAATTGAGGTGTACAGTTGTGGTGGTCATCTTTCTTGCAAGATATGATGCAGACTGTCCAAATTTTTCCTCCCTACTACAAAAGCTACTGGAATTAGCTGCGTAAGAAAGACCATTTGTGGCGTCAGTGGTTGCCAGTTGCACTTGGATATAAACTTACGTATTTTCTTGAATGTTATTGCCTGATGCACTCCTGGTTAACTCTTTGGTCAGAGCTAGCATTCTGCAACAGCCAATTTTAAAAATTAAAAGAAGTTAAAGAACAGATGACAGTTGGGTGAGTTGCAACTCTGTTCTGGTCTGTGCTCATCTTGCTAAACGAAGTTGTGGTAAGAAGCTAGTTGATTTCTGTGTTTCAGGAGTTGTAAAAAGCAGTTTATACAATGGATTTTTATCATAGTTGAATTTATTACTCACTAACTTATATTGGACAAATCAACAAGTCCAGTGTAGGAAAGGACTGCAGTTTTTTTGCTTGGTTTGATGTGCTTCAGAAGAATTACAAATCCGATCAGCTTGATACTGTTCAGACAGCAAAGAACATGAAAACTGATGTCAGTCTGATTCTGTCAAAGCAAATGCTTTTGCCTACCCATCAATCAGTCACTTGTTCTGAAGGGTAGGAGGATATCTTGTGTTCAGACAAGTAAACAATATTTTTAAAGGTTGTTCTTTTGGAAGGATATTGCAGCTGTCTGTTAACTGATGGTTTGTTTGCATTTGTTGTAAAAAGAGATGGGCAAGCCTGTGAGCCCCTGGGGCACAAAAGTCATCGAAATGCATACTGTGGTGCATGTTCTGCCCTCCAAGGGAACTGAAGCAGACACAGGAGAAGAAAACAGGGAAATGAAATCAGAACTCCTGAGAATAGTTAGAGAGCGCGTATCAGTGTCTAAAAAGTTAGTGAGGTGCATATAGCTATCAGAATCAGACAGTCAATTGCAAGGAAAAAGAAATCCACAAAGAAAAAAATGGTTTAACAAATAAGAAGCTGGCTTTCTTGTGGATGTTGTATTATATATATCCACAATAATATATATATATTGTAATAATATACATATGTATATATAAAATATATAATATTCTTCGAACAGCATCATTGGTAAAATCTCATTTCCTGTGGACTTGCATGTGTCTAAACAATTGCACACATGAAGCCCTTTCTTGCAGAAGAGATAGTCATGACAATGCTTTCCCAGGTGGGTTCTCCAATGCCTGATGTTGATTGTGCTCTCTGCATAAATCGTAAAAGTATCAATAGCATTTGTCTTCTCTGTCTGCTACCTCTTCTCATCAAAGTTACAGGAACTTGGTTGCTTTCAGGTTTTTAACCTCTCATTTTAATTGAAATTAGTTGAATTCAAAAGTTCTAGAAGAATTTTGTACTAGAAATATGTGGTGCAGTATAAATATGGACAGCACAGCCACATAACTGTAGTTTCCTTTGAAAATCAGGCTAAAATGAAAGCTCTTGCAATAGGACTGACAACTTGAAGAATCAAGTTTTTAGGAAAAAAATGAGGTTTGATTGGTCTTTTTGAATCCCTTGGCGTATTAAGTGTGAAGAAAACAAAAAATAGATTAAGAAAGATACATAGAAATAGGAGCAAAACCCCCAACCCAGCATCAGCCTATTTGCACAGTTGTTTTTGCATGAATACGTCGCATCCAAAGCATCCATTCTATTCTGGAAAAGACGTGCTCGATCCTCAGAAGGGTGTGTGAAGCTGCAGTGGAATGAATGCCGTGGGTGGGCACCTGCCAGTCTCGAGAAGAGATGGCACTGGCTGTGTCGGGCAGGTTTGTTGGCAGACGACACGCGTTCACTTTTTCTGCTCCTTTCATATGATTTAGGAGTGTCTTATGTCTGCATTTTCAGTGGTCTGAGAAGGATAGCCTGGCCATCTGTGCCGCTCTTTGCTCTCACTACCCTTTGGGTGGCAAGTGGAAACTGAAGGAACCAAAAGGGCAACATGAGATACAGATAATTTTTACTATTACATGTAACATCAGGTCTGGCTACATATGTATGCTGCTACTGTGGCAGAGTAGGGATGTCTGTGGAAGGAAGGACATTAGAGTGCTAACAGATTAAATTACTCAATTCTGCAAGAAATCAATCTTTCTGCAGTTTCGTTTTTTTTAGAGTTGTCACTGACCGCCACTGTGACTAAGGTCTGTAGATAAAACCATCTCTGTCTTGGTAGAGGGAGGAGCTGGAATAAAACTCCCTTCTTTTCTGTATTAATCTCTTAAGGCATTATTTATAGCATGCATATCTACTATTTAAATTTAAGGCTTTTTATTATGATCTCCTGGAAAGAAGGCTTTTATGAGCAGCACATGTTGTGAAGCAGGCGACCATTCGGGAGAATAGCATGACTTCAGTGAGGCATGCCAAGGTCCAGAGGAGGGAAATATTTTCAATGGGGGACATTGTCAGTGTTGGGCATTAATCAGCTTTTTTTACTTATTCAGTCTCATTAAGATTATAATTCTATAATTATAATTATTCAACCCCCCTCCCTATTTGCTATTTGTTGTTACAGGGAGAACAAGACACTGTTGGAACTCATAGATGAAAATCCTTGACATAATCAATTAAAAAAAATGAAAGTAGATTTGATTGTTTTGTGAATAAGGCTTTTTGTGTTTTTGTAGTTCTAGCTAATTTTCCTATAATAAGACTATTTATTTCTTATTTCTGTGTGAACGACCCACAAAAACCAGAGAGATTAGTATGAATTATAGGCAGAAGTGCTGTAATGAGCCTGAAGAAACTTCATAGTGGAAAAATATTTTGGTTACATAATTTCTTTTAAATACAGTTTAGTAAACCGCACGTATGGATGATTTAAAACTAGCATCTCTTGATTTGTTTGGCTTTATCTGTGAAAATACAAATGTAATCATATTATAGTTCATTTGAAATAAGATGATGAAATGTTACACACACTGTATTTCTGCCAGAGTTCGAAACTGAAATTGCTTATATTATGAAATAGTGCAGTTGTTGGAATCAACTTTCATATATCTTATAGTTGTATTAAACATTATCATCCTGTCTCTTCGTGCATAACACATGCAACACTGGCAGCACTCTTTTCTTGTTTTATATTTTATACGTGTACTTAATTTTATGTTGTTATGCAAGAGTTATGATTGTTTTTAGGCTTAATTATAGATATAAATGGAACTTGAAATGTAAATATTCTAATAGCATTTTGCAGTTACTGTTCTGTGCTATGTTCATATATTGGCTTTTATATCGATATTAGTTTGTGTTTTCCAACCTCCCAGTATTAACCTGCAGTGAAGAGAACTCTTCAGAGTGACAGAAAAATTTGCCTACAAGACAGATTCACTTAAGGAATTCTTTGGACTCCGAAAATGAATTCCTTAATATTTGCAGTTAATTATGTATTCAGGTGCTTTAATTTTATTCTGGTAAGGTAATAACCATTACACTTTTGCTTCTCTTTGTGTTTCTTAATGTAATACAAGTAATCTGTTTGTATCCTGCATTAGAACATAGCTGATCATGGAATTGCTTTCAATATTTTATCAGTATTCCCATTATAGGTATCTAAGATTTGTTATATGTATACATTTTTATCTATTATAACCTGAATGCTGAGTCATTTTAGGATGAAACGGTACAAAAGATCTCTGAGATCATGAGAACACGGGCACTACTTTGTGCTGCATATTGTGACCTTTTACCTTTCTGAGAACAAGAAACGAAGACTGATTTCTGTGGGAAACAGTGAAGCGATCACAGTTTTCTTGAGCTGAATTTAACTGGCCAACTCAACTGTGTTATAGTAGATCGCGGTCCCTGCTGGTTGGAGGCAAGGTACTCTGTAAGCCTTTATGGGGCCACATCTAACTGCTCCACTGAAGCCATTAGCTGGGTATTTCTTGAACTTTAGGTAGAGAATTGAGGGAGCTAATTTCACCTATGCAGAAAACAAATGCTTGACTGCTGCCTGATCTGAGCTTTACATCAGGAGAGCAGCCTGATGCTCCTTTTACATTAGTGCCACAGGGGCTAATAACCTAAAGTTTACACTAGCGCTAGTCAGAGAACGCTGCAGAGCAAAATCAGTGCCACGATTTTAAGACTGAAGGTGCTAAAATCAATGTACCTTTACCGTTCTTGGGACGCACTTTGAAAAAAATCAATGCAAAATGATTTTGTTGGTCTCTGATCTGTCACTAAACTGTTGTAGTATACAGAGGCAGGGTGTGTTTTTATGGGAGTTGATGCTATGAGTACCTTTCAGTCAAGATAATATAAAAAGCAGTTCTCTTTTAACGTAAAATAACTGAGTTACTTGTGAGAACACTGTCCACGTGAGATGCTGAACAGAAGCTGAGCTGTATGGATAGAGCTATGCCAGAGGCTGATTTTTATTTGGTTGAAGTGGAGGTGGTAGAAAGGAACAGACGGCAATAAAAACACTGGTGATGTGGCTCTCAGAGAAGCCAAAAGAAACTTTTTTTGGATTGATTGCTCTCTGTGAAGAGGTTTGGGAATACGAGCAAAGAAATTGCTACTGTATCCAAGCTTCAAGTAGAAAAGCCTGAAATAAGTATGCAGCTTCATTGTCATTTTCTCTTTTTAGCAGGAACAGCGTGTAGAACTGAGAACAAGCAATGGAAGTTTTCGCGGGTATAGAGATGACTAACCTCACTCAAGAGCTGTAGGTGTCTGCAGAGAAATTAGAGCAATTCTTAGAAATTTTCCTCAAATGACCCAGGGATGACAGAGGCTTTGTTGAGGCAACAACCTCCGGAAGTCTCCTAAGAGTGGGAAGGCAGGCTGTCATACCTCCGGGTGGCTGGGGAGATTGGTGGAAGAGGTGACCAGCAGCTTCCAGGAGCAGATTGTCTGCAAAATACGGGCTTTGTGGAAAGCAAGGACTAAGAGGGTTGACAAATCACTTTCTGAAAAAGTTGTCTAGTTTTGTGTGAAACCAGAGAACACAGGTAAGTGTTTAATTTTTGTGACGCTTTTTCTGCATTGATATTACAGAGACCTGTCTTGGAGCTGTTAGATGGTCCTTGCTCAAATAGTGTGTACCGTCTTGGGAGGCTGATGTATTTCAATTCCACATCTATTACAAAGATCGTTTTGGATGATAAAGGTGGTCGGTGGCATTAGAAGATTTAAGTGCTGCAAACCTATTCTGGGTCAAGGATTTGCTGTGAGATTAAGAGCCACCCTTTAAGTATGGGTTAGACGAGGCACGTCTAATAAGAGCAAAAATGTGAGGGAAAGAAAACGCTCCACTGAAGTGGCAACAAGGGTTCCAGAAAATTGCTTCTGAGGTACCAGTATGGCAAAGGAGGACTTCAAGGTTACCTTTGCATTGACAAGGAGCCAAACGCTAGAAACTCAGCTGGGTGTGAGGGTGTCAGTCAGAGTTTCTGGGCTGCACGGTACCTGGAGAATGCCTGGAGCTTGGCACAGAGCACATGTCTTTCCTGCCAGCCATGCACCAGATTTCTTTCTCTTTTTAATGTTTTATTTATTTATTTAAAGGCAGCTGTAGAAAGGGAGCTGGAAGCTGCTTGCTATGAATTCTGTTATTTACTTCCCATAATGCTATTTATTAAAAGATGCCACAGGTTTCCTTCAGACTAATTTTGAAGAATCAGGGGAATGCTTTTTAAAAGAAAGAAAGGAACAATGATAAAACCTCAGGAGCAGCTGTTCATTTACATATTAGTTGCTGTGAAAAAAATTATCATAAGAAGAAGGATAGTCATAAAGCAGAGCGGGAGTAAAGGCATGTCCCCAAACTGGTCCAGAGTTGCCACCTCTCCGAGCTCCTGGCAGAAGCTGACGTTAGTGCTCAGCGGAGGAGAACAGGTATCTAAGCACTAGTGCCTGTTGCTGGCACTAGAGAGATCTTTGTGCAGGGAAATTGGGGACAGCTAAAGGCAAAGGCGAAGCTTGGAAGCACAGGCAGCACGCTGGTGATTTTTAAGGTCTCTGTTTTTTAACAGACATGGAAGCTGGGCTACTCGATGTGTAACACTGTTTGTAATACCCACAGGAGCACTGCTGCTGGCTCAGAAATACTGATTTGACTGACCAAATCTATTGGAAAGGGTAAATAAATTGAAACAATGTAATTAGTTCCAAAGGAAGAGGGTCATTGTAGAAGGTGAAGCTGTTCAGTACTGGGGAGCCCTGGTTTTGAAAGTTGGACAGTTGGAATGTGCTCCGTAGCTGGCACAATGAAGAGTGAATCACTGGGATTTTTTTGCATAGTTGTTAGTTGTAGCTATGTAAAAAAGGGAAATAATTGATTCTTAGTCTTGTAGTTTATGGATTTTTTCCTATAAATTCATTTAAATATATTCATATTAATATAAATTTTCTATAATTTCTATAAATTCACTGCTAAGTTGAAAAAAATGAGTTGTGGATAAATGTGTAGCAGCAAAAAGAAAAAGTTTTCCTGCCTTTAGGTAGACTGTGAGATTGAAAGTCCTGAGAGAAATTTTAGCTGTTAGGTTTCCTATGGATCTGAAGTAGCAATGGGTTACAGCTCACTGGAAAATTTCTTGCTAACAGCAAACCATTAAAAGTAGAGCAACAAATGTTACACAATTTCAGCTGCTGTGGAATAAACTTCCACAGAGAAAGTTGTGAGTGTGTGTTATAGAGTATTTTGCAGGGACTGTTAGAGGTAGCAGCCAGGGGGGTTTAAGATTTTTCTGGGTAGAGATAAGGATTTTATTTTTATTTTTTTTTTCCTGATCCAGCAGCATAGGTTCTATTTATGCCATTTTCCAATAGCAGAAAAGAAAAGGGATGTACTTCTGGAAGTGTACCGTGAAACGGTAACAGAACTTTTAGCAAATCTGTAGGTCTCATTCATAAGTTTAAAAAAAACCCACCCCCACAAACCCCAAAGCACAGACGCATGGAAATATCAAAGTCTTTCTGAAGGATTCTGGTTCTTTATCCTGAACAGAAGATTTTTTTTTTTTTTTTTTTTTTTAACTTGTGTAACAGACTTATTTTTGTAGTGGCCAGTAGCAAGCAGGAGAGGAAGCAGAGGCCTGGGAAAAGATTACTTTCATGGCAAAACATAGCTTGCGGCAATCAGAAGCGACAGTTCTTAGGTTGTGCATGGATGTATTTGAGAGAGTACTGTCTGCACAGGTAAGAGGTGGGTTTTGTTTTGTTTTGGTTTGGTTTGGTTTTATTCCCTCTAAAGCCAGAGGCGATGCTGGAACACGCTAAAACCTTTGAACGAGAACTAGTATGGGAACAAACAACCTGCAGTAAACCTCAGGTTGTCGCTCCAACGCTGTGTGAGCTGTTGCAAAAGGTAGTCATTTTTCTTTGGATACAAAGTAAAAAGGGTGGACTTTCCACTGATTAACAGAAAACTGATGTTCTGCAGAAATACGAAGCTTTGGCAGTTGTGGAAAATTATTGCACAGTGTGGTAAAAATCAGAAATGTACAGCGGTTAGCAGACTGCCCGTCGTTTGGTCCGTTTTGTTTCACAACGCCCGTCGTACTGAACGTAGACAGGAGAGCAATTAAAAAGGCTTGTGTAGTGATTGGCTTATGATGGCAGCGTCTGTTTTCAGTGATGAAGTGTCATTTCACTGGAAAACAATGTCTGGAAGTGGTAGAGCTTCCCATGGAGGATGCTCGTGGTCAAGGTAGGCCGGGTGTCGCTTCAGTTGCTCCCTTTGCCAATACTGACCTGAAGAGGAGAGCACGGGTTTGCTTGTTGAAGGAATGGGTTTGTGCTGAAGGCGGTGGTCTGCCTTGCTTTCCCGTACGGTCTGTGTAAGTGCAGGCGCTGCCTGAAGGAGCCCCAGACGGGCCTGATTTCAGTCTGGCTGGCCCCAGAACTGAGAAAGCAGCTCTGGCAACTGGGGCTGGAAGAAAGGGGAATGCGATGTGCTTTCTGTCCAGGCAAAGGGGGCAGAGGCTGTCCCTGGCCAACCTTGTGACAGGCACAAGGGGTTAGGTGGGCATCAGAGCTGGTTTTTGGCTGCGTGAGAACTGATCTCGACAGTCCCTCTGGGGGCACCTGACTGTCACCCTCCCCCATTATATGCCACATTATCCCATTAACCGTCCGAGTTGTTACACAGGTTATTTTCATAGATATGGGCAATTGTAGCCCTGACGCTAGGGACCATCTTGCCATCATGAAGACCTTAATTCCACAGCTCTGTGCTACAAAGCACCATCCTTTTGTG
Source organism: Larus michahellis (assembly GCF_964199755.1). Lineage (NCBI taxonomy): Eukaryota > Metazoa > Chordata > Aves > Charadriiformes > Laridae > Larus > Larus michahellis. Next base: position 37,741,447 of record NC_133903.1, on the reverse strand, counting down.
GTTTTACTGTGAAATGTCTTCCCATTTGTAAAGTGTTAGAAAATGACCAAATAGTGAAAGTCAGCTACACAGCAAAACACCGACAGTATGGGGATACAGACTGTCAATCTGCGAAAATCCATCCACTGTCACTTATATAAATGGAACAATAATTGTTTGTTCCTCTTCAGAAATGTAGTTTATGCAGTCTATATGAAGGCAAATTATTTAGCGCGGTGTGAGGAAAATTCTTTTTTTCCTGTCTGAAAGCAATATAATATTAACTGATGAAACCATTAGAAGATACTGAGCCCAATATGAATCCCTTCAGTGGAATACACGATGTGGAGGAGTGGCTTATCTCACAAAAAGCCTGCCTCCATTTTGGAGGTAATGGGTTTTTTATTTTTTCGCTTTCCTAATAATAGAGGAAGAGAGAGGGATAGATCTGCTAGAATACTCTCCTTATCGTCTTTCCAGCCTATGCTCTCATGGAGAGGAGTAGCTGAGAGTTGAAAGGGGAAAAATCCTGACTATTGTGCTTTCCCTGAGATAAGGAATATTTTAGAGTCCCTTGTTTCATGCATGAAGCCTGGTAAAAGGGAGTTATATTAACATATGGAAGAGTTTGGGGGAAAAGCAGATCTTAGCCTTGGGAGTCTGCCTTTGACTCTTGGTTTGTCTGGGTGTTTTATACGTCTTTGAAAATGAATGCTAAAAGGGAGACTATGAGCCACACGGGCTGAAATTGCTGCAGTGACCTCAAGAGGTGAAAGCACAATTGAAAAGGTCTATTTTAAATGTTTAAGGAATTAATAATTGCTGAAAAGTGCAGATTACTAGAGGAACAAGCATCTTATATGCCATGTTACAGACAGATCCGGCACTCATGGGAGGCATTTGTGACAACAGTCTTTCAGTGGGTGACATTTATGTACATGATAAAGAGACAAGACCTCTTTATGTAAAATTTACAATGAGCTTTCTAATGTCATCAGTTTTTTTAGGCTTAAAAAATTCCTTCTTCCTTAATAAAATTAACTCCTCGCGTTCAGCTTTTGGGGGCTGCGGAGGACAGCCCCATGGGCGCGTGTGGCGTCGGGAGGCTGCGGGGACCCGAGGGGGGACGGGGCAGGAGGCTGCTGTCCCGGGGCACGTGGCAGCCGGGAGGGCTGTTTGCGATGGCTGCTGCTGTTGGACTGAGTGTGGCAAAAGAGGTGGAGGGGAAAATGTGTCGTTACTCTTGGGTTTTTTTTTCTGAAAGTGTATTTGGGAGCTGGGAAGGAGCTTTTATATCACTTCTTGGTGACACAGGGCCAGCAAAGAATCACAAAGCAGAGAAGAAATAGAGTGGAAATACTGAATGAGGGAGAAGGAAAAAGACATTGGACTAGAAACTGCTGCTAAAACCAGTGTGAGGGAACGGAGCAGCGAGCGCCAGACGGAGTGCAACGTGTGAAAGCAGGAAGTGTGGATGGAGACCACCGGCTGCAGCGAGGCTTTGCGTGGGTGCCAGAGCCCCCGGCTGCCCTGTACCTGGGGGCTGCGGGTGTCACGCCTGCCTCCCACCTGCCCTGTGGGTAGCAGCCCCCACTTGCCAGTGAGGTGGCAGGTCCCAGTGGCCACAGGGTGCCCGGGGGCTCAGCAGCGGGCTGCCCGTCTGGCTCCCTGCCCCATGTCAGGGGAGAAGCAGAGGATGAGGGTCACTGCTGTGAAGTTCTGCTCCTTGTGTTTCCAACCATTGCCATCTTCTGCACAGGGAGCTTCCCCCGGTGCTGCTCAGCTCTGCGCACAGCCTGACATCTGCCCGTGGTCTCCTCTCTGACCAATCTCGCTTTGCCTGAACCTGCCACTTGGTCTCCCAACCTTTGTAAACCCCTGGTGTAGCCACTGGCTACTTGGACCCCTTGTTGGAGCAAGTGGCTTCTACGTGATGGGAGTCAAGAGGAAACAGTATGTATTGAATTTAATTAAACTGGGAATTTCCACTTGGGGTGAGAACCCTAGTCAGAGATTTGTGGCATTATTCACCCATAATACTTTCAGGTTTACAATGTAAGAATTGATAATAACTCGTAATAGAAGGCCGTAAACATTGTGTCTTTTGAAAGCAGCAAGATTATTCAGTCCCTTGAAAACTTTCAATCAACTAAACCCAGCAATAACTCGAGGTGTCCAATCTGAATTAATTTTAGTAAGAGAAACTCTATATGCTAGAGTTTTTGTTGGGTGATAAGTGGACAAAACTTTGGGTTCAACCATCACCTTACATTCTTACCTTTAAAGAGAAATATTTTGGTTTAGGATATTGTAAGTGGCATCTGCGTGGGGGTTTGAAGGACAAATCCTGACACGCTGTCTCTATAGCATGTATGTGTTTGTCCAATCTTTCTGTATGGAGAAGAGGATATGTACAGGGAGGCTACGGTTTGCCGAGCAAAGCTGTGAAAAGACAACTTTGCACGTGGGCTTGATAAATCCATGGAGGTGAGTGGATGGCTCTGGGGAAGCGGTGGCCCCATGGGGTCTCTGACCACGTGCTTCGGCTGGCCGTGGTCCCTCTGGACCCCCTTTATCCTATTTAATCCAGCAGTAGTAGGTACTAGAGAAGCTTTACAGTGAGAATGTATATTCCCTCTGCTCTCCCAAAACATTGCCTTCTCCCTGAGCCTGCTGTGTCCCTGATTTAATCCCGAATAAGCTGCATTTCGCTAAGAAGTGCACTAACCCATTCAGATACTGTCTTAGATCTGGCAGGCTGCAGCACATCAGAGTATTTTGATAAGCATCATGTCTCCTTGGAAACTACTACTTAGCAGTAACTTGACGCTACATTTGGAGTGTTATGATTAATTTAAGCCTTGCTTCTGCAAAGACACATGGTATGGGCCTCCTCCTACAGAAGTGAGGAGTCTTGTTGAGCTTATCAGAACAGCTCGCGTGTTCGAAAGTGTCCCTGTGGGATTTAGGAGTTCTCTGAATCTCTTCAGGCGCTGCTTTAAGCTCGTTGGTTATAAATCTCACTTGTTATCCTTAGGTATATTTTTAGGAGTCTGTTGCCTAATTCAATATTTTAAAAACATTTCTAAAAAGTCTACCTCTACTGTTATGAATAAATATAAAGCTCCTTCTGAGGCCATTAAGTAGTATTTTAATTAGGCTGGCAAAATTGCTTTTGGCTTGTCTTTAAAGTCTTTAGTATCTTATTTCTATTAACAAAATGGTAATCAACGTTAAATTCTAAAATGTAACCAAAGTAGGTCATATTTTTATTAACTGGAGATAGATAATGAATGTGCCCTATATAAAGATTTGGATTAAATCTTCTGAGATGCTGAGGATAGTGTTTTAATTAAGGTAATCCTTATTTGCATCTAACAAACACTATTGCTACTTAGAAATTTAAGACCTTAGTGATGCATATTAGTGCATTACCTCAACGGATCTAATAGAGATTTAATACTCGTATTTGAAGTAGCAATCTGTCATAAATTAGGAGCATTTGCATAATAAATTTAAACCATGTTATTCTTTGCAGAGTTTTATGTAATTAAGCAACACATTCAACATTAAAATTTTGTAATTTTTATAGCGCTAGGAAGGCGTACTTTGTTGTTGCTGTTAAACTAGTCCTTGTTTTCATCTGCTTGTAACATAGAGAAGTCCAGCTATTCCAGCAGCGTTACGTACGTGTGCTAAGCTTCTCCCCAACCCCTCAAGTACTTTGGGACACTTGGTGTTTAAGAATGGGGCTGTGTATACCATCCCACTGAACTCTAAAGTGGGGTTTACAAATAATGCTTTAAAAACTTGACAGAAGAGTTACTAATTTGCATTGTAAGATGTTACGGGTCCCGTGTTTGAAGTAGAGGTTTGGCCTGGGATACTGGCAAAAGGATGTGCTTGATGCAGTACGTTACAGTCTGTCAGCAGTGGTGAGTACACAAAGGCAGTGCTCAGCTGATTTCAATGAGAATTAACTTAGAAGTGTAGGGCATTTTTATGTATTAAATAACACAACCAGAGGCTTTTACATTAAAGACATTCTGAGCATCCTTCGTCCATGAAGACCTTATCATTCCTTTGATTTCTAGGTTGCACTGCCTAATTTTTGAGGTTTGCCGCTGTACTAATTAGTGGGAGTAACAACGGCGAAGCGAAGCAGACAGACACCTTCTTGCGCACGGCTTTGCTCTCGGTGTGTGCTGTGATGCCAGGGTTAGCTGGAGTTTGAGTAAGAGTTCTTGTAATGCCCTTCACTGCCTTATGAGAAATGCTAATTTTAGAACTCAGCAAAATCTTAGCCTGAGAAGTACCATTCGGGTCTCACAGGGATCCTCTCTGCCTCAGCACTCGGTCCCTGAAAGCAGCCGATGGGATGCTTGTGGACGGAGTATGAGGAGCGGGCAACAGCCTTGGGTGCAAGCAGCCATTGCTTGCACTGGCTTCTCCTCAGGAGAGGTACAGGGACTTTGTGGCCGTGGTTGCTGAACCTCTGCAGAGCCCTGCTCCCCACAGGGAGGGAAGGATGTGACAGCAGTTCTGCTGTCGTATTCCATTAAAAGCTCTCTCTATGCTGGTGTTACTCTTCTGGTGCCAGATCTTTCCATTTCACATGGTGAGATGCACAGAACAGAGTCAAAGCAGCTTTGGGTGCTTTGTCGAGTTCCCGTATGGGTAGGGATTTGCCTACCTCTTTTAGTTCTGCTCTTACCCATGGGGAAAACCATACTGATATTCAAACTTTAATTTTTGTTTGCATAATTTTACCCTGCTGCTCCATTGGGAACCATGCTGCACAATCCTTGTCTCTTGGGAATGTATGGCCATCAGAAACAGTATCTTTCTTGCTCACAAACAAAAAGTGAATCAATGGGAAGATCATAAAGATTGTTAGCTTCCTCCCAGCATAACCCCACAACCATAAAACAACGTCGTCCTGTAAATTAACATAAAAGAATGCTCCTTTTAGGAGTTTCATATTATATGCAGTCAAGTAATATTAAATACTTCATTTGTGTCAAAGTCACTGAATAGAACATATTCTTGCTATCTGTAGATGACAACTATGACAGTAGTCACGGATGAATCTCTCTTTTGGGATGGACAACTTTGCCATCCTGTCTCAGTTTGATACTCTGTTTTGCGGTTTGCTGAAGAATATAAAGGGAAGCCAGGGCCACGTAGCCCAACAGACCGGTCTTGCTCAGGCCCTTCACTGACTGTTAGTGTTTACTATTAGTTACAAATGTTGTCCTTTAAATTGGTAATTGATATATAAAATTTACACTCATTTACACTGCTTTTGGCATCATTAGTTGGCAAATTACAGTCTTTCCTATGTTTGTAATACTTTGGGTGCTGGTTGCAATGATCGTGCCTCTCTTCTCTCTTTATTTTAGCGTTCCTTAGATTGATGCTGAAAATTACATGTTATTTTTTCTTCCTTCATAAGCCCGTGTCACAGCAGTAGAAAGACCTCAGCTACTGAGATCAAAGGTTGCTAAACTTTGCTGGATTGCATGGCATAAAGTTCGGCCGTGATGAATGGTGCTAGGACTTGAAATAAGAGTAGCAAGTCTAAGAGCATGAGTCACAGTGCTAGGTCTTCATGTCTGCAGAAAATTTGTGTGAACTGCCAGCTGAAAGCATTGACAATTTTCCATTAGTAATGAATTACAGTAGTAATTTCATTAATTTCTTCACCTCAGTCAGGATATGTTAGTGTAAGTTGCTTAACCAAGCATCAGAGGAGCCATTGCAGTTAACCTTTAGTCCTCTGCTGTGTAACCAGGACCAGTTAAGAAGTAAATTAGCGTAACATCCCTTTTAAAAAAAATTACTTTAGATAAGCAGCGGACATAATTTTTGCCTGTTTTTAATTTAATAGCAGGTTTATGGTTTTATGCAAAACCATTCACATTACATCTGACCCTCTGGGAGCTGGGTTTTTTCGTCTGTGTAATTTGGTGTCTTTAATAATCTGCTGTCTGTTAAATCCAGCACAGGCTTGATTAATGAATTGTGATGAACCAATGCATTAATTTACAGGTTTGGTCTAATACCCTAAAAGGCTACATCAGTGCTTCCAGTTATTAATGCTAATAAACTTGAGAGAAAAAGCAACGTGGGGAGGGGTAAGGGAAGGTAATATGTGACTAGTCTTGTCTTTATTCAAGCATTTATGTCTGCAGCTACTTTTCTTACAAGAGAACTGCAAAAGCCCTTGACAGCACACAACATCAAATCAAGAAGGGCTTAGTAGTGTTTAAAAATATTGTAACATTTCTGAAGCTGTCTGTGTTCCACAGTCAAATCCTTTTTCACTGCTGAAAGTCCTTATTCTGTATAGCTTTTCATGCTGTAGTTTTAAATACTGTGTAACATAGTTTTGAAGTCCTTTGCCGTTAAATCTGCGGCTGAAACACAATCTTGAATATGAGTTTCCCTGAAAAGTCACTCCAGAACCCTGGCAGGCGATAGGTAGGTATGCACGTAAGGAGGCATATGCATGAGAATGGCGGGTATTTGACATCATTGACAAGATTTGCTATGACGAGCAACTCATTCCTGAGATGATATTGTGGCTTTTAAGATGATCCTTTTGAAGACTTCAAATAAATCTACAAGCAAAATTGAAAAATTTTATTTTATTGAAACTTCTTTTTAAAGTCCTTCACGTGTCTTTTGCATGTAATGATTCAGAAGAGTGTATTCTGCTAATTCTTAAAAGAGCTGGTACATTGAGAAAAGGGAATAGCAATTGATTTATTTATTTTTTATTGAGAAAGTAGGGTTTGGGAATGGGATAGTAATGTGGTGTGAAGATTTTAGGTTGGTGTAAAAGAAGTGTGAAATTTTGTCTTTGATGCTGAGCCCTTAGATCTTGAAAACATCTTAAAACAGCATAGAAGTTCAAAGACGGGGCTGTGTGTCCTCTCTCCTTGGGTATTAGCTCATAAGGCTGGAGCTCAGACTTCTTCAAATTACAATTCCAGCCTTGCCTTGTTCTGATAAATATAATCTAAGAATTATTATTTTAGACATTGATGTATCCATCTTTCTGTCTATTAAAATATAGCATGACGTTTAAAGCCCATTTTAGCAATCATGCCTCAGGCTTTTTCTTTCTAGTGGGGCACAGGAATTTTCACTTGTCCTTGAGATAAATGACACTGGTATGGAATTGGCATCTCTCAGTCTTGCTTCAGCATCTGTGGCACCAAAGCATTGCTGGAAACCTTGGAACGAGACAGAGAAATTAACACTGTTTAGACTGGGCAAAATAATTTCCCCCTATTTCTGTTGCTTCTTTCATTTCCTTACTATTCGGGAGAGAATAATCTCTGCTACGTCTTGGCTATTTTAATAGGTTTCAGAATACATGATCATATTAGATACTGTACCTGAGGCAATCTGTGTTTAGGCTGGTGATAATTACATGCAAAAGTCATTCAACAATGAGGCAATTAATGCTGATGAACTTTAATAAAGTCAGCTGTCAGCAATAGATATTGCTGGCAAGTTTCCTAATCCTATATTTATAATACTTTGAAATTCCCTTCTGTTCTGTTCTATAAAGCATTTCTGTTTAATGGGTTAAAAAAGCCCTAAGAAGTTTACCACCAGAAAATATTGCCAGCAACATATTTATATATGACACAAATATGAAGAAAGAGGTCAGGAGTCAGCCTGCTTATCAGATTTACTCCAGTGGCTGGTGTTTACCAAAGAAGATGATAGACAGAGCAAGGCAAATCCTCTAACTCTCTCGGCAGAGGAGAGGGAAAGCAGTAGATAGGGAACGCAGGGTTTACACTTCCCCTCACTGTTGATTAACAAACATTAAATTATGCTTAATGTCAGATGTAGGCGAGTCATTGTAGTCTGGTGTCAGTGTAAATTAGAAGCCGGTTAGTGTCTGGGATTTGCAAAATTCTGGAATCTGGGTGCTTTGCTGCAGAGACCTACTTTTGTGAAGTTCTTAGTTATTCTAATTGGTTGTATGGCCAGATTAATTTTCTCATTGGAAAATTACATTATAAAGCCATTATTCTTTAGAACAGAAAGCAGGCAATGACTCCCAAGCTTTTTTGCCTTTCCACGGGCAACTCTGAAGTGGCTGATGGGAAGGAATAAAGTGTCCTCCTCGTTAAACTTTATCAAACATTGCAAAGGCAATGCAGAGCTCTGCGCCTTTCCTGTGGCTCAGTTGCTGTGACTCGGTGGACTCCGGCTCAGGAAGCACTGCTTGGACACCAGGTAGACGGAAAATATGAAAGAAACTAGTACGGGGTAGAGACGTGATAGCTGATGTGATATATATTATGTATCCTTCTGTGAAATTACATATAAAGTCTACTAAATGTGGGAATAGTTTTAAAATGGCAGAAATAATGTTTATCTCTTTGCTACTCCAGTATAATACATAAAAATCGTGTGTTGTTATAGAGCTGTTACGCATTAGGTTTAGGGCAAGAGCTTGCTCTGGATCCCCTGGAAGAGCTGTGCTGGCAGGAGCTCTGTAAACCATCACTTCGGGGAAGGGCTCCTTCTGTCAGAAGCTTTCCCTTTTCTTTCAGGAACGCAATGGGAAACACCAGTGAGGTATTTTTCTTCTTTGTACGTTTTTGTATTAAATAAAAAGGCATTATCTTTAAGGCCAGAGATGGCTGGAGGGAATATCCCTGTAGTGTATGTGGTCTCCTTCTTTTCCCTGTTGGCCATGGCTAGAGCCCTTGCCTGGGTGCACTGGTGGTCCAAGCCAATGTGACTCTTCTCTGACTCTTTTACTTGCCTGTAGCAAAAGCAGCATTGGCAGTCCCGCAGGGCGATGAGCCACCGTTAAACACAGGCTCAGTAGCTGAAACTATGTGGTATTTTCTATTTTAGCTGTTGTACTATGTTAATCACTAAAAAACATGCACAGCCGAGGAAAATCTGGTTATGATAGTTGAAAGTGTGTTGTGGCGAGTGTTAAGGTTACAAATGATGGTTCACGTGTACAAGCCTTTGGTTTCAGTCAGAGAAACTCCGGTATTTGGGATGAGGTTAAGTTTCTAGGGTGAGGTTGGAGATGAATCACAGCTGGATTTTGGCTTTTGGCTTTAACGTCTACTAATCTTTTTCCAGCAGCTGACAGAAAGATCATATTGAACTAGATAAGCTGTACAAAATTCCTGCTGTTTTAACCTGAAATCATATGATAGAAAGGTTGAGAGTTGGAAATGAAAAATGTAATGGAAAATGTTCCTCATGAAGTGTTGGAGGCAACCTGCAGCAGAGACCCAGCAGGAGATAGGCCAGAGTCAGGAATGGCTCACCTGGGTCTCTCTGAGCACAGAAAAAGTCTGTTTCAGCCTCTTTGGCATTGGCTGCCTGTGTCCTTCAGGAGTGGAAGCGGAGGGGAGGGGGGGATACTGAAATAGGGACCCTAGGGACAGGGGGGAGGTGGGGGCCTTCACACAGGCAGACAGAAAGGCGAAGGCAGCGGGGACTCGGGTGAGAGGCCGTGATGGAGAAGGAAGTTAATGCTGTGAAAGAAAAATGGGGGTGTCACCTCTTCCCCTGCCTGCACTGAAGCAGGTGACAGCAACTTGGTGTGGCTTTTACTTGCTAGTTAGATCTGCAAAGTATTTAAACATCTGTTAAGCTCTGTAATAACTCCTTAAATTGCTGAGGCACTTATGGTATAAGGCAGTGCTGCTGCAAACTGTGTAAACAGGCTTGTCTCTGAAGTCAAATGTAGGACATTCCTGTGTTTTTCCAACTTCTCCACTCTTTCCTGGGATAAATAGCTTTTTCCATAAGGTCAGTGACTGGTTGCTTATTCTGCCTGTCGAGCAGGTTTGTATGCTGAGATTCCTTTCTGTGTTACATCAGTACGGGAGAAGAAGCTTTTAAGATGGAGGCTAACAAGTGCCCAAATTAGGACATTAAGGCCGGGATGGAGGGATGACCAGGTGGGTACTGTCCCAGCTGAGTGATGGGTCTCAGAGGGTTGGGGGTGGTGGGTGACACTCTGCATGTCTCAAGTGGAGTGCCAGGGGTCTGTCCTGGGACCTGATCTGTTTGACATCCCTGTCAGTGACCTGGGGAGGTGGTGGAGTTCACTCTTCCCAAGTTTGCAGGTGCCACCTAACTGGGGGAGGAATGCCAGTCAACACACTTGAGGGCTGGGCTGCTCTTCAGAGAGGCGTCACCAGGGCAGAGAAGGGGGCTGCCAGGGACCTCATGAAGTTTGGTAGGGACAAATGCAAAATCCTGCCGTGGGGAGGGAGGAACCCCTGGCGTTCCCTAGGGATGGACTGACTGAGGGCAGCTCTACAGAAAAGTGCCTGGAGTGTGGCAAACAGGACACTGAACGTGCCCCAGCAGTAAGGAAGGCTGGCAGCATCCTGGGCTTTGTTAACAGGAGCAAAGCCAGGAAGTTGAGGGAAGTGACTATTCCCTTCTCAGGACTTGCTAGACCACGTCTAGGTACTGCATCAAGTTGGGACCTCTGATACAGGAAAGACATCCTGAAAGTGGAGTGAGTTCAGTGAAGGGCCACCAAGATGGTCAGGGGCTGGAGCCCTGTGGGGAGAGGCTGAGGGAAGGGGGCTTGCTCAGCCTGGGGAGGGGCTGGTTTCGGGGGCATCTCCCAGCAACCTGCCAGTGCCTGTGAGGAGGTTATGGAGGAGATGGAGCCAGGCCCTTCATGCTGGTGTGTGGTGGAAGGGCAAGGCGCAGCAGTGGCAAACTGAGACGAGAGGTTCAAGCTGGTACAAGGAGGGACTTTGCCCATGAGGGTGGTCCAGCAGTGCAGTGGGGGCCCTGGGAGGTAGTGCAGTCTCCATCCTTCGAGGTTTTCAAGACCAAACTGGGTGAAGCCCAGAGTAACCCGGTCTGGTCTCAAGCTGACCGTGTCCTGAGCAGAGCTGGGACAGGATGGGCTCACATGGTCGCTTCTAACCTGAATTATCTGAGGGGCCTATGAAATGGGAGGTGGGGAGGAAAGAAGAATTGATCAAAACACATTGCTCAAAAATTCAATGGTGGACACTTGAATGCTGAGGCTCTTAAACATTTAGGTTTCAGATTTTCTGTGGACTCCCTAGACCAGGAAGCTGTTTGCCCAGTGCCGTCTTTTGAGATTATATTTAACCATTTGTGTTTGTTCTGGTTGGCTAATTCCTGAAAATAACAGTGGGCAACTTCAGGTGCTTTTACTCTGGAGAGCCCAGTCCTGCTCACTTCCAGTGCTGGAATGACCCTGGAGAGATTTGTAACTTGAGATACGGATTTCGAAGATGAGTCTCTTTTCCTTTATTTATTTTGGGGTTTTATTTTTGTTATTTAAAAAAAAAAAGACTGATTTTGCCCAATTATTTTTGAAAAAATTGTTAGTCTAAGCCAGGGTACATCTTAAATAGTACGCAGCTACATGGAAATAGCAGACTTTCAAGAATACTCTGCAAAATGCAGGGCCACGCTTTTTTTTTTTCTTTTTGTAGGAAGAAGCAAACAAAGCTGGGAAGATGGTTGTAAAATTCAGCTGCTGGTGCCGCCTGAGCTCCGTGAATGAGCAAAAGCAGCTCCTTTCTTAGGTGCAAGAGTGAGTCATGCGTTGCGCTCGCGTTCGTGATTGAGGCAGATGTGCTTTGCCTCACATTTTCGGCAGCTCCGGCCATCGGTTCCTGCGGCTCAGTGGCCCTAACCCCGCAATGTGTCTAAGCACTTAGGCACAGCAGCATCCGGCTCTGTGGGTGAGGAGGAGGCAGGGTTAGGAGAGGTGGTGGCTTGGTGCGTCCTCAGGAGGAGGTTATTACCAGGTAGGTAGGTGCGAGGGGTGGCTGTGGGGTGGCCTGAGCCCCTAGGCTGCCCGCCGGGCTTGCGCAGCCCCCCGGCACTGAGCAGCAGCTCCCGTGTTCCGTGCTCGGTCTGTCCAGATCTCTGTGTTTTGGGGATTAGAAGGAGGTAGGAGAGAGCGGGTAGAGACACCATGTGCAGGAGCCTGGTGAGCCCCTGACTGAGGTTTAGCACGAACCCCCTCGAGCCTCTGCACAGCAGCCCAGTGCCTGCGCGGGCTCTGTCCCCCGGGGCTCTCCCGGTGCCTTTTGGTATCAGGTAAGTAGCAATTATTAATCATTAGTTAGGGCTGAGTTTATTCACACTGTTTGCTTTCCTCACATTCATTCCTCCCTTTCTTGTTCAAATAAAGTGACATTTAGTAGAAACTTACAAAGGAGCTTTTTATCCCCCTTTCAGTGGTTTATTTGATTTCACTGATCTCTCTAAATCATAATCAAACTGATTTTTGTAACCAGAAACTGTCTGATCTTCCCACTTTCATTTTCCCATGTAGGGGAGGAACAGTTCAGGCTTGCAGAGCTCAACGGTCTTTGTTGGGACTGAATTTTGCCCCGGCTGTGGAGCAGCCGCAGCTGTCCTGTGTGGTGGGGGAGCGGGGCAGCCCTGAGGGGGCCGGCAGCAGCTCTGCCCCGGCTGGGGGCAGCTAGCACGGGGGTTTCACCCCCCCGGCAAGCTTGGCACTTCGGGGGTCCTCCTGGTGTCTTGGTTAAACACGAGGTCCATTGGCTAAGAAATGCTGTCTTGCACCCCAAATAGCATAGATGCCCTTTTAAACACGGCAAGGGGCACAATTTGAGGAAGTTTTTAAGAGGAAGTTTTTAAGAGGATTCCCACTTCATGGGCAGCAGCTTGCCTATCGAATCTTTTTAAAGACAATGACATTTTAATGAGATGAACTGGCATTTTTCTAACATTACCAGTTTATTTTTTCCCCTCTCTGAATGCCAGAAGGAGGAAAAATCGGGTAAGAATACAAAGAGAAGGCAGGCGGGACTGGAATTCCAGGAGGGCTACACCGAACAGACTGTGCGGAGACGAGGAGGGTTGTTTGTGGCTGTGGGGCGTGTACATGCACGTATATGTGTATGTACCTGCTGGAGCGGGTCCAGAGGAGGGCCAGGAAGACGATGAGAGGGCTGGAGCACCTCTGCTGTGAGGACAGGCTGAGAGAGTTGGGGTTGTCCAGCCTGGAAAAGAGAAGGATCCGGGGAGACCTTATAGCAGCCTCCCAGTACCTAAAGGGGGCCTACAGGGAAGATGGGGAGGGACTCTTTATCAGGGAGTGGAGCGATAGGACGAGGGGTAGTGGTTTTAAACTGAAAGAGGGGAGATTTACATGAGATATAAGGAAGAAATTCTTTCCTGTGAGGGTGGTGAGGCACTGGAACAGGTTGCCGAGGGAGGTTGTGGATGCCCCGTCCCTGGAAGTGTTCAAGGCCAGGCTGGATGGGGCTTTGAGCAGCCTGGTCTAGTGGTTGGTGTCCCTGCCCAGGGCAGGGGGGTGGGACCTAGGCGATCTTTAAGGTCGCTTCCGACCCGAACCATTCTGTGATTCCGTATACATAGCACACCTGTATGTACCCCTAGGCCTAAAGACACCGCACCGGAGAGGCCGTTGCGGCTCTTTCTAAGCAGCGCCTTCCCCGGGCTCCACTAGGGGCTGCTGGTGCACCGCCGCTCCGGCTCCCGCTGCCCCCCCGCCTTCCCCCGCCCGTCCCGTCCGCCCGGTCCCGCCCGGCCCCCGGCCCCCTCCCCGCGGCCTGCGGGGCTCTGCCCCTGCCCACCCCCCGCACCCGCCGCCGGGTGTCATGCGGGTTTTAATGAATTCCCGGTGCAGCTCGGGATAATGTATTTATTTTTATGTACTTATTCTCCAAGGCATTAATGCGGCGAGTTAAACTTTCGGTCCGGAGCCGTTGGTTGCCTGGGAAGGCCGGGCTGCCATCCAGCCTTCGCCACGATCCGAGGGCGAGGTGTTTGCAGGGGGTAACCGGCGCGTCTCCCTCCCTCAGGGCAGCAGCAGTGGGATTTTTATCTCGACTCCATACTAAAGGCAGCGTTGCGCTGCCCTGATCGTTCCCCTTCCCATGCTCTGGGATTCTTGGCTTCTTTCTGCTTATTTCCTGTGAAATAATGCCTTGAAACTGTACTGCTTTAACAGTGAAATTCTTCTAAAATGCCCTTAAAAATGCCTTTTGCAATGCCACTGTTCAAAGGGTTGATCTGCGGCAGAGACGGCATTCGCAGTAGGCTTTGATTCACGGCAGAAGCGTGTAGGGTAATATGGCATTGAGTGATGCCATTTTTGTTTTCACAAGGCTAACGTCCCACTTGTAATACTTAATGAGTTAACACCAGAGATAAAGTAGACTGGAATAAGGAAAAGGCAAGGCTATACAGATTTCGGTGGAATTCATAAAGAAAATCCGGTGCCAAGCAAAAACTTCATTTCACGTTTTGTGAAAGTGAAGTCACGGTAGTTACAACATTTTGATAAAATGTTTCACCTACGTAATTGGTGTCATTGCAGGTTCCTTCTGTTGCTCCTCAAGTGTTTTTTTTTTTTTTTTTTTTTTTTTTCCCCCACAAGCTTTTAGAATAGCTGCGGTGGGAAGAGCACACTCGTGGAGTTTTGGGGAAAAGTGGTTTGTTTGTCCTGGTTTTACTCTATTTCTGAGTAGGCTTCAGGAGGTTTGTTGGTAACCGCGCTGAAAGCGTGTTTGTTACTGTGTAATAATTGTGTGCTCTGTTGTCAAAAACCTTAACAAACCTTTAAGTGAGTCTAATTAAAGCAGCCTTTGATAATGGCAATAATAAAGGATTACTTTAATTTACACTGTAATGGAAGGAGTGTGCTATTAAACATTACAGGAAATAGTGGAACTACTTTTCCCGAGTAGATAGAAATTGCATGCTGTGCTTTTATGATCTCAGTGAGGTCCAAGTGATCTTCTTTCATGCCATCAGCCACAACTTCAGCAATGAGGGGGTTCCTCCCTCTCCTGAGCGAGAGACGGGTGTAGTCCAGTCACCCTGTCCGGTGTTTCCAGCGTGCGTTTCTTCTGTAAACCTTCCACATACGTCCCAAAAGTCGGTCATTTTAATGCAGATTGAGCCTGACAGGTTTTGTGGTGTCTGAACACCAAGCTTCGGGCTGGAAACATGATGGTTTTTTTGTTTGTTTGCTTGGTTACTTTTCTTCCCCTTGGAGTTTCTTTTGCTGTACTTTGTTTCTTGGCGTCTTGTCCATTAAGAGCCAGGGTTGTTCCAGAGACGTGAGATGACAGCTTCTTTTTTGGAGCACGATTCTAGGTAGCAATAGGATTGCCCTTGTCAAGTGGAGAGGTTGCCAGGCTGTGAAGACTGGGGTGGTGCGATAGAGACACCAGCGGGACCTGTGGCCGTACACCGCAGGTTCATCACCGGCGAGCCTCGCGCCGCTTCTCCGCTTTTCTGCCGCAGGTTCTGGCTTCATTTTTATAGTTTTCTGAATTTTGTATTTATTTTCGTAGGAGCCTGGGTGAAGCCTGAGTTTTACGTTTTTGAGAGGGGGACCCAAAAAAGAAAACTAAGCAACATGCTCCATGTTATTTCCTAAGGGAAATTAGAGCCTTGAAGTTAAGTTATATTTCATTTTCTAAACTTCCAGTGTTCCAGTGAATGAACATAAGAAGTGACTGAAATAAATACAACTAATTCACACAAAGTAATACTCTTTAAATGGTAAGCTGTTAGAAGGACTAAAACCATATATGTTTAAATATTGAGAAAGAAGAATAAGATGAGAATCAGCAACCTTAGAGTGGAATATAAAATGCTGCTGCTGCAGCTGGGACTCCTGCTGATTCTGTGTATTGTAAGGAAAACACCATCATAACAATAATAATAATAAAAAGAAAAGGATAAGCAACTAAACTGTGGATTTCAGGTTCGCTTTTCAGTTCTACCTAACTCTTCGTAACTTTACAGTGAAAGATTCAGAAATTGGAGCCAATTACCATAATATGTGGTGGTTTGGTGGGAGCATGTTCTACATCAGACA
This sequence comes from Larus michahellis, assembly GCF_964199755.1. Classification (NCBI taxonomy): domain Eukaryota; kingdom Metazoa; phylum Chordata; class Aves; order Charadriiformes; family Laridae; genus Larus; species Larus michahellis. The sequence goes on along the minus strand of NC_133903.1, from coordinate 37,725,573 downwards.
GTTAAAAGGTTTTATTGCTATTAGGAGCTTGTTAATGCCCTTGATAATGTCTCTAGTTGCTTTGTAATGTCTCTTGTTGAAGTATAGAATTCTTTTATCTTCTTATTACATTATGCAGAAACTTGAATTGAAACGATATTTGCAGGAACATTTAAAGTAGTGCATCAATCAGTTTCAAAGAAGAGAAAATGTTCTCAGAATAGCTTATAAAAGGATAACTGTCAGTTTTATTTTGGATGAACAAAGAAACCGACGTAAAAAGCACTTTATTGTAAAAGCACACTGTGCAATTCAATAAATATTCTATATAAATATAAAGGAAAAGAAAGTTCATAATTATCTGATGACTTGAATGTAATTTAAGAAATACTTCCAGAATATAGCAAGCAGCGAAGCACCTTCTTCTTTCCTGTGTATTCCTACCCCCAGATCAGGTCCTTGGTAGGAGAGAGCTTAAATCATGTTGTTAATAATTTGAATGGATAAAGTATGGTTATAATTTAACACTATCTTCCAGGAACGTCAAGCTCCTCACAAACCACCTCGCTGCATTAGAAAAATAGCTGCAGCACCTTCCCTCACTCTCCTTTTCTTTTTTTTTTTTTTTTTTTTTCTTCCCCAAACATGATTTCTTGTTATTGGTTTTCCCTCTAGCATTTCTTACCTGCTTTAGCACAAGGTTATTTGAGTATTTATACATTTGGATTATAAACCTCCTATATGACTCGGGTATAAAACACTTGCACGTGGTGTTATTATCCAGGAAAACAGTTGCAAATAGGCTGCTCCCTGAACCAGTAGTAGCTCGCTAGACCACACAAAATATGGCATGTTGCAAATCCTGTCTTGTAGCCTGTAAACCAGCAGCAGCTCTTCCCCGCTTCTTTATTTTCTAAAAAAAGAAAAAAAAAAAAAAACCAAACCGCAGAGAGTTGTAAACGCTCTGCTCACGCAGCAAATGCTTCCCGGGGAAATTTGAGTGTGTTTTGCCCTTTGGATCTGTCGTCTTTTCAGATTCCAGCGTTCACCCCTCGACTTCAGCAGAGCAGATTTCTAGTTTAATAATTGTATGTTTATTTCTGGAGAGTTTACTGAGGCAAAGAAGTAATTGACTGTGAATGCACTGGTTTTTGTTTGTTTGTTTGTTTGTTTTTAATAACTAAATTCTATGCACAAAGGACTTCTAACTTTTATTTTTGTTATTCCGAAGAGGGTATACAGTGTACCCCTGCATTATTAAACTGTTTCTTTTTCACTTACAAAACTTTGAAACGAGCGTTTATTTTTATTTAATAATCATAGCAAAACAAACCCACCTTGTTCATGCTTTGTTCTCAATTCTCATCTTCAACCTAGGTACGTTTTCAAACTTGCAGGTGGTTTTTAAAATTACATGCTGTTAAAAAAACTCAACCAACTGTGGGTTTTAAAGACTTACAATAGAGGCTCCAGTGAAACCTGCTATAATTGATCAATGAATTCACAATATTCACAAGGTATTTAAGCTGAAATTGGATTTCCATGATGCATTTGTCTACATAGGGCCTCCCTCCTTTAATTACTTCCCTTTTAGTCCCTGGCCGTGCAGGAGCTCCGAAGGATGGGCACCTAATGGCTGTGGTCCCCCAGCACATCCCACCTCCTGCCCCTTCGCTCCCCTGTCCTCTCGGGGCAAACCATCTGCCTTTCTCGGCTCAGGTGTAATTACAACACCCCGGAAAAGAGTTTATTTAATAACACTTCGAGCAACTTCTGGAAAGGAACCTTCATAAGTTACTGAACCCTTGAGAAAGCAATAATTTGCAATGAGCAGGTTGGTGGGTTGCACACATCTGTCTACTCTGCCTGGGAAAATAAAGGTGGTTCCCATGGCAACCGCCACATGGCACGGATGTAACATACGTTTCTGGCGGGGCTGGGGCTTCGTGCGAGGCGAGCCCTCCTCTGGTCCCCCTGCATTGCAGGGGCCGTGCCCTTCTACTGCAGCCTGGGCAGGCTGCCCCGCGTCTCCGTCCCTGCCCCGCGTCTCCGTCCCTGCCCCGCGTCTCCGTCCCTCTCGCATCTCCGTCCCTGCCCCGCGTCTCCGTCCCTCTCGCATCTCCGTCCCTGCCCCGCATCTCCGTCCCTCTCGCATCTCCGTCCCTGCCCCGCATCTCCGTCCCTGCCCCGCATCTCCGTCCCTGCCCCGCATCTCCGTCCCTCTCGCATCTCCGTCCCTCTCGCATCTCCGTCCCTGCCCCGCATCTCCGTCCCTCTCACATCTCCGTCCCTGCCCCGCATCTCCGTCCCTCTCACATCTCCGTCCCTACCTCGCTCCGATGCTGCTTGACGAACATGGGCTCTCTCTTAAACAATGCAAAACTCATCCCAGTGTTAGAAACCCCAAACACCCAAGGTAAACAAACACCACAAGTTAAAAATACTGCACAGAATTTGCAACTGAGCCCACGATAATCTTGGGATCTTCTTACTAGAAGGCACTGTTCTTCCAGACTGTCAGCTCTTTCCTTGTTTGGGAAAGTGTATTTATTTGCCTCAAATTTATTTGTCTTTTAACTGTAGTTATTAATGGAGCAGGCTTTGCTGGCCTGAGGGGAGTGCAAGGGGAGCGTGCCGTGCTTTCTCCAGGAGCATACATCTGAAACCTGACTTGAGAAATGTATTAAAATGAGACAGCAAAGGCAGCTTATACTTTAGCATGGTCTGTTCCAAAATGTAGATTGCTATGACAAGTGTGATGTCAGCTGCTTTTGTTTTGCAGGGGGTGCCTGGTAAGTGGACACGATGCCGTTTCGGAGCAGGACTTGGGTTCAGGGTGTCACTGAGCTCGGCTTTCCACCTAAAGGCACAGAGAGGTAAAATACAGACCGGCCCCAGGGAGGTGGTGGTTGGGGGTTTCTAGTCCAGTCTGGTTTAAACGGAAGAGACCTGTGGCATATAAGGAATTATACAAACATATGTAAAATTGTCACAGCTGGTTGAGCTGGAATGCCTCTTGTAACATGTAAGGCTTTAAATAACTCTGAAAAGAAGAAAGGAGGAGGAATCTGGCTTTACTAGACAGGAGCGTTTTCAGATAGACGCTGGGAGGAGCAGCAGAAGTTATGAATAGATGTGACAAAGGCAACAACAAGATCGACGTTTGCATGAAGCACAGAAAGTCGATCTATAGGAGGAAACACCGTGGCTTGGGTGCCAATGCTGTGAACCATAAAGAACCTCAAAACTGAGGGGTGTTTCTTGTTTAACTATGATATGATTAAAAAAAAAATAACAAAAATGAATGTGTGTAGCAGTAGCAGCCACAACGCCCAGCCAAGAACAAGAGACACGAGGGGCTCTTCCCTGATGTACCGATCCTTAAATGGAAACGGAGGGGAGGCTTGAGAAGGGAAACAACCAGACCGAGGAGCATTGCCCGCTGTTCTTGCTGGCTGCTAGTGATGCTCCTACAGGTGTGACCCGACCTCAGGCAACGAAAGCTCAGGCCCAGGGGCCGAGCATCCCATGGCTGTGGCAGGACGGCGCTCGGTTCGGATTGCAGCAGAGGAGAAGTGGTGCCTCAGCAGAAGAATTGAGTGGGAAGTGGCAGCTCTCGCTGTAAAGAAAGTGGAGAGTGTCTAAAAGTTAAAATAGATTCTTCTCTGAAATGCCTGTGTATCTTCAATAGCTCCATGGGAGTTTTAGGATTACAAATGACAGCAAAATTTGTGCCATTCTGCATAATTGTATTCTCTACAAAGAAAGTTTCCTACATCTCCTCGCAAAGATGGTGCTTTCATTAGAAGGAAAATAATTTCCAAATGACATCTCTTTGTGCCAAGGATTAAAAAGGTCTAACAAGGAGTTCTAAAAAAATAATGAAGCATTTACATTGAATCCTTTGGTTTTACAGGTAGAATAATGACATGAAAATAAAAGAAAATTTTAATTGGTGAAGGGAAGGGGAAATATCTTAGTTCCTGACTTGTCACTGTGTTCACCCTCTCGTAGCTCCCGCCGTTTTCACTGGCAATATACAGAACTATATTTGTCTTTACTGAGGTTCAGCTCGCTTAAAAACAATCCAGTTTTATCTCTTTGCTAATGTAAGATTTCAGCTTTTCTTAACGTGCGTCTCCCATGGACGAGGATGAACCCGGAATGTCTTGTTTTGGCAGTGGTTCCATCCCTTGTAATTTTATTAATTTAAATTTAGTCGCAGGCAGCCCACTTAGGAAATGCCATCTCTTTTTGCCCCATCGCAGCCTAGAAACTCCCCGTGATCGCTCCGTTGCCGTAGCTGGAGAGCACGAACCCTCTGTGCTCAGCGTACGGTTCCCACTGCCATGTATGGACATTTCTAATTACTTTGGAGGCGCTCCATTTTGTAGTGCATGCATAATTAGTTAGTTATTTACATTTTATTTTAGCATCTTTCCTCGCTGGAGCACTAATGAAATCCCGGTGTGACATCAGAACCTTCCCGTTGAAGTGGGTCTTCCCTTCAGGGATCAGCCACCCTTTTAAATTAATGAGCCGCTTTACAGGAACGGCTTCATAATTTTATGTGCGGTGGCTGCAAGGAAATTTATAAATGGCCTGACTCTTTTCTCAGGGTCTGATCCAAAATCTGCTGAAACGAAAGGAAAATCCCCCACTAGTATTGCATGCTTTGGGTCATCTCTTATGTGGATTTTTTTTATTTCACATGTTTACAATAACTCAGTTCAGGGAAAAGGGTCCTTCAGCCTTCGCAGGCGTGAGCAGCAGTATGGGTGGGGAGGGAGGGGTGGAAGTAAGAACGCTGATGGGCACTGGAGCCCCCAAAAGTATAAGACAGGCTGTAGGTAAGAATTACTAACATCATATTATTAACAAGCAAACTTGTTTTTCATTTGAAGACTGAGAAGAATAGAGGGAATACAGTTAGTCTCCCACAGAAGTGAGCTTCTTTTGAGGGTTCTTTTTACTTTGGGAAAAAACTTGAAAATTTTTTGAATCTTAACTTTTTTTTTTTTGTTGGTTAGAGAATCTGTGATAGCATCAGTAAAACTTTAAGCAGCATCATCTCTCTCTGCTCACATCCAGCACATCCTGGATTTTTTAAGTGTAATTGAACCGAAGAAAAAAAAAATGCGAAAGAGAGAGAGAAAAGGTGTTGCTTAGCAACAGCCTCATTCAAATGATCAGAAATTGGTATACTTGCCGGAATTTGGGAGACATCTCAGGGAGCTTGCCAGGTATACATGGGCTAAGGAGAGAAAGCAGCCGATGTCCAAAATGGAGAAGGAAACCTCTACTGTGGTCAGCTTAAGCCTGTGCACTTGATTCAGCGTGGTTTGAAACACAGTCCTGGTTGCCCGGGTTAAGCACATTTGGGGTTCCTTGTGTGCCCTTGATCATCGTTTCAGTAACGGAGGACTTTTTTTGTGGCCGGTAAACCTGGGTAGTTTCTCTGTGATGTTTGTAAACGTGTTTGTTTTCCTTCGTTTTTAGGCACGGTGATCTTCTCTGCCCTCAGCCTGGTTTGCTCGGTAAGCGAGCTTGTCCTGGAGGCAACACTGTCTCTCTGGTGGAGCGGGAGGACCCGCCGGGTGACGGGTTTGCATCACCAACTTCTGCTTGACGTCTTCTTGCCTGAATTCCCCTTTGAGAGTCCAATTCAGTGCAGAAAAAGAGCAAACCGGTATACTGGAAAGGAGTGGGGGAGAGCAGGGCTTGAGTGTGACTATTCCCAAGTGGAATCCTGCACGTGCCGTTGTCTCTTTGTCCTGGGAGAGGCAGCCCTTGTGCTGGAGGCCTGGGAGGGCAGCCTTGTTGCTGGGTAGGATGTCCACAAGGCACGGAGGAGGGCTGCCTCATGGTGGTTTGGCCATGAGCTGCAGCCTTAGGTGGTTTTTTGTCTCCCCACAGCGCTGTCACTGCTCGGTGCGCTGGTAGGACGACCACCTCACTTTTGGGCTGCCCTGTCTTCGTTGTTTCATAACTTGGATTTTTTTTTTTTTAACCTTTTGAGGTTTCCTCCCTTTCTTTCCGTGGTGTATGAGGAAGGAGAGAGAAGTGACTCAGTAATTCCTCCCCATGGACACTTGATTTGCCATTCAGCGGCCTGGGGAAGGATCTCCAGCCTTGGGTCAGGCAGGATGAAGAGAACATGTGGGACTGGCATTCCAGATACCCGGACTGCAGGAAAAGCACCCTTGAGGGTGTGCATTATCCCGGTGTCACGGGCTGATTAAGCTTCTTCTGGTTTCCCCAGTATTAATAGGGTTTTCTTTAATATCACTGTAAATAGTACTTGTAAGGCTGGTTGTCCTTCTGTCTGGAACCCGATGGGTGGATTTCCGTGAGATGCAAGAGCCGGAGCATGTTGCCTCTTTGTGGCAGCATCGCCTTAAGTATATAGACTCTCATGTACGATATGGGCAAGGAACTGCAGAGGTCTGAATGAAACACCACCTCTGTTTCTAAATGGACCATCGCTTTATTCCTGCCAGTGCTGTTGCATTTTGGGAATGGCTGCCTTTCCCACACAGCTCCCAGTAAGAAGACATGCAAAGGGAAAATCAGTAGTTTTTCCCTTGCACATCATGAAGGAAGAGCTCCGAGAGAGGAAAAGTGACCAGGGCTCAGTGACAGGCACTGAGAAGGAAACTCGTTAAAATTCTGCAGCTCATTCCCTTTGTAGGGGGAGAATCCCAGCCCTCTGTGGACTGACTTGCCAATTCATTTGCAGAAACAATTATAAAATGCAAATATTTATGAATCACTGTATACGTTGTAATCTTATTTCCAAAACAAACATTGCTTTGTACTGTGGCTCCTAAGTGCTGCGAGTCGAGAGATTTTCCAGCATTTATCCCGTTTTGAGCAATAAGCGGCAGGGAATACATGCTGCTGGTCAGGCCGAGGGGTGATGCAGGGACTCCTGGAGCATCACGTGCTCCTGGCAACTTGTTGTCCCCCTTCAACAAGTGTTTGCAAAAATATTCAAATTAGAGTTTAAATCGGTGTGTTTTTTTGTAGTGGGGATGGGCTGGATCCCTGCCGGGTGGGTGTTGGTGCCTGCGTGAGATGGTGCTGGCTCGGTGGTGGGGGTGGCAGGGTGAGTCCCCCCACCTCCACTGCTGCCCCTCGCACCCCTCCCTGGCAAGCCATCCCGCTCTGCGACACCCAACAGGGGGCTCTCCCCGTGACGGGGGGTATTGGAAACCCTTCTGAGGAAAAAAATCAGTTGTACTGATTTTGAGAGCAAGCGACTTGTCATCCAATATATTGGCAACTGGCAGGAAATAAAGTTGCTGCCATAAAGTTATACAATGAATATCACTTTGCAGGGTGAATGCTGGTGCCTCGTCTTGATTATATTTCTCCCTATAAGAGGAAATATTGAGGCTTTTAAAAAGGGTACCTGGCTGCCAGGAGCTGCTTTATTTCTGCAGCAGTTGGTAATGGGGTTGTGTACAAATACTAATGGTTTGCGTGAAGCCTGAGTATTTCAGGAGCTGGGTTAGTTACGAAGATTAAGACCAGGCCTGATAGACAGGTACAATGTCCTTTATCAAAATACAACACAATAATAAGAGAGAGTAAATCAAACTATATGGAGGAAGCGGATTCTTTCATTGTGGAAAATATCTCAAGCATTAATCACTAACTTTCTTTTGCTGGATAGATGCAAACATGACAAAGGAGGTTATTTCCTTCCAAATTACGGTGCACAGTGGTTTTTAAAAGGAAAATTCATCCCTGTGCAGAAGGCCAACGCAGTAGGTGCTGGCCTCTGAGCTGAAGATTATTACGGACTTCTTAATTTGTCTCTATTTATAATTAAGCTCATCACATAGAGTTTGAATAAATCAGGGTATAAATGCATTATTAGAATGAAGTTATATAATATGCATGTGCCTCTAATGCTAATATGTCATGTATGTCTGCTCTGTACAGCTGCACGACAGTGTATTTATTAAAATCTAGCATTTGTATATGCCTGTAATGGCAGATCTTTTCTCAACTGCTTGTGAGCCTGGGGGTATGCAACATCCGTTCATCCTTGTACTCTGATGAAACACTGATAAAAATGAAAATGCTGCAAAGGAACATGGACCTACAGTAATACGGGGAGCTACAATTTCAGGGGCTAATACACTTCTGTATCTAATAAATTGACTTATGCCTTTGCTTATTTTCAAAGAGCTCCTCTATAAAACAGCGAAGAATATGTAGTCTCTGTACGCACAGTAAGGCACAGACAACACAAATAGCTAAAAAAAAAAAAAAGTAATACAAATTGGATGTAATATTATGTATTTAAGATGGAAGGAAATAATTTGAAGAAAAAAGCCCTTGTTTGATAATACACCTACTCGGCTTGTACCCAATGATTTGCAATATTCTTAAAAAATGGTGTTCACTTAATTATAAAATCACAGGAGTGAAAACCAGGAAAGTCTGGTAATGTCTTTGGCAGAAGAGGTTTAGATCTCTTCCCTCTGTAATCCCGAGGGTACTCACTTTGTGTTCAGTTTGAGCGCCTGGAGACAGGGTACCGGAGACTGAAAACTCCTCACCTTCTTTAAAAGCCCAGAAAGTCCTGTGGCACAGGCTGGGTGCAGGATGGCTTGGCCATTCCCATTTGAAATCGCTGGGTGCATCAAGTGTGACTCAAAGCATACCACTGCATGTCACCTCTTCACAGAATCACAGAATGGTAGGGGTTGGAAGGGACCTCTGGAGATCATCTAGTCCAGCCCCCTGCCAGAGCAGGGTCACTTGGAGCTGGTTGGATGGGAACGCGTCCAGGCGGGTTTTGGATTTCTCCAGAGAAGGAGATTCCACAGCCTCTCTGGGCAGCCTGTTCCCTCTCTGTCAGCCTCGAAGTAAAGAAGTTTTTCCTCATGTTGAGATGGAATTTCCTGTGTTCCAGTTCGTGTCTGTTGCCCCTTGTCCTGTCACTCGGCACCACTGAAAAGAGTCTGGCCCCATCCTCTTGACACCCACCCTTTAGATATTTATGAGCATTGATGAGATCCCCTCTTCAGTCTTCTCTTCTCCAGGCTGAACAGACCCAGGCCTCTCAGCCTTTCCTCATAAGAGAGATGCTCCAGTACCCTGGTCATCTTTGTAGCCTCCGCTGGACTCTCTCCAGCAGTTCCTTGTCTTTCTTGAACTGGGGTGCCCAGAACTGGACATAGCACTCCAGATGTGGCCTCACCAGGGCAGAGAAGAGCAGGAGGATGACCTCACTTGACCTGCTGGCCAGGGTCTTTTCAATGCACCCCAGGAGAACGTTGGCATCCTTGGCCACAAGGGCACATTGCTGGCTCGGGGCAGTGCTGGTGCAAGAGGCTCTGGGTCTCTGCACGAAAAATGCTTGTTGGGTGACTGTCCCTGCCGGGTGCTGTGCCCCGGCCGCCGGTGGCACTCGGGGCTGAGCCGCACTGGACCCTGCCTCGGTTAATGTCATGCCTGGGGGGCTCTGGTGGCCTCTCTTGCTTTTGTGGCTGGTTTTGGCCATTCTCATATATTTCCCCAAGAAGTCAGGCTGCTTAAGGAATAAATAAAAGTTTGGATTACAAGATCCAGCTGTTGTCAGAAAAGATGACAAGGGGCAATAAATTGTTGAAAGTCAGAGCTTTTCAAACCTTTCTTTGTTTTTGTGGAAAGTGATAAATACTTCTTTTTGGGTTTGGAAAAAAATGGTAAAAATCTACTAAAAAAAAATATTTTTTACTGAAAGATCATGAAATGGGCTGAAATGACATTCTTTGTTTTATTGGGTTATATTTCTGACAATTTTGCTTTTGGGAAAGAGACTGAACACAATAAAGTTGTCGCTGTTTAGAGCAGTCTTATAGCAAATAGGTAAACAGAGGAAAGCAACTATCCTCCACCTCGCAATTGTCATTGCATTTCTTGGATCGTAGGAAATGCAATGGGGAGAAGTTTGGTCATGGGTTATTCAAGGGAATAATCCACGTGCAAAAAAGAACATGCATGTGCTTTCCGAAACATGATGGCTGCTAATGCTTGCCGAGAATGTGATTTATTGTCAAATACTGTAGTATTCCTTTGCTTTTATCAGGTCTGACAGCTTCCCAGGTGTGGGTACAAAGACAGACCTAAAAACCGCCGGTTATGTAATACAGAAAATAGAACAATTTCTGTGACACAGTCCAAAATCTTTTTTTCAGCTATCATGTGGTGTCTCTTTTCTTCCCTTTTTTTTCTTTTTCCTCCTTCTTTTTTTCCTTAAGCCAGACTGCTGAATGATGAGAGCTGGGTTTGTGCTTCATCATTTTCTCTCACAGGAGCGGGGAAGCACAATGCGTTTTATTTCGTGTTATTAGCCGGGCTATCGCTGGGTTGCTTCGTGATTGCAGGTCTTTTCCTCTTGCCTCATTGTTTTCTGTCATAATGGAAAAAGCACAGTGGTGATGAAGGAAGCAACCAGCCATCAGGATGGGATGTAAAAGCAGTAAATTACGGGTAGGGCAAGCGGATCTCTAAAGATCTCTTGCTCCCCTTTGCAGATATCTCTATTATTCTACTGGTCCTTGGAAGTGATATGAGAAGGGAGTAAAATTTTAAATGGAAAGGACTGTTGTCGGTGGCAGCACATTATTGCATGTGCATGTGTAAGGGAGTATACTCCTCTCTTCATAGCAATATTCAGTGCCGTACGTCATCCTGTCCTGCAAGCGGTTGCGTACCTGTGCAGGAGTGCTGGAGACCTGCAGCTCAACCTGCTGCAAGGAACCAAGATTTCCAAGAAGCGCTGTGGTGGTCCATACGCTGTCAAAGGGGCAGCTTGGAGTAAGCTTTGTTTGAAAATGCATAGGCCTAGCAAAGAATCTAGAAAGTCTTCAAATCGGGGGTGTAGGAATGAGTGAAATGGGCGATTCACATCCTTTGGACGTATGAAGTGTGAGCACATTGCACAGCCAGAACCAGACGCAGGTGAAGTCCTTCTATCAGTATTTGCCCTCGTTACTCCACAGTTGGCAACGTTTTGTAATGACTAGTGGGCTTGTATTCTGCATTCAAAAATGGAAAAGCAAAAATATAGATTGTCCAGTCCTTCGTAAGGCTGCTCCTTTATGAAAACTGCCCGAATATTGCTTACGTTTAGGATAGCACCTAAGCAAGTGCTTATTTTGAACTCGTCCATAATTGTTCTCCTGAACAGAGATGCTTCCCTGAAATGGGCCAAGGCAGTGCAGGATTGGTCATGGGGACAACTGTACAATGGTTTGTTCTTTGTGTTTTCGTTTTTTTTTTTTTTTTTTAACTTAAAAGTTTTAGCTTCATAAAGTATTTTCTGTTTACTGATTAACACAACCAATGTGTATCTTTTTGGGACTTAGACTTCCCGAGTATGTCACCGTTTTAAAAGCTGATTTTTACATGATCTTACAGAGTGGGAATAACAGACTCAAAATTATTGTGGTGTGTAGCTGCAATTAAGTAATAGTGCCTGGCCTGTGCCGTTATCTGCCCAGGGATGGGCATATTGGGCCAGGGTAGAAGAGAAATCCCAACTAAGAGTAGAGCAATACAAATATTCTGGTCCGGAGGAACATGTCCATAAACAAATATTTCCTAATGGAGTTCATGAAACAATTGGTTCTGAACTGGTGAAGGGTAAAATTGAGCCTTTATGCTTAGTTTTCCTGGGAGTAATTGTCACAGCAGCTATGAACAGAAATGAAGTATTGGTAACTACACGGCTTGTAAAACCCCTCACTGGGATAAAACACCTGTTGTTTGCATGGGAGTCTAATTATGCCGAATGTACCTGGGCGTATTGGCCTGTCGCACCATCAGTAAGAGGTGATGCTCTGTGGACTTTTGGGAAGTTAGCAACCTTCAGGGACAAAATATAAGGATGGAAAAGTATGTAAAGAGAAAAGGCTCAGCATAGATTGTGGTGACAACTGGTTGACTCAAGGCAAGAGAGTGGAAGGTCGATCCCTCTGACAGGGCTTCAAAAAATAATACTCAAGGACAATACCAAAAAGTAGTACTGCTGTGCTGTGTTTAATGTCACAGATAACAGATAAGTTGTTTGAAGACTGAGCATCCAAGAAACAGCAAATCAAGAAGGAAAAAATTGGTCCAGAATAGCAAAACATGATGAGCCACGGTGAAAAAGAAACAAGAGGCAGTTTTAAATGAGTGCTAAAAGCAAGAACTGCCATTCCAAAAGCATGTTATTGAAACCGTTTGCTGCAGCACAGCATACAGTTTTCCAGCATTGTGTAAGCATTTAATGAACGATGAGGTACTCTGGATCATAGGCTAAACTAATTTTTTATTGTGTCCTCTGGTGCTAACCTCTTTTGTGCTTGACTTTTGAAACTCCTGCAAGTAGCTTCTTAAGTTAATCTTTTGTCCTCTGAATTGCTGAAATGGACATCCCAGCCAACCAAAATATTATTTAATTATTACCTAGTTTTTCCATTAATTCCCCAAAGAACACCAGAAGAAACTTTCATATTATCTCTGTATTTCTCTGTACTCAGTAAAGAACTGACTGTTGCAACCAGCCCCCATACTAATCACTCCGTGTACGCATGGGCAGCCTTTAGGTAGACTTCCAATTTTTGGATTTTATACCTTTCCTGCACTGGCTAGAGCATCTTCTGGGGGAGGTTACAGATTTTCTCCTCATTAAACCAGTCCATAGCCTGCATATCTCTGCGTATCCTAATTGTCATTAATATCTGAGCAGTGACCCTGTTCTAAAATGATACGCAGTCTCTAATTTTCCTGCCTTCTTTTAAATAGCAGTGCCTCTATTTGCACATAATGTGGAAACTTGGACTCAATTATTTAACAGGTTGGGATTGGGTTGAGGAAGGAAGTAGAACACTCTGGTGTTTCAGGAGTGTTGAAAAGTCAAAACATGATTTGGACCTTGTGGTGGAAGTGTCTTCTTATCTGTAAGGAGACCATGACTCCTACATGAGGATGGAGCGGTATCCATCAGATTTGCAACAACAGATTTATGCTTAGGCTGCCAGGCGGCAAAAGAAGAAATATGTCTGAAAAAAATAGCGACTGAGCATGCCTTAAAAATTAACCACGTGCCCTGATGAGATATAAGCCCCATTTAAGCATGGTTTTCTGCTGAAAAGCAGGTGTCATCTTCTAACAGATGACCAGAACATAATGACCATTCCATGTTATCATATACTATGCTCAGCTCCTCAAATTTTATTTTCAATTTTTTTTCTGAGTGATGCAAAATCTACCGGTGACCATCCACCTGCAGGCTATTCTGTCTGTGGCTTGGAGCGGGGTTGCTCCCGGTGCCAGTGCACCACTAGTGCAATTTTCTTGCAACCAGTGCTTTTAGGAAGTGCCAGAGATTTGAGTCTTAATTTTGTAGATGCCATTTCAGTCACATTTGTGCTTTTCCTACTGTCATTCAGGAGCTCTTTTGTGCTAGTTGTTGTGCACTTCATACACGCGGTTATAGATGGAAGGATTTTGATGCTGGAGCTCTATGTGTTGTTCTTCTTTGTTTATGGTCAAAGGCAAATGCATTCCTAGATTAAAAAAGGAAGAAGAAAGGAGAAAGGCTGGCCCAGTGAGGAGCTGGGGAAATAAGAAACACAATGATCTTGTAACACTACAAGCCTTTTCTGTGTCCAAATGGAGATCCATTTCCTAATGCAATGAGCATTGTGGTTTCCTGATTTTTGGGGAGCCTCCCCCTTGCAGCGTGCCTGGACTGTGCCCCAGTACAGGCTGTGGTGGCTGGTGGGCGGAGGGGATGGCTCTGCCACACCGGCCCCCTGTGAGGAGCCTGAGGGCAGCCCCCCTCGCCTCCGCGCCCCAGGTCTTTGCCTCGGTGCCTGGCGTTTCCCCTGGTGTTTCTGCTTAAACATGCTCAGCCGGGCAATAAAAGTGGCTGGGGTAGTAAGTGGAGCGTTTGTGATGGATACTGAATGCATGAAATGTCTCCTTGTGGGATGGGAGCCTGCGCGGCTGCAAGAACAGCTCTTTGAAGAAGCAAAGAAAACTCATACTGATATTTCTCTCTTAATATATCAGAAGTTGTGTCATAAGTACAACTCAAAAGAAGTTTTTAGTGGCCTTAGAAAAGGCAGACTAAGAAAGAAGGCTAACAGAGATATAAACTACCCACGCAGTTGTAAATCTTGTTGGTTTTTTATTTTATTTTTTTTTCTGATGGGCACTCCTCATGCTGTAACGTCTGTCAGATCCCATCTTTTCATTTAGCTGACCAATAGAAATATGTGTCACCATAAGCCATTTAGACTGAAATGAAAAGAAAAAAATCCACCACCCTTTTGAGTTAAAATCATTCCTCTAAGTACAATGTTGAGAATTACGTATGGCCTCAAGTGAGTCTCGTTGCCTGATCAGGCTGAGCGAAGAGAGGCTGGGGCAGTTTGCCTGGCCCAGAAATGGCAAATGATGCTGTGAGTGTTCAGAGTGTCTGCGTCCGGCAAAAGGAGGACGTAGTTCTGAAGGCAGAGAGTTTTGCTACCTCCATAAATACTTACGCTTATTCTGAGGGTGAGAATTAAGAAAGTAGGTGTTATTCTTTTTCTTCCCCCTCTAAAGGATGAGGAGGCTGTTTGTAGAAGCAGAGGCTTTAGGTATGACAGTAGGGTCAGTTACGCTAGGAATGCTGAGGATTGATTTTATAAAAGTTAATTCTTCTTCCTTTCAAGGACTGAAGGTTGTATACAAGGGCACGAGAATACATTGACTGGCTGGGAATGAATGCAGGGTTTAAGGAGTCTGAGGTGCTTTGTGACACATGTCATTTCTGGAAAAATGAGCCATCCAGAGAAACAGTTTGTCTGCCCTGATGTGCCAAGGAACTTTATGTATTGGCAACAGTGATGGAGTGAGAGTGCAGCAAAAGCTAAGCATTGTAAAAGACTTGAATTTTCATGAGGGACGTAAGCAAAAGACCGTCAACGCTGTTTGAAACCCAGACCATGGAAACTGTGCTAATTCAGTGAGTCTAAGCAGCGTGCTGGGGTAGGCACTGTAACGCAGGTGTACCAATAACCAAGTTGAGAACTGTTACAATTCACTCAGTTACATAAATGATCAAAAAGGAAGCTTAGGAAGATACAGTAGATTTTTGGTTGTTCTCTTTTTTTTTTTTTTTTTTTGTAACTGGTAGTTCGTTATCAAAAGATGTTTTCCTCTGGAAAGATTAGATTTTTGGCTGCCTGATGTCCCGTCTCTTTTGAGGTCTTTTGAAACTAATCTGTTTAGTTCTGTTTTCCACAGGTTTGGGAACTGTTTCCACCTGATGGTGGCTTGGGTTGCCTCCTTCTTAAGGTCGCAAATCTTCCCTATGTCCTCAGTGCTTCAAACATTTAAGGAGCAAGTGATTTTTGCTGGTCTGTACCTACTCTGCAAACAGTTACCTTTGACATGCTTAGGCTATCTTTGATCTCATGTCCTGGAATTGGTCTTTCCTGTTCAGGAGTAGAACAAACATACTTCGGCTCAGCTTCAAACTGAAAGATGGCCATTGGCTCTATTTGTTTGCACAGCTTTTAAAATATCTGTTTGTAAAGTTAATTCTGCTGAAATTTCTTCTTCTGACTTACAGACGAAAGTCTGCTATTCTTGCCTTTGTTCTGGCAGGGTGGAGGGATGGAGGCGGGTGTGGTGGCCATGGATGTGATTTTTGCAGTTGCCTATTGTTTTGTTGAGGGAAAGGTATGCATTCATTGAAGCAAAGAGAAGAACACAGAGAAAGAGAATACTGCAGGGGTTAAAGTTAAGCACAGGAAAAACATAAATGCAAAAAATACCCCAACCCCCAAATTCCTACTGTCAGAGAACCTCCAAGTTATGACTCTAGTTTTCATCACAGTTTCGTAGATTATTTCTTATCTCATGTTTCATTGTCAGCTCTCCAGTCCCTCTTCATTTCCACATGGACTGACTGAATGCAGCAGTTATCATGATCAGTGTTTTTGAAGCTTTTAGTTGGAGTCCCTTCCTTTGTTCCTTTGCTAGTGCAATTTTTTGCATCTGACTTAAACAACAGGGGAATCTGGTCTCTGTTTTTTTTTTTTTTTCTTCCCTGTTGACCAAAGGCTTCTGTCTTTGAATCATGCTTTAACGTATATCCAGTTAAAAGAAAAAAACAAAAACAAAGATGGGTGGTAGCATCTCACCTGCTGTGATCCATATGGAGTAGCACTGGACATTGTAACAGGGTGCATGTCCCCTTCTGTACGGCTATTGTAGGACCAGTGGGACGTGGGAAATTTGGGAGCCACAACAGATGAAAACCTGATATTAGAGGTTAAATCTCTGAAAGTTTATTCTCCATTCCCTACTACATTATAAAAAATTTACCTCCACTCAGGAAGCAAAACATGCATGCAAAGTTGGAATTTCAAAGTTAATGGTTTTGGCATTATTTTCCTAATACAGGAGCCAATAGTCCTTTTATTAAATATGCACAGTGGCTACGCTTTTTTATTTTTTGAAGAACAACACATTACTTTTCTGAATACAGAGGTAATCAAAATTCAGTCAAGTGGGATGACTCTCTGAGTTCTGACATCAAAGGGCAATAGGTTTGATTGATATCAGTCAGATGGCAATATTGTTTGAAGAAATGTAGTCAGAAGACTGGCAATTTAAAGGCTGTAAAAAGTTAGGGGAGATGCGAGTGCAGTGTTCCATACTGATTTCCAGTGTACATGGCTGTGTATTGGAGAATTGGCAGTAGCGTGGCAATCTTGTCTCTCAGACACACAGGTCGCTTGGAAGGACGGAGAGGAGGAAAAGCAAGCCCCTACTTTTCAGGCAAGACAGTCAGTGGGGCGTTAAAGATACAGTAGTATATAATTATTTCACCCTTGCATTCCTTGCTGCATGAGACTGGGGTTTGCATTTTGCTTGAAATATATAGAGCACGAAATATTACTGAGCATTAATAAGCAACAAACAACTTTTTCTTCTTTGTCATAGGTTTATTTGTTGAATAGTATTGATTCCCCTGTCTGCATACAGAGAACAACAACTCTGTTACGTCCTTCTGACAAATATCAAACATTAGCTGTACAGATACAGTTGGTTTTACTCTATTTCCCTGTCTTGTTTTTTGTCTTTGTTTCTTAATATAAGTAATGGAACAATGTCCTTTTACTGTAAATGTTTCCTTTGCTGAATATGTCACACAGTCATTACTCCCTGCAGGGTTAAAAACAATGCAGAAAGCTACCTACAGGATTAGATCACTGCCAGCAAAGCAAAGTGAAAAACCATTACAATTACTAGAAACATTTTCCACTGCTGGCAAAAGGTACCAAAATTGCATCAAAACGATTATAAAAAATCAAACATTATGATAAAAAGTTGTCAGAACAGCCATAGAGTATCGCAAGAATTCAGTGTTGAGGTAAAAATACTGAAGGCTATCAAATAAAATCTTGATACTATTTGATGCATAAATGCCAAACTTCTCATAAACATTAACTTGAAATATACTGGTCTGGGAGGAAGAAGCAAAGATATTATGAAGAATTTCACATATCAAGGTTGTTCTTACAGTAATAATTCCTGTTAGTAGGGATATGCCTAGAAATCTTGGCTTTCAACATGGACCTAACTTGAGCGGGCATTGCTCAAATATGAGTAAAGAGGTGACCTAATTCCAAAACAAAATTTAAAATAAGGAAGATGGATGTAGCTGAGCCAGCATAGGTTCAGCATGGTCTCAGCATGGGTGGTTTCTTTCTTTTTTCTTTTTGAAGGCAGTAAATCAAAGCAGTTTTAAGGAAAGGTAGCTAGAGATATTTATGGGCTGCTGCCACTTGAGCATGAGGAACAGTTAGAAGAAAGCAGTATGTCTTTGGAAATGTAACAAGTGGAAGACAGGGAGTCTTAAAAAATACCCCAGTTCCATATTTTTACTTATCAGCTTTCTTTATCGATAATTTTTTTTTTTGTATCAGGAAAGGTGAGATTTGGTTCAATGTCAAAATGACGCCAATTTACAGCATCACCAAATCACAGAGTGGTCGAGATGGGAAGGGATGTCTGGAGACCATCCAGTCTGACCCCCTGCTCAGAGCAGGGTCAGCTACAGCAGGTTGCTCCAGGCTGCGTCCAGCTGGGTTTTGAAGATTGCCAGGAACGGAGACTCCACAACCTCTCTGGTCAGCCTGTTCCAATGTTTAGTCTTCCCCCGTAAAAATATTTATTTCTTATGTTTAAGTGAAATTCCTTGTTTTTGAGCTTGTGCCTGTTGCCGCTCGTACTTCTGCTGGGCACCACTAAGAAGAGTCCGGCTCCCTTGTCTTTGCTCCCTCCCATCAGTTAGTTATAGGCAGCATCTGTGGGCCTGATCCTGTGCGAACTGAAGACTAAGTGCCAACCATCTTTATTTTCAGAGAATTTAGTTAATGTTGAAGACTGCGAAGAGCTCGAGAGTGTTGTTCCTGTTGCCATCTTCTTGCCCGCTGGGGAAAGCTGCAAACCGAGGGTGGTTTCCATTCCCCTTTCTGCGTCGCTTTATCCCCATTTCCTCACCTGAGGTCTGTGTGTGTGTGGCTGTTATTTTGAATATCACCGAGGACCGTGGCACTTCAGAAGCTCAGGCCTGACACAGTTTGAGCCTGGACGGGAGAGGAGGCTCTGGATGCAGCCTGGATGCCACAGCGTTTCCAGAGAGGGCTGGAAGGGGCTTGGCGGGTGACTGGTGCTGGGTTTCTTCTGGAGGTTGCTGCCACTCGGGGTGAGATTTGGTGGATCCTTTACAGAGAGGGAGCCGGCCAGGCTCGTGCTCCTGGGCTGAGAGGCCGGCACTGACGTTTGCAGCACCCCGTTGTCACTGGCTCGCTCCAAACACAAAAAGGATGGGGATAACTCTCCCTGGTTCCCAGGCCAGGCGCTAATCCACTCCCACTGGGCGATTCAGGCCTTTCCGCTCTAAGCACATGTCACTTTGTACAACAGGCACATTGCACCAAAGCTGTCAGTGGAACAAAAATAACAATCATACCCAATGAATAACTTCTGAGGCTGGCTAGGGGTCATGCAGTATTTTGTGGCCGTTGACGAGAAGGCAATCTTTCTTGGACGTAACTTTACCATTTCTGGCTCTCGAATATTAAACTGTGCAATTTCACCACTCCTGTAATTTAGGGATATTTTCTTCATAAGTGAATGGAAACGTTAACTTGGATTTTCAGTCAGGCAAAATGACTGGCATTGCTGTGAGAAGAGATTTGTTAGGATGTAAAAACCAGAAATGTATGTGGACATTAACACTATATATGTGACTAGTGTTCTGTCTTTCAATTCCAATTTAGTGCTAATAAACCTGTTAACCTGAAGTTTTTGTTGCCTCTGTCTCCTTCTTTTCTTTTTACAAAAAAAAACGCAAACCCAACAAAAAACCAACACAAGACCAAACCAGAAAAAAAAAAAACCAGGGAAAAAAAAACGAGTTTGGAAACTCCTTTGGATATCTCAGCATAGTTTTGTTGCCAACAAGCTGGGGGACGTAGGCTGACATGCATCCTGTTTCTAATAGCACACACACTGTTTCTTTATTTAGAGCCTCTTTACCAGTATCAATTAAACCCCAGTTAAATTTGACACATCTTAACCTTGCGTTGGATCCAATTCATTGCTACAGCAGAACCCATATGGCACTGAGACAGTTGCAGGCATCAATTCATTGCTTATGTAGAGTTGCTGGCTAAATGCCAAGCAGTAATCACTGCTTTTTGTTAATAGACATGTTTGCTTTTGCAGTCGTTTCTATACACAGTGCTCTAGATTAATTAGAACAAAATCTGTCATCCATCTAAGAAACAACCAGAACTCTTGGGGTTTTTTTTGCTTCAGATTTAAAGAGAAATGGGTACTGGCAACCAAAGGTGGTTGTGGGGGAGAGTTACTTTGTTTATTCTAGAATAACCTATTTTGTTTATTGAACACACGCGCATCTGCTATTTTACTTAAATAAGTAAAAGAGAATGGGGGGAAACCGCTAAATCTAAAATACACATACAACTTAAAGCAGTAATTGCAGAAAGGCTAATTTTGATTTTGTTTTAACCTGAATTTTTAGGAGGAGCAAGGAAACTACTGTTAAAGAAGTCACAGTTACATCTGTTTTCTGCAACTAAAGGACACTTTTTACCTAAAGACACATTGAAATTATGGAAGTGCAGATGGAGGCGGACTTGCAGAACCGTGCAAATGTCTGTGAGATTTGGGTTATTGAGGCTTCCTCTTACTGCTGCCTGCTGAGTTGGAAACAACATCAGCTCAAGTAGGCAGGTACGTAAAAAAAATTAAAAATTTCTCGCATTACTGGTGTCGCGTTGTAGAGATGTTTTAACTTGTGATTATACAGTTCTGTCCTCCCACCCCCTGCTTGATGCCTGAGTAATTAACACAGTTGGGGGAACTAGTGGATACCGAAGCATTCTGGTTAGACCATTAGCATTTTAAGATCGCGTTACATTATATCCAGATCTGTTGTGGTGGATACATACATGGTGACCTACGCTAAGCCTGGAATGCACTCAAGAGTATTTTACAGTAGTGAAATAGGGGAACGCTTTTAAGCTGCTGCATTATGAGATAGAAATATCATAAACTTTTTCACTGCAGATTCTTCTATTGGTGCCTACCATCACCAAAGTAGTTACAGAAACCATTTTGTGGCATGTTATTTACTCACTTGTGTAGTTTTATAATCAGTTGTGTCATTTTTTATCTCCATAAAAACATTTTTGTGGTGTTTTCTTCAGGTTAACTATTTATTTGCACGTATTCACAGAAAATTATTTTGGTTAACTTGATTTGCAAGTAAAGCTCTCTGGTCGACAGTTCTTCCATTCATAAATGTGTCACATATGACCAGATTAAAAATCCGCAGGGGCTTTCCATTGGATTCATTAGGATTTGGACGGTGTCCACTGTCCTGATTAAAGACCTCAGACTACTGATTGTCAAACTACTGCTCGCTTGGCTGTTACTTGCAAACACTTTGCAATGACCCAATGTTAAAAGGAATAGACCTAAACATACTCGGTAGTCAACAATTAATGGTAATCTCCAGTTTTCATTTAAAGTAGCAGTACATTTTGCGGTATTTCTGCTTACTTAAGCGATTTCATGCAATTTAAGGCAGAAGATCCTGTTAGCAGCCACCCTTACCTCTTCCTCAGTAGTCCTCCTGATTTATGCTCCGTATACGTTACATAAGAAAATGTGTCCATATACATATGTATGTATATACACTATATAATTTCTCTTTGCATAAAAGGACAGTAAAATACCTCTATTTTCTGGAAGTTATAATCTCTTTCAAAACTTTTTCCTAATGTTGAGCTAATGTTTTAGTATTCCAGTGCTGTTGGTCCATTGTTCGGAAGTACAGCTTTATCAGCAGAATGTGTGGCAGATGGTTTACATTTGCATTAGCCTTCTGGAAAAGGAATCAGCTCCCACCAACATAAGCTTCAGCTTTTCTTTTCAAAATTTACAACAAATTCGTCAGAATGGCATTTTTAGAGGAAAAAAACCCCAATCCGACTGTCTTTGCGTTTCCTTTTTGAAGAGGAAAAATGAGTCCTGTTCTAATGCCCTCATCTGCACATATATCTTCCATCCCCTCCCCCAGTGTTTGTTAAAATGATTTAAGTATTTCATTATGCAAAATGACTTTTATAAAAAGACCTTCCTTTTTGCCCCACAGTCATTCTTAATTTCGTTTGTCACTTGTTATAGAGTGGAGTTATGTGAAGCTAGGATATATTATTTGTTCTAGTCTGTATTGGATAATTTATTACATTAAGAAACCAATAATTTTCAAATATAATCAGATTTAAGTTTTTAATAAGATTCATCCTCCCATTCACACTTGCTTAATTTAAGGATATTAAATCTGCTCAGGAATGAGCTGCCTCTCAAAGCCTCATGTGCCTATTAAAGGATTTTATTCCTGATGTGTTAATAGGATTTAATTACATCAGCCCCACAGTCCAGAGACACACCACAATTGTTAAACTTGATAAACCAGACAAATACATGTTAAAAGAGTGATGGCCGGCTCCTTAAAAAAATAAATAAATTACAAGGTGTTAATATTTTAATATCTCTGCTATGTAACCATAGGTTTGCATAACGATGAAATGTTTAACAGACTGTAAATAATTTTTTCTCAAAAAAAATCAAAGCTAATGAGGAAATCAATAAGGCTTTTTTTAATGAGTGTTAATCTTTGTTTCTTATTTCTGATTCCCAGAGATTAATTTAGATAAACTTTCAGTTTTTCTCTTCTCATGGCATCCTCTTGTTGTGTACAGACAAAAGCTGCAGCAAGTCATTCTGGAAATTCAGCATATTAAATACTGTCTCGATTTCTTTGTTTCCTGTGGCTAATTAGGTTAATGGCGTACTGACAGGAACAAAAAACCACTGGCTTGGGACATTTTGCAGAGACGTGGTTAGGGAGAGGGAGAGAAAAGAAAGGCTCAAACTCCTGTGGTCTGTAAATCTCGTCAAGATCAAGATCGGCAGCGTTGGCATCGATCAGAAGTGCTGGCTCTTGTCAAGCTCACCCGAATGCTAAACGTGCAGGAGTCAGCACTGCTGATGGCTGCAGACATGGAGAGATGGAGGGAATGACAGGGTTTGCAGAGAATCGCAGGGAAGGAGGAAAAATTAGCAATACGCCATCCGGTTGGACATTTTGCTTCCAAAATTAGATTGACGCATGTTATGGCACGTTTCCACTGGTAATCACAGACACTCGACATGTATTTCAAGAAGATTTAGGCCCTGAGTTTTTCTCTCACTTGCGCAGAGCTAGACTTTGGGCCTCTCAAAACATGGCGTAGGCTGCGCTTGTTTGGAGAAGATAAACATGTAAAGTAGGCTTTCGTTTTAAAAAAAAGTTACTTTCTGGCACTTTTCCTTGCCACGATAGCCTTGGAAATGTAAACTGATATAAACTGTTTTTTGGGTTAGGAAGGAAGTAGAAGCAGAGTTCTGCGTTGCCCAGCGAGCGGTTGGTGAAGGCAGCCGTAAGGCGTCATGTTGGCTTTCCACCGGCCCCCCAGCCTGCCTGAGCCACCTCGCTGGAGCCAGGGGCTGGAGAGGCGATGCTCTGCCCCAGCGGCGGGAAGGAGAGGAACAGGCTTGATACGGGGTGGAGCTGCAGGAGGAGACATGAGAGAGCGAGCCTCGGGTCTACGCATGAGATAGATAACCCCGTTCTCACAGGTCTTGTGGCTCTAAGTAAATGAGCTTTTTTGAAAAAATCTTATCATTCTGGGTACTCCAGCTTGTGGTTGAAAATACAAAGGACTGGCCGTGGTGGGAGAGGGACGGGCTGAGCACCAGCTGAGGTCGGGTCTTGGTAAGGCTCCGGGCTAGGCTGGCTTTGAACCGCCTCCTGCAGACTTTGGTGCCAGCCAATGTGGGAACCAACCGTGAGGTCTGCGTCCAAACCTACAGTGAGGAACTGAGATGAGCTGTAACCCGAGGCTGCTAGACCTTGCCTTCCCGCAGGCAGTGCAGACACATAACCATCTATAACAGGCAAATAATTGTGGTGGTCTTTTAACACCTAAGGTGGGTTCTGCTTTTTTGTACACTTGTTACGCCATGGCTAGCCGTGTCATTCCTAATTTATGCTGGCCATGAATAGCTTTTTAAGACAACATTGTGGCTTTCATGTTTTTAGTTTGATAAACTCCTGATAAAATTACTCATTCAGGCTTGCTATCTGCTCTTTGAGCAGCATTATTGATCGCTTTGTAGGTCTGCATTGACATATATAAAAAGCTGTGTATATTTATTAAAGACAAAAGGTATCCTGCTCAAAGACGAGAGGCTGTATACATGCAACTTGTCACCATTTATACATATATTCACTTTTTCCTTTGCCTGCAGTACAGTGTGAGAAGGTCTTTCCTAATTTAACTTGGGATTTATAGCTCCGTCGTGCTTTTTTCCAGTTAGGTGCCCATATTTCTTTTCACGTGAATCTCCCAGGCATTTACAGGGGCGTTAGCTGCCTTGTGTTGCCAGTAGAACCAGAAGCTGAAACGGTAGCTGCCAGCGGGGATTAGCCGGGTGTGCTTTTGTTGTATCAGGTATCGGGTGCGGGAACGGAGCCGTCTGCCAGCTCTGGCGAGGTAATCACCCCGCTCCGCCTCCCCGGGTTGCCTTACTCTATTTATACGTTATAAAAACGGAAACGACATAGCAAAATGCGTTGTTCAAATTTTTGCTGAACAAAAATGTTTGTTGCTCCTGTGAAAAATGACTGAGATTTTGAAATTCCCCTCCGCTCCTCCCCCAAAGGTTCAAGACTTTCCTCTGAAGCAGGGAGAACGGTCACCCAGCAGAGACCCCTGTGCCCAGGGGTCATGGGGCTTCTCTGGGACATTGGGACCATGCCTTCTGGAGTCAAAATGCCAGAGAAAGGCTCGTGTGGAAGACGGGTCTGAAATCCCAGATCAGGGCTGTAAGCAATGCCAAGGAATTCAAACATGAAAGTTTAATTGCAACGAAAAACAGGAGAGGGGAGAGCAGGAGGATGTATTTCACACAGATTCCCAAAGGAGGACTGATTTACAGGTTGAAAAATAATAGCAGGGCAGAAAAAATCAATGTTCTTGGGCAGATACAATGGTAAAAATTAGGAGGCACTCTCGAGAGAGACAAGGATTAGACCATCATGTGGGCAGAAATAGGTCACCGTGCACAGTGAAGTATAAAAGTGGTATGAGTTTCACATCATGAAGTGCAAGGTTCTCCAGTGAAGGCCTGGTAGGGAGAAGAGACAAGAAACCTCTGCCCAGGGACATTTGTGATGAGATATTATAGCCCAAGCGAAAGACACCTGCAATTTAGAGGAAGGGGAGAAGATACAACCCCTGCCTCTCCAAACAAATGTCCCATCCTTGCAAAATGTAACATGGCTTGGGAAATACCAGCAACTTGACGTGCACTGGTGGTGGAAGCTGCTGGCAAACACTGCGGTCTTTAATACAGTTTTGAATTTTACTCTGCATATCCTTTTTATATGCACTGATGCTCCTCTCTGAATTCCTCATACGTGTGGTTTTGTGGGGAGATGTATTTGCACTTGAGGTGCCATTGTTATTCTTGTGAGCCGCATCACACACACTTTGCCTCTCATATTATACTGTCAAGATCATTTTACCTGTCTCTTATCCTTTCAGTGCTTACTTTTAATTTGCTTGTCAGGCTCCTGCATGTCTTTGGCTTTTCCTAAGTCTCTTCATCCTGACTTCTGAGTAGGACGTTACCAGAGCACAGCAGGAAATTCACATTTCAACTACTCTTCTCTGCATCTCTCCTTGCCCTTCCCTGCGCCCATCCAGCCTGTCCGGCACATTTCCTAGGTGATGCCCTCCTTCATAATGCATTAATTGTGTTGGGTTTTCTTTTCCCTTTTTTTTCTTTTTTTTTTTTCCCTGAGTAACTTCAGCTGCTGTTTGGAATCTTTTCCACCTTTTTATTCGAAGTGGGAACCATCTGGTGCTCTGTTTGGCCTGTTTCCCATGGGATTTGGGCAGGAGCAGGCACAGCCCTGTGTCCAGCCCCGCCGGCCGCCCGGTCGGGGCCAAGCAGCAGTTGCCGTTCCTGCCTCCTCCTCACACCGTGTTTGTCGCTGGCGAGACTCGGCGTCTCTTGCAGTTGTTCCTGGATTCTCATCCTTCTCCTTTTCTTGCAGACTTAAATTGGGGCTGAGGAAAAGGTCACATTAATAACAAAAGTATTAATTTCTGCGCGACCAGAATGGTTCACTTCAGTGCTACCAGGCACAGTTTCGTCTTGCTTGTGTGGTTCATGAACTACATGCTAATTTTCTTTATATTTAATTACCTTTGAATGTCTCCTGTGCTTCAGGGTACAAGCCATCTTCTGACTAATTAGGGCTTTTTCTCTGAACAGGCTACTCCCTCTAAGTCTAGGAAGGGTGTCTTGTACTTTCCTTTGAAGCATGTGGTAACCGGCCTCCGCCAGCAGTAAATGGATTGCTGGACACTCTGCTCCCGAAGTTCCTCTGTTATTAAATTCACAAATTTACACAAAGCAAAGTTAATAAGTGTAGCTGATTGAGCAGATTTGGATCAAATCTTTGGCATGCAGATGTAATGGAGTGCATATTGGGTGAACGACTGTGCCTAAAAGAAAATAAATATATTTTATCTTAAGCAAATTACCCATTCTTTTTGTGGTAAGCGTGTGCTATGTGTTAACTCCTCCCGATCAGGCTTTGTCAGACAAGTCTCCCTTGTTGTTATGTAAAAACCGTGCCGGCATCAGATTTTCATCCTCGGTATTGCTTGGTCGGTGATTAAATCATTGCATGCGAGAAGCACCACAGCAATGCTAAATATTATTATTGATTATGTATATAGCAGTCAATACAAACATATTGTGTTTCGACTGCAAAAATGATCATCTTAATTAGCTAATGATTTTTAGCCTGATTTCTCAACAAAATGAGACGTTATGTGATTGCTCTTTCTGTCCGACTGTTCTCCCTCTCCCCTGTCCCTGTCACTTCTGGGCCTCTTGGGTTCAGTCACTGATGGTCTGGTTTGACTGAGGGTGGAGATTTCAAAGGCATCAAGTCCTTATGTGCTTAAATAGGGCATCTGAAAATCCTCTTGATGCACCCGTGAGGGCAGCGCTCTGTTACACCAGATTAGACACCGGAGCCGCCTGCAGGCACTCACCCTGGGGAGAGATGCGCACAGGAGAGAGGTTTCTCTGATGCTGTTACTCACTGAACAATTTAGAGGATTTTATCAAAACCTTCAGCTTTTGATTTAGGAAGAGATGCTGTGTCCTCTGCTCTCCGTTAAGTATCTGAAATGTCGAGCTGAGTCATGGTTACCACTTGCTCAAAAAGTAAACTTCATATTTTTTTTCTTTCCTTTGTAGATCAGGTTATCCACTTCAATAAACGGAACACAACACTTATACTGGGCTGGTAGAGTCACTCTTTCAAAAAGAATAAGAGCCATTTAATGCACCAAATGGTTTATAATCTAAATGACAGAAAGCCGCCTGCCCTTCAGGACAGATCGTGCCGGGCTTCCTCAGCCAGCGGGCGCTTTCTACCAGGAACTACATCTCCAAAGCCTTTGTACAGAGACACAACCAAGTCATTTTCCGAAGTTGGGTCATGTCCAAGCATCTGAGATTCTTCAAGCATGAAATTCCACTTGACCCTATTAAGGCTTTCTCAGCATCAGATATGTACACTGCAGAGTGGATAATGTTCATAACTCATTTCACATTACCCCTGGGTGGTGCCGGTGGAGAAATCCTGTCTAGTCTAATGCAATCAAAGCTGTGAATATGAGGAAATTGAAACATCTGGCCAGGTTTCTCTGCTGTGCCCCAGGAGGTGTGACATGAGAGATGCAGGTCAGAAAGAGGGGGGGACAAAGGCATCTCTCCAGGGACGTGTGTGCTGTGGAGGACAGATGTCCCAGCAACGTCGCCAGCAGCGCCGGGGTGCCTTGGCTGGGCAGGTCACCTCAGCGAATTTCTTATGCCTGCGCTGGAGTTCAAAGGTGCAGCTGCCGTTCGTGTAAACTTGTCTGAGCTAAGCCGAGAGCAGGGCACCTGAGCACAAAGAGCCGCCGTGCTGCGGGCTGGTGGAGCTCCTCTGTGCCCGGCTGCATGAATATTTGAATCCGCTCAAACGGTACAGCGGTACGGAGGGGGAAAGCGCACGCTCTGGGGCGGGTGCTGCATGCTGGGGTAGACCCGAGGGTGGGGGCTCACTCTGCCTCCTGCGTTGGCCGGGGGTGCAGGGTCACAGCCATGCAGAGCCTGCGCAGACAGTGACTCTACAGGACCCAGCTCCTCTTGCCGCTCAGTGCAGGCACATGCAGGGGTGTCTGTCCGGACATTCATCCTCAGTATAGACAAAAAAAGCCATTTCCTTGGGCAGTTGTTTTCCTTCTGTGGCAGAACAGCTGTAGCCTTGTGCTTCCAAGGGGTGGCTGAGGGCAGGGACATCCTGGTGCCTGTCCCCATGCCCTTTCTTCACTCTGTGGTGCGAGAGCAGTAAGCCCAGTTTGCAAGGCCGTCCCCTTTCTCTCCATCTCCAGTTTTCTCCCTCCTTCCCGCGGCAGGCACACCAGGCCCCAGCTCTGCAGCCACAGGGCATAAACCAGGATTTAGTGCGCACACAGAGTGCCTTGAGCCAGCACAGACCTGCCCAAGGGGACTCCAGTCTTGCCCGTCATGGTGCCTCGGGTCAGGAGATTCCCCCCCCCCCCGCCCCCGCAACGGTAAGTCCCTTAGAAGCTGCTGAGATTTATAACTTAATTTTCTGCATGGTTCACATCTTCTCCATCTTGAGATCAGTTTAAGAGAGAGACAATTTTTCTGGTTATTGTTGTTTTGAGGACAGATGTCTTACCTCCAGAGGATATCTGGGGAATATATTCTTTCAAAGTTTTTGGTACTTTTAAGGGCTCAGGGTACAAAATACCTTTGATGGGAGTTACCTACAAAAATTTCCAAGTATTGAATGGAGAAGGCTGTTTACATGTCTCTGTGACAAAGCCAGCTACTAAAGAAGTATAATTAATGCAATAGTTTCAAACTGAAAGAGGGTAGATTTAGATTAGATATCAGGAAGAAATTCTTTACTGTGAGGGTGGTGAGACACTGGAACAGGTTGCCCAGGGAAGTTCTGGATGCTTCATCCCTGGAGACGTTCAAGGCCAGGCTGGATGGGGCGTTGAGCAGCCTGGTCTGGTGGGAGGTGTCCCTGCCCATGGCAGGGGGGTTGGAAATAGATGGTCTTTAAGGTCCCTTCCAACCCGAACCAGTCTGTTATTCTGTGTAAGTATAATGAGTTTAAGCATAAAAATTAGAATTTTATTGTATGTAATTGTATGTAACTATTGTAAAATTGTACGTAAACAAAAGTCTGCTATGAAATCCAGGACTTTTTGTTGAATGCATCTCTGAAAGAAATTAAAGCAGTCGTATGTCTTCTTTCCTCCTTGTCTCTCTTTGCAGGCTACTTGAACTCAGAATTAACCTTCTGGTCAGGACCCTCATCTGCATATAATGTTGTATCTCCTCTATAGCCTTCGAATTAGTCTAGAGACTACTAGGCTGATGTACTCCTCATGCTCCAGCACTCCGCTGATGCTGGGAAGAAGACACCATAAAGGTATGTTTAAATCCTTCTATGCTTTTATTTAATGCCCAAACTCCAAGCTTGCTCTTGGCCCCTCAGCTTTGCAGTGCTGGGGCCCACTGCAGGCGAGAGGGTCTCCAGGCTGGTTTCTCACTGAAACAAACAGTTATTTGGTTGGCAGGCTCCAGGACACGCTGCCTGTGCCTGTCAGGGATGTTTTTGCAGTGGTGTTTTCGCCTGTGTTGGACATTTCTGCGCTTGTGGATTTTGTCCTTTATGCTCCTAAATATTTTCAGATCCTCTGTTTAAAATTGCTGTATACAAGATGCAGAGTATTATTCTTCCATTGCTGTTTTTCTTAAAATACAAGGCGTTACTCTCTGCCTGCAAACACTAAAACCTAGAGCACTGTCATTTCCTTCTCCATAATTAGGTATTTTTGCCAGAGTTTCAACTGTAGTGATAGAAGTAGTTTCTTCTGAAATCATTGGAACTTACTGTATGCCTTGAAAAGGAGGGGAGAGAAAGGAGAGAACGGTGACATCAGACTTCAGCTTTTAAAACCAATAAAATTTTTATTGGGTGTCTTCTAAAGTGATGCTCTAGCAAGGATTGATGACTGGGTATTTCTAGTCTTACATTTTCTAGCTTCGTGAGTTTCAGTGTGGAAGAGACCACAAACTTGGTCTTGTGCAAGAGACATGACGGACAGACTAGAAAATAAATAGTTTGCAGAACTCTCCCTCCCCTAAGTTTTGGAGAATAATACTTTTCCCATTGTTGTTCAGCAGAAGTCGCATTAGCTTAGCTGGATGTGATGGCTTGGCTGTATTGCCTTAATTAAAGCAGTTAAAATGTTTATTCACGAAGTGCCAGTGTGCCTGGGATATGTGCTTGGAAAGAATAAAAACCGGCTTTCCGCAGAGGATGCTTTTTTTGAAGGATGTTTATAGCCCTCTCCCCAGGTGTACTTCCTTTCTGAACACATCCAATTTTTTCAGTTATCACTGGCTCTTCGCCTCAATGATTGATAACAACGCAAAACCAAATAGTTATTTAACCATTAAAAAAAAAAGAAGTCTTTCAAAACAAGCCTTGAATAATGGCTCACTCTGTATGAGTAGGGAGTAGGATTTTTCCGGGCTGTCTGAACCAAAATTAACCTGCTTCCTTCTGTGTCAGGGAGGACATAACGGATGGCTCTCGGGGCTGGCAGGTTACTCCTGCCTGTCTGCCCAAAGTTACTCCTTCGAATCTGGGCCAAGCTGACGCAACTTGAAAGTTACCCTCAGGCAACATTCAGGACCATATTTGATGATTTTTGGGCTGAGTCCTACTCTCTCTGGGCATATGTTCACACAACAAAAATATGCTCCCCTTCCCTGACTTGACACTAATTGCTCAGCCAAGAAGTGAGGGATTCTGACTGATTTAAGCATGTACGTGAAACCATCATTCTTAAGCACAAAAATCAGCAGCAGGTAACATATACTTAGCTACACTTTAAGTGCAGAAGTATACTTTAAGCATGTGCTGAGGTGATGTCCTGAGAAAGGATACCTTCTGGGTCCAGGCTGTGAGCTGTCATTCCTTACTTGGAGCTCACTTGTCAAAAATGATGGGACAACACATAGGAACACGTACCCGTGGCGTCCACAACTTTTCCATTAGGAACAATGAGAAACGCAGGGTCATCAGTGAGGCACTTTACGGAACAAGTAACATTCCCATTTATCTGCTCTGCATCTCCTGGGGGATTTCTTTTGTTTCCCCTCCCCTTAAGTTAGCTAGCTGGAGCCTTGGAAACTTTTTTTTTCTGTGCTTTTATTTAAATCCTCCAAATTTAACAGACAGAAAGCTAACTCTGCAAAGAAAACTAGGCAGCCCCATGCTGCATGATCACTAGCTCCAACACAAAGAAGGGTGAGCGCAGGAACCTGTGCCTGGAGAAATGGGTTTTAAACATTTTTTTAAAAATTAATTTTTTAACTTTGACTTTCACTCTTTGTTTTTAGACTGTGTGTGGTTTTTGACATGTACATTTGGCTGTCCTGAAATGTGACTTCTTGGTGCTCTGTATGAGGGATGTGTTTCTGTTACTGCCCACCTCCCTAACCGCCTGCTCTGTGGACGCCTTCTGTGGGGAGTCTTTATTTCCTTTCACGTCCCTAGGAGAAATGCCAGTAGCGTAGGTCCAAGAGGCAAATTTTTGGGGTCCTCCCTACAAGTACATCGCTTTGTGATGATTTTTCAACTACAATTAGTTTCTTCAAATTACTAAGCTGAAACCTAACCACCTGTTCTTAACACATAAAGTGTTTACCTTGTTGATCTTGTATCATTTGATCTCCTTTATCAGGACTAGCAAGTCAAAAAACCCTACAGAAGGCTAAGTATATGACCCTTCTCACTGAAACATGTATTTTCCTTAAGAAAGGTAACAACTGCTTGAGAAGATATATTTTTTTTCCATAAAACCACGTTGTTTGACATCACACCACCTTTAATCACTCTTTTTTTAGCCGCATCCTGTATCAGCTGCTTCATTATTTTCTCCTGGTTTCACGTTGGGCTGAGAACTCTATAATTATATCTGGGTCAGCTCATTTATCCCTGTTAAATATTGACGCTAAATATTTAAATATTAATTATTGATACTGATGGGTGAAATGTAGAGTTGATGACTGTACCAGATTGCTGGCCCTAAAGCAGGCCAGGCAGGCTTGCAGCCCTCACGGGGGGGCTCCTGGCAAAGAGCTGGGGACCTGTGTGTCTGAAGAAGAGGATGGGCTTGAAAGAGGACCTGCCTCCGGTGTATAAAACCCCTCCGTCCAATCAATCCATTCCAATCACATGCTTGTTTTTTGTTTTGATGGGGCCCGAAAACTATTTAGGAGTCATAACAACGGCATCACTACTCCCAGGTGAGACCATGGTTGTCTGGTGTTTTGTGGTTTCAGGCACTTTTACTGAAATCAGACTCCTTTCTGATCAGCGTCCCTGGGTGATAAATGTAGGGCTATTCATCAACGGCGCTAGGAGACATCTCGCCAGCGAAGCAGCTGTAGTTACATCTATTTGGAAAGTGAAATCAGATCCCATAGGTACTATATGTGGATGAAAAATAGACAAGGGGTTTGTTCTAAGGTTTCCTCCTTTTGTATTTCCAAGGGTGTGTGCGTGTGTGAAGTGTCCAGCATCACCAAACAGGTGCTCTTTACTTCCTTGCCCTGTTTCTATTCATACATTTTTTACTCCAATTGCTCTTTCAGGGGCTCTCCTACTTGTTAGCCGAATTAAGGCAATCCTGAATCGGAAGGTCTGCTATCACCAGGTTGACCTATATCAGCCAGTTGTATTACTTTAATTTCTTCACATGACCTCTTGCTCTTGCATGACAGCCTTCTAGTACGTGGATGTTTTGTAGTGGAAAGGTGCCCAGAGAGGAAGAAAAAAATTACTGCTCACCTAGAATGTGAATCATGAAAAGCTTTCCCAGAGCTGTCCATTCTTAATTTCCTGTGGTCGGTCTGTTAGCAGCGTTGCTGGTGAAAAGCCAATATGATCTGTGTTGCTGTTTCAAAACAAATGCCTCTTTATCCGGTAAGGTTATGCGTTCTCTCAGCTTTCCAGGCAATTCTACCAGGAAAGAAAAGAAAATCAAATGGCATTCTTCTCTTCTTTTTTTTTTTTTGCTTTCATATTATTTTCCTCACCGTTGGAAGTAAAAATGCTTAAAAAAATATTTAACGCTTACAAATAGTAATAGTAATACTATTATATAGAGATACCTTGTCTGTAAATCAGAGGTGACAGTCAACCTGGAGTACAAGCAAAAAAATGTGCAAATGGCTTTATTGAAAATCAATGTGCATTTGTAAGTGAGGATTGTTTTTTAAATCCTTTGTGTTCGTTGCTGGTTTTGTAGTGATGACACTTGCAGTGGTGCTACAGCTCTGTTTCCAAGAGTTAGTCTTAAAGTGCTAGAGCAGGTAACTGAGTTTCACCTGCCCAAGCTGCCATCATGCTCGAGGAAGAGGAAGCTGCATGGCAAATGCTTCTGTAGTTGACGATGTCGCCTATGGTATAGACAAATTAGCGAATGCAAGTAGGACACCGTTCACTGGGCATGGCTGGCAATCACCTCCCTGTGCCTGGTGGGGTATCGCCCTCGTGGAGGACATACTGTAAAGCAGGAGGGTGAGAAGAAGCTTGGTGCTGGGCTGTCCTCCTCAGGACACTTGGTCTATTTCCATGCACGTAACGCTTCTGACACCTTGGTGGTGACAAGTTTTCCAGCAGCAGTTTAAGCCATTCGTGTCTCTGGTGGTTTGCTCCCTGCACAGAAAAAAAATACATGCGTGCCTCAGCCAGTCTGGTGAAGTCTGGCATAGCTCAAATTGATGTCAAAGGCAGATTTGCAGGTTTGCGGTGAGGCAGCTAAGATGTTGGCATATGAACTTTCCTCTGACTCTATTGCAGAGCGGGCAGCCTCCTGCAGAGGGGTGGCAGTGAGCAGGTGGAGGTGGCAATCCTGTTAAGTGGGTGCAGCCGTGTGCTCGGGGGCACCACTCCCAGCTGGAGGTCTGATTGGATCCAGGTGTCAGAAGAGCAATTTAGGGATCCCTCAGCGGAGTGGGTCTGCAGAGGTCACAGGGTATTCCTACTACTGCAGCTCCTCAGGATGGATCTTCTAAGAAAAAGTAGGTTACTTCTTTTTCTTAATGCAGTTTTGTATTTTTGAATTTGGTTGTATATTTGTGTATGTCACCTCCCTGTTGGACAACTGTTTTCCAGCAATTTCTGCTGCTGCCTGTGTTTTCTTCTGGTATCCCCTTACCAAAATGCAGCTAGGCCCAGGCCCAGGGTCAGTACAGCAGCAATCTCTGTTACTGTGCTGTGGCCCAAACCTGATGGTCTGACTTTCAGGTTTTTTTGTAATGTGCTGCTTCTGCTTTCCATTCCTCCCTGTCCAAGAGTCTTTTTCCCCCCTGCTTCTCCATAAGTCTCTTGTTAGCCTTACCTGTTTGATTTTTAGTTTATGCAATCTGGTGGACTTCCAAGGCTGTTTTTCCTCAGTCAAGCTCTCTCCTGTATTGTTATTCCATCCATGTGTACACTATAAACTTCAGGTGGCCTTTCCCTGCGCACATCTATCAGCTCCATGTGGATCTCTGGAAATGCTAAATGACAGAATTGCTGTAATCGGGTCTGTGTGCTCGGCACAGTCGCCAGAGATCGAGCCAGGCTAAGGTGCGTTTTTAGAAACTGAGTAATAGAAGCTGAGTAAAAAATGTTTCATCTAGGGAGTGTGGTAATAGTCTGTCAAGAAAAAGGACTATTCTAACCTTTCTAAAAAATACGAGGAGACTATCCATCTTGTGACTGGAGACTAAAACAGGGAATGCTGCTCTTATTTGACTTCTGTCTGATCATCTAAGCCCTCTTCACGTACATGCCATACACTGACATTATTTATACTTTCACATTTTGGTATGTATATGTTACTTCATCTGTGTTTTTTTCTCTCTTTACCATTCTGCATTAGGATTGTACTTGAACACAAACCTGTAAAATAAGTTAAACCACCTGTTTCACTACTTGAAAGACAGTACGATATATTTTTCGGACAGGACTCCTAGCTAATGTTTTTTTTTCAGGTTTTCTTACAAGGTACATTCATAGGTTATGCATTGGGTGTAGAAACGTTATCTCAAGTTACGATCTACTGACTTCTTAAAATAAGACTGATTTAAAAAGAAAAGCAAAATGTTTGCTATAATCAAATGAACTTGTGTTATCCTTGGTCACTTTGTCTAAGTAATATTACATACGAAGTGGCAGCACCTCTGTGGGCACAGTGAAGTGTTTCTCTAGAATTTCTGAGAAGAATGGTAAAAAACATTACTCTTGACCTAGCATGTGAAACATAAAATACATTCTCAAAGCAGGCTATTGTTAATTACGTTCTGTGCTCAATCTGTTGACTGAAAAGCCCCTATCACCTATGCTGCTGTATCAAGAAAGGATTCTGTAAGGTGCTTCCTTTAGCTTCAGAAACCATTCTATCAGTAAAGGCAATCCTTTTGAAAAGACAAGGGAATGAGAGAGAAATCAAAATGAGAGATACTACTTCAGATGATGTGTTTGAATCCTATTCTAGCTGCTTACGAAATACCAATTTCCAAAAGGAAAAAAAGTTAGAAAAAGCTTCCATGTTCTGCTGTCAGAGGTACCGCGGCTCATTAGCACCTCTGCTCAAAGAGGAATGAATTAAGGACAGCTGACTTGGATGCCACAATGATGAACATGGCATAGAGAATCAGGGGAGAAGAAAGCTACCAAAACATGGTGAATTTGGTCTAAGAAGGCCTTCAGGGCATTCACGAAATGAGAGAGAAAGCTTCACATAATATGAGTATTTTTAGTGCAGAGGGAGGAAAAAACATTGTTTCTCACTCAATTAATGTACCGGAATGAACCAGTGCAATGGGTGTTCCGTTGATAACCGTAGCTACCGCTCCACCAAACTATGAACCTTTCGAAAGCTCCTTTGTGGCTGAGGTATTGAGTCCCATCTGATAATCGGCAGGATTTTGGATATATCTGTTCTACATGATGCAATTACTTGAGCTAGCTGTAAATTGGGTAGATAAAATACCAGAAATAGTTGAGCTGCAAAAACATGGCGTATGTGGAGAGCTACTTAATCCCACTGGGCGAACAAAATAGTGCTTCTTTTATGCAAGTTAGCTGCTGTCTAGACACACCTGTAGCCTCCTAAACCACTTAGTACTTCTGAAAGTTTTACCATTACACTCATCAGTCATTTTATACGCTTTAGAAAGCCATGCAATGACTGTTTAATTATGCAAAGTGAAGGTATAATTAAATTTCACTGGAACTGTGGGGATTTGAATATGATGAAATAAAATGGGTTTAGTTTTACAGGCTCAGCGTGCCACAGAGGAATGGCAAAGCCTTTTGATTTTCTTTTTTCATATCTGTAATTCTCTCTGGGGGAATGGAGAGTTTGGGCCCAAGGTGGCTTTCCATCTTTGTGACAGGCAGTGTAGATGTACAATCGTAAAAGTTAGATGTTGCCAAGCACAACTCAAAGAT
Organism: Larus michahellis; assembly: GCF_964199755.1. NCBI lineage: Eukaryota > Metazoa > Chordata > Aves > Charadriiformes > Laridae > Larus > Larus michahellis. The sequence continues at coordinate 37,689,269 of NC_133903.1, read as the reverse complement.
GAGATTTGTTTTTCTCTAGGAAAGTTGCCAGCACTGTTAATATGTACATCTGGAAGTTCTTGAAACCTGGTAATGAGGACAGTGGTAAAAGCCAAATAAAGAGTCAAAATAAGGAGATCTATAGTACAACTTTCAAAAATAGTAGCATGAAACTGGGCGCCTAGGCGTGTGGCCTGAGTGTATAATACCGCCTCTTCACAACCATAAGAGCTGCAAGCTCAGCTGTTCCGGAAAATCAGGCTGCTTGCTTAAAAAATGATTGGCTTTTCCCTGATATTTGGAGCTTTTAATCTTCCTCCTCCAGCCTTCGAACGGCAGAGCTGGCTGAGTACCTTCTGCGTACCGCTGAGTCGGTTACCACGCAGGGTAGCGTGGTAGTGGTTTGCTTTTGCTTTCCTCTTTCTGATTTAAGACCCACTTTGGAGAGGAAAAATTGAAAACACAATGGGTTTAAAATTCAAATTAAATACTAGTTGAGGTATTGTTGCTTTTTCAACAAATGGATCAGAGGCTGAGGAGGGGAAAAATGGCTGAGAGGGAAGGAAAACATGGTGGAAGCGCAGCATTACTTCCCTAGGTGAGGCTTTCCCGAGTGGTGCTTAGTGCTGGTGGGCTGGCAGGTGCGGGCTTTACTCTGTCTTCAACTATGTTTATCTTTAAAGACAAGCAGAGAGGAGGGGAGGTGTTTTGTGGCATGGTTGCCTACTAGTGCAAGTGTATCGTACAACGATATAAGATATGCGCACTGCATTACATAGGTGTAAAGGGCTAACTTATAACTTACATCCTGACTTTTATTTCTTATGGCGTTGTCTGATTTTTCACTGTTGGGTCTGAAGTTTTCAACCTGGTTGAAAACTGGCTGGAGCTGGGCTTTTTTTTGTTCACTTTAAAAAATGTTTGACTATAATTCAGCCATTTCCAGAGTATCCCAAAGTGGAAAAATTGCTGTGTTTGTCTCTGTTTCCCTCTCTCATGTGCTCTATCTCTCTTGTGGATTTTTTTTTTGTGTGTGTGTTTTTTTTTCTTTTTTTTTTTTTGTTGAGGGCAAGTTTCTTTTAATCATAAGAGTTCACAGGGTCATTTCATTGAGGAGAAACCCCAGCTTTTTCATCCGTTAAAAAGGTCGCTTAAAATCCAGCAGATAACTTGGAGTTGGAGGCTGTGTTGTACCTCCAAAACCTCCCAGGGCTAACAAGAGCGTGTGCTGAGATCTGTGCCGGGGCTCGGCACCTGGGCTGGAGAAGCACTTGCTGTGTGCCGAGTTGTTTCTTCCTCTGGCCATGTTCAGTGTCCTGGGTAGGCAGTAGCTGCTGAATTAAAATAATGAATTATGTATTTCCACTTTAAGCATGCAGTACACCTGGGTCTGTGCTTTGTTGCCTGTATGCCCTCCCAGTCGACCTAGAGGGTCTGTTTTCCTGGTGGGTCTTCCTCGGTGGTCATCACCATGGTGTCTCCCCGCTTCACCTGTCGATCCAAACCTGTGTGTGAAAGGTGACTGCTGTTTGCAGCTGTATCATACGTGCATACATGACAGACATTAAAGCAAAGCGGCGTGTCCTCATGGCTGTGGTTCACCTATAGCATGTAAATAATGTGCTTGTAGCACAGGATTTCAGAATTATTTTAATTATGTAATGTCACATGAATGGGGCAGAAGTTGATACAAATGCACTAATTTGCACAGATTTTGGTGACTGGTGGATGTGTAAAATGACTATAAAAGGAACATAACAGTGGAGGAGGAAACTACTCTGACCTGCATAGCAAACAAAGCTATAGCAGGGAAATCAATACTGCTTTCTGTCCCGCAACTTCTAGTGAGAGGCTTTGGTTGCAGCTCAAGCCTATGTGCTACTAGGGATGCAGATAGGTCCCTGGTTAATTATTGTATTCATTTACAGTGTTCTGGGCTGCTTTTCTGGTGCATGCTGCTCTCTCTTAATGAAACATCTCGGAGATAAGCGGTGGCCCCATACCAGCTCAGAATCTGATCTGAGGGTTTTCTGAATGACATTGGGTGTTTAGGATTATCGATTTTTCTCCTTAAAACTCTTAAAAAAAAAAAAAAAAAAAAAAATTTATTTGGATGTAATCGCACAGTCCCCTTAATCATTTAAGCGAATGTTTCAGAGATACCGCACTACGTAATTACTCATGGGTAGGGAATAAGCGTGTGCGATGGGAAAGCCCCGCTAGTGTTAACGCCTCCTGTAGCACTGCAAGGTCCCGTAGTGACGTGCAGCAAACGGCTTCTCTCTTGATTATCTGTCAGCTGAGGAGGAAAATGCCATTCAGCAGTGACACCCTGCCTTTATTTCCTTCCGTTCCGGTTCCTGACCTCAGCTGTGTGTAGGATTTTTGGGAAACATGCTTGGTGTTTGTTTATCCTTGCGAAGAGCTACCTGAGCACCACCGGTGATGGTGGACCATCCTGTGAGAGAGCTGGGTCCTGAAGTCTCGGGTAGTTTTGACCACCTTGTTAGTTAATAGCTGTGGTGTATAAACCATTTACTGACTTGCCTAGCCTGCATCCAGATCCATATGGACATTATCAGCAGCTTATTCTACGCTTAATTATTAACAAATGTTCTTTAAAAAAAAAAGAACATGACTCACCATGGATGGGTGAAATTGTAATACAGTTGCAGAGGAAAACCATGTTTTGTGAGACAAATGAAGTGTTTCCATACATACTAAAGCTTTTGAGGTAGCTGACTGCGTCTCTTTAGGTATCTCATCATCTCTGTAGACTACAAAGTAAGACAAAGGAAACACTGAAACAGAAGTAGCATGAGGTTACAAGCAAATCGAGTACTTTAAGAGATGTGCTAGATGCGCTCGCCACATGCCTGCGTAAAAATGAGAATATAATGTGAGAGGGAGGGACAGAAACCAGCAATGTCAAAACCCAAAACAAACAACAAAATGAAACGGGTTCCTTTCAGAAAACACAGGTACTTCTTTACTCTAGACTTTACTTTCGTCAACATCCTTGCAGTGGGGAAAGGAGGAAATCCAAACGGGTTCATTTGAATTTAGTATGTGATAGTATAGTCCTACTCCTGTCTTTAACACTCCTGTCTTTAACACTTAAACTTCTGTATGCTTACACACCTTCCTTCATAACCACCTTAGATTTTTTATTTTTTTTGCTTTTTGTGTTAATACCTTGAATAACTGCTGAACTGAACATTTTAAGTGATTTCCGTCACCTTGCCAGCGCTCCCCGCTTCCTTCACCTTTTCAGAAATGTGATGTTATCTCATAACTTGCGTTAGCATATACAATAAAACTGGTGATATTTTTCTGCCATATGATTAAATGCTGAACAAAACTGTTCGGGGCTTGTGTATGCATGAGCTGTAATTCCTGCAGGGAGCTTACGGCCCAGCCTGCAGATGACTAAATTGATTTGTTTTCAGAAGTGCTGAATGGGTAGATAGCAAGACTTCCCGCCTGGCTCTTGCTTGTCTGATTTCTTTTTTTCTTTTAAATATTATTTTTCTCTAGAATGCAGAGCAGATCCTTGTTAATGTTTTCATCTCTCTCTGTGCAGGCTCACCAAGGGTGACCTTATAAAAGAATTGTCTTTCATTTCTATGAAAAGAGCTTGTCTACTAAGGAAATCACTTGGCTTGAAGAGTTGTGATTATATTTAACTAAGATTATATTCAACTCCGATTCTACAGGAGAATTAAAAATGAAGTTAAAATAGATACAAGCTGTTCGACTTAAAACTGTAATAAAATGGTTTGTCAGCAACTGGTGTTTTTTCATGCTGCCAAATATCTGTTTGTTACACTGTTGTCCATCTGTGTAGGTCTGTTGCTCTTGAAGTTTCCTAGTAAAACGATCGGGATGTTTTTCCCCCTGAAATAGGTATTCTGATGAAACCCGCAGACTGGTACAGATGAGGGAGTGTTCCCTTTTCCTGCAGGAATCGTTCCAGCCCCTGTGTTTCGCTTGCGGTGGGCGGGCGGGGGTTGCATTCCAGCACCGGGAAGGGGAAGGAGGGCTTGAGGTAGCGCTGGCTGCGGGGAGAGGCGAGGGGGACTCTTTAGTCCTGGAGGAGCATGCCAGAGGTGGAGCCACAGGACCTGAACATTTCATGTGTTTTGTTAGCAGTGTCTTACAGGGAGGAAGCCAAAATCAGCAGTGGGCAAGGTACCTGCTCTTTTCCATCCTCTCTGAAGGAGGAGGAAAAAATCAATGATAAACATGTGCTTTATAGCCCACGGACTGAGATGTTCAATGACATGAAAGCACATCTTTATAAAGTCAGAATGCATTTCTGGCTTGGTCTGTGGTTACCACTAAAGGCTTTATACTAATGCTGTTATTGGGGGCAGCTGCATTATAGCACTGCTTCCTTATTTATTCACTGTAGTGACAGTTACATTTCATGTAGCAGCTGCTGAAGCCAAGACTATTCAGCAAGGGCAAAATGTGCTAAAACTTCAATGAGGCTTTCTCCTGCAATATTAAGTTTTTAATTTTCTGTACAGGAACAAATATTTTTCTACTGCTGTTTTCAACTTTTGTCTGTAGTATTATCAAAGAAATTCAGTAGCCACAAGTTAAGAATGTTAAATTCACTTAACTGTATTTGACTTTCTTGTATGCGTATCTGTTCTAGATTTATAACCAGCTTTGTAAAACCTAACTACATGAACGTCATTTTTATGATAGAAACAGCCCACCCCATGTTCTGAACGCTTTCAGCTTTTCTTAATTCCTTTTAGTGTAATGAGGGCTTAGCCTCTGGGCAGGGGGAGGGGAAACCCCAGTGTAGTATAGAAATGATTTGGGAAACTCTTGACACATGCAGAAAATGGTATCTGCTCTGGAAGGCTTATTGATTGCTTCTTAATTTTAACTAAGCATTTGATGGGGAAAGGGCAAACTCTACCTTGGAGGATGCCGATGAGATGCTCAGGTTAGTGCAAATGTGACCAGAGTGTCTGCGGCTGTAGGGTCTTTTTGTTGCTGTTGTTCACCTGAGGCTTTTGGCGTAGTCATTTCTGTTTTGCTGGAAACAAGATCAGGTGTATCTGTGGGTTGTGGGTGGTTGGGGTTCGTTTGTTTTCTTTGTGTGTGTGTTTTTGGTTGGTTTTTGTTGTTGTTGTTTGGGGGTTTTTATTTTGTTTTTGGTGGTAGTGGCTTGTGCTGCTGTAACTGAAAGTCCTGGGCTTGGTTCCTGCTGGCAGCCACGTTCTTGTGAGTGCATCCAATGCATTGGTCACCGGTGTAAAAGTGTGTCCCTGCCTGGGCTGCACTCAGCCTGGCCGGGGGAGTCTGTAATGAAGTAGCCAGGCACACGCTTGTGGTGGCTAGCTCCAGACAGACCCGCTCCCTGGCTGTGGCAAAGCTAATGGTGCCACGGGCCAGTCTGCTTTTGGGAACAGGCTCCAGATTAGAGTGTAGACAATTCATCGCCTTTCCCCCAGCTACGTGAGGAGTTTGGCTACTGCCCAACAATGAATGACGCCTGCAGGAAAAGGTTGTTTGTCCCATTTCTGTGAGTGATGTGTCATGTCCTTCACTTTAAAGCTGATACTACCCACTCTATTAGTATTATATACTTATTTTCCTCTCTTAACTCTGGAGGACAGTTTCCATAACTTCTGGTGAAGTAGCATCAGTAGACTTTGTAGACACTAAGCAACTCTTCCAAGCTGACAGATGCTGTATGTATAATCAAATCCTGCCATAAGTTGCTACCAAAGACTTTTCAGGCTTGCTCACTGTTGAGGCAGCTCTAAGGAAACACCTTTGATTCAGGATTTGTTGCCCTTCATAAAGGACTTGGAGTTTATACTAGCATGTTACATGCCAAATGTCCATGAAAAGCAGTGATGTTTTGTCTTCAGTACAAATGACATCCCTAGGACACCAGTAAAGTGACCGGAGTAAATGCCAATGTGCTGCCTCAAGATGTTGCCCTCCCGCATCTCAGTTTGCATGAGCTGTTACATAGCTGTAGTGATGGAAAACAATCTGCTATTTTTAACTGTATTTTTAATATACATTAGTAACAGACATATGTTTTATGTGTTTAGCTGTAATTAACACTTTTCCAAATTTATATTATCTAGCTTTCTGTAAATGTTTATTTTTGTACTGCAGACCTAATGTTATATTCACAGAATGGGTCAGGAATTTTTCAATGAAACAAGTGTCATAAAGTGGCAATTTATTGAAATCAAAACTTCCTTGGGGAATGTGGCATTTTCTATGGAAAAAGTAGTGTGTTTTGGTTTTTTTTTTTGTTTTTTTTTTCCAGAGTAGCTTTGACACGTCTTCAGTGTGGTTTCTAGTCTAAGGAAGAAAGAGGCTGCTACTCTGGGCTGAGGGAAACCGAAAGCGCTGACAGGGGATGTGCCCTGTTTGGCAGAGCAAGGAGCCGATCTTGGTGAATCTCGTCTCTTTGGCTCGGTTACACCCCAATGGGGAACGCAGAAATCTTAAGTCTCAGGCCCATGCGGGTCTAATCACAGCAAAAATTTATTAAGCTTCTGCGAGTAGTAAAAGCCCTCTTAGAACTGCTGCTGGTTTCGTGGGGTAGCTGGTACCGAGCCCTGGATGCAGAGCTCCTGGGCAGCGCTGAGCACTTGCAACTGTCTCTGCCTGTGCGGGGAGGTCCTGGATTCTCCTTCAGCTCACTCGTACTTCAGAAACCAGACCCGGCCTCCGTATGGACCTGCTCCCTGCCAGGACGGTGCAGGGATAATTCCGTATGAGAGGGCTTCCTCCGGGCCAGGAGTCAGGGGTGGAATAAACAATGCTGTCTTTTGCCAGTCTCTTTGAAGATACCTGGGGGAAAAGCCCCTCCTCCCCCCAAACCTCACGCTCATTTAATTCCTTTTGAACTTTGGATATCAAACATAAAATGCCAGGCCTTGTTGTCCTCTCTCGCGCTGGTCTCAAAGAGCATAAATTCACAGGAGCTGGTGAGAAGTTTGCCAAGCCCATTCCTCTACTTAAAGGTTTATAGCATAATGGGGTACTAAAACATCTTTCCTTGCTCCTCGTCTCGGGGTCTGTAAAAGGCAGCTGCCTCTGCTGATTGCTGGGAACCCCAGGGAAGGGCTGCCTTCAGAGGAGAGTGGGACAGACTCACAAGGGTGCTCGTGAGCCAAAATGCAAGTCGGCATCAAGTTAAACAATCCTGTGCTTGCCGGGAGTTAGTGACAGAGAGAGTCTAATTTGCCTTGAGTGCATGTATTTACCCTCTTTATTTTCTAACGCAAAAAGCTGGCAAATTCTTTCCTTATGGAGAAATTTCTGAGAAATAAGCTTGCCCTGTGTTCTCTGTGACAAAGCATTTCTGCAGCGGAGCCAGAATTTGATGTGGTTGAGTTGTGTGAGGTGTTCAGGGAAGTATTTGTTTCCTTCACTGGATTATGGAGGTGGCGTTGCTGCTTTTTGTGCTTGCTGAGCTTTCCTTTAGGACTCCAATTTCCTCATACCGCAGTAAAACAACTCTTAGTTTTTTGGACCCCCATGTTTTAGCCCTGCTCTGCACAGCTTCTCTCTTACGTGACAAAGGTAAAGAAAGCATCAGTATCTTGCTTCTGGCTCCCCTACTTGTTGCAAAAGTTCCCTTAAATCAGTGCTATATTCTCAGCTTGTATTGCATTTGACTCTTTTTTTTTTTTCTTCTTTTTTTTTTTTTCCTGTAACCTCCAAGCTCTGTATCTTTGAAATGGGATGCCCCGGTTTCCATCATTACCTTCCCTACAAAGGGTCTGACTTTGAAACACACATTTTCACTACGGTGAAACCATCTGCTACATGTGCGAATTAGCAGTACTAGGCATAATGTTTCTTTATAGCTATCTAGAAATGTGCCCAAATAGTGCAATATAATCAGGCATAATAAGATTTAAATGCCTGTTCAATGCATAGACCTACAGTAAGGCCATTTTCACATCATCTTGTGTTGGCTTACATTATGTTGTATTGAATTTTGTTTCAGGTTTTGTTTGCTGGTGTCATACAGGACCTGCTGTTGTTGTTACCTCAGATGCATGTGTTTTTAATGATAGTGTTCTGAGAGTCACATAGAGTTGAATTTACATGAACCGGACAATGAATGTGATATAAGCTGTCTTGCATTTACTGGACAGTAAGAACATACATGTAGGTAGATGCTGTAGAGTAGTAAATGTGCTGTAAATCCGCACTTAACCTCCCAGGTGGAACCTGTTTGTGAAGCCATAACTAAAGGTTGTCAGGAATTAGAATAATATTATAGTTGTTCTTTTCATAAATCCACAGCATTTGTAGGGCTCTGAGGTTGCTGTATGCTTTTTCCACAATTGCCATCTATCTTTAAAGACTTCTGTTTCTTTTCTTTCTTTTTTTTCCCCCAGCATGTCTCGCATACAAACCAGGGTGTGTTCTTTTCATACAGTATTGAATTACACATCCAAAACGCTTTTTCCCCCCCAATATTTGGTGGCAATTCTGTGCATTTTCAAGCCTTTGGTCCCTTTAAAACATTAACTAATCCCTAGCCCATCACTTGTAGATAACTATAATCTGTAATTTGCACAAGTTAAAATTGAGGCAGAGAGGTTAACTTGCTGCAGATGTCAGTGATATAGCAGTAAAGCACAAATTAATCATTGCAAGCATCCTTGTAGAACCACTAGTGCAGAATCCTGTTAGGCATCTGACGCGTGGGGCTTCCCAGCTCCCCAGTCTCTAAGTTGCACTGCTGATCTTCATATTTTTCCCTCTGTTTTTCCTGTGTCCCTGACGATGACTGTTCATCAAGAGTGATGTCTGCTAAGCTGTTAGTTATGTTCCTGTACTGTCAGAATAGAAAAACTACTGATGTTGAAAGATGCGGGGACACCTTTCGCTCCCCCCCTCCTTCCTGTTTCTGCTAGCCTAGTTGCAAATTATCAATTGTTGAAAGAAGTCATGAGGAAAGAAGGGAGAATGCATGACTGAAGAAAACTTCAGATGCTAGAAATCTGATAAACTTCTAATGTCCTTTTGCTTCCTGGCAGGATATACGAGACCAGAAACCTGTTTTGAACACGCTATTTCTAATTTTATGAAATGCTGTTGGCTGAGAAAAAGACTGTTGAGGCCAAAATATTGGTTATAAAATATGCCTTATCTCTATTTTTGTGCTGGCTGGGATTGTCCACAAAAAAGTGACTGTCGTGCATGGATCCCTTGGTGTTGTGTGCAGAATTAGAGAGGAAGGCAGCTCCATTCTCAGCACACCAGAATGGCGAGCGGGAGTTCTCTCGCACGTTTGCCATCACGGATCAGGCTCTCTCTGTACCAGCAGATTGATGTTCTCCCTAATAATGCTTTCCATGTCAGAACTAATACATGGTAAGGAAGAACATAAAGAAACCTTCACCAAATCGGCCTGGCTCAAGAAAAACAGCTACTGTTGATCCTGGGTTCTGACCTGTTTTCCTTCCATGCTCACAAGAAAAATCAAATCAGGTTTTACTTCCTTTTATAACACCTCCCCGCCCCTACTGCAAACACCGCAACTGCTAGCAGGAGTGGGATCTTGGCTATGGAGCATTGGAAGTGTTATAAAAATTCAGCTTGGCACCACACTGAGCAGTTAGAGAAAATCTCTCTCCATCTCTACAAAGAGGTACAAAAATCCAATTGGAATCAGCGTCGTCATTGAGAGGAGTGGAAGGGTTTAAGGCTTATGGTTAATAACAGCAAGCTCTGTTCATCTGCCATTTGTGAAAGTGAGGTACTTGGAAAAGAAAGATGGCTGTTGGAAGAGTTTCCACAATAATGTATCAAAATACGTGTTTGAAACATCTTTATGTCCAGAAGAATGGCCTGTTTCAACTTCGTGCTTTCTTTTATTTGAGATCAATAACAAAAACTGGTTTTGCTTGTCAGGTTCCCACGGAAGACTAGTACTGGCATCCCTTGAGACTCCAGAAATATTTTTCTCATCTCTTTTTCTCCAGACCTTTTAAACAAATTTAGGTCTGCACTGGGCCTAAGCAGCATGAGGCACTGTGCTTAGCATTTTCAAGGGTAATTATGGGTAATGTTGGCTGGGCCACAGCATCATTCAGTCCTGCTTCGGTTGTGTCTCTGGGTGTGAGCTGGTGTTACAGCTGGTGAAGGGAAGCTTGGGTACTCCCGAGCATTGCTCTGTAGGGTCCATGTGGACAGCTTTTTGGGAAGGCAGGGCTGTGACCTAGGTTGTGCTTTCAAGTCCATTTTGTGCAAGCTGCTGAAGGTGCATGAAAGATGCTTGGATGTTATTACCTGGTGATAGATTCAAATGGGTATCACCTAACGCCAGGAGGCTTTTATCCTGTTGTCCCTCTCCCACTATCTTTCCGTGCCCTGTAAGGATCCAATGCTTTTGCCTCCCTCCTCTGCTTCTGCAAAGCTGAGCCCCGGTGCCTTGGGTGGGGTGGTACTGGCACTTCTGGCACTGCAGCTGTTCCAAAGGTGGGCACCAGGCTGATTGGAAAGTGCCAAATTGCATGCACCCAACAATTCTGGGCTTTAATCTTTCATGACAAAGGATATTGTACAAGAGGGACATAGAAGTGCTGGAGGGTGTCCAGAGGAGAGCTACCAGGCTGGTGAGGGGTCTGGAGACCAGGTCATATGAGGAGAGGCTGAGGGAGCTGGGCATGTTTAGCCTGGAGAAGAGGAGGCTGAGGGGAGACCTCATTGCCCTCTACCTGAAAGGAGGTTGTAGAGAGGTGGGTGTTGACCTCTTCTCCCAGGTGAATGATGACAGGACCAGAGGAAATGGTCTGAAGTTGCAGCAGGGAAGGTTTAGATTAGATATTAGGAAGAATTACTTTACTGAAAGAGTGGTCAGGCACTGGAACAGCCTGCCCAGGGAGGTGGTTGAGTCACCATCCCTAGAGGTGTTTAAGAAACATCTAGATGTGGCACTTCAGGGCATGCTCTGAAGGGCAGAGGTTGTAGGGGTTTGTTTTTTTTTTTTTTTGGTGTGTGTATGGTTGGACTCGATGATCTCAAAGGTCCCTTCCAACCATGAAGATTCTATGATTTTATATTACTGAATTATCTAAAATTATTTTGTATCTCTTGGCTGTTTTTCTTAGTGTTTTTTTTTCCTTCTTTTTTTTTTTGCTTGTGTTCCTAGTCAGTTGCTCAGCCTAGCAAGGTGGTTGGCCACAAACCCCTCACATACTGATTGATCTGAATGGTAGTGGTAGCCTGACTGACTGAGGTGTAACCATATAGATAGAAGAAAGTGGCTGGCAAACACCTGTGGCTTTCACAGCATGTGCCAAGAGCTCTTTTATTTCTGCAGCGTCCTACAGCTAGAGGTAGGATGGACAAGATGTGAGGGAAAGAAGAGAGGGAACATAACACTATCCTTGTCGAACAAGATGGAACAGTTCTGTTTATTTCTAGAGATATGTAGGATTACATTTAGGACACTTAAGAGAAGCAACCGCTGAAGTCAATCCCGCTTTCACCTAGAAAATGGACAGACTGTGTCTTGGTGACAAAGGCCCTCTGACAGGTATCAAAGCAAGTGAAGCTTGCTGTGTCACACTTTGTGGAAAATAAAATTGGACTCGTTCCATCAATCTCCTTCTCTAACCCTCGGTGTTTTTTTTTTCTTTTTTCTTCTGCACACCCCAGAGGATGTGATTGTTATTGGATATATTTGTCTGCCATGTCAGTCGAGTGAAAAGTTTTACTCTGATGCTGTGGCTTGTTTCAAGGCCCTGGTAGTGTCTCGTTCAGCCGAGCCTTCCTTCTGAGCCCGCGGCGTGTGCGTGCACACGTGCAGAAACTGCCCGTGGTTGCCAGGCACAGCGAAAGCTCTCTGTTATTCCTGTCTCATCTCCGTGACAGATTTATTTTCCTCTGTGTGGTTATGGTGACTCTCGCTCATGTCCTGTCCTTCTTGGTGTGATCTCCCCCTCTGAGGCTGGTCTAACGCAGATGGTGTCCTGCTCATCAGGTTACCAAACGGGCCGGGAAGATCTTCTTTGATGCTGTTCAGAGGCTGCTGTTGGATTCCGTGGCTTTGTTCCCCTGCTGAATCGCGGCTTGAATTTCCTGACCTCTTCTCTGAGGCCCGGCTCTGCTGCTCCAGAGCCTGCCAGCTGTGTCGCCTGGGCTGCAGCCTCTCCTGCGGCCGTCAGCGCATCGCCCAGCACGTGGGTGCCTCGCACCTTGCTCAGCCGCTCCTCTGCTCCCCGCAGCTCCCCAGGCAGCTCTGTGACTTGCAAGGCCCCCAAGAGACTTGCAAGTTCCATTTCCTGTGTGCTAGGTCTATGTATTTATGAGAAAGTAAGGAAACACACCATGAAATGCTGCTGTGTCCACGTGCAGTCTTAGTGGCACGTCTGATGTTTTCCTTCCTCCCTGCTGTCGTGTCCAAAATGTTTCCAGTCTCTCCAGAGTGGGTCCTGCCTGGCCCCTGTCCTGGAGGGAGCTGGACACGCATGGGTGAAGCAAACATGTGAAATTCTCTGGATGCGGGTCTTGCAGGGGCGTTTTTTCCTAATGTTATCCCAGAGTGATGGGGGGAGCCCCAGTGCTCGCTGGAAAGGGAGATAAAATGGAAGTGATGCGGTAATGATGGCTGCTTAACTGGGCTGTCTTACGGGCAGTGGCTTGTTTTTGTCCCCAGCGAACCAAAAGGTAGGCTCAGGACTAGGTCTGCTTTTGAATGCTTATGTATGAGATCTTAAAACGGAGCCAAAATCCCTTCTAACTAGGGCTCCCTGGCTTCCAATTTAAAGAACATCTGAGCTCTGGGAGTCTGTCACAACACAAACCTGGGCTGGCTACTGCGGTCTTATATCAAAACCCACTGAAGATTTTCCTTTCTTAAAAAACAGCCTTTGGGACCTCTCACAGCCACTTTTGGCCAAACTGCAGATGCGCTGGTGGTCTGGATAGCAACGCGGCCAGCCGCAGAAAGGACTGCGAAGTGTCCGGGTACCTGGTTTAAAGCACTAGATAAGAATGAAACTGCCTAAGTAACTTAGAAGGAAAAGAGATTTGAATCCTTGCCTTCACTGATTCGTTGAAATGAACCCAAATCAAACCTGTTTTGCAGTTTAAAAACACTCATTTTACTCTGTACCTAGTCATTTAATGCTTGCTAGTGCATTAAGAGCACAAATAGCGTTACAAATGCTTCTAGCCCTGGTAGCAAATCGCATGCATTGTCCCAAGAAAGTCCCTTCTCCAAGAATTTTACCTTTATTTTGCTCTTTCTGGATCCTAGAGTTTCCAATAAGATCCAGATAGTACTTTCAGTCTTGCGTAAATCAAGCTACTTGGTATTTGTCGGTAGGTTTGTTAACACAAGTTCTTCCCCAAAAGTGCCGCCTGCGCATCCTGGACTATCGAGGGCAGCGCCTGGGCCACCTGGTGCTGCAAATAGTGAATAACAACCCGGGTAATGGAATTGATTCCTGCTCAATGAAGAGGAGTGAAGGAGTTAAAACTTCTCAAAAATGGACTGTAGATGGAACTGAACCGTGCTGGTGCCGAGCCTCTGAGATCTATTAGTTTTGACAACCTCAGTTATTCTGGTGCTTCTCATCATCTGTAAAGTTAACAAGGGCTGATAAGAGATGATGAGGCACCACACGGGTTTGTATTTCAGAACTCATAAATATTTCACAATACCATTTTTCTTACAATCAGATACATTAATTTGTCGACTGTAGATGTTGCTGAATATTCACTTGGTGCAGAGGTTTAACAAAGGCACTGCAAGGATAAACACTTTTAAATCAGCAGATAGAAGCCATGGGTTGTGCTGTGTGCTCAGCTGTTACGAGTTTTCAAATGCATGTTCTAATTTTACCGAAATTGTTGATTTTTTGACCTGCTTTCTTCCTTGAAAATATATTATGATTCATAGGCAACCCCCTCCTCCAGCTGTATTTTTATCCCTTTTTGGTGTGACTTCGTAATTTCATACCAGCGAGTCAGATAGCCGAGGGTGAATTTAATTTGAAACAAACCTTACTCTTGGCAGAACAATTTTTATGAGGGGATCAAACAATGTAACATACAATTTTCTCAGGCTGCACGTCACCTGGAGATGCCTGCAACTCAAATTAAGTAAAGGTGCTCTTTGAAGCAAAAAATTTCTATGAAGTATAGTGTGGACAAACTCTCCAAAGTAGCAGTTATTCTTTCTCCTGCTATAATAAGATGGAGCACACAAATATCACTTGATTAACAGCTGCAGTATTAATTTCCCTTTTTGGTTGCTTGACTCACAGCAAGAATCATGTCAATGCAGCAGAGAAGCAATTAAATTGATTTTAATCTTTGTCAGAGAAGATAACATGCCTCTTTCTCTTCTCATTTAAATAATTAAAGTTTCAGCAGGTATTATTTCTGGCTTTAAAGAAATTGGTATCTTAATGTAATAGAATCCTTGTAATTATACACTTAATGGGTCTTAATAAGTTAATCATGGTTTTTCATTTAAAATGTTTTTTTTTTTACTTATTAAACTTTTATTTGCTTTGATGGTTATGCTTTTAAGAGGGTAGAAAATATTAAAAAAAGTTCTAAAAAAAGCTTCACATCTCTTTTTTTATTTTTTTTTTATTCCTACATGGCCTTTCAAATTCATTTTCAGTGGAATAGTTGGATTTCAACACATGCTTTAAAAATTCTTATCCAGTGAAGCTTTCTGTTATGCTACAGTTAATTATTTTGTTGAAAAAGCTTCATATAATGAGGAAAAACAAATATTCTTTTATCTTTGTTGTAGTGCAAACTCCAATTCAGCTGGAGTACAGCAAATATTTCTTTGTCCTCTTTGATCCAAGCTGTTAGGCAGTATTTGGGGTCCTCCAGGTTATTCCCATTAGGGGGGAAAAATGGCTGGTGGAGTCAGGTGTGTCTTTGATGTGATGCTCTGTATTTACCCAGAGCACACGTAGAGCCTCTCTCCCCGCACCTGGTGAGGAGACGCTGTCTTGCTTTGCGGTCCCAAGCTCGCCTGTTCAGGCAGCGCTTTACCCCAAAATCTTTCTCTTGGTGATGACTTGACATGGCAAACTACGTTTATCTCTTTTGTTTTGAATTCCCACAACCCCCCTGCTCCGCTTACCGCAGGATTGTCAGCAGTCTTATGTTACTTGTTCTGATTTTCTGCCTGGGAAAGTCTTAACCCTTCTTGACAATAAAGAAACTGAGCCGACAGCAGACCACGTTTCTGTGGAGCAGGCACGGGTGCTCTCCGCTTCATAATGAGCCACTTCATGTGGGGAAAAAACATAGCGAAAAGCTTGTTTGCCTTTTAAAGGGGACAAATGCCCCAATCTATCTGGGGAGGACTGTCCCTGCTGAGCCCGGTGGCTCTCAGGCTGGGTCCCAGGGTCCCCTGGCCCTTCCAGGGGCTAGAGCCAGCCCATGGAGCCACAAACAGCTTGTACTTGCCCAGGGCAGGTGACTTGCTGGCATGGAGCCGACTTTGGCTTTGGAGTTGCAACCTGCCTCTCTTGTGGTCCCTCTTCTAATGGTGAGGTGAGGGGAAAGGCAAAAATATCAAGATCAAGTATGAAGTACTTCACAAGGTTTAGTTTGAAGGACCCTAGAAATATTTGTGAAAGTGAAGGCAATTCCATCTGGAAATCTTTAGATTTTGAGAATTAAGACAATACAAAATGAAATAGTGACAGGTCATGTGTAGCTTCGTTTGAAAAAAACCTCTGTGTGTCTTCCTGTGCAACTAACATACTTTGTGTTCTATAAACAGTAATTGAAAACTCATGTCTACTGTATGAATTACCAGAAGTTTTAACAAATCATGAAATTGGTGTTTTCCCATATAGTGGATTTGGTCATGTTCTCTGAGAATTCCCAGTTGCTCAGTGGAAAATACTTTGTTTGTGATTAGCATCATTCAACTTTCTGAGTTTGTGCTGAAATCTGTTATACCCTAATTTTTTTTTTTTTAAAGGGATTTTTTTCAAGTATAAATTATAGTAGTGATGAGCAACACCACACACAAGCAGCAGGGAGCACACCAGCATCTGATTTATGTCCATGCTCAAAAGCAGCATTGTATTTCTCTTATTTATTACTGTATCATTAGGGTTCTTGTTATGATTTTTTTTTTTCCTTTGTCCAGAAAAGTACTTCATATTTGCTCTTTGCTTTGAATAGACATGAAATCTTCTCTTCTAAAATATCTTGTTAGCAGCACTGCTGTGATTTCGAAGCTGTATTAAAGCGACAGATTTGTTTTTCCTCGGATTTCATTACAGGCAAAGCCAAACTGAATTTGAGCAGGGGGGTAGGCTCAACAGAGAGCAAAACCAGATGAGTGGTGCTCGTGGGGCTTGTGTATATCCCTCCACCCCTAGATACTCAAGTGTTTCAAAAAAACAGCAGGTAAAGCAGAGAAAGGCACTTGTTTGCTGTCTCAGCCTGATTCTAATATCTCTGCAAGTAAAGTTACTGCAATGCGATTGCTGGACTCTCGAGATTTACATTGCTTTGCTTGGCAAAGGCCTTCACGTATCTTTTTGAGCTCTAGATACGGCTGTGTCTGTTCTTAGGTATGCGTGCTTTAGTGGTACGAATATATTTTCATAAAGTAAATAAACAGACAAGTGAAATCTGCCATTCTCTTTCGTCTCCAGTTTATGAAAGGAACTGTCAGGTCGGATGGGGGAACTCATGAAGGAAGAATTCATCTCTTCTGTGCACAAATAACTTACATGCGCAGCAGCCTGTTGCTCCATGGCTTGGGCGACACCTCTGTGTTCTGCATAGGTGCAAAAATGCTCCTAATGGAACTTAAAATCTCTTTCATGGGGTCTAATATGACCAATTAACTTAGTCTCATCTCGTTTGTGTTGTCGTGCCATATGGCACGCGTGCAGGCAGAGATTTAGTCCAGGCAGAAATTTTATGGAAGAGATTTGCAAATGGGGAAGGGAGGGAGAAACGGGGTGGTTAATCAACAGAGACGGGGTTCTTGATAAATACTTACTGTTTATCCTAAATAGGGAAAAGATACGTAACAGATGCTGAATTCTTTAGCGCACTTGGTAGCATAACGCACTTGGTATCAACAGAAGTCCGAACGCAGTGATGTAGCATACAGGAAGGGATACTCTTTAACGAAGTACCAAGTTGGAAAGGATATCGCTTGTTGCCTTGCCTACCAAGTCATTACTGTGAGCGTTACAGGCAGTCTGCAGATAAAAGGTAATACCGTCTGAATGGACTGACATTAGCAATTATTGTCTATATTTTGCTCTTTGTTTTTCTGCTTTCAAATTCTCTGCTCAAAATATGATTGCAATTGCTTTCCTGGTGTAAGTTTTTGTAGGACAAATCTACCATGCCACGTATTCCCAATTGCATCCTAAGTTTTTGATCGGAAATATAGAGATATAAACTTTTATCCGAGTGAATTTGGAGACGTTATTACAAAAACAATCTCCCTTGGTCATCCAGGGCTCTTAAATGTCAGACAGTGGCTATTTACCACTACTTGTACAGTGCAGGAATTGTTTAACATGTTTAGGCAGGGCCTCTGAACTCTGTTCTTTTTGGTGATGAACACAATTGTGAAAGCTTTCAACTTTACTAAAAAATATGTTGCCGGCTGAGATTCCCTTAACTGTATAGTTCCTTCAGTGCCTTTGTTACATGTAGGACAAATCCAGAAGCCCCAAACCAGGAACTTGAATTCTTGCTTTCAGTCAAAATATCCATAAGTCTGACATAAAATGGTTTGTGTAATGGAAATCACATGGTAGCAGGCATCATTTCACTGATAGATGGCTTTGTTGTATTTGATGAGGTACAATTAAGAACTAATTTGGCAGAAACCCTTCACCCTCTGCATAAGGCAGTCATATAAAATATTATAATCAGCAAAAATCCATGGCAAATGCCTTTAATGAATTTCTTTTCCGGAAAAAAATTTACGAACTCACATATCATATATAGCAAACCCTCAAGTCTTCATCACTGGGTGTATGTATGCGTGTTAATAACGCCCTCGGTAACCATGCGTGACACACACTGTTATCAGGATGCAAAAAATTTTCAATCTTCTTTGTCACTTCACTTATTTGAATATTTTATCTATGAGTCAGTGATTGAAATCAGCTGGTGTTTTCTCTTTTCGGAATGAAGCTGTACTGCACTTTTCAGCTTATCTGTAGTTGAGCTGAACAGCCTCTGCAGAAAAACACTTTTTTTTTTTTCTTCCCCAAAAGTGAATTCAGATGTCCTGTTAGTAGCATCGGTTAAAAACATTTCTTAATTGTAAATGCAATAATTTCAGTCTAATAGCAGTATCTTACCTCACCTTCATCTGCCTCCTCAACCTCTCCTCAACTAGTTTTAAGATGTAGTTTGAGAGGTTGACTGATAAGTTTTAGAAAAAGGCGTATATGGTATGGCTGCCTGATGACAGGAGAATGGACTTGATGACTCAGGCAGTCCTTGTCTGCCCTACCTTCCCAGCACACTGAGGTTTGGGGTAAATCACATCTGGCCAAGCAATGCAGCTCGCAGCAAGGTGGGCTTTGCTGAAAGGGTGCCTGGGCTGGGTAGCAGCTCCACAGGTCTCCATTCCAGGGCACCATGGAGCTGGCGTGTTCTTCTTTCCATGTCAAATATCAAAGCATTGTTCATCAGTTCCTGTGCAGCTGCATGTGCTATGCTGACTAGCTAAGATGGAACATCTGGGAGCTTAAAAAAAAAAAAAAACACTAAAAAATTAATGGGTTGATATTTCAGACGCATTTACCTTTTGTGACCTGCAGGTTGCTGACAGCTTGCACAGGAGGGAAAGAAAACTGGAATTCCAAGTCTCAATCAGGCTTGGTTTTCAGCATCTTGGGCCACTGGCAGTACCCAACACTTCAGTGGAAAATGTATCACTAGTAGTGCTAATACTACGGACATAGTGGTAATTTGTGTGTTCCAGACTGAGCACGCCTGCCTTACTTGTGCCCTCCTTGTGAAATGGCCTGTTCTCAATACCATGAATAGAAAGTGTTTGAAGTAGCAGCGGGAGGATGTAACGTGGAAATAGGTGTGATGGAGGGCAGGCATCTGTTAAAAAAGGCAGAATTGTGGTTGCAGTGCAGAGGCCTTTAGGGCGCCGTAGTTGCAGTAATGGTAAGATGCGAGCCTCTGGGGAAGAGGTAGAGAATATATACTGACAGATTTGCTCTTCTCTGCTTTTATGTATTTGTGTTAAGTTTTACTAACAGTCACTGTTTTCTTTGCCTTATTTCAGGGTTTTGTTTTTCTGCCCTGCAGTGCTTTGGTTGGGTGGTAGGCAGGGTAAAAGTGTGGGTGCTTCCTGGGGAAGGAGATATTGGTTGCATAGGAGATTTTTTGTGTGCAGGGCTGCATGCGATGGCTGCTTACAATCCAGCAGCTGCACGCACAGTGTCGTCCCTCAATTTTTGTCTTATGTAGTCTATGGTTAGGGTAACAGTTTATTCTGTGGTTATGTGACACTCTTGTTCCTATGAGCTTGACCCTCACTTATGTGTTTGGCTTCTGACATGCGACCTCACCTGCATTGGGCCAGTTCTGAACCTGCTTTTCGTTTGATGCACTTAACTGTTCGGGTTGGCTCCTGTTTCCTGATCTCACATGTACTTGGGATCCAGTAGCCACTTTTTGTCATTTGGGGTCTCCCAAGAAGGATTCCACAGCAGCCACTCTGTTAGGATAGGACTCAGCAATTCTGTCACTTTGACTGTCGAAATAGTGCTAGACTTCCCAGGTTTGCTGCTTGATCTGACAAAGGCTTGCCTTACAATTTTGGCTACACCTCTGCAGGGAGAACGGTGCAATAAAGGATAGAAAACCCCTTTATCAAATGAATTTCTGATTCACAAAGCTTAAATGAGAATGGGGAACTTGCAGGTTTGTGACAATGTGATTGAGGGTGCAAGCCTTGGTCTCTGCCTTCTTGAGAGTCTTTAGTTTGGTGCGTTTCTTCCAGTTTTCATGTTGTGATGACAGTGGTAAAACGGCTTCTCTTTCACAATATGTGCATGTAAAACAGCTCCCGTTTCATTATTTGCGGTTTCCCTTCTGCAGGGAAATTTTTGTGCGCCATGTTCTGATGTGTTTGTAGTGTGATGGTGGCAGAGCCATAACTGCCCGAGGGCTGGGCAAGAACTGTGCTGCTGTGGGTGAGTCTCTGCTCCTCCGCGGTAAAAGGTAAACCACAACTGGTAATCAGCAAATAAAATGAAATTCTGTATTTAGCAGGTGCAGCCCAAATGCCATTGCAGCAACTTCTGCAGGCTCATTTTATATGTCACTCTGTCCACTTTCAAGTATGTTGCCTTCTTATATCATTGGGAGCGCTGTGTGATACAAAATCTTCGAAAAGATTGAAAAGACAGCTGCATAGGTGCACCTGGCTGACCTCTCTCATTTCGTTCATTATATTTTATGTCATATTGTGTCATCTTTTATTCATCTCTTCACTAGTTAACTTTTCTCTCCTTTTTAATTGCTCATTATAAAGAGGTTTTTCCAAACTTGTAGTACTTCTTGTTGCACCTCTGTGAACCTATTCTATTTTTGCTTTGTGGTCTTTTTTTTTCTCCTTAAATAATTGACCATGAAAGAGAATGATATCAAGATGAGGAATAATGATATAATAGCCCCAGTTGTCTTTTCTCTTATACAATCTAACGGTTATCACTAACCTTAGGAAGTGCATCTTCAGAATTCATGATTTCTCCAGGAAAAAGTAGTAAGAGAAAAGGAAGCAGGAGTGGAGGCACGCAGATACTAACGAGGAACAACTTCAACAGAGATGATATTCTTTCTCACATTGCTGTCTTTTTATCTAATTAATGATATGTTTGTCTGCTGTTTCCAAAGATTTTTTTTTTTGCTGTGTGGCTAATACAAGTCCAAGTGAGCCCCTTCCTGAGATTTAGGAGGTTACAGGTGAGAAAACACGGATTGGCCTGAGCTTCCTTCTGAGCCTTGCTGTCTCCTGCAGCAAGTGGTGCATGTGGTCTGCACCTGACGTTCTCGTTATCACCAAAACTATTCCTGCTCAGTGTGTGTTGAGGGGAGCTCCCGTGCAAGGAGGCAGAGGTCTCGTCTCTCTCTGACTGCTGCTTGACGGATTCTCGATCAACAAGCTGAATGAATTATTGAGAAACAACTGTGACATGCAAGTAAAGTGCCAGAAATAAGAGCATTTTATCTTCCTATAAATATGACTTCAACATTTCTAGTTTTGGAAGTCTAATTTAAAAATAATTCAGTGCTTTACTGTTTAATTCTCTTGTGCTGTTGATCTGGGAGACTTCAAAGCTACAGGAGAAATAAGGTAATAAAAGCAGACAATGACTTTGGTTATGTACTGCGTATCATAAATATTTGTGTCTCTGACTGGTTTCATTTTAGCTGGCTGAGGAAATATAACTTGCTGAAGGCGGTTACCTTTGTTTGAAGCCAACTGAGACAGCACCAGCACTCAGTAATTACAGCCGTACAGTTTCCAGGAGACTCCTTCTTCACCAGACCTGTCGTCTCGTGTCCCCATTTGTAACACTGTTCATTATATTCAACCCGCTGCCGTCACTCTGGAGCTTTCAAAAGGTATTCTGTGGGCTATCGTGCTGCAGGACGCGGATAATGAAATAGTTAGACGTGACTTGTATTATAATCGGCTCACCTAACTTTCATTTGGCTTGAAAAGTAGACTTAATAAAAGCAAGAGTGAAAGGCATTTTATGTTTTTAATAAGGAGTCTCGTATGGTATTACCTGCTGCTTTTCATTGTGTGTCTCTTCTCATGGTTTCCTTTTGAGGCACCTGACAGAAGAGGAGCAGTGAATGTCTCTTAATCTTAAAGCTTTTTGAAAAACTGCAGTGGTAATCAACACTACTGATCAGTAATTTCTAACTGCAGTAAGAGTGACTTGAAGTTTTTGCATCTACATCTTAGATTCTAAATGGTTAATTATTGGTTTGCTGGTGAAGATAGTCCTCTTCATCAAAAACAACCCCCAAAAAATCTACACGTCCCAGAGCAAAACATCTGTTTAATCACTTACTAGCAAATTTGGTTTTAATATCTAATTATAAGCTCGTAAAAATCCCTCTGCCCTTGCAGTGTCTCAAGTTGGACTGTAAAGGAGCTGAAGGAGTTTGTGCTGCTCTGTCCTGTGGCAGGACGGAGCCACGCTCCATGTAAAGCTTTAGAAATTCCTAAAAGTGTAATGAATGGAGACAAGATCAAACAACGAAACCTGAGACCTGGGTGTGACAAGAGCACTGAAAAATAGCTTCCTAATGTAATCCAGAACTCTTTATTGTAGTGCTGTAACCTTTTTTTGACTAGACAGTCATTGTTAAGGGTGATCCATAGCGTAGCTCCAGGGAAGCCCCATCTGTGGTGCTGCAGGCCTGGATCAGGACCTGCACTACAGGACAGGTGAGAGGTGGGATAAGTTGAAGGTGAGGCGGGGAGGCAGCCTCCACAGGAACTTTTAAATCTGATTTCTTGAAGTAATATGCACAATGGTGGCAGCCCAGTTATGAGGAAGAAAAGCCCTGTCCCACAAAATGGGCAGCTGTGCTTCCAGTGGAATAGGTTAGATAAATGCAGGCATGACTGATGTGGTTTCATGAAACAGGAGCTGGATAAAAAATACTTGGCTCACTCTGTGAAAAGTGGAAGTACTGTTGGTCAATGGTGGAAAGCACTTTGAGGGGTGGGCAGCTGGTTACCTTCCCCTGTGATTAAGGACATTTGTGCTTTGGTGCACACCATCTCCCAGCTCTGTTGCCACTTGTTCTGGATACAGAGCCAGAGACGCACCACCAAAAACGCTACTTTCCAACTCTGTTAAATGATAGTATTAATTTTTCTCCTTGTCACGGCTAGTCATAGAGAGTCAAGTTTCCTGTAAACTTCAGACATGTATTTTACACTTTCTTCTACTTAGCACTGCCCTAAACTCTACCTGAAAGCTGAAATTGATGGAGCACTCTGCTGCTAATATTATTGGTTGCTTAAAGTAGACAGTAGCATTACTAACCACAGCCTTGTTTTGATAGTTCTTGATGGATAGGTTCAAGTACTTGTGTCAATACTTTGTTATGTAAATGTCTTTTCAGCTCTGCAAGAAGTATGCAGGTGATGGCTGGAGTTCAAAACTGTTTACCTTTGGGAAAGGCGTGTGAAAGGAAGACAAGTATCTTCTTGATCATGCAAGAAGATGTTGCCTTTGTGTGTTTAGAAATGTCCAGAGAATGAGCTCGAGGTGTCTGGTGATGGCCTTAGACAAGAGCTAGCCAAAAATATTTAATAATAATAAATTTAAGACATATTTTAATTGAATTTGTTGCTTAAGGGGAAACCTGGAACAAGAACCTTGATTATGGTCTTTGGAACCATACTGGCCTCTTTAGCCCATATCCAACCCCTCTGCCTGAAAACCTATTACCTGTCATCCCTTTCCCGCTCATAGCCTCAAAGACTTCTTAAACTCCTTTCAGCTGCACTCACACCTGACTACCCACTCCCCTCTTATAATCCTCTGTTGCTCCTTCCTGCTCTCACAGCTTATTCTGCGGCCCCAGCAACACCAGATTTTCCCTTCCCTGCTCAATAGCCTTGAGCTGGCTCAGAGTTAGTCCTTAGGAACTCGGTGGAGCCCAGCCATGCCTCAGCAGCCCTTTAACCACTTCCATTTGCTTTTGACCTCTCGTTCTAACTTTGCAATTGTCATGGTTGCAGCAGGTAATGGTCTGTTTTTAATTCCTTTAGCCAGGCAGCGCTTGTGGCCTGTGAAAGGGAATGCTGCCTCACTGCATTAAACGATCCAGCTATTCAAAGAAATATCTATCCTTTTAATTACAGGAAATTGAGTGAAGTATGACTTGTATTATGTGCTGACGAGTGGATATTATAATGCATCTTTTCTACAGCTAAAAACACTTATTTTCGTACAATTTCAAGGAAGGTCTCTGCAGTGGGAAATATTCAGTCAATCGAAGTCACTGACACAAGTCTGGTTGAATTCAGTAAGACCAGGATTCAACCACTAACTTACAAATCAAATAAAAAAATAGCAGCAAAATTCTCAGAACTTTCACAGGTTACTCTTCTGCATGTTGCTAAAGATTTATGCTACTTAGGCCAGCTTGGTAAAGCTGTTACTCTACAGCTGTGATTGGCTGCTGTTTGCCTCACAGCCAAAATGTTGCTGGACCTTTCCACTGGTGATGGTCAATACCTCTGTGGTGTCCTAAGTTGAAAAGGACAAATGGTATTAGACTAAATCCTTCATCTGCAGGGAAATGGCTTACTGCTGACTTACTACACCTCCTGTGTAGGAGGACTGCTGGATGCTGAAATGGACATACTTCAGTCTATTTATGGGTTACTCTGAGGTCTGAGTTAGTTATGGAAGAACTAATGTTCCTTGGAAATGTCAGTCAGAACTTTTCATTTTAATAACATGCCTGGTTGCATTCAAAACTGGCATTTTATGTTGACACTGCGCATGAACTGACATGTCATTATACACATGCTAACCTAGATTTATAAAATAATAAAATCATTGTGGCTTAAATTCCCACAAAATATTGATGGAAAAAGTGTTATACGCGTATGGGAGTAGCTTACTTGCTAATGTGCTTGCCATTTTGTACTGACCTTATTGTGAATGCAACCTTGCTGCAGGCTCCTGCAAATTAGAGCTCTGCTACAGTATTTCTGTTAATACCTGCAGAACCACACACTTACTGGAAGAGCACTCTATTCTCCCTCACTTGCTTCTGGAATACATTAGCCTAATAACAGAAATGACAGTCTGGAATAATACATCTTTATTTATTGATGTATTTCTTGGTTCTGCTCTGTGATAAGAGGCATAGTGACTTCATTCAGGCAGTGATATTGACAATTTCTCTCCATTTCAGCGCTCATTTACCTGAAGGAAAAACAGCCCAAATCAAGAAGAAAAAGAGTTTTCCTTTATTTGCCATCTTAAAATAAAGCTACGTTAAGGGAACACAAAGTTTTCAAAGGCACGCTTTCAGCTGGGGGAGGAGAGCCCAGGATTAGCATGGTCGGTGCTGTGTGATGTAGGATTTTTTTCATACTCGTGCATTACGATACTGCCTTTCGTTACAATTTGCACATTTTGCAGTCATACATTATTTCTAGTAATGTTATTTCAGTTTAATATGGTTTTCAACTGTGAGAAAGGGAGGTCTTTCAGTGGATACTAAAGACAGAATTCTGATTTTTGTACTTCCTACGCCAGAGAGGGTGGTGTGATTGAAGGAAGACAACAGGTGTGATATTCAGTTGGAAAAAGGTGTTTTTTTTTAGTGGTATGACATTACTTATCTCACAGAGGTAAGAACTTAAAACGGGGAGAGAGGTCACTTCACGACAGATCCTCCACTGTAAAGCGATTAAAAATTGGAAAATAAATTGAACAGCAACATGGCATTATTGTCCAATGTGGAAAAAGAGCAAACCTTTACTTTAAGCTCTTTTAGCTTGAATTGTTCTTCAAATCTTTATTGACTATGGTATTTGGTGATTTGGAGGATGTCCGAGTTTTATAATTACGACTTTATTGTTGTGGCAACAATTTTATTGTTCTTTTTTTTATTAACTCACTGAAACAATCATAGTAAAACTGTACGTATGACTGGGCGTTAAAGTGTTGATTATGCATGTAAATAGAAGACCACATTTTCAGAAGAGGCCGCATGCTCACAAATTCCCCCGACTATTGACTTTGTGTTGTTTCCCCTTCCTCTGTTACCTGAACTGTAGCTTGGCTCCCTCCTGGAGGGGGTTTCCTTTGTATTGGGTGTAGATAGCCTGATGCTAGTAAGTTGTGTATATCTGTCTGTACTTGCGGAGAAACAGAAAAAGAGGGAGAAACGGCTGTGTCTGGAAAAATTACTTGTAATTTTGCCCTGAATTTTCAAACTTTACATAATTTTGGTGTAGTGGAGGTTCTACTTGTGTTCCAACACAACAAAGTGGGATGGCAGACAGAGAAATGATCTAGGAATTTTTTGTAAAGAGAATTTATTAGGTGTTTACATGGAAAAAAGGAGCAACAATTTAATAGAAATATACCTCTGAGCAGGTGAAGTCAACCTGCCCTGAAATGATCGTGTCAGATCAAGGCCTGTGAAGAAATGCAGATGAGCCAATCAAAGTTGTCTTGGACAGTATGTACTAGGGTCATTAAAGCCAACCTTCGGTTACAGTAAAGAATTAATTTTCTAACATAGTAGGCTCAGAAAGTGAGAGACGAACTGAAACTGTGACGCTTGCCTTTGAATTTAAAAAGGACATAGAAATTGAGGGAGAACAGCACTGAGGTGCTAAGGGAGGCACGGGGAGCTTGTAATGATCTTGTCGCTTGTATTCCACGGTAATGTGCAGCTCTTCTCTTCCTGCAGAGTTTTCTATTGAAATTATCCGTATCTATTCTGTTCTAATAAACCTGCTTGTAATTAGTTGGACCTGAGTTGTTTTCTGAGATTCACTTTGGAAAGAAAAATAGAATTGCTGTTCTCAAGTAAAATGAACTTGATGTTTGACTGCAGAAGGGGCTGAATTAGAATAAAAGTCCACTAATTTGAGATTTTGGGGAAAAAATAGAGAACAAAAGACTTAATTCCAAAGAAACAAGAGCAAACTACCTTGGTGTTTCTCTCAGCTGGTCAACAGGAGTATTGCAGTTTGTAAGAGAGAGTGGTTTTCTGGAAAGAACAGAAAAATATGGTGGTGGGTTAGTAAGGCATACTGAGTGCAGAAGCATTAGAATATACACTGAGAGTTGAAAGTAAAAGGCATTTTTGTTCAATAAGTCATTTATAAATAGCATTGAAATGAAATAATGATATTTTGGGAACAAACAAGTTATGCATTTTGAAGAGTTAACTTTTAAAATAGTTCAATAGTTCTCACATGATTAATTGCTTCGGACTTGAAACCTAATAGATATTTTTTCCTTCCTTTTCAGAAATGTCAAAGGGAGACATATTATGAACAGTACAGGAAATACAAGACAGACTGTGTTTCTATAATTCTTTCCAGAATTATGTATAATTTTACTAATGTTATTGTTCTCTACCTGCCCATCCCCTCTTTTTATAGAAGTACATGGATTAATGTGATGAAATGGAAATTTAATTTAGGGCTAAGCAAACTATTTCCGTGGAAATAACAACATTGTTGATATCCTTTGGTTTGGGAAGTGTTCTAGAAAATGCAATCCATCAATTTTTCATCAGTTTAGACGCAGGCCAGAAATGATGATGATTTTTGCAAATGTGTGCAGTATTAACAGCAACCTTTGTACTTGGATTGTCATGATTTTGAACAGCTGCATTTTATGTTTATGGCGAGGGTGTGTGTGTATGTGTGTACATGTGCATGCACATGGGTACCAATTTCTTAATGTGGGGGAGTGGGGTTTACTACTTCAGTTTTTCTTGAGACAATAGATCTTCATCAAGCCTGAAATTTCCTTTGAACAACTGTAAGTCTGCAAACTGTTCAGCATCATTTGCAGCCTTAGCCATTTAGCTAGTTCCACTCAAGTAAAAAATAAGCAGCACTGATAGCCCCCATCCCTGGAAGTGTTCAAGGCCAGGCTGGATGGGGCTCTGAGCAACCTGATCTAGTGGTTGGTGTCCCTACCCATGGCAGGGGGTTGGAACTAGATGATCTTTAAGGTCCCTTCCAACCTGAACCATTCTATGATTATAGAAATGTATATGGTCTTGCATAAGACTAGTAGCTTGCTTGAGATTATTCACAAGTGTGGTTTAGGCCGGGCTGGCCACGGAAATTCTAAATAAATTTAAACATTTGAAAAGTTTTAGGATAAGTAGTATCGCACTCCAAAGTTAACACTTGTGTTCTGTTTTCATAGTGTTGTGCGCACACGCACTGGCTGTCACTGGTGGATGCACACTGATAGTGCTGGTAGAGATGAGAAATTGTACTACATCTTGGCTAGAAGGATGTTAGTGTTCAGTATGATTCTGCCTGATTCTCTTGGGTTCTTCCAAATGGCAGAACCAACACGGGAAATGTTAAACACACCATAATATGTTATAATTACTTGTACTTATTTATTGAGAAAAATATTCAAAATACTATTTTCTGTAAGTGCTGGCGTTACTTTGTACTGTATGCACTAATGTGTATAAAACTTATGGACCAAAGATCATTGTTAAACTTTTTTTTTTTTCTAAACATAAGAGAAGGTAAGGCATTTCCTTAAATGTCAGTGTACATGAAAGACTATTTACAAAGCCTTTGTAAATTACAGTCTTTACTGATGAGGCATATTCATGTTGCTGCTCAATTTATTTACTCAGGAGACCAATTTATTTCGCTGCCTCAGTGCTAACTGTTTCCATTGACATCCAGGTCTGCTCTGACCAAGCAGCTGTGACAAGTTGTTTATTGAACTGTAAATGGGCACTGTCTGACTCTAAACAATGGCTTTATCTAATTATGAAACCCCATGCATCATTTTAGTCTGGTGTTGTTGGTTATACAAACAAGATTTTAATGTTATTGAAAAATTAATTTAAGTCTGGGTACGCTGTACTGTAGCGAAAGGTATTCTGCATTGTAACTTCATAGACTGGTAGCTCATATCTGAAGTGAACTGACTATAATGTTCTGACTGGTTTGTTGTGTACTATGAATACCTGAGAAAGGACAAAAGAGAGAAGTGTTTTATAAGAACATATAAAGGAGCTGGAATAACTGAACAAAATTGATTTGCTTATGCTTTAAATGAATCTGATGTTATCAAAAATGAGCTCTTAAAAATAATGTTGATAGAAGAAATACAGGTATACTTATGGAAAGGAAAATTGGATCCTTAAGAAGTTAACTTTCTGGCTTGGAAGTAGTAGCAAAAATTGAGTAGACCCACTTGAAAAAAAAAATTCTCTGCCATTCTCACTGTTGCTTTGTCAGAAGATAATTGAGTGCAATCAAAGCTTTTGTCTTCAGCCATCAGTAAGTCAGCTTCTGTGAGAGCTTTATCCAATAATCGCAGAAAGAATTCAGAGAGTTTACTCTCCTTTGGTGTATTTTTTTTTTTATTATTTTCTTTTTGGCAAAAGGAAACTAGCCCAAACCTAATGAACAGTTTTGATATGGCAAAGTATATAAAAAGGGAAAGAAGAAAAAAAAAAAAGTTAAAATAAAGATGGGACTGTATGTGCATATTAAAGAATGGAAGAAGACTAATGTATTATGTTCTAGTAACATACATGAAACATTTGTGAGTGATGGCAAATCTCCTTTCCAGTGAGAACTTGCACAAACAGTGCTGTTTGTAAACAAAATTCACTTAATTTGTCTTTATCACTGAAAAATTTTTGGATTGCTTTTCGAGGCATTGCTTAATGATCTTGTATAATCGGTTTCGTGGGTTAAGTCCCTATTGGTAGTTTCACTGTGATTTTCTTATGAAATATGAAACTCTTTAAAATTTAAGGGTGAATTAATATTAATTTAATCAAATATTTTAATATTAAACCTATTAATATTTCATCTTCTACATGGCTATGCAGATTTTTGAAAGCTGTTCCAGTGTTTTCTGACAAACTACTCAGTTACACAAAGACTATTTAGAAATCTTTTTGCTCATGTGGTTCCTGCGCAGTAACTGGGCTGCCTGGGTCATTGGTTATTTTTATTCGGCCTCTAAAGTGAATGCAAATGAGATGCAGGACTCGGAGAACCTAAAGAAAGTTTACCAAGCCTGATGCAGACTGTAGTTTCCTTGTGCCTGGTGAGAATAGACTCTAAAAGGGCCCTGCACGGTTTTGCAGGTTAATCTCTGTTTGCAGCAGGGTTTGACTGGTATCAAGCCTGGCGTGCTTAGGCACCTGAGGGCTGTCACTGACAAGGGGCTGCGAGGAGATGGACTGCCACCGATCAGGTCTAAATGAGCCAGTTGTACAGAGCTGATAAAACCAGAGATTTACTGAAGTAGACAGGCCTGCGCTAAAACAAGCTCCTCTCTCGATTGAAACCCTGTCTGTCACTTTAATCAGTCATCTCCCCTGTCAGGCACAGCCAGCGGAGAGGCTGGAGCGGTGCAGGAGATGCAGCTGAGGGATGGCACGGGGTGGTGGCTGGGCCAGCACTGGATGGACTCCCTGCTGCCCACAGGGCTCGGATGTGTAGAGGCAGTGCCATGGCACCGCCCTGGGGGTGTTTCGCAGCCCAGATGTGGTCCAAGAGGTAATAGGTAGTGCTAAAGCAAGACTTTTTTTCCAGGTGATCCGTGCCTTCCTCTGTGTTTTTAATACAGCATCATTCTTGCATCCTGACTCTGCTTTTTCAGTAGCTGGAACAGTCCTGGACAAGAAGACATGGGCTACAGAGGTTACAGACCCATCCTGCTGTAAAAGATGTAGTCAGGTATCTTACTGGATTATTTCTCTTCATCAAAAATAAGTTTAAAAAATACTCAAGATAGCAAACTTACAGTGGAGATGTTACAAGTTGAATGTTCTGTGTGCCATTAGCCAGAACTTGATCCCTGATGGCAGGGTGCTGCTGCCTGGCTTCGTGTCATGAACAGTGTACCCTCCCTGCTTAAAGGAAGGCAGTTGAAATCAGTGTTGCTTTATTTCATTTTAAATTAATTTAATTTTATTTTTACAGAAACATGCTCATTTCACCAAGATATCAAAGGCCAAGGCAGTAGCAGAAATAGAAGAGGAGAAAAAAATAAAAAGGAAAAAAGATAGTGACCCAACGTCACAAAATATAGCTGGTGCTTGGTTGTGGACACAGCACTCTGACGCTGCTTGGCTTTTAGGTGAACCTCACAGAGAACAGGGTCCTCTTGTCGCCAGGAGCTCATGGGGGTGAATTGGTAAGTACTGCAAAGCTTGCTTTCTGGGAGCATTGTGGGTACACCGATGGGCAGCCGCTCCTCCTTCCTGGGAACTGACCCCTGGGATCGAGCAGGCCAAGGAGCACTTACATCCATCAGGGAGCAGAGGAGGAGGGATAGAAGTAAACAGAAGTAAATAGCTTGCACTACTTCTTAGCAGCATCTATGGCTGCTCTCCCCTTGAAGGTCTTCTCTTCGTGCCCTCTCCTGGCACCTGGATGAGGCTGTAAAAAGCGTGTTGGCAACTCTGTGTTCTGTCTGGTTCTCCACCAATGTTAGCACAACTACAGCTAATGGAACAGGGGAGCTCTTGGGAAATTCAGATCTAGACAAGAACTGGAAGGAGGATGTACTCTGAAAGCCCAGCCCTGCCAGCATCCTCTCTGCCTCTGTCCTTTTGCATAAGGCACACAGCTCCTGTTTGTCAAAGGGTTGTGATAAACTTCGGTACTCTTCCGTTCACTGTGAGGCTTGACTAGCTCATACTGTTCTGGTACAAAGCATCATTCAGCTCCAGCGTACCAGGCTGTGCTTCCCATCTGGTTGGGCAACACATCCTGACGCCAAGGTATGGCTAGTATGACCCATTATGTGGTCCTTTTCGCTTTGAATTGCTACAATTCCTTTTATCCATGCAGAGGCTTCACTGGGTAGAAAATACTACTGCTGGCTTCTCCCATTGCCTGAACAACACGAGCAAGGAATTGTGCCTATTGCTGCATCAGGTCTCTGGGATTTTAAGGATCCTAGAGTGACAGTAAACGATGAGCTGCTTGGTTCAGATAGCATGGCTTTTGTTGCCAGTGAAATAAATTCAGCTGAGGGGAGTCTTCAGTGTCTTGAATGAGTGGCAGTCAGATTTGGTTTGCAGCAAGTTATCTAAGCAGGTGTAAATGGTGAGAGGAAGAGCAGAACCAAGGTAGTGTCCTGGTAGGAGCAGGGGCTTGTGCTTCTGAAGCAGCACAGGCCAGCAAGCATATTCCCCCGAGCTACTGCTGCAAAAGGGATGGGTGAGAAGAATGGCTGGCTGCAGGGGCTGGGCTCAAGGTTTGCGATAAGGGATGCACTGTGAGGATGAGCAGGGTAGGACTGTGGGTGACTGTCCCCAAGAGCTGAGGCTACAACCTCACTACAGCGGGTTGATTGTTATAAAAGAATAAAATGGAAGGTCACACATAGCAGACTTCACCGAAACAATGGGCATTCTTCTAGAGCTACCAATGTTACAGAATTCCCAGAGAGGACTTGAGCAAAGGGAGAGATGGTGGGAATTGATGTTTTGGTAGGAAGAAATTCAATTTGGATAGGAGATGTGAAAATGTCCTGACAAAGAAAAGGCTATGCAATATATTTACACCTGTATTGTTTGACATCTGAAAACTCTGTTTGCATAGGGATGATGTCATTTTAAGCCCTGAGCTGAACATAGAGCTGACACATATTTTGTACAGTTAACATTGGAGTTAAACCTCATTGAAGGTGGTGGGTGTGACAGTGAAGATAATAGCTACCGTGCATAATGCTTGAGTGTAAAAGACAATTCTTCTGCTTTGGGGAATCCCTTGGTGAAGCACCAGTCACTTGAAAGGCTTCCCAGCTGTTGAGCTGTGCAGTGCCAGGTGCTATCGGGCTGAACGCAGAGCTGGGAAATAGGAGAGTTACTTTAGAAATCCACGTCTGTGTTCAATAACTGAGAGAAAGGCCACAAGACTAGTAATAGGCAGAGTAGCTCACTGAGTGTCTAGCAAAAGAATGGTTGGTGGTAAGAGTTGTCTTGTAAGATGCTCGGAAGGACAAGGAAAGGAAAGAAACAGGCTCCATCTGATGCCTTCTGTGCTCAGAAAGCAGGGCCACGTCTGTGCTCAGGAGAAAACAGCTGCAGCAATGAAATATGGGCCTTAGGCTTTCTCTCAGCAGAAGCAACACGCAACAGGCCAGTACCGGATAGCAGCTCTAGATGAAATACTGGCTTAGGGTTGGTGTCAAAATGGGTAATGTGTTTATGTTTTTATCCTTATTGAGTTCAGCTCTTCCATCTCCATTATTTCTCTTCTCGTATGGAGCTGTTGCTGTAAATACATATCCGAATTCCATAATAACGCACTGAAGCAGCAATCAAGCAGTGAATATTGATATAGTAAGGAATATTCAGAGTAATTTTTTCTTTTTGGTCAAGTTTGGAAGTGTCAGTTTCTTGTTCTCTGTATGTTATGTTTAGAAATCACAATATATAGGGATATATAGACATAATGACAAATTGTGAAAATGCATAGAAAATAGCTTTGACCCTAGAAGCCCCCAAACTGCAGCAGACAGATGTACTTGCCAGAGCCAGAAGTAGTCTATTGAATCATACAAGCACCATAAAGTTAGTTAAAGCGCTAATTAAGTATGGTCGTCTTAAAAGAAAAATTCATTCTTCATCTTGGCAAGATGCCCATAAGAAAAAGATAGATCTGTCACAGTCTTGCAGACTGCAGTAATTAAGGTTTAAAATACTTCCCAGCCTAAAACAAGGATGGTTCAGAGCGAGCTAACTGTTTAAACAGTGTCCCTTATGAACTGACACTGCTCTTCTATTTCAGACCGACATGTTTTTCCTTGTGTGTTTAGTGGTTTTTTTTGGTTGGTGTTTTTTTTTTTTTTTTTTTTGTGGGTGGCTCTCTGTTTTTTTTTCTTTTGCTATTGGCTTCTGTGCAAAGTGTGCAGAAAACCAGAAATCAGGAAATGCTCATCAACACTTTTTATGGAAGCCGAGAAGCTAGAAAACAATTATGTGGAGTAGCCAGAATACTCTGTGTGGAGGTAGTACAGAAAGTAGAAAATTAAATTTTGTACCTCAGAGTAGTTAGGAAAAAAGGTTATCTGTCTGGAGGTTTTGTTCTTTTCTGCCTGTGAACATGTGGTCCTGTTGATGTTAATTGGATCCAAACATCTTCAGACTTTAAGGATTTAAAATTTATTTCCAAATCTTGCATCTCGGCTCGCATCCAAACCTGCAAGTTCTGGAGGAGAGAGATCTCCATCAGCGCTTCAGTGCTTCAGTCAAATTGCTTTAAGATTTTGATTAGTGAGTAAATACAAAATGAAAGGTCAAGTTGATTGCACGTGCCTCTGACTTAAATAGGATAAACACATGTATGTGCGTGCAGTCTCCCAGTATAATTTTGGATAACATGTTATCTTGTTAGATCTCTCAACGCAATTTATTTTCCATTCAGAAAGGTCAGTCCGGTTTTAAGGATGCAAGGTATCCAGGGGCCCAAGATTGTGAACCTTTTTGTAGTGCCCTGTTACTCTCTGTTATATTTCTGCTGTAATCCTATACTTGTCTCAGAAAAGTCTGCCCTTTGGCACAGTCGTTCCACTGTCATAAGAGTTTAGTTTTCTGTGATCTTAGTGGTATTTAACAATAAGGTCTGAACCGCATGTTTAGCAGAAGCTGTGGGAACATGGATGTCAAGTCCATTAATCACAGATTAAAAAAAAAAAAAAAATCTCCAGGCTGGACTGTCAGCCAAGGATTAGCTCTGCCCCCACTGCAAAACCTATTCAAACAACCCCGATTAGGTCAGCCTGTCCTTCTGCCCTGAGATTTTTTTTTTTTTAGTAGAAACTGGCAGTTACAGCTATAATCCTTACCGTACTCGGGGCTGTGTATAGATATGTGATTGGAAGACCACGGGCTACTTCTGTGTAGTGTTTACTTCACTGATGTCAGGCTGACAAAATTGCTTAAAATCAATACAAAATGGCATGTTCTGAGAAGCAGATGAATGCGTGAGTTGGAAGTGTTTCAGCAGCACTCTGATATAGCAGCTCATGAGCATGTTTCTGTAACTCAGCAATTCATTTTTGGCCTGAATTTATTTGGGAGGTAAATATTAGCTGTATATATTTATTAAAAGGTAAATGAGGCCAAATTATTAGCATTTTTTCTAAATGGTTCATATACTTGAAAAGATTACTTTTTTGCAGTGATGATATGACTTGATATAAACATGTCTGAGGGACGCAGAAGGAAATCGAGCATGTGCCACAGACATTTTGAGTGGGTTTGCTGCTTTGGTTTGGCCTGGTGAGCTGTCTCTGTCTTTGAGTGACACTGTGCTGGTGACTTGTGATGGGTGAATTGGGGTGACTTTTGTTTTTTATCTGGTTAAAGAGGGCATAAAGATGTCTCGGAATCCTCCGTTGTGGAAGGAAGTTTTATTTTCTTCTACTGCAGCTCTCAATCAATGTGGCTGTTCTGCATGGTTAACAACATAGCTCCAGAATCCTATTACTATGCAAAGTAATTTCAAATTATTTCAAAAATAAATTGCTCAGACTCCACTGGATTTCCTGACTTTCTGGAGTTATCTTGAATTCTCAGAACCATTTGGCCCCATTCATTTTCATTTGCAGAATTATCTGTAATATGGAAATCAGTGTTAATTATTTCTCTAGCCACTATTGTTATCACTAGCCAAAACTGACATATTAAATCTGTGTCTTATTAGCAATTCTGATAGAGAGTCACTTGCTCGGCATGGCGCTGTGGTCTGTGTCTCTGGCACCTTCACTGGCCGTCTCACTCCAGGCTGCCCAGAAGGTCAGTGGGACGGCAGAGCTGGGTGGGACAGTCTCACTCCGGTGTTAGGTGCAGTAACGTGCTCTCGCTGGCTGGCATCTTCCTGGGCTTCCGGGGGCTTCTCAAGGTGCTTGCCTCAAACCATATGGCATTAATTACTTCGCATCCAGGCCTGGCAGTTCTGTCCCCTTCACCAGCTGCAAGGGTAGCTGGAGCCAGCTCCAACAAGCTCTGTGGGTATTTAATCTTGCTGGCTCGGGAACCGGCTTTGGACCGGGGTGTCAGGTAAGGGGTGTGGGAGTCGTGCCCAAGTAGTAGCTCTCTGCACCAGCTTTTGGATGCACGCTGAGAAGGGCTTTCCTTCATATTTGTCCTCTTCGTATAAATTATTTTTAAGGTGTGCTCTTGGTTTTGTGGCTTGACATGTTAAGATTTATATTTAAAATTTAATTATACATTTATTAAAACATTGAGGCAAAGTATGAAAATGTAAAATGAGAATTGAAATTAAATGTCAAATTAGGGTTTGCTTTAGGGTCTGCAAAACTTGGTGTACCTAGAATATGGCTTTAAAATGTATAGCAGCCTTAATGAGTTCTCAATATACCTGCATTTCTGAAGCTCTTGAGAAGGGAAATAACTTTTCATTTTTGTTAGGTAATGAATAATAAGCCAAGCAGAGCAAATCCTGAAATCTGTTATTTCTTTCAAAGAACCATATGTAGTAAAATGATGACAATGGAACTTGTTTATTAAACTAATGTAGTGATTTTATCACTTCATTCTTGGTATCTTAGTACCTGATATTAGCCTGGTATGGTTGCCATGGTAACTGAACACACTGTTCCTTTCATTTGACCTTAAGTTCAAGCCCTGCTGTTGCAGCAGAAATGCCAAGAACACCTCCACTTTTATTAAAAACAAAACTATCAGATACATGTAAAGAGAAAAATGGGCGAAAAGAAAGGACAATCTGACATTATGATGTGAAACCAAAAAGAAGGGTCTGCTTTCAACTAGAGGACCAAGAAATAAACAAAATATTAGGATACATATGTTTATATCCTGTTCTGTCCTTAAAATTCAGCTGTCTTTGGATTGATTTGCTCCACCACCATTATATTTACTATTAACTGTAGAAGTGTCTACCCTTTAAAAATTTGCTTTTATTTATTTGCATCGAGAACCTGTTGGATTTGTGCTGAGAAGAGCAGTGTTAACCTGCTCAGTTCCATGTTCTGACCAACTGCCAAGGCAGAAAATGGTTGAAGAGGTCAAAGAAGATTCAAGTTAGGGTCTGACCAGAGGAGAGCTCCTGCTGGTTGATATTTGTGGACTTCTGTATTGTTTCTATCTAACTCAGTCATCCCACATGACTTTGGCGTTAATGACTTTTTGAGGCTCTGATCCACAGCCAAATGGAGTCCATTTGGTCTTGGATGGAGTCCTGAAAATGGGAAAATTCTTGGATATTGCTGGAGGAGATGTTCTTCCCTGAGGTCAGCTAGTGGGGTGGACTGGAAAGTAGCTCCTGGGGTGATGGGGTGGGTTGGGGACAAGTATGGGGCAGGAGAGCAGTAGAAGCAATCTTAAGGGGAGACCAGAAGATCATCTGAGGTGTCTTGGTGGATAACATGAAGGAGAATTCCCAGGGATTCAGTGGGGACTTGGGCAGAACTTGCTGCAAACTGGAAAGTGATTGGAAGCTTCTGGGCCTAAGACCAAGCCAGGATGCAAGGACAGAGTGGGCAGGCTGGACGGGGGTTGGCTTGTAGACTTCTGATCAGCCTTGCTCAAAAATCTGCGTTTTCTCTTGCTGCAGAACTTTGTGGTTGTAGTTTATTGCCCAGAGTGGACTGGCAGCTGGCTTTGTGCTTGCTTTAAAGATATGAGGACAGTCCCTTTATTTCCAAAGGCCAGATTGGGCTTTGGGTTTTTCGAACAGGGCTTTGGGTTTTTCGAACATAGGTGGCTATATGAGACACCTGGCATGCCATTGTCAGGTGGGACACAGCTGTCCCAGAGGGGGAAAAGAATTTTGGGGCAGGAGTTAGCAGGGCTCATTGACCAGTCTTTAAACTAGATATGAGGGGGGAAGGGGAGATAACTGGGCCTGTCAAGATTAAACCTGAGGAAAGCATGCCACGGTTTGAAGGAGACCACATTAGTGAGGACTCCCACTCTGACATTTCATCAGAGAAAGGTGACAGAAGTTTAGAAATTACTGCTAGAGAACATTGGGAAGACCCTTTCCTAGAAGGGGAAAAGGGTACTAGGCTAAGAGTTAACAAAGCTCATGGACACAGCTTTAAGCCGAAAGTTAAGGGGGAAGGGGATAAAACCAGGCCTGCTGGTAATGAACCTGAGTGTCAAGGGCCAAAGACGGGGGTGAAATCAGTAGCCCAGGTCAAGTGCATCTATGCTAATGCACGTAGCATGGGCAACAAACAGGATGAGCTAGAAGCCATTGTGCGGCAGGACAACTACGACATAGTCGCCATCATGGAAACGTGGTGGGATGATGGTCATGACTGGAATGCTGCAATGAGTGGCTATAAGCTCTTCAGAAGGAATAGGCAAGGAAGGAGGGGGGGTGTGTGGCTCTGTACATTAGGGAGTTGTTGGACTCTATAGAGATAGACTCCAGTGATGAAGAAGTTGAGTGTTTATGGGTAAGGGTGAAAGGGAAGGCTAACAAAGGTGATTTTGTGCTGGGAGTCTGCTATAGACCACCCAACCAGGATGAGCAGGTTGATGAGGTATTCTATAAGCGGCTGGCTGCAGTCTCGCAAACGCCAGCCCTTGTTCTAGTTGGGGACTTCAACTTACCAGACAGCTGCTGGAAATATAACACAGCAGAGAGCAGGCAGGCTAGGAGGTTCCTCGAGTGTATGGAGGATAACTTCCTGACACAAATGGTAGGTGAGCCTACCAGGGGAGGTGCCTTTCTAGACCTACTGTTCACAAACAAAGAAGGGCTAGTGGGGGATGTGGAGGTCGGAGGCCGTCTTGGGCTTAGTGACCATGAAATGGTTACGTTTTCCATCCAGAGTGAGGTAAGGAAGGGGGTTAACAAAACCTCCATCTTGGACTTCCGGTGGGCAGACTTTAGCCTGTTCAGAACCCTGGTTGGGAGAGTCCCGTGGGAGGTAGTCCTGAGAGACAAAGGAGCCCAGGAAAGCTGGACGCTCTTCAAGAGGGAAATCCTAAAGGCCCAGGAGCAGGGTGTCCCCATGAGGCGCAAAATTAAAGGGCGGGGAAAATGGCCAGCCTGGATGAACAAAGAGCTCTTGATGGGACTTAAGGAAAAAAGGAAGGTTTACCACCTTTGGAAGAGGGGACAGGCAACTCAGGAGGAGTACAGAGATCGTGTTAGGTCATACAGAGAAAAAATCAGGAAGGCAAAAGCCCAGCTGGAACTCAACCTGGCAATTAACATAAGGGACAACAAAAAAAGTTTCTATAAATACATTAACAAAAAGAGAGTGACAGAGAATGTCCATCCCTTACTGGATGCGGGGGGAAACCTTGCAACCAAGGACGAGGAGAAGGCTGAGATACTTAATGCCTTCTTTGCCTCTGTCTTTAATAGTCAGACCAGCTACCCCCAGGGTGTTCGGCTTTTTGGGCTGGAAGATAAGAATGGAGAACAGGACAACTCCCCTGTAATCCAGGAGGAAGTAGTTAATGATTTGTTTATGCACCTGGACACGCATAAGTCTATGGGGCCGGACGGGATTCACCCAAAAGTTCTCAGGGAGCTGGCAGGAGAGCTCACCAAGCCTCTTTCCATTATCTATCAACAATCCTGGTCAACAGGAGAGGTGCCAGATGACTGGAGGGTGGCCAATGTGACGCCCATCTACAAGAAGGGCCGGAAGGAGGATCCCGGAAACTACAGGCCTGTCAGCCTGACCTTGGTACCAGGAAAGATCATGGAGAGGATCATCCTGAGTGAGCTCTCACAGCAAGTGCAGGGCGGCCAAGGGATCAGGGCCAGCCAGCATGGGTTTATGAAAGGGAGGTCCTGCCTGACCAACTTGATCTTTCTATGACTGTGTGACCCGCTTTCTCGATGAGGGGAAGGCTGTGGATGTTGTCTACCTGGACTTTGGTAAGGCCTTTGACACCGTCCCCCACGGCATTCTCCTGGAGAAACTGGAGAATCATGGCATAGACAAGTGTACCCTCCACTGGATAAAAACCTGGCTGGATGGCCGTGCCCAGAGAGTTGTGATTAATGGAGCAAAATCTGGTTGGCGGCCAATCCCAGTGGTGTCCCTCAGGACTCAGTTTTGGGGCCAGTCTTGTTCAATATCTTTATTGATGATCTAGACAAGGGGATTGAATGCACCCTCAGTAAGTTTGCGGATGACACCAAACTAGGTGGGAGTGTTGATCTGCTTGAGGGTCGGAAGGCTTTACAGAGGGATCTAGACAGGTTGGATCAATGGGCCAAGGCCAATGGGATGAGGTTTAATAAGGCCAAGTGCCGGGTCCTGCATTTCAGTCACAACAACCCCAAGCAACGCTACAGGCTTGGGGAAGAGCGGCTGGAAAGCTGCCCAGCAGAAAAGGACCTGGGAGTGTTAGTGGACAGCCGGCTTAACATGAGCCAGCAGTGTGCCCAGGTGGCCAAGAAGGCCAATAGCATCCTGGCTTGTATCAGGAATAGCGTGGCCAGCAGGAGTAGGGAAGTCATCGTGCCTCTGTACTCGGCGCTGGTGAGGCCTCACCTCGAGTACTGTGTTCAGTTTTGGGCCCCTCACTACAGGAGAGACATTGAAGTGCTGGAGCATGTCCAGAGGAGAGCCACCAAGCTGGTGAGGGGTCTGGAGACCAGGTCATATGAGGAGAGGCTGAGGGAACTGGGCAAGTTTAGTTTGGAGAAGAGGAGGCTGAGGGGAGACCTCATTGCCCTCTACAACTACCTGAAAGGAAACTGTAGAGAGGCAGGGGTTGGCCTCTTCTCCCAAGGGAATAACGACAGGACCAGAGGAAATGGTATGAAGCTGCGGCAAGGGAGGTTTAGATTAGATATTACGAAGAATTACTTTACTGAAAGAGTGGTCAGGCACTGGAACAGCCTGCCCAGGGAGGTGGTGGAGTCACCATCCCTGGAGGTATTTAAGAAACGTGTAGACATGGCTCTTCAGGGCATGCTCTAGTGCCCAAGATTATTGTTTGTGGTGGGGTGTTGTGTTTGGGGTTGTGGGTGTGGAGTTTAGTAGGTGGGTGCTTTTTTTTTTTTTTTTTTGTGGTTGGACTCGATGATCTCAGAGGTCCTCTCCAGCCACTAAGATTCTGTGATTACTAGCGACACAGTGGGCTGACACTTCTTAATTTTTCCTACAGTTTGGTCTAGTAAGAAAAGGTGTGAAGGAGAAGAAATTTTTAGGATATTGGAAATATGATATTGGAAATAGTGCAAATTACAAGAAAAGGTAAGAACAAGGATATCTGGCATGAACTAAAGAATGACAAAGAAAGGTGCTGCTAGTAACAGGTGTAAAAGGGAGCCAGATAAAGGTTTATGAGTACACAGGAAATGAGAAAATGTTTTGTTTTTTTTTTTTTTTAAAGTTCAATTCTGCTACCTAATGGGAAAGAGAACAAATAAAGTTTGACAAGGAAAATGATGAAATGCTTAATCGTTACTATGCCTCAATTTTTACTAAGAGAGATAATAGTTACAGGCTGTTTAATGCAATAAATCAATGAGAAGGAGAGATGAGAAGGTAGGAAGGACCATGTCAAAGCATACTCTGAAAATCAGTGTGTGCTCAGATCAGTGGGTTTTGAAAACATATGTTGTGCTGAAGGAAGCAGCAATGTTATTGCAATCTTTGGAGAGATTATGGAGACAAAATAAACATATGATACAGTGGAAAGGTGAAAACATATATGCCTTTCTGCCCTTTCCTCTGTGATGTCCTCTTCATAAGCCCTCAGTGATCTCAACTGGTCTAGGTTTGCTAGAAATGACTAAGATGTCAGTTTATAACCTCAAACTTTCAATTCAAGAACCATGACAATGACTTTAAAAACAAACAAAAAAAAGAAGGCTCAAGCAGACCTAAAAATCAAGATCTTGATATTGTATGCAGCACGGGTGGTTATGCTGCCTGTCTGTCCAGAGAATGTTCTTTGCCAAGCCATGCAGCTTTTCGTTGTTTATTGCTGCTGATCTTCAGTGGGGAGCACTTCTGAATGATGTATGTCATTGTCCATGCTGCAGCACTTGCCATGCATCCGCACAAGCTGCGTGGCATAATATTGCCTGTCAGTGACTGTTGGCCAAATCGAGGTGGGTGGCTGGTTGTGTCTTTAGTATTAAGGAAAGGGGTTGTGGGAGCTGATGAAAACTCCTTGCAGCCTCCTAATACTGTCCTAACCTGAGATGTCAGCTGTTGACTGAGATTAAAAGAAATACGGGTGAATTTAAACAGTGTTTATGCAGTCATCATTTGGGATTGGTGCAAAACTCTTTTGATATCCAAAAAATTGCATCAGGGCTGGATGCTGACAACATGTATGAGTTGAATGCTAAACCCTTGGTCCTTAAGAATGTATGGTTACACTACAAGCCAAAAAGCTGTGAAGGGCATGCTGAGGGCAGCATGGGTTTGGCTGATCCATAAGGGCTGGCAAGCCAGGAGTTGAGGATGAGCGTGGCAGGGATTCCTGGAATGGTACCCATCCTGCAGCACCCTTGAATAGTGCATGGGCCCAGCTCAGGACAGTGACTGGGGGCAGACAGACAGCAGTGATTGCCAGGCAAGTCCATGGTGGTGAAGCAGGTCTCATGTCTAGGACAGATAAATCCTATGGCAATGAAGAAATGTAATCTAGGTGAGTTTTCAAGGTCTTTGACATGCCTAAAGGTTTGGTGGTGGTGGTTCAGTTTTTTGCTCTGCTGTAGACTACAAGCATGGATCCCCTGTGGGGGTGTGGTTGGGGTGGGTTTTTTTGGTGTTCCACACCCTCCACTTTTTTTTTTTGAGATTTACAGCTCTGTTGGAGTGTAATCAAAAGCTGAGAGTTACTAGTTTATTTTTGCGTTTCCTCAGAACAAAATGATAGGGAGAATTCTGCATTCCTGGAGAATTATCATTGCCTTTGAAGTGTAAAATGTAAATACAAATTAGTTTGCAAATATCATTCTAACATCAGTAATTTTCAGTTGAAGAAAATGTGAACAAAGTATAAATAAGGTAATTGTTAGCATTCTTCTCAATACAAATGATGCCTTGTGAATTCTGATCTTACAGGAAACAGATTAAAAAAACCAAACCACAGGAAGCACAAACATGTGAAAGTTGTTTTGTGCTGTTCTAATAGTAGATCAGCTTAGGCTAATTTGCCATGTGGTGTACCCTTTGGTAAAGCCAAAACATCCCAATGAAGAACCTAGTCTTTCTTTCTGTTAGTATCACGGCTATGATACAAACTTGCATTTTATTTTACGGAAGCAAAAATAGAGAATAGGATCTAAACACCAGTGTCAAACAAAAAGGCCTTGCTCAAGGTTGGATACTTTTAATGTTTCTTTTAAAGATGCTAATCTCGTCTCTTTTTCTCTAAAAGTGAGCCACAGATCTCATCCAACGTGTTAGACTTTCTTAACCTCTCCCAAATAGGATGAGCACCCGCTATCAGGATGTAGCTTCTGGTCCTCAGTGTGTAGCTTTTGGGTTGTGGGATTTTGGGGTTGAAGCCCATGGAAGGCCCTGGGCACTCAGCGTTGCAGACAAGTGTGGACATCCTCTTTTTTCCCTCAAATACCGTATAGTGGTGAAAAAACCCCAACCAAATCAAAACAAGCCTTCCCCTTCTCCTCCAACCCTTTCGTGTTTGTTTTACAGCTCAGGAGTTTGGCACAACCCCTCTGCTCCTTCAGAAGTGCCTTAAAG
The DNA here is from genome assembly GCF_964199755.1 of Larus michahellis. Taxonomy (NCBI): domain Eukaryota; kingdom Metazoa; phylum Chordata; class Aves; order Charadriiformes; family Laridae; genus Larus; species Larus michahellis. Next base: position 37,645,836 of record NC_133903.1, on the reverse strand, counting down.
AGTCACCTGTGCCCTTTTGTGGGTACAGAGCAACCATGACCCTACCGGTCTCCAAACTGCCAAAATTGGATGTTTCAACGTTTTGCTCTGCACTTCATGGCCTGGATGTAATTGTGAAAGATCTGCCCACAAAATGCTTGACAAGCTATCATTTTTTAGGACAGTTTAGCAAAGGTTGTAAGTATCCCATTTATCACTTTCCAAAGTTTAAGTGAATACTGTTTTGTAAAAGGTGTATAATGGTCTTAAATCTTCCTTTAAAGAAAGGTTTCTGTTGGGAGCTCAAGATAACATTCTCTTTCTTTTTCTTTAAAGTCCTGAACTGTAATCTAATGTAATTTTTTGCTTGTTGAGAGAGGGAGGGGGGAACAACTTTGAAATAAATAACGAAGATATAGTTGACCCTCACCAAAAAGTTTAGCTGTTTAATAACATTGTTTGTATTATTAGATTAACTTTTAAACTTGGTTAAACTAAATAATAGAGACTCCTTTTGGTGACTCTTTGTCTATTGGGAGGTGGGTTTTTCCTTCATTTTTTTTCTTAATGCTGGATTTCTGCAGTCATTAGTGATCTTGATTCTGTGTCAGTCTTGACCAAAGTGTCTTTAGGGTTAGAAGAAGAAGACTCTGTTAAGATAGTTTACACAGAAGCAGCTATTCAAAAGGGGAAAAAAAAAATCCTTAGAAATGCTATCTAAATGACCATTCCCCCAGAGGAAAAAAAAAATACCAAATGAAAAATCTTTGAGTAAAGATGGTAAATTCCATTTTGATTCTTGTTTTGCTTTTTATTTGTATGTTATTCGATTAGAATCTTCTGGCACTAGCAATATTCTGTGTTACTATTTCCTTTATATTCAAATGCTTAAGACTATACTTACCTTTCTTCTCTAGATTATTTTTTTGTTTTCATTTAATGTAACAATGTCATATAAACCATAATATCTCCTGGTGTAAAAACAGCAGACAGTTTGATCTAAAAGATACTATTGCCTTTAATAATAGCATACTACATGGCTGCTAGGACTGACTAATGCATCGTTAAAAAGCATCTGAAGAACGAATTAGAATTGATAAAGAATATTTCCAAATTCTTCCAAAATAGTATTTCCCGTGTGATTTCTGTAACTGTTTTTACAGGAAAAACTGGTTTAAATCTAGTTTAGATATTTAATTTTTACTTATTTATTTTTTAATATCAGTATACTGGGCAAAAAGAATCTCAAGAGTGTCATGTTTAGGATGGCTCCAGCTAATATTCCTAATGCCCTCAGTCGCTCCTCTGTGTGATATGTGCAAAGGTGACAGAGCAACCTGTGACATCTGATAACAGCACTCCCTTCTAAACAGCCTGTGCAAGGAAATTAGAATATTGTTAAATTCCATAAGCATAAAAAGGGCATATTTGTCAAGACATATTTCATATTATCAATTTATTCTTGTTTAAAGGTAATCCAGATAATAGCATGTTATGCTTAGGTATGTCTTTAAGTGAACTACATTGAAGATGCAGTCCTCTGTGGATTCAGAGTGACTTGTGTGTTCTTCCAGTTGCAACTAGTAGAAGAGCTGTACAAAGAATTACTTCAACTATTTAAGCATAACTTGCCTGGTTAAACAAGAACTGGAAATCCAGACTTGTTCATTCTCAACTTGACTCTTTCAAGTTGTGTGTAGGAAGGGGATATCAAATTCAGCTTTTTATGGCTTTGCTGTGAAATCAGGAAAACTTTTTATTTTAACCCAGCTTTAACTCTAGTTCCTGTGTTAGCCTAAAAGAAAATTAAATTAAGTCTTGGTGCTGTGGTACTTGTACCTGGTACAAATAAATTCTGGAGCGATCAGTGAATGCTGGGTTGAGTGTCCATGTTTCGTGTTTTACAGAGCTCTAATATTTATGGTAAAAGTCAATTATTCCTTAAAATGACCCTTTACAGCTCTTAATTATTTTTCGTTTATGCAATGTGAACTAGTGACAGAGCCCAGGCTCTGACACAGTATGGATGGGCCATGTGTACTGGAACCAATTGTCAGCTGCTCTGTTTGCTCCTTGGGCTGGTTTCAGTGTTGTAGAGAGGTGTGATTACCAGAACCACGATGTCTTTTTCCATTTTTTTTTTTCTCATCTAGTGATCTGGTCACTCAGTGGACTGACAGCATATAAGGTGATGGACTGGAATCAATAATCTCCCACCAGTTGCTAACATTTTGCATGCCATGTTGTAGACCTCAGTGTTTGGATTTTTTATTTTTCAGAGTGAAGTGTAGATTTAAATAGGAAAAATCCATGAGTAAAACAGTCATCTGTGTCTGGCATTGAGGCTGAGTCTCTGGCTAGTACATTGTCCTGGGATTCACATGAGCTCTGCTCAAATTGTGACTTTTTCATGGATAACCTTTTTTTTTTTTTTATTGCTGTGATTGTTTCTGCTGATATTAGTTACAAATATAACTATGCATATGGTTGAGTCAAGGATATTTTTTTTAATTTGACCAAAAGAAAGCTGTACTGGTAGAATTACAGTTTTACTACTTTAACTAGCAGGGGTACAAATGACTCTTCTACTTCTCATCCGCTTGTCTTCCCAGAGCAGCCAGTGTGAGAAGTAGAGCATCTTGGTGTATGATGTCTCCTTCCTGCTGAAATCCTTAATGTCTTTAGGCTTTTTTTTTTTTTTTTTAAGACTGTAGCTCTATGCAGTGGGCCATATCCAAGGCTAAACCAATGTGGGTAAAGGCTCAGGCTGAGGCAGAGCAGTTCCCCTGCCTATACCCAGGCCCCCAGCCAGGGGCTGGGTTGTGTCAGCCCCTGAATATAAGCTACTCCTTGTAGTTTAGGCCTTTGAATTTTGGCAAGGAAGGGAGAGCCTGCAGGGGTAGGCACTTCTGACTGTCCCTTGGGGTATGGGTTGGGTGCCTGTCTGTCCTGCTCCCAGCCCACAGGGGAAGCAGCACCTGCAGGAGCCTTTTGAAAGGGAAGAAAGTAGGGATTTAACTGGGTAGGGTGATCCCTGCTACAGCTCTTGATTATCAGTGTTCATTGTGCTACTGATCTAAAAATAATGAGTAATAGGATGGTGCTATAGCGGTGGCACCACAGCTGGTGTGTAGCATATTGGACAGGAGTTTCTCTCTGAACTCTATTGTTCATCTTTAAATTTAAATGTCCTTTATTAAGGAATACATTGCAATTTTCTTCCAGCATTTAAGATCCTCTTAAATTCTAGAGGAGCCACTGTAAATTGTGTTGGGACCTTTAGTATAGCTGTTAAGTTGGTGGAAGCTGTCAGCCTCACAGTTTAGAACTTTTTTGGTGGAGTACAAACCTTGGAAGAATTCTGTGTGCACAGCTCAAAATACTAACTCTGCTCCTAGGAAAGTGTAGACGAGGATGGTGAAGTTGCCAGCTGTCATTTTATTTTGGTATTTATTTATTTATTTTAAGTTACCCTATTGTCATCATGCAAGTGTAGCAGTGGGTGGAATGGTGGCTCATTTTTAGCCACTGATTCATGTCAGGGCTGCATCTGGAGTTTTAAAATAGTCTGCCCAGTGTTGACGGAAAGATTTTTTTTACCCATCACGACAATCTGACATACTTTTAAACACTGCTTGTATTTTCTGTCATGTCACATCTGTAAGAACAGATCCTAGGTTATTGTATCACAATTAGGCAGGTGTATTGTGGCCGTTAGATTACCTTTTTGAGATCTACCATGGGTGTAATGTGAAATTTTGCTCTTAAGACTAATAAATATCAATGCTTCCGTTATTACCAACACCATTTGCATTTTCTGCATCTCAAAAAGTCTCAAGATGAGAATTCTGTAATAAGAATTAGAGGTTTGGGGAAATTAAGGAAATACTAAAATAACAACAATATAACGGTAGAGGAGTTTAAAAGCCTTCTTTCTTGAGGAAATGAGGTTTGTATGACCACAGTGTTAGCGTGTCTTAATAACTTCTGAGGTTGCTGGCCGACTTAGCAAAATCTGACAGGTGGAGAGATATCTCTAAGGTACTGAGTTTCTAGAAGTTTTGTAAGAATAAGAGTCTGGAGAGAAAACAGAGATGCATTTGTACCCTAGCTGTGGGAAGAGCTGCAGGGTGAGCTCAGTTACATTAGAGCTCAGAGAATCGTCAGAAAGGAGCCCTGCTAAGACTACTGCTGGACAAGTTTTCCCCTTATCTTGCTCTCTGATTTGACGTCTCCAGGGAATATCCCAACCTGAGACAAAGAGCAGCAGGGAAGCAGCTTGTGTGGGGCAAAGATGTCCAGTAAGGGAGAAAGGATGCTATGAATCAATCCCAAATTCAGGAACGTGATGCTGAAATTTTTAGCATTGGTTTTGGCTGATGCCTCACCTATTGCATCAGTTCTGGTATGATTTTGAGCTTATGTGGTTCTCCTGGATCATTCCCAGTGGGTCACACTGGACTGAGTTGGGAAAAGGCCTGTGTTGGAAACCTTTTTTAATGGGAATTGTTACAGTCTAGTCTGCAGTGCTGCTGAAGGTGCTATGGAGCAGGGCTGTGCTGCCCACCCCTGCCACTGTTTCATCCCTGAGTGGTGCTACCTGAAAGTGCCAGATTCAACAGCAGGGGCTGTCTGGGAAAGTTCAGCTTTCCACTTCTGTATGAAAACCGATCAGGTAGTTTATTATCCTTAATTTTCCTCTCTTGCTTGCTTTTATTAAAATAGGAATCATGAAATGGCTACCACAGTGTATTTCATAAGTCTCAGCTCCTTAATAGATCCCCATGTAATTTTGATACACATCCTCTTGGGTCTGGCAACTATAAAACAACTGCTATAGCTTTCACCGCAGCAGCTTTTCTGCAGAATCTGTTTCATAAAATGGCCCGTTAAAGGTCTTCAAATATTTCCCTATTGTTGCAGGCTTCCAAGATACCACCCTGAATGGCTTATTATACTTCTGCTCTTTCTTACGCTCCTTAAAGAGTGTATTTTTTTTATTAGGTCTTGTTCCTCAAGGACAGACTTGCTGTACTAGACTTGTTACAATTTTAATAGACTTTCCTGTCACTTAGTCTTGTACATGGGCCATGGAACTTCAGGAATCTCTGAGACTTAATGTTATTTAAAAAGTGCCTCCTGCTTCTTCTCTAATTAATTGCAATCAGAAAGGCTAGTTGGTGGACACATGGTGTCGCAGCTTCTGTGAAATACTGCCTGATGGCTATAAACATTGCCATATGTTCTCTGTGAAATATTGCCATAATCACTGGCAACAGGAACAGCTGATAGGAGATGAAGGATTGGTTCTCTTCTCCTTTTTCAGCTTTACTTTCAAAATCTGTGAAGCGCTTCCTGATCACCTTAGTGGTTTTTTAGTTGCTGCTACTTATAGTGGGTTTATTTTCTTCTAAAATGTTATTTCAATAACTTTTATCTTTCGTGTTACAGCTGCTAGCAGTTGCTTTGCATACCATGTCCATTTGCTAAACCTACTACTTAATCAAAGTAGGCAGTTAAAGGGAGTTTTTTCCCCAAATTAAACAGATCATTTTCTTCTTATAAAGCTAAGTAGTTCAAAAATTAATAAAAACTCTCAAAAGCTTGACAGTTAATGAACTACAAGTTTTCATCTAATGAGAAAGTTTCTGTTCTACACTGTAACACAGGTAGAAGGACAATTTTGGGGCTGAGCTGCTTACAAACTCTTTTGATTATGAAAAAGTGAAAGGTCTTCAAAGGTGTGATCTTAATTAATGTTAGATTTTTTTTTTTTCATCCTTTCATCTTCAAAGGGGTGTCTGTTGCAGTTTGTGGTAACATCCAGCAATGTTAGTATGTACCATTAATTCCTCTGCTGATATAACTTCATTACACTATAGCAGTAGCCTAGTAAGAAATATAATCTTTTAGTAAAACAGAGTATTTCAGGTTTTTCATCAGTGTTTCCAAAAAGCTTTCCTTTGTACATTTTGCCTCTGACATTAAGTTTTTAACGCTTTGGCCTCCATTATAAGGAGACAATTCATTAGAAGCAGCAATCCTCCAATTACTTCAACACAGCTAGAAGCCTCAAAAGACTGCTTTCACAGTAAGTGTGATTCAATAAGAGAAAGGCAGTGCATTAAGCATGTAAAGTGTTTTTGTGTCTCTGGTTAGAAGCATAGGGCTCTCATGGAGGTAAGCAAACAGGATTGATTCTGCTCCTTTTATTAGAATTGGTTTCTTTTAAGCACTGCTTTTCTGTCTCAAATTACTAATTCTAATAGGGTACTTGCTAGCTCTGAGAAAAATTTAGCTTTATTAAAGCAACAAATGGTTTTACGTGCCCCTCTATACTTTGGGAGTTGTGGGCTATTGAAGCAAGTTCTGTCTTACATGCACAGCTCAGGCTATTAAACTGTACGCAGGTGATTGATCTCTTTAATAAAACCCTGTTCTTTAGTAAGGAAAGAGTGATAAAGATAAACAAATGTACTTGTTTGTCCAGTGCTTTGGAGATTACGGTAACATGAGGACATCAAGAATGCCATTTTAATGAATAAGGTAGATGAAACACATCAATTTGGACTTCATTTTAAGCATGTCTGGAAACCAATATGCTTTAAGTTAATTTGATTCATGCTTTTCATTCGTTTGTAACACCACATGCATTTTAACAGAAAACGTTTCATACTTAAGCAAAGGAAAGATCTGGCAGGTAGAAGATTCTGGCACTTTCTGCATGAGGATTGAGCAAGTCGGGAACAACGACTATGCGAATCCGCTCTCCTGCGGCTCGTTGTGGCTCTGGCCCCTGCCGTGTTTCGAAGGACACATGTCACGAGCATGCCCGAAGGGGGCTGGCTGCGGAGCCAGTGTGGTGTGAGGGATAGCTGGAGAGCTGCTCTGAAAATACAGGGCTATACGCATCGCTACAGCCCTAATGCCAAAAATTCTCTGCTACGCGTGCATCACGTCTGATTGTTCATTCATACTGACGTTTTTCAGGAATAACTCTGCTGATGTCAATAGTTCTGATTTTTATTTTTTTTTTTTTAAGAAAAGTGAGAAAGGAGGGAATCAAGCCCTCATTTCTCTTGCTATCCGCTAAAAAGCATTCTTTCCATGGCAACCCCTGTTTCCATGGTACATGCTGTATTGCCCTTCAGAGAAGCTTTATTAAGAGACACGTATACACACGCATGCTGTCATGTGAATGTGGTTGCATTTTATGGCACTCTAAAGGAAAACTACAGTAAAATGTCACCCTTTTTTTTTTTAGGTTGTAGTGCTTTTTCATTATACAATGTGATGAAGGATTATTGCTGCCACTGCTTGTCAGTGTCATGGGAATGCAATAAAACATGTTTTTTTCTACTACTGTTAGAAGGGTATTCTTCAAAATGCTGTATTTACTAGTACATTAAAGTCATTGTTTTCTAAACTCTCTTTGTGTGTAAGTTGGCATACAAAGTAATCAAACTTCTTTCACAACTTTAAAAAGAAATATATAATAAAGGTTTTCTACTCTTAGGTTCATCATGGGAAATAATAGAGATGTTAGCAAATTCAGAGGCTTATCTTCCATTCTAAAAACCCACAAAAATTTGCAGTTTCTTCTCCATAATAACACCTATTAGAAGCTACTTCGAGTATCTAAAATTAGCCAAATTTACAAAAGCAAGACGCTGTACCTTTGTTTCTGACTATAAATATGCAGGTCTAAAACTATTTAAAGTTGTATAATTACATTTATCTTGAGAAGTTTTGTTATAATCACCCTTTTAGACTCTTCTACCTACTGTTATTAAGAGCTGTAAAGGTCTCTTATAGGAAGTGTGGTATCAGTCTTTCTCCAGATCGGCTAATGCATCTTGGAAGCATGTGTTAATGTGACTTATATAGCAATGTATCAAAACTTTTCTGAGTTTTGGAGAGCTGCTTCATGTGCTGTAGTTGTCTGGGACTGTAGTCTGACGTAACTGCAGTTACATTTTTGAATCTTAGTGTCTGCTTTTCAACAATTCTGTTCCAAACCTTGATTAGAAGATCCACGGAAAGTGGAGTAAACCTAAAAGTATACCTATTTTCAAATGAGATTTCTGCCTCATATCAAAAGTTGTTCGTTTCAAAGACAACCCTGATAAAATCCTTGCAAGAAAGTTGGTGAGAGTCCTTTATGCAAAAGGAACTTTGTCTGTGGCCTAAGCTTGCAGAAATGGAATAGTCCTTTGCAGGCACCTCCCTGGTGCTTATTTCCCTCATTTGGCCACTGATGTTACAATTAAGGAAGTAATATTTGAATTGAGATGGGGGAAAAGAAATAACATCAAAAAGCTTGGAGAGAGTGGCAAGGATTTGCCACATGAGCAAAGGAATGCAGCTAATAATGCCCTGATGGCAATGATGAAATGTGTCAGGAGCTTATTCTGAGGACCTACATCTTACCTTTAAAGCTTACTTTATTAGTCAGTAGACTGAGAGCTTATATACAAATTAGAGGCTTTTATTTTGCTTTTAGATGTGATGACTGTCCTCTCATCAGGAACAGAATCCCTTAGCAGAGGTTTCGTTAACAGCTCTTGGTGAGAATTGTGCTTTACTTTTAAATTATTTCTTTTTTTTTTAAATACAATGAAAAGTGCCATTTTAATGAACAACTTATTCCCTTTTGCAGTATGTCCATAAAACTCTGGGTTGGTGTTTGTGAAAATGCTGGGTAAACAAGGAAGGATTAAGATAAGATTTTTTTTTAATTTTTTTTTTTAAATCGCTGAATGCGTCTGTAGTTGTACTCTTTGCGGTGTGACTCTGCAGTAGTGTGGTGCACGGATGAGCCATAGAAATCTGTGATAATGCCCTTAACCATAATGCAGTGTTAAATTTTATTTTTAGTTTTGTGAAATCTAGGCTGACTGTCCCAACTGATCAAAGGAGAGTAGATTATACTAATAGTCCTCACTGCTGGTAATGTAGAAGTCAGATGCATAACAAGCAATGTTCCCACCCAGCTCCTCAGAAGGAGAAAATTATTTTGCTTCTCATTTTCATTTTCTTAGTGCTGTACAGTCCTCTCTAGTGAATGAATTATTTGCCTGCTGTGTGCTATCCTGGGATGGATCAACTGGTACCAAAGCATTGTGGTGTTGTCGATAACCACAGGCTCACTGCCAAGGCAACTTGGGGCAGGAGAGAGCTCTCGAGGGGCAGCCAGGCTGGGAGACTGCTGTACTTTGTGTTCCTCAGGATCTTGCTGTAATAGAGTGCAGGATAGCTTTGTAAATTTGCACATTATGTTACGGCTTTGTAAATTTGCACATTATGTTACAGCCATTACGGCTGCTCCTCTTCAGAGGGCTGCACAGGTCAGTAACCCAGGCCTCCCGCCTGAGGCGCACATACCAGCTCCCTGCCTCAGTGTGGCTGGCCTCCGACAAAATGCTGAAATGCCACATAGAATCCTGGCATCGTCTAGGTTCAAAGGGACCTTTAAGATCATTGAGTCCAACCATCAACCTAATGCTGCCAAAACCACCACTAAACCATGTCCCAAAGCCCCATGTCTATCTGTCTTTTTAAATACCTCCAGGGATGGCGATTCCACCGATTTCCCTGGGCAGCCTGTTCCAATGTTTGATAACCCTTTTGGTGAAGAAATTTTTCCTAATATCCAGTCCAAACTTTCCCTGGTGCAACTTGAGGCCATTTCCTCTCAGTCCTATCACCTGTTACTTGGGAGAAGAGATCGACCCCCACCTCACTACAGCTTCCTTTCAGGTAGTTGTAGAGAGCGATAAGGTCTCCCCTCAGCCTCCTCTTCTCCAGGCTAAACAACCCCAGTTCCCCCAGCCGCCCCTCATAAGACTTCTTCTCCAGCCCCCTCGCCAGCTGCCTTGCCCTTTTCTGGACTTGCTCCAGAATCTCAGTGTCTTTCTTGTAGTGAGGGACCCAAAACTGAACACAGTATTGCTTGCTTCTCTCTGGGGACTCCTTTGTGTCTGCAGGGGGATGGAGAGCCTGACAAGGCCTGGTCCTGCCTCCAAAACCTGGGGCAGCCCTGTGTGGTGGGCCTGCTGCAGGGGGCTGCGTCTGGCTCCAGGCCTGCCTCAGAGGGCCGGAGTGTACTTGCCTGATTTACACAGACCCTGACATTTGCTCTGGGCTGTTTGTGACAGTGCTCAGGATTTCTGGGCAGAAGTATTTCTAATACCTGTAGCACTTGTGGAGAAAAATTCCACCCCCCCCTTCCTTTTCCTCTGTCTCCCTGAGGACCCAGCCCTGTGAGGTGGCCAGGAGGGGCTGGTGGCCCAGGGCAGGGCCTCCTGGCTCTGTGAGACCCCGCGCTGGCCACGTTGGGCCCTGTGTTCAGCCTGGTACCACCTCCACCCCCTTGTTTCCCTCTTCACTCGTAGTGATTTTTAAACATCATGGAGCTTGGAAATATGAAACGTAAGATCTCTTGCCCATATGGTAGGTACCTGAGAAGCACACTCATACTTCTCGCTTAAGGTAACCTTTCACCAAGTAGACACAGAATTCCTCAGGATTGTAACTAAATCCTCATACAGTGTAATTAAAGTGATAAATGCTATTCAAGCAGCCCATTATAAGCGCAGCGCCTGCATGGGGGCAGGTGTCCAGTTCAGCCGAGCAGGCCTGAGGACCACCAGGGTCTCTGCCCTGGGCCTGCCATGGCGGCAGGGGACTGCCTGCGGGGAAGGGGCCTCCCTCGCTTCAGCGGCAGCAATGTATCTGATTCCACAGAGTAATAGTGCCCTAATAACAACCGAAAACATGTTTTATGGTGGATGTTGATAACTAAATGCTTATCCCATATATAGGAATTCAAATAATTGGAAATTCTTATAGCCTGGATCCAGTTGAGACTGCTGGAGGATACCTTGATATTGAAGGCTAAAATCAATAGAGTGTGTTTTAGTTATTTTTCAGATGTCTGCTGTATGTTTAATACAGTATATTTGTATTGTGGGCTCTCATTCCTGTAAATCTGAGGTCTCTCTTTCTTGAATGAATGAGGACATAAGCAATTGAATTTGAAAGATACTTTATGCAACAGAAAAGTAATTTCGTTTCTGGTTATCAAAGGGCAAGAAGCAAACTAGCAATTGAATGCTCAATATTTATAACCCTTATGGTGCCAGTCTGCCCTGCGCCTCTGAGGAGCTCAGATTTCGGGCATGCTTCCAGGGTCCTGTGCTCGACTGGGCGGCAGTCCTGCAGCTGAGCAAGCTGCCGTGGTGTCGGGGTGGCTCTTGGCATCCTTGGAAAGGTTTCAGGATGCGTTCCTTGTGTTTCCCACTTGATTTTTGCTGAAAGACAATAATTAAGAGCAACAGAGGGCACATCTAGGACCTGTCGTGCCTCTGGAGGTAGAGCAGCATGGTTCAGGCTAGTGCCAAGCACCCAGCGGTGATCTCCTTGTTTTGCAGTGTCTCTCTCTTGAGAGCAGTGGTGGCTCTTCTCTGCCAGTGGCTCCTCCAGCTGCCCGGTGCTGGGATGGGAACAGAGGAGTCATCAGTCGTTACTGTTATTTATATAGCGTCATAAACCTTTGTGGAAAGTCATTGGTAGCTTGTGAAAATGAACGTGTCTGGATTTGGCACAGATGTTGTGTTTATGTCTAGCATTTTAGTGCCGTTGACTTCATAGTTTTGGGAGATGTGGGAAAAAAAGAGTTAAAAGACTGCGCAGGAAGCAGTTTGTCTGCCTGGCTGTGTGTGTCTTCATTCGTGATGGTGTAACTCAGCTGTGGTCTTCAGTAGCATCTTCCTTCTGAGGAGGCTGTGACTGACTGTCATGATTAACTGACTATACATAAAACATAATTATAGGTGTTTTATAGATTTTTATTAAAAAAACAAAACAAACCCAAAAACCCACGTCTGATGTTAAGAATCCTGGAATTGAGGAAATGATAACAGTAGCAGCTGGATATGCAGATGTCCATAGTGAGTACAGCAGTGGCTGCAATAACAAGAAAGGCCTTTTAAGAGGGACTAATCTGAGAAAGGAACTAACGTAATGGTCAGCAGTATAGCTTCACCCTAGCAGTGTCTGGGAGCAAAGGAAGGTATGTCTTTCTCAGGAACCTGAAAATTTTCTGTCTGTCCTTTGCATGTGGGCTGCAGCTGTTGGTGTTTTGAAAGCACTGCCCTATGAGGGTGGCAGAAGCCTTTCAGCTAGTGGGGGCGCAAACCATGCCCTGGTTGTGTTCATTGTGACAGTGAAGGGATGTTGCTGGCTTCAAGTTTTAAACTTCAAGCCAAAATTAAAGCAAACATGTTTTCTTTGTTGCTTTGTCTTGATTCTCCTGTAGCACTTCCCAAAGTCTACATTATTCTTATCAGTAGTTATACCTTGAATGCAAAATTACAAAAATAGAAAGCAAAAAAAAAAAGAAAACTGTTTCTAAGAAGCAGAATGATACTAGGCTTATGGACTTCTTTTAACAGGATTGAAAAAAAATTCTCTCATGATCTGGGTGTTCTTAATAAAAGATAGTGTTTCACATCAGATTCCCTTTTAATTAACGGATAGCTTTCAAACTGGTAGCAACAAGTATTACTTGTTGTTCTTTTATCCACTGATAGTAAGAATGACATATAAATGGAAAATTTTTAATGCAAGTCAAAACGCTCAACCACACTAAGGTGTTAATCCCTCAAAATCAGTTGCCTCAATCACACTTCAGATTCCTGTTTGAAGATAAAGATAAAGTTTGAAAAAATATTTTTGTTTCTGCAGTGATGATCGGCGTTCAGTTAGAGCTGGCAAATATGGAAACCACGCTTTTTTGTACAGCCACTTTACGTAGTACTCTAAACTCATGTTTATCTTATTCTGGGCTGTTGAGTTAGTGGAGTTTTATATCTGCAAGGAGTGTTTAATTTGATGTTAGTCTTTTTTTCTAAGAGAAATAATAGATTATTTTATATTTCCTTTTCAAATTTCTTCACAGGTTTTAGAAAAATAGAGAGAAATGTAAAAATTAAACTCCTAGAAACAAATCTCAGTCCATAAGAGCAAATTTGAAATAGACATCCACAGAATCAATGGAAGCGGTGCACATTGCATGTCAAGTAAGTTGTACATGAGATTTCTGTGGCAGGTTCAGTTTGATGGTTCTGTGTATTTCGTGATGTTGTTATTGCTTCTTTCGGATGCTCTTATTTTTCTAACTGATACAAGAAAAAAGTAATTACAGTAATATATGCCAAACGTAGTGGCTGTTATAAAAATAAATGATTTCTAGATCTAGTTGTGAATATTATTTCACAGGTGCTGTTAATACGTGAAGGTACAGGAACTGGAGTTGTGCCAGAGGGCTCTTAGGATGCATCTGCAGTGAACTATAGAGCTGTAAGGTGTGAATGGTAGTGCTGGAGCAGGTGTTTCAGAGAAGCGGGTTCCTGTTTCCTAAACAATGTTTACTAGCATTGCCTCAGCTTACAGCTCTGAACTAGTTAATGGGGCAAATTCCCTCAGTGCTCTACGGCAAAGGTTTTGGGTATTTTTCAAAGAAAATGAATGCACTTTGCTTATCCTTTGTCAATGGTAGTTACAAATAGAACTACAATTTCATGTAATAGCTATAAACCATTACTCTAATGGTTTGACAAATACCTGTGAGGATAGACTGCAATATTTCATCTGAGAAAGGACTGAATATTAAATAAATGTAACCTCCCATTGGGTCCTGTTTTAACCTCCTACTGGTTTTGGAAGGTGAATTTAAGAGCTGAAAGCATTTTAGATTAAATGTTAGGGGAGAGGTTCAGTAAGACCTAGACAGCAGATTAGCACTTTGTGCTCATAATAACAATCCTTTCCCTCTTCCCATTATCACTTCAAACACATCATTGCAAAGTGCAGAATTTAACTTGAGTCAAGCGTACGGTTGGCTTGCACTCATCATCTAATAGTTATGGGTATGGACAATTAATGGTATTTTTTTCTCTTATTTAATTTTTTTCCATAATTCTGATGACATCTAGTCCTTGAGCCCAATACTGCAGACAAGGTTCTCAAGTCATGACCTATTTTGCTTTAGGAGTTAGAAATAATGAAGTTGTTTAAAATGTTTAACTTAAGACTATTAGTGCAAGCAGAGCAGGAGACTACTTCTCAATCGAAAGGAAATATTTCCTATAAATTCTTCTTTTTACAGAAAAATGCTTGTGGCATTAGCTGATATCAGCAGGGGGGAGTGAGATCATACCAGTGTGAAATATTTTTATTCCATTGTGAGGAGAAAAAATGAATTGCTGACTGCAGTAAGAGTAATTTTTTTTTTTTTTTTTAAAAATGGTAGTGATATAGTACGGAAATACTTGCATACATATGGAGAGAATTTAGAATAATTCTAGATCATTTTAGTAACAGCAATAGCAAAACTACTATTGGAATATCAAGCCCTTTAATTATAAGGGGGAAAAGAGAAAAGCATTAGAAGCTGAATGTAATGTCTGTTTTCATTCTTTTTTTTTTTTTTTGACAGGAGAAAGTTATTTTGAAAGGATTTGATTATTTGGGTTGTAATTATTATAGTAGACAGCCAATCAAAAGGCAATCTGTCTTTCTAGAAAAATGATGTTTATCAATTATGTCATACAGAAAAACATAAAAAAAATTTAAAAGTTGTTCAGGTGCCTTTCTTGCAATCAAAGTTCAATAAGTAATGAAAAGAACCAATAAACCAAACTGATAAGCAAATCTCTGCTACTGAAACAAAATTGCTACTGTCAGAATACCTGTCCATTTGCTAAAACCTGTTTCTAGTTCCTCTTCTAATACATTGCAACCCCTGGCTCGCACCTGTGTCAACTCCTATGAGTTAGCTGATTTCTAAAATGCTTTGATAGAAACAAACGGATCCAGTGAACAGCTAACAAACAAATTACACCTTGTCTCTGGGTGAGGGGTGCATTGCTATAGAGAAATATGAAGAGTTTCACCCTGGTGAACTATCCTGGATCAAGCAGGTAGCCAGCTTGTTCTGCAGATGGATCAGCAGTCAGAGCAGCCTGGTTCTGGTGCCCAGGTGTTTTGGTGGGTTTTTGTCTGATTTGAGGCAGAAGCCAACCTTTTGTAAGAAGAGAAAGAAATAATGAGTCATTCACAGATGTCTCAAATACAATTAGAAACTAAATGTCTTCCTACTGTAGCAACAATAACATAGCATTAAGAGGTGAAGGCTATCAACCCAGTCAAATGCAATTAAAAAAAAAAAAGTATCTCCCACTTATTTATTTTTTTTTGCCTAAGTATTATTTATTACTTTGCAGTAGCAACCATAATCGGCTAAATGCTTTCTCGCAGCCATAATATTCTGATCTCAGCAAGGAGTGCATAATTTGACAGATGGATGTTGCTGAGGAAGGAGTGCAGGATGCAGGCAGGGTTGTGTTGATGAGGTGATGAATATTAGTTAAATTGAAATAGCGGGATCAGGATTGGTTTCACATAGCCTGACCTTGCCCATTCGGTGCTTTTTCTTCCTTGTTCTTCTGGGCCACTTCATTTCAATCTCCTGTTTGCACCAGTAAGTGATACAGCCTCACAGAGCTGCTCTGTGTGCGTCTCCCAATTAGCTGTGAACAAGGCTGTGGGACTCTAGCAGGGCTGTAGATGAAGCCTCCATTGTGGCAGCAGCCTCTGTGCTGCTGAGGAGGATACAAGTTTCAGGGAAGGAAGCAGCTGTTAGAAAAGAGTGACCTGATCTCTGTGATATGACTGTTGTCAGCTGACGCCACAGTGTCATCTTGCAATGAGGTGCTCCTGTAGCAGGGGCATCTTCAGGGGTAGGAAAACCAGGGGCTGCAGTGGCAGCATGGCTGATTTTTCAGAGATACACCGAACAAGGCTGTAAGGGGCAGAGAAGAGCATGGAGTGAGAAGAAAGGGAGTCCTCTCAGAGTATCTGCAATGCCAGTTAACAAGCAATACGAAGAGATGGAGGAAAGGAAAAAACTTATAAGTGCTGCCCCACTGGCTTTAAGGCCTAAAATATAAGATGAGGGAATTGGACTGTTTGGTGTGAAATTATAACCTTGAAAAAACAGGCCTGGTGGGAGGAGGATAATCAATGCTGCCAGGCTATATCAGCTTTATAGGAAAGATGAGAGGGACATACAGGCAGGGGAGTGGTGCTGTACATGAAGCATTTTATAAAGTGCAGCAGTAGAAAAATATTATGGGAGAAGAGCAGGCCTGTGGAACCCCTGTGGGCAGAAATCCTGTGCTCTAATAAGAACGTAGTGCTAAGATTGTGTTACCAGCCCCCTGCTCAGACCTGTAATAGTGCTCAGGAAATGTGAAATGAGAGTGGAGAAGCTGCAAATTCAGGACAGGCAGCAACAGTGGGACGCTTCAACAGGGGCTCTGTAGAGACAGGATTGGTGCCTCATCAGGATGGGAGACACGGTGGATGCATCCAGACGTGCAAAGTGGCTGCTTCCCAGAACACCTGGTGCATCCAGAAGGATGTTGTTCTGGATGTGGTCTGGGGTGGTGTACTGAAGCTCCTTGGTAATTAGTGACCATCATAAAATTAGGTTGAACTCTATAGCTGAAGAGAGCAGAATAAATACATGCAGCATGTGGTCATTTGATTTCAAGTATAGAGTCTACAGAACAGTGAGGCAAATGGGCAACAAAACCTTAAAGAATTAGTCTAAAAACTCTATAAGCAGCCTTCAGGCTATTAAAAATACAGTTATTCTAATAAAGTTATTAGAAGCCCCCAATATATCCCACAATAAAAAGCAAAATCATCACCACAAGCCTACCTCACTTGGTAGAAACCTCAGGGGAGGGTACTGTAGCAAAACGGCCAGCTGCTGGAAAAGGGAAAGCCTGTTCAAATGAGCAAAAGAGGAAAGTCCTTAAAACATGGCAGGTCATACAAAACCAGGAAATTAAAAATCTCATAAAGAATTAGAAAGTGCCTTACAAAGGATGCTCAAGCTGTTGGCAAAAAATTCCTAAGTGTATCAAACCCAGGAAATCAGTGGGACCACTTGACAACAGCATAACTGTGTGCACTCAGAGAAAAGGCTGGGGCAGAGATGCTCAGTGAATTCTCTGTGTTGGTCTTTATTGCTGAAGATGCTGAGGAGATCTTTCACATGAGTTTGTTGTGCGTGATGTGGTTTTTTTTTGGTGTGGCTTGGTTTGTTTTGGTTTTTTTTTTTTTTGTAGCAGGTGTATCAGAGGAGCTAAATCAGTTTGAAGTGACTCTCCAGGAGCTGTGCTGCTGCGGCCCCTCTGGTGCGTTGCCAGGGTCTGTAAGTCAGAGAACTGGTGGGTTGTCAGTGCGAATCCTGTCCATAAAAAAGGCTCTAGAGGAGAACCTGAGAGCTACATACCAGTGTGTCTGACCTCCATACTTGGTGAGATGGTAGCATCCTTTTTAAAGAATAACATTATTCAACGCATGGCTAAACATAAGTGCAAGGTCGTGCACCTGTATTGATACCCCCAGTATCAATACAGGCTGAGGGATGAAGGGATTGACGGTAGTCTTGCCAAGAAGGGCTTAGAGGTACTGGTGAATGAAAAACTGTACATGAGCCAACAATGTGCACTCACAGCCCAGAAAGCCAACCGGATCCTGGGCCGCATCAAAACAAGTGTGGCCAGCAGGTCAAGGGAGGTGATTTTGCCCCTCTGCTCTGGGGACACCCTACCTGTGGAGTAATGTATCCAGCTGAGGAGCCCTCAGCACAGGAGAGACATGGACCTGTTGGAGTGGGTCCAGAGGAAGGCCACAAAGATGATGAGAGGGCTGGAACACCTTTGCTATAAGGACAGGCTGAGAGAGTTGGGGTGGTTCAGCCTGGAGAAGAGAAGGGTCCAGGGAGACCTTACTGCAGCCTTTCAGTACTTAAAGGGGGCCTATAAGAAAGGGGACAGACCTTTTAGTAGGATGTATAGTGATAGGACAAGGGGGTTATGTTTTTTAAACTAAAAGAGGGTAGATTTAGACTAAACATAAGGAAAAAAGTTTTTTTACATTGAGGGTGGTGAAACAGTGGAACAGGTTGCCTGGAGAGGTGCTAGATGTCTCATCCCTGGAAAGATTTAAGGTCAGGTTGGATGGAGCTCTGAGCAACCTGACCTGGTTGAAGGTGTCCCTGGTCATTGCAGGGGGAGTTGGACTAGGTGATCTTTAAAGGTCCCTTCAACCCAAACAATTCTATGATCTGTTGGGGAAAAGCCAGTGCCACTATGGAGAAGGGAAGTCCAACCACGTGCCCTGCTGTAAGGATATTGTGGATGTGTGGATACAGGAGATACAATGCACATAGCTAACTGCATTGCCAAAAAGCCAGTGGGAGGCTTCCACTTCAAAGGTTGTTAAAGAAATTAAGTTAGCACAGAGTCAGTAGGTAGTAGAAAAGCTGAAAGTAAAACTGTTTACACTAAATCCTGCAGTACTGGAACAAGAGGGCTCTTGATGAAAGTAGGAGTCAGAAACTGTGAAAATCAGGAAAAAGTAAGTATTGTTTTGTAAAGCAGTGAACTTCTGGAACTTGCTGTTGCAGAAGGTTATAGACACAGGCAGTTTCAAAGACAGTTTGTGTAGATTCTTGGACAACATGTCGATAAATAGATAGTAAAGGACTAGGCAGGAATGTGTCTGCTGCCAGCGCTAATCCAGCAATTGTGGCTTCTGGGGGAGCACTTGGGGCTCCTGTGCTCCCCCTAACTAACGCTTCAGAGATGGAGTGCTGGGCTAGCTGCACCTCTGCTCTGACCCATAAGAGCATTTTAGATGTTTATTTATCAAGGTACCATTGGTTATTGAACTAAGATGCTAGCTGAGCTGAGTCCATGTTTCTGTACTGTGCAAGGTACAGAATTCAGGGTAACTTTAGCCTTCTCCAGTGTAACTTAGCCTGCTCAAGCTGCAGGCTGAATAAAGCCAAATTATCCAGCTTTTGCTGTAGGTCGAGCATGCACTCTCAGACAGTCACCAGGGCTCAGCTGATGCACAGTCACTTGGTGACTTTGATCATGTTTGAATTCCAGTCAGCAGTGTTGCTGGGGAAGGTCTTTCTGTCGCAGTGCAGCATGTTTTCATACTTACTGGGCTGTTTGACCAGGTTGTCAGTAGTGCTGAAAGGGAAGTAAAGAATAACTTTTTCCTAGTGTTTGTAGCAATGTTACCCAGAAGTTTGTTTCTCAAACACAATACTGTTGAAATCTTTATGCAAGGAGACCTGTTGTAGCTTCCTCTTACTTGGCCTCTGCTGCCTTATGAACATCACCTGAATCCAGAACAGAATTGGTCTTATGACTTGCAAATATTTGTCATTTTTCTATGACCTTTCTGTTTGTGAAGTACAGTTCCTTCACACAACTACTTGAGCCTTGACTAACTTTATTTGGTTTGCTTTCACTCAGCACAGTTGAGTATCCTTTTGCTCAAATTCCTCCATTTCCTGTTAACTTGTTTTCTTGCAGGAGCATAAGGAAGTTTCTTCTCTGAGCTTCCTTTCCTCTGCACCACCGAGGGAACACCACATGGGAAGTTCTCCCTTGATGTTGCAGCCCTTGCCCTTGAATGGCAGAACCTGTCTGTACCAAGGAGGTTGACAGAGGATTTTAATTGCAAACACCATAATGCCACTATCACCGTTTCTTTTTGAGGCTTTTGAAGTTCGGGATGGGGACAGAATATTTGGTCCCTCAGTTGAAACATAAAGTGGGAATGGGAATATCAAAGTAGGTCTCTAGTTTATCTTTTCATCCTCTGTGCATATGTTAATCAACTAACAAATGGAGAAACAAAATAAAAATTTGTACTACTGTACTTGCAAACTTAAGAAAGAAGTAAGCTTCCTGCTGGTTTCTTCCTAGAATGATTTCTTGAGCAGTAGGGTGTCTTAAAAAAAAAAAAAAAATCTTTATTGTAGTTAGTTTTATGTTCTTTTCAGAAATCAAACTGTTGCAAATGAAAGTAGCTATTTGTGTTGTTTCACTGGGACTATGGTACGTAGAGCGTATAAACTTAATTGCAGAAATATTGCTACACAAATACCATTAAATATTGACCACAAATATATAAGTTTATAGCTGGAAAGTGTGCTTTTCATTCACTTCCTTTGTTGAAGTAATTTTCTGCCCTTTTCTCCCTTAGGCAGTGATGTGGTTTATTTATAACATTATGTGTGGGTCTCAAAACCACATGATCGAGCAAATAGTTAAAGCAAAATTTACACTTACTAGTTATAAGTTCAATACAGAAAATGCTGTTCCTTTTATTAATGTGAGTATCTGTACAGCTCCTAGGCAAATCACCAATACTAAGTCTATAACCTTCCCTGGCTATTAGAATGGGTCTTTTCTCTGGCAAAATAAATATAAATAGTTTTGGCTTGTTTTTTTTTTTTTTTTTCTTCAGAGCCTGGCTTTGACAGATTTAGCTGATTTTGAAATGTGAGGATACCTGTGGACCTGTTTTCTTTATGACTGTAGCTGTATACCTCTTCTTGTCTTGCATGAGGTCTTCCTACCACGAGGTACAAGTCAAAATCTTGTCTCTGCTAAAGTGAAACTCAAGTTTGATTTCAAAAAAAACCCCCCAAAAACCCCATCAAACAAAAAACCAAACACAGCACCCTCTGCAACGTTTCAAATGAAGTTATCTTTCCTTATAACTATGTTAATTGTCTTTCTCTTCAGAGTTTGTATAAAAAGGCAGAATATGCGGAAAATTAGGCTAGGTAGATTCTGAATGCTTATAGGACCTTTGTGTTATCTCTGGCATTCCAGGTAACTTAATGTGAAACGTAACTAACATTGTGCTTTGATCATGGTTGGCAAAAGGCCAAAAACATATGTAATGCAGGACTGCTGAGGGCAGGCAGTGCCGGGGTCATGTGTGTGATGGTTGCATTGCCATTAGATCAGCCTGGTACCTTTGAGACTCTTTGCAAGATGCTTTGTAAAACAAAGAGTATTGAGAGTTAGTACAGCCATTTTACTGGGTTTCCAATAAGCTTACAGTCATCAAAATAAGTAATGTTTTGAAAGAAAAGAATATCTACAGGTTCAGAAATTACTCTGTGTTAATATTTGTCTCCATCAATTAAGCTTATTGGTCTGAAAAGTGTTATTGATTGTTTTGATGTTTTATCTAAACACAAAAAAGGAAAAACGTGATTTTTCTAATTTTCTTTGACTATTTTCATGCCCATTGTCACAGCTTGGGCTGGGCTGGCCACTAAACCGAATGACAGATGCTCTAACTTCTCTCCCAAGAGAGAAGAATGAGACAGAGAGAGGTATTTATGGATTGAAAAGAAAACTAAAACTACTTTAATGAAATATTAATAATAAGAAGAAAGTAATATAAAAAAAGAAAATAATGAAATATATAAAAAATCAGTATTGAGTTCCCAGAATGATGATCACATCACTGGCAGGTACTGGGAAAGTTCCAGACTGGATTCAGCGACAGGCAGGAACTGGATTCCAGATCTGGTTTCAGGAATGCACAAATAGGGATCAGAGGCAGATGAACAGACAGAGTCCTCCTTGGATGCCGGTCATTGAAGAAAGAGACTGACCCCTTTGATCCCTCAGCTTTTATACTGAGCGTGATGCAGATGGGATGGAATACCCCGTTGGTCAGTTTTGGGTCACCTGTCCTGTCCGCGCCTCCCCGCAGGTGTGACTCCTTTATACTTTTTTGCTTCCAATCCTCCAATGTGGCACATAAAAATGTTATCTGACCTTGGTTGTTATAGCAATAAATATAAGCCTCTCTGCATACCATTCTTTGGTATTAACTATAAATATCAAACCCTATCCAGTTTGATGCGGATCACTGTCTGAAAGTGGACACTGCCTGAAAAACATGCCATTAATTTCAGAGAGTTAGAAGAGGCTTAAGTGAGAAGAAAACTGGTTCTGTTTTACCTCAAATCATGATGCCCATCTATAGCATGAAGAATGCTAAAAGAAAGTTTTATCAGTTTTTGTTTCTCCATTAACTTGTTTCTCACATAGTATGTCAAACAAGTGGGCCTGGTTCTTCTGTACAGGAAAACCTTATGAGATCATTTTAGGGAAATTTAGTTATTCCTTGAGCTAGAAACTTTCTGATGCTGCTCAGCTGAGGGAAGCATGTGCACATATTGTGTACCATTACGATCAATTTTTAATTGCTGAGTTTATTAAATTAGAGATCTGTGTGAGCTGAAGATAAAGTACTGTATTATATGCACTTAGTACCCATATGGGTTATTTCAGCTTCATTATTTACTTGCCAGACTTTACCTTTCTTTTAGAAATATTGGGTAGTTCTCATCCTTTTTCCCCATTTCTCTTTCCCATTTTGTTAGGTGATCCAATCACAAAGTGGATTTGGGTAGAGATAAGGGCAGGATGTGGGGTGGATGCTTGTGCTTGGTTAGCTGTGTCACTGAGGTTGGAGAGAGGCAAAAGTATCAACCTTAGTGACTGGAATTTATTGAGTTCATGACTTCTGGTTCACCGACCACTGCCAAGGTTGTTTGTTGTCTTGTGCACAGGTTTGTAAAGTTGGATAATTGTGGCTAAAGCTGCAGGAAGTATTTGTAGGCCAGACCTATGTATCAAGATGTTTGTGCAGAAACGTGTTTGGTAAATGCTGGATCCGTTACTTCATACGTGGTACCTTAGTGATTCATTGTGTGCCTTTTTCTCAACTTCTACTTTATGCCATGTCACCATCTTGAGCTGTTGGTTCCTACCTCTGCAGGAGGATGCTGGAGGATACGTTCTGACGTTAAATACTGCATTTGTTCTGAGCACTGTTACCATTGGTTGGGATTTCTCACATAACTATCCGCAAATCTGAATTAATAAATCCTTTCATCAATTTTAGTTACCTGATTCTTCACTTTCACAATTTTTCCTTGTTACTACTGTTATTGTCACTTGCTTGGCAGGTATGAGGGGGAAGGTGACTGTTTCATCTACTTCATTGCTTAAAAACTCATTCTGAGAAACAGAAAACACATGCAGTTGATTTCTTGGGTTAACTGTATGGACCTGACGCTGTATGATTAATGTGCTTAAAATCATGTTGACTTTTAGGTTTTACTAATTCCTGTCTATCTTTGGGAAACTTATAAGAGAAAGTTAGGAATATAGGTTAATTTGTCTGCCTCTTTATTAGAGTGTTTGAGAAGTATTTGACAAAGTTTTCTCCTATATCTATTTGCAGATTGGGTTCTTGCAGGTAAGGCCTCTGACAAATGACAACTTATGCTGGACACGTGCTCCTGTTATGGGATCCGTGTTAGAACTGAATTCTCAGGTATTTCCCTGCCATCGATTTCCTTGTACTTGCCCATCTAGTATAAAAATCTTTTCCACTCCCTGACAGGAGAGCAAAGTAGAGCAATCCAAACCCCAGCTCTGCTCTGCTGTGATTGCAGGGAGGCAACTGCTGACCTAGGCAAGAGAGTGCTCAAGTTCTTCCTCCTGAGAGAGAGGCACAAGAGTTTACAAGAAACGCTGTGACTTAGATGTCCCCCTCAGTAACTTCTGCCATTTCTACTTCCCAAATGCAAGGCTGCCCTTCAAGTAGCCATTTATCACTTCCTTTTGAACAATGATCTCGTGCTATTGTAGTTGTGAATAGTGCCTGGCCGCTGCTCAGTCTCTGAAAACAGTTTCTTTAAAAAATATACCCGTTTATTGCATTCATCTTTCACCACAGCAGTGGCCTTGCTTATACCCCCATCTTCTTACAGTTTGTTTTCAAAAAAATTTGATCATCTTTGGTGCATTTGTTGGGGGAATGTCAGTATGCAGACTCACATCATGTAAGATGTATCAATTGACAGATAAAGATATGGAGCTAGACTAGTACTACTTGTTCTTTTAATTTAGGGTTAATTTAATTATCCTGAAGAGTCTACAGTCTGGAAAGGCTTAGCTGACTGGCAGTAACTGTAGCCAGTGTTTGTCCTTCTGCCCCTGCTCCCTCCCCCACATTATGCTTGAGATTAAGATTTATCTTTTCTAGGCTGCTGGGGTTGAGACAGCCTTGGTTGGGTTTATTTTTCTGTGATTAAATTAAAAATAGTGCCAACTTTCCTAGCCTGATTTTAGAGGGGAGGTGGGGCAGCAGGGGAGATGAACTGAGTCACTCTCTCCCTGTACCTTCATATAAACCAACAGGGGATTTGGTCTTTTCATAGAATCATAGAATGATTCGGGTTGGAAGGGACCTTAAAGATCACCTAGTTCCAACCCCCCTGCCATGGGCAGGGACACCTTCCACTAGACCAGGCTGCTCAAAGCCCCATCCAGCCTGGCCTTGAACACTTCCAGGGATGGGGCATCCAGAGCTTCTCTGGGCAACCTGTTCCAGTGCCTCACCGCCCTCGCAGTAAAGAATTTCTTCCTTATATCTCATGTAAATCTCCCCTCTTTCAGTTTAAAACCACTACCCCTTGTCCTATTGCTCCACTCCCTGATAAAGAGTCCCTCCCCATCTTCCCTGTAGGCCCCCTTTAGGTACTGGGAGGCTGCTATAAGGTCTCCCCAGAGCCTTCTCTTCTCCAGGCTGAACAACCCCAACTCTCTCAGCCTGTCCTCACAGCAGAGGTGCTCCAGCCCTCTCATCGTCTTTGTGGCCCTCTGCTGGCCCCATTCCAATAGGTTCATGTCCTTCTTGTGCTGAGGACTCCAGAGCTGCACGCATTACTCCAGGTGGGGGCTCACCAGAGCGGAGTAGAGCAGTAGAATCACTTCCCTGGACCTGCTGGCCATACTTCTTTTGATGCAGCAGAAACAGACAAAACTTTAAACATTGGAAGCAGTGTTCAAGTAAACTGTTGTTTATATGCAGGCCATTGAGAAAAGGAATAGAAAGGGGGAAAGGTTATGAGATAACATCTACGTATGGCTTTTCTCCTGCTGGTCTCTTGCTTGTTGGCTCTTTAGTCTTTTGCTCAGTCTTATGTTGGCAGTGAACTGAGGAGATAAGAGTTCACTTGGCTGTAGGTGGCAAAAGTTGGTGTGACACATATACTGTGCGTACACAGAACTGAAATGATAGCATACTCCTCTGTTAAGGAGTACCACTATATCCTATGAGAAACTGTGTCTGTATGTATTTTATGCTAATGAGATGGTTAAAATTAAAGTTATATACTAAAGTCCACTTAAAAAATATTTACAATTAACATAGGAAAAAGTAAAATTCACTTCTGGTAAGATAGTGAGATACCCAGTTCTTGCATCAAAATATGCATTGATCGTGGTTAAATTCCTGTGCTATTAGGAGTTAAGAAATTAGAATGTTAAGACTCACATGAACTTGCTGTTGTTGCACAGGTTTAAATCATATTAAGCAGTGGAAGGGTTCGTACCACTATGGTTATTATTGGGGTTTTTTTGCTAAGCATTTTCAGGACACAGCATGTGCTAGTTACAAATCTGTGAGTCCAGAAGAGAAGGCAGAGCATGACCACCTCCATTGTGGATGATTAGTTAAATGGCTTATAGCCACTTCATGCGCTCAGTAAGAACCGAACTCAAAACATTCATAAATAGTTTTTTGGTAGTCATCCAATTTTAATGAGATTGGACAAAACTCTATTGTCACTACCAAATAATAATTGCCTGGCCTTTAGTTGAATGAAATGGATATTAAGAGGCCATAAAAAGATGAAATAACAGAAAGAATCTTGCTACTTAGAATAGAAGTTTATTGGTATCAATTTATTAATGGAATTAAATAGCCTTTTTTTCTCTCTTAGTTAGTTAATAGTCCCATGCGTATAAGAATCCAAACCTATTTCATCGTAGCTTTTTTTTATTTCTTCTATTAACCTTCTGAACTTTGCCATACAGATGCAGGGTGTAGAGCTGTAATGGCTGCTATTTTTGTTATTTATTAGGCACTGACACTGTATTTAGATGATACATTTTTTTTTTTAGTGCTACAGGGATAGACTTCGACTTTCCAGGAATTGCTTTCTGTCAGAAGTCAAGTGCTTTTTGTGTCTGTTATTCGCTTTTCTTTGGATACATTTTGTCACAAAGAAAGAAAACTGTGAACAAATTACTTGAATTTAATCTTTGTAGATGCAGTTCCTTTCTCCCATCCTTTGAATATTGTTCTAAAACCATCTGATACACTTAAATCCACACTTCTGATGTTGTTTTAGAATTGATATTTGCTGTTAAGACTAGCTCTGAAGCAGATAGTAGTCTTCCTGCAGATGACCTTCTTGTTTGAAACTCTTCACATTGCACGATTGGCTACCTGGAGTATAGGCACTAATGCTCATACTGATGATTTTTAGCAACTCATATTGTGCTATTTGATTTCAGAAATTCAATAAAACTGCTTAATACATATTTTTTTCTTAACCGCTTCCACCAATTGTAATATCCACATTCATAAACCTTCATGATGGAGCAGATACTAGTCTCTCCCTATTCAAACGTCTGAATCAAAACCAGCTTGTCATATTGACTAAGAGATAAATTTGATGTTGCCTGGTCCATCTCCCTATACAGACACATTTTGACACAGTGTATTTGAGTGCTAATAATGACATTAGAAGATGTTGGAAAGAGATCTAATTCTGCATGCAGAAGTGACTTTGCTGTCATCTCCTATTTTCTACACAATTGACAGCAGATACTTGGGGCTGAATTTTTCTTTCAGGTCAGATTTCCAAGGCATGAGGCTGTCTGTTAGAAACAGATAAGACCAAAACCAATACCGAAGTACTTGTTGGAAGTGTCAGCAGTGCTGAGAATTTAAAAAGGGTGCTTCAGTTTTCTGTTTATGATATGACACAACAACATATATTTCACTAGCAATGAAATCCAACCAACAACCCCATGTCAGATTTTGAAATTTCTTACTGGGAAAATTTTGTAAGAGTAGTCTTATCAGGGAGGAATAAAAATTGTTTTTAACTAATGTATGTATTTTGTCACAATCTCTAGACAATATAGTCTAAAATTCTTTAAAGAAATCAAAGTAGGTATAAATACCCTCATGATCCAAAATAGGAAGTTACGTTTCAAGCTTTCATTGTCAGATAAATAAAATTTATATCTGTACCTCATTTTCGGTGTGCAAGACACTCAAAAAGAAAAAAAAAGTAGGAAAAACATTATCTGAGGTTAAAAAAACAAAACACAAAACCCCTCTTTTCAAATGATGCCACAGATATTTCATACACAGTCAGTTCTTAAACAGCCTGTTTCATATCCCATCTCTTCCTTTCGGGGTGGGGGGAAGAAAAAAAAAAAGCTAGGCTACTTCTGTCTTTCTGGTGGTGGACGTTACTATCAACATTAGCCCTGCAAAACTTTACTTAAACGGCACCACTGAAGAACAACTTCTGAACAGTCTACTTCTCTACGGCCACCCCAACAGCTGAGGTGAAGCACCGTGCTGTGACAATCCGAGGCTTCCTTATCTGCCCCTTGTGAATGCTGAGCAATATCAGGACTCTATTAACCTGCTAGCTCCATTCCTGATTCAGTCTTTTCTGTTTGCTGATGTCTCTTGTCTTCCCTTTCCAAAGTAGGTTGAACTTCCCAAAGTCATAGCATTAGCCTTGCAGCAGTGGGTTTTCTAATGAAATTTGTTCGTTATTCTTGTATGCACAGGAAAAGTGATGTAGACTGAATGTTTTTGAAATTTGTTTTTCTAATGACATAAAGTGTATATATCAAAAAGCCCAATACACTCTTGAGTTTAAAAAAAAAAAAAAAGGGAAAAAAGTCTACCTGGCTCTGTATGAGCTCTCTGTCTGGGAGTGGATGATACCTAAGAAACAGCAAAGAACAATTCAAGAGTATTGGAGTACTTCCCTGGTACGTCTCCCCACTCCTCCCCCCCCCCCCCCCCCTCCGCCCCCAAGATTTGTAATTCAGGACTTCTTCAGCCAGAAGTACGTGTTTACATGTAACAGCCTTTGAAAAAAAATCTTTATCACCAAATTCCCGTAGCGTTCAGTTACCACAGTTTAATTTTTCAGTGGATGAAGGGACATCTCCCTTGATATTACCAGTTTCTGCTTTTGACCCTCATTCTTGTGTTGGAAGAGATGGTGAGCAGTGATTTCCCACTCGCTGTCTCTGCCACCTGCCATTGTATGCGTGTCTGTCACAACCTCTGTTGTCTTCACCTTCTAGCTGAAGTACATGGCAAACTGGAGCTGCACAAAAGTATTCAAGTAGTGTCAGTATTATATTTTTATACACATGCGCTACGATATTCTCTTGGGTTTTTTGACTGCTACAGAAATTTTGGAATTGTCCTGAAATTTTGAGTGTTATTCAGTGTATCTCCGTAGTCTCTATCCTGTTTGGTGATGGTCAGCTCAGACCTAATCGTTATACATGGAAAGTTCTTTCCCTCCTCCCACCACTCCTGCCCCATCAATATCACCTTGTGTTTTTCTTATTTTGAATTGAATCTGGCTTTGTATCCAGCACCACTTACTTTGTATCATAAGTTTCTTTTACAGTGTTTCTTTGTTTTTAAGTTATTTGGCATTGTAAGGAAAAGAACATTTCCAGCAAACACATTCACAACCTTATTTGCTCTCTTCCCAGGCTGTTTATGAAAATTGTGTGTTTCACAAGCTTGAGCACACATCCCTGTAAAACCCCATTGGAGATCAACCTGTAACTTGTTGTGCTTCATCCTTGAAGCAAAAGCAGCAAAGTTTATTTGTTCACCTGTTATGTGCCTCCTAAAAAGCTGGCTTGTAAATCAAGTTGTTTGTTACGTTAGCAGAAATTGGAGAAAGCATGTGTTTAAGTTGCACTGGGATGTCAGGTGTAAATTACACCCTGCAGTGTGAGGACAGGACCCTGCAAGAACACAGTTGAAGGGTAAGTTCCCACACTGAAAGACACTGTAGGTACAGGATTCATGCTCTGGCAACATGGTAAGAAGTCTCTCAGCTGAAGGACATGGTTTAATCAGGTGTAAGAGATTAATTTCACAACTTGATCTCATGACTACAATCTGAAGAGTGACCAGTTGTGCACTGGGCCAGGTGCTGTTGGCATTAGTTCAGCCTGTATTATTTTAGGAATTCATTGTGTGAAACTAGATCTCTGTTCTCTGGAAAAACATGCTAATTTGAGTTTCCCTATCCTAATTATTTTCCCTATATTAATTTCAATAGTTTAATATCAATCCCAATTCTTCATTAAAAACTGTAGTGAACGTACTTCAATTTTGAAAGATTTGGAGCTAAAAGTGATATTTTGGCTGCATGCTTCCAAGTGTACTTCCAATAAAGGAGGAAGGTGTTCTGACTAGTACATACGCTGGGAGGAAAAACCCAACCTTTCCTTTTTTTTTTTTTTTTTTTTTTTTTTAATTGGGGTGGGGAAGGAGTGGGCATGTACAAGAACTATGGTCTGATGTAGTGAACAGTTTTGCTTCTCCTCTGTTCTTTCCCTGCTGGTGTGGATTTTGAAAAATGCTGAAATTATTTTGAGATTTTAATAAACAGTCCAGGAAATTGGAAGTTTTCATTTTGACAGTTTCAAGATGAAGTGTTTTAACTTTCATAACAAAACTAATTTTTCAACTTGAAACATCTTTTTAAGAGAGACAAAAAGCAATCTCTTGTGGAGATGACTGGTCTTGATCATGGATGATGTCCCGTTGGATTATCATCAGTTGGGGGAAAATAGTGTGGCTACTCCTGAAGATACATTTGCTCTAGACAAAAATAGAAAGCTTCTGGTTTGGGGTTGTAATGAAATATTTTTCCATAACCATCAAATAGTAATAAGGAAATGACAGGAAAAACTTTATACAGAGTTCAACAGTATCCAAATTAACTGTCCTGCAAGTTGCTGACCACACAGGAAGCAGAGCATCCCTCCCAGCAGGAGGGAAGGGAGGACTTGCCACTCATTCTATGCTCATCAGCAGATTTCAAGCAGCCCCAGGTTAGAGCAAATCTGACTGATGTTGGTTTTCAAATGTAAGACCTGATGCTGATATATGCATGATATGCATATTAATTTTTATCCATCTCTAAGTAAAGGTGTTTTGAGCTTTCTCTCAAAAAGCTTTTTGGTAATTAATTGTGAACAAGTGACACTATGGGTTGTGGTGGATGTAGAACCAGATACACAAGAGCAATACAGCATGTGAACATCTATTAAAATAGAAAATTCACCCACAGGAAATAAATATTTACCCTCTAGCTGTAAAATATATTATGGGAGCAGCCAAGTGTTTTTCACTAGGCCAGTATTTTGAGCTGGTAAACCATTATCATCTACTTAAATGGCATCGATAGATCAAAGATCGAAATAGCTAATGTCATGCTGGGATATCATTTTACAACCCTATAAATTTCAAATATATTATTAGGGCAGAAAGCATAAGCATGTTGAATATTTTTTTCATTTGATGGTGAGGAATAGAAATAGTTGAGAAATAGTTTTCTCATAAACATGGAGTATGTGGCCAGGCTACTCCCTGAATAGTTGAAATGAAGTGCACAGGGTATGGCGAAGATGAGGCAATAAATTGTGGGAATGTATTCTTTTAGTATATTTTTGTGTGTAATAAAACTTCATTTCTTTTGCAAGCATGTATTTACAGGTTTTTTTGCTACTGTTACCTTGCTTGTAATAAATTTTGCACCATGCTATGTATGCAAAGCAAATAACACAACAGCCAATGATCAAACTTTCAGTAAAAATAAAATACTAATAACTTTCCATACAACTGCGACGAGCTGGGGCTACCCTCACCTGTGTTCAGGCTGGTCTCAATCAAGCTCTGAGAGGTTCCAGGCAGAGCAGCCGGTTCCAAAACCTGGTTATTCAGAATGTTAAGGAACAAGCTCCTAATCGCTCAGGTTGGTTGAAAGTGGCTTGCGCTGTGTCTGGGACCTGACTTGTCTTCAACTATTGCCTTCAACACCTCCTACTTTGCCTGTTCCTCATCTGTGCCCGTGAATTGGTGTCACCGCTCTGCCGCTGCTGGTCAGGAAGCGACCTGGCCTCTTTGCTCCTTCTTGGGTTGTCTCTTACCAACAGATAAGGCGAGCTTAACAGCAACGGATGGTGCCAGTGCTCCACAGCAAAGTTTCACCTGCCATAGTACTTAGTCAAAGTTAGTCTTCTGCCTATGTGCCTGTCATTGGAGTGGTTGGATTCGTGAGAGGAGGGAAAATGTTGTCACAGTGCCTCTCAGTTTAATGAGGTGCCCAGATTCAGTTGGTTCCTGTTTCTTTCTGCATGAGTATTCCCATTTGTTTGCAGCAGAAAAAATCAAACCATCTTTTTTACTTTCCTATGAAAGCTCTTAGAGCAGTCATTGTCTTTTTGGGAGATGCTTTCTATAGTACTTCAAATTTAAGTAAGCGAAGGAGCCAGAGCTGGTGTTGAACTGTTACCGGTACCGGTGGTAGTGTTTTCACAGGTTTGGTGGATTGTTGTTAGGAAGCAGAGACAGTGACAGAAGGTGCAAGCTCCTGCCTTCAGTATGTATGGAGCAGCTACATGCAGCACGTGTGTATGTACATGCATTGCCCTGAATTCCGCCTCCCTGTGGGTTGCAGGTGAGTGGGGCAGCCCTGTTTCGTAGGTCTCCTGTTGCCTGTCTTACCACTACTGATTGTGATCTTGCAACTAAGCAGCTTCGGGGCAAGTTGAATGAGTACATTGATCTGATGGAAAGATAATCAGAGCTTAGAAGCATGTTCTGTAAGTTAAACAGAACTGACTCACAATTCAGCTGTGGGATCTTGCAGGTTGCACTCAAGAGGATTGATGACAGCACACATCAAAAGGAGCAAGCCACAGTGAGGTCAATTTATGCATGAAGATGTACCTTGTGATCATAAAAAAGTCTTAAAACTTCTTACTTTGCTTTTAGTTGTGGGTTTTTTTTTTGTTTGGTTGTTTTTTTTCTGAGTCAACCTCCATTTCCATAAGCAGTCAAAACCAAGAGAACACACTATATTTAACTAGTCGTGCAGAAATGAATTTTACAGTTGAGTATATCTGCTTGCAAAGGGATCTCCTCCTCTGCTTTCTCTGCAGTTAAACTAGAAAAGTTTCTTAATGTATGTGAAGCATGAATCTAAATGAGTTAAACAGATTCTATTTTATTTCTGAGTATATTAGCTGTGTAATCAATCCTGTGTTTAAGGTGTTGCAATATCTTAGCTTTCCTCAAGGAATCTGTAACACTCATCTCTTCCTGAGCGAGGTGTTGGAGGACATGCTTTTCTTACTAAAATGTATTTGGCTTATTCCCAGTGGTCGTTCAAGCCCCCCAATCCTCGTGTGTCGGGTTGCTGCTAGGCTGCAGTGCCTGGGGAAGAGAAGGCTGCAAGAAGAAACTGGCTTTGTGGGACAGTGTCCTCAAACTGAAGGTCATGCCTGCTCCCTGACAAGTCCTGGGATAAGCCTGTTCCAGCATCAAGCTAGCCGGGCAAAACTCGTGCATGTGTGGCCACATGTACCCTGTCACCCCTCTTCTTTGCCTTAGGATGGGACCTGCCTCCCCAGGTGCCAAACATTCTGTACCCCTCCAGCACCTGACTCAGGGTGGGGGCCAGTTGGGTTAGCTGATGCCCTACCCCTTGGGGGCTGAAGTTACTGCCCACTTTCTGCAGGATTGGGAGGCTGCGGATGCGTCCTCTCTTCTCTCTCTTCCCCCTCTTTCCTTCCTGCATGGTCCTTGCCCCAGTGTGGGAAGCACTGAGGAGGGCTGAGGAGCCTGCTTTTGTGGAGGACGTGTTGAAAAGTTGTGGCAAAGCTGCATTGTTTGGACGTTCCTGTGTAACCTTTAAGAGTTTCCATAGGGACTTACTGCTAGTCTTTGTACTTTGATGCCTAGGTGCCTGTTATGTGAATGCCCTAAACTTTCTGTCTATAATAAGGCAATTAATTCTTTTGATATTTTGTTTTTTTACAAGACTATTATGACTTGGACTGCTTTTCTCATGACTCATGAGAATGACAATTGGTAACCCACTAATATTGCTGCCCACAAGGGTTTGTAATTTTAGAAGTAATCACTTTGTGGCTGATGTAAATTTTGTAATGAGAAATACTAGATTTATGACTGCAGGATTTCTCACAGACTGTTTTATTGCTTAGAGGAATTGCTTTCTCTGTTGGGAAAATCCATCATTAGATGTCTGCCTCGAATGTTTTGTGGACCGTTTATGCTTGGAGAATGTTAATGCAATCATTGAAACAATAACGATGATTTGAGATAGTATAATTGTTCCACTTTCCTTCACTCCAGACACAGAATGAGCTGCCAGTCAAGTTAGGCGTAGGTTCATGAGGGAACTTTACAGCCAGAACGTGAGCAATTTCAATGTCTGGTCGTTGGGTTCTCACCCCACCTTGTAGGTTTATTCTACTTTCCTGAAATATGCAACTGAGATGCCCACCTATTCCACTTTCCTGAAATATGCAACCTGAGAAGAGTTGTTTGGAAGGGTGCAAGATGCACCACTTCTGTCATGGTGATGATAACTTATTTTGATGAAAGCCTTTACTGCTGCTTTTTTGCATGGAACCTATCTAGGTAAAAAATACTGCCTGCCTGTGGGGCTGACATCCTCAGGCGAGATGTTTGGGGGAGAAACTCTGTTTACAGTTACTAATGAAGCTCAGACCTCAAAGCTGTGAATTCCTCAGACCTGCTGCGGTTGAGGTGTTTCTGGACATCCCTGCTGGATGTAGAAATTTTAGGGCCTACTGAGCTTTTGAGATGAAAACCTTAGCATCTCCAGGGTTAGGGGATGTGGGTTTTGAGGATTACGGTTCTGGTTTAAAATATAAAATATGGGTACCTAGTACCTAAATCTGTTGTGGATCTGTGGCTGGGGTTTTCTGCGGGCATGTGTGCTCCAGTGATTTTTTGAAGCAGGTCCTGCCAGAGTGGCTCTGCTGTGTGGTGGGTGCTGCCCAGGGATGATGCAGGCCCTCAAGCGGGGCGTGAGCGTAGCAGGAAGGTACTCGGTTTATTCATCTCTTTCCATTACTCCAGTGTAACGATGAACTAGTTTGTTGGCCTGGGAGCACTAGACAATAACTGCATGAACATTACTGTTATTGCCACTAAAGAAGAAGTTGCTGTTACGTACAGTTTTATTTTCTGTTTATTTGCTCTTTCACTGAGAGCGGAGTATGTGTATACTTTTGTATTTAAGTGAAGATAACTGCTAAGCTTTCTATTTTAATTTAGTATAATTTTGCCAGCTCTATGCCAACAGCATATCTCAGCAGAGAAACTGCTTCAGTCAGCAAGGTCTTTCCTTCATGGGTCTGTGTCTGTAAAAAGAAACATAACGAGAGAATGATCTTAGAAACATGCTTTGAAGCACCACCATGTAACCTCTAGTGCCTGAATTTCTCAAAGATATTTTTCCTACATGTACTCCAGCAGTGCTGCAGGCAGCTGCTTCATGGTGCACTGACAGCAGGGTAGAGAGGGAGGTGGGAGCCCTTCCCTGGCTGAGTCACTTACCCAGTCCTTTTGCATCCTGCTGTATCTCATTTTTGGCCCAATGCCTGCTTTTAGAGACCTGACATGAAGCCCTCGTGTCCCTTCAATGCTTTCATGAAGCCGCATTGTTGCATGGATTAACATTTCTTTTCATTTCCTACTTTCTGCGTGCAATAGATGTACTCTGGGTGGAAACACATGCTACTGGAGAATCACTTGTGATGTGTTGGAGTTTTAAATCTTTGTCTGATTTGGCATATTTTTGCTTTTTAATGTAATTCGTTTCTGCACTGCTGATCTTATTCTTTGTTGAAACAGCACATTTGTGCGTGATCCAAGTTCGTTTCTGGAAACCAGATTCAATAACTTTCATTTATTTAAACTATTAAAATAGTTTAAAATACAGAGAGCAGTA
This sequence comes from Larus michahellis, assembly GCF_964199755.1. NCBI lineage: Eukaryota > Metazoa > Chordata > Aves > Charadriiformes > Laridae > Larus > Larus michahellis. Next base: position 37,610,948 of record NC_133903.1, on the reverse strand, counting down.
CCACTCTCGCTTTCTATTCAAATTGCTGCTCTAACCACTGGAATAGGCTTGAAATAAAGTATCTTGGGTTCTGCTTGACCTGATTCAATGTAATTGTTAAAAAGTAGAATTACTGAAAAGATAAAGTCAGATGCATTCCCTATTTGGCTCAGGCTATTGAAATGGGAATGGTATGAGTTTGCCACAGCTATTAATATGTTATTAATCCAGGATATATTATATATTGCATTTAAGTCTTATCTGAAGGACTGGATATCCTTTTGTAATGTGTTCTTTTGCTTTTTCTGTACGCTGATATTTTGTAGATGAGCCATTGCTCAATATGTAAAGTCTAAATGGCTCTTCTTATTCGATCAAGTACGATGTTACTGAATGCGTTACAAAAAGACTTTATCCTCTATGCTTATTACAAAATCCAGACTTTTCAGATGCTAAATATGTGCTATATCTTGCAAGCTAAAAATGGTAGACTCCTGACAGTTTTGGGCTGTTGAGGCTAAATGACTCTCTTATGTCCATCCTTCTCTCTTTTGTCCATGTGGTTTCTGTGTTAGACGCTAGTTCTTTGCAGTGTTAAATATCCCTGTGGATCCAGATGGCTAGAAAGCAGTAATGGCATCATATTCTCTATTTTCTGAATCAGGGCCCTTGTTATTTTGACTTTGCCTATGAAATATCACTGTAGAAATAATAGTCCTTAACATGGTGATAGCTTATTTTGTGTCTTCAATTTGCTGTAGAAGCTTTCATTGCTTATTTTTCAGTTGTTAACATGTGTGCTATAACCTCAGGTTGCTTAAGATTACTTCTGTCCTGTTTCTGTAGGTGGGTTTCAGATGCACAAAGGTCAGTTCCTAAATCATCTACATGAACAATAATTTCTGTGATATCTCCTTGCTTCTATGTAAGCATGTATATCAAGATTTTTTTTTTTTTTGGTTCATTTCTCCTCTTCTGATGAGAATCTTGTAAGACAATTGCACCAAAATCAAAGAACTAAACCCTCTTCTCTTCATTCAGTTCAGCATCACACCGGCAGCAGAGGCACAGTCTTGTCTTTCACCCTGTCCAGTGGTCAGCTTCCCATTCGTCAAGATTAATCAGAGAGCTCACTTATAGAGGGAAGAAGGTACTGATTGTCATTAAAATGTTGGATTGTGTCTTAAGAAGTCTAGTTTTGCTCCTCACCGTCACAGCACCTAATTGACTTTGGATGAATAAAATTATGTCTAGACTACATCTGGTGCATGACAGTATAACAGAGCCCTCACCTGTTTAAGAAGATATGCCCTCTGAAATAGGGAACATTAAAAAAAGTTAGTTGGGTGCCAAGAAAAATGATCTTACTATGGTAGGAATGTAGTGAGCCTTAAAAAAACCCAACCAACAAAGAAAAAACCCCAAACAAACAAAAAGCTAAGAAACATGGATGCTGGAACTGTTCATAGGAAATTTTCATTTTCCAAAAATGTTTAAAAGATAAAAAATGAGAAGTGTTCAAATGAGATTGATCCCGAAAGCGGTTATTAAATACAAGCATCGCTTGTTTTTATTTGGTTAGATTATTCATAGAATTGGCTGCATATCTATGTATGTGAACTTTGCTGAAAAAGCAGAACTCTATAAACTCTTCCCTGGGTTGCTGCTTTTCCATAAACTTTGTGGCTACTGCATATGTAGGGGAAAATATTAATGTGAGCCACATCTCACTTCATATACCAATTCCAGAATGAAGAAAAAAAATTGACATGTATCTGAATAGAAAAAAAATAGCTCTACCGTAATGCAGGAAGATTCAGTGGAACTACTACTAAAAAGAGTGTAAATGTATAAATGATGTGTAATGGCTGTAGGTAAATATGAAAATAAATAAATGGAACTAATGTTGTTATGCACCTTTCAGCTTTTGGTGGTGGCCTTTTCTGTGAATTGGTAATTACGTTGCAGTGATTGATAATATTGCGAGTTTTTTATTAGTACGCTTTTAATTGTATCAGAACAATAAGGAAAGGAGTATAGAGACGTAAGAGCAGGAGAACAGAAACTTGAAGCTATGTTATAGAAAGAAATAAGTCTCGGATTGAGTTTACAAGCTAAATTGCTTTTGAAAAAGTAGTATGGTAGTCAAAACATGGGCTTATTTCATGGGTAAACAGGACCTTACTTTGATATGTTCCTGGTCAAAAATATTTTAAAACACTGTAATAACTTCTTCTTTTGTGCTAAGTGTGTGAGTAAATATGTATACAATTGTAAAGCCAATTGAGGATGTATGTTAAAAAAAAAAAGTGTACTCAAGTGTTTACTGGCGCCAGTATTTGGCATCATCACAGCTGAAATTATTTTAAGACCCTTCTCCCCATTATAGTCTTTGCATCTCTTGTTAACACATGCAAATTCCAGCTCTTCCTTCTACAGGCAGCGGCTAAGGCCACCCCACTGAACTTACCCCATTTCCTTTTTTAATGATTAGCATGTAATTCCAACATTAAATCTACATGTGCTGTTTTATTTGGAAACTGGTGGAATCCAAACAACTCACAAATGAATGTTTGGCCACTCCTTTGCTTTCCGTCTCCAGGCAAAGAGAGGATTTTGGCCACATGCTCACAGTTGTTGCAGAGCAGGCTTGGGGAATGGAGATGAGGTCTCTTGGTCTAAGCCAGGTCATTCTTTCTTCTCTGGAAGTGCCACGTAACTGAAAAGGCGCTATATATACCTATTAGTTAAGATGCTTCCAGCAGTCTTCGTGATCAAAACACATACCTATTTTGATATCAACCACTTCGCCCTTTGCTAGTGCTCACTTGGACAAGGTGGATTCTCTCTTTGTTAATTACAGTAGCTGCCCAGAGAGAGAGCAGGGTAACGCGGAGATGGGGGGGTGCGGGGAAGTGGGACCTGAATTCGCAAGTTCAGCCTGAAGAAGTTATATTTCTTGCTACACAGGTGCTAATTTTTCTTGCTCCTTTTTCAGCGTGCTTGTCTTTGTCTCCTCTGCCATACACTCTGCAGCCTTAAGACGGAGGCTGGACAGCAGAGATCTTTAGCATCACAAGCACATTTCTCAAAGACAGCAGTTGAAATGATCTGACACAGACTCTGTTTAAGGCTAAATTGTGCATATTTATCCTTAGCTGAAAAGGATCATTAGATTATGCCCCATGCTCGTATGAAATCGATAGTAACATGTGCAATGAGCCTGTCCTCTCTTTTATGACATTACGGACTCAAGTATTTTACACATAAATAGGGCAAGATATGAAGAAGAGTGCATACTTCTTTGAGCTGGGAGACATGCACCATAAATCAGGATATGTGTGCATAATTACAAGATATCAGAACAAGTCCCAAGGGTATTTTTAGCATTGTAAAATGTTAGATAGACCTGCTTTCCTACTGAACATTATCCTTCTCATTTCTCCACTCCTAGGTACCAGACAGTTTTGTCGGCCAGATTACTTGACACGGTAGCAGTGTGATAAATGACAACTGCAAGAGTATACTGTGTTTAATTGCACAATCAGAGTTTAAAACTTCTTCTGATTAAATTGTGCAGAGCCTCTGAACTAATTGTCTGAAAATGTCTTCAGGGTTGAGCACTTTCTTAGCTAACATTTGGATGTGAAAATCAAAGGCTTGGCTTTTCTACTGGTGTGCAGCATTTCGGGAAGGTAGCTTGGCCTGGGTGAATGAGTGGCTTTGGGAAATGGAAAGAATAACTTCATCATTGCTGTGCCTGAGTATCTATATTTTTAGAAGTGTTTGGCTGTTAAAAATTTAATTTGTATACATGAAGTGTTTGAAAGGATTTTACAGGAGAGAGGAAGGATCTGTTTTGAGCTTAAATACTAATTTTTGTGGTTTTGTTAATGTAGGCATGAATATGAATTTGATCATAATAGAATATCTCATATGATTTTGAAGTGATTTTCTTCTTTTTCTCTGCTCCCAGGGTAGCCTTTGCATCCGTGCATTTTGGGGACACATCAGCCTTCTCAATGTACCTTGTCCTTGTGTCAATACTGAGTGTTAGCTGTACCTTCTTGGCTGCCACAGTTCAGGATAGGCTTGATGAAAGCCATCAGCAAATGCCCAGTGCTTGGGTTCACTGACTGACACGGGTTGTTTTACGCAGGCGGTGTCTTGGGCAGAATTCTCATTTTGGTGCCAGTAAAACAAGAAAAAACCCAAACAACAAAAAAAAAAAAAAGAGAGGAGTGAGATGAATAGCAACATCCCGTCTGTACTGTCCGCCTGGGCTGCCACTGTCTGAGGTGGCAGGAAGGAGGAGGATGGAAAACAAACCACCACTAAAATGAAAAAGTACCTCAATGGTAAGAAAAACTGTGCTTTTTTTTTTTGTCATGTAACAGAAGCTTCCACGCAGCCTGAGACCGTGTATTCCCCATTGTAGCAGAGTTCAGGCTTAGGAGTATGGTTGCAGCTTTTATGTGATTATTGTTCCTAAGAGCAGATTTTAAACCTGGAGCTTATTCAGCATTGATGCTTACATCAAAACAGAAGGGAGTTTGTTTATATTTTTTTCCCTGCATTATCTGGCACTAAATTTCTAACCCCACCCCCAATGTAATGAATCTGGATTCAGTTCTTCCCGGTTTGTTTAACTGTTAATTTTAACAGTCCTGTGCCATCATCCCCTGTGCTATCCTACATTTGCACAAAGCCAAGACAGGATTCTTATAAGACCTTAAAAGTAGTTACCCCATGTAATTTTGTAAGAGACTAACAAGCTTCCTTGAGCTCTCCTGTGTGTTATTCCTGTCTTAGTGTAAAAAGCAGCACCTTGGAGGGCAGGATGCCTTCAAATTGGTGCAGCAGGGGGGGTGGGAGAACAGAAGCACCAAGAACTCTCTTCCCTTTCCTTGGGGATGATAGGAGAGGGACATGTGAGATAATAGGTAAGAGAGGTCTTATTTCATCCCCTTCACGAAAGAGAGTCTGTATGAAAAAATGCTGTCTTGTTCTTGCAATGGAACTCTCCACTGCTACTGCAACACCTGTAATCTTCTCAATGAGTTTCTGAATATGAATTACTTGTCATCCTTTTTTTGTCATCCTTTTTTCTGAAGGTGAAAATATAAATGTCTTAATGTGTTTCTAAAGTTCAAAAGGAAAGACCTCTGCATTGATTTAATTATCTGAAAGCCTCTTATTCAGATGTACTTCTACCTTTTTTTGAGCAACTAGCTGTCATTTAGCTTGATTTAGCCAATTTACTCATATCAATTAATTGGATAATGAGCCACAGGCAAGCTTTAGGGATCTTAGGACTATTATCCTCATTTCATCATTTACTGCAAGAGAAAATAGAATATAAAATTTACTCAAATGTTCTAAAAATATGTGTCTGTTTTAATAAACTCAAATTGCCACAACTTTATTTGTCCTCACAGTTATGTATTATCCTCAAATCAGTTTATACATTGTTCTTCGCTTCTTATTTGAACCGTGTAAGGACTTTCTCGTGTCTTAAAGTAGCGGGACCACTCATGATGCCTGAACATTTGCACCTATTGCTTAAATTGTGTAGCTTGCACCAGTAGTTCTGTGTGTGTTTATTTGGTAGATATTTTTAAGGTTAATCATGAAGCTGTCATTTTATTCCTTGATCTAATGTATGCGAGAAGTCAAATTCATGATATTCTGTTTACTGCTGGGGGTGGCTGGGTGACTTCCTTTTTTTGGCTTTGTAAACCATTTGTAATGTGGCCTAAAATATGTTGAGATAAAAGGTGCTACACCAGCTAACGGGAACATTAAGCAATATGTGTTCCTAAAGCGGACCTTATCTACCACTTAAAAATAAATGCAAAATAAATACTTTGCCAAAGGTATTAAATGTTTAACAGCCTTTAAAATATAGTTTTAATAACTGAGTGGCTCATTCCCATAACAAAATCAGCTTTAGGATTAATTTTTGGAAGATGTTAATTTTTATTCAATGGTAATATTTCTCTTCAGATTTTCATATATGCTGATAATGACATCAAAACACCTTTAAAATTCACCTTATGAAGCAGTCAGGGAACTTTTTTATTTAATTGGGTACTTGTAGTTTTATCATTGGTTGAATTACTATTTGACATGCATCTGCCTTTTAGTTTTATGTTCCCACTTAGGTCTATCAGCCAGTTTAGTCATACTAAGCCCTACTGATTTTGACAAGAGGATATGGCTTTCAGCAGTAGTCCGTGGTTTCTGGACTTTTCACGGTGTGGATGTGCTTCCAGGGTTCCTGGAGTGCAAGTCCTTTGCATCTCAGAGGTATCATCTGTGAGCAGATGATGTCAAAATGTATGTGTCACGTTATATACAGTGATTAATTTCTAGGAGCCTGAAATGTCACACCTGCTGTGCAGAACTGCTGGATCTATGAGTTTTGAGTCTGTCCACATGAACAGGTGGGTTTGTAATGTACAGTTCAAATGTATGCCTAGAGTAATTAAACACATATATCTAAAGGAAGTGTCTTTTTTTCCAGATTTCTATTACTGGTACTTATTTCAAAGCATATAAGTCATACTTGTTCTTATCAGGAAAAATATAGCAGTGAAAAGTTTTACGTTAGTCCTAAGCTAGACCTTGAAAATTAAGGGTGAGGGTTTTAAAGCTTTAATATGCATTTCCCAACAATCAGTATTTCCTCTTTCGAACGGATTAATGAAACTCTTTAAAGCTGTATTTTGTGATGGCCTGCAGCATATTACTGAGGGCTCATTATCTTGTCAAAGCTCGTAAAATATGGACCCTGCAGGAGTGATGTTGTTACTCAGTGAGTTAATATAGAGTTAGTCTTTTTGAATGGTGCTAGGAGGGAAAATGCTACAGTAGATACAGATGGAGATGAAAATGCGAGACCCTGTGAGACTCTACCCATCGCACTGGTTCTAAATTTGTTTTAGACAAATTTGATTTGTTGCTCTTCAGTTTTCCTTCTGAAAACTCTCTTGTGACTTTATTGTCAGCTGAAGTGTTTATTGACTGAGGAGTGCTTGCATTTTAGTGATGGATATGGTGATCCTGGTAGACACTTTGGGGCCTTCATGATGCAATATGCTGTGTAAGTGTTTGTGTCATTTTATGATGGAGTGGGCAGAAGCTTATTTAAATAAAAAGTAGAATAAAAAGCCCACAGTTTCAGCAGCCATTAGCTTCATTAAAGCTACTACAAAGATAAGAGTTAAATGATTTGTGGATATATACAAATGTCTTAAAGTAGAAAAGTAACACAGACTCCAATGCCATTATTGCTGGGAGAAGTGCCAGTGTTCTCATTATTTTTAATGACTTCCAAACTGGGCCCTTAGTGACTGATGAGGTAAGCAATTTCGATGGGAAACTTGATATCTTCAGTGCTAGAAGGTGCTGAATGCCCTCAGTTGTTAGGGGCCATGGCTGTGCTCAGGATGCTGTGAGAGAGCACATAAATTGTAGGTTAAAGGCTACCGTTGGCCATTTCTTTAGGAAGCAGCAAAAGAAAAAGGAAGTTTTTGCTAGGTTGTTTAATAAAATAGAACAATCTAGATGATAAAAATTGTGTGTGATGACACAGCTCCTGAACAAACATCAATCACTGCAGAAAGATAGGTACTAAAGAATACATCTGCAGCTCTTTGGATTTTATCCCAATATTAAGAAAAAAAGCCAACCCCCCAACTTCAGTAACTGTTTCTGTTTATTAAAAAAGATTAGCATCTTATGAAGATCTGGAAGTTGTTAATAATGAAGTGACGAGTGTAAAAGGCACTTACCTCAGAAGCAGGTGGCCTGTGGTTCCCATGTGGCCGATGTCCCCGGTCCTGCACTGCTGAACGTGCTGGAAAGTTGTGTCCCTCGGAAATTCCACCAGCACTCATCCTATCTGCTTGTGGGGAGGCAGCACTTGGATGTCCCCTCCTGTGTAGGAGGGAGTTTGCAGAAGCAGCTTCTCCAAGAGGGTTTGGGAAAAGATCCCCGTTGGAAACACCCCCAGCTGCCCTCAGGGCAGTTTGGGTCTCTGGGCATTAAGCAAGGCAGGCAAGTCAGGAGTATTGAACGGTAAGTAAATCGGGGGATAGCAAATACTGGAAGTGTTTTAATGGTGAAAAAAAGGATTTCTGCAGGACCTGGGCTCCCGGTTTTCATTCTTTCTGGCAGCACGTATTTTTCTGTGTTTCGAACAGGAGGCCGGGCAGCCCCTTGGCCACATCTGCCCCAGGCAGAAAGCCTTTCTCGCCTGCTTGCTGGCCTGGGGACAGGGCATCCCTTACCCTCCCTTCTGCCTGGGCGCACCTATGTAGATATGGTTCCTATTGTGCCCAGTGTGTTAAAAATAAAAATACTTTCAGCTTTTTAAAGTTGCTGATCAGGACTCCAGGCAATGAAAAATACTGTTTGGCGCAGTGCAGGAAAGTTGCGTAGTGCCACTCTTGTGATGATGAAATGTCTGCTTTGGAAGTTAAAATTACTGGAAAGACAACCCAGTCATAGCAGACAAAGCCACAAATTTGGCAGATTTAAAGCAAACACAAAGCAATATATTTTTATGTTTGTTTTTTTTTTTTTAATGCGATAGATTAAATGGTGGAACTCGCTGCCATGTGATACTTGGGAAGGTAAAAATATAAACACATTGCAAAGATATTAGATAAATTCATGGAAGATTGGTCAACTGATGGCTATTAAAAATGACAGATGACATGCAGCCTCCATTTTGGAAAACTCATAAATCGCTGGTTGCTCAAATCTGGAGAAATAAACCAGGGGAAGCCTCGTGCTCTGTGCCTCTCTCCTGGTCCCTGGACCCCTGTTACTGACCACCAGAGAGATGGGGCACAGTGCTGGCCTCGCCCTAGAGACAATGTTGTATGTCTGCTCCTGTGTCCAAAGATTATTTGCAGGGTCAAATGTAGAGGCGAGAAGTTATTATCTTCTCATTTATATTTCAGCTGGGAGCCTTGCAGTTATTGCTAATGTTAATCCAAGCCAGATGTGCTCTGGCAGTCCTGCCCGTTTTCAGGCACCCTAGATGTGGTGTCCCTCCAGACAAGGTAAATGACATTGCTCTGCAGTCTTAAAAGTAGCATCTGCAGCTGAGACACATGCACAGAGAGTTATGGCTAGTGGGAATTTAGGTGAACACTCTGTATAAATTTTCACTACCCTCAAGTATAAGTTACTTTAGACACATAGTAATATCCATAATTAAAATGCTCCCTTGAAGTAAATAATTAAATGAAGATTACAATTATGAGCCACAAAGTGACACAGGTGACGGGCTTACCTTAAGTAGGACAATTAAACTGTAAATTAAAATTAAACTTCTCCACGAAATTAGAATATTATGTAAGGTAATTATCTAAGAGTAATAGGTTAGGTCTGTATACTACATCAATAAATCTGTCCACAGACTGCTAGAAATCAGATTTTCTATGCTGTTGTTTTGCATCTGTGTTTTTAAAAAATATTTCCTAATCCAAAAGGGGGCAAAACCCCAAAGTATATATTCAATGTTCTTTGGCAAAATTGATATTTTATGGGAGAAGTTTGGTTTAGGTAATGTTTTCCCTTAGCAAACTCCTTTATTTATTTATTCATTTATTTTTAATGCGGTAGAGACATTGAGCTCTGTGGGAGTGTTTGCTGCTGGAGAGATGCTTGTGTGCCTGAGCAGGGCTTGGTTATGGACCTCTTTGATGTTAGAAAGCGTCATCTCTTCCACTTCTCACTTGCTGTGTGAGCAATAAACGGTTCTTGTTATTGGTGCCTTTGTGCATCCTCAAAGATTATGTAGTAGCAAATTAACTAATTTGTTATTTTATATATTTTACATTTGATTTTTTAAATTGGTCTTGTCAGAGTTCAAAGACAAGCTTTTTTTTATTCTGTTTTAAAAGAACAAATTTATTCTCCAGGTAACAAGTGACCATAGATCTTAGTAGTCCTTAAATCAAGGAATTATGAGCTATGCAAAAAGTTTGCTAAATGGTACAGATCTAATTTTTTCCCCTGTATTTTTGTTTTTGTTTTTTTTTTAAGCAGATCAATGTTGTAGAAAATACTAGTTGTAAAAAAAATTTTGGAAAAAAACCTGTTCTAGTGCAAATTCAAAAGACCCTTTCTGAACAAAATGTTCTAATTTTGAGGGGAAAAAAAGGTTTATTTTCCAAGAAAACTGTGTTTGAAAACCACTGTAAATTAATGCTTCAGCTAGAAATTAGAAAAATAGGATTGTTGTATCAAAATAATGAATAGAATGAAGTATAAATTAGCTTTAGACAAAGCGGGTTTTTGAAAATAAATTTCATGAGTTCTGTAGGCAGACTTAGGAGCTTTGAGCACCTCTGGTGTTAACTTCAGGCCCCTTCTGGAGTTACAGAAGTTTTTGGCTTTGTCCAAGGGAGTGAGGCAGCACGAGTTATGGGCTGCAGTTAGGGTTACTGTTGGATGTTAATGGCAAGATTTAGCAGAGTCTTTCCTTATGTCAGCAGTCTGACTTAGTTCATTGAGTTATTTTTGTGAGTAAGAATGTTCTGAACATGTAAAGGATCTATGTGCTTAGGTCCTCAAAAGGTTACTGGTGTGTAACGTCATGCTTCATGGTCATCACAAAGCCCGGCCGAGCTGGCCAGTGCCTTCTTGGGAAGGATGTCCTGCTGTGGCTTGCTGGTATCTCAGCAGCTTTGCTAATGATGTTTATCACAAATGTAGAGCTGCATAGATTATTTTTTATGATATGCTATGCTTGCATGATGTGGGTTTTTTTATTTAAAGTTTTATTGAAGTAAATAATCAGAAATTCTGAAATGATTAAAAAATAGTGTCTGGTTAGAGTCATTCTATATCCTTTGATAATCTGACAATTTGAATCATGCTATCCTGCTAAATCAGAGCATCAAAACATGACAAAAAGTTTTTCATATTTTGCTGTCTCCTTTTATGCTGTAATTTTTAATCTTTGTTTTTAATATTACATTTTCCCCAATTTATTAAGAAGACCAACAAGAAACTAATTTTGACAGCTTTGTTACTCTCAATTCAGAGAAAAAGGAATAGATTTTTTCATCTTTGAATATAACATCTTAAAGCCTGGAACAATTTAAATCACTTTTTAGATACTGTACTCCGTTTAGTAAAATATTTAGTGCTATTATGATAGTGTAAACCATTAGACTGCAATTACACTAACGCAGCACAGAGACTAATAGTTCTGTTGGAACACAACAGTGATGCATGATTGCCCCATTAGGATCGGAAGTCTTGAAGCACTGAAGTTATTAAAAAAAATTAATCACTGTTACAGTCTTGATTTTGTTAGATTGTAATAAAAATATCTTATTTATGGATATAACTACTATTGTGTCAATCTCTGAAAGAAGTATTAAAAAAAATATCCTAGCAAGGATTCTTTGGATTATGATTATGAGGTCTTTCACCTTACTGCAGCTAGAAATCCAGAACTTCATCTGTACTTTCCTGAAAGTGTTATTTAGGCAGGTCGTACTGAGGCGTGTTTTCAGGACATAAATGGGGCTGGTTTTACAGATATTTATGACAGCAGTGTTGTAAAGGTTGCAAAAAATTTTAAGTCATATTGCTGTCTAAATATGCTTTTTCAAAAATACCCCAAAAGTACACCCAGTATATTCACGCGATTTTGAAGACAAGCATAGATGAAATGTAGGAGGAAATATTTTCTTTTTTGCTACCTTGTTTAGCTTTTAAAGCATTTAATAAGAGAGTTTATATACACAGGTTTTCGCAGCAACAGGGGAATGAGAAGCATTTTGAAAATAAAAAGGAGACTGTAAAATTTTTAAAAATGGGATCAGGCACTTAGGAGCTACATTAAGACTGGTAATAACATCTAACTAGTAAAAAAGAAAACTGATTTCATTTCAAATTGCTGGCATTCCTTTACATTTGTGTATGTGGGTGTCAGTAGCATGTCTGCCTGTGCTTAATATAATCAGAGAAGAGACTGCAAAATGACTGAACTAGTCACCACTGAGCTAATTGCTGGGGACTAAAAACTGCAGGTATTTGAAGGTAATTCTCCAACAATCCATATGCTGAAAAATAAAGCAGAAAAAAATCACTCTCAGCTGACAAATTCATTTGTGAAACTAATTTAAAAGTTTAGAAAGAATTAATTTCTGAGGGTGGAAAGAAAGGCTGAGTTTTGGGCTGAAAATTATTTGTGTGTACTTCAGAAGCAGAATGAGAATGAGTTTTGCCTGTGGTGCCGCATGAGTGAAACTGGACTTAGCCTGGCTTTGCAGGGATGAATATGTGCGGCTGGGGCAAGGGCTGAGCCGCCCCCTCCATACCCGTGCTGCAGGAATGCACCATTGCAGGAGGGTTTGGAAAGAGATAGGAGAAGCAGAGATCAGAGGGAATGTGAGGAGTGAGAAAGATGGGCAGACTGAATGTGTAAAGAGAAAGCAGGAAAAAGAGAGTGTATGCGATGCAGGCAGAAGCAGTGATGTTCCTTACCCTAAGCGATTCCTTGTCATGAGTGGTGGATGAAGAAAATTTTTAGACTTTTTATAGTTATTAGGTATAGTTAGTGTTGTCCATGGTAGATGGTTGCTCTTGTTTCTCTTAGTTTGGTTGACTTGTCTTTCATATTCAAAAGTAGTTTTGGTCAGTGAAAATAAACTTTAAACTTAGACTGATTAAACATTGTTTAACTTGCATTCTCTGAAATACGTGTAAAACATATAGAACATGTCAACTGTCTGCATCTGCAATTAACCCCACGCTTTAGTTTATGATAAATTTATGTTTTTGATTAATACCGGATAGGGATTTAAAAATGTATGGGCATAACTATTAAAACACTGTATTAGTGAGGAAGGGGTGCATTTTAATGCAGAATTAACAAATATGACTCAAGGGTAGGAGGTATTGCTTTAGAGAAATGATACAAATTAAATAAGGCAATTGAAAATAACACATTAAAATGTCTTTAATGTTATAAATTCTTTGAATTGTGTCCGTTAGCTCGATAGCAGTATGTTAGAAGTTAGTTTGTGTGAGCTATGGTACAGAAGTGACCTGAACCTTACTTAAGGGTGCTCTGGCACAGAGAGGTCTTTGAAGAACTGCAGAAATGAGCATGAATTTCTGACATTTAGGGCCACGTCACAGTCCCTGGACTTGGACCAGCAATCGGCTACATCCACCAAGCACCTGTGGGCTCGGGACTCTGCTGACTGCTGCAGAGGACAGCCCATGGCTGTTAGTCTGCTCCAGTAACACCAGTTTCTTGACGCCTGCAGAGCGCACGTTTCTTGATTCTGGTTCTGCAGATCACATGAGGCCATGAAGAAAAAAAAAAGTAATTGGAAATGTGGGAATGGCAGTATTGAAGGAACCTACTTCAAAGAGCTGGAAAGGCTTCAGTCTCTTCCTCCACAAATTCTATTTAAAGAATTCCAGGCAGAGTATCTCAGCGTACACAACACACAGACTTGCGATGTTTTCTGTGTATTTTAGAGAAGTTGGATGCTATCTTCCCCCTTATTTGGGATGTTTTCCAACAGGACTTACCTGTCCTTGTGCAATTGTCTCTTATCTAGATAACCTGGAAGAGCTGCTATATAAAATGAAAAAACACAAGTGCTCTATACAATACTTTAAGTTGTTTATTAGCAAATGAATGTACAAGAGTCTGGTCCAGCCTTTTAGGCCAAGTCAGGTTACCCCCCTGTACCATATAGAAGCACTGATAACAAATTTATTTTAAGTGAAGCTTGGAGTGAATCTGTACTTTGCTAAGTGGCTCTAGCTGTGTCCGTGCCTTGGCTTTGGCTACATCCTCTGGTTGTTGCCTGCAAGTGGCTGTTGCTGGGTTTTGGAGCTCTTTTCTTAACTGGCTTGTTATGTTTTGCTATTTAAAACAAACTCTCTGGCTTTGAATACCGTGCCTTTCTGAAACTTGATCTTTTGTGGCACTCTTACAGGTTTGGTTTTTTTTTTCCCCTCATTTTCTAGAGGAAAGAGGTGGATAGGGCCACGGTGATGTCTCCAAGGCACTCACTAACTGTAGAACGCGTTGCTGCATTTCAACTACTTTTGATGATATGGGACAGAGCTTCAAAGATACTAAGTTTCTTGGAGTGCAGCTACATAAATCTGCATAACTGCTCACCTTTAACTGAACTTCAGCGAGGTGCTACACATGCCTGATGAGGGAACCTTTGTTAAGACACCAGAAAAACTCGAAGAGGAGACATGAAGCTGTAGGCAGCCCAGACATTAGTGGTGCTGCTGAGGAGCTGCCGGCTGCCCCCATGTCGCTGGTGCTTGCCCTCGGCTGGGCTGCAGGTCAGGCCAGTGCCCTTCACCTGCCTCCGCCCCTCTGCTGCGGCCTCCCGCAGCATCTGCGCTGTGGACCGGTGTCTGGGGCAGCAGTTAGTGCCCATCCTGTGCATCCTTCCCAAATGCAGCTGGGGAGAAGGCCCTCGCTGCTCTGGGGTGTGCACTGGCCTTAGGGCAGCAAAGGTCTGGAAACCTCTCATTTATCTGATGTGCCTCTCTGCTCCCGTGGGAGCCGTGTGTGGGATCCGTGCGTCTATCTCCTGTGCCCCTGGGGTACCCCCATGTGCTTTGCTGCTGTCTCGTACTAGCAGAGCTAATCTTAGCAATGTCTTTCTTGATTCCAGTTTAACGCAGTTAGTTAGGATTTTTAAGTACTTTGACTTGTTTTTTCTCAAATACCAGCTGTCAGAAGCACACATAGGTCTCATGAAACAGGTGCAGTTTGTGAACTGATTTAAATGAAGAAGGGAGAGACATTTGGTAAATATTAATTGGCAGGCACTCTGACTAAGGACAGCAGACAAAGTGGAAAAAACATGAGTTTGGGAGTACCTCACAAATGAGATTTCTTTTTTTTTTTTTTTTTTACATAATAATTTCTTTATATTTTTTTAAGAAAAAGGAAGGGGGGTGCAGATGTCATTTGATTCTGTTTCTGTGGAGCGCCTCATGAGGCTGTAACCCTCTGACTCATTGAGTGGATGGGAGCATTTGTTAGCTAATTGTGTGGCACCTCACAGTCATTATCTTTTTCATGAGTGTAGTTCTTGGTTTTGATTCTTTCTATATCTTCTAATATTTGAAAGAAGTAATAAAAATGCTAACACAGGAAATAAACATGGAGTTTTTTTTCTCTCCAAGTAACATACTCTGCAAAAAGCTTACCTGAGAAGTATTGAACATGAAGTGAATACAGGAGTCCCAGCCTAGTTTAAATAGTAATAGATACCTTGGTTTTATGGCAACTATGTTACAGTTTCCCAATCTATGAACCTACATACAAGAAATATTTGTAGATGAAATTTCATGGAAGGAGGTAAAGTAAGGAAAATGTTACTTTATTGTCTGGTGATGCTGAAGTCTAAAAAATACTATTGCCAGCATGAACAATCAGAAAAAACTGATGTTTATACTAGCAAGTACATTATTACGTATTTTTCAGTGTGATTTTTGTTTATTACCAACTGAAATAGGAACATTGACATTGGAAAGAACAACTCTTTGTGTGCAGGCAGCGAGAAGGATACGGATTGCATCAGCCTCTTTCCCCCTTGTGACTGTTCTTCGTTTGCAGACTAAATCCTCCGCTATTTGTGTCCTCAGAGTTTCACATGGAGCACTTTAACACAATGTGCCTGCTTTGGGGAGTGGGAGGAATGGCGCACTTCTAACAAGTGTCCTTGAGGCAGAGAACAACAGGAAGGCACATTGTTGCACATCGTCCTTTATTTATGCTTATGGAGTGCAAGGTAACCTGCACGGGGGTCTGCCATGGGAGAAGGCGCAGTGGTGTCACGGAGCTCTGAAAGTTCAATTAAAAACAATGAAAGACGTGCAGCTTCTCTGTCTCTGCTCTGCATAATGGCAACTGGTTTTCACAGTGCTTGGATGCTCAGTCGTCCTGGGATTTAGTGAAGGACATGGAAAACATGTGCATTTGCTGTACCTACTTCCTGCTGATAGTCTGGAAATGGAGCAAGTCAGAGAGAAATGTAGCTTTTTGGATCATTAAAAATCCATTTTCATTAAAAGCCAAGTATTGCAGTGACACACTTATTTATACATTCATCCCTTGTCTGTCTATGCCTTACAGATAGAGTGAAAAGGAAGCCTTTTCATAACAGCTTTAAAGCCTAAATGAAAGAAAAGCGTTCTATTTACCTTGAATTACTTACATGGCGTACTTGTTTGGTTTTTTCACACTGTATTGGATGCCAATTACTTTGCATTCTTTCTTTACCACCAGTTCCTTTTGTCCTATATATCTATCATTTGTTTTTATCTATATCTTCCACCTATCTATCTATTTCCTCTTTGTGCTTAGAGTCGTTTGCAAATTATATTTGTGATGCAGGGAGCTTTCAATCTGACTGTCTTGATATTATTTTATGCAACCGTGACTACCGTAAAAATTGGCTTTACTGCCTCTTTTGTGTTATTGATTCAAGCCCATTTCAGAATTAACTTGTTTGGAATGATCTGGCAATGTTGTGTGCCCCAGGTCCTCTCAGGAAAAATTCATATCTCATAACTAAATGCAATAAAATGTTCAAATAAATCTAAACACAGTTATATTTTGAATTTAGATGAAAACCTTATGGAGTCAATCAAATATACAAGGCATGCGTAAGTTTTAGTTCTAGGCTTACAAGTATTCTATTGCAGAAAAAAAGTATTCCGAGACCAACTTTTTCCTAGAGGTCTGTCCCTTATGTATGCTTTATGAAATGCCTGATCACATCATTCTTGTTTCCATCCTGAATTGGACGGACATAATTTTGACATTTTGACTGTAGGTCTGTATCTGTAATTTGAGATTATTGCCTTAATTTATTTAGGGATTCGGTCTTTCAAATCTTAGTGTTACATTTGTCTTCATGGTTAGGCAGAAACACTTGTGTGCTGACAGTCAGTGGAAAGTCATCTATAAGAATAAGTCTTCCCTCATTAATGGCTTGACTGGTCAATTTTGAACTTCAGTTACTAATGGAGAAAAGTAAATGCTAGTATAAACAGGGAAATAATAATATGAGCCAATTATAACATTAAAATGCCTAGGTGTTAGAAATTGTTCACGAATATCAGACCCCAGTCCTGAACATCTTTAGCTGACCCATAAAACCAGTTGTACCCTGAAAACCTAATCTCAGATTAGAATTTTTTGCAGGTACTCAAAAATGTGAAGTACACTTTGAATGACCCAATAATTTTAGCCTATTTCACAGGCAGCCAGACTCCTCTGCCCAGACTCCCACCATGAAGACAGACAGCATCTCCTGAGTTGCAGATGTCAGGAGTGGTAGTGTGCCTTGGGCTGGTGACAGAGGCCAGGGAGCCTACTGGCACCCGTGCAGCCCTGACCCACCTTCCCGCTGCCCCTCACTGGCCCTAACTCCCAAGGGTGGCCCAGGATATGCTTTACTCTGGGAACAGATTGCGTTTTTTTGGCTGGTGGAAAAAAGCTCTATGCCAGCTACCCTTTAAAACATTTTGGCAGTCATGGATCTGGAATACAAATTCTTCCTTTTTGTTTCCTTTCATATCTTTTTTTCCTGACTGGTCTCTCTTAGTTCTTTACTAATCTTCTTATTGTCTTTCAGAGTACAGAGCCTTTCTTGAGTGTGTATATTAAATGTGTGGAGAGGAAAAAGCTACCCAGCGTGAGTACAAAACAGATGCATGTATATCCTGAGATGAGTGCATTATGTATAAAGAACTATTATCATTCTTCCCACATTCGCGTTTCCGTCTACTTATGAGATATATACGTGTGCCTTGTTAGCAATGATGTTATAATGCAAAAGCTAAAGTTTTCATATCGAAGGAAACATATATTGTTAAATGAGCTGAGAACGTTCTCCCAAGGGTTAGCATTTCTCTTGTACATGTGAAATCCTACTGAAATAAATGGCCCTATTATTTTAATTGGATCTTTTGGTATTAGAACATCTTTCTTTGTACTGCAGTAAAGAACCTTCTTTTTCTTCCTTCCCTGAAAATGTGAAATGAACAAACAGAGGCGATGCATTAAAACATTTATGACTTCAGCGGTAGAAGACTATACCCATATACATAGATGCACATACACATGTATAAATTAAATTCATGTTTTATGATGTATCCCTCCATTCTCTCTGAAAATACGCAAAAAGGGTTTCTACTTTTAATATAGGTATGATTAAAATTTTGCTTGTCCTTTTGACTGATACCTTTTTTACAATAGTAACAATGACCAAGGAACTTAAAGCAAGAAAAAAGGTACCGCTCTTTAATCAGAACACAGTAGAAATTTTTCAAAAAGGCTTGTATCTATTTAGTAAATGAGTTAATACATCGTCTCTAACAGTTGTGAATAGACGTCAGTTTTTCAAATACTCGGACTATGTGCTTAACTTGCTCCTATGAATGAGGGATTACATAATATAATAGATTAAACTTCTATGGACCATTCTAATCTGTTTTGTAGACGATCACAGAAGCAAGTGAGGAACTCTGTTTATCACGTTCTGATCAAAAGCACAATAGAGTAGAAAATTTTCTGTGAACATAGGCTTGAAAACTAATTTGTTGGTATGTTTGTTTCCTTTCTTTTCTGCAGCTGTTCAATTACGAACTGTTACTGCTGGTCAGAAAACCAAATATCTATTCTCTAGGGCAGCTACATTGTACTCCAATGTTTGAAGATTTGGTTTCTTTTATAATTGGAATGAAATATTGATTATTTTTTTAAAGGAATTCTCCTACTCTTCCATCTGAATACTAGCTGAACGTGCTCATGTATGTATGTACGCACTGTATGTTTAATATATGGATACGTAATGACATAAACCTGAAAACAAAATTAATTGCAATTGCAGAGGCAAACTGATTTTTTATCATACAGAAAAGATCAAGGAATGAGAAAGTTATAGGGTTAGAGCTATTGGATTTTCTTGTTTGCTTTTTACTAGGTCTGTTTAACTTTTATAAGGGCAAATAAACTTTGAGGGGAAAAATGCTTGTAGACCAACTTGTTATCAAAACCTGGATAATGGCCCTTTTAGAAGTCACCAAACATTGCTGTTCAGCCCTCTGCTGAGGGAGGATCCTGTGGAAGACCGCTTGGCTCAGCTTTGACAGCTCTAACGTGGGAGGGGGGCTTTGCGGGCACCAGCCTCTCCCGTGCACAGCTTGGGAAGGGATTGCTGGGTTTGGTTATTGTCATCGCATACACATGTAACTAAATATCTATTGGTCATCTGTTTGTTACCAAGGAGAAGAAAATACAGCTGCAGTGACAAGCACTGAATTTTGCCTTGTTTTGGGTGTTTCTCCTCTCAGTGGAAATGATGGGTTTTGTTTTTCATCTCTTCATACAGAATGATCTGCTATTTTGAGCAAATTAACGAGATAACTTGCTTCTTACAAACAAAGTAGGTCAGAATTACTCTAGCATAAATTGCAGTAGCTTTCTGAGAATTAGGGCTGCTTTCTCCATTCTCTTGACCAAAAATCTGTTTCAGTGCGTGCAAACCCCCTGTTGGGTGTGCTGCTCCTGCTGGGTGCTGAGGGCTGCTCAGCTTGAGCCCACTGCTGTGGGGCTGCGCTGCCAGAGCACGGGGTGCCTCCCGACACCTGAACCTTGGCACGGTGCGTCGGAGCAAGCAGTGTCTTGCAGCTGTTTCCATAACAACACACTTGTTAGAAAATAAATATTTGCTTCACTTTCACAACCATCATTTTGCTAAGAATTAATTGACATTAATGTTTTTCCCCTTTTTGTGTTTGAGAGCAGTTTAGAAATAACCCAGAAGGGTTTATGGGACAATGCAGCATCTGAGACCATTGCAGCTGGCTGTGTCCTACCATGGATTCAGGCTGGCGAGGAGTTGGAGCTGATAAAAAGATCTTTTTCTGTTTAAAAAGTGGATCAGATTCTGATCTGCTCTGTAGAGCAGTCTGGGGTACAGCTGTGTTTATGCATCTGGGAGCAGGTATGGCTGGTGGGAGAGTGGGGCAGGAAGGGCCTGTGGGATGGGCGCAGCTTCAGGTAGCCCTTTGCTGACACCCTCTGCCACCAAACCCAACTCTTGTGTGTCCTCCAAACTCTTACTTGCCACCCCGAATAGCAGCGTGACCCATGTCAGTCCTCACAAGTTAAATCCCAAGAGTGGGAAATGTACTGTGGCAGTCCTGTAACAGTGAGTGTACGCTTGGCTATATTTTTGTAATTTGGGGCTATTCTTGAATGGATAATCATGGATAAATGTGTAAACGATAGTTATTTCTTAACACTTCTTGTAGTACCTGCTCATTTCAGTATTTAAAAACTGTGAATTCTGATTTTTAAGAAACTGTTTCCTTCAAAATTCCTGGAATTCAACCAGTGATACAATAATTCAGATTTATAAATCTTTTTGGAGTATATGTAATTAGCTTTTTAATCGAGGAAGGGTTTTTTTGAGGGAGGAAATTGTTGGCTACTTGCTACTGGTCTTCTATCTGAGGAGTAAGCCTGTGTGAATAAAGACTTGTAGAAAGCAGGCCAGAAGTTCAGCCATGGCAGCATTACTAACTGTGATAACTACTGTCACGTAGCATATTATTAGCTCGGATGTATTTTCTTATCTTGATCTATTCTGCTAGCAGGACACACTGATATTGCACAAAGCCAAAATATGTTTTCTTGCTTTGTTTGGATTCTTTTATATTGTGCCCACCAGTACAGCATCTGTGTGCCATAAACATCATGACTGGCATCTGTCATTTTTCACGATAATTGAAACTGATGTTTGTCATCAATGTAAATAAGGGACAAAACAGAACACAATTGCCAACACAAGACCTTTTGACCGAGCTGAGTGCTGTTGCAGTTGTTATTGCATCCCATTCAAAGCAGGGATTACTGAAGTGTTTCAGTCCTTGTTTAACTATGGTTCATCTTTCAGCATTATGAAAAGTCTCTTATCTATCGACTGTCAATCCAGAGTGACGCAGCATAAGTGCAACTTCAGAGCAAAACTTCAGCCCTAAGGGACCAGGAAGAGTTGAGCTGACCCTTGCTGCTAAACAGGCAGTAGTATTCGCCACTGGTTTAAGGGAAAAAAATGTATAAACTAGAGAAAGAATTCTTGATGGTAGAAAAATAGGCTATTGTAAAGAAGTGGGGCTGTACAGTCTGTGTGTGTTTACATTGAATAGGAGATTTATGTAAAGATCAAAGGAAAAGATTTTTCTTTCTCTTTCTTCCCTCCCACCTTTCCTCCCTCAATCCTGGAAGCACATTTAATACCGAGGAGTGGCTGGCTCTTACTACAGGACTTTTCATTGAAATACTGTAGATCTTGCAAAAGATGGAGGAATTTGGAGGAGAATAGATCTTTGTCTTTGGGAGTCTCATTGTTCATACTGTGCAAATACTTTCTGAAGATGGTCTGAGAGATTCTTGTAATTTGATATGCACAATGAGCTAAGTGAATACTGACCAACTGAGGAAGGTGAATGAAAAGGGCACAGATCAATTTGA
Source organism: Larus michahellis (assembly GCF_964199755.1). NCBI lineage: Eukaryota > Metazoa > Chordata > Aves > Charadriiformes > Laridae > Larus > Larus michahellis. The sequence continues at coordinate 37,589,395 of NC_133903.1, read as the reverse complement.
TAATGATTAATTTGCTTAGTGTCAATCTTGTGCTTTTAAATTTGTTCATAGAGAATTTTTCAATTACATTAGGATTGCTGCAAGAAGCAGGATTAGAGAAGATGTGTTTGAATTGATGAACAGCCTAACATGCATGGGGGCCATCTTGTGCTCTTGTTTCTGCGTATCATATATTTAATATATAGGTTGAGCCTGTAACAAACTTAAAAACTGTGCTTGATCTGGGGGGTCTTTTTGTAATATAGTTAGGACAAGCCTGAAAAATGCTATGCAATTAGACTAGTAAATCAGTATATTGGTACATTATAGCGAGATAACATAATGTTAATCTTGCTAGAACCTAAATACGGCTTCTTTACACCCAGTGGCTCTATCACCTAAACAAAGGAGTTCTTTATTTAATAGTTAGCCTGCTATTTGTATTGCTAGTCTAACCACTAGAGAGAAACAAGGCCACATGCCCTAAGCTAGTAGACATTGCTGAATATTGACTTCAATATTGATGTAGTTGGAGCCTGGGTTTTTTTGTGGCCTTTTTTTACATTTGTGTTTTAATTTAACAAATTAGGAAGAAAAGAATGTTTGCATCCTTTCAGGACTTATTATGAACATGAAGCATGGAGTCAAATGGGAGTATCAATAAAGAGTGATGAGTGCTGGATGGGCAACAGAATAGTGATGGGAGCTGAAGGGCAGTACAATTTACTTTGCAAAATGAAGTGGACATAAGGGAAGTAATGAATTCTTGTGGTAAAGTGTTTGAGTTCTGAGACCACATTTAAAATCTGTCCTGCAAATACCTTCCTTCCAAAAAGTCTTTGAAAAATGACTAATGTTATGTTCCTAGACCAGTTGCAGACGTCATATTCCTCATTCTCTACATGTACCCATGATGGATTTTTCCTTCGGGCAGAATCTATGTCTTTTTCTTTATCTGCCTTTTGATGGAGTATGTTGAAAGCTCACATTATGAATAGCATAGTGGTTGAAGAAGGACTGGAGGAGCACCCAGGAGAACCACTGGAGCCACAGGTATTGTAAATACTGGGAGTCTGAACAGGGGCCAGGCATCAAGCTGCACCGGGGTCTCTCAAGGCCATATACCTGTTTTTAACTTCTGGGGGGTGCGGGGACTCACTGCCCATATGCTGGTATAGCCAAGTTTATCTTGCAGGATGCAAGTACCCCTTGCAGGATGCACCCAGGCCAGTCCTGCAGGAGCCGCCTGTGGGAGGAGGGCTGGTGGGAGATGGCTGTGCTGGGTTTCACCTGTTGGCTGCGCTCCCCTGGCTCTGGCCAGGCACAAATTCATTGTTTTCTGCCTGTTAGGGACCAGGAGCTCAGAGGATGGAGAAAGGCACATGGTGGTTAGCTATCCACCCTGGCAGAGCAGGTAATGGGCAGCAGGACGGCTGAGACCCGCCTTACCAAAACCTGAAACGCAAGAAGGGATCGCAGCCCTGTGGGTACGTACAATCTACATCTCAAGCAGCAACTGTCAGACTTATAAACCAAGTCCTGCTGTTGTGAAAATGGGTTAAATATTGGGCCAGATGAATTGATTAACTCTCAGTAAATGTTTTTAAAAGAAATTGTTGAAACTTTTTGGTAAAGCGCATGAAGCTGGCTTACCTTGTTTCTTCAACAGTGATGCACAGCTGAATTGTCTTGTTAGGGAATATCTAGTCTGAATGGTTTCATTTCAGAGACTCTTTGTTTGGCTTCTGATTTTTTAGGTCTGTCTACTGGTTTATTGAATTTTGTTATTCTTTTCATCTAATATCTGAATTGTTGACATTGGCAAGGAAAAGCAGTGGAGACAGAAAATGAGATTGCTTAGGCATGTATAAGGTGACATAGAGAGGCAAATTTTGGACTTATATTCCTGAAATATTACTTAAATATCTCATATCACACAGTGAGAGCTTTGCTCTAGGCTTAAGAGGGAACAGAATGGATTCCTGAGCACAGGGTTTCAACTAAGCTGAGCCGTTTGTGGTTCTGGATAAACTGCTGAGGAAAAGGTGGGACCACTGCTCTCCCAGGCCTTCCCTGTACCCACAACTGAGCTGGAAGCAGGCTTCTGTATTTTCACTAAAATTCGTGGTGGAAAAAATTCTGCACATGGCACATGCACAGTGGAGAGGTCTGTGGAGGAATGTCAGGGAGGCAATTCTGTAGGAGAGTGCTGCTTTTTCGGGAAATCTGTCTCAGCTGTGCCTGGGATGCTGTGGGCTGCCAAAGTGCAATGGCAGTGCAGGGGAGGTCATTTCACTTTCTGTGGAAATAGATAAAGAAATGGTGTACTTATTTGATTATTTTCTTTTTGAGCAGTACATTGGCTGTCTGAGTATGTGTTAGAGCTATATAGCCCATTCATTTTCCCTTACTGCAATACACTTTGGAAAATTAATAGAGAGCAAGTAAAGCAGCAGCTCCCAGAAAAAGACTAGAAGAAAAAAAGGGCATCCTTTAAAGCAAAACATTAATGCTAATAGTATTTGAAATATGCATTAGATGAATTTACATATTTATGTAATGTGAAAAACAAAGGATTTTTTTTGGTGAATTTTTCTTTTGGGTCTATAGTTTCTTTTGGTTTATTTTCTTTTTAACTTTCAAAATAACAGGTGCTTCTTTCTAATGGGAGCCTCTGAACAATGATAGATTTGTGAGTGTCAAAGCTTACCCCAGAATATGGAATTTCTGTTCACTTTTGCTGATTTGAATTTCTGAATGAGGGATTCTCAGTTTTCTACTTGAAATCCCCTCTTAAAATCAAGCCCTCTGTGAAATTACTTCCTTTTTATGCCCACTAGTTGTACTCAGAAGCGCATCCCAAACTATCGCAGACATAGTTAAAACAATTCAGTTTAATGACCCAGACTTTCCCCCCTTAAGAAGACGGATACTACTTGCAGGTTTATATTTTATGATATTCACATAACTTGTTTTTAACTTGAGAGTGCCCACTTACAAAAATCCTGTATCTTATTCACTAGTGATTTTGTTCCATTGTGCAGTGTCATTTTCCTCTTTCTTCCTTCTTTTCGACCCCCTTTTCCCTTCTCCTTCCTCTTTCTTTTCTTTGTTCTACATTCTTTTTATATTTTGTATAGATTTCCCTCTCCTCTGACACTTTTACCATTTTAAAGCATAAAATAGGGCCTCTCTTCTCTTTCTGCAGCTGCGACCCCATCCCCTGCTGTACCAAATTGACACTTCTGTGAGCAGCGGCTCTAGTCAGTCACTCGAAGGCTGCTGCTTTCACAAGTGTTGATTTAGTGCAGCGGGGGATGATGTGCCAGCTGTAAAACTCAGACAAAAATAATAATAATAAAACCACCCTATGAAAAGTCTTATAATAAGAGGGGAAAATAAAGGGGGATGGGGAGAAAAGGTGGGAAGGAGAGGAGGGTAGGAAGGAGCCAGGCTGGGGGGAAAGGGGAGCAGGTGGGAGGTGGTGGGGTACCTGGCTGCCCAAGGGGCAGCGGGATGGGTGGGAGAGCGGCCCATGAGCTTCTCCTCCTCCTCTTCCTCCCCACTCTTGCGGATTACAAGAAACTCCTGTGACTGACAGGGCAGAGAGGCACCACCTCAGCGCACTGAGGTTTTGTGTTTCTACCAAACTGGGAAGTTATTTGGGGATAAAATCCTCATGGCAGGGGGTAGAGGATTTAAAATATGACTAAGGAAGTCAGGAGGGGGCACCTGTGCTCTAGATTTGCTTAATATTTGCAAATGCAACTTTTGGACAACAAGACATTTGATATTTTCATTTTAAGTCACATATTGTAAGGTCCATGGGTGCACAGGCTGACTTTTTTAGAAATATACAAGTAGTGTGTTGTTATTTAAAGCACATAAGCGGGGAGTTCCTTCTAAACTAGCCCTGATTTGCCCTCAATAATATTCGTAGAGGAAATAGTATAAAACTTATTCACGTCAAAGTATTTAGTAAGAAATTGTATTTCTGCTGTAGAACTAATAGATTCCTTGAAGCTTCTGATGGGCTAACATTTTTCTAATGCAGTCTCCAAGTGCTTGGAGTAATGTCTGTTCATCCCTACTGATTTGTTCTTACGAAGTTCCTCAGGTGTTTTCATAAGGGAAGCAAGGTCCTGACTTTCCATTCACTCATGGGTTGTGTGGCAGAGACCATGTCTGCAGAGATGCCAGGGTGGCCACGGTGATGTGCTGATGTAGCACCTCTGCGCGGCAGGAGGTCTGTACCCTCCACCAGTGCTGCTGGGCAGCATCGGGCTGCACAGTGGTGGCTTCACTGTGGTGGGAATGTCCTCTGCTGTGCAGGACAGCAGCTCATCCAGCCTTCCTTAACGCCTCGCTGCTGCATAAAAGGCAGACCCTACTGGATTGAGAAAGGCACTCAACATACTTCTTAACATCTGTTGCTGCTGGAGAAGCCCTTCAGCAGTCACCAAAAAAAAAGACAAACAACCGTTTTAATTCAAAATGGAATGGTCCTAAAGTTCTGTTTTAGTAAGAAAAAGTTGAAAAAAAGCATTGTAGGTTATATTTACTGATTACTACTTTTATTTTCATTCTCAGTCACTGACTCAGAAAATCAATTATTTCCACGGGCCTAATATTTAACTATCCATCAGTGATTTGGAGCAGTGAATGAAAGACACTACGTGCTAAATAATAATATTGGTAGCGACGTAAATGTATGATAAGGCAGGACGATTTCAAGATGGATATGCAGAACATAATTCAGAGTATACTTCCCAAAGTAAGTTCAGCATCTTTTTTTATTGTATTCAAGTCAATATGACAAACTGTAATATTCGTTAACACTGTTCACAGTGTCATGTGGGGTAAACTAAATAGGTTTTAGTGCAGGAAGATGTGTGGTTTTGACCAGTGATCAAGATAGTAGCTCTGAACTAATGTAGCCTGTCCTTGTCAGTGGAAACATGAAAGGCGCTAATACATGCATAACAAACGTTATTGTTTGTTTAAATTTTATTATACGTGACATTTGCCAGGTTTGTGTGGAGAGTGTGGAAATTTCCAAAGACTCTTGGGAAGACCTTTTCTTATAAGTGTTTTTTTTTTTTTTTTTTTAGACCATAGGTTTGGATTGTCTTTAAATTAATGGGAAATAAGGATAAAAATTAAGCATGTGCTTGAAAACTGGTGGATTGAGGTCATATTTGGCAGGTCTTGGGAAAAATTTCCATTGTCTGAAAAACATCTGCTTTTCAGCGTTGAGAGATGCTTTGTAATAGGCTTTCACAATGATCACCTTTGTAATCTTGTTGTTCATCATATTAATTGAAGAAGCTCCTTTCTGATAACCTTTGGCTGTTCGGGATGTTCCCAAAGCATCAAAGGCTGAAGAAACTTAGAAAGAGAAAAGACATACTAGATCATACAGTCCATTTTTCTGCCAATGTAGGATTATTTCATAGAGAACATTTTCTAGTGTTATGTCAACTTTAGTTTTTAAAATCCCAAGTGAAAGCTTCCATATCTCTCCTTGGGAGACTATTTCACAGGCTAATACATCTCGCTGTCAGGAAGATTTTCCCGATACTCTATTGAGCTTAAGCTTTTTCTTTCCATTATTTCTAGTTATATCCTTCTCCCTTGATGGCTTTTCACACTTCAAATACTTATAGATTATTATATTTTTCCCTTAGGAACTTGTTCTTGAAACTTTCTTCAGTTTATCAATATCTTTTTGGTTTTGAAAAACCCACCTAAAACCTTCTAGGCTGAGAACTAGTTACTATCAAACCACACTACAGTCAGATGCTCACCACAGCGTTTTCTTCAGGTCCTTTTTCTCGGCATTCAAACAACATAGGAGATTCTAGCTAAGAGAAAGCTGATAAGTAGAATATTTTCATCAGTGATTTGAGAAAGGTCCCTTTCCTTTCTTTCTTTCTTTCTTTTTTTTGCTGCGCAGCTTTTATGGCCGTTGTGAATGAGGACCTCTGGCTGCTAACTGGTTCTTAATCTCCCACCTCTTGGTGCTCTGCTCCACAGAAAGCCTACATCTTCTTAGTCTTTGTAGTTCTACAGCTCACACAAAATTTACTTCATTCTTAAGTGCAACTGTTGTGGTCAGGGCTCAGGATATTCCCAGGGAAACGGAAGGCAAGAGAAGGAGGGTGATGCTCGGTTCCAGTTCGAGGTCTGGTTTGAAAGTCCTGGGTTCAATTTTCGTTCCTTATTTAGGACAAACTAAAATATATCCATGCAAGCAAATGCAGAGAGCTGTAACTAGTTCTCAGGTGGACTGACTAGTGTGAACCAGTCCCATGTTTGCATAGGTCAGGGTTGTGGAAGCGGGGCCAGCCTGGGCCAGCTCCGAGTGCAGGCAAGCCAGTGTGCTACTGGCACTGCGAGACAGGCTCTGCCTCTCTGCGCATGCTTCCCCTGCCACAGAAGGGAAGCATTAGCAGTCTCCCGCTGCATGCGGATGGATACTGGTGCTATATAGATCATATACTGTAGGCAGCTGGAAAAATTTGCTTTCTTTTTAATGCAACTTATATTGTTATTATTACTGATGAGTGTTAGTTCTGTCTTGCAGAAAAGGGAAAGAAATGGAAATGGCTTACATGGTTTTCAATTATCATTGCTAGCTTGGTTTTCTAAGGAAATGCTGTCTGTCTGTCAACCTTCTCTAATTACTTTTGAACACAATGCACACTTTCACAGTTGAAGCTAGTGGTGGTAGAGGTCCTGAAGATACCATCATCCCACAGGGGCCCTGTGTCATGGCTTTGAAATCAGCCAGGGCACCTTTGGGTGTCCTGGCTGGAAAGCATGGTGTACACCTGAGGGCATCATGGCTAGGTAGCACTGGAGCAGCCCAGGAAGGTTTTGGAGAGACAGTGTGGGGAAGGAGGGCATGGTAGGGAGTTTGGGCACTTGTGGGTGAGTCACAACGCAGAAAGTAGTGTTTTTCTGCTCAAAGAACTTGAGCCTTTCCCAAAGATTTCTTCACACTGTTGGACACCCAGTGCTTGTCTAGTTGTTCTCCTAGAATCAATAGTTAAACTCACATTGATTTCTGCTGACACACAGTGCTTAGGATTCCGTTTGTACTGCTGAACTTGAGATCTCCACGTTTCGCAGAGGTTTACCTGCCGCAGCCATCTGCTGCCTTCTGGAGTTTGGAGCACAGAGTTTCCCCGAGACGCGTGTGGGGGTAGAAATGCAGCTCTGGGTACCCTTGTGGCCTTTGTAGGTGCTACTACCTATCAGGCTACTGTTTCTCCATCCATTTCACAGGGAATGCCTGTACCTGGTGTTCTTACTCCTACATCTGCGTGTCTCAGAATGGCTGCTTTCTGCTATCCCTTTCTTTTTGACTATTCCAAAGCATTTTCCCTACATCTTTTAGCTGACATTTGCCAAAAATAATTTGCCTAAGAGAACTTTTATTTTATTCCTTTTTGTGTGTCTAATTTCTAGACACTGTTACGTAAAGAAGCTTTACTTATGCTTTCAATATTTTCCAGATTCACACCTTCCACAGCTCTTGACAATGAGATTTACTGCCTAATACAGACAATTCAGTGCCTTTATTTCTATATTTAATCTTAAAGACATTACTTTCAACTGTATTTCTAAAACAGGTATAAAGAACAATGTTTACTAGCAATTTTCCCTTAGCTTCTTTTCGTGGAATAAAAAGAGTAATGATATTGCACTTATGCTGACTACTCTGCCTGACTGATTCACAGGGTATTTGCTCTTAACATGTTGTAAGAGTTAAAAAAAAAAAAAAAAAAAGTGTCAAACTTTTTTTGGCACCCAGCTACAGTAGATCCTGTTAGAAGAAACATATGGCCTCACACTAACAGTGTTAAAGCACTGCTAAAGTATTGCATGCATGACATTGACAAATTTCCTCCAGGCTTTTTGTTTTCTGTGCTATTAAGCATTCAAAGTCCAGTATTTCATTACCACTGATGATACGGAGAGCCTTATTGACATTCTATCCATCTGTTCATAACATGCATTATTAAATGTGAAGCAACTAGTAGGTAGGAGTGCACTTGCCAGCTGTACAATGAATTCTCAGCAGTTTGGTGCCCTCTATAAATTTTCCAGTATTCTGCTAGTTTCTCAACATAATTTGCAATGGGGATATTTTATTCTTTTTTTTGGTACTGCACATTGTACAGAGAAAAGTTGCTTCAAAAGAATTTTCTATTTTGTTATCCTTAATGTGCAATCTTTAGATAGAGTTTCAAAAAGCCCAGGAGTCTTTTAACATACAAGGACTGTCTCTGATATCAGATCCCACTAACCACAGTTTCGCGGGTTTTATTCTCCTACAAGCAAATCTGTTGCATTACCTACGAACAGGACAATGGGGCCCCAATGAGTCACCCTATTCATATATTTTTGGAACCCAGAGGAATTGGTTTGACTATTTACAGAATATAACAGTTGGTAGTTGAATGTTTTATTTTCATTCCCAGTTGGTACAATATGTTCACAGATGATGCTAATGGCTTGCCCATTTGATATCACATATGGTCCACTATTTGGGTCTCCTAAAGCTTTCTTTTGTGGTCAGGCTGCTTTAAAACTCTCATATATTTAGGTTTTTTCTGTCTGCTGGAAGATGACTATGAAACTCTGAAACTTGGCAGCTGTAGACAAAATCAGCAATTCTGTTGATAGAGTCAAAGAATTTGGGTCAAAATGTCTGAGAAAGAATATTTTTTTATATAAAATTGAATATAAACAAACGATCATGTGAAATTACAAAAGAAATGTCCTTTTGTCTTTCCTGGTCTTTGAAGCTGTGATTGATTTACCCTCCAGTGTTTCAGCACCATTGAGTGTCATCAGGACTACTTTCAGTGGGTGTTCAGTTGCATTGGAAAACAATTTATGCAGAAATTTGTATTGCTCAAATCATTATTTGTATTTTTATTTGGATATTACTTTTCTGGTAATGTTCTACGAAAGGAGAAGACCTGAAAAAACAAAGTAATTTTTCCTTTGGTTTCTAGAATAAGAGCATAGGAAAAGTGAACTAAAACAACGTGAGAGCAAAAATTAAAATGACAAGCCTGTCTGAAGTTCTTACCCTATGATACATAAGTGTTTATACTGACTCTAAAACATAACTGATAAAGCCACAATCTCATAAAAAGATTATTTCCAAAACTATTGCATTACCCTCTGAGAGCTGAAATTCTCATTTATTCATAGGAGTAGATCATAATAGCTCTAATTCCCTGAGAAGTGGGCATTGTATGATAATTGAGCAGGCTAGTACATTAATTGTCCTCCACTTCACCTCTAGATGTTTAACTCCTTATCTAGTCAACCAGCAAACAGTAATACTCACTTATTTGTGCCTTACTGTTCAAATAATTTTTCTAACTGGGTAATTTATTTGAAATAAAGCAGAATAAGTGTATTCATGTGGAAGGGATATTGAAATCATGTTAGATTAACATATTAAATGCCATTTGTTGGTAGGATAGGGGTTTTATGGTTGTATTTTTCAGCCGTACAACTTTAGCTGAATAACAGAGATGTGATTTTGCATGCAGGAGTATTTCTCTAATTAATTGGACAGATTTAGCAGTTCTTACCGCATGGCTATTGCTTTCTTATGGCCTCTCTGTTGTCTCTTACTTGATGCTCGTGTAGGAGAGCAGGTAAGCGCATGTTGGAAGTGGTATGTGCCTGCGATGTCTGGCTGCTGTCTCTGGACTGAATGAGGCAACTGGTGGAAAGAGGGGGGCTCTGTCTTGTTTCGTTTGAGATGAAAATGTGCATGTTGCTGGTTGAGAGTCAGCCCCTGGAAGCAGATTGAAATGGAGCTGAAGTAGGAGGCTTTTTCAAGTGAGTAAAGTCAGTATTCATCCTGGAGCACTACAGAGGAAACTAACATTTTCTCTTCGGGGGGCGGGAACCCCAACAAAACCCGATGGTTTTGCAAGATAAGTAAAATTCTGCCCTCTACTATAAGCAGTCTCAGGGAAGCTCATGCTATGCAAGTTCACGTACATTGAAATGTTTTAAAAAAGACTGAGGAGATCAAATTATTCATGAACAATCTTAGAAAAGGCCTGGGGTACCTGATGATGTGGTACAAAGCCTTTGTTAGGCAGGACTTGGTTGAAATTTGGAGAGCTGACAGTACATAAGAGAGCTTTAGAAGTTAGCAACGTGTTGTCTCGCAATTTGTTAGATAGAAATGGAAGATTATGCAGGAAGAATTTGGGTACGTTGGACACAATTTAGATGATGTTCAGGAAAGGACGTATTTCTCATAACTAGCAGAACTAAGTGTTAAGAACTAAAAGAAATACTGTTGAAACATTATTTATCTTAAATAAGTCACAAGCCCACAAGCCTCCAGGAGCAGTAACGTGTGCTTTGGCTTGTGGTTGTCTAGAAAAACCTGTGTTCACAATGCAAAAGAGGTCATAACTTGGGCATCCTATGTACATGAGCATGTCCCCAGGGGTCCATACACATAATATTTGGGGTGGCCAAGCCTGGTTTGAGGGCACTGTGGTAGCCTTGGCATGGTGCTGTGGCTGTGCCAGCAGCACTTATACACAGCTAACTATGGAAGAGCAGGAGGGTAGTGTGGCAGCTGCCTTACTGCTCGTCATGGAGATGGTGTGTCTTGTGCCTTCTCTGACACCATGCCACCATCTCTGGAGGCAATCACAGTATGTCTCCGGTGTGCTGGACAGTCTCTCCTCCTCTGTTGCGTTGGCTCTGACCTCACTGCAACCTTGGGGCAATTGCTACAAAAGGCAGGATGCTCATGCATAGGTGGGTTTTGCACTGTATTGTCCATGCCAAGGGGATCCTGTTAGAAAGAACAGTTACACTGACTATGGTTTCTGACTAATGGGACACAAATCTAGTGGTGAGTGCTTAATAACATTCACTCTTAAGATTCTGAAGCAGCTGAGGACCTGTGATGTTAACGTTGACACCAAACCTACGTGGGTTGCCAAACCTATGATGGAAAACCGTGACTGAGAAGAAACCTCTTGCCTCTGTTAGTGGCATAGGCTTGGATAGTAAATCTGAACCCATATTTTGTGAGAGAGAAAGTGGGAGATCAATTTGGTATTGTTTTACAGTGCATTTATAAATTATGCTTTTTGCTTCCATACAAGTTTGTTCTACCCAATTAATAATCAAGTCACTCTGCTTCAGGCAGGCTCCTCTGTATAAGAAGTCAGAGTTATCCTCACCATTAAACCACTGGTATTTTGGATCACTCCTCAAGCATTATATCTCATTTCAAAATCCACACAGTTAATCTCACTTTATGAGAAGGAAAGTTTTGCTGATCTATTTTTATTTATGGCTGTGCAATACAGGCTTTGCAGTGCTATACAACCAATTTTAGGAGCTTATGCAAGGACAAGATAATTTCTGACTGGTACCTGGAGAATGATGAGTTTTCTGAGGGAATTTTTTTATTCTCATTTGTTAATAATTAATTATTATTATTTTTATTTTACCACTCAAAACATGTTAGTGCTCCAGCAGAAGCCTCTTCCTGTGGTATTTCCCTTATCTCTGGGAACATGCAGCAGTGGTGAGTGGCAGTGCTAGGCACTGCCATGCCTTTGGGGGCTCCTTCCAAGCACAGTAGCTGCCAAAAACCCTGAGCCCCAACACTGATGCTTCTGCAGGCAGCTTGTGCTTCCTGTACCTCCTCAGCTCCGTGGCTGTTATCCACCTCAGGCCAATGCTGAAGATATAGGTCAGACCCCTCAAACAACCGCCAAAATACTGACCCTCCTCTCTGCCCAATAAATTCTTTCCTTCCCAAAGCAACAAGATCTTTGCAGCTCTCCACTAAATATACTTTCTCCTTGTTTCACCAGAGGAATGACCTGAGGCCAGGGCTTGCTGAGGAAGAGAAGACCGTTTGCTCAGCTGCCATTGGCTGTGGCAGGTGAGGGATGGGATGGACTTGATGAAGGCAGACCCATCTTGGGAAACGGTTGATTAGAAAAATAGCATCAAGTTGTAGTTTATCAGCTCTAGATATATTTTGAAGAGTCCTCTCCTGAATGGGATTAAATTACATATAGTGTTAATGCAGAGTCTTCTGCAACAATGTAAATGAGTTGTTAACGTGGCGCTTCATTGCAATAATAATTCAAAGCTACTAGCAGGCTTGATGGGTCTGCAATAAATGTTTTATTATTTAGGAAAAATATACTCTACAAGTTGCAATGTGCCATGCTCATTCATGCTGTAAATCAACAAAGATCAGCAGACTGAATAGGAAAATGAAAAGCTTATTTAGGAACTGACACAAGCTTTCAGATGAGCAGGGATGGCTGAAGTTAACGGCATTCATTTTTCTTTGCTTGTCACAGTTGCCACTTGAATTTCACTGCTAAAGATTGTGGGTAGTTTTGCTTTATGAAATTATATCTACAGAAACAGTATTTGCATTTATATAGGCTTAGTTATAATAAAGTTAAACCTAACACACCCCCTTGCCTCCACAAACAAACAAACCGACCAGCCAACCAGAAACCTCAAAGTTAAAATAATATTTATCTCTCAGTTTTCGTAGATCTGAATAGGATTCAGCTAAATGGTTCCCACTGGCTGCTTTAAAGGCCCCAGTCTGGTGATCAGGTGATGCAGGAGTGCAGAGCTAAGGCCACCCCTCCAACTTCGACTCTCCTGTGAGGCTACCTCAGTCCTCAAACGGATAAAACCAGAGTTTTCTTTTAAAATGTGCTCAATGAGTGGTGAGTGAAGGCACACATTGGGTGGAAGGGGTAGGATACTGGGAATTAATGTGTTCCTCATGGCATGGTGATGAAGTACCTGAAATTGACTCCTCTACCATCCTCTCTTGTCTCCCCCCAATGCGTGAAGACCCTCGTTTGAAGTTTGCAGCATGGAAAACCCCTTGTCATGGGTCTCCAAAAGGAAGAGCTGCTTTGTGCATGACAATTCAGCTGGACCTGACAATGAGGATGGTGACAAGGAGGAGGAGGATGTGTCTGGACCAGGGTGGGACAGAGCAGAGTCTGCCCTGACGAGTGTGTGCAAGCCTGTGACCATAACACCATCCTGAGAAAGCTGCCTATGGATGGAGGACACAGAAGGAGAAAAGCCATCAGGTCTCTGTTCAGGTTTCTGCCCACTGGTGTGTGTGCATTTGAATGTGTATTTGCATGGACGTGAATATTCATGTGTGCACATATACATAAACAAAGTGATTTTTGGTTCTGTGTAGTCATCTGTGGATTGTTTCCTGTTTGGTAGGTGCATGTGTCTGCCAGTGAACGAATGTTTTCACGATGCTCTTGGTTGTGGATTTCATTAGCCAGCTACAAGATTCACTGACCATCTCAAATATCCATTTTCAGTAGGTCAGTTTGCATCATTTAAATATACCACGATTTTGTTGTGGTGCCCTACGTGCCTGTAGGAGAGGAGCCTAATCTTGTAGCCAGCAAAACTGCCTCTGCGCTGGGAAGGCTGCTGAGACTAGAGCTTGCAAATGATGAAAATACAACAGTTTTGCTGCAGGGGGCTGTTCCACTGACTGGGTCTTGACCCTGGTGTTGGGCTGTTCAGATGGCATCTCTGGTGTAAGCATCCTGTGGCTGGAAGCAATCTCCTTGAGGCGGGTTTTCTGCACTCCAGTGAGTGATCCTGTGCTGGATATGTTCCTCCAGCCCCCGGGAGTACTGGCGAGGCCCAGCTGATGATGCTGGCTGCTGCTGTGGCACCATGAATTCCTGTGGCTGGGCAAAGCTGAGGCTGGGCATTGTGTCCTGCTGAGGAGGCTTCAGGAGCGTTACCCTGAATTTTCTCACTTTGTTGAGTTTTAAAACCTGCACTTTAACTTTTCAACCACAGAAATACTTTAAGGATATATGTGATGTGTGAGAATCCCTTGGAAGCGATATGTTATGTTCCCTGAACTATTTGACTTACTTTGTCAACCACGAAAGTGAAATGACTTTTCCCCTTTGGAAATGTAATAATAAGTGCTTTATTTATGAGAATAGTATCTGCAAAAAAATTACTTTGGAGAGCTGTCTTAGACTTCCTTCAAATAGAATTATCTGAAGCTTTTGTCATCATGATAATTTAAAAAAGGCAAACATAAGTCAAAGACTAAAAAAAGTCACTGAGATAGTCCATCAATAGTGTAGATTTTGATTTTGTTTCACAGAAAAATAAGTTTTGCTTCTTGAGCCAGCCATTTATATGCTAAGGAAAGTCCAATTAAGATGACTGAATTGTAAGTGTCGTAAAATAGAGAAGGCAAAGGACATTTAATTATAGCTGTGCTGCCAGGCACCAATATAACAAAAGAAAAAATGTTCACCTACACAAAATACTGCCTAATACATTTGGTGTAATAAAGACACAATATACGGTCTAAACACACACTTCTAAACAGTTCAAAAAGCTCTATCTTCTGATTTTCATGAAGCTGTTTTCCAATTATCAACACAGTTTAAGAAAAAGTAGTATTTTTTTTTTTAATATTGAGACCTTCAACTTTGTTCAAAGGTTGAAGAAAAAGCATCATGCATTAAGACAAAAATGTTGCCTAAGAAAATGGATTCGTGACCCAGAAGAATGTATAATTGATGCGTGTGGTTGTCTGGATGGTGGAATGACAATAGCAACCATTAGAGATGAGAGCTGGAACTAGTCAGGCGGTGAGGCAGGATGTATTTTATAGGTCATCTGGGCTCCATTCAGATCTACAGGTTGCTATTCCTTCTCCATACTTGAAAGCATTTAATGGATTATTATAAAAGGAAAAGGATGGTATGCAATAATGGTTTAAATTGAAGCTCTGTATATATATCACCACTGTGTGACTTCTAAACGAATGCTTCATTTTTAAAATTTTCCCATGGCATACTTGAAAGTTTGCCAAAGCATCAAGGAATTAAAACAATGAATTGACCAGAAACACAAGTAAAGGACACCAAATAGTACAGTAGAAACAGGTTTTCTCCTTCATGGCGTGGACAATAATAAATAAGAAAGATTCACCAAAAAAGATTTTTCCAAAGCTGCTGTCTGTCCTCTTCAAGGCAGATTGAGCTGGTTTTATTCTGTGTGGTTTCATAATATTAAATTAAGAAAAAAGAAAACTTTGGAAAGAGGCTTAACCATCAAACGATCAAAACCAAAAGCACGTAATACTGAAGTCAAATTCAGAATCCCTGCTTGCCTGGAAAATGCTTCTTTCGTATCAAAATTGATACGAGTTAAAGGGTGGAGAATCTTTTCTGCTTTGTTTCACATGAACATAAAAGTTTTATTCCTGCTTTTAATGGGTAGTATTTTACAAATGTAATGGAACATAATTTTACCAGGTTTCCCTAAGGGAAAGTCATGGCATGATTACACAGGCAGTCCCATCTCATTTAGTATAATGCTTACAATATACATGCAAATATACTTAGGGAACTCAAGTTAGAGGTAGATTGAATGGCATTCAGATAATCATAGAGAAGTGTAGACTCTGAAGAAAGTTTTGCAGGAGCAATATGCATTGAATGACTGGTGCCTTGCAGCTACACATGCCCTCGAGTCACGTTTCTCTGGGATGCAGAAGATTCAAGCTGTGCCAGGCAGAAGTACCTGCCATGCTTACATTTGGCGGTTCAGGCTGGACATCTTAGCTTGGCGCCATTTCAAGGCCCCTTGACGGCGTATCCCAGCGAGCGGTGAGAGAGATGGATTGAGGAGCTGGGAACCCTTGTGGCTTGCAGTGTCCCCCACAGCAGGGACAGCCTGGAGAAGGAGCCATCCCCTTACAGGCAGAGCTCTTGCACCATCCCTTGGGATAACCAGCTGCAGGGTGGTGAGACGCAGATGGGCTCCATGGGCATGGAAGGAGGTTCAAGCCAGGACAGAGAGAGGGGCAGGGTGACAGAGTCCGGAGTTTGAGGCTGACAGACTTTGCTCTCCAAACTCCTCGCACAGGGAATTTTTCAGCTAGGGATTAAATAGATCTTTAAGTTATAAGTAATAAAGTAATGATTTAAAACAATGCAGTGCAAACTGCAATTCCGGCACATTGCATGTAGAAGGCATGTAAAAATCTGTGTTATAAGCTAGTATGAAAGGTCTTACATTGTGGGAGCTGTAGGGGTGCTCCTTCTGGGGTGGCTTGTGCATTGATGAAGGAGAGGCCTGCAAGAAAAATAATCTGCATCTTCTATTTTCTTGTAGGGGATGATTGAGCAATTTTAAAACATTCTGCTTGCACGTGTGAGTGTAGCATATTCCCTAGTTCATGAACAATACATAGTCTTTTGGTTCCAATTTAATTCTTTTTGCTGAATTCATGCCAGACTCTCTTCTCAGATCTGGCTCTCATTTCACCTGAATGTAGATCAGCATACCATTGCAGAGATCAGAGAAACTATCCCAACTTTTTGTTGGTGAAGTGGTGTTAAAAGCCTAGTCTACGTGAATGTAGTCTTGACACTGGTTACTTGGAGATGTATGAAGGAGGCAATCGTAACCCGCCTGGAGTCAAAGCAGCAGCAGTTTCTAGTGCTCTCCTGTGGGACCACTGGCAGCAGAGCTGCTGCCTCTGCACCAGGCACTCAGAGCTGCTGCCGTGGCTGACATCTGGATTGCAGGTGTGAGGCCAGCAGTGGGGCTGGCAGCTACCGCCCTGTTTGGGTAGGCAACTTTTCTTGTTTGTTTTGGGAAGGTCGAGGAATAACAAAGAAATAATAAAAAATGAAGTACAGAAGCTCAACATCTGTTTACGTTAGATTTCTCTTGAACTTTCCCACTGTCAGTGTTAGTAGTTCAGATCTGTAGGGAACAGCAATAGATAGATTAGTACAAAATATGCATTACAGATATATGCCTCTATCTGCTGTGGAGAAAACGGGATAAAGGCAATATTTAAAATAAAACTTCATTTTTTTTTGTATCGTGGTTGGTGCTCTCTGTTCTCTGACAGATTTGAAGCCAAACTGCTTTTTAGCGGTCAAGAGGAATATTTGTTTAATACGTTTTTGCTTTTTTTCTTTGGATTTCTATTTACCACATCTCAATTACTGGCCAATATTCAGGAACGTGAATTGTATCAGTTTCCTTTTAGTCAAGTGTAAAATTTATCATTCAGTTAAACTAACACCTGAGACAGTATCAGACTGAGAAAGTGTTTGCTTTGACTTGCTTATTAGTTAGCATTTCATCTGTGAGCTTGGAATGGGTAAATTTCAGAGAGCATCTTATTTAACCTCTAAAAGCTTATCCTCTGTTCAGTGACAAGGGGTACCCCAGGGCTGTTCCTGCCCAGTTGAGGCTTCTAGAGGACATAGTTGCCAGATTTTTTCCATCACAGCCTCGTCCTATGAGCCTGACTTGTTTTTCAGTCTTTTCCTGTCTAAGGAGATGTTTTGAGATAGGGTGTAACACTGAATTCAAGTTTTGTTTCTTTGTTTGCTTTTCAAGATTAGCAACAGCTTAGTACGAAGTCTGAAGTCTGTGATCCTGCCGGGTGTCCCAGGATCTGCGCCCGCTGCTGTCGTTTTCCTCTGCAATACAAAAGGATGGTTCTGTTTCTGCTATTTGCAAAACAGCTTTAGCTGTTTTTTACAAGGCATTTCTAAACCAAGTAAACTGGCAATGTGGTTTAATATCAGCCAGGAATACATCAGGGGAGATTTTTGTTTAACTAAGGCTTGTTCCAGTTGCAAGAAAATTCAGACAAATGAAGGAAAAGTGAAGTAAGCGCACCAAACCTAGACTGCTTTAAGCTCCTCTGTGGATGATCTAATTCAAAAGGAAAACGGCCTTAGTTCATGGTACCTTAATCCTCTTTTACAGTAAAGTCAGACCATTTTGCCTCTCAGTGAGAATATCCTTGCAGGAATTTAATGCATTTTAACTTACATGCGTTATATTCACGGATTCTATTTAAAACATAGTCATGTAGTTGTGCCCTTAATCTGATACGGGTTTTATGTAACCATGTCAAGTGATAGATGAGAACTGCTTTGTAAGTTGTTCATATACATCCTGATCCCACGGGGTAACGAAGTTAATTCTTTATTTGTGAGTGCACTGCCCAGAAATATTTGGAAAGCCCTCAGTATAAGTGTTTGGCATCTGCTCGCATGCTGGGCACTGCAACGCTGTCGTGGTTTAGCTCCAGCCAGCAACAAAGGATCATGTGGCTGCTCTCTCACTCCTCTCCCTCCTGGTGGGATGAGGAGGAGAATCAGAAGAAAAAGGCAAAACTCGTGGGTTGGGATAAAGACAGTTTAACAAAACAGCAAAGGAAAGAAGAAAAACAACAACAGTAACAGTGATAAATGAACATACAGAAACCATAAATGTACAACTGCTCACCAACTGGAACACAAAATGCCCAGCCCATTCACAAGCAGTGACTCCTGCCCCCACAGCCAGCTCCCCCAGATATATACTGAGCATGCTATCAAATACCCTTTTGGCTCGTTTGGGTCAGCTGTTCCAGCTGTGTCCTGTTTAGCTTCTTGCGAAAATTAATCCTATCCCCGCCAGAACCAGGACAAACCCCAGGGACTCTTCACACCCAACTCCATATTCTAGAATTTTGGGGATGTGTCTCCACAAAAATAATTCTTGTGATGACTCTTATTTCAGTCTGTCCTCTGTGCTTTTTTGCAGGTCAAAGATAAAATGATACTAATCACTTTGGAGGAACTTTGCCAACATGGTTAGATCAGCAGAATGCCGTAAACACATCTCTCAACTTGTGTGGAGAGCTTCTATCCATACCTGATGGGAAGGAAGAGAAGAGGAAACACAGACTAGACCTTTTCCCAGCCTGTCTTTGAAACAGTTCTCTTTGAGGGAACGACATTTTTAATGCCAGACAAAAGGTAATGACCAACAGGACAAGATAGTGCTGAAGGCATGCAATGCTGCACAATGTCAGCAGAAACCAAGATTATGGAAGTTACTTCTGAGCAGATTAGAGCACCATCGAGCACCAGGGGTGTTCCACGGCAGTGAGAGTCCTTGTTGCCACTTAGCTGATTCATCTGGCCATCAAGGCAAATGGAATGGAAGATGTCATCAGCATGGTGCTTAGCTCCTGAATGGTAAGTACCAGCTGTCTCAGGACAGCATTGATGGCTTTGTGAAGCTGCTGAGGATCAGGAAGCCTCACAGCCACTTACTGGCCTTCCATAACAAATCTTAGTGTTCAGCACAAGAAAGCAGTGTTATACTCAGATGATGTTAGTTAGTCCATGGGCTGTTAGTGTGGAATGCTCCAGAAAGACTGAGTACAGTGGGTTTTTCCTCTGTGTCTAAAGAAATCCCTTACTAGAAAGCTGTGAAGGAGGATGCCGATATTCATAAACGTAGCGGGTGTGTGAGAAATGCTGAAGCGGCTGCTGTTTTCCGGGTTGCTGTTCCCAGCAGAGGGGAAGGACAGGCTGTGTAGGTAGCATTGAAAGATTTACACTGCTACGTAACTGCTACTGCTGCAGCATGTTGCCTTTTATCTAAGTTCCTCTTGTCACACAACAGGAGGTGCAGCAAGCACTAGGAGCAGATTTCCCCAGTACACCACAAGAGTAGGAATTCTTTGCAGATTGTTTAAACCCTTTTTTCTTGTTTCTGCAGCCTTGTTTGAGCAGCTTACTTCATAGTAACTTTGGCCTAAAACTAAGGACACCAATAAAGCTGTTATATAAAAGCATTATTGGTATTTGAGGAATTAAGCCTGTATTTGAGGAGCTAAAGTTTGACCTGTCTTATGTTATTTTTTTATTTCACTGGTGTTTGTGTACTGTGCCTCTTTGAGTTAATGCAAAACAACTCACGTCGGTTAAAAGTGTATGGCATTAATGAAACTGTGAGCCACATAAAAGACTAAATTGCTTTTTCTCTTTCTGTAATTGCCAGTACAATAAAAGCTGCCTTTACTGTAAAATTTTTCAGGGTTAACCCCTGCAGAGCTCCCAGCTTGATGAGGGAGAAGTGTGATTAGAGGTGTGTAGAAGGGGGAGAGCAACTGACTAATAGTAATTAGGGGTGCTCAAAGACTGTAGGCACCAGAGGGCAAAAGTCGCAACCGTGCTCCCCAGTTGCCAGATGAATTGCAGTGTAATGATTGAGGGTCAGCTCTGACCCCTCAGAACAGCTTTGCCAGCCCAGCCCTGCTTGCATCCTTTTCAGCAACCCTGCTGAACATGGCAGACAGTGACAGGAAGGGGATGGGGGGGGACAGTTTTGTCTGCAACTCAGGAGAAAAAAGGAATGGAGGTTTTATATTCTCTGTGGCCGCTGTTTTGAACAGTAGTGTAAATATTTTGGAGCGAGAGGGCAGGTGGGGCAGTCTGCTTACACCTGTGTGGGCAGAGGTTTCAACCAGCAGAACAAGGGAAAGATTTGGTGGATGTACAGTATTTCCTGTGGGATGGGTATGTCTCTATCCCAGTAATTATGCCATCCCTATATTAATCCTAAATATAAACAGATCTCCTTTTACAGAAACATCAGCAATGTGTGCTTAAGTATTAGATAATTCACTACATACCAAATGCTGGTAATGTAATACATTGCTGAAAGTTAAAAAGAGCATCCACCAAAGGTATACAGCCATTGAATTGGTTTTACGAATCTGCTTTCATTTTTAAAAAGGAATAAAAATGCTATATCTTTATAATCTGAGGGACTGTATTTGCTATAGAGATTGAAAATATTCTTTGCAGTATTCACACGGTGAAACAGTGCAAATGCAAACAAACTCTGGTAATGAATCCTTGCCCTGCTTTCAGGATCCTACATGATTTGTTCTGTTTTATTGTTCATTTTTTTTCTTTTCTTCCTATTAGAACAGAAAATAATTTTGAGAGCATAGAAAATAGTAGATTTTAAAAAAAGTCTTAAATACCATTTCATCTGGAGAAAGGTTTAGAAAGAGTAACCTGCCATGTTAGAAAAGGTTGCTAATTATCTGAATTTCATTGTGGTTTAATTAGCAGCATCTACAGTAGAACGTGGGAGGTGCTCTCTTTGTTGTTCTTGTTAGCTGTTTTAATAAATGCAGTCTGTAATTCTCTTTGAATGTATCTTATAGCTAAGGGAGTTGGGTATAGGTAGTGGTCATTCGTTATGGACACACTGTCTGTAGCAGCTGGATGCACAGAAATGCTGGAATTGTCTTAATGAGGTGACAGGTCTGAGCTGAAAGTTGCTGGGGTCAGCGGAAAGGTGGCATTTAATGTTCACCAGATCAAACAAAACAGGTTGAATCCTTACCTTAGGGGAGACTTGGTAAAGTTTCCATAATCCAAGATAATAATTTTCTTGCCTGCTCTATGTGCTTCCAAACATTTTTATTCTTCCTCAAGAGGTTGAAATGCAGAAAGCTGATAGCCAGGGTAGGTGCAGTCTGCTGAGATACGTAGTAGTTACTATTTTAGCAATTATTTCATGTTCACAAAGGTGCTCTGGGCTCTTTCTGTTTAGAAATGGTAAAGGAGTGTACTTAATGTATTTCTGCTTTGGAATGGAAGAGAGTAAAATGTGGCACTCATCTTCCATAAACAGGATTACAGACTAAAAGATATTTTGGACTTCTGGTGTCCACAATGATTTTTTGAATGTATTAGGCTAAGCAAAAAAGATAAAAAAGCTAATCTACAGATCATAAATAAATAATTTTTCACTGGTTAAATCCATGCATACGAAGCCAAAACCAAAAAAAGCTTTCTCTTAATTATTTTGATATTTTTGTGATAAGCACACAATTTAATTTATGTAGTGGTTTTGCGTAGTCTGTTTGTACTCCAGTTTACTTTTCCACAGCATGAGCATCCTGCACATAGGTACCAGTAATGTGGTAGGCTTTACCCAGTGCACCAGATGGGTCTGCGCAAATAGTGTGAGTGAGACTCAATGAGCCCTGTACACCAAAGTTAATTCCTTCCGGCAATCAAGGAGGTTCAGAAATGCCATTATCACAGGATGAATTTTTTCATTTCATAAAACCTGTCTAATCTGACATTGTGATTTTCAAAGCAGATTTACAAAGCAAACTGAAGAGAAATTCCTCATTCTAGGAGATACTAAAGAGCAGGACCCCAACAGAGAGGGGCTGGTTTATGACATTTTGCAATTTTCATTCTCCTGCTGCTAACTTTTCACTCCTGTCCCAACTATCTTTGTTTCTCTCATTGCTGTCCCGTGGGAGCGAGTGACCTCTGCATGGCTCCCCGTGCTGGGGCCACTTGCTGCTCCAGAGGTGCTAGTTGTCCTTTCCTCTCATGTCATCTAATTGATAACACAATAACTTCATCCCAGAGCATATCTTCCCAACATGCTTTTACTGCAGTTTGCAACCTCTGTTTCAGACCTAAAGAATGGCTTATTTGCTTGTGTATTTTTTTCCCCAACTCTAATAGTTGGTCTCATAATAACTCTAATAGGTCTCATAAAAGATATTACCTCTCCCCATAAACCTTGGCTCTCTAGCCTGCATATGTGTTCCTTGGGGGCAGCAAGCGAGAAAACAACCTCCTCAAGCCTGGAGTTTCCTTGTAAGAGCAAATTGTAGCCATTGAATTATAGATTTAACTATTAAACTACTTCTCTGACCCCTTTCCACCAAATTTGAATACGCATTGGACTTGAGAATGGAAGCAGAAGTCCCATCAGGGAAGAACGTGAGAGTTTTGGCCATATTTTAGTGGGAGGCTACAAGGGGCATAGGAGTGCTGTTCAGAGGCAGGAACCCCAACACCAGCTGGGGCAGAAGTTCCATTGTGGTGGTGCCAGCTATGCCCCAGAGAGGCTGGAGGCATACAGGGGACGGGGACAGTTCGTGCAGTGTTGGTGCCCAGCCCTTACTCCAGTGTGTCACCTGCAGGCGGATGGGGGCAGAGAGGATTAGGGCAGGACCATGCCCATGGCTGTCCCCAGGGTCACAATTTGAGAAGTGTGGCTTTGCCTTTTTATACATGTTTTTGCATTTGTGTTTATTGTGGAGTATGGGGCACCCGCCACACCTGTGTTCATGGGCATGAGTTGCTCGTGGGAAGTTGGCTGTGGTATCATTTGCAAAGCTCTTCGCCTATGGGTGGAAATACTCATGGGGGTTTTCCCCTTGCATAAGTGGCATTGACTATTTCTGTCTAGTCAGCCTTGCCAGGTGAAAAATCCTTAAGCTGTTTCTTAAACCAGACAATAAAATATGATGCAGCAAACCAAAACAGTAGGTCTGACCACATGCTAGGGCAACCTTCTAGGTCATTCAAAGCAGTCAGACCTTATCATACTGAAACTGATGGTTTGCAAAATGCTTAATCCACTTATATTTTTAGGAAGCGGCTTCATCAACTGGTTGCTTTTAACTTCTGACAAGAGATTGATGTAAGAGATTGGAAAAGTTTATGACTCATGCAGGTACTTGCTTCACTCACTTGTAATTTCTAGTGCAAATGAGTAAGTCAGCCTGCATTCAGCTGAGGAAGAAACGGCAGTGTGCAAAGTAGAGTAGATTAATTAAACTGGCCGTTCTTGTTAACTCTTTCTGGTAATATAAAAGCTAGTAACGATGCATAAGATTACAAGGTGACAAGATAAAAGAATATAACGCATCATTATCTCTCATTGCCCCCATGTAATGTTATGGGACAGTCTAGACTCATACTTAGTTAATTCAAAACATAATTAGACATTTATATAAATAAGTGTCCATTATGCTAAGAAGTATTAAAACATAGTTACAAACATTCTCCTTCAAGTCACCAGCCAGCTGCACAATGTAGTTTGGACAGTTACTTTTTGGTGGACAGTTTTCTTTGTAGGTTTTCTAGAAATATTTTTGGAGTATGTGGTGTTGCCTGATGCAAGGGGGTGAGCAGTCAGCCCCCAGCAGCGCAGCACAGTCCCCACCTCCCTGTGCAAGGGGCAATCCTGACACCTAGCTCTGCTGTTGCTATTTAACATCTCGTCCTATTTATGTCTGTCATGTAAAATTCATGAGTATGTTCCTAATTCCCTAAGTTTGCTGATTGGCACTTCTCACAGAGATATTTCTTGTCACCTGAAGCTGATGAGAAAAGCTGATTTAGGGCACTGAGGAAATCCTGTCCTTGGTCCCAGCTGCAGTGAGGATGCTCTGCGTCCAGCTGGCACTGTGCGCCTTTGCTCATGCTGGCCCCTTTGAACTGTGGGGTGAAACAGGTATGGTGGGGCTGAATTTCATACCTATTGATCACAGGGAATGAGAAAAAAAATGTAAAGGAAGGTGTCACTGGTACAAGATGACCCCCTAGCTCGGAGCTGGGCAGTTTTGCTGTCTCAGCCCCTTGCTGTGGGGCCCTGAGCTTTTTGGTGTTTGTGGGATGCATCTGGGCTGCCGGTCCTCTGTGTATCAGTATTGAAACAACGCTTTCCAGCCTTCCTCCTCCTGGGGTTGGCACGGCAGCTCCCTACTCGGCATTCTGCACTGCCAGGGCTGGGAGGGTTGAGCAGGTTCAGTGCCAGGTCTGGGTGGAGTTGGCAGGGGGGCACAGCCAGGCCCCCACCCCAGCCTGGCTGGACTGGGGAGCAGGGCCTTGCATCAAGTGTCATCCTGGGCATCCTGCTTTGTATCACTGGGCAGCTCAAGCTTCTGTTTCTGCTGTGAGATGCACTTTGTTCTTCTCCCTGAGCCCTGCCACTGCCTGCGCCGGGGCTGTCACAAGCACCTGGTCCAACCGTCACTTACGGATGGCTTTGCCCCCTTGGAGGATGTGCTACGAAGTAGTGCAGGATGTGACTAAAAGCTCAGAAATCAGCTTTTTTAAAGCGAAGTGTTCTGCCGTTGCCCAGGCAGTGGCTAACTAGTTGTAGGCAGTGCTACATGCAGGCAGGCACTTTCTGGGGTGTAATGCTAAATTTCATCTGCTCAGGGTCTGCAAATTTTAAATATGGGAAACCTCTCAGATGAAGAAAGATCTTGGTGCGACACAGTCCCCAGAAGGGTGAAGGGTGTTTGTGGGGAGCCGAGGAAAGCCTTGCTATGTGATCAGGCTGGGTGTAAAAGCCAGTGGCTGGCAGGCGGCGGTTGCTGGTAGGGAGATCAGGTGCGGAGCAGAAATAGCAGCCAGGATCAATACATCACATGGCTTAGCTGGCAGCGCCGGCCAAAGCAAGCCAATATTTAAGCTGTGATGGACAAACAGCAGGGCCCGAGACAAAGGGAGGAGTAGGAACGCGTGGCGATGGGGAGGCGGTGAGTGGGAGACAGCAGCAGAGAGCAGCATGGAGCCGCGCTGGTGTGGCCGGCGAGTGCCCCGTGGCCAGGCCTGTGAGGAAGCACCTGCGGTGGGCAATAGCAATAGCAGTATGGTTTTTCTGTGCTGGGCGCTCTGCTAAGCACCTTTCATCACTTGGCAGTCCGTTAGTGAGGATCCTCGTTTTGACTCGCAGCGTGCAGGGTGGCATTGCATTTCTGTGAAGTGTGTGTTAATCGCTGCACTGCAAACTTGCCATTCCCACCACCCAGGGCAAGGGCAGCGTGCGTGCCACAAGGTTTATGATAGAGCTACCTCACGCCTCTTTGACGTCTGCTTTTGTTTGGATGCATCGTGCTGCTGATCTACTTTCTTGGGTTTTAACCTAACTGAAGGAAAGCCTTCAAGCGCTGCTTAGAAAGAATAAAAGGATAGTTGTACTTTAGGGAACAAAAATGATCTCTTCTGGCATTGCGCTGTTATAGCAAATGCGTGCGTGTGATTTATCCTAATTACAAAAATATGACAGACATAAGCCAGAGAAATGTCTGTAAATGACACAATCTGGTCCTGTCTTTGTTTATCACTGTCATAATGCATTGCTGGCCTCCTAAAATTATTAGCTTTTGTTACTTGCTATCAGCCACAGGCTCATGGAATTAAAAGGTGTGCAATAGCAAAACAGAATGTGAGCATTTCAGTGTGGGATCAGCATTTCACTTAGTTATGCTCAATCCTTCTTTATTGCTTTTTTTTTGATTCATTTTCTGTCTGTTTGTTTAGCGAGCAGGACACAATTTTTCTAGCCTGTAGCTGAAATGCAGAAATCTGGATTGGCGATCGGAATTTTCCCCTTCTTCGAATGAATTAAAGGGTTATCTGCTACATAAGGCCACCTCTATCAAATTAACACCGGTCATTTCCCCATGTGTGTTGAGTAAGTTTTCAGATCAAACCAGACCTCTGAAGGGATATACACTGGTGCATTAAAGAAAGATGCTGCGATATTCTGTATCAAAAAGGTTAAACTCACCAGATTCTATGTAAACACTCATTTTACCCCAGCTAACCTGTAAAGATTTCATTTTGCTTCATTTATCTTCTCCCTTACCCTATGCTAAACCATCCCCAGCTTCGATGAAAGAATCATGTCTCCATTCATTTCCTATCTTGCTGAATTGCCTTCGCATTTCCTATCATCTGCACATAATCCTATTCTCTCCATTATTGTCTTAATACCAAGTACAGCACAAGATAATGGATAGGCACTGTAATAACAGTGTGGCCTGTAGGAGCCCCTCGAGGGAAATATCTTTGACGCTAGTAGAATATTAATGCATCCCAGGTCCCTGATCTTCCTCTTTCACTTCATCTCCTGTTTTCTAAACTACATAATGACTTTCATATACATGACAAAAGCATTAGAACAGAAAAAGACTCATTGATGAGCAGCAGGGCTGTGTGATATTAAGAAGCACTATTCTCAGTTCTTTGTACAATTTTTGACCACCATCAGAGACAGTGTATGCAGGTAATTTCTGATTTGAATAGATACAGGCATAAAGAAGCATTATCGTACTCTGTTAATCCAAATGCCCATCACAGGCACTGCATGAAAATAAATTAAAATGTAATTCTTCAATAATGCATCTGTCTACAGGACGATTTTCAGCAGATTAAAAACAAACAACTTGATATCACTTAGAAAGGCTAGTGGATTGTTTTTGAGAAGCTTAATCATCAGCAGATTATGAATGGAACAGTAAATCAAAGCAGGGTATGTTAAACAATGTAGATTGTGTTGTAGCGGCAATTTACTGTACATAATTTTTTAATAAAAGGGAAAAATTGATTTTTGTGAGCGTAAACATTGAATCCTGTGAGAATTTAGCTGCTATTATTGAAAGGGGGAACGTTAAAAATGCTATTCTTGTCATGTCAGAGCAATAACCTTTCATTCCTCTTAGAAGAAACGGAAATTTGCTCCCTTTAGGGCTGCCTTTAAGCATAACTCCTTTTGTCATCTTTCTTTCCTTTTTTGACAAACTCCATCTCTTTTATTGGATTTTGCTAATGTATTCCTGATTCATTCACCCCAAAACCAGAGTGCGCACCCCAGTGAAGGGCAGCAACCCCCAAACTTTCCTTTTGTGCCGGAAGGATCTTGCCAAACTCACACTGTGGGCTCTCGCTTTTAAAACATGGAGATGTGCCGGCAGACACCTCTCGCTGCTCGTCTTCAAGGTCTGGTTTTAACTGTTCCTGGGTCTGGGTTTCGAGTGAAACCACAGGTCAGGCGCCCCGCAGCAGCCCTGCCTCTCCCTCACTGCTGCCAGCTGCCGCAGGAACAGAGCAGCTACTGACCATCAATCATTATAGATAATATCTGAGGAGAAAGGGAGAAATGATTTCAAATCAAGGGAACCGAGTTAGGAGCAGGAGGCGAGCAGCAGTCTGGTGCTGGCAGCGTGCTGGAGAGGAGAAAGACTAAAGTCTGGGAGAACCAAGGGTGAGAGCTAATACATAAAAGTCCTGATGGAAGGTGCTTTTGAGATTAAAAAAAATCAAAAAAGTGCTTGAAAATTAATTGCATGTTAAAGCAAAGATTTAGAAAATCCTCACAAAATGCGCTGGTATCCTGTGCATTGAGTGTGGCTGTTTTCCCTTGTTTCCTGCTAAGTAAACGCTAAAAAGTGTCTTCCAACTTTAGTGCTCAATCCTGACCCAGGCTGGCGGGGGGCTCCAGGGAGTCCCAGGAAATGTCAGGGCGAGTGACTGAAGCCATACTAAAAGAAATGTGTCCCAAGAGGAAAAGAGGAGACAGTCTGTCTATTCCTGGGCCTACTTTTGTTTTATTTATGCTCTAATTTTATTTTCAGATAATTCATTTGATTGATTTCACTGCTTTTAATGTTATTGCTTCTGTTTTGAACTCATGCGGTACTGTGAAATAGTCTAATATTGAATTATGCTGCTTCTGTATTTTAAACTGTGCTCAGCAGGGTAGAAAAAAAAAATACATGGGAATCTAAGAGACATTGCACCATACATCAGAAAGCTGAAGTTGTCCCTTTGAAACCTGGTAAAAACTATGTTAGCAAGTTCTGTTGCTATCATTATAAATGCAATGCCTTTTCTTTCACATGTGTTTACTTGCCAAGAGAAAAAATGACATCCTGTGTGACACTGGTAGTGTGGGATCCCAGTTTATGAGACTGTAAACAAGAAGAGGTGAGAAAGAACTCAGTTCGTTACTTTGAGAATTCACTTAAAAATTGTTATGGTCTAAATTTAGGTCTGGAATCAAAATATTAAGTTGTTTTTTTCACTTCCTCTTCAAAACCAAGTCTGGCGGATGGCTTCTGTTACTCTTCCATTGCTGTCCTAAAACAGGGAGAGAAACTAATTTAAAATCACATTCTAAAAAACAGACCTCCCAAAGTCTTCTGCAGGCTCCTCACCAGGATTCGGGGGCTGCGACCCTGGGGCAGCCGCGCTCCCCGGTCTCTGGGAAGGTCCCTGTGAGCCTGACAAACCAAAGTCCAGTTTATGTGCAGAGGCCCTTTACTGCTTTGCTTGTATTTATTGCCATTACTGTGTCTGTCGCACTGCCACCATGTTTGGTGTAATGCAGCAGGGTAGGAATTGTTATTAACACAGTGACAATAGGAAAATCGAAGACCCCTAGCAAAGGCTTGTGGGCCTGTGGTGCTGGTTTTGCAGGGACTCAGAGCAGGAGGCAAGCAGCTTTCCCTCTGTGGAGACAAAAAAACAGGCCTGGGAAAAAGGAAATAATGCCGATACTGGAAGCCCAAGGACATCATCGTCCCAGTCCTCAAAAGAGCTGTATCTTGCACCTTGGATCAACTTTATCAAATGAAGAAAGACATTGAAGAAAGGTAAAGATGGGTGTATTTGTTTTCAGGCTTGGTCACAGGTGAAGCTAGGACAAGCCAGGCAGGACAGGAGGTTGCAGCAGTCGGGAATTTATCCAGGGGCGTGAGTGCCATTTCAGAGCGTGCGACTGGGGCTATGAGTTGGGTGGTCATCGCTTGGGAGGTTGTTGAACTGTGTTTAAAGAAGAATACACGCTGTCTTCCAAGGGGTTGAATGAACAGATTTCAATTAACCCCCCTATTTCCAAATGCGTTTCCTACCATGTGTATTAATTAGGTCCCTGCGATCTGTTCCACTGTCAGGTTGTAAGGCTGAGGGTGGAGGGTTTTTAACTGCTTGCAGTTACTGTCTTCTGCTTGTGGGGCCTTTTGTCGGAGGAAAGTGCACCATATGCACCTTTTGGAAACCCCCGCTTCACTTGGCTCCTCTTCGTTGTTTCTGACTTACTAAACACTGCTAATTATTGCTAGTTGTTTTCCTGTTACTTATAATCACCTTCAGGTTTTTGATCAGGGAAAAAGTACTGTCTTTGTAGGGGTGACTTTGATGTTTTTGGTACACTGTGTTCTTCCTGTAACCTCCGGAATACAGCAAAATGATGTTTTAAACTGTCTTCTAACAATTAAGGTCAATTTTATCATTCAAATACAGTTTTATGACACAAGATGAACTCTGCTTATGACCCTTTTGTCATATTTCGTTAAGAAAAAAGATTCTGAATTATATAGTTGAACTTTCACGTTTATTTTAAATATTATACCTTGTTTTACAGCTTGTTATGCCTTTTTAAAAAAAGTATATTCCTAGCAAGAAATCTAAATAAATTATCATAAGCCATTTTCTATACTCTATATAGCCGTTTTTCTACTCTTAAGAAAAAAATGCCCTCCATTACGGTATCTTTGATACTATAATTTTTTATATTTTAAGAGATACTGCGCGTACTGTGTGTGAAATACACTTGAAAGGATTTTATTTGTGATAGCAATTCATGTTGTTTCTAATCTTAATCCAGGCATCACTAATTTCGTGTTTGCAAGTAAACATGATAATGAATGAGAATCCTGCTAGAATTGTAATTGGTGTCGCTCTTTTGTATTCTGGGTTTCAAATCTGTGTGTAATTGTCAGTGCCCTATAGAAATGTTAATTATCTTGAATAATCCTGTTTGCCTTGATCAGGCTCAAGCAGTCCTAATCAGTAAGAAGGTGTCACCCAAGAAAGTTAGAAAGGAATAGGGCATTAAGACGATGTAAAGAAACGGAGAGGTACAGTTGCTGCAGCCAGGTCGGGGAATGCTACGGGACTGGAGAAAAAAGGAGCATGGGTTGAAAAAACGTTGAGTGGGTTTTGTTTGGTAGAAATGGAGGAGACCACCTGAACCACTGTAATTTGAAGCAGCTGCAAGATGGAGAGCTGTGGCCACGGAATAATGTCCCCTCCCTGCCCTGGGACTTAAGGCGGTAAATGTCTATTCCTCTGCGTGTGCACAGGCATTTTGTGGTGGTGCAGAAAGGAAGAAACGTGACTGTGCTTTTGGCACGATTGCTCCTTGAGCGCCATGTTTACTTCTGGGTACGGTGATAACTAGTAGAAAGTGGTGGGCGGATGAGGAGGGTGCAGCAAGCAGGGACTGGAGGAATGAGGAGCTACACTGGCTCTGGTGGCGCTGTTCAGACAATCACATTTGCGACCGAGCGCGTTCCCATTTAACTACGCCGCTTCCTTGGGCTTATTCCTGTTGTAAGCAGAGAGAGAAGTTGCTGCAGTATTTCCCGTGGCGTTTGTTAATATCAATCAGGCTTCTTTCAGAGATGGTGATTGCAAGTAAGAGTAGGGCGGCTGCAGTGTAGTTGAGTCAGAATATTCAGACAGTGTGTGTGGGACATGTTGGTGCACCAGGCTCTGTTATCTGTAGGACATGCGACCATACGCTTGGTGAGTGGGATATGCCATCAAGTACGGTGTAGGCTCCTACTTAAAATGGCAAATCTCAGTCCAACTGCAAATTTAGAAGTCAATGTGCAAAAACTAAGCTTGTCATAGCAGTAAAAAAGAGCAGTCTGCATAAATCATACTCATCTGTGCAGAGGGAGAAGGGCACTGGGCGACCTGTTATCTCCATTACGGAGTCCTCTGGGCTTCCTTGAAGTGTAGAGGGCAGTCAGGGAATTTGGGGAATGATAAACTCTGAATATTATAACCCTCTGAAATTGTAGGGAACAGGATGCGTGCTTGAAGTTTGAATCAACATTTGTGAAACTTTGAATCAGCATGTTCATGATAACATGGACAGCAAACCCTGTACTGCGCTCAGAAAGGAAAAATTACTGCTCCAGAGCACAAAAATTGCTCTGGTTTATAATTACTTTTTTTGCATTAATGTAATTTTTTGGTTAGTTGCTGCATTAATAGAATGCTTTATTCACATCATATTCAAATTTGGACTTCAAAGGCATGGATTTTTGTAGGAATACCTTATGTAATTAAATGTAGAAAATTGTTGAATAATTTGTAATGTGTAATGATTAATTTATGGTATATCAGGCACGCTTGCCAACTAGTATTTTCCCTCTTTGTTATTGGTAGATCCTGGGTTACACAGTTTTTGTTCTTTGGGATTTATGTGTTATTCTTCATATGTTTATCATTAGCATATCCTGTATGGTACAGGTTACATATGAGTTTGCAGCCACTTTACCGTGGTGTCTCCTGCTGGATCATCCATTTTACTTGCTGGAGACAGTGCCTTGGATAGCAAAGTGGAAACAGAGCCGTTTCTAGTGAATTGAAGCAAACGGAAACTCTGCTGTGTAGCAGCGCTGGGCTTGTGTCAAGGCCTTCAGAAGGTATCTGCTGTTACCAGGGGCTCTACTTCAGTGAGCGCGTTTCTGCCGTTGCTCTATCAGCATCCCGTTTCCTCAGAAACATGGGCCCGCTTGAAAGCTCTCCCCTCAGACACCGATGCAGGAACGTTAATTACTGTTGTGACTTCTAATTTCAAAACTGGAATACCATAGTTTTCTCCTTAATGGACTTCCAGACTCTACTCTGTGGAGATTAAAGTGAATTAAAAAACATTACAAGAAAGGTTTTACGGACACCAAAATTTTGCACTCACATTAAAACTGTTCTCAAATTACTCTCCTGACTCCCTTCTGATAAAGTTTCATATTTTATTCAGAATGTGATTGATCTCATTAAAAGGTGTTAACACCTCTTTAATCCTATCATCAAATTAATCCCATTGATACTGTTAGTATCTTCGTAATGAAATATAGAGGAAAAAGGAAAAAAAAGCCTTTTCAGATTTTCAGTGCAGGTAAACTGACATACCAAACTGTACCAGCCCTCATGCTGTCAAGAGATGCCCTAAAAAAGCTCTTAGCCCTGATTATCTGCTGGAACAATGGCTGTGTCTCTTATTTTACACAGCCACAAGCGGGGTGACTCTCTGTGAAGAAACAGGACGTTCTGTGCTGCGTTCCCTTCTCAGGAACGTGAACTCTTCTCTGCCTGCATAAAGCCCTGCTGTTTACAAGCCCGAGATCCTCTTGTAAACACGCGCTTCTGCACCGTGCCCTTGAACGGCTTCAGCATTTAGCACTGTCCTATTCACAAACACCAGTACTATATCCTTGCCTCTCTCAGCACTCAGTCCCCTGCTGTTCGCACCTCTTAAAGTAAATTCTGTATTTTTATGTAAAAGCTGTGGTGTCTGACTGTAACGCGTGTACTGCTGCCCTCTCCCAAGGAATGCTTCATGTTATCATATACGGTTTTCCTGGATAATGTTTTCTTTCCTCAGAAATTCAGAATATAAATATTCACTTACAGCACATCTCCTAAATCAATGATGTACTGTCGATGGGAGTTAAGCTTTCATAAAAATACCATTGTCAGGCAAGGTTTTGTACAGCAGCTATGAACTAGATAGGGGAAAATTTGAAACTGTGGATAATTTGTTATCTACATATCCCTGATGACTGAATTGCACACCTGTAACTGAGAGCACTTCTTGTAACACTGCTTTTAATTGGGAAACTTACTGAATATAACAAAAAAATCCAAACCCAAAAAACCTTAACCATAAAAGAAGTTGAGTATAGATTTGGAAGAGGAGATATGTAAAATGCCTAATTAAGAATAAAGAAAAAACCCTGTGTTGAAGTTTCAAAACCCAAATGAGCATCGTGTGTGGAGATAAAGCATTCCCAAAGGCAAATGCTGCAAGGAAATTATTCTTGGCATTTTCTATTCATTTCCGTTACCTTGATTTTAAAATCAACTCTTCTAAAATGTATACATTTCAAGCAGTATCTGCAGCACGCTGTTATGCGTTGTGTCACATCATACCAGGGCAGGCTGTGCTTTACTCTCTTCCAGGTGACATTCTTGGCACTGTTTTAAATTGCTCCACCTAATGGAAGTGATGACTGAGAGTAGATGTTGTTCATGTCTCTCCCTCACACGTGGAGGTGATTCAAGACAACCAGCATGGCTTCACCAAGGGCAAGTCCTGCCTGACCAGCCTAGTGGCCTTCTATGATGGAGTGACTACATCAGTGGACAAGGGAAGAGCTACGGGTGTTTGTCTGGAATTCCATAAGGCCTTTGACACGATCCCCCACAACATCCTTCTCTCTAAATCGGAGAGGAATGGATTTCATGGGTAGACTGTTCAGTGGATGAGGAATTGTTTGGATGGTCACACCCGGAGGGCAGTGGCCAATGGCTTAATGTCCAGGTGCAGACTGGTGACAAGGGGTGTCTGTCGGGGGTCCGTATTGGGACCAGTACTCTTTAATATCTTCATCAGTGACACAGTGGGATCAAGTGCACCCTAAGCAAGTTTTCAGATGATGCCAAGCCGAGCGGTGTGGTTGACATTCCTGAGGGACAGGATGCCATTCAGAGGGACGTGGACCGGCTCAAGGAGTGGGCCTGTATGAACCTCATGATATTCAACAAGGCCAAGTGCAGGGTCCTGCATCTGTCTGGGACAACCCCCGGTATCAATACAGGGATGAAGGGATTGAGAGCAGCCATGCTGAGAAGGACTTGGGGATATTGGTGGACGAAAAACTGGACATGAGCCAGCAATGTGTGCTTGCAGTCCAGAAAGCCAGCGCATCCTGGGCTGCATCAAAAGAAGTGTGGCCAGCAGGTCAAGGGAGATGATCCTGGCCCTCTACTCTGCTCTGGAGAGACCCCCACCTGGAGTACTGCATCCAGCTCTGGAGTCCTCAACGCAGGAGAAATATGGACCAGTTGGGGTGGGTCCAGAGGAAAGCCATGAAGATGCTCAGAGGGATGGAGCACCTCTCCTATGAAGACAGGCTGAGAGAGTTGGGGTTGTTCAGCCTGGAGAAGAGAAGGCTCTGGGCAGACCTTATTGTGGCCTTTCAGTACTTAAAGGGGGCCTACAGGAAGGATGGGGACAACCTTTTTAGCAGGGCCTGTTGTGGTAGGACAAGCGCTAATGGTTTAAAACTAAAAGAAGGAAGATTTAGGCTACATACGAGGAAGAAATTTTTTACAATGAGGGTGGTGAGACACTGGAACAGGTTGCCCAGAGAGGTGGTAGATGCCCCCTCCCTGGAGACATTCAAGGTCAGGTTGGATGGGGCTCTGAGCAACCTGACCTGGTTGAAGATGTCCCTGCTTATTGCAGGGGGGTTGGACTAGATGACCTTTAAAGGTCCCTTCCAACCCAAACTATTCTATGATTCTTAGCTACCCACTCGTTGTCTTCTGTTGTGATTCTTTAACTTCTATGGTGTATTTTGGGCATCGCTGTTACAAAACCATCTGGTAGCTCTTGAATTTATGGAATCTGCCAGGGGGACATGTGCTGACATTCAAAAAGAGAGTAAAAGACTGTTAGCCAAAATATTCCCCCTTTTGTTTAATAGATAATGTTTGGCTTGTACTTGGCACACCAGAAAGTTCTTCTTTAGAAGTAAAAATCAAATTTAAAAGATGTCATAAAATCTTCTGTAATTGACTTGCTTTCATACGGATATTCCTACCACCAAACAGCAATCTTTGCATGCAGTAAAACCTCTGTGCTACAAATTGGTGGTGCAAACCCTAGAGTTGTGCATAAACTAAGCTGCACCTTTCTGTATGAAGGTTTTAAACACATTCCATTAGGGTTTCCAGCGGAGGGAGCCCTGCAGGACACGGCATCTCCCTGTGTGCAGGGCAGGTCTATTCTCCTCCCCTGCTGCCACTAACCCCCAGTTAACCACCAAAGGTTTCCCTTTAGTATTTGATCAGCAAACAATGAATATATTGGAAGGGTTTCCTTTTACCATGCAGAAGGCACTAATGGAAATTGTTTTGTCTAATTGCACATATATATTTACTTTATTAATTTTCTACTTCTCTTTAATGATGCGGTGAGCAAAACATGCATTTCCACATAGAAGGCCTCTAAAGACAAACCCTCCACCACTGACATCAAAATGGATTTGTCTGAGGTCTTTAATGGAACCACATGGAGAGCCTTCCCCATAGTTCTCTCTTCTGCTGGTATCTCTTATGGATACTAGGAAACAGCTGTGAAATCTCCCATTTAGCAATAAACTATTTTACAGATGTGTGATTGGTTTACTTGAGTTTTCAAAAAATTACTATAAAGCAAGTTCAGAACTTTTTAAGGTTACATAACCTAAATTAAGACTAACCTGAAATGTGTATCAAAGTGTCATGCATTACGGAGAGGTACTGTTTACAAATATCTTGTTCTAACCTACACACATACATGTACAGCAAAAGCTACAGTGAAAACTACAGTGATTTTAATGCTACTGAGGTTTTTAATATCAACCGTAAATCATTAGACAAAATCATAG
This sequence comes from Larus michahellis, assembly GCF_964199755.1. Taxonomy (NCBI): domain Eukaryota; kingdom Metazoa; phylum Chordata; class Aves; order Charadriiformes; family Laridae; genus Larus; species Larus michahellis. The sequence goes on along the minus strand of NC_133903.1, from coordinate 37,553,400 downwards.
GATCTTTTTGTTAATTCTTTCCATAGTGGTTCTTGCCAACAGAAGATGCCACTTCTGCTAAAGTGAAATGTAGTCTAAAGGCTGTTCAGGAGGTGGTGGGACAATGCTATGGGTGGACCCCGTTCCCTTTCAGAAAGCTTTAACAAGGATACAACACCTCTGGGTAAGCAATAGTCTGTGTATGATGAGACCGTGTTATTTTGTGGCCAGGTGCTGAAGGAAATCACTGCTTTCTGCTAAAAATAACAATTGAACAAATCCCTGCTGGGCACTTGGTCAAGGTGGATTTTCCCACCCTGTGCCTGCAGCAGAGCGCAACGGCCCAAAGCCTCACTTAACAGCAGCGCTGTGGGGTTCGAATGACCTGATGAATTTGGGCAGAGAAGGGATCTGTTTGGTAGCCAGAGTCTCTGTGTGCCAGTCCAGCAAGCTGGAATGAACCCTCCAAAGGACACATGTTTACAGGCTGTAGTAGGGTAACATTAACATGGGCTTTACAGCTTCTGCAGTGTCACTGACCTCCGGTAACTCATGGACTGGAGTATTATGCTACAAGCTTGTCGGTACAGTGTTAAAAGGAGGAAAGAGCAAATAATTAATCTGAAGATTATAACAAGGTCATGTTAAATGTCTTGGCAGACCGACGCTGGGTAGGATGGCCTCATGATGGGTGGGCAGAGGCAGCTGCCCTGGCACTGTGCGGGCTGGGCAGTTCTGGGGGACCACCTACGCCGTGGGGCACAGGGCCATCACCCTGCCGGCAGCTGTGAGACTGGGTTTTGCCTTTACACTGTTACCTGGTGCAGTTTGATTTGTGAACCTGATTGTGGGAAACTTAAAATATTTATTTTTAAAAAATATTTTTTAGATAGTTAATATTTTTTTTGTTTTAATATTTCTTTTGAATAGCCACTTTATTCTCCATTTGCCTTATATTTTGGTTTAAAACAGGCAGAAACCTTATCAAAGTATACTGAATACAGTGCCTTCTGCTGAGGCAGCGCTTGTGTAACTGAAGGCATGAGAAGTCTTCCTGTTCCTCAAGATTACAGAAACTTCTTTCCAGTATACCATAAGGAACAGCATGTTTGAACTCAAAATGAGCACTTTAGGGATGCTGGAGTGACACATCTGACCCTGCGTGCAGTTACAGACTTGCTATAAGTACTGGCTGGGAATTTTTGACAGATTCAATTCAGCTGCAGGTAAGCATAGCTTGAATAATGACAGAGGCTTGTGTCCTCAGCACTTAGTATTATCATTGTAAAAACAATTCTATGTATCTTTATATCTCTATAGACAAATACTTGAATTATCCATCGAATGTATTTTTAGCACTGGCAAGGTGTTATGTTTTTTTCTCCAGCTCATATGTAAAATTTTTACTGTCAAAGTTTTTTTTACTGTGCTTTATTTCTGCAGAGCCAGCAGTCAACAAGAATGATGACTCCACAGTGACTTTTTTTATAACAACTTTTTGCAATGTTGCGATATCTTGGTGCAATTAATAATTAACAAAACAAGTTAGTGGTGATCACAGTGAGAACCTAGGAGAAAACAATAAAGGGCTCCTGTTTTAATTTAAGCAATGCAAACCCATGGTTGTACCATTAGTATCTCTGGTAGATGCTAATATCTGGGTATAATGTGATAACTGCTAATGGTAGCACAGTTAACCCACATAAAAGTATTAGCTCCTGCCAACACATAACGCTTAAAACAGGCATGAAAAGGGACAAAAGTATTTTGTAGTGTGATAGTCAAAAAGGCACTTTATGGTGCACATCAATTTTATTGTACCTATTTGAGGGTACTAAAGTTAATAAAATACTATGCATTAATGTGCAGGACAGTGATCTTTACAGAAGTCAAATCTTTTGTATCAGTCTTTGCCATTTTAGGGGCAAGGGGAAAGGCAGTCTTTGTTTTACTTATAAGCATAGACACGTCAGTCTCAAAACACAGTTGATGGAGCTTTGGAAATGAGGACGTACTGGCCTGAGTAACTGGAGGAAACTCCAGCGTCCTAATAGCCTCAGGATGTGTTTGCTTTTATTTCCCCTCCAAGTAACTTGTTGGCAAATCCTACGTAGCACCAAAGGCAAAAAATACACCTTTTTTTGATTCCTGAGAGAAGCAAGATACACGATTCTTGTGACTTCTGTGGCAGGGACACCCAGTGGCCAAGAAGCTGCACCCTCCAGGTGCTGCACCCACCGACAGCAGGGAAACAAGGCTGAGGTTGTCCAGAAAGAAATACCCTTCTCCAGGACTGAATGCAATTCAAGTGCCTTTTGTGAGAGTTGCTCTGGGAGAAATGCTGTGTTGAGGCTGTCAGTGAGGCACGTTTGGGTTGCGATGGGATGTACAACACAGGATATTACCGATAGAGTTGTACAGACCACAAACCATTGGGTGCTGAGGTAGACTTGTCAGCTGAAGATGCTGCTGTCATTCCAGGATGTTGTTCAGGGCATAGAAAATATTATTTAAAACGTGCTAAAAGTAGATGGCATGCAAGTGAATTGTGATGCGTTGAGGTGAAAATGCGATAAACTACTCTTAGCCTTTGACAATACTCTGTGCCACTTGAGTTCTTGGAGAAAATGATAAGCTTCTGATAAAATAATAAGAAAAACAGAAGAAAACACAAGCCTATCTTTCATCTGTTTCCATCTCTTTAGTTCACAGAAGTGAATGTTGCACAGGAGCGAGAGGCAGAGGGTAAAGGGGGATTGAGGTGGGAAGGATTGTGATTATACTGAGAATAGGGGATATGATCAAGTAAGATAATAATCAAGATTAAAGAAGAAAGAATACTTTATATAAAGCTTAAAGGGGAAGAACTTGGTATGTTGCAAAACAAGAGAAGAATAAATAATTGTTAGTCTATAGTATTCCTCCTGGAATTATATACATATAATATAAATATAAAATAAATAAAATGTATTAGTCTTTTCAGTGGGACTGCAGCAAGACTGTTGCTAAGGGATGAGCTGCCAGAATAATAATGAAGACTGTTGCTATAAATTCTCCTAAAACGAAGAGGATATTTTTTTATTTTTAAGAGGAATTTTACTAGCGTGATATTACTGAGGAAGGTTTTTAACAGAACTGTTGTTTTAGAACAATCATTGCAGGTTAACGTAGGCATTCGAAGGCAGAATTAACAGTCATGGTGTAGCAGTTAATGTGAACCACTACCAATATTCAAGCTGATTGCTTGCAGAAATACCAGGGTAAGTAGAGAAGAATTACCAGTTTCACCTCCCCTGTTCCCAGCTGTTGGAAGGAAGACGGAATGGCAGCAGGGGAAAGCAGTGCTACAGAAAACAACAGAAAAAAGAACTTTATGAAAACGATACCAAAACATGTATAGAACCTGGAAAAACCTAAAGGGACTATTCCTGATCAATAACATCTTCAGATACAAACAGTGCAAAAGACAAAGGAATTATTCACCATCTGGGATGCAGACAAGAAGGAGGGCCTGAGGCAAATGCAGAAAAAGTTTAGGATAAATATGAAGCATAAGTCCTTAATAGTATGGTTTGCTCCTGAAGTTGTGGCTGTACTCTGTAATGTGCAATGTTTTGATAAAATGCAGAATTCACTCTTGAATGCATTTGGAAAAAAGATCATGTCACAGCAATACACTGAGGTTCTGCATCCATCCTGTGCTCAAACTCTGCTCAGAGATGTTTCTGCAGGCTAACTCTGCAGGATACTCTTCTTGCAGGGTAGGGAGGAAAGCTTACCCCTTTCCAGAGAAGAGCAGGATCAGTTTTGGGAGATGTAGTTGAGTATGGCATATTAAATGCATAGCTTAATTTTGGAATAACATGGTTTTTTATGCAGGGTTCAGGGAACATTCCTCCTGCGGTGATGGGCTTTGTGTGATGCACCTGGTGGAGGCTGTGAGACTTCTACTGGAATGTACTGGAAAGACACAGTGCTGTGTTAGAAAAAAAAGGTTAAGTATAACCTGTAAAGTATAACTTTAAAAGGTTAAGTATAACCTTAAAAGATAGACAAAATGAGTAGACAGTGAAATATAATCCTCCTTTCTTTTCCTTCTAACCTGTTAGTTTCAGTATCTTCAGAGAAATCCTTTCCTGGGCTAAGATCACTCCAGCTGTTTCACTCATACAACAAATTAGTGGTGGTGTGCATGGGGTGCAGAGTGGAAGAGACATCTAAGAATAAAAACATTCATTTGTCTAGCTAATATCAGCAAATGCTGACCCGCATCATGTCACTTTCTGTAACGTGATGTAATGCTCTGTGTTTAGAGTCACTGAACAAGGACTTGTCCTGGAGGAATCGCTCTTTTTTGCACAACGAACACAGTTAAGATGTTAGGAAAAACACTGGTCATTATTGGAAGGGTTATTTTCTGTTCCCGTTTTATATATCGCCTATTGGCGATGGAAGTCGCCACACTGCCCTTGTGTGGTGGTATGTGGAGGGGAGCAGGCAGGAGTGAGGAGGGGAGCAGCCGGTGTGCAATATGGCTTTTATCCCGTAGAGTGTCAGCCTCTGCAGTGGCTTTACAGGAGCTCTGCTTTATGTCGCAGCGTAGGGAGTTGCCAGGAGAGGGGGGCAAATGGGGGAAAACAAGGTTTGGTTTATAAAGCAGGCTCGCGCCTTGAGTGAGGAGCATCGGTGTTATATTAGTAACTATACCAGGCTTTCAGGTGCGCAAGATTTGGCTGTAGGGCTGTACATCCTCAATCGTGTCTTAAAGATTAAGGAAAGGTTCCAAAAGCCTAAACTGCCAGTCTCCCTGCATGTATTCCTGTGAGCGTCGGCTTGTGCCACGGGTTCAGGTGATGCTGTTTCTTGTTCAACACAACCATCAGCTTCTTGGAGCATCTGCCTTTTGCTCGCACCATGATTAAATCGTACAGAGAGAACACGTGTTTCTCAAATCTCCCTGCAGCCCTTTGGATATGACTGTTTTAAGTTTGACAAGGGGAGGTGAGGGTGCACATGAAAGTGCGCGGTTCTGATTTTGTTCTTTTTGGTGCTTTCATATTGAAAAGATCAATAATTTACCTCCTGACGGTTGAAACCAGAAGATTAGTTGCATTAATTTTGGAATGCTTGCATAGTGTGTGTAAGTTGAGCTTACCTTGCTGAAGTCCTGTTTGCAGCCCTGCCACGTGTTGTTGGCAGGGGAGCTACGCTGAGCTGCGCTGGCTGAACGTATGGCTTATAAAGCACTATACATGAATAAATATTGCTGGTATAACAAGAGGCAGGGAAGAGGGGAAATCATCAACAAACTGGTGGTTCAATGGGTCTAGGTGCTGTTTTGATTTAGGCTGCTCATTGGATTGGATTTTTCACCCAAGATATTTTGTTGTTGTTGTTTTTCTTCTCAAATGCGCTCTCTGCTCTTGGTTTAGCTCATCGCTTATACATAGGGCACAGAGCTTTAGGGTGATTTCCAGTGTTCTCCAAAAGGCCAGTCAGCCCTTACCCAGCTTTGTGTGATTGCCAGCGCTTCCTGTAAATGACAGGGGTGTAGAAATGCCCTGCTAATGTTCTGGTGGGGTACGTTTCCAGCTGAACCTGGAGCAAGCGTTCCTGCTTGTCCTGGGTGCCTTGCTGCAGCGGCACTGCAGTGGCTGAGGCACTTTGTGGCTCTGACCCCCTTGGCACCTGGCGGGTCCTGGCCGCCTCATGCTCCTGCCGCGCTGCCCAACGTGGGTATGTGGTTGCTGGTGCCTGCAGCTCCTCCCAGCTGGCTGCCTGGCTCTCTGCGTGTGGGTCTGGGCTCACCCAGCGGGCGCCTGGTGCTGAGGAGCATTCACTGTGGGAAGGGAGTGATGCCTGCCCAGCATCATCCTCGGGTGGTGCAGAGGTTCCTCAGATATGCATTTTGCTCCATTATCTCTTTGCAAACACTATGCCTGGTGGATATTATAGTGCCACCTAAAATGCTGCTTGCTTACATTATTCTGAAAAAATGCTGGTAATAATCACCTAGCAGCAGGCAGCGCTTCCCTCTGTGTTCAGAGGCATCAATTGCCCGCTGCAGTGCTGCTCTCGAGCTGCCTTAGGTCCATGGCGGTGCTCTCTGTGCTACCGTGAATAAATGTAATTCTCTGATCACATCTCTCATTTGTGCATTGATTTTGAACTAATGATGTGTTTGTGTGTGCATACCTAGGGAAAAAAAAAGAAAGTATTATGTGCTAGAGTTCCTCCTCCGTTTTGGATTGCATAGCTCAGGGCTGTCATGGAGGTGCCGCATGTAGCACTGCTGCTGTGCCTGGATTTTTATGAAATCCTTGGAAAGATTTAATTAAAACTTTTCTAGATTTCATCTTCTGTAGGAACTGCCTTTTATAGATTCTACCCATGGGGTATTGCTTATCCAATTTAAGGTATTTAAGTTCAGAATATTATTCTGGTGTATTTATTCTGTGGCAATCTAGACTTAATTTTTTTCCCACGCGGTTCGCCATTATGTGGAGCAGATGTAGTCCATACCCTGCAACTGCTATAAGAGATGAGACTGAAGTGAGTTTGACTCTGTTCTGTATTTTGTCAAAAGCCTGCAGGTAACTTGGCCTTGCTGTGTCTAAGTATTTCTTATAGTTCTATTAAATCACTTCCATATATATCACTGTCATTTTTCTAATTCTGTATTTAACCAAATACATTTTTCTCCTTGAGACTTTTTCCAGTTCTGGTCACTGCACTTTTATTTGGTTTGTCCGTACAAGCTATTCACTCCATCTTTATTGCTTGCTTGCTTGAAGGTCTTGCTTAGGAATTGAATATTGTGATGTTCCCAGGTGTTGCCACAAGTGTAACATGAGGGCACATCTCTCGTACCGCCATTGCACCAGCACTCAAATTCCCCAAGTTTCTCAGTGTGCAATGCACAGCTGACAATTCAGCCAAACCATGAAGTTACCCGTGCCGGTGCTGTGACGAAAACACCTGCCACTCTCCTGCGCTGGAGATCCCCTTGTCAGATTACCCACAGCTCTTTTTCCCCATACATCATCATGGTTTTGCAGCCTCCTTTGCTTCAGGGAATCTCTCACCACAAACACAATTGACTTCTCTTACTGAAAATCGAGCCACAGCAAATTTCTTACACGAGCAATTCTGTTCATCCACAAGATATGACCAGCCCTTTTCCTCAGACCCCAATCAATGCTTCTGCCTTTGACTCGCTTCTGCTTTCTACCTTACACTTATTTATTTATGCAGTCAGATTGACAGGTCATTCCTCACCCTATTCAAAGAGATCAGGTTTGCACCTCTCCTGTGCAGGATGTCTACAAAGTCAGAAGAATCTTCTTTGAATAAAATTCAGACTTTGTGTTTTTGCAGACCCTTTCCCATGCCAGAAGCTCGTAGTGCTCAGGCACCCTTGGCTTGGTCCAGCCTGTTCCTGTCTCCATCAGACTCTTCCTGCTCTTGCCAAGCCCCGGCCCCTGGTGGGCTCCGTCATCCCTGAATCTCCTTCCAGCCTTTGCAGGCAGGCGGGCAGGTCCTGGGGGGATCCAGGTGTGGGGCTGTGCCAGCTTCGAGGCATCCCTGCCCATCCTGAGGTGCGGTGTCCAGAGCGACTCCTGGTATGTATCTAATTTTGAACTTGTGTGCTTTTGAGTTGCACCGTGTGAAACCATGCAGTAGCTTCTAATGCTTACGGTATAATTTCCCCCTCTTAATTTTCATTTTCTAGCATGGCGCTAGCTCTGTATTGTTATTCATTTTATGTACCCTTTATCATATTTTTCAGTAAATCCCCAGCAGACACAAAGCAGTGGGGTGTGTTTGCAGCGCTACAGCTACCAGGGCTTGGCAAAATAGCAGTGTAAAAATCATTTGCATTAGAGCTAATAAAGACAGCTGGAATGGACCCTAAAATATGTTCAATAAACCAATAAGAGTAACTGCTGATTATACTCCTACTTTAGTAAAAGTAACTGGTTTTCATTCAATGTTTAGAGTATTGTAATTGTGTAGCGTAGTATTTTACCCGCAATTTAAATCTAATATAATGGTCAATGCCTGCCTTTAAATGCTGACAGTTTGCTAACAATTTCCAATCTCGTGCCTTATGCATTTTATTTCCTCCATATAAGGGTGAATGCCTCGCCATGTAGTTTGCTGTAACTCCTGGTAAATGCTGCTTCTTTTATTGTGACCATTATAGCTATCACTTTGGGCAATAAAGGCATGGTGGGTTTTTTTCACCCCAATTTCTATATTCCTGTATTCAAGGTTTTCCAGAAATCTTCTGGAGGATTAGAGAGATTGTACTTAGGAAAAGAATTACATGAATCAGCCAATTAGTAGAATTCATGGAATTATTTGAAAATCTAGATGCTAACTTGCTGCTGTAGATTCCCTCTCCATTTCCCCCCAGCAAGTTCAGCTTATCTATCCCATGGAAATGATTTATTGAAAACAGAAGCGTCAGACCTTGAGACAATAATATCCTACCAAATCTGCATGTCTTCAAAATATGTGCTTATTCTGAAACATGCACATATTGGCTTTCATAAAAGAACATGCCTGGTTTTTTCCTTGTTTGATGCATGCCAGCAATTTTTATAAAGAGGATAAATGATAGACATTCTTAATAATAATGACAAATAAATAACATCTCTTTCCCAAAATGCTTGACAATGCAAGGATTCTGTGCAGGATTATTATAGGCAAAAATAACAAGCAGAATTTGCCCGTACCCTGTGCCATACGTGAAACAACAAATCAGTCCATACTAAGTTCATTTAGCCATATTTTACATCTTCTAGAACTGGAATTGTGTAGCCTACAAAACAATTTATATTTTATCTGTACCATCTAATTAATTAAATGGCCCCAGAGTACCAGACTCACAAATCTCGTTAATAGCTGAATACTGAAATAAAGGCTGTTCACCCCTACTAGAATAATATTTGCATATCTCCACCTGCGATGGGTAATAAGTACCTGCCACAAATCAGAATTATGAATTTTGTACGCCTAACAAAACCGCAGGGGAAATTATACCTCAGACATTCCATAATAATTGCAGCTAAGCTGTTTAGTGCCATCCACTTATTCTGCCTGAAGTGTTTAAAGCAGCAACAGTTGTAAATGAATTCAGGCACACATTCAAGAGAAAATGTTTTAAAAAGTTTTTCTGTCTTGCCATATGTAATTATCTTTACAGAAATGTTCAGCTACAAGTTATAACATGCTCACATTTAAAATTGCAAATTAAAAAGTAAGTTCCTCTGATTAAGGAACGTTTTATAAGACCATTTTTTTAAGTTTGCTATGATAATATAGGAAGTGGCTTGGGCTGTGTTTATCCCGTTGGTCTCCCAGAATCCGTGATCCGGTCTATAAACGACCACAGCGAGGGGCCTGCTTTTGCAGTGCTTCTTTCCCCAATAACATGCGATTCCTGGGGGAGAGTTAACCGTTCAGGCTTGGACAGAAATATACTGCAATGTAGATAGTCTTTCATAGGCTGGGGAATTGGGACATTAAAGTAGGCAGCACGAGTTTCCTCCGGTTTCTTTATTTTCGTGACAGGAATGGAAACTGCGTATGGAGCAGAGCTGGGAAGGAAGAGCGGTGAGATGCTGGTGGTCCCAGCTTCTGGGTGGGAGTGTAAAGGAACGCTAACGCCTGAGTTTGCACTTTATGTAGTGGTTTGACTTCCAGAGAGTCCCAAAGCTCTTTATGATCACGGGTCCTGCTCAGTCACCCACGTTAGGAGAACTCTAGGAACTGGGCCGTCCTTTCCTTCAGGGAATACAGGATGCCATAGCAGCGCATGGTGCATGTTCCACCTCTGTCTCCAATTGAAGATATGGAGACACGGGACAGCACTTGTCCCTGTGGGATCCCTGGTCCCAGTCTGCCTCTCAGCAGGAGCTGGTGGGAGACGGGTCTTTGTTCCTGTGAACACGAGGCATTAGGCAGCAGACTGGTGACAGTCCTGCCGCCTCCTGTGATTTGAATGCATGAATTGTTATATTACAGATTTTAGAGAAGGCAACAGACCAACAAAAATAACTCCTCCTTTACCCTAGTTCTCACTGAATGCTTTGTGCTTTATGAAGAGCTAGGCTTCCCCTCTCTGCAGCAGAAGAGAACAGCTGAAACTGCAGTCTGAATGGTATTTGTGATCACTGAAATCAGCTCATCATTTTGAAGCTAGTTTTCTGATTTTGGGGACTTTTCTCTTAGTAATGCACAGCATGGGCAAACCTGGGGATGCTCGTTTAGGCTGGGGGTGGCAGCACCCCTGGAGGGAAGGGAGGCACAGGGAAACTCCATTTGCATCAGATGAGAAGGGCAGAGGCAGCCCAGAAGAGGGCCACGGGGTGGTGGGGGACAGGCCAGGGTGTCCCTGGGGAAACCGTGTCCTGGAGGGTGGCTGGCAGTTTGGGTAAGCATGCAAATACACGTGTTTTGTACAGACATCAAACTCACCTCAGGGCTAGGTTTAAGCTATTATAACGCCAGCCACTGTAGCCTTGTATCATGAGAATATAACCTCGCTCTAACGCTTGCTGCCCCTCCAGAAGAGGAGCAGGAGAAGCGAGGAGGGGATCGGTCCTGGAGAGGTGGTGGTACCCTCTGCCCAGCCCTGCCGGCGACACGCAGCCCCTGGGGAAGGAGGCACCGCGGCTCCTGTGCCTATAAACGTCCACATCTGTATGCCGCGAGGGTAGCAGTCATTTTGCCAGTGTTCTAGTAAAGGATTAAAAAATAATTAGGATTTATATATGTTCAAAAGGAAGGGGCACAGTGCAGCAAGTCACGAGGAGGTGATTAAGTCAGGTTGTCTGGCTCTGCCTAGACTGACAGCAGTGAGTCTGAGGGTTTAGGAAAATAGCTGATAGCCTATTACCATGATGAAGTGTAGCTTAAAACTACATTTTATATTTTAGAGGACTAACAGAGGAGGTCCCTACGGATTTTTTTTCATATTACATAAAACGGCTATAGAAGCTGAACCATAATCTCTCACTAACTTACACATTAGCCCAGGGCAATAAAGATGTTTTTATTGGAGGCAGATTTCATGAAAAGTTGTTCAGTTTTATCTCTGAATATTGTATTATGCTGAAGGCATTTAAGTATCCTGTTGGGACACTCTGTCCTGGAAAGCAGTTACCCTCAAAAGGACAGTGAGGTCATTGGAAAAGCTCTCCTTTCTGCCGGAGTGCCGCAGGATCCTGCCCTTTCCCCTCTGCTCATCTCCTGCTCTTTTGCCTTAGCTGCAAACAGAGGACAAGGCACAGTTTCAGACTGCGGTCCCTGCTTGCCCTCTAACTGATCCGGATGCGGCAGCCAAACATGGCTGGAAGGGAGGCCCTGGTCCTCCTGCCTGCTTCAACAGGCCTTGCCAAGTCCTCCTTCCTCGCTCCCCGCCAGTGGCGCAGCACCCTGCCTCCCTCCGGCAAGGTTGCAGGTCTGCTCTTCAGTTCACACCTCTTACCTGTGCCGTTCCCAAAAAGACCAGGCTGGCTCCCTGCCATAAGCTGCCACTTTTCCTGTATTGGCTGGAAGCAATTAAAATGCTTGCCCCGGCTCCCATCACCTTATCTTGATTTTCCACAACATCCTTTTCTCTAATCTTGACAAAGGCAGCACTAGTTACTGCTACCCACCCGGAGCGTCGTGGCAACCACCCTTTCCCTAACGGCACACACTGGCCAAGCTGCTTCTCTGTACGCATCCCTCCCTCCTAATTCCCTTGATTTCGCAGATAGCGTAACCCGCTTGTCGTCAGGCCTCTTCCACCCATCACTCGGTATCAGCCTGCGACCGTCTCTTGGCACTCGCTATCATTACAGGATGGCTGATTTTCTATCAAGCCCTTCATGCCTTCTCCTCCTAGTCCTGCGCTTTCTCTCCCTTCAGTTGGCAGCGGTGCTTCATAAATATCCATAAGCCTGGCTTCTAGCTGTGATTCAGCACTGCGTGTTTGACTCCGTGGCTTTTACGTCTGGAGGACTTCTGGCAGTTCAGAGCTCCTCTCTGCCTCTCCTGTGGTCCCTGCTCCCCCGCACACACTCCACCTCTCTCCTGGATTTCGCTGTCCCGTTTGGTTCTTGTAGGAGCTCAAATACATACAAAAGGTGGGAGAATATCCTCTCTAATGCTAAAGACGTTAAAGTCTAGACTAGACTGCTTGTGGCTAATAGCATCAGAAAATGCTCATTGTACTGCTATGTAAATGCAGCAGCGTATGGGCTCAGCAGCAGCCTTACTTGGGCTCCGTCCCCTTCCAGCCGTATTTGTGTCAGCTTGCCTCTGTCTGGAAGGCAGACGAGGAGTTCGCGTTAGTGGTTTCTTTCCATAAACTATTATGCAGAGGATAATCTCTGACTGATGAGGTCGTGCCCCGCTACCTCACAAAGAAACACATGTGTGTCTCCTAGATTTAAACCTAAGGCCATACTTGGCAATCAGTCAGCAGTTCCTCATTGATTACGACTGGCAGGGATTTTTATTATGCTTATTTTTTTATTTCCTTCATTTGTCTAAATCTACCAAATATTTCTGTTTAATCTTTCAATCTATAAAAAGTACAGATTTCATCTTATATGATGCTTTAGTATGTATGATAAAAAGATGGTTTTCCCTTTACCTTGCACTTTCCATTCATATTGTAATTTTTTGTTCAAGCTTAAGCAGTCCACATTTCATTAAAAAACCCCACACTATTCATATTTCTTTCATCCCTATAAGATGGTAAAAGCACTGTTGCTTTGATGAAATTTGGCAGGTAAGAGGATCTAGTTGAATCATCTCAAACCCCTGGAGTTTTGGGCCTCCAGCTATTATGGTAGAGCAGCTATGAGTATTCAAAAAATTGGTCCTTTGTTTGCACTGAATTTCCAAGCCATCTGTAGCACACAAAAGCCACAGCTCTCTTTATAGTTCAGAATGAATATTTAAAAGTTCAGTTTTAGATTTTTATTTGTAGCACTTCAGATCTCTCTATCCCATCTGTCTTGCGTCTCAGAGCAATTGCATTAAACTGTACTTGGCAAAGTCAGAACTTGGTCCTAGAATTGAAGGTAAACCCTGGTTCCTTTTCATATGGTACCACAGAGTACGCACATGCATGATCAGGATCTGCGCAGAAGATGGATAACATATGGTTTTATTTATTCACATGCTGTAAATTATTATTGGAATATTAACAAGCAGCTGCAAATATCAGGTCATCCAGTCTGAACCTTGCTGTATGCTCTTGTAGCGTGTCAGAAAAAAGCAAACATCTGCACGAGCGCTGCTGGCTCGGGATGGGTGTAACGTGGCGGCAGAGCGCAGCACCCTGGAGCGGCCGGCACCACCCGTCCCAGCCTGGGCTGTCCCTACGTCGGGAAGCCGTCCTTGGACCTGGGCGCTGAGCCTCCGCTTTCACAGCACGGCCGGGAAGTGACAGGTGCCCTCGGGGAACGGGAAGGTGCGAGGACACGTCGCGGTGAGAGGGGACTCGTGCTGCCTGGTGTGGAGGAGGCCAGAGCGAAAGGGGATGGAACTGCTCACTTCAGACTGTGTTGGCATATGCATTCGTGTTTGTATGTGTTTGAGGGAAAATTTAGCAAGAAACAACAGAACTGCTTTAAATTATAGGAAAATAACTCCTTGTGGTAATTTACCCTCTTAGGGTATCATCACCTGCTTGAATCAGATTCAGTATTTTGTATCTAAACCTTAGCTGTATCTATAAACAAGTATGATTTTTTTTTCTATTCTGTGTTTAATCAGATACCTGAAGTCACCTATTCTGAGCCAGGGGTATGAAAAGAGAAGCATCGTATCTTTCATAAAAAGTGAGAATCATCTACCTCTCACTAAAGCATTCTTCAGTTCTGGTAAATCATTCATCCTTCATTTTCCTCCTGTGCCCTGTCCTGAGTTGTAGTGGGATGTTTGTTAGACTCTTGAGGTGTGAGTGAATCACTGCCCTTAACGGAGCTCTTCTCTTTAATATTTTTTTATATAGAAATGTATAAATATATATGTTTATGTATATATACATATCTCCATCCTTTTCTGGAAAAAATGAGCAAAATATGTGCATTAATACATACCACTGTGAAAACCTTCACTATGTCAACAAGATCTTAAATATAACAAACGTGTTGCAGTTCACTGTGTAAAATCTGTCCTAATGGCTGTGTTGTCTTCACATGAAATGATGTGAATGAAGACTATGAACTGAGGCCCTAGGATTAACTGAAAAATTGGAGCTTGTACAACTAACATTTTTAAGAGTAAATTCTTAAGAGTCATTTATATATTGTCATCTCATCAGTTAAGCTTAGAAGGGTAAGCATTGTTCTGCTTATCGTACCTGTTTAATATAATGTTTAATATAATGAAAACCAGTTATTTTAGAATATTAGAATTTAGAATATTAGAATACAAGCAATTCTGCAGTATTTAATAGTAATTTAAAGTAGATTCTTGTAGTTATTTAGACAGATCTTTAAAGAAAGCCATATGCAAGTCTGGTAGGCATGTGTTTTCATCATTTCTCACTCAGGTCTTCCATGAGGCTAGACTCCTGCTTTTCCAAAGATAAGAATTTTATATAACATTTTAACTAACTTTCACAGTAAACCGTGCAGGTTTATATCACTTTAAAGAACAAAAGGAGTAATGAAAAAAATAGCATGTTTTTGCAGAATTGAATAAACCATGGGGAATTAACTGTTCCTTCTGGTAGCTCTGTCTCCAACATGGAGCTCCGAACCTATCTGGGAGTCATAGCAGAGCGCTTCATGGCTGCATTCCCATGAAAAGAAAGGATGTTTTTACAGTGGTGGGTTGTCTCTTTTCCTAATGAAAGGCAGCCTTACCTTCTGGCTTTGCACTTCCTTACATGTTCCCATATGAGATTTTTTCTTAGGCTTTAAAGTAATGAGCTTCTCTTTTCCACAGACCTCTGTTGTCTACAGCTAGTGCTCCCTGGAGAACAGATGGTCACAAAAGTGAACTGTGTTTCTGGGTTGCATATGGCATCCGACACTTGAGTCCATACACTGCCCGTGCAGCCGACGTCAAACAAGCAGCCCAATATAAGTAAGTATGAGAATTTGACTCCAAATGTTATTTCGATTATTTATTATTTGGGGAACTTTTGTCTGTTATCACTTAATGGGAGACTGAAAAATACAGACAAGTAAAATCGTATAATGTGCCGCCTAAAGCACGTACTGAGACCAGCTCAGTTCACGTGGCTGCAGTGGTGTCATGTGGACGAGATGCTTAGGTACCGTTTGGGGCTGGGAAGGCGACTGTGCTAGAGGTGAGGAAGGAAACATCTTGGTAAAGGCATTTATTGAGAGTAAATGGTTTCTTGTCAATAGGCATCTATTCTACAAAAGCTCCACCTCACTGTACTTTCGTATGAAAACAGGGAGTGAGCATTGATCTTCAGTTTGTAAAATCCAAGCTAGAAAGGATTTAAAGGAAAGGTGAAAAAAGAATAATTCAGCTGTTTCCTTTCCTTTAGGAAATGATTGGGGTGAAAGAAAGAAGTTATGGAGGATGGGAATGAAAGCTCTTCCAGCTGATGGCCTGAGTTAGTTTGTTAAAGGCAAAATTTGCGGTGTGTTGTTTGCTAACACAGGGCTAGCCAAGGTTAGCTGAACATCAGGTTTTTGCAAAACTCTTCAAGTCGGGGAAGTAGTCAAAAGAAAGAAAAATACCACTAATTTCCCTGTAATAAAATCTCGAAGTGGAAAACATAATGGAGCCTCAAACCAAGCCTCATGAAGGAACCACGCTCAAAACCAAAGACAACCACAAAAAAGTCCTTTTCTGGGGAGCTCTGTACCCTTTAGGCTCTAGCTGTCCTACTTTGCCCTGTTGGAAAGGCCCGAGCTCCCCAGTGAGCAGCCAGGGCTCTGGCAGCATCTGGCAGCCTTTGGTCTGGCTAATAATGCTTAGAAGTCTCTAGGGCTGCCTGTAGTCTCAGGATTTATATATATTTTTCCATTTATTCTTTTATAAAACCTTTGTGCTTTTCATAGAGGTGCGCAGCTGATCCATTGTAAATTTTTGTTCTATACGGTATTTTTAATCCTTTTGCTTTTTGTGTATAAAAAGCTGCGTATTTCCTGTATTTTGCCCATCTTTATCCTCAGCAGTGAAGCTCCTTCCACAGCAGTAAGTCAGGGGGGTGGGATGCCCTCTTCTGCCCAGCTGCAGCCTGCCCAGTTGTGCAGCAGTCCAGGCCTGTTCACCTTCTTCTGCTCTGTAATGCATTTAAATATGAAGATGGATTTGACTCTAGACCAGGATTTCTAAAAACAGGAACATGGAGTTAGGTACCAAAGTGCATCCAAAAATACTGAATGCATTGAAGTTTTGATTGGCCTCAAAAAGAGCTTCCTCACAGTCTCAGTTTCACAAGATGGTTATTTTTTAGGCATCTCAAGTATTGATTTAGAAACCTAGTTTTAGACCGCCAATCTTTTGGATCTGGCCCTGCAGTCCTATAGGTACACAGTGGGACTCTAAGTTGTAGCCTCTCTGAGCAGAAAGGTGTTGGAATAGGGCTCTTCTCATCCAAGTGTGTGTGTGCTCCCCTCTCCTGCCTCACACGCTAGGAACACGCAGACAATAGCAGTGTTTTGCAGCGAGTTCGTGCTGGCTGATGGCATAATCCAGCTCCTTCAGTGTAAATCAAAAAAGATTTTGAATATGTGCAGGTATCAAGTGCTGACAGAACAAGCATTTAAAAATACAGCAACTGTAAGATCCTAAGAGAACATCTAACCTGAATTTTTCAGTTAATCCCGCCTGTTTTGTCCTCTCCTTCAAAAAGTGAGACCTGTGGCTGGGGGATGCACAAGCTGTGGCTGCTGTGTGGCTGGGGTAAGAAAGCAAGCATGTTTCTCTGAGGGCTTTCCGAAATTGTTACCTGCGGTAATTATCCTTTTAACATGAGCAGTGTAAGCTAGGGACCAGTTTCTTTAGGATATCTAATTCTGAACTATTCAGCACGTTTTTCCTTGTCAGATATGTTGCATTTAATATCAAGCAGTGCAACCAGTTAGGATGAGAGGAGAACGATGACTACCTGCTAAATCCCAAACCCCAAGAGGTACTGGCTTTTCCTGCCCAGTCTTCAGCACCGTGGTGCTTAGAGGAGGAGAGTGATGGAGAGTGAGGCAGATGATATTTTGGCTGTTTCAGCAGCCTGGGCGTTCTCCCGCAAAGGAGGGGGCTTCCCTGCCCCCAGCCGCAGTAACCTGCTCCAGTGGAAGGGGATGGGCTGGAGTGTGGGTCCAGCTGGGCCAGGGCTACAGAACAGGGTTGAGCTCAAATGCTGTTTTTTCAGTGTTTTGTCAGGCTGGCACACACTCACTCCGAGTGTGTAATTGCACTCCCAAGCCTGGTGTGTTCTGTGCCAAGGGCTGGAAGCGAAAGAGCTAAAATAGAGAGAGCAAGGGCAAGGATGAAACCCCTCACACCAGATTATTGGTGTATTAATTGTTTTAACTATTGCAATCTGTGAATGGGCAGGACAGGTCAGAAAGTGACAGCCAGAGTTCCACACCGACGTGGTGCTGCCAGCCTGCCTGTTATCCCTGTCCTGTGTTAGAAAGTTTTAAAGGTCATCTCTGAATGAAGAGGACAAGCAGTATAGTGACAAAGAGGTAGACTTGAAGTCACAGCATTAAGGTGCAAAGTAACTAGAGGATTTTTTAATTTTTATTTTTTATCATTTTTCTCCCTGTTATAGCATGACCACCGTTTGGTGCCCTGTAGCTGCAGTTTAAATGAATATTCATGTAAATTTTGAAAAAGAATAAATGCTAGACAATGGGGGGTGGGTTGGTTGGTTGTGATTATGATTAACACTGAAAACGAGAACGTGCACCTCAAACCAAATGTGTGATTTTCATAGGCCAGTTTATGAAGTTGCAGAGAAGGAGGATGTTCAAGTATTTACTCGTTTTTGTAAACGCAAAGAGATATTAGACCACATATTCACTCAACTTCCAGAATTCCATCAGGCTGCGTGTATGCACTTGTTAGTCCTTAAACTCGTAAGATGTCATTAAAACATTCATTGACACAGCCACTGTCTACTTGAGCTAGACCTTCAACATTACTAATTCAGGTCTTCCTGCATTTGCATGCAGCACCTCACCTGCACGGCTTTAATGCTGTTCTCTGTTTTGTTCTGCTGTCAGGTATTCAGCTCTAGTGTCTTCTTCACTGAAGAATTTCTATATTACAGCTCTGAATACAATCTGTTTTGTATGCTCGTGAACTAGCTCTAGGACTTGAAAAAAAACCCTATTTTATATTCTACACTGGTTAATTTTTCATTTCTGTGGCACCTTGGTGAAAAGTAGTCAACACAGTTAACAATATACATTGTGCAACTATAAATATTTTATTGGATATATAATCTTCACAATTTACAAGTTTGATTTTTCTCTGGGAGTCTGAATAAATCTATAATTTTGACTATTTGGTGGAAACTAATTTTTTATAGTGTATTACTCTATAATCACTATGAAACGTGTGATCGGCTTTTTAATGGGAGCTATAGACATTACCTTCACTTTTTTCCTAACATTGCTAAACTCTAATAAAGCTATTTTATGGGGAGGGTAGTCTGGAGCAAGAAATATGGAGGTTTCATCTTGGGAACAGTATATAATTCATATGCTAGTAAATTATAGTGTATTCCTTCCACAAGATAACTTTAAGGAGGTTTGTAAAAACGTGTGTGTCTAAATGCTTATATATCTAGTTTATATATGAATTTGATGTACAATTGTTTGGGGTTTTTTGTGTTTTCTGGTTTATTTTGTTGGAATTAATAGATTTCTCTCTTTATGTCTAGCTTGCGGTTCCTATCCTTGGCTTAAGCCCATTGTAATAAAGGAAAAAATTCTGTTCTCTTCTGCTCCAGCACTTCCACTCTACACCTATAGTTTACGTTTCTGTTCGTGGTTTCATACACGGGAATGTAGGGCTGGAGATTGTTTGCTTTCTTTAGATATTAATAGATTAGGCTTTTACTGTCGCACACACCTAGAAACTGTACTTGATCCAGGAGACAAAAAGATAAATTACTCTGTACGCAGGGTATTGAACTCCTATCACTATATTGTGATATATTAATTCTTCTTTAATGTATTTATCCTCACTGTGTGCCTGTGAGATAGGGAGGCTAAGTCATACTTATCTCAAAGATGGGGGATTAAGCCACAAAAAACCTCTAAGCAACTTGACTAGGGCTGCACAGGATGTTTGTAGCAAAATAGTGAATGATCACAGCTCTGAGTAGTGATGTTAAGTATGGGATCACTCCCCCTCTATTCCAAGGCTTTAGCTCTTGCCTCAGAAGCTACATTTTCACTTTGCTTAAATAAAATTCCAGTTGAAATAAACCAATAGTTATAAATGCAAGTGTTGTAGTCTGCAAGCCAACCAAGGGATTTTAAATACCATGTTACTGGATATGTAATTCCCCGTCATTTTCCCTTGGTACTTTTGCTTTTTCGGAACTATTGACCAAGTCTCTTGACGGAGCACAGCAACATTAGTGCCTATTTGAATATAAAAAACATTACGAAAAGAAGATGTAGCAGCTGATGATTGTGGATGGGATTCAAGCGTGTAGAGAGAAAAATATTTTCATGTCATCCAAAGGATGAGCAAAAAAGGAGAAAATGAACAATACGTATCAGAGAAAAGTTACTCAATGTAGCTGGCTGCATTTAGCTTGGCGAATACTTTCCAGAGGGGGAAAGTGGAAGCTCAGGTGCTCAAACAGTTTTGAAATTAGGCTGGTGAATGTGTTCAGAAAACAATTTGTGATTAAAGCAAGTCTGTTCCCATTCTAATGTTTGTTTCTGTGAAAGAAGCTCATGTTTGGTAATGCATTTGTTCCAAAACTGGTAACCCAAGTATTGATGCATGTTTGCAAAATTGTGCCGTAGGTGCACAGATTAGCTCAAGGTTTAGAATTCCCTTGGGTAACAGGAACTATCAGTTGTTTCTCCCAGATGAAGATGAATGTGTTTACTGTTGACAAAATAGTCTTCTTTATTCTTGTAATGGAGAACTTTAATACTGCTTCTTTTAAATGTCATCCGCCTTCCCAATATCTTTCTTTTCCACCTTATCTGCTCTCAGAAACTCAAGACGAAGTAACCTTACTGAACACAAACAGTTCTTGAAGTTTCATTAACCTCCTCTTGCCTCTTTGTGTGCGCTTAGTGACTAGAAGATCTTTACAACCACTTTAAAAGTGATTATTGTTCTGACAGTATCCTCCGCGAGGCTTGCTGTCTTGCCATTGAACTGAACGGGCTGTGCGCAGGACATTATCTTGTGTTTTAGCTAGGAACAGTAAGCCACAGATAAAGGAATTCAATCATCTCGCTATGCTAAGTAGTACAATTTCTTTGATTTTAGACTTATGGATCTTTGTGTAAAACTCCTTCCGCGATTTCTTCTTCCTTTACTATCGCCTTTTTCGCCTCCCATCATCCTTTCCCAGTTCTTCCTTTCCCTTGTTTAAAGATATGGCTGTCACTGAGCTGCCCCTCGCTTATCATCAGCAAACTCACCTTTCAGAAAGATCTACCTTTTTGCCATGTCTGAAGTCAGTAAGAGTTAGCCTTGTCATCCTTTATGAGAGGCCCATCATTGACTATAACCCCATGGTTGACTGCTGTGTTATGCAGAACGAAGCAGGCTGCAAGGATGTCAGATGCAGTATTGAGTCTGTGCTTTGACAATTGGAAAAGACACCGAGAATGAGATTTCACAATCCCAGAAGACCTTCGAGTGATCAATGAATTCTGAGTAAGTGAACTAGTAAGTGAACTTCTGCTGGTATAAGGGCAAAATCAAATTAGATCCATCAGCTGTTTCTGTCCCGGATAGCCACTGTCGCCTAGAAATTATACAATAAAAAAGTAACTAAATCTGATGTATGAGACAGGGGATCAATGATGTGTTAGAATAAATGCAATGTAGCAGTAAATCAACCACCTAAAATACAAACCATATTCTAAAAATCTTGCCAATAAAGAGACATTTTCTATTTACAAAATTCATTAAAATTAGGACTCAGCAGACTGTTTGGGGAATAAATCTTGTTCAAAGTTCACTTAGTAAACTAGTAATGTTACGAGTCTGGGCTTTGATACACTAATACGATACAGGCTCATCACATTACAAGGCGGCATTCTGATGTGAAAACGCTTGTCTCATTATTAATAATTGACAGAGCACATGATGTTATTCACTACAGGAGCCTATTAACTGAGCACTGGCAGCAAGATACAGTTGCAGGGAATAGCCTGTCCTTAAACATAAAGCAAAAGGCATCAACTAACTCATGTAGTTTCCATTCAGTTTCCATTCCATTCCATTCTTGGGACAGTGTCCACCTGCCCCGATGGGAGTCTAGAGAACACATTCTCAAAGTTTGCACCACACCTTGGGGATTCTCCACTGTCACAAATTTTGCATGTAAGGGGGGAACTGCTGCAGTTAGGACTGAAGTGGAGCCGCTGACAATAACTAGCATTTATTAACTTGTCTTAAGGTATTGCAGAGAATGCCCACCAAGGACCACAGCTGCTTGTGCTTGGCTGTGTGCTGATGTTCACTGAGGTAGCACTTTCTTCCCCCTTTGCCTGACGTGCTGATGACAGGAGTCACGAAAGAGGCAGCTGAGTAGGATAACTATGGTTTGAGAAAGTTGAAGTCGTAATTCATCACTCAGATACGAATTATCAGCTTCACCTGTATCTTAAGTTACTATGTAGAGGGTAAGAACCAGAAAATTCCTTTTTTTTTTTTTCTTTTCCCTAAGAGAAAGAAATTGTATTCACAACTCATAGCTCTAAGGTCCTTAATTGGTTCACAATCAATCTGCAATTGTTCTTTGTTCTTCAGGGACAAAAAAGCCTAAAATATCCTGGTTTATCATTAAAATTAACAGATTTATAGAACCAGTATTTTGTAATCAGTATAGCCTGTTCTCCCAAGTGGTAGGGAATATTGATGACATGTCTGCAAAAGCAGGGTTACGTGTACCAAACCGCTGCATAGTAGCAAAGGTTCTGATATCAGTGAAATGGAGCATTCTGTGCTAGGAGGGAGCTTGGGAGGGGATGCGATCTTTTCATTTGGCGGGGGGAATGTTGTTTTCCTCTTTCAGGTTAATCTTATTTATAAACTATTAACTTTATGTCAGTTAACTGTCGAGATGAAATTTTTTCCTAATAGTAAAGCGGCAGGAGACTTGTAGACATATACTGAGTTAGAGCATCTATGGCATCTCATTATGATGTAGCAAATGGTCCCTAGATACTATAGTATATTCAGACCAAACATATTCTTCTTCACTTCTGTTCTTAATTAGCAACTAAAAGATAAATAATTTTGCTGTCATTGCAGCACAATAACAATCAGGGCAAGGCAATGCCCAGCGAGCCTTGCCCTAAATCCTGTAGCACTAAATGTTCAAACAAACAAATCCCCCCACCCCCCACTCCTTATTTTGATTTATTAACTTGAGATGAATGATTTCGCTGTCAAAGTCTGTCAGTGCCATGCAATGAAAATAAAATCGGTGGCAGTGCCCTGCGTGTGAAGCCACTCATGGTATCTAGTCTTAGACATTAGCACTGAAGCTCCAATCCTAGCCCGCTCCCCACCCCCATTCATTAGCTTTCTAAATCCTCCTGTCTTTGTAGAATCACTGCAGCAAGTTGAAAATGATATATGTAATGAAAAACCCTGTCTGCCTAGTGCAGAGAGGGTGGAGAAAAAGACTGCGCTTAGCAGTCGCTGCTGTGCTGATTCTAGCAACGATTAGCGCAGACTTTGTTAGGGAAGCTCACCAAGAGCAGAATATTAAGGCACGAAAGGGAGACTCATTGTTTCTAAAGATTTGCCTCTGCCTGGCTGGTTTTGTTTCCTCTTTCAGCGCTCTGACCAAATGCACTTAGAGCCTTCAGCGAGAAAGAAATGCAGATGTCTTTGAGGCTTTGTTGTGGTTTGGGGCTATTTTCAATATTATGCTATAAATACACCATTACCTTTTCTGTATGGGTACCTGAAGAGCAAGAAACCATACAGGTTCTGTTCCAAGTGCAGGCAAAGGCAGAGGGAATGGCACTGCGTCGTATTGTAATGCGGCTCATCTCAGTTTGTGGTGGGTGTGGGAAAATACCAACAGATAAATATTTCTGAGATTTTGTGAACTATGTACACGCAACAATATGTTATTTAACAAAGGTTTCATACTCTTCTGCATGACACACAAAAGATTTGATTTTTCAGAAGCACTGGATTTCACAGCGCTAATCTAAGTCAATGACAGTGTGGGTGTTCGGCATCTCTGATGCCAAGCTATAATTGTACTCGATAAGCCCGGGTAAGGAACCTAGATGTTTAAAAATCTTGTGCATAATAGAGGACTCAAGCACATCCTGCCTTATAATGTGAAACCAAATTTATCCATAACTATACAACAGTGGCTATTTTCTTGGTGGGAATGTAAATTTATCATAGTCCAGATGTAGCATAAGCTAACAGGCCAGCAATGCAGCGTGAGGACTTGAAGCTCTATGGCCGTCACTTCGGTTTGAATGAACCTACATACAAGCTGTTGTGGTTTGGGCACAGAAGGTTTGAGGTATTTGCATTCACGCGTGCACCACCACGCTCTTCCTTCAGGTGTATGGACAAATTTTTTTCTGTTTCTGAAGCTCTTTTGTGTCACTGGACTGTGGACTATATCTGGGAGCCAGCTGCTGTTCTTGACTGATGGACTTCATAGTCAGATTGTGTTGTTAAAGATGCTTTTTAATTGACTTGGTATTTGTCGCCCATGTAGCATATAATCCAACTGTTGTTTGTGTCCTGGTGTACCTTGAGGTGCCCATGGAGATAAAAGCTTGTTTAATGCCCAATATGCTGGAAACTTGTATTATGAAAAAGTCCTTGCCCTGAAGTGTTTTATATTTTCGACTAATGTGATGTGAAAAACAGGAGGAAGGAAAATGGAAAGCATGGGGAAGTGAAATGAGTTTCCCAAATTCTGGCAGCTGGTTTCCAGCTTGTAATCCAGTCCCTGAGCAATGAATCACACTGCCTACCAAAGGCCAATTTGTGAAGGAATGAGCTCCTACTGGGAAGCAACAGGCTAGTACATGCCTATTGACTTCCCTGCCAGATCTTCCCTGTCTTGGCTCTGTGCTGTGCTTTACTGCTCAGCACAATGTCCAAAAATGTTCACAGCATAGCTCAGAGGTAGCAACAGACTCAGAAAAAGCTGCAGATGACCCTTTTGCGTGTGTGTGTGCGTTTTGGATGCATACAATCTCCTTGGGATGGAAGAATATTAGAAACAGCTACAACTAAATTTGATTAATGTCTTTCTCAAAATCCACTTTGAAAAACAGCCTCAGGTATTAAAATGATAGACATGTAGCGCTAATCAAAATGATGCATATTCGTAGGATACCAGAACTCTGGGCTAACTGTGCTGAGTCTAGAAGTGCTTGCTTTTTCTTGTACTCCGAGGTACACTTTTACTTGGGCAATCTCAGCATCGGACTTCCTGAACGTGGTGGGCTCTGGTTAGGGTTTATGTTCAGATGTTACTGAAGAACAGACAGCTTCTCCTTTTGAACTGAGCAAATATGGAGATATTTTTAGTTTCAAGTTCTATGTCTTTTAAGCTATTGTGTTGCTTAATAGAGACTCGTTTAAAAAGATTCAGTAATAAGTGTAAGAATCCATTATCTGTGCTGTTTGCCTTCTTTCCCAATATGATTCCTTCATTGCATACATCAGATACTGAAAATTTTTTTTGAGTGAAAGCATCAAAACTGGTTTTATGCCAAATGCTCTCAAGTTCTGAATCCCGCATTCTGCGGACCGTAGGATGTGCTGCTCTGTTGTCTTTTACCTTTCTCCCCCTGACAATTTTATTTAAAAATAGCCAGTGAGAAACAGACGACAGCCTAAAAAAATGTCCACACTGTACCACGTCCCCTCCTCCAGCCCCGAGTCTCCTGTTCTAGCAAAACTCCGTTGCTTTCTCCTCTGATTCACACAAATCTACCTTCAGAATTTTTCAAACATTGCAGTGCATTAAACACTACAGCAGATGGTGCTTTTTGACGATGCCTTTCTACATGAAGCAACATTTTGTAGTGTATGCTGCATTATCAAAAAATCAAACATGTAATTATGCAAATATGTATGCCTTTATAATAATCAAGTTTTATTGTAAATGGTTGATGCACATCAATTTGATCCTGTAGTGCTGCTTTAAGTGCAGTTTAAGTGGCTTTTCAGTGTACCCAGAGGCAACACAAATGCATCTCTGGAATATTAATAAAATCCTGAATCTTTGAGACACCAACTGGTACAGCATTGCTTATACTGATTGAAACTAAATGCTAATCCTTTCCTTTATTTAAAAAAAAAAAAAAATCCCCTTTGTTATTTAAAACACTGATATTAGTGTGATATGAAGGGCCATTTTATTTTAAATTGTATTGTAATGTAGTTGTTAAAATAATGCTTAATCATACTATATTCAGATTCCACAATGTAAATTTGATGAGACAAGAATCCAATAATTTTACAGCCATGAATACAGAGACGTATGTTAATATGTCCAGTTTTTCTAATTCCGTAAATTTGTTAAGGAAATATCTGTCTTCAGGTTTCAATCCTGAATGCTCGAGCTTCCAAGCAACCGAGTCCTGAATGCTCACTGGAGATGGTTTTGCTTGTGAAATTCAATAAGCTAAATACTCACGGAAAAAAAAAAGAAATCAGCAAGGATTTTGACATCCGTAATGAAGTGTAAACTTTATTACTGATCTGATCCTGGCTTTTGTTCGTTGGTTAACTTCATTGGTCTAATGACAGCCATCTCTCCGAATGCACACATACACATTCTGCTGCGGTTCGAGTTAGCAGATGGGCTGTGGATACAGATAAACCGAGACTGTAAATTATGTTTTGCCTGTTTGTTCCTCCTGTTCCAAAAGGCAGGGCACAAAAGGAGGAGACTGCATTGCTCGTGGAGTCAAGGCAGTAGCCAGACCGTGTCCCCCTCACCAGTTCCGACGGGCTGGGTGTTTATGTTTTGGGGTTGTTATACACGGAGGCTCTGTTAACTTGAACCCCGATTGAGAAGGTAAAGAGATGGGCGCGCTTCCGTCCCTGCGCTGCCCGGGCTTTCCCCAAAACTAGTTCGTGAAGCTTTATAAGCTGGGCTTTTGCTCTGTAAAGTTCCTGACTTCATTTTGGATCCCTGTTTTCAATTTACTTTCCTCACCATCCCCCTCCCCACCCCCCCACCCCCCCCGCTATTTTTGTTTCACGCCCCTAGTTCCTGCCTCTCTGCTCTTTGTCCTTCCTCTGCCTCCTTTCACCGCTGTTTTTTAGCTTCCTCTCTGTGTTTGTGTGTTATCCCCCTCCACTTTTCCCCCTCACAGATTTTGCCTCCTCTGTCAGCCTTCTGCTCCTCAGACTTTTTTCCAAATGTTTCTCTCAGTTTCCCCATTTGGCTCCTTAGTCCTTCCACACCCGTGTATTTCCTCGCTCCTGTTCTGCTTTCCACATTCCCCTTCCAGGTTTTACTCTGTCTGACTTCTGTGTTTATCTTTTTTATTTTCTCCCTGCTTTTCTCAATTCAGATTAGTTTTAAATATTGCAGGAAAAGCTGCTCTTGTGAAATTCCGACCAGATTGCTCTGGGAGCAGCTGCTGTCCTGCCGTTTCCAATTCCGAGTCAAACCCGAGCCTAGAGGATAGGAGGTCCCTAAAGGATCAAAACTCAGCTTCAGAATACTACCCGAAATACTGGCAAGTGGAACATGAATATAAAACCGCAGCCGATAGTATCTGAAACCTCTTCCCACAGTTTTGACATGCTCTAGTGTTTTAAGGGTGGTGTTTGTTTTTTTCCTGAAGGGAGGGATTTCTCCCTCCTTATTTAGCATTCTTGTGACACTGAAGCAGGGAGGAGGTATGCATCTTGAGAAGGCACTAGAAGGCACTAAAATTTGCAGTACAATTTTGCTTATTTTCTTAACATATAAAACCACATAAACACTAATTTTTTAAAAGCTATTGCAAGAAAATTCTGGGTCAATAAACCGCTTTCTCTCACTGAGAGAGCAGGTTACTTACAGTAAGTAACGAGAGACGCTGAAAAACAACTGAGAGATTTTTCTGAACTGAAAAAAGCTCTTCGGGAACTTCAAATTAACAGAAGCGTTTTCATAAAATTATAAAAATGAAATTCATGAAGAAACAAATTTGTAAAAGTAAATGACTATTGCCTTCAGGTGTTGCAACTTTATTCTCACGTATGCAAACCTGAAAGTAAAATCGATTAACAACAAAAATGAAACTTGCTGATTTGCCACTTTTATCAGCTGTGAATGCAGTGAATTTGTTTTGGTTTTCTTTTACACTTTATTTTGTCTCATTCTCTTAGATTACATTTATAGTAAAGTTACTTGGTTTTTAGAAAAATGCACCTTCTAACCAATAGCAGCCCTTTAAATATAAATCCTCTATATCTGTAGCACTGAACCAAAGAAGCTGCCTGAGTTAACTTATTTGATTATTCACAGAAGGAAACCATCCAGATTTTTGAAGCTCAGTGAGCAAATGGTTTTTATAAAAGTTCCATAAATCTGTTTATATATGAAAAATCTATAAGTACTATTACTTTTTGATTGCATTTAATATTCAGAAACCAAACAATACCCTGCTCTGCTTCTGATTTTTATTTCGGTTGCATGGCGTTTCAAGCTCAATTTAAACACAATAATAACAAAGTGTACATACAATGCCTTGATTTCATTTGCAAAGCCATCTAGACAACCACACGCTTCGGGAGGTTTTTTTTTCCTAAAGGTTCTATGTCAGGGAACGATTCAGACATACTTTGCTGGAGTCCTATATGGGGCAAAACCTTAATTATAAGATCAAGGTATTTTAATGTGATTTTGCACTGTTTAAAAAAAGAAATAGAGACCAAACTATAATTTCATAAATGACAGTATAAAATATATTACTGAAGATCTGTAGATTTGTAAGAAAAATGTAAAAAAATCTAAAAAAATCTTCTTAATGAGTAAGGTTTGAGAGACATCTATGTTTACAAAATATTAAATGATAGGCAAGATTCTGTCTTTAAAGAAAAGTTTGAAACTTGTGGTCAATTACTAGAGTATTTCATAAGGTGTTTGACTTTCTAGGCTGCATTGGTCACATAACAGTGAATAAACCATGAAGAAAAGAAAGCTCAGTAATTGCCTGGTGTTTTGTTCTATGTGTGCAAACATCTGATTACTGGTGTGGCTAGCAATTTGACAGAAATTCTCATGCAAGCAAAGGAGCTTGGTTCAGGCACAAGTGATTTCATTTCTAGCCTATATTCAGCAGTGTAGAGACAGTGCGTACCTCTTGGTTTACTTTCAAATGTGTTTCCAGACTTCATCCTCTATTCTACCTACTCTGGTGGTCTGTATTGGACTGCAGTCGCATCGCAGTTACAGATCTTGAAAACAGTGTGAACAAGGTTTTAAGGTGGTTAGAGACTGCAGAGCCAAAAGCCTTAAAACCCTTAAGAGCCACCGTTCCCTGCTTGGCTGGTGCAAAATCGGCTCTTAACTTTAGGGTGAGAGTAACTGGTATCTCTCCAGTGAATACTCCTCAACAAGCTCAGTTGCTGAATTCCTCACAAGATCTTCAAATGAATGTCCATTCTCATAATCGTTTCTTCTGGTAGGCTGAGATGCTTTAGCTCTGACCGTTTATGAATATATTTACTCTTTTGGGGATAACTTATCTGAATTCAAAGCCTAAGCTGTGTCAGTGCAGGTGTTTTTATGTGAAGGTGGCAGGCTCAATGACTGCATTGAAAATAAATCTATTATTATAATACTCTTTAGAGGAAAAAGGTAAAGATAGACACTGTTTATGTTTTATTTTTTAATGAATCCTATTAACTCCCACCCTTTACCATATCTCTCTTCCTTTAAATTTCTCCACAGAGAAATTTAAGTCTTAAATTTAACAGAGATTAGAATTAAGAGAAATGTAACTTTTCTCCATGGAGAAATTGAAGTGCAGGAATACATTGTTTTGTACTGATTACTTTTATTCTTATTTTTTATATATTATTTACAGGTGCAGCATAGCAAATATTTTGTCATTAAAATGCTCTCTATGAAAACATGAATAAAACCGTTTTTTCCCCATGCGGTTTTCTAGTAAATTTGTCTACCGTCAGAAGCCCAGGTGCAGTCGTCTGCTGCACGTTCATCTGACTTGCAGCGAAGGAAAGTTCTTGCGACATAAAGGTCTGGAGCCCTGGTCTAAGTCCCAGGTGTGAAAGCTGTCCTTGCAAGGCAGACCCAGGCTCAGGGCACTCCTCTCTCTCTCTCTAATCCTGGAGGCTCCAGCTTGGCTCAGCCACCTGTGGTATGGACAGAAGGACTTCTCCTGGACTTACGAAGTCAGTCAGCACCCTTCAGGTGGTATGGCCAGGGTTATGGCACCCTCTGGATTGGTAAAAAGGCATGAAAGAAAGCTTTTGTGAACGTTTCAACTATGCCATTGGGTTCCTCCCCCTGCCCGCTGTTTTTTCTCTCCTTTCTTCCTGGGGAGATAGTAGAGGACTGTATCTTATGATTGTTGATATCTTATATCATTGTATCTTATCAGCCGTTGCAACTGCTCCACACACCTCAACCCATAAGGAAATGAGTAAACCAAATTTATAGGAGCTAGTTAAATAGTCCTGAAACAACTTCTACTCCAGGCTGTGTTCAGGAATAAGCGTGCTTGGTTAGTAGGATATTAATCCGGCGATTTCCTCATAAGGGCGAACTTCTGAGATCTGCAATGTCCTGCTGAGAGCCATGGCTGAACTTGCCATGACATTCTGCCCACGTGGAGAAACCTGTAGCATCTGGATTTCTTTAGCTACAATTAGAGCAACGTTTTTTTCCTGGTGGCTGGTGTATTGGCTAACGGTGTAATCCAGACAAGGTTACTCCAATCACAAATGGATGGCTCTGCAGTAGGGTTCCAGGCTACTGAGGAATAGGTCTCTCTTTGCTTTTTGAAATATTACACCAAAAGTGACTTTTCTTCTCACTATAGTTCTGAAAGTATTGCAGTGACCTGTGGAACAGAATTCCTGTTTTCAGACTAGTCTGGTGTTATAAGTCTGGATTGTCTTCAGACCCTGAAATTCTGATGAAATTTCTAAATGTGTTTGTTGTTATGTTCTTAAAAAACGTAGGCTGAATTTCAAGGAAATTTCCATTGCTACTTTGTTCAGGAGGGACCTATGCTTCTGGAAAGCAGTCCTACAATGATTCTCTGTCAGACTCTCACTTTGCCTCTTCAGGTTTTAACTGTGAATTTGGCAGGAGAGTTTTTTTTGTCCTGTTTCCAAGTGAAATGAGACTTGTGCGGTTGAACTGCTTTTCTTGGCTTCTCTTTTCCAGCGCCTTCTCTCAGTTAACTGCTGAGCCAGTTGACCAATTTCAATCAAGTTTGATGGAGAGAGAGAGAGCTGTAAGAGGCATGAAGTTTAGGAAGAAAGCAGGTGCTTGAGCATGGCCAGGGGACCCAAATTAATGTTTTTACTGGGGAAATGTGACCCACAAGCCAGGAGCCAGCTCATCAGTCAGCCCCTAGACCTTGCACCAGCCTCAGCAGTGGCTGTCAACTGCCCCAGCAGAGGTCAGGGAGGGATCCTTTGGGGAACTGGCACCTCAAGGACACGGGATGGACTAGGGGACAATAGCACAGCACGGTGTTTGTCAAGGGATTTACAGTGAGATATTGCTCAGGAGCAACTTGTTAGCTTGTGCTTGGGTCTTTGCAGTGTGATGGCAGCTATGTAATATACTTTACAAGGGGACCAAAGAACATGCCTACCTTGGGGTGGCTAAGTTAGCCAGAGCTGACAATCAAACGTTACATAATTAAATTGTTTTAGCTATTAATTGTAAGTGAATGTTGTTTTTAATTGCACTTTAATAATGCCATGCCCTTTATAACCAAAATTAATGTTTTCTGTCTCTCTGTTTTTGAAGTACATGTCAGTTTAATTAAACTATTAATGGTAGACAGATTTTTAAGTACTTTATATTCTTCATTAAATTGTATCTGTTCAACAAGCATAAACAGGAAAATAGACTCAGAAGCAGATTCGCGTTCTGCCTGATAAATCATTCATCATCAGATAAGATGATGAGGCGTGCTTGTTTTTCTGTAGGCTCACAATGATAAACAAATCCACTTTTATATTATAATATTTATTGAGTTCATAGGAAAATAAACAGGACTGTTCACTTTTAATATTAACAACAGACCTGAAAGGAGTTGTTTACATTTTTGACTGGTCAGTGAATGGAAAGCAATATCTTGATGGTCTGAGGGTCAATGTTAGTTCATTTTGTCTGAGGTGCTTGTTAGCGGAATATTTCTCTGGTCTAAGACATAGTCCTTTCAGGGCCATTCAACTGCAGTAATGATGAATATTTCTACTGTTCCCGCAGTGTTTCCTAATTGTGTCTGGAAAGAATTAAAATATCTTTTGATTTGGCAGAAACGATATATTTATAAAGCAATTGTTGAGTAAGTCTCAGTCCTTGTAGGATCCATTGCATGAAGGCTAATCAAAACAATTTTTTGAAGATTGTAGAAGACAGAATTATGGCAAGGTCATTTCTTCTCTGGTGGTAAAGTCTGCAAATCCTAATGGGCTGTTAATGGGCTAACAGGCAGAAATTAGGAAACACTGCAGCAACTGCTCATGATACATTCCTGTGCATATTATACAGGCAGACAAAGATGTAACTGGTTATAATAGAGACAACAATGTCCTTCCTTTGTGTGGCAGATCAATCAATAGCCAGGCATGTGATCTTGTTCACTATTATGTTAGTAATGAAACCTTCTTGTGATGTGACAACTGTGGAATAACATTTGGTCACAAAGCTGGTGTTAACAAGCACAACTGGCACTCTGGTAATTAGACTGATTTCTGGTCTACTTTCACAGATTGTCGATAAATGCAGTAAACAACAGGCTGCTTTCTTTCAGAACAAGTTATATGAAGTTGTCATCCGTTTGGTGGTATGTACCGTACTCTCCTTCATTTTTTATCAGGCTGTGGCAAAGTGGGGATGTGCATATATTTCTTCATAAAATCATGTTCCACAATGGAAACTTTGCATGCATTGTTCAATGATCACCTTATTAACCTCATCCTTTTTTCTCTTGGAAAGAACGCTGATTTCTCAGTTACAGGTAAGCAGTTAGATGGAGATGTTCTTCCTCAAATTTCCAATATTCTGCCCTCTGATAAAGCTGTGTCTGCTACAGACTGCCATTAATATTGCTTGAGCATAAACTGAAATCGTAGAAGCCATAGATTATCCTTGGTTTTAAAGGCCAAGAATACAGATCATATATAATTGTAATATAATTTGTTACATTAAGCAAAATAACTAAATTCAGCCATGGATGTGCTAGCTAGTTTTTCCATCAGCAGTTTGGGACTGTTATGCCAACTTTCATTTGCTGTGTTTTGCTCTTCCCATAGACCTGCAATAGTGGAAAGCTGGGCTGTAGTTTCGTCTTTTCACATGCAGGAGCAAGAGCTCCTTCCCTAGGTCCCATACCTCTTCTGAGCCCATAGCCAGGCTCTTCACATTGGAAAACGTGAGTGCTGTAGTTCTGTCTCCTCTCCTTCGAAAGCGGATGAATTGAGTCAACCGAGACATGTCTGGGGGAGCTGCACAGTTTATTTTGCATTGGCTACATGGCAAAGCTTAAGCTGGAGGCACTGTACCGTGTGTAGAATCATAGAATCGTTTTAGTTGGAACAGACCTTTAAGACTACCAAGTCCAACCGTTAACCTAGCACTGACAAGTTACCACTAAACCATGTCCCTCAGCACCACGTCTACGTGTCTTAAATATCTCCAGGGATGGCGGCTCCACCACTTCCCCGGGCAGCCTTTTCTAATGCTTGACAACCCTTTCAGTG
This sequence comes from Larus michahellis, assembly GCF_964199755.1. Classification (NCBI taxonomy): domain Eukaryota; kingdom Metazoa; phylum Chordata; class Aves; order Charadriiformes; family Laridae; genus Larus; species Larus michahellis. Next base: position 37,520,295 of record NC_133903.1, on the reverse strand, counting down.
AAGAAATTTTTCCTAATATCCAATCCAGACCTTCCCTGGTGTAACTTGAGGCCATTTCCTCTTGTCCTATCCCCTGTTACTTGGGAGAAGAGACTGACCCCCACCTGGCTACAACCTTCTTTCAGGTAGTTGTAGAAAGCAATAAGGTCTCCCCTGAGCCTCCTTTCTCCAGGCTAAGCAACCCCAGTTTCTATGCTTTCTGTCCTTTCACAAGGTGCTTTCAGAAACTGGAAACAGCAGGTAGGGTCTGGTGAGTGGTAGCAGTGTCATGGTGTATGTGGGTATTGGTGCTACCTGGCACTTTGCTCAGATCTGTCTGACGCTGAAGTCCAGCTCCATGCTGATCTCAAGGATCCTTACAGGTATGATTTGACTAAGAAGGGTTTCTTTCTCATGCTGGCCCATGTTTTGACCACTTGTATAACTAAGTTAACTTTATAAGATCAAGGGAACAGAAAGCATGTCTTCATGGCTGTTATTGATGATTGCCAGATCCTAATTCCCTGTGCAATCAATGAAAAGCAATAGGGATGAGTGTTTTACAGTAGGTACCTAATTTTATGCAGGATTAAGGCAGGACGGTGCCTCATTAGCAGTCAGTGAACATAAAAAATGAATCCATGTTCATAAACCCAGCGACAGGTTTTGGACAGATTCACTCAGCAGTAGGTATCAAGAAGTAAGAAGGTATAAATGCAGAGCACTAATCTGAATGACTGGAAATGAAGACCGGAGGTGTCTGTTACTGTTCCCTTCAGAGCACACTCTGTTCTGACAAATGGCTGAGAAAGACCAAGGAGGCTCTGTAAGGCCTGTAGCTTTCTACCGCCGAAAAGTCTATGGGCTCCAAGGAAAGGAGGACTATGAAAAGTAACAGAAATGTGGGGTTTTGTCTGATAGGGCGGAACAATGTGTAGGAATGGATTAGCAAGAGGTCTGTGGGTGTAACAAACGCCATGTGCTCAGGGAAGGGTCAGGGTAAGAATCTCTTCTCTGACTTGTGGCTGGGTGAAGATGGTGGTACGATTTTGAGTGAGACCTCATAGAATCATGGAATCTTTTAGGTTGGAAAAGACCCTTGGGATCATCGAGTCCAACCATCAACTCCACTCTACAAAGTTCTCCCTTACACCATATCCCTTAACACTACGTCTAAATGAGTCTTAAACATATCCAGGCATGGTGACTCCACCACCTCCCTGGGCAGCCTATTCCAGTGTCTGACCACTCTTTCTGTGAAGAATTTTTTCCTAATGTCCAGCCTAAACCTACCCTGCTGCAGCTTGAAGCCATTCCCTCTTGTTCTAGCGCTAATTACCTGTGAGACAAGACCAGCACCAACCTCTCTACAATGGTCCTTCAAGTAGTTGTAGAGAGCGATGAGGTCTCCCCTCAGCCTCCTCTTCCTCAAACTAAACAGTCCCAGCTCCTTCAGTCGCTCCTCATAAGATTTATTCTGCAGGCCCTTCACCAGCTTCGTTGCCCTCCTCTGCACTCGCTCCAGCACCTCGATATGACCTCATGTCACACTGTCCCAAAGTGTTTGGGAAAGGACTGAAGGAGGGCTTAGGTCTGACCTCCTGCTAAAAGCAGGGTCAGCCGTGGGGCCAGACGAGGTTGCTCAGAGTTTCGTCTGGCCTGCTCTTGTGAACCTCCAAGGATGGAGACGACACAGCCTCCCTGGGACCCTGCTCCACTGCTGTTCCCCTGCCCAGAAATCACACTTAAAGTATAAATGCGTCTTTTCACCAGTTTCTTCAGTTCTGACATGATTTTGTTTGGAGCCAGTGCTTCTCAGAGCTACATATAGATTTCTATGGCTAAACCTATTGATAAAAGACTCAAATCTGCCGCTGACGCAGCGCTGAGACTGCATTCACCTGTCAATGGGAGTCCATAAGCAATGAATCTTTTTTGCTGCAAGAAGTCAGAAAATAAAGTCTTAGTTCCTAGAAGAGGCTGGGTTCAAGCACCACTAGCTGAAGTAGATAACAAGAATGATCATGGCGTGATCTGATGGTTGGTCAGAGCGCATATGAAAGCATCACATGTTTGGAGAAACAACTAATGCACTTGGAAGGTAGCTGAAGAAACGAGTCAAGGAGATGTTTTGCCATTTGTATCATTTAGGCGCTGCTGTTTGAGGAGGTTTTACCACACAAATGAGTTTGTCAAAGGATGGTAATGTAGAGTGGTTCCAGCTACGTGGCTGGAAAATCTTAGCCATAGCTGCAGGTATTTAGACCTTCCCAGTGCTCTGTCTGTAGAAAAGGTTTTCCTTAGAAAAGGAGCACAGTGTTCTCCCTTCTTAAGGGTACATTTCACATTCTAAATCGATTTCTTTGGTAAGATTGAATACATTCTAGTTCACTAGCTTTGATTTTTAACGAAATGGAAGGAACAGAGTACAGTACAGCTAGTGACAGAGAAGTTGCCTTGGCATTCTATGTTTATTTGCCATCAGTTACTTCCATATTAAATTGTTCCATTTACAAGCCAGTATAATTTTTTTTTCTAAGTGCCTGCTGCTGTGTCTAGTTGTGGAAAATGAAGCTCAGTTGTTCATGACCTGCACTGTACTTCATCACTAACCTTCAGTAAGTGTACAGGTTCTGGAATGAGAATAAAGCATCACCGGTGGTAACACAGCATGAGGCAAAGTATAATGCATATTACTGTGACACACCCGTGCTGGCATTCCCTTGCTTATTGTGACGAAAAGTTTGCTTTGTTAGCAGGCAAAATAGGTGTAGCTTAAGAGGTCAGGCTTCTCTGATTGGCATACCTCGTTCCCAGTAGCATTAATGAGTAAAATGGACATATATTGACAAGAGAGCAGACATTTGGGGAAGCAGATAAGTGCAGGAACAAGGTGACATTATTATAGTCACTTTTCTGGCCGTAACAAGTCTTGAACAGCTGTTTCATTGAACTTTTATATTCTCTAAATATAAAGATTGCATAATGTGTTTGTATTACTTAATAGCTGGCAAAAATCTAGTGAGGATGAACAGGTCTGCTCTCGACTTTTGAGAGGACAAGGTGCCAACTTCTCCCCACTCCGTTGCTTGTTAGGCCTGTCCTCAGTAAAACACCTCTTGACACCCTTCCCACACTCTTAACAGTTATCGGCCAGTTTTCGTCTTCCCTGTGGAAATCATTAGTTAAACATTCATTAAGAAGGAAGCTTTGTCACTATCTAGAAACCTCAGATTTTTTTTGTACCTTTTCAGTCTGGGTTTGAAGGCCATAGATGCATGAAAGAAGGTCGGGGGGAGAAGGATGAGGATCACTGGTTTTCTTCTGGCAATGGACAGAGGTGTTGTGACTCTTTGGGATCTCCAGCAGCCTTTCGTGTCGCAGCCCCTGCAGTCTGAACCTGCTGTCAGGGGAGATTGTCAGTGGTGGCCGGAGGGAAGGGATCAGCTCTCACTGAAATGACAAAGGTGGAAATCATTTCCCCAGTGTTTAGTTTAAGTACAGCTACTTAATTCTTGGATGTCTTCCTTCAGAGGGCCTACAGGAAAGACTGGAAGAGACTTTTTGTTGGGGAGTGAAATGATGGGACAAGGGGTTACCGTTTCAAACGGAAAGAGGGAAGATTTAGACTGGATATAAGGAAGAAATTCTTTACTGTGAGAGTGGTGAGACACTGGAACAGGTTGCCCGGAGAAGCTGTGGATGCCCCATCCCTGGAAGTGTTCAAGGCCAGGCTGGATGGGGCTTTGAGCAGCCTGCTCTGGTGGGAGGTGTCCCTGCCCATGGCAGGGGGGTGGGAACTAGATGGTCTTTAACATCCCTTCCAACTCAAACCATTCTATGATTCTGTGATTCTATCTTTCCAATTTCTCACCAAGAGTTAGATCCTGAATTTCTAACTTGACTGGATAAGGCAACTAGCCAGAAGGAATACGAGATCAGCTGAGGAAGTTTCTAAACTAGGTTTACTGGGGAGCCTCAGGTTCCTTCTGGCTTTTCAGGCAGCAGCAGTAGCCATGAACATTTATTCCCATTTCCACTTGGCAAAGAAGATTTTTTTTTCCTCCCCCCCCCGCCTCTTTTTCTTTCAGATATGGGCTTCATTACAGTTACTTCTTTTCTGTCTTTCCCAAATTCAATTACTGAAAAGCTACTTTTTGGATGCCTTTGGCTAATACTGAGTGTCCATTTAAAACAGCTAGACACAGGTATGATGTGTAACAGCTTTTTGGTTCAGGGGGAAAACTGAACCCAATCCAGCTGAACCTGAATCAGACAGTTTAATAAGTTTTTTACAAAGTTAAAAAAAAAAAAAAAACAAAAAAACCCAAAAACCCAAAAGAAAAGGTATTTTTATTCTATATCCAAAGCAAAAAGCTTAAATATTTGATGGGTTTTCCTCATTTTTTAGTAAGTATTTTTTTACAATCATAACACGTTTTCATTTCATAGCGGTAAAGTTATTTTTAGAAAAAAAACACTTTGGAATCTCACTTTGAATATGCTGAAAAATGTTTCAACATTAAAAAAAAAAATGAAATCCCTCCTGCTTTTCCAGCCAAAGCTATATCCTGGACTCAGCCCAATAGCAGGAATAGTCTCCATTCCCCTGTAACTCAGTTTGCCAGCGAAGGCAGCCCTGCGGGGTGGGGGGGCTGCGTAGCTCTGCCCGGAGATGGTGGTCAGTGCCAGACAGTGCCGTAAGCGCCGTGGGCGGTCTGCTCTGTCCTACACATGTTACTGCTGTGCTCCACAGACTCGCTAAATTGATTTCAATCATTTTCTAGGCTCACCTCAATGTGCTGCATTTGTATCTATGAAGCTTCTGTGATTACGGTCTAGGCAGAGCATGATTAAAGAAGAGGTACTTATGCCCACAGCTCCTCCAGTGATTTCATCTGAGTCTAACCTCTTTATTTAAAAATGTAGCTGTAAAGAAAAACTTAGTTAAGCATACCTAACGCGGTGGTGTCTGCATAAGTACGTAGCTAGCCTGAACCAGAGTACCAGAGAGGGATAACGGCCCCGTGTGTGTTTGTGGCGTGTTGAAGCTAAGGCTGTGCTGAGAGGAGGACTGCAACCTGAGCCTGCAGGAAGGACCACCACCACCCCTGCCCCCCAGCGAGGACCACCACCACGCTGCAGTGCCTCGCATGGGGCCAAATGCTGCTGCTCTCCTAAGCCATGGGAGGCGATCCTGCTGGCCCTTCTCCGTAGCCCCTCTGCAACTGTGACTCTTGCCTAGACACATTGCATCCTACCTTATCCTGCTGCCCAGGTGAGTTTCGTGAACTTCTGGGTAAATTCAAAGTCTGGTTACTTTTTCGGTATTTCTGCTGGGAAGATGGCTTCCTGACACATTTGAGATCCTCTGTCATTTGGAAACTTTGAGACAATTTAGTTAACGTTTTAATTTTTGTTGGATTTATAATTGTTGTCATGTGTCAAGAGGTCAGTTTAGACAGCTTGGTAACCTGGAAAAACTAGCAACAAATCCAATGAAGTGAATATCCTTTTGTTTCCTCTCCTTGTTTCAAGCCCAGAAGGAGGCCTTAAAGTTGATGAGAAGATAAATTCAATTATACTTAAAGCTGACTTTGGCTCTTAGCTTTCATACTACCTTTCCCCATCTTTGCCATCCATCCTATTGCAATCGTTTAAATTTGCCCCAATAGTAGTTTGCCTATTAGCTTTGCTAATGAATTTACTAGTGCAAAAGACCACTTGCAGGGCTGTCCTAAACATAATGAATGTAATTATTTAGCACAAAACCAGGGCAGCATCTTTTTTTCTCTTGACAAGAATAATTCTTTATTCTCTCATTAGCTATGTGCCTTGGTCTCAGTAAACTAGTTATTGACCTGCTCATTTAAGGAGCTTCACTCTAAATGCTTCTTCCCTTATTTAACTCAGACGAGTTCCTATAATTTCCCCTCACTATGCGGTGCTAGCCGGTAAAATGTAACCATTGTTCATTTGTTGTGAAGAGAGCTGGAAGACAGGAAGCTATTCTTAGATGGATGCTCAGCCTCCTGAGCCCTGCTTGCTTGTCCCTGGTTATAATGGATACAAAACTGTATGGGGCTTAGTAGACATCATGTAAACTCTATAGGAAATCTGAGCCAATGAATCATGGAGACAGACCCCTACTGAGCATTGTGTGTCTGAACAGACTGCAAATAGATAGAAAAGCAGCTTAAGCAAGTGGCTTTCATATGACAAGAACGCATAAATTAGAAATGAATTGAGAGTGTCTGTTGTTTTAAGGCAGTCGGACTTTTACTTTCTGTACGATTTCCCTGTTGTAAGAAACCACTAATTACTCAGACTACACTGCAGACTGATGCAGGGTTTTTGCATGTGCGTAGTTTTTGTCGCTCTTCAAGCGTTCCGTGCTGGATTGAGCTGGTTCAGCTCAGCGACAGTGTCCCACGCTGCCTCCCCAATAGCTGTACTGCTACCCCGTCCCATCCGGCAGTGTCTGCTGGGGCATCCTTGGAGACTCCCACCTGGACCATGACACCTGGGGAAAGCAGGACTTCAACGGTGTCAGGGCTTTACAGGCTCTCCTCGCAGCAAGAGCATGCATGTCCCCAGTCCCGGCCAGGACCACGGCACCTGTTGAACCGGAATTATCCTGCGGTGGAGTTGGGAGCCTCACATCTCACCCTGACAGTAGGCAGCGCTGGGCAGCAGTTGGTTGCCTCCTGCTCTCCTTGGGCCATTCAGTACACAGGACTCCTGCCCGTTCCCACCCTGACCGTCAGTGAGTGGGAGGGAGCATGGCATTTCCAGGCAGCTTTCTCCTGGAGTTGGCCTTGGCTGACCAAAAGGGACATCCCAGGGGCGCCAAGGAGCAGAGACTGCCTGGTCTGGATCCAAGCTGTCCTGAGTCAAAGGGTGAGCCGTGGGTAGAGAAGCTCAGCTCCAAGATGATGGCCATGTAATGGAGGCAAGGATTGAGGAGAAGGTAAAATCCCAAGATCTAGCCTTTCCTCAGCCCCATGGGTAACAGCTTCATCCCAGAAGGGAGTTTTTGCTTAGGGATTCAGCGGGCCTTTCTGAGAGGGATGGTCCCTCGCTGCATCCATGGTCTGCAGGTGGGGAACAGGCAGCACTGACAAACCACATCTCCTGCTGACCACACATTACCACTCTCCGCTCGGTGACAGGAAGCCAACCCAGAAGCAACAACCATCTCCCCAGCTTTGTCTGCAGCAGCATCACAGACCAAAGGCCAGGAGTGGTAAGTTTTTGTCCTCTCCCCCTGCCTTTCCAGCCGAGGGCCCGTGCATTGTCTGTGCTGTGCCTCTGGAGCACTCTGTCTCCCACTACAGCCCTGCGTGACTGCCGAGAGGTGCAGCTGGCCCAGGGTGCAAGGGGCCCTCGTCCAGCGGCAGCTCCAGCAAGGCACAAGGGGGTGGAGGATGCTGATGGAGTGGGCAGAGACAGGGCAGACTGAGGAAGGGCTGTCAGTTCTGGTGTGAGCTCCGCTGCTGGCTTTGAAAGAGTTTTTGGACGTTTCCATTTAAGGCAGTACCATGGCTTCTGTTAGAAATACTGTGGCTAGCAGGACTAGGGAAGAGATTGTACCTCAGCACTGGTGAGGCTGAACCTTGAATATGGGCCTTGAAGAGCCCTTCAATACAGGAGAGACACTGAGGTGCTGGAGTGTGTCCAAAGAAGAGCAACAAAGCTGGTGAGGGGTCTGGAGCAGCACAAGTCTTATAAGGAGCGGCTGAGGGAACTGGGGTTGTTCAGCCTGGAGAAAAGGAGGCTCCAGGGAAACCTTATCGCTCTCTACAACTACCTGAAAGAAGGTTGTAGCCAGGTGGGGGTCAGTCTCTTCTCCCAAGTAACAGGGGATAGGACAAGAGGAAATGGCCTCAAGTTACACTAGGGAAGGTTTGGATTGGATATTAGGAAAAATTTCTTCACTGAAAGGGTTGTCAAGCATTAGAAAAGGCTGCCCAGGGAAGCGGTGGAGTCGCCATCCCTGGAGGTATTTAAAAGACATGTAGACGTGGTGCTGAGGGACGTGATTTAGTGGTAACTTGTCAGTGCTAGGTTAACGGTTGGACTTGATGAACTTAAAGGTCCCTTCCAACCAAAACGATTCTATGATTCTGTGATTCTATGTTGATTATAACTGCCCTCACGCCTCCTGCACACAGTGCAGGGTAATGGTGCCCTCAGGTCTCAGACAGTGTGATCAGGTACTTGCTTTTGCAGGAGAAGGGCTGGCACTTGCTGTGGCCTCAGCAGCAGCAGAAATCATGTCTGCTCTGGAGCAGCTGATGTAGTGGTAGTGGTGGGTCCGGGAACAAAGTGCTACTGGGTTCAAGGGCTGGCAAATGGGGCTCTGTGCAATGTTTGACTGCAGTTTTGTTGCTTGTTTTCTGATTTCTGGCTTTTTTTCAGTGCCTTTTTTGTTAACTTTGCCATTTCCTAAGATGAAATATCCTGCCTATAATTGTTCACAGATTGTGATAATAGACTGTGGGCAGATGGTCCATAGTCTGTGGTCCAGCAATCACATGAAAGAGACAGATAGCAGCCCTCGGTCGTGTTTATAAATACTGGTGCCGCAGAGTTGCTGTTTCTTGTGGCCCAGTATGGGCCACATCACCTCCTGCTGTTGTGATCTAGGTTTTTCACTGAGCCATTTGTGCCAGAAGCCTGTACGAAGTCTCTGGCTTTATATAGTCTCTGTGGCCACTGATGGGTCTCCAGATGGGCCCTGGGAGCGGCATCACTTCACCTTCATCTGGGGAGGCAAATGGGGGGGCCTGTGTCTTTTCAGGTGGGAAGAAGGTGACGCCTGAGTGGCTCACCTAAGAATGGAGGGCTGGGGAACAGCCAGGACAGCTGAGACACCCCGTCGGGGGGGCTGAAGCCCTACAGTGAGGGCAGGCTGGGACACAAAGGGGCTGTGCCAGCGGGGAACCTTTCAGGCTCGGTGTCCCATGGACACTGCACCTCATCCAGCACCTCTGCCGCCGGTATTGCAGAAGCCTGTGCCGTGCCTGCCGTTGGTCCATCTGAGACACAGTTTGGCTTCACGTTGAAGCGCTCCTCAGGTCCTGCAGTTCCCGGCCCCTGTGGTCTGGGTCCGGGGTGGCAGTCAGGAGCGTGAAGCACCCCATGCACACCTGTCTGCTGTGTCGGTGCCGTGCTAACTGCAATAAATCTCTGGGAATGTGGCTTGCACGGCATAATGTAAAAAACCATCAGGTTTTGTTTTAGAACTGAATATAAATTCCAAACTTACCCAGTGCAGAAAGTCTGTGCAAGGTATTCATCTTTAAGAAGGGAAAATCAGGCGCTGTATTTTAGCTGCCTGATTTTCTTAAAATTATTCTTAAAAATCTAATGTTTTTAATAGAAAGGCTTTTAGGGTAAGTATTTGATATGAGGCAGCTTACTTTCAAGGTGTTTTTCCATTTCTCCTATGTAGATTCAGAAAAATAAATGCTTTATTTTAAGCTAGCAGTTGTCTGTTTGAATGTAATTGTGCTGCAAAAACTTAGCAATAAACACCTTCACCTTAGGGAAAGCTGGTTAACATTTTCATTGCATTTTTATGTTTGAATAATGATGCTTTAATATATCTTTTTCTTGAATGTAATTCCCACTCTCCTTTTAAGAGTAACTTGGCTTGACAGTGCCTGAATTCTAAACTAACAATGAGACAAATTAGGAAGAAGTCTATTGGCAGTGGAGAACGGGCAGCAGGACAAGATGGTATGACTAAAAAATATTGTTCAGAACAGTCTTCAGCCTCAGATTCAGAAGGCTGTACCCCTTAATTCTGCTCCAAACAGTTTTTGTGGGGCTTATTTGTGTGTGTGAGACTGCAGGACCGGGGGTCAGTTCCCTAGTTGTGACTTGTGGAGCTGCCCACCATTGTGTGGCTCTGCAGAAATCTGGGAGATGTGCAAACGTAAAAATGGTGTACCAGGCACTGAACCGGTCCCTGATGCTCTGCAGTATCTGAAAAAAGTTTTCTTCAGGTCTTGCTGAGGACATTGCAGGGAGTTTTTACTGCTTCTTGACTTGCTGTACCCTGAAAGGCAGGATTAGTTTTGGACAAAAGCATTTTTTTCTAATGACCCCAGGTTTCATTTCTAATGGCAACAGCTGATACGAAGGTAGCACGTATGTAACACAAACCCTCCCCAGTCCACAGTAGAGTGAACATGGTTCTGTGGCATCCTGTTTTTCCAGTTGGTCTGTACATTTTTAGCTTTGATAGCTGCTCTTTGCAAATCCTCGTGAGTTATCTCATGTGGAACATGAGTAAGGAAAGAAAACAGGGTGATTGCAGTCACTTAATTCCACTTACAGATCTTTCTATTTCTTAACGGTCACTGTTTTTCCATGAAACATGGTTCATGGAAACTTTCAGGTTTTGGCACTGAAATATTAGAACATAAATTGCAAGAGGAAGATTAATATGTCTCCCATCTTGGCAAGTTTTCCCACTATATCATTAGTACTGAGACATAAAGTTTAGCGTGTTTTTAGAGGTTTGATATAACTCAAAGAAATTTGAGGTTAGTGTGGTTTGATGCGCACAATCATAGTGGCTCCTTTCTTTTACTACTAAAATGGTCTTTAATGCAGGTTTAGTTAGATTTATTTATCTGTGTTTTAACAGAATCAATTGTGTACCAAACGATTATTTCTAGTATACTTCCAGCACCCCCACAATTAAGGAGTTGCTAAAATGAGGAGCAGGGCAAAACACGATGCGTGTGCGTTAGGAAAGAGCTCTGAGTTCTGCCTCTGCAAGACAGAAATGTGTATTCCCCAAGATTTGTATTTGGAAACGTGAACACAAAAGATGAAGGGTCTAGGATGATTTTTACTTTTAGAGGGAATGTCCTTTTGAGGGTTAAGGTGCAAGCTGTTTCTTCATCTCTAGCAGTGGGCTTTGCCTCCCACCCACTAAGAGAAGAAAGTGCCCTGCGACACTGTGCGGACCTTTGGTGAAGTTACCTTTTTGAGTTGCTCTTCAGGAAGCCTTTTCTTGTTCCAGCTTGTGAGACTCTCAGGTAGTCTCGTCAGACTTGTTATTTCCAGCCTCATTGTCCACTTGTGGTACAGTGCCTGTGCCGGGACCCTTCTGTACAGCAGAGAGCACAGGGACACGTGTGCCCCGTCACAGACATGGTGCTATTTAGCAGAGGGCAGAAAGGGAGACAAAAAGCCCTGTAACCACAAAGGCTTGTGCTGCGTGATAACCTTGAGTCTGTGATTTATTTTTCTTCTCTGCAGATACGTATTCGTATCTAAATCCATCCTTTCAAGCTCTTCTCACGAGACTGATCATTTCTTGGCATCCCAAGAGAAGGGGGTCACCAGGGTTTGGAGGAGGAGCTGAAGTAGCAGCATTATACGATGCATAAACACTTTAAGAGTCAGTAAATGAAAGCGATGTACTTTGCTCCAATACTCATCAAACAAAAAGAAGAATCTGTCTCAGCGTGCTGTAGGATGATCATTAATTTTTAATAGTGTTAATGTTTATTAGTGACAGATGATTGACTTTAAGTGCCTTATGAATAATAAATAAATGATGTGGATTTTGGGCATCTGCCTTAGATTTGTATGCAAAGCCAGTGGGACTAACCTTCACAGTTTCAGAGGAGTGTAGCTTCGATTCCTCAACATACGCCATAACGCAGGCTTTAAGATTTCTCCGGTTTTAGCTCCAATAAACCTGGAAGGCCTTTCTGGCCCCTTTCTTAGGGCACATCGATTTCTTGGGGGCCTCAGGGTGAGAGGGGAGCTCATTGCAGCTCTTCTGGCTAAGGCAGGACTGCTGGAAGGTGCATTATTCACTCTGAGGCTCCGCTGGATTTCATAACACTTAAACACCTGTGTCCATCAAACAGAACACACAGGATCGCAGCTAGAGCTGCTCTTGACTTTGTAATTTCATTGACTGACAGTTTAATATCTATTTATTTTCACATCTGACTCCAGTAGAGACAGGCTGGCATCCTGAATGTCAGGATATTATGCTGACAACTGTGTTTTTTCATTACTATAGGAAAAAAAAAAAAAAAGAAAAAAAGGATTCTTCATAAGTAAAGAGGTTCTTTTCAAGCACAGCAACTGTAATAAAGACCAAATTACTCTTCATATAAATTTGGTAGTAACCAGCGATAAGTTATGTGTACATATTTGTATAGGAACAAGGGCATACAGTTTTCAACTTTCTAGTAATCTGTCTCTTCTATACTGTGAAATGCCATGTAATTATATTGTTTAAATAGCTGGAACAACTGCTTTTACCATGGACTCTCATAAGTAGCACTATCTTAGTTTAAATTAAATGTTTAAAATTAGCCTCTTATTTTGATCCAATTTTGTTTGCTTTCTAAGCAGAAACAAGTGGCTTATCCCATCTAAATTCTACAATATTGAAACTACTTAAGAGAACGTTTCGAGAAGAGAAAAGAGAAATACGCCTGTTTCCGCGAGGCTGTGCCGATGTTTCGAGAAAAGAGGGTAAAACTGCTTCCATATTGGGCACCGGCCAAATGGCTGATGACTCTGTGATAATGTTCTCCAGATGTTAGGCAGTTAAACCAGACCAAAATGGCTGTTGCTAACTTACTGTCATTCAGCGCTTACTACGTAAACAGAAAATTTGTATTTAATTCCACTTTAGTTCAATGGATTGTGATTAATATTGTAATTACCCTGACTCAGAGAACTTTGTAGACCAGGCTCTTCTGGGTTTTCTCAGAGTGCAGCACTATACATCAGCCCTGATTACATGGTGTATCTGACTGGGAACTGCCCTGTAATCACAGGGCCTGGCGTTCCTTGAACTACTGGGTGTTACAGCAGCGAGAAAGAGACAATACTGCACTCTGTAAAACATTTAAAGACACTGAAATTAAATTCCGTCTTATCCAGAAAGAAAAAAAAAAATCTCAAATTTTTTGCTCTCAAAATTCACAGCTTTTAATTGGTCATCAGGTGACATGAAATCACCCAAACTTGCTTGATTTCTCGGCAGTGACAGCATTAATTACTGTCATTAACGCAAAGCCTTGCTTATAGTTTTTGAAAGTGTTTTTGTTATGCCTAACAAATAAGCCTCCTCTCACAGTTTCAGGGTGTAGTCAGAGCATCACAGTGGTGCATGCATGTGCCCAGGGGACGTGGCACTCTGCTGCCAGGACACAGAGCATCCTGGTCTCCTTTTGGGCCCCTCACTGCACCGCAGCTGGTCCCCTCGCCCAGCCCTGGCTTGATCCATGCGCCCACCCTCAACCCAGCTGGCTGCTCCTGAGCTCTGGGATAGAGGGCTGCGGGCTGCGCTCTCTTTAGAGGTGGAAATCTAGACTCCTCCTGTCCTGGAGCAGGCACTTTGGTGCCCACAGTGGTTTCCTGCATTGTGCTTTCAGAAGTAATTGCACAACAGAGCCTTGGGCGTCACGCGTACCTTCGGAAACCTGCCCAAGAGCGACAGCACGCCTCGCCTTTCCCCAGTAGGCACCTGGGATTAGCCACCTCACTGCCCTTAGCCACCTAAATATCTTCAAAAAACACTCCTCTGGTGGATGTTGGGTGGTTTGCTATCACCATGCTACACAAATACAGATGCACGGAGACCCATCTTGGTGGTCAAAGGTAAAGAGAAACGCAGTGCTTGCACCTCTTCGAGTACATAACCAGCAGGGCGGGATTTTGCACACTAAAAGCAAAAAAGATGTCTGTGCAGCTAATCAAAGGGGCAATATTTTAAGCCCTGGTAAGGGCTTGGTGCTCTGCTTGCCTTTATAGCAGTGTCAAGAGTATAGCAAGGACAAATGGGAATCTCGCATGATCATAATGTCCTATTTATATACACATAAAATAGAACAGGGTTTTAAAAGCTAATGCAATTTTCTATTATAACGATACCCTTAATAACAATATGGCTTCACTGAAGAGATATAAACAAATATAATAGAAAATGAGATAATGCCATAAAATAGATGTACTATTTTTGGAATTTGAAGGACACTTGCCAGAAAACACCAACTTATGCAACCCACAGCAAATGAAATACAAACTTACCTTCTGCTGTTGCTTGGATATAACATATTTACTGTGCAGTTTTCTTGCCACTGTGATTTTCTAACATAATTAGTTGATTCTGTTTCAAGTGTATAATATCTGACGTAGAATTTGCCAGAACTCAATAAACAAATGTTGAAATCAGAAAATAGATAATGCTTTTTAAAAATTCATTGGAAGATGCAAAACTGATAAATAGTGTGTTTCCACAGTAGAGCTATACAGCAGTTAGATATTCCATCATTATATTATTGAAGTCTTCTGTTTAGATTTTTGCATATACTTTGCTGCTAGCTCAATTGAAAAGAACTGTTCTGTCCAATGAAAAATCGGGTTTGTCTGCTTTAGATTACTGACGTTAAAAATATTGTGGATGAAATAAGAGCTGACCTGAACAGAAACACGTCCTATGTGAGCGTGTTGTAACTACCATTTGTTTTTAGAAAATATTACGGATTTTATTCAAGAAATTAGCCTTCTTCCTCTTATTACTTAATTCATCCCTTCTATCTTTGCTTCTTTAGTTTTTGCTGAAATCATAGAATACAAAATTTCTCACAAGAGGAAGTTTTATTTTGTAGCTTCCACTTCAGGTCTTTGCTGACTGTGTGTACTGCTTTTAATCATTAAACAGCATTTTGTCACATGAATGACCATTCCTTTCCCTTCCATTATGAAAGACTATAACGAGGAGTGCCGAAGCGGATTGCTGGACGGCTTTTATTATCGTGCGTTACTTTACTGTGTCCTCACTTATCCATGTTCTTGGCACATCGTCAATCTGTGCTGATTTTCCCTCCTCTTGGAGCTGAAGGATGCCTGGGGAAAGGGACCCTTCTCCTACCAGACACTGAGGGTAGGTGGGCTATAATGTGCCTCAGCCAGGGGCAGGCAGGTCCCCGGGGTGGAAAGTGATGCTGCAGAGTAAGAAAACGTAGAGTTTGAAAAATGCAGGATAGCTTTGCCTTCGCTGTCACTGGGCAACCCCTCCTGCTTTCTGCCCAGTTTAAGGGCATCAGAACTTGAACATCTCTCCTCCCTCTAATGGAAGACAGGGGAGAGAAGGAATGAGAAATGTTTGTTTCTTGTTTTCTCAAGTATGGTTTGTGATGCCCAACACATCTGGAGGTGGACTTGGAGTATTTGGCAGGGGAGGGAGGACCTGGAGGCTGGAGCTGTCTCAGGGATGTGGGAAAATTGGGATCGTGGCTGCAAAGAGCAGGCGATGTGGCCGTGGAGGGGAGGAGCGCTGGGCAGCTGTGTTTGCTGCGGGCGCCAGGACGAGGAGTGGGACGTCAGGGTGTGATCTGCACACCCAGCCTTGGGGCAGCAGCCGGGTGGGCTCCGGCACGCTAATGCACGTGGCTGCCCGCCTCAGCCCGCTGCCCAAAGCAATGGCCTCCTTGTGCGTGGCCGTGTCTGAAATGGGCCCTGGGAGATGACTGAGTGGAGGCAGAATCAATACATCTACCTTGTACTCGAGTCCTGCTGCCTTTCCCCCCGTAACACAGTGGATTATTTTTTTTTTCTGGTGCTCCCAGTTGTCTTCATTTCACAGATTATCAAGGCAATATACCACAGATGCTCTCCTTATTATAAAAAATGCAGTTAGGTATGTAAAATGTCAGTCTGAATGCTTCCTTTGCCTGTGCGATGTAGGTTTAAATCTTGAGCAAGGCATGTGATTTCAACTTGCCTTGAGCATAATAAGGAAGTAATTACTCAGCTGTTGAGAAAGGCCCTAATATCATTACAGATAACCTGAACGTCCAGGCAATATCTGCCTATTATTTGAAATGGTTTCAAAATACATTTAAAAAAAAAAAAAAATCTCATATTCAAATCACATGGAAATAATACGAGTTATCATAAAAAAGTGTTATGAGATAATCCTAAATGTCAGTTTAGCATATTTTAGCCTACTGGATCTTTAAACAGAGTTGAATAACATCTTTCATGAAGTAAATGTCTTTTTGGTAAACTGAAAGGGACAATAATATTTAAAGGTCAGTTAACATGGAGAGTTGGTTCTAGTCATTATTATTAAAGATCCAGCTGTATTACCTTTACACAACATTACCCCACAAATCCTTATTAAAACTGCAAGAGCAAACCATGTCTTTCCCTCTCTCCCTCCCTTCCTCCCTCCTTCCTGCCACAATCCTGAGATCTTTGGTTCTGCCTTCTCTTTTTTTTATGTGTAACAATTCGTCTAGTGAATGGCACTGGATGATCCTCACCCTGCTTCTGCCACGCTGCATCCAAGAGAGTCATACATTATAGTTGCTGTCAATGCTGCCAACTAGAAAAAGCCCTCTCGTTTCTACGTTACATTTCAGCCTCCCACGTATGACACGAGCTACCCTGCAAACAGTTGTTTAATAGTTTTGAACTGCTTAGGAAGTGGTAGTTGATTTCAATTTTTCATTTGAAGAAGAAGTTGCAGCAGTGTGCTGTACAACTGCTACTGCGCTTAATTGAAAACAGGCAAGGCTGTCTGCCCATCTAACTGCCCGCCCAGCCGTGGCCAATTGCTATTAATGGTCTGCGCAATGCAACGCAATCCATTTACGCACAAGCTCCCCTCACCCCCAAAAAACTCTCTAGCAGGGTGTGTGCATCTCTGGGGGTGGTTGCGGAGGGGTGCTGCAGGCCAGCAGCGCCGTCCAGGCGAGGTGAGGGGTCTGTGCCCCACGCTGTGCTCCTCTGCGCCGCACGGTGACCGACGGCCATGGGGGACACGTCTGTGGGGCATGGAGGAGGATTTCTCCCCCCAGGCCTCTGCAGCTAGCTAGTGCCTGGCACAGTGCTTGAACTCTGCTCGGCTTGGGTGGGTTTGCCCCTTGTCTCTTAGCCACCTACCCACTGGGAAGGAATGGCAACGAAAGAGCAGCTAGCCACAATCTACTTCTGAAGCCAGCAGGAGCCGGTGTGAGCTGGAAGGGACGTGCGTGGGATGGCAGAGTTTGCGCTGCGCTTGTGTCTGCGCCCTGTGCGGCGCTCACAGTCCTCTCGTTATCAGGCCAGCCTTGAACAAAGAGGTGATCAGTTGGTTTTGCTGAGGATCCCTGATGGGAATTCGCTGCCAGGTTTGGTGCTGCGGAGGATGGTGTTGGTATGAACAGGGCGGGTGGCTGCGGGTGAGCGGGGCTGCAGGCTGGGGGCTGTGGTGGGAGGGGAACGGGGACCATACACCCCGTGCATCCCTGCTGGGATCCACGTGCTGTTTGCTCTTACCCTAGGAGGTGGGGTGGAAAAGCAATGACCAAAACAAGGGGATGGGCTGATGCTTTTCTTTCTTCACAGCGTTGGTTGTGGAGAAACCAAAGTGATTTGGAAGCCCTTTCAGGCAAGGGGGCTATACAGCAGGGCTGGAGCAGGGGCGCCCTGCTCCCGGGCATCCGGAGGATGATCAGGGACAGTGTGTTCCAGGTTCTATTCCTGATGAGTAATTCGGATGTAACTGCCTTATTTTAACATAGAGAGTTTAGGTAAACAGATGGGAGCTGTGCTGTGTCTGATGGCCCTGGTGCCAGGTGCAGCCTTGGGGCACTTTTCTTCAGTGGTAGAAATATAGTCCGTATACAGCCCAGAAATGATGAAAGAAAACTTCCTGGTGTTCAGTGCAATAAGTGCTTCTCTGTGCTGAAGGAGTCTTCCAAATGCAATGTGCAGCTGGTAAAATGGCTTCCATGGAGAAACTGAAAAAGCTGACTGGTGGATTATTTATCCTAAGAAACCTCAAAAAAAAAGTCGTAGTTTCTATTTTCACAAAACCAGAAATGCAATGTTATGCAAACGGAATGGTTTTTCTACAAGCTTTGGCTTTGATAGGACATACCGGTGCCAGTACCTAATCTCTTGTTACTGCTAACATGGACACGGGGATTTGGTGGGTAGTGCTTCCATGAGCATGGACTCCAGGGAGAGGTGTTGGCTGAAGCAGAACAACACTCTGTAAACTGTGTTTGTCCAGAGTCAGGCTGGATCCTTGGATGCAAGTTAATTACCCAAATTACCCGATGGTGCCAGTCAGGAAAATCACCCACTTGGAGAAGGACCCTGAAGACCTAGCGTGGCTGTTTCCATACAGTGTCACCTGGCAGCTGGTCGTGGCTTTGGGAGGAGGGGGAGGAATGGGAGCTTCCAGGCATTGCCTCTGCTTCAGCAGTTGCTTTGGTTCCCCGAGAGCTGCCTTCACATCTTAGAGCAGTCTGAAGGATTTGCTCTCCCGTACGTGTTAGCTTTTGAGTATCAGACGAGCACAGACAGAGCTCAGAGCCACAGACAAGGATCCGGGCCACACGAGGCGTTCAGTGCTCGGGTAGCTAATAAACGCACCGTGCCGTCTCTGCGGCCAGCCTGCTCTCTCTGCACTTCTCCGCAGCCAGTTCTCCTGGCCCAAGCACGTGCTGCTGCTAAGGCAGGCAGGTCAGCAGGACATCTGCAGGTAACGGCAGCGCAGGCAGCTGGAAGACACGGAGGGGAGCTGTGTTGGAGAGGTGCTTGGCCTCAGTTATTTTTGCAACCTATTAAGGCTGGGGTTGGAGATCCAGAACTAGTGCTGATGGGGCCCTGTGGAAACATCCCCATTCCATCGAGATGGGAAGCTCCCGAGTGCCCAGCTCGGTGATGCTAATCTAGTAAGCAGTAAAAACACACAGAGGCGTTCAGCTTCTGTTTTTCAGTGCTGTGGGCTTCTTTGTGAGCTCTATATCTATGGTTACACCCTGTCAGAAAATGGGCCTTCCTGTTTGTGCTTTTCAGGGCTGTTTCCAAAGCATCTTGACTTCCTTTCTTTCTTTGTTTCATTTCTGGATGAAAATCCAAAACCACACAAGCACTTAGACTCGGCATATATATTTCTCAGCTTCTGGTGTCCTTGGCTCCCTCCAAGCGAAAGGTTTTAAAGTGCCACTCTCCCAGCTGATAACCTCGCTGGGCTAAATATAGGCTCAGCCCCTCCATGCGCAGGAGAGCAGGACCGCGCTGCGGCTGTGGAGGTGATGGGAGTGTTGCCTTTCCTTTGAGCGGCTCTGTCGACTTCCATGATGGAAGCTGCATCTTCTGCCATGGTGCCGCAGCCGGGGTTGCTGCTCACCGACAGCTGCGTGGGGGCCACCCACCTTCCTTTGGTCTCCCGCAGTGCCCTTGCCCAGCCTTATGGGTCTGCGGGAGGTGTCGGTTTGGAGCTGGCAGTACGGGATGGATAGGTTGGGGAAGGCAGGGCTGAGGGCTGGGACACCTCCAGCTGCCGGGGAGGGAGGCTGGCTGCTGCGCAGCTCCTTCGGGGGGAGGTTTGCCGGGGGGAAGGAGGTGGGGACAGCATCTCTGGGGTCTTGCAGGGCTCCTCTCGCTGGGGAAACACAGAAAGCTGAAAGATGCTCCGTCTGCCCTTTACCCCTCTGATAAATATTCTGCCCTGTGCCCTCTAGATGTGAGGAAGAAAATACGATTGAAGAGTTGAAGTTCTTTTATTTGTGAAATATTAACTTTGTGTAATATATATTCAAAAGCAGCTACTCATTTAAAGGTTATATTTAATATAGCTCTGCTCCAGTTTTTCTTTTTTATTATTATTTTCTTATACATCTTTCCACTTTCTGAGGCAATGCTCCAGTGACTACTGCAATATAATAGCTGCTTTCTCTCTCAGTACACAATTTGACAGCATTTATTCTTTCCTTCAGTGAACATAATTACTTCACATATGGAACCTGTGATAGCCTACAGGCATCTGAGAGAAACCAGAATCATACAATCTGTCCCCTTTGTGAGCTTAATTTACATTCACAAGTGTCATTTTAATAGTGCTGGCAACATGTAGGATAAAAATTACAGGTCAGCTGCAGCATGTCACAGGGAGCTGTGCTTAAGTCAATAACATGGTATTATTACATTCTGGATAATTTTACAAGGTAGATCTCACAGGAGGAATTTGACCCCTATTTCTTTAGTTTTCTGCCTTTTGGTTTCCTCCATAAGGTAATTCATTTAGAAATGGGTGTTGCAAAGCTGCAAACGCGTTGACAAAGAGGTTAGGCTGTAGTAGGCATTTCCAAATCTGAAAGCAACACCTTTCCCTTGCTGTAACTCGTAACAGCACTTACAATTACCGTGCATCTGGCATATTTGAAAACTTGCACTGTTAATTCTTGAATTATTTTTTTGTCCTGATCTAGGTAGTTGTAATACTGAGGGGCATAGCCTTCTGCCTTCTAATTTCATAGAGTTGACAGAAGTTTCCGCTTTCTGCAACGGTTTAGTTTTTAGCCAGCTAAAGCGGTCCTAGGCTAGGCGTTTTACAGACATCTTGTACAAGAAAAATAGTGAGCGTCACACAGACATGTTGTGTACAGAGCTATATATAATACCCAATTTAATTTATATATTTATAACACCTAAAAGCAATAGCTAATTTCTCGTCCTGGCATCTGTAATATAAATAGAGGTGCAATAAATAATCTAATAAAACAACAGCTGATTAGTTTTAGTAAAAATTGGGGTTTAGGTAGAGTGCTGAATCCAAATATAAAATCAATCTTAGCTACCATTACAGATTATTTTCTGATTTTACAAACCCCATAATTTACTGCAGTTTAAGTTTGCAAAGTTTGTTTAGGGGAATACTCAAGGCCTTGTATAGTTTGCCCATAGTAGTCTGATTTTTCAGAAAGTCCATATGTGCACAGGAAAGGCAAATACATCCCCAGGTGCATACCCGCACACATCCGTTCTCTGAATCATGCATTCATCCACTTGCCCTGAAGTTTGCATCCCTCTCTCGCTGTAAGTACTTTTACTCGTTTGAGCAGCACAGGGGAAAAGAAAAAAAATATCTTTTATCTAGTGATTCATTTTCATATCACCCACAGTGTTGGAGTTTTAGTGTTTTGTTTAATTAAAAACACCGCAAAAACAAAACAAAAAGCATTTTGTTCCTCTGAGGAGGCTAGACAGAACGTGCTTGAATCTTTAATAAAAAGTGTGACAAACTAACAGCAAGGAATTGGAATGACCTCCCTGTGTTTTCTTGATGAGCCTTCTCCTAGAGTACTCTGTCCAGTGAATGGACAGTGAATGGATGGTGAAAAATGCAAGTAGGTTCAAAAGAATTGAAGGAATTATCTGAGGTCCGGGAAATGTGTTTTTTACAATGAGAGCCAGGTCAGTCTATTAACTCATCAAATACTTGGATACATAAGTACTGAGGTATAGTGAAGATGTTTGCTACCCGCAGACTTGTAACATGGCCAAGGACATGACCAAAATACGTATAAAAGGACCAAATAATTGGTCCTTTTGAGATTGAGATTAAAATAATTGAGATTAAAGCCAGGAAAATTAAAACTTGAGTAAGCCGCACATTTTTGAGAGTAGAGGTAATTAGACACTGGAAAGGATTACTGTTGAGACTGGTGGATTACCTATCAAAACTGTATGGCTTTCCAAAGGAGGTTTCCCACTCAACTGGGGGTCTGATGCTGGAGGTCAGTCAGTTCTGTTTCACTGTCTATGTTAAGTCCATGTAGGCCTTAAACCCTCTGAAACTGCAGAGCCAACCTCTGAAGCCTTTGGCCAGCCTTTAGTTGGGAAAATGTCCATTTGGAGCACTGGGAAATTTTTCCATGTAAGGAAAGTGTCGTGTTAGTGCCATGTTAGAACATTAGTTACGTTCTTCAGAGTCTAGCGTGGGAAAGTGTTTTCATTTCAGATACTCGTTACCTGAGCAGGAGGCTCTGGTTTTGTTTTCAGCTCTCAGCTGCTGCAAGGGCTGGGAAACAAGGGCTGCAAAGGGCAGGCTGGAGTTAGTCATTCCACCTCTGGAGCTCCCCCACACACCCATCTTAGCATAAAAACTTCTGTCACTGATCTACACAACAGCAGATATGCAAATATTAATCTTTATGTGCCTGATGACCTATTGGCTAAACTGTTTTTTCAATGAAATGTTTGAAACATAACAATTTTCATTCTTTGTGATGATCTTGCGTGATCTACAGTTCAGTTGCAGAAGTAGTATTGTTTGTTCCTCAGGAGATGTGCTGGAGTGTCTTGTCCGCCTCTCCTCAATTTCTGTCTTCACCCTTCAAGTTTATTACCTGATTGATTAATGGCTGCCGTATCTGGTCCTCTTGTTTTGGAGAAGAAAAAAAGAAAAGAAGAAAAAAAAGGTTTACAGGAAAGACTTTGCAGACAGGAGCAAGCCAAGTACAACTCCCTGCCTATGGACGGGTATTACTTCTGCGCTTTAAAAGATATAGGACATGGTCAAGCTTCTGGCATGACATCCTCTTCTCACAGGTAGCATACATTTATGCTGATAACTTTTGTGTGATGGGGCCGAACATGCAGTAGATGTAACACCTTCTCGGGACTCGGAATGAAGCCTTTCAGCTCTCTGGCTTCTCTCTCTTTTGGCGGGCTTTGTAGAGGTCCTTTCACTGTCACTGCCTGTTGAGCGGGTGTTTATTGGTGGATAAACTTATCTTAAGAACCATTAAGAGTGTTTAATCAACTTAGTTTTGAAAAAAGGTTTTGTGCTTCATCAGCACAGGTTTTGAAAAAAGTGAAGTATTTACTGGCCAGTTTCAGAGAAGTCACCTGGCAACTGGGGGGTCCTGGTGGCTCGTAGTCACACCTGATGGCCTGTGGACATTATCGGTCTGTTTTGCTTTAGCAAAGTGAAATAAGGAATTGCTGTGGTGAAATTGGCCAAAACAGAGTTTTTCTCATGCTAGGGAGACGTTGTGTGTGTGCTTGGCCAAGATCGTGGTGCTTGGCCGTGCTTGCCTGGTGGCACCTGGGGCTGGCTCCACGTGCTGCAGCCTGTGTGCCGTGCCCCAGTGCGGCCCCTCTCCCTGGTGCGTAGCATTACGATGGACATTAGAGCCCTGATTAGTACAGGCAGTTTTTCATATTGTATTTTCCGGGTGATGGATAAAGAAAAACATCTACAGATTGTGTGTGTGCTGTTTTAATTTATCACTTAGAGGATCAGAGTCTGTGGTTAATATAAATTTAAAAAAGATGATGAAGTGGTTTTTTCTCCCAAGCTGACATACGATCTTATTTCCCTTACTCCTCCTCCTCCAAAAAAACCCCCACCAAGCTCTTGTCTCTGATTTGTTCGTAAATACAATATCAAACACCTCCTCTGATGTTCGAGTCCGCGTGCCACCGTGCTGATTCATCTGGAGGATGCCCTGCGTGCGAGTGGTTTGGCACAGTATGGTACAGGAGAGGAGTCTGATAGTGAGAAAGGCAGAGGCAACGGCATAATTATGAAGGATTTTTTTCCCCTCATACTGCTTCTTGTTATTTATTCTTCTCTCCATGTTTCCCTTGGTTGTTTCTCTTCCAGAAATGAAAATAACCTGGCAAGAAAACGATGTTTCTACTCCCATCGTTTTTTAGGCAAGGAACACCAGGCATGGGGTTGTTTTTTTTAACGTGCTAACTGACGGATGATTATTCACCAATATTTTTTGTTGAAGCAAGCGGGCTTGTTAACTGTGGTGACATTTTTAGTGATGCTATGATATCCCTGTGTCATTGTTGCTTGATTTATCAGTGTCTAAAGGATTATTTTGTTGAAAAAACTTACTATGGATCTTGTGTTTAAGGCTGACTTGATACGCGTATGAAAGTGTGTGTGAATTTGTATGAAAATAAGGGACAGAACTGTTAAGATGCTTCTTCTGTTTTGGGCTTTTGATTCTGCGTTGTGAAATACAAACTGTAGCCTTGAATTTCCATGCTTTAAAATGGCATACTTAAAAAGGGAAATTTTGTAATTGAGAGCAGCTCAGCTACAGCCATCCTGCAGTTCGCATCTATTTACTCCCTCGCTTCTCCACGTTCCTGGCTGACCTTCTTTCATCCCAATTCCTCTACAGGGCTGTTACTTGCGTCCCTCTGCCTCCCCACCCGTCCTGCTGCTGCGGACACGTGCCACACTCGCCCTCCCCGGCTCGTTCCCCACCACCTGCGATGGACCCCAGCCGGCAGCCTGCTAACCAGGCACGTTCTGATCCTATGCTGAGCCTCTCGCTTCTACTTGTGGCTGTCATGGGTCTTTGAAGGGCTAAAGTCAGCACACCAGGGTGGTTGGAGCAGTGGGAAGTTTGTGGGGTGACCCTGGCTCTGAGGGGATGAGGACAAGCAGGGATGCTATTCCCTTGGAGAGGGCACACTTGGCGGGAAATGGCCCGGGGAAAACACTGCTGAAGGGTGAGGCGCGAGGAGCTGAGGGTGACCGACACGCTCCAATCCACCCTTGCGCAGCCACACGAGGGGTGGCCGTGGGCACAGCTCTGTGCAACTCGGACGGCCAGGAAACTGAAGCGGGACAATGGGAGTGCTGGGTAGTTACTACCAGATGCGGCAACCACAGACAGTCTGCAAAAAAAAAAAAAGAAAAGAAAAATATTCAAAATTGAAAAGAAGTGACCTTGATCCCTTTTAAACTCAGTGGAAGCGAATGTGCTTAAATTTCCTGGGAAAGACGCTGTTGGAAATTTTGTGTAAGTGTAAATGCACGAAAGACAAAGGAGGTAAAGTTTTCTCTTAATTAGGATGATTAAAAAGAAAAGCAGCCCAGCAACTGAATGCCAGCCATAGCCAGAGCATCACGGCTCGTTGCTACAGCAGGAGCAGATTTACTAATGGGGTGACGTGTCCTGTCCCTTTTCTCTACGCTGGCACCCAGGTTGCCCTGCCTGGGTGAAATGTCTGCTCTCCAGGCTGTGTCACCCAGCTTGGGCGGTACAGACTTTCATATATGGCATTGCTGGTCCAGACGGTGTGACGAGATATTTTTTTTCCCCCCAATTTTAGTGTGACAAAAGCGTGTGGCACTGGTGGTCTTAAAATGGCTCAGAGGTGCAGCTCCCCCAACATCTCCAGCTCCGCCAGAACTCTCTGGGAGTTTTGGGCGCTTTCCAGCTCTCTGAATCAGGTCCACAGAGGTTTGTTTTTTGTATTAAATCCAGGCCACAAGGTCAAAGTTACATAGATAGAAGGGACAAAGCCCCTTATTCCAGGTAGGCCCCCAAAATCAGATCAACTGTCAAAAAACTGTTTTGTCCTGGGGAGGGAGAGGTGGAGGAAGGGGAGGGCAGAGAACATTTTAGGGTCACTTGGGAACCCTTTATGGGGGTTGTGGCCATTTAGCCTTCAATAAAACACGAATGCCTACCATAGCAACCACGGCAGCCACCTCTGAGGTAGCCAGCGCTTTAATAAAGACGGATGTTTGCTGAAGAAACTCTAACAAACACATGTAGACCTTTTTACGGTGCTGTACAAGAAAATAATCTCGCTTGAAGAAGCAGTCGTGTTTTCCCAGGAAGGGTGTAAGAGCTAATGCAAGGCGCTGCCAGCTCTCGCTGTCTCTGCTGCACGCTGGCTCCTGGAAATTGCTGTTATTTGAGCGGAGCGAGCCGGGGGACGGCGGCGGGGTGGGCAACCAGCACAGCCCCGCTGCCCGTGCTGCTGGGAGAGCTCGCTGCCCGCGGGCAGGACAGGATATTTTGAATTCTTTCCCATAAAAGCTTGTCCCAAACTCCCCACGTGCACATGGAGTCACTGAAATCTTATGGCTGGCAGGTATTTTCCTGAAATGCACCCGTTTGCTTTAATCCCCGCTTAATCTACAGAAAGATGCAAACCGTTTCGCAATGCCTCTTTGCCTTGGGAAGTCTCGGGGATGTTCAACAAAATCTTCCGTGGCTTTTTATTCACTTACCACAAGAGCATGTTGGGGTCCCTCAGAGTGCGCAGGTTGGGATATGAAATGCCACTAGATCAACCTCCCGGAAAGAGGATGCTCTGGTTTGTAAAATTTGAAACAAAATGTTTATCGAGGAAATATTAGATTGGTCACAGATTAATTACAATTGTCAAGTATTATTCATCTGCAATAAGAGTGAATCCTTCACTCAGGATTCATAGCAAAATAACATTATTTCTCAAATAGAAGTAATTTAAATTGAAGTAAGACCTTCTAATACCACCATCTGTACAAGTAAATTACTTTCAGAGTAATTAAATATGCATATCTGGGCTGCGTACTGTACTGATGAAACAAGTTTTATGGATGCAATATACTTATAAATCCCCTAGGTATTAAACATGAAGAATCCATGGCATTTTGCATTCATATAACCATGAATAAGAAAAATTTTTTTTCTGATGCATAATTTTGGGGAATATATTTTTTATTAACTTTTCCTGGTTAATTAATATTTTTGCCAAATAGCAAATACGATCACCATATTTATTAGTCTGACGTTTCACTGGGACTTAAAGCTCTGTAAGAAATTTCAGCGTGATATGTGTCTGTGTGTGTGTCTGAATTTATGATGGCGACACAGTCACTCATCTTCTGCAGGTTCCCAGGAAGCAGAGCGGTGCAGTGAAACCGAAATCATTATGTTGACTGAATTCGTTACCGCCGGACTCGCCCCACCATGAAATAGCGCTGCTCAGCCAATTGGGATTCATGGTCACAGCCCTTCATGGGATCATCAGGGTTTATAGTCCATAACAAACACAAATACAGAAGGGAACAATAACAGTATGATACATCTGACCTATTATCCCACCTTGCGAGACTTTGTCGCGAGCACCAGCGTAGTGGCTGGCTGCACGTTTTCGGTTGTGCAGGCGAATGGGGCAGTCACGTAGGAACGAGAAGCTTCGAAACACGGCGCTGTTGGTGGTGTCTGCAGTGACTAAAAGCCGTCTTTATGCTTACAGCGCACTGTTCGTGATTTATGCAAAACACCAGTGTGTAAAGGAGCCTAGGAGATTTGCTGGGGGCGTCTGAACACCGCAGAAACTTTTGGTTAAAGAAATACCCCAAAGTCAGTTCTGCTGAGCACTTCAGAAGAAGCCCGAAACCCCAGCAGGTCACCCCTTTCAAAGCAGCAAATATGACTGTCTACATGCCACCAAAACGCAAGAGCGAACTCAAGCGTAAAGACACACAGTCGGCACGACCTCTGCTTGTGAGTCACCCACTCTGTGCTGCACGACGTGACCGAGCCTGAGATATTTTATGTCAATGTAACGTTTCTTATGAAACACATAGAGATTCCCTGCCATCGAGAGATTCAGCGTACCCACAGCGTTTTCATGGTTCTCTGCTCAGATTAATCACAGGAGGCTGGCCATGGACGTGGGATGATAGATCGGTTCTTTCCGTACCCCAAAGGTAAAATAAGAAACGGTGACCTGGAATGCTGATAAAGAGGAAACGATGAGAGCTTGATTTCTCTACTCTAAGCCCTGCGCTAACACGTGTGAACCAGCAGATTGCGTCGCCCCTTTGGGACCTGCTTATGTGCATTTTGGATCATACTTTGTGATAGATGGAGGTGGGTGTTTATGTAGCCAAGAGGAAAACGAGTAGAGATGTGAGCCAATTGACAATCCAGAAGGCACTCAAGTTTCAACAACATAATTTCTGACCTCAACTAAGGCAGTAGTTTGGTGAAGGACTCAGTTGCACCCAGTCTAATTGTGCACACATGTTATGCTGGACACAGACACTTTCTGCATGTCCTTTCTTAATCTTTGGATCTCTCTTCTTTGGGTGTCTTGTCACCTTTGTCTCTGCCCTGTCCCCGAACCCAGTTCATGCCCAGCTTGCAGACCCCAGCATCTCCGCATGCTCTACTTCCAGCAGTTTGTTTTCTGGAGCTACCACTGGAAAACTAGACACTTTTTAAAGCAGATTTTCTGTCAGGGTCG
Organism: Larus michahellis; assembly: GCF_964199755.1. Classification (NCBI taxonomy): domain Eukaryota; kingdom Metazoa; phylum Chordata; class Aves; order Charadriiformes; family Laridae; genus Larus; species Larus michahellis. The sequence continues at coordinate 37,492,476 of NC_133903.1, read as the reverse complement.
AGGTTTGAAAGAAAACAAAAGTGAGAATTTGGGAGTGGATGTGCTGGGTGAATCCTTGAGAAACAGGCTTTGGCAGGCAGCTGTGTGGGATTGCTCCCGAGAGGGCTGTATGTAAAAGACTTTTATAGTAGTCTGCTCTGGACTGATTTTTGGGTCAAGGTTTGATCCGTAATAGACAATGTATAGGTAATACTTACTGCTTTCAGGCAGCGAAGTACGGGTTGGAATTTGAGAGCCCTATAGCAACAGCCCTAGGAGAGGAAGATGTGCAAAAGAAACTCTACGTATTCAGAAAGGGACAATGGAAATGTGGATCTCGGTTCAGCTCCTGAATGTTTGCACGTTTGTGACTGCTTTGCCCTGTTTAAGTCCAGCTTTATGCTAAAACGGTCTCAGATCAGCGTTATTATCGTAATCTAGCACAACTCCCAATAATTTGGAAATGGATCTTCCCATGCGTTTGAAAATGCCATGGCAGGACGAGGACGTTAAAATCCTCTTGTCTTCCTGTGCCTTGTGTTCAGGATGCCTCCAGTTCTCATGGAGGCTGGAGCATTATTTTCCATACCCTTTTCCCCCCATTTAGCTTCTAGGTACTTAGACAAAATTGAGTAAAGGAGCCTTTACCTGAGAACCTTTTTACTGGTTGCTGTGCTTTTAAAGCTTTAAAAGCTTTTGCTGAAAAGGTACCTATTTTCTTATCACTTTTTTTTTTCTCTCCAGAAAAAGGGCATCATTTGAAGTTCTTTTTTGGCAGCTGTATTTCATCGTGATACATTATGTCAGGGCACATCAGTCACATGAAGATTTTATGGAAAAAAACATACCCTTTTTAGATGTCCCTCTCTGCAGCCCCCTTCAAAACACAGTGTTTTTTTCAAGAAACTCTTCAACTATCAACAGCATTATGATACTTGAAACATCGTGGGTGTAATGGCTTCATCTTACTCAATTATATAAATGCTACTTAAAGAAGGAATATACAATTCAATGTGGTGAATTTAGTCATTCTAAAAAAAAATTGACCATTTTCACCTTTTACTGATGTTTACTTTCCAGTGTTGGGCAAGGGCTTCTTTTCTTTGCAACCAAGCTAATCCTGTGCTGTTCCTTATTTTACCATAAAATGAGATACATTCTGAATTCAGATGAAAATGAGGTACCTTGATGAAAGTGGGCTTCAGGTGTCGCACACTAAGCATTGTACATTTCTATTTGCTCTGATCCTCCAGCACACATAAGATTTCACCTCCTCACCTTTGAACAAGATTGCACTAACTTTGATCTTTTCAATTTTGTTCAACTCCAGGGAAGGAGCAGCTACTTGAAACATGTTATCATTTAGACGTTCAGAGGTTCTTTAAAAAAAAAACGGGGGGGGAGAAAAAAAGGTTGAAAGCATGAACTAAAACCTGCAGATTTTTAACTTGAGCATCAGCTTTTGTAGCTAGTGCGTTATGCTTTAGCATCAAAAGCTGCCTCTGTATGTAGAACAAAACAAAATGTAGATTTTAGAAGCACATGGAATTATTAAACACAAATTTAATTTTATGTAAGCATTTTTCCGCAGTAGCGACGTGGCTATCCTCTGCCAGGTCAAAGCAGAAGCTTTGTGTTCTTGCTTCTTTGCTTATGGCCTAAGTCTGCTGTTTGAGCCTCTGTACTTCTCTGATATTAATTCATGATACTGACAGTTAATCTATTTTTATAACTGTTATTATCTCAGCAAAATAACAAACTAGGTTCTTCATTTTCTCTTCAAGTCTGAGAACATGTAACAGTGGGAGTAATGTTAAAAGTATGATATTTTCAAGATCTTACATGGTTTAGCAATATAATTATCATCATGTGCCAGTTTTTGTGCTATTATTTCAGTATTATGTTTTGCTATTATTTCAGTATTATGTTTTGGGTGTTTTTTTGCTATTACAAGCCAGATTTTCACACAAGTATTTAAGAATTTTAAATCATCGAGCCCTGTTTCAAATTGCCCTTCACTTTCTGAAGAACAATGTAGCTGTAGGGTCCTAGGAAGTTTCATCAAAATTATCATGTTAATGACTGCTGAAAGTTTACATTTTTGTCCGTTTGTTCCTTTTTCTTCTTGCCTAGTTTACTCAGACTTGCATTGATTCATCCCTGTCTTCTCTGCTGAGACTGCAGTTGCTTAGGGATGCTCATGGTAAGTAGCTCTTTGTGTCCACCCTCTTGCTTTACGTTGAGGTTTGCTTTGCGCAGCAGTGCAAACGGGGACAGTTTCTCCCTTCTAGGATGTGCTGCTTGTTGAATTCACTTCCATTAAAAAGCTGTTGGAAACAAGTTGACGCCACATTAATATACTCTGTAACATCTGACAACAGATCATCTCCTAATTGGTGTCTCATAAAAGGTCTGAAGTCCCCTTCCCCAGAAAAGTGTAACGATGATTGTTAGTTCAGAAGAATAATTTATGTGACACTTAAACGTTGGCAACAAAAGAAATAAAGTAAAATAAGTTGTTGGTATACTATATATGGTTAAAATTATTGAGAGTGCTGATCTGTACAGAGATCCTTGAGGTTGTTACTTACAGGGACCAATATATTGCTATTCGTCAGCTACTTATCCACTTTCTTTTTTCTTCCCAGTGTCCTAGGTGTCAAGCAATCCTGGAATCAGGGACCTCAAGTCATGTTTATTTACATGTTGACGTTACTGGACGTATGTTCTGGCAAAGGTATGTGCCTACACACTCCTTAGGAGCCTTTGATCTCTTGGAGACTGAAGCTTCATTGAGACTTTGGTTTGCTACTTTTCATAACTCCTTTGGGCCTGTTTTTTCTAGGCTAATCAAATAACTTATTTTGAAAAGTACTTGGTTTTCTAGCCTCACCATCACATACACTTTTTGCAGGTGAACTCCACTTCTAAGCAACCTCTGCAGTGGCCAGTGTCTCATGGTCATCAGTTGACTGGCACCTACTCAAACGTCATCTTGGGAGGGTTGTGATGAAGCCACTTGGACTCTTTGGTAACACAGGACGTTGGCAGCTGTAGCAGAAAACTTCAGGTTCTCTAACAAACTACAGGAACAGGGGGTAGTGCCAGTGTAAAATCAACGTGGAAATGTCCTAAACCAAAAGTACTCCTGAAAGATCGATTACTCACTGTCAATTTTGGGGAGAAAAATATGACACACTGTAAGAGTTTACCCTCTTTGTGTTGCCCAGGTACCTGGTACCACAGTGTGTGGCCAAAAATTATCTGCAAGTGAGACACAGGCCACCGCTTGCAGGCTTCAGGGCCGAGAAAATCCTCTGGTATCTCAGTGTCTGCTGGCTGTAGTTCCAGGCTCTGTCGGTGTGTTTAGGAGCAAACTGTCTGTAGTCTCCTTCTCCGGGAAGTCTGCTGCTGGGAAGCACCCCCAGGAAGCGCTGGCATTCCCAAGGCACTCAAGCAGTGAGCACTGGTGACAAACTTGTAGTTTTGTGGGGTTTTGAGGTAGATGTCTCCACCCAGGTTTAATGACATCATCCTAACCCACTTAAATGTTATTCATCTCTCTTTCCATTTTCCTAATTTTTCCAGGCAAAAGTGCAAAAACAAATTTTCAGTCTGGAAGACAAAGATTCTGCAGCTGCAGCGCAACACAGAATTTTATTATACATTATAATTTTTATTTTCTGAGTATATATACATAACAGTATAGCACACAGGACAGCACCTATCTTAAAGGCACTATTATCTAGATACATATTTTTTAGAGTAGTTGGTAGTTGAAAGCTGTCCTTATTGCACTGAGGAAGTAAAATCCACACTTGTTAGGCTCCTATTTCATCCTCTTTCCTATAGTCTCACCTTTTTGGCCCTGCTAACTTTCATGTCCATAATGAACTCCATTTAGCTTCCCTGCAGTAGGACCTTGTCTTTGTTAATCACTGACCCAGCGGCGTGAAGCTGCATAGGAGAGCAGGTTAGTTTGGGGTTTTTTTTCTGGGTTTTCTCTACTTCCTTCAGCAGTTGTAACTTCTAAGAAACTGCAGAACAAACAAGTATAAAAAGATCAGGAAGATGGCCTGAAAAAATAGTGTTTAAAAGATGCCTCATTGTACTCAGTTCTCCACTAGCTGCCAACTGCAGACTGACGTCTGAAATCTTAGGAGGAGTTAATGAGATTAGGTCTTCGGCGACTGATTGCTCGATGCTGTCTTCTCATTCAGTGGTGTCAGTCTTTTTCTCTATTTTCTCCTTTTCAGTAACCACAGACAAACTTCTCATGGAGATCAGCTGGGACCTCATGGCAGAAATCGCATTTAAGACAACTGGAAATGACTTCACCTTGGCCCAAGTCAGAGCATAACAGCCGCCTCCTCCTCCTCCTTCTGTGAGTCAAAGGCATTTTTGGGGCCATTACTTTCCTGTGCTGAATGACCTCGATCCTCTTCCCGTCACCCCTTCTTTTCTTGGCTCAGCATGAGCATCCCTTGCTCTTTGTAAATACACCTGCACGCTTGCCTCAGCAGTGTTCCCTTTTCTCAGGAGCTGGAGGTCCCTTCTCAGGCATTCAGACTCTCATGTTTTAGTTCATAGATGCCTACAATAATTTTCCCTGCTCTTGATTGTGGGGATTTTTTCCACCTTAGGAAAAAAAAAAAAGGATGATACATTAGATATGTAGGACTCCACTACTGTTGTATTTCTCAGGGATAATTCCTTTCTGCCTGCACTTGCGGAGCGAGGGCGAATCAGGTAAAAAAGTGGAGTTGTAGCATTTCATACTTGCTTTGCTGGGGCATAAATGACTGACAGGTTTGTGAAGCGGGGGAGAATCAGCCCACCGTGACTCACCGCACAAACACAACGCAGTTGGAAGAGCCCAGCTTGGGTGGCGTGCCTCCCTACTAATTGGGAAAGCTGAAACGCTAATAGATCTGCTTCGGGTCAGGAAAAGGTCATTGGACTGCTGGAAACTGCTAGTCCTTTCCATGGAAGCTTTGTGAGATTCCCTAGGATCCTGCAGAGACAACCGGTGTGTTTGGTGACATGGAGAATGCCTGCTGGGAAACAGAGCTGGGGGAGCGGTGGGAGAGAGGCGTGGGGACGGCAGCGGTATCAGAGGGGTTGTAAGGTGCTGGCATACCTTCTAGGGCAGAGTCATCGCCCTTTGCTTTTTCTTTTTCATGTTAAACACTGTGGTGTTACTCCTGTGAAAAAAAGCTGCTCACTCTTTGCTACCCACCGTCCCCCCGATCTTCAGCCTCCCCCTAAAAGGCTGCATCAGCTTTTCCCAGCGCTGAGCACTGGGTCAGATTCGAGCACAAGCGGAAAATAACAGGGTGTAAGATGCGGAGGACGCAATACTGAGCGCTGGGCAATTTCTAGCCGACGTGGTGAACCCAGTTGACACACTCAGCGAGGTAGTCTAGTGTGCACATGACTGAAAAGCATGTCCTGCTAAAACATAGGGGGCTACTTATGTGGATAAATACATGTGCATGCTAAAGTGCTGCGCTGGGTCGAGGCCAGGAGGTTCAGCAGTGCGGGCTGAGCCCTTCCAGATGTCTCCAAAGATAAAATGAAAAGAAAGCGACAGTCAGTCCCGGTTACGTGGAACACAATCCAGCTTTTAAAAGGCTACTTTTGATAATTAGGTGTTTTGTGTACTGTGGCAAGATGTGAATTATAAAACCACTAATAATAATGTAGTTCAGCCAGGGTAGCCTTGAAATTAGACCCCTAGCAGAGGGGTTGCGCTGTGTAATGATAGTACAGTACCATTTGTTTCAACACATTTAGCAGTTCAGAATGGGATTTTTTTGTTAAACACCAGATGTTCCAGTGACCCGAGTGCTGACTTTAAAAGAAGACACAATAGAACAGTGTGTCAAGGTCAACAGCACAAATTAATCTGTATTATCGTGCTGTCATATTATACCGTATGCCCCATATGAGCAAGATCTATGGCATGTGCTCTCCTTACATGCGACTGTATGGGGTGTTTCAGCGTAGAGATTTTAAGCTTCCCAAACCCTCAAATCCCCCCGAAAGAAATCTGATTCTCGCTTTGACGGTTTAAATTGCAAATGTAACATCCTTACAGAGGGTGAGGGATGTGTGGGAATGTGACTGTAATCTCACAGACCCGGAGAGACACGCAGCAACACAATGAAAAGTAGGTATGGTAATTGTAAATGCTGCATTTAAGGACCTAAAAAAAAAAATAATCTGGGCGGCTTGGTTGTCTGCATTTTTCTCTTGACTTAAAAATGTTATAGGGCACAAATGAATAATCATTTATAAGCAATTGAAGCAATGGTTTACCTGAAATAGATGCTTTTGTCTCCATGAGTCCCCCATATCCCTCCTCTTCCCTGCCCTGCGACTTCTAAGCTATTGCTGCAAGATGGCAGGATGTCAATGCCCCCAAAATTGAACCTGTGATTTGTTTTTCTTTGATTTATGGGCTTGTAGTCAATAAACTTTATAAAGGAAAGTATCAGACTGAGCAATCAATCAAAGATAAGCAGATTCTTGTCCTTTAAAAGCATTTCACCCCAGTAAGCAAGGGCCTCATTCATCTTTTACAACCGCTCTTGCAGCATTCAGCTGAGAAAGGACTCGCTGCTGACTACAGCCCCTTCTGATGAAAAGTCCCCTATTCTTGCATCTGAGCTGAGATTTTTAAAATTCATTACAGCAGTAGTGCACTTCCCTTCCATATTATTTGCTATCTCTAAAAGGGCAGATGGTTTGCATGTTGTAACTAAAGGTAAATCTCCTCGCTGTGTAGAGTGGAAGAGGCTTCTTTTTTAAACTGTCAGGGGCATGGACTGTTGTTTTGCAGAAACAGTATTCATTTGGCTTTGTTATTTTACAAAACAAAACATAAAAAAAGGGTTCCCATTTGTTCTTTTAGTAGTATCTGAATTTCCCTTTGAGTGAGGCAAATGTTATCCTGCATGTTTTGCTTCTCTGAAGCACAGATGGTGTGCATATGCAGATTGGTGATTTTCTAATCAATACAGTGACACTTGGGAATATATGTAAGTATTGTAATAATGCATTAGTCAGGAGTGATGTTGTAACACACTGAGATCATACACATAAATCTAAGACACCATGTCTAGACACCCCAGGGAAGATGGCATGCCATGGGTTAGAGCAAGCATTAAGGAAGTGCAATATTTCAAATATGATGGGAAAATAATGCAATTTGCAGACTTTAATAAAACCATTGGGGAATTAATTTCACTAAGGGTGCACTCTCTCCCAAAACATGCACGTTCCTACGTTTGCTTCACAGATAATCAGAACGAGAGACACTTTACCTGCTATCTCAGGCATAAACACAGTACGATATCTATGAATTGTGCTGTATCTTTAATGTGCTGAATATGAAAATAATCCCTTTATAGGTAGTGCTTTAGTAGTATAAAACTGCATTATGCAAACAACGCACAGAGAGCATAAACCTTGGAGATTCAGAATTTTAAGAGTTTATAAATTAATCTCATAAGCGTTGATTTGAGCATGCACAGGGAGTGCGCTCAACTGTAAAACTTGACCAACCTAACCTTCCCAGTTTTAATTATTAGCTTTTTGATGATCAAATATTAAATGAAGATGTGTGATTTATGACTCTTTTGCATGTATAAGTTTCCTTTCTCTGAAAAGATTTTTTTTATTTTTTTTAAAGTATTTTTGCTGGCTTTGTCTGCTTTTGGTTATTTTGTTGTCTCCGTATAGCTTTTGGCATATAATTTTAATCAGCCAACCTCCTTTTAAATTTTTGCCAGCTGATAACTACTCACAAGCAAGTAACTTGCAGTACCATGCCAGGAATGTTGTGATAAAAATGTCAATTTAAACCTGGCCAAGGATGACAATCATAACTATTTCCAAATGAGAAACTTGAACGGAATACATAACACAATAGTACTTTTTACTTTCTGCCAGTGAAATATGTGCCGGCACTCGAGAGGTTCCTGTGACGATAACCCTCGCAGTCAAAATCCCACTTAAAAATTGGCTGCATTGGTAGCTCCATCAGCCTCGTCATTGCTTGCCATCTGAAAAGCTGATAGTAGAAAACCTTTAATATATCTGAACCTTTTCAATTAAAATATAAGCAAGTCGAATGCTAGCTGTAATCAATCCTATTAATTCTGCAGCTATAGAAAATAGTGAATGAGGGAGCTCAGGTTTTGCAAGTAGTGACAATGGTTTATATCCTGACTAACTGAGCTCTGTTTCAGAAAATAAGAGGTGCATATGTTATCATGGAGTAAAACCAAACATTTCAGTATTTTCCCCTCCCCTCGTCACTCTGTTCCTCTCTGCTCTATAAAGATACTGACCCAGACTCCTGTGTTTGGTCAATAATCTAACACGAAGACAACTTTGAAACAAAAACCTGAAATGTGACATGTTGAAACGCGAGTGATTTTTTAAAATGCAGAGGAGATTCTTGGGAGAGGTGGGTTGTCGGCGCTGGGGCCATGGCGTGGTAGCAGCACTGCATAGCCTCTCTGCAGGTAGACCTGTAGGTAGCTCACCTCCTCCTTCAGAAGATTGTAAAGCACCGCTTACACTTCAGCTCTTCCCATTTCAAAGGTAGGTTTCATCTTCTAGGACCTTCAGGAAATCTGAGTGGGCCTCAGGGCTTGTGCAGGGGTAGAAATACCTCTGCAAAATAATAATAAGGAACAGCTTTCATGAATCTCCATGGAGATTTCCTCCCTCTGAGCATCTTCCAAGCCCTTTGCCACAGTCAGGGCAGAATGTCTCTGTTATTAGACTGATCTTCCCATTGTCCTCTGCCTCTTCCCATCTAGCTGCCGCTACCCAACTATTATTATTATTCTTTATTATGTAGTCATTTGCACAGTCCTCGTTATAACTGTGGAGTGCCAGTAGCACGTTAATGATCATCCTTTAACCTTATTTTTGCCCTCGAGAAATGTTTTCTAGTCTCTTCCTCTTTCCTTCACTTTCCCTTACTCGGGCACTTGATCTTTGTTGAATTTTTGCTGTGTTTCTACTGGTACTTCATCCATGTCGATTACTGTCATCCTTCATATTGCGGTATCCAAAGTCCACCCACTTTAATCAATATCACATAAAAATGCACTAATGTTTTAATTTGGAGACGGTTTTGCTATTATCAGTTCTTGTGAAGAAAATGCATCACAGTCGAGTTCAATAAGTGTAGTCCTCACCATTTGCCAGAATAGAAACCAAATCCTGGATTCTTCTTTTCTGTGGAAACTGCTGTAGGTTAATTTTGGCATTTTCTCCCTATTAGATGGATCTTTGCTGTATCTCTTGGTGTGCATGGAGAGCTTCCATGCAGCAGCTCTGGGTCATACACGTTCTCATTTATAACTCCTGGCTGCATCCCACCACGTCTGCCCTTCAGCAGCACACTTGCACTCCTCCTCCTCACGGAGATCTGCAGCAGAAGGGATGGGGCGAGGAAGCTGGGCTTACCTTCTCTTCTAGTTAATGTATCCGTGCGTGTTTTGGATCAAAACATCCTACAGATCCAGTTCTCTTGCTATGGGGGTGTAAACGATGGCACTGCCGTTAGAGCGGGCTCAGCAGAGGGTCGGCCGTGGCTGGGGACGGGGCGTGATGGCGGCTCTTGGTGCCTCCCTGCTGCAGCCCCTCTGCCCAGGCAGCACACAGCCTCCACCGGCCCGTCGGAGACGATCATTAAAGCTGGTCATAAAGAATAACTTGTCATCCTGCAGGAATATCAGACGCTAGACAGAGCACTTTAACCTTGCTTGACCTTTCACTGTGCTCTTCGACTAATTAGATGAATGGTAGTTTTATTGGCGTTTCTCGACCTAGATCTTTTACATGACAGTTCTGTGTATCTGAGCAGCCTAATGCCTTACATTTTGTAAATCAATATCGCTTTATCTATTTTTAAAAAGCTAGAAATGTTTTTTTTAGGCCTACTATTACATCCTATAAATAATATTGATTTTGTTTAGCCTGAAAAACTATTTAATTCTGAATTGGCTCACCTTGTTAGTCAAACACATTTCTTGGGTAAGTCCAGGCATGATTCTCATGCATCACGCTACTTTTATCCCCCGTGGTATAGGCAAACCTGATGTCAATAAGTTGAGGATGGGATCTCCTGCACATAAAGCACATCTAAATTTTCACTTTATGGAAGTTTTTCAGACTCTAGGATTTAACTGACAATGACAAGAAAGCAGTTACACCAGATTGCACAGCCTCGTATTACCTCAGAGAATGCAGATGTTATGGGACAGTGGTGGGAATGTGCAATATTAAGCAAGCCTTAAATAGTGTTATATGAATTGCACTGGCTAGGCTAAAAAGAAGAAGTTATAAATTGAATTTATGTTTGCTTCTTGAGTATACACTTCTTATTTTCCTTCCATCCTTCTGTTGCTGGAAATACAAATACTCTGATTGCCATTTGTGATGTTCTGAAACGAAGATTTTAAGACATGATAACAAAATAATAATATTCAAGGTTAGGGCCATTGCTCCATCTGTTGTCTGCTGTGTTTGACACAACTAATTGCACGTACAACTAGAAAAGACCAGTACAGTGATGTTCCTTGCAGGTGCTTCAGATGCTTCTAAAGGCACTTTTGAACGTAACTTCTGCAACCTGTTGACATTTCCTTACCGTGTGTTCCAGACTTCTGTACCAGTATTTTCTCAGTTTCCATTCTGAACACATGCGTGATGTAAGTAATCCAATTTTCAAAACCAAGTGCAGTGAGTATTTTAAAATACATTTCTCATTATCCAACTCTATGATAAGATTCTTATACAAGCTTTTGGATTGTATGGTAAATAAATATCCATTTAATCTGTTCACATATAAGACACAAAATCCTGATTTGATTGTCCTCTCATAGCAAATGTTTGACACTTTAGGTACCGAATAGATTATCTAAGGATTGACTCTATGTAAGTACGGAATCAATTTGTATACAAATTCAGGTGTGATAGTGAATTTCAAGGCTCATTTTTTATCCTAGCCTTATACAAATGCAACCGAGAAAGAGATTGTTACGTTTCTCTGTTGAACTTCTGGGATGTTAGTTTGCGTATTATTACTTGCAAGTAGCTTTTTAATTTTTAGTGTTATTTGCCTTTATCGGTTAGTGAAGAAAAAAATATCAGATTGCTCAATTACAGTTTATGTGAGAAGAAAATAGGAATTACAAGAAGGTCAGTCTGTGAATTTTTAAGGAAATGACACAGAAAAGCTAAACAACTTTAATTCATAGTTCCAGAAATTAATGTATAATATTGTTTTCCAAAAATACAGCATCATCTCATGGCTTTAAAAACGACAGCGTGAAAAGCACATCAGCCTATTTTGTATAGAAACTAAAGAGAAAGTATTCATTTCTTCTTGTCAAGGGGATGCCCATAAGAATTTGTGATAGGCGTCTAAATGCGGAGGTAAGTAATAAGCAGGTATTGACTTCTATTGAGATGAGTATTGAGATTTGTTGACCCAAAGAGGTTACAATTGACTGAAGAGTGGGGCAGTAAATCTTGTTATTGAACAAAAAGCAAAAGTCAATATAGGTATTATTATAAACATTTTTCTTTTGGAAGAGATAATAAGGGTGGAGTAGTTTAAGGCTTTAGATTTATATGGTCATGATAGCATACAGCTTCTATTATTTAGTCAAAGGATGGAGCATGCCTGGGTTTTTCTGGGGTTTGCTTTTTTAAATTTATTTATTTTTAATACAGCTTCACCAATCATGCCAAAGCAGTAAAGTCTGCATCAACTTTCACATCATAAACCCTTATTCTCATTGTTTTATAACTCAGCTATAAAGATTATTTTCAGATTGAAATTTGGCCTGCAAGCTCTTTGCCTGAGAATCATTTTTTTCCCCAGAAGGGTGAAAGGAATAAAGAAGATCTATTGAACTATTTATTGAATTTTAGAGGAGCACAAAAAAGAAGTGTTGTGATTTTTATATAATTCAAGATATAGATTGTATTCTTTATTGAATATTATTTTCCGCATAAAGCAAGGATTTACTTGATCATAAAGGTGGAGACTGAAAATGTTCTTTCAGTGCTTTCAAACACTTGCTAATATTAATCCACGCCTTCTATTGTAAACAAGTACTTTTATGATTCTTACATTTTAGTCCATTCCATTATGCTTTGGTCAGTGCTTTATATTTTAGGTTATTGCTTGGAAAAATAAAGAGGAGACAGAGCACAGAGGAAAACAGAAATCCATCCAGCTGAAGATGTTAAGCTGATTAACTAAAATCACATACATCCCATAGTGAGACTGACTGTGAAAAAATAACTGCTGAATTACTATTTTATAACATTTATCTCTGCTACTATCTTGGCTGCCAGTAGAAATGATCCTTCAGTACCTCCACAATTCTCTAACAAAAATAATTTGTTGTTTTCCATTGCAGAAACCATCTGCCTCCTGCCTTCCTTCACAAGACCCTCTTACATTTCTTTAGGATTCGGGAGCTTGTACTAATTTAGGAGACTCACTGAATCTCTTTAGCGGCACACGCTACGATAAACGCATTGATCATATCCTCTGCTCTTTGCACTGGCTTGCTGTGAAATTTAAAAACGAACTCCAGCTTGCAGTCCTGATCTTGGAGACAGTTCATGGCTGGGTCCCAGTGCAGATGAAGGCTGCTCAAAGCTCGGCGGTGGAGCCCCTGCCTGTGGCACGTTGCCTGTGTGGTACCCGGCACGGCTCTGCCGGCAACATGGTGCTGTTTGTGGCAGGAGTGAAGCTTCCTTCTGCAGAAGGCAGAGAGGAATAATCACACCATCCAAAACCTGGGCCTAAGCTCTGCTCTGCTCCCCGGTGAGGTGCTCTCTGGTGGTAGCACTTTGATTCAGTTGCCTCTGGCTCTTCCACATTGGTGGCATTTCTTGCAATGGCATTCACAGCTGTGAATTACAGCACTGTGGCCTACGGCCGGGACCTTTTCCCTGCATGCTTCTCCTCATCTCTCCTGCAGCACCTGAGGATGGCATAGGACTAGTTTGGAGTTTTTTCTTCATTTCTCCCACTGGTGATGGACTTTGCCCTCCTTGCAGAAGTTTTCTTCCTGACGGCATAACCTCAAAAAAAGTATCATCATGGAAATGACCTGCTCTTCTGTCAGGCCTTGGAATCTTGAACGAGACCTTGGGAATTTTATCTCCCACAAGAGCAGTACTTCCAAATTCACTGCAAAAAATGGCTTATTCTGAATTGGATACTATTCCCTCTCTCTATTTATGGATGTTCTGTTCTGGAAACTTACAGGAGGGAAGGGCAATTGTCTCATCCCCAGTTTTGCCCTGTAGGAAACATGCATGCACATAAATCCTTTTTTTCTGATGAAATTATGTGACCTGGAGGCCTCAGCTATCCACAAAGCTGACCGGTGTTTAAGGTCCTTTGACTTTTGTTCTTGAAATAGGAAAGAATGAAAACACAGAAAAAACATTTTACAGTCATGAAAAATGTCATTGCTTCTTTTTTCCCTGTAATATAGAGTGATCATTGGTACTTATGGTGTATCAAAAGTGCATCTGGCTGGGGATGCTGTGTTGGCAGGCACCTCAGTGGCCTTCCGCCCAAACATAAATGAGAAGCTCAGCTTGTACTCTTACCCAATACGGACAAGCAGACTAGGACACATTTCCTTATTTCACAGTAAATATATAAATTACTCTATGTGAGTTTGGCCGGGGAAAGTTGCCATTAAGAAGTTTGGCTTAGAGTATCTTGGGCTCCAACTGTAGTCAACCAAATTAATGGAATGTCCCACTATGTCTGATTCTTCCCATTCTCTTCAAGATAATGTACTTCAAGATTGTCTGCTAAAATATGCAGAGGTATAACTTCTTTTCCAAAATGAGCATCTCCCTGGGAGCGTGCTAGGTTTTCAGAAGCTGCAGCATCCAACCGTGTTTTGCCCACCTTATTGCAGTTTGCGTCTGTTGACTCTGATGAGTTTAAATCAGTTGCCGTTTCCAAGATATTATAAAGGCTGTTGATTAAAATCTTCTATAGCTACAAAGTGCCCACAGATTTATTCAAACCTACTGAAACGTCATTAATTTCGGCTCACAAGACAGTTTCCAGCCTTCCTCTATGGATACGCATGCTGTTTAATGGCACACGAATTAGCATGTCTAGTTGTTGGTACGATGTGGTAATGGTGGCGGTTGCTGATACAGGTCATTAGACGGAAATAAAGGAGCTCAACTAAGTTAATGGTGAAAAACATCTGAATTTAGTAGGAGCAGGTCTAAGGATATCAAATGAACCTTAAATCTATTGAGCTTCAGCGTTGTCTGGTTCTGGGTTGTGAGTTCTTGGTGGTGGCGGGGATTTTTTTACATTCTGTTTTTATGTATTTTTATTTTAGAAAATCAAGTTCTTTTTCGTGTACGAGCTGTCTAAATTACTTTGTCTGCTGGTCTCCATTTAAAATGTGCTTATAGCAAGTGAACTGTAAGCTGGATTTGTGAAATAGAAGGGAAAATCTACTTATGATGACATCCTTTTTCTGAAGCTCAGGCAGCCCAACTCCACTCCTTCTGATTGAGATATACCTTTTTGCATAATATAGAATTTGAGCACAGTATTAACAGATAATACAAAAATATTTATTGAACTGTTAAACACTGGGCTAACCGTCCCATCTGAAAATGCCAGCTTCTTTTCTAGTTTGAAGATAGTGTTTCTGTACTCATTTTCCCGTGAGTACAATATTGCCTACTTTGGTCATAATGAACTATTTTTTTGTTTACAATGCAAGGTGATACGGTTTCAGAGGAGTGCCACGCAGATAGATAATGCGGCATTTGGAATAAATGCGGTAGGATGGCTTATATGGGTTTTGTTTGTGTTCACGAAGACAGCAGATCATGATTGTTTTGATCACAATTTTCTCTTCCTGACCTTCCGCTGTTCGCAAATTACGGTGCCTAAGCTAGAGAGGTGCTGCTCTCACCGTCGTTTGCCAGAGCGGGATTAATAGTAGAATAATGTCAAGCCGTGCAAACTTAAACTGGTAAAGTAACTTACTTTTCTCAAAAAGAGTTGGGCATAGCGGGTTGTGTGGGTGAAAATCTTTCCAGCATCACAAGGTTTGTAAGCCCAAAGGACGGTTTTATTATAGTCAGTGGGGGACGTTCGAAAAACGCGAAGTTGAAGAGCAAAATTGTGATTCTAGCTGGTTCTTGATCTTGCTGGGGGAGGCTGTGCTTTGATTTTCTTTCGGGAAAGCACAGTGCACACCTGTGGTATTATATAAAACATTACATAATTATAAGAACAACACCCTGAATTTTCTCCCTCTAGTTCTGGCCCAGCCCACATCTAACGAAGCAGCAAGTGTGGGGTGGCTTTCATTCAGATCTGTCTTTGTGGCTTGGCTTGCAAGTGTGTGAATCTATACTTGTTGCCCTTGGCATATATTTTCTGGTCTTGCTCTTTGTTATTTCGGGGAGAAAGACTAATAATGTTCCATTAAAACAAGTTTGCCAGTCAGGCCAGATTGTCTTTTCTTTCCTCCCACACTTGCAGCATTATTGTATTTAATAGCACAGTTCAGGGCTTTCCTCTCTCTGCTCCTTGTCATTCAGAGGTATTTAAAAGAGGATTTAAAACGGCTATTTTTTGTGCTTAATCCTTGATCCCTTCTGCCCCCCGCCCAAGCTTGCTTATTCACTGGAAATAGCAACCTAAGTCCACATTTTACAGCTCTAGTTTATAGTAATTTTGTCTTATGCCTTTGGAGTATAAATGATTGTTCAATTCAGACATTCAAAATTAAAGTGAAGTTGCCAGTGGAAACGGGTGACTCATTATACAATGAGTGAGGACAAATAAAAAGGTGCCTGCGTATAATAATCAGAAGATATTGACTTTTGTTGAGGTCAGGATCACAATTTATTAACCCGAGAGGTAAATATTGACTGAAACTTTGGGCAGCTTTTCTTTCTGCTTTCCTTATAGCCCAGAGAAGACTGTAGAGGATTTACTAAATAACTCCATCTGCCTGCACAGTGAGATGGAGCCTTTTGCATTTCGCCTGCAGTTTTATGCTCGTCTTTTGTTCTGGCTCTCCCAAGGGCAAAACGATTTATAGCGTATTTTAGAGGAATATTTAAAATCATGCTAATTGCTGTTTCTTTGTCATTGATTCTGCTCTCGACAAGCCAGAAACCTTCTGCTGAAACAGGTTTTCCTTCTGAGGGCTTCTTCAGATGACCCCAGCCCCATCCTGGCTGTCTGTGTTTTGTCTCTTGTCCTGGTCATCTCCCTCCCTGATGTCTCAGAGACCATTTTTGGGGGTCTAAAGCCACCAGGGTATTGCAGCAGCCCTCAGAAATACGCCCTCGAGAGTGGTGACTCCTTGTACTGCTGACACCCTGTTCACTCTCCATAAAGGGACCAGCTGCAGAGTGCCTGGCTGTAGTTTGGCTAAAATGAGCACCCTGAAATGGCTGTTCTGCTCTCCTACTTGGAAAACCAGGCTTTGCCAGGTTTACTCCATATTTGACTGCTCCGTCCTTGCAAGGCGCTGCATGCTCAGATGCTGGTAAACGTGAAGTTGACACACGGTGACAAATACAACTTCCCCGTACCCTTCTAAGACAGTCTGTGCTTAAAAGATAACGTTTTGAATTCCTGAGGCATTTACGACCCTTTTCTGAGCAGGGCGGTTGCCTGCTTTAAATGCAGCCACATTTTTTTGTTTCTGTTTACCCGGTGGTTTTGTTGTTACTGGTAATTTATGGGACGACAGTAACGTGGTTGGCACTTTGCAGGAGGGACGGGTGCCTGCCCAGGAGCCGTGCGGCTGCAGGGCTCTGGCAGAGCTGCCCGGGGACCAGGGGGTGCCACCTGCCACCTCACAGCCACCGCACTCCTGCAAAGCTTGTAGCCTGTGACCCTGCTGTCTTCCAGACCAAAGGAGAGGCTGCAGTGAGACTCAGCGTTGCTTTCTGCTCCTACAGGCTGATTTCTAGAGTTGCTTCTCTTCTGTCCTCCTTTTCCTCCCCCTCCTCTTTCCCCGGTCTTGTATTTTGTCAGATAATCTGCTGCTTCTTTCTTGGTGTCCTTGTCGCCCACCGGCTTGTTTCTTTTCTCCCGCATTTTCCTCAGAAGACGTTTTTTTGTTGCTCAGAGTTTGATTTCTATGAGGCAGTGCCAGACAGGATTGGGTTTCTGTACATTTTTAAACATTACAAGATAACTCCAGTGAGTTTCTAGAAGGTGAGGGCTGCTTAGTGAGAACTGGAAATACACTTCGAAAGCAATTTATGAACCTGCTGAAAAAAACCCATCTGTGAATAAGGAACCGCAAAGTATTAGGATCAAATTGTTATATATGAGAGCAAAGTCTTAAATCAAACTTTTTTATCTGTGGATTTCTACGAAAGCTTTCGGTGGAGGTGTGGACACCTGCTTAACAAACATAAGCCTACTGAAAGCAAGCTTTTCCTCGTTACTGCTGCAGAGCCTTCAGAACAAATGCACAGATCCCTGAGCATCCATGGACCCCAGACTGGAAACCACAGCCACCAAGCAGCCTAAAGCTCTGTGAGGTCCAGGAGCATCTTTCCTGCTGAAGCGCACATTATGGCTTCGCTGAGCCAAGGAACCTGCCCCGAATGGTGACCCAGGCTGATTTAAACCTTGTTTTAGTCGCTCTGTAGGGTTGGAGACTGAAGTGCAGCTGTTGCATCTCAGAGACTCCAAGTCTGTTCCGTACACTTTGAAGTGACTGACGTGTGTCTGGTGTAATGCAGCCTGCGTGACCTGATCCAGAGACACC
Source organism: Larus michahellis (assembly GCF_964199755.1). Classification (NCBI taxonomy): domain Eukaryota; kingdom Metazoa; phylum Chordata; class Aves; order Charadriiformes; family Laridae; genus Larus; species Larus michahellis. The sequence goes on along the minus strand of NC_133903.1, from coordinate 37,474,648 downwards.
CATTACCTCTACAGATGAGGCCCATAAAACACTTTTGGGCTCGGACCAAAGTAAAAGGGCCAGAGGAAATGAGTTTAAAAGCCTGAGCGCATCTCCCAATGGACATAACAGTCCACATGACAAAATTTATATACATAATTTGAAATAATCGGCAACTTTAGCAAAGACCAAAGTGCAGCTACTTTAGCCAATTATTTACAACCAGCTTTTGTCTCAGATGCTTCTGTAAGGAAAGTCTTCCCTGTTTGGTAGTTCGAATCATTAATGCCAAAGCTAAAATACTCTGTTCTCTGCTCTAAATGAGAATCACGCATTCACTGTCTATTTAACAAGCACATTTGCAGTATTTTTAAATTTAAATGATTTGTCTCCCTTTATTTCCCAATGCTCAGATGAAGACTCTTTCCCTCTCCAGACTCTGCTACCTCTCAGTTGCCCTCTAAGTATTTTGTATGAAAGGTCATGGTCTCACAACACTGACTCCTTGCAGAGTTCAATCGTATCTCTTTTGTAGGATAAAGCCATTCCCCATCTCCGCAGCAAGGGAGGTCCCCTGGCAGCAAAACAAATGTGGTTAGTTATGTGTGGCATGAACCTCAGCTGCGTTGGGAGCTGAGCTCCGGATAACATGTAATGGTAATGTATCTAGAATTACAAGGCTAACCCATCAGCCCCTCTCAAGAAATTTAACTATGAAATGCTTTATTTTGCCTAGGGAAAGTCTATTTGGGTCTATCATCTAGTTTCCAGCAAGGTCCAGCACTCCCCCCTCCCTGGTTCCTTAGTAGGGTGAATGGCATATGAAGAGGTCAAAGAGACTACCAGTGTCATGCCATAAATCAGTGGTTCAGCTTAGACGAGAGCCCAAAAGGCTCCTGCTCATCTGGTGTAAACTGACTCGTTCTGCTGCAGTCAACAGAGATCTGACGGCAGCAGAGCTGCCCCAGGAGATGCTGAATTCCCACTTTAGATTTATCTAACTGGTATTCCAGATACCACGTTCTCTGCTGTCAATGGGGGAGATTTTGTTAATATACTCCTGATAAATATTTTTCAACTACAGCTTCATAGGATATCCGTGCTTCCCCCCTGCCCACAAATAATATATTACGTATATGTGATTATAAAAATACCAGTAGCCAATTTAGTTTAATTTAAATTTAGATTTTGCCCTAAACAAATACTGATGTGCCCTGTATATTTTTACTGCCAGATCATGATTTACTAACTCCATTTTGGGGGTTAAAGAGAGCATGACCTTGCTCCGTATTAATATTTAAAGATTACCTTGCGCATGAAATCAGATGCTGACACAAGTCTCACAGGACTAAGAGGTTTTTAATCTTTTGAAGAAGCAGTGCCACGCTGAAATATGTGTTACTACATTCAAAAGAGAGCATGTAACAAATGTCCCACTAGCAGGCATCAGAGACTGCAAATTTCATTCCGTGCAATCTGGTCCACAAATATCAACCTTTTTGTAGAAGGGAAATTGCAGTGCCACAAAGGCCGACGCTCGACATCATAGCAAAGGCCGGCAGCAGGAGCAGCTCAGACATTGCAGTAAAAAGGGCTTGCCATCCTGTCCTAAATGCAGGAGCCATTTAGTGCCCTTTTCAAATAAATACAGAGATTTTACTCTTTCAAAAAAAGGTGAAAGTTTACTTACATTTCTGTACAAATGCAATTTAGAACAGTTTAGGAACCACGTGATTTTTGTTTTTGAAGCTGCACAAGCCTAAAATAGGAAAATTTCCTTAATTGCTTTTAATACAGTTAGTTGAAAAGAAAGCCAGAGCTGTTTTAATAGATAAGAGAAACAGCCGCTGTTTAACATAAATTACCAATTTTAAGACTTTTCTTAGAGCATAGTTATTCTCTTAAAAAAAAAATCAAGCTTAGCCTATCCAGCATTTTTAAGTCATTTCTTTCCACTACACCTAAGCATCAAACAAAAATATGAGCTGGCAAGCTGCAGAAGAGATTAATTAATTTCTCATCGTATCTTGGATGTGCTCAGTTTGTACGAAATTGCCATAGATGAGGTCTCTGATTACAATAGCGCCTGTGTTTTGATAGCATCATGGAGGTTTCACAGGATTTGCAAATGATGACAGAATGGCTTTTCCCAGTCTCCTTTGGGGTAGGGGACGGAGATGGCAGCCTGCCGTCATGAAGGGTCCTGCTCCTGGTCTCTTGTGTCGTATCTCTGACAGGTAATTGCAGAGGGTCCCCAGCTGACTGGTGCCTCTGGGAGCTCGCTACAGTACTACCAGAAAGCACTGGTGTAGTTTGGAGGTAGCCAAGATGTGAGATCGATGTGGAAGAGTATGGGTGTTAGAGGATTCCAGCCCTGAGGAACCTGGAGCCTGTGAAGGTGCACGTTTATTTCCAAATCACCAGCTGAGGGTCACCACTATATTTGCCCATGAGTTTATATCCAATTGCAGTAGTCATTAAAAGGAAAAAGAGATGGACTTCTTTGGGAGTTATGGAGGCAGTGCTGGAGGATTTGGTGCAAGGAGAGGAAGATCATCCCTTCTTGGAGATGCAGCTCTGCTTGCCATGGGGCGCTGAGGCTCCCAGCTGACCATCCTCTTGGCATCGGCCGTGCCGCCAAAGGTAGTGTTGTCATAACCTAACGCTCACCTGGCCATCTCACAAGCAGTGTACATCTTCTTTGTTCCCTTTACAACCATTAAGGCCTTTTAATCTTCCTTCTCCCTTGGCACGTCCTTCCCAGACCTCTCTTTCTCCTGTCTGTCCCTTTCCCCAGCAAGATAATGAGGAATGGGAGCAGATGCCAGAGAAACGTACGCACCTTCTAATTGAGTGAGGACATAAAAGGGGATGGTAAAAACAGCATGGAGACTTTTGCTTTCGGTTCCTTCCAAATACTCGGGCTTATTTCAACACATTTGCTGGTCAGCTAATCTATTTCCCTCTAAAGCTGGTTATCTTCTCAGATTTTTGTGGAGACAACATCTATTAGGAGTTTTTTGGTCACTGTAAACACAATTTGATCTATTTTATCCTAAATGAGTGTTTTTCTCAGCATGACTTACTTAGAACATCATACTGCTAAGTCTCAAAAAAAGATTTTCAGTGAGTCACAAGTGCAGCAGGATGGCATGATGCCCTTCACAGAAATAACAACTACAGATGCATAAAAAATCAGAGAGAATTTGAGAATCTGAAGTTCTTCGGAAAATCTGCAACACTTATCAACGTTGCTGATAGTACAAATGGGACTGAGCCCACTGATAACTGTTCTGGTCCACTGAATTCACTTACTGTTTTTGATCCTTGCAGTCGTATTTTTAACTGTTTTGGCATTCCCATTAAGTCTCCCTAAATATTCTTCTTGCTGGTTCAGTGCTCTCGACCAGGAAGCTTGTGAGTTCGTGAGGATTTGTACTTGATCATGAATGATTCATGAAATAAGCTTAGAAAACTAAGTTTAACATCTTACTCAATGCCGAGGAAAAAAGAGCATCTTCTACCATACTTGTAACAACTTGGCTAAGAAGGAAGAGTCTCATTTTAAACACTGAAATTCAGAGCATCTGTTGCCTTTCCAGCTAAACCTCGTATCTACTAAGAGGCAAGAAGAAACGTTTTAATTTACTACTGTAGTCGGGGTAAAACCAAGAGTGTTAATTTCCATTTTGCTAATATATTTTACCAAATACCTAGCAGCATGGCACAGCCAGGCCATCGGGGCGCAGCTGACAGCTGGTAACTGTCTATGTTGCCATTTCTCACTCACATTTAATCATGTGTTATATTTTTCTCTAAAAGCTAGGTCTGAAATCGGTTGGGCCTGGTTTTAATCGTTTAGGGCTGATTCTATGTCTGTCTTAGGCCAACAGAAAGCGTATAACCCCGGGTGCCAGGGACTGGTGCCTCTTCTTCCCTCTCCTCTCGCTTGACCTCTTTGTGCACAGCAATGCCCTGCTCTTTACTACCTCATTTCTGATGGACACGGATGGCATTCATAGCCTGGGAACCTACAGCGCTATTTCCCTGCTGTGCATATTCCATACAGATGATGTTTGAGTCTTGGTTTTCGCACCCGCAAAATGGGGATAATTGTGTCGCTTTGATGTACTGATAAAAGTGCTTTGTGAGAGCTAAATATTTCTTTGTGGAACATGCCATAGCGTGTTTGGAAGCTCTGTATAGCAAGAAGTAGGAGGAAGACAGAGACATGGATCTGATGCAAAAAAAATCAGGACAAAACAGAGAAGGAGGTCCACGGTTATTCCCTTGCTGTTCTTTGTCTCCTACACTAGCTCTGCAAAAGGATGAGGATTTTTCCTCTTCCTTTGCTGAATGAAAAGATGAGAAGACAGCATACACCTGGGGACACCTGCTGAGAGACTGAAACACAATAAACACGAGCGTGCTATGGTAAAATACACATTTCGCTTCTACAATAGGCGTTTTGATCCAGAGTTATAAAAAGTTTAAACATAACCTGTAAATTAAAATAAATTCAAATGCTTTTGTTATTCAACCTCAGAGTTCTTTTTTGTTGTGCTTTGATGGTTGTTTTTTTTTAAGCTGAAAAAAATTTGATCTTGTGGTTAAGAGAATTAAAAAAAAAAGAAATAGAAGTACCTCTAAAAAAGGTCTTCTAAGGTGTCCCCGAGGACTGTGATTTTAAACTGGTCTTGCATTAATTGCAGCGTCTCTGGCTGTTTGTTAGGCCATTGCCATGCTGCGTTAAGGTCTCGGTGCTTTTATCTAACCCTCCCCTATTCTCTGTTTGTTCTTCAGCGAGGATGAGAGGAACCCTTACAGTATGCAAATATATAATGCTTTCTATGCTTCTTTCTTTAGAGACATAAAAGGATTTTTTTAAAAAGGCAAGTTGAATATATGGCAATAAAGACGTAAATCTTCAGAAGCAGGCAAGCTACACTCCCTCTGCACTTCACAAATGAAGCATGGCTTTTGCAAAGAAAGAGTTTGTTAGGAGAACCACAGAAAGCAGGATTTCCATAATGATTTGCAAGAAAAAATTCTGTAACACATGGCACCGTATTTCCTTCAGAACTGCAATCCCCTTGGGACCAAATTCTTTACTACTTAATCACTGCAGTAATTAGAGATGATGTTGGCAAGTGTTCATTGAACGTTGTGTCATTTTACATCTTAAAACATTTTGGCGTTACTTTCCATTTCCTTTATTCAGTGTGTTCTGGTCCATCCCCTGGATGATTAGACACAGCTGGCCTTTTCTTTGGGACCAGGTCAGTTTAGCAATTAAGAGCTGTGTTGGTCTGCACTGATAAAAACAGGGACTAAATCATTCTATTTACAGTTTATACATTAATTTTCCACCAAACATTTTCTTATAATGACTTGTACACAGGCGACATGATGTGAAAAAAAAAATCGCTGAGTGAAACAGAGGATTACAGCCACAAAAAACCAGCCTTGTGCTGCAGAAGGCCTCCAAGTGTACCGAAGTATGAATAACCATCGGTCTGGATGAAGCAGAGCTCTGTAGACGGACAATACTATTGCAGCATCAGACCCGTGTGTGAGACATGGCCCCAGTTGTGAGAAGTGCTCTGGGGTGCGCGGGCGGCGCGGGGGGGCTCAGCCCTGCTGTGCCCAGGGACCCACCAGCAGCATCCTCGTAACGCTGCTCCTTCCCCTGGGCGCTGCTCGGCACAGACCCGCCGAAGGGATGGCAGGCGAGGAGAAAGGGCAAAAATGAAAGGGCTGTTCAAGCCCCAAATCTGTCATTTGAAACATCTGTTGGTAAAGATGGGGGTGTGGGGGGGCATTGTTTTTGTATTTTTAATAACAGCTATAGAAATAGTGTAGTCTGCCTTCTCTGCATTTCAGATCTGTGCCTGTAGCTGTTACTCCAGGAAAGCAAGACAGAATCTTCTTACAAGAGAACACAACAGCTGAAAACTACATGAGTACCACTTGGTTTCCTAAATATCAATAACTGTGTTAACTGACTTATCAAGGCAGCAGGGCACAATGGAAGATCCCTGCGCTACTCTCGTAGGCTTAGTCTATCCTTTTACACTCTAGATCTTCATCTTCATTTTTCAAAATGTTTGTGTGTGTGTGTATGTTACTTATTTAAATAGCCTTTGACGAGACGCTGAAGCCTTTCAAAGATTAGATGTGGAAGGTGCGGCAATGGCATGGCTGTGATGGACACTTCTCCCCACCCCTGTGTTTTTGAGCATCCTTCCAGCTGGGCAGACTGTTAAACCCAACTGAGGTGTCCTTCACAATTTGCTTTGGTCTTGGCCAAACAATGGTTTTAATTTCCCCTTTCAGTCTCATTTCTTACAGGCTGAAACAGAAAATCCATAGAATTTAAAGTTCAAATTAAATCACAATTTGTGTGACTAATGACCTTTTATAAGACAAAGTGGCAGATCATAATGTCTTTTGAAATGCTTTCAGATGAGAAAAACACACAGTAAAAATTATATGACAAATATAAAAGGGAAAAGAAAACAAACTTAGTAACGTAAGCAAGCACTAACAGCCATTATGCTTTTAAATTATCTCTCCACAGCCTACAAATCTTTGCTTTGACTCACGCGTACCGTACATCTAGTAAAGAGAGAAATAATATTTTTTTACCGCTCAATTATAATTGATATACTACTGTATCATTTTAAAATGTGAGAAAGCTGAAAAGTACACCAAAAAATAACAAAAAAGGCTAGGCAAGGAGCAGCACATAAAATGTGATAGAACTTTCTGAGATAGCTTTTTTCTCCCCCCCCCCTTATATGCATCTGTATGGAGAATCCAACTGTTCTATCAAGGGCTTGAGAGCCATTGTATACATATAGTTACATACGCGTTAATGAGGCAGATCGCGAACCTAAGAGGTAGTTGTGGCATCGTGCACGTATCTGTAAGGCACCGAAACTCTTACATGTTAAAAGCAGTCAGATGTATTTGCGAGATTCTACACAAGTGTGCATCTAAGGCTGCTGACCGTACCGCGTGCGGCCAAGCCCTGCCAAAACTACACAGCCCGAGGCTGCAGGTGGGTAAGATGCGAGGGTAGCACTGTGGTGGTACTCGTCAGCGCATGTCAAGGCATGGAAAAGGAAGCGAGTTTTGACAAATGTGTGTGTGAAAACTGTAAAACAGAAACTCCTTTTTATATATGTAAACTCTGAAAGTGCGAGGACCTGAGATCTGCGACAGGCTGTAACGCTAATTCTAGGATTAACCTAGCACTGTATGTTCTAGGGGCAGGCAAGAAGCCCTAATGAAAATTGGTCGTGTGTAATAGCTCGAAACCGATTAAGGAAAATCACCGCTCCTTTTAATTCTGCTTACAAGCCTTTTCTGCAATATTGATTATTTTTCAGAGGTAAGTGATAGTATCTATTCTTTCTGCAATTAATCCATAAATTCAGTTTGCATGGTGTTTTTAGAAGTCCACTGAGGTCCAGAATTAACAGGATACTGGTATCTCCAGAATAAAGCTAGTTCTGCGAAAGTTTCTTGGAAAAAATCTGGCCAAAGGCTGATCTCTCTGCTGTTATGATAAAGACATCTATTAGTGTATTAGTGACCTGATATACTAGAGGACAGGTTCTGGAATAATTTGAAACTGGAATTCAGATTGCACCTGGCTGACTTTTTCCCTTCTCCAACACTAGCACTTAAAATTCTAGAGCCGTGGCTAATCAGCAAATGTGTGCGACAAAGCCACTATTTATGATTCTGTTTGCTACCCTAAAATAAGGTTGCTTTTTCTTTTTTCTTTCATTTCAGAGTCTGTCACGTATATAAATCTTCCAAGAGATGATGCTAGTTTTGTGCTGAAAGTTGTATCTCTCAGTCTTTGTTACATTTACAACATATGCTATACTGATACCAAAAAGGAGCATATTTCGAAGGATTTTTAGGTAGCCAAATCAAAATTCAGATGCCTCAAGCCAAATTTCTTTGCAACAGGTCTAATTGTTGTTTCCTGGCTTCCCATCCTGCATAGTTCAATATCCCATTATATATATCTAAAACAAAAAAATACAGGTATAGTTTGTGCCTCTAAATTTTCTATTTTTCCAATGCAAACACTCCTAAATGACCGTGGGGCAGGAGGTATTATGGGATGCACCTTAAGCACAACACTGAACACAGAATGAGTGGCTGCAAGGCCAGATATCTTGATAGTGTGAACGGGAGCACAAGAGCGCTAGAAGTTCCCAAATCTAGTGCTAAAATATAGACCAGTTTCTGTATCTTACCTTGCCTTGGTTTCCATTCCTTTCAATGCTTTTACATCAATTTGTTGGGTTAATAATGGCAGCATGTGCCTATCCCTGCTGTTCACCTTCTCCAAGATGACTGGCTCTCCTTGTTTAAATAAAGCCTTTGAAAAGCTCAGGCCTGAACGCCTACAGCGTGGCTCTGCCCCCCATCCCCTGTCGCTGGGTAAACTGCACATTAGGCAGGTTTTTTTGCTCAAACGCCAGTTGCAATGTGGTGGGTACAGCCCTCGTCCCAGGCTCGCTCTTGTGCGATGCCGGCGGGATCCAGCCGAATGCAGCCGCGGCGTGGGCAGCCTCCCGGCGCCTGGGGACAGCCCGGCGCTCCCCTCCGGGGAGAAGAGCATGCTCTTCAGTGCTCTGCCATGCTCTGCGCTATTTGTTTGTTTGTTTGTTTGTTTTTTTCTATAGCAGTAACAACCTCCTTATAGCATTTGAAGATTGAGTTAAAAATCAGCCTGGAAAGACAAATGGCAGAAATACAGCACAGGGATTCATTTACTTCTGACCTCACTAAGCTTTCTGCTTTTAAGCTCAGGGCACAGTTTGTTACTAGCTGTGGGAAAACAAAACAAGCCAAAATGCATCCTTTTCTCATTGAAACAGATGACCTATTTTCTCTCTTGAGGCTCACAGACACCCTGCTCCAGCCCCCAAAGGAAAAGAATTTGGGTTCTGCAACAAAAGGAAAGGCAATTATAAACCAGCCTCTGCTTTTGGTCACTTTAAATCCACACGGTATTTTGTACGCTATTCTTTGTGCTGTCAGACATACAGGAATTCTACCGTGTTGCAAAAAACCTATACACTGTAAAAATGAGCTTTACTTTTTAAGTCATGTCACAGTAAATTGCCTTTGAGTGTGTTATAGAAATCGCCGTACTTCCTGCGGGAAAAGAAAAGTGCTGGAGAGGTAAGTTTCCTACACTGTTTTTTGAATTTCTATCTGTTGTTTCAGAAGAAACAAAATCTGCAAAACTTTAAGTGATGTTTATCTATAAAAGCAGTAAATTCAGAATAGTTGTCTGTATTTTAAATGTGTTTTACATGAAGTTATAAGTTACAACAGTGGCACAATTTCCAGACGTGTTTCATATAAGCACAGATTAAGGTAAATGTAGCAGGTTGAGCTAAAATTACCAACCAAAATCCCAATGCTTCGGATTACTCAGTTTCTGGATAGCAGGTTAAATGAAATATACTTTTAAGAGTTACATCCCGAAAGCAGGGATGCGTATGCCTTCAAACTAGGAGACCAAATGCCGCACAGGTGAAAATCAGTAATAATGGTGCCGTGGGTTATGGCTATGTAAGAGTTCTTTTTACGCCCGTGCGTACCGTCACAAGGAGTGCCCCTCTGACTGGGGGCCTTAGCAGAGAGGTCAAGGGCTCTGGGCACAGGTAGACCTGAGTTACCTCCTCAGGCTTTGATGGACTTTACCCGGTCTGTCCCTGTTACCATAGTTTCCATTTTCTTCTCTAGATAAGAAATAGAAGCGTTTCAGTGTGTAGTTCACAGAGGCCTTGATCAGTCAGTTGACATAGGGTCCCTGCCTGTGGTGAGGTTTAAGGGAATGAGAAGTAACTACGCAGAAGCCTGTTGTGTGTAGATAAAAATCAGCCTTTTTTTTTTTTTCTTTCCCTTTTTCCATGTTTGCTTGCTTTTAGCCATGTCCCTGTTCACAGAAGTTTTGTGCGATGCATTAGAGTCACCAGCTAGGTAAAGGATGTCTTCAACTAGCAGTTTTATAAGAAGTATTGTCTAATTATTGCATATTCCAGAAACTCAGCTGTTGCACATCCTTTAATGGGGTTGTTGAGCTTGATCCCTTTTGGCTATGGACAATTTTATTGGGTGTCCTATTAACATCACTCTTATTTCACCGCTGTTCCCTTCCCTTTCTTGGGTTTCCTGCACTCACAAGTCTACTCTAAAATTTCAGAGCAGCAAGGACAACACCTTTACTGAAGCACTAAGCAGTAATAAAAGCAGTGGCTGCAGTTAAAGACCACTAGTAATACGTCTTTCACAGAAACAATAATTGCCTTCAAATATCCTCTCCCTCCCTAAAATCACCGTTCCTTCCAGCACAAGAAAGGCTATGAGAAGGGCAGGGACAAGCCTTTACTGCCCGTCACTCTCGCTATTTTACTGTCAGTGGCAATTTCAGATCACTTTATTCCCATGCCAGTGTCTTTCCCCCTTCTTTCTTCATCTCTGGGCAGCAGCCAGGACTTTGGAGCTAATGCAAGTATTGTTGTGCAGAAACAGTATTCTCTGTCACTGTTCCTTTTTCCTTAATAAATAGATACTATCTGCAAGAGAAGAAAGGCAGTATGTGGGTTTTTTTAATTTATTTCACAGGCACTGTTAAAAGGTAGGGAACTCATTATGTTCCAGTCAGACAGGAAGTTTTATTTACAATTTCTTACCTCAATGCAGCCGTGGCAAATTATGTCAGCCCTTCAATTCGTGCATTATCATTACTTCCTTACTTTCATACCCTTTCCAGAATTACACTACCACTGACCTGATGAACCCATTTTCTTTTAAAATCACTCCTATTTTATGTTTAGAGATTGCTTGGGAAAACTCAACGGCAGCAGCTAAAAGAGCAGGCAAGTTTTCCGTGTATAATCAAAAAGGTCAGAGTCTATTTTCAGGTCCTTGTTTGGGGCCACCGCTGAAAAAAGCCGAGAGCCGTCTGTACCCATACAGGTGTCACAAGTTTGCTCTTGCGCACACCACAAGGCCAGAGGCAGGGAAAACAGCCGCTGACTCCCCGAATGCCTCCTGTTTGATCACGGATACTGGAGAGGGCCTGAGAGGATACTCATCCCAGGACACAACCGTTTCACCTTGCACCTGGCCAGAAGCAGCGAATCAATTTTTGTGCTGTCGCTTTGAAGGAAAGGGTCTCTCATCCTTTCACAAACACCGACGGCAGGACTGATAGATGGAGCTGAAGTGGACGGGTGACAGTATGATAGGGATCAATGACTCTTTGAGGTTTACTTACTTTTTCTGTGGAGATCAAAACGTTCGGTATGAGCTGCCAACACACAGCTGCTTGCATTTTAGCCTTCTGTTCAACTATCCCTGTGAAGTCCATCAGCATGGAGCAATAGCCAACATCCTGCTGGGCTACAACCCCAAACCTCAATTTTGTGTTCGTGGACTACATCCATTGCCCCAGGCTCCGGCATCACAGGATCACTTCCCTTTCCTCGAGGGTCCTCTGCCTGCTTGTGTCTCTACCTGGAAAACAAGCTTTAACACTTTAAAAACTCGACCTCCAATTCTCCAGCTGAGCAAGGCAACAGAGCAGGACTGAAAGCTTTGTCTTCTCCTGAGCTTTCAATAGCTTTCCCTTTCCAGCCTGAGCCCCTCGCTGGCTCCCTGCATCTCCATCTCCATCATCCCTTTTGTGCTCCTGTTCCCTTTCACATGTCTTCCCTTACTTCTGCTTCTCCACAGCTTCTTGGCCTTCCCCTCTGCAGCTCAGGCCAGTGGTATCCCAAAGACCACTCTAATTACAAGCTCAGCTGCCTTGTGCACGGGGACAAAGAATGGTCACTGCTGGCACAACGTTCCAGGTCAGTTTAGCACTCATCCTTATTACCTGGATTAGCAAGGTGGCACTAAAAGCTATCTCATACCTGTCTTTTTCCCTTAGAAGAATGACTAAGAGCTTGATTAGCTAATCTTAATTATCCACACTATCAAAGCATGCTGCCAATAAGGAAATAGGCTGCTATTATACAGCAACTAATAGGCTAAATTATTAGACACTATACTGGAGAAATGTACTCTCTTATTGAGTACACTCTGAATTGCTGCTGCTCAATTTGCTATGAGTTGTGAATTTGCTTTGGATTATTTTTACCATTTGAGAATTGCCAGGCTTTATACCATGTTTTGCGGAAGAACTCAGCTGCCCTTTCGCTGTTGTGTTTGTAGTTCCCTTCCAAGGAAGCTGCCTGCTGTTCCCAGGTTTCTCTTTCTCTCTCCCTCTTAGTATCTCCTTTAGCTATGAGACATGCAAATAACTGATTTAAATTCTGTGTTTTGCAGGGAAACTTCCTGCTGGGACTTGACTCAGTCCAACTGATGTCTTCTCCCTGCCTGGAGAAAACCTTTGTCCTCCAGGCTGATGGCAGACACTTAAAAGGGAACCTGCTTGGTCTGTCCCCATTAGCCAGCAGTGGGAAGGAGAAAATTGCCCTGTCCACATGTTCTCCACTTGTACAGGATTGGAACTGTTTATTCAAATTGCTTTCTTCTTTGGTATCATCCAATGGGACAGGCTGAGTCACAGCTTGATTCACGGTTCTCTTCCGTGTGAAGGTTTCATTTCCCTTGGCTTGCCATAAATCCTAAGCAGTGATCCTGTTCTTTCCCTGACAGCAGCCCCCATGTTTACGTTGCACCTCCTGGATAGGAAGCCAGAGAGAATATTTTTGTGGGCTCTGAACTCCTCTGCTCAGGATGATGGTAGAAGGCATCAGCACGGGCTGCCATCTGGCACCACCTGGGAGAATTTGTGTTCCTTATTCATCGTGCTGCTCTCTTGCAACAGGGGCAGCCTGTTGCAGATAAGCTTGTACTAAGTTACTGGCAGACATGCACTTGTCCCCAGAAAGGTGTCAGTTCGATGTTACTGTAGATGAGAGACAAGTGCTCTGTTTGGGTCCTTAAGCCTGAATAATTTTCATTAGGGTTGCTCGTGGTCCTTTGCCAAACAATGCTAAAGGGAACATTCTGTTTAATATTCTGTATCCCAACCCTTTGTCTTTCCTTCACCCATGGTAACTTCCAGCAAGTCTGTGAGTTTTTCATTTGAATAAAATTTCTCTCTGGCTGTGGGCAGAATATAGAAAAAAATCAATAGCTATTAAGATACATAATACAGCAGGATATGGGATCCTACTGGTAGAAAAAGCAAGGACCCTTTATTTATTCACATTCCTGAGTGCCAGCGTTTGTTATCTGACCCCACTACCCGCGTCCTGCTCTTCCCCCAGGTTTTCAGTGGGTTTTTTGTTGCCAAAAGCCAAGCAGAAGACGCTTTGCCCATTGCTCTCTGCTGCGTTCTGTGTTAGTTCCTTGTGAAAGTGCCTTCAGGTGCTTTCCCAGGGCTCACATTTTTTGTTCAAGAACAAGTTAAGAAAAAAGAGTTACTGGAGGTTTTAAAACCCATTTTCTTTTTATCTAGTGTTCTGTTAAAGCTTTCCTCCTAAGCAGCTTACAATAATATAAACAACCCGCAGAAAAAACTCACTGTCAATCTGCTGCTATAAATTCCTACAGGTCCAGGGGCTTCAGGAGCTGGATATTGCGCCTACAGGCCTTGGAGTCACAGATAAGAATCAGATAATTCACTCCTCTAAAAAATACTCCCCTATATTCAGAGCGGAGAGCGGGGAGGGGGAAAAGATGGGAGGAGGTGTGCTGGGAGTGGAGGCAGGAGCCGGGTACCCGGCGTGTGGGATGAGGATGGAGACCCGTGGGACTCACAAGTCCCACAGCCCAGCGAGCGCTCGCCTCTCCCTGCACCTCTCCTTCCTTGGCATGGAACACACGCTTCCATCCTTCAGCTTGTGAGGCTGCAGATTGCCATCCCAGCCCCCCGGGCTGCTTTAGCAGAGAGAGCGGCCACATTGGCAGCCGCAGCCGAGCGAGGTGTCGGCTGGGGGTTCCTCCCCTCGACTGGTGTTTCTCCCCTTGGCTGGTGTTTCTCCACTCAGCTGGTGTTTCTCCACTCAGCTGGGGGTTCCTCCCCTCGGCTGGTGTTTCTCCCCTTGGCTGGGGGTTCCTCCCCTCGGCTGGTGTTTCTCCCCTTGGCTGGGGGTTCCTCCCCTCGGGCTGGTGTTTCTCCCCTCGGCTGGCATTGCTCCACCGGTTGCAGGCTGACAGTGCTGCAACGCTCCTGCTTTTGGAGGTGCTCGGGAATAATGAGCAAAATCTAATTAAGAGAAGTGATATACAGCAGGTTAAGTCAGCTGCATCAGAGTGTGAAATGGAGCCATTATAAAACAAAACAAAACACCGTACAGCGGCACCTCAGGAGCTCCGCAGCCTTGCAGTGGTGCTGCCAGACTTCCCTGGCACCGGCGAGGGGACACCCCGGCAGGAGCTGTTAATGCGTTGGACTGTCCCTGACCGGGACAGGGCTGCGCTGCTCGGCACAGCTCTGGCTCGAAGCAGGGGGTAGGAGGGGCAAAGCATGGCATGGGCATCACAGCAGCACGCTGGCCTGACCGCGGCCGGAGAGGAGGAATGGGAAAGGGGGCGATGAGAAAGCACCCGTTCAACAGAAAGAGGAGGGAAGGGAAAGAGAAGCTGGGCAGTGAGGGGGCAAGCGTGAAGGGCAGGTGTGGAGCAAGGCTGAGCCTTTCTCCCCGGCGATGAAAAGCTCTGTGGCTATCGGAGCACATGTTTGTCATCCGAAAAGCTGAGCTTGTCCTGGCCCACTGGTAACGGCTGCAGGAGAGCTGCTCTGCTCGGGTGGCAGAGGGTGCCACGCTGAGCCACTGGGGCCATCGCTTTGCACGGGGAATGATTCAGTGGCTGCACGTGTGCGCAAGTTTGCCTCTTCAATGACATTTTTTGTTTTGTAAAAAAAAAAACCAACCAAACATAAAACCATCAAAAACAACAAACCACCAAAAAACAACAAACAGCCCCAACTTTTTTTAAGATTGCAGCCTTCCGAGATCAACAAGTTGAACTTTAAAAGAAGGATATCGTATTTGTTCTTCATGATGCTGCTGTGTATGACATGGTAGAATTAACTCTACTATTTGAATTGAACTTTAAAAAGAACTCTGGAAAAACTTTCCATTTAATCTTGCTGGAAAAGCATCTTTTGAAACAGGCAGGAACGGTTGCAGAACCTTAGAATATTTTTAATGGTAATTGTTTGCAGTTCCCTCTCTCTAAAAGTTGGAGAAAGGGCATCTTGAATGTATGACAGTAAGTTCAGCACAAGTGAAGCTGCTTTCAAACATGCTAGAAAGGACATCCACAGTAATAGGATTAGTACAAAAAGAACATGTCGTCTTTGTATCTAAAATCCTGAGGCTAATTTGTCTTGGTTCCACCCCTCCAAAAACTTTTGTAACAAATTACTTTTATAAGGAACACTAAATGATGTTTCACTGTCAAAATGCTCACGAGAAATATCTAACACCTGCTGGGAAAATTATCTGTAAAGGTTATCACAGTAAGGCTTGGATGTAAAATGTCAAAGGACAACTTCATCTCTTTCCCCTTCTTCACCCTCCCACCCCAGCTACAGGCAGGAAAATTGGGGGAGTTTTTGCAAAGCCATCAGACAGGCAGGAGTCTGCTTCCTTCCAGCCTCTCTCCGCTCTCAAGGGAGCCTTGGGATGTGTGTTATTTAAGCTAACAGGTGAGCCAAAGGTAGAAAACTGAAGGCAGACAAGATTAATAATTCACTAAAACTTTGCTGGAGAACAGTCTGACAGAAGAGCTCAATGTCTGCCATCGTCGCCTGAAGGACAACTCAACAGCCAGGCCAAGGGGCACCTGCTGCTGAGAGCGACACGGTGCCCGTGCGGAGTGGAGCGCCAGCCGGGGACCCTGCTGCTGCGGGGCACGGACACACAGAAGGGTTACCTCTGGCTTTCGGATAACTGCACATTGGCTTCAGTCCCCTTTATTTCAGGTTTCAACACTTTGCCGTTCCCCTGCTCTGGCAAAAATGTAGCTAAACACTTCACCTTGCGACCCCCACAAATCTACTACTATCTACTGCACCAACTTTTGTCTTAGTGGTATCTAGTTGGCGTTCTGAGCCTGCCCCCCAAAAAGAAGACACTGCAGAGCAACTTTAAGATTCATATTCAAGTACTGATTTTTATTTTTTTGTTCTGCTGAAGCCTTTTATTTGGAACAGATGCAACACGCTTAGAGGTTAAAAATTTTTGTTTGATAACTGCAAATGTTTGTGAATGCGGCTCTTTGTGTAGGTGGGAGGCCTGAGATCAATGGAAGAGTCTTTGCAGGATCAGGTCTATGCCGTATCCCACCTCTCTCCAAAGCAGCAAGGAAGAAAGTCTCTTCATGATTCTGGGATCAGCATTCATTCTCCAAGTTAGTCTAGGTGTTTGTTATTAACATATCCATCTGTAATCTGTTTGCAGGATGGAGAAGCAGCAGCAGAAATTATGATCAAGCCTGGCTGCAGTCTTTGGTCTTGATTTCTCTTCTGGTCATGTCAGATTTCCATGAAGCCAGCAGTTCAGTCATCCCGTTGACCTGTGCAGGCTCTCCTCCCTGCGCCTTAGACGAGGAGCTCCTGAGAGCCAAGTGCGCTCCTCATCGTTCCCACTCTGCGGCTTTGCACAGCAGTAGAGTCCCTTCGTCGATTGTTCTGGCACCTCTTTGTGAGCGCTAGCTAGGGCTCACAACTATCCATGCATCTGTGTAGTGTAAACTGGTTAAAATGGGAACGTCCAGGAAACCAGTTGAGAGAAACTGGGAGTCTAACGAAGGGGTGGCGTTTGTGACAGTGGGGGTTTTTCACTGGTAAAGGCAGCACATGGTGGGAGACACACACCAGTCACAGACAGAATGTCATCCTTTTTATCTTCTTGTTTCCTGGTGTTTCTCAGATGGATGAGTCTGGCTTTGGCTTTTCTGTTATCCGGGTTTCACTTACTTATTTGCTTTGTCTCACGGAGCGGGTGAACAGCCACAAGTGTCTGATTACCAGAGGTTCGATCACATTCAGTGGGCGAGTGCTGCAGTTAACGCTCTCTGCTCTTCCTCCTGAGCATGCTGCGCTCTGCATCGATGTAATGGGATAAAATACCTCTTGTGTATCTGTCCAAATCAGGCCAAGGTACTTTCGCCCAACACAATCTCTCTCTGTCAGTACCATATTTTCTATCTTTCTATTTCTGTGACAAGATTTTTTTCCCATGCTGTATCTTGATGATGAGGTTTATTGGCTTTGCCTGATAGAGGCATTTTGCTTCTATAGAAAAGAATTCTGAAGAAAGAAAGTCTTTACAAAACCCAAAAGCTGTGAAAGCTGTCCAGGTAATGTTTGATGTGTGCCATGTGTATGCATGTTCTCGCTCATTGTGGGTTTAGATAACTGCGTTCATGATTGGTAACAAAAATGTAGAAGTACCTTGCGAGTAACAAGGGACTATTTCTGTTCCTTAAGCTTCGATAACGTGTTGAAATCCTCAGTGAAACTACAGAAAGGGCCAACATCCTTTGCTGTCTTTTCCAGTGGCATGTTTTGGAATATTTGTCTGTTTACTCATATGCCCGCTCTGTTTTCAGGTGAATACCATTGTAGCTGCTCTGTTATGGACAGCTTTTTCTGTTTTGTGCTGTGTCATATGGGTACAGATTTCTGACAGCCGCAAAACATGTCTCAGATAATTCACTGAGTGCTGGTGGTGTGACGAGCAAAACGCTTGAAAATCCCCACTGTCTTTGAAACTGCGTAACAGCAAATCCCTGATGTTGGGTTCATAAAAGATGGCTTTACAGGACTACAAGAAAGTCCTTACTGTGGTTTTGGAGGTCTTAGAAAAAAAATAATCTCTGCTATTAGTTTTGTAGCAAAGAAAGTTTGCACCTCTTTCCAAATTCATGACCTTGACAACATAAATGCATATGAAACTTCGTCACTAGGATGATAACTTGTCACAGTTTTTTCCTAAGCAGCCATTTTCCCCTGCAGATATCTTTGTCTCTTATGCTGGTCTTACCCTCTTCTTTTTTGCAATATGTGAAAACATTAGCTCCAGCTGTTCTGTTGCTTGGAAATGCCTCAGCACAGCTGGTGATTATAAGGGGAAATGTTGTCTGCTGGGCACAAAAGGACCTGACGGTTGCCAGCAGCTTCCTGGTCAGTGGCCAGCACTGCTGCTGGCCCATGGCGAGAGGCCATGTGCCAGTGTCATCTCTGGGTCTGCCTCAGGGCACAGTGACACAATGTCTGCTGCCATCTCCCAGCTCCGAAACATGAGCTCTTCCTAACCTCTGTAAGTCACTTCTTCTATTCAGTTTTCCCCCTGCGTAAAATAGCGGTGAGGTAAATCTGTGTGTCCTGTGTGGGGTTCAGCAGCCAACTAAAGGGGCTATGTACAAAACCTCCTGAGAAAGGCAGCTTATTATTCTGGACCCCCTTTTTCAGAGTGTTGAGAAGGGAAAGTAAGATGTAAACGCAGCCTTCGCTCCGAGCTGGGGTCACAGCGAGCACTGTTATGGTGGTTTCTGACTTGGCACGTTGTCTCCCCTTTCTGGATTGAACTCAAAAATCGAAAAAGGTTCCTAATAAGGCTGGTTATGTTGTCAGATATCTTGGTGATTACAGGAGCATGAGCTGTTGCACGCACACCTGTACCTCACAAATGACTCTACTGCAAGGGACGTTTCTCATTTTATTTTCAAGCAATAAGCCTTTTACAGCCATCCCCCTATTGTTAATATTCATCAGGGAAGGACACCGGCTAGATGGAGAGTGAATAACAGAATCTGCAGAAGGATTATGTATGTGGTCACATGAAGCAGAAGGGTTGTCTCTTGGAGTTGGAGAACTGTGTATGTCCCATAGATGTCTCCTGAATTTGTGCCTCAAGGCCATCCCTGAAAGTGGGGATGTTCATGATGGCTCTCTTGCACCAAATGAACTCCAGCACGGACTCTGTGTCGCTCACCCACAGCCTTCAGGTGGTCATTACTTTTTCTGCTCTTGATGCACACATGTTTGCACCTGCTGAGTTGGAGGGAGAGGACTTGTGCATGCACGTGGCTTGTCAAGCAGCCAGCTTGCAGCACGCTCTGACACTGCAAAGAGCTCCTCTCTGAAGGTTTTCTGCAAGAGTAACTGAGATAATCAAGCCTTAAAAGAAAACAGAGGAGAAAAAAAAAAAATAACCCTCGAACCAAACTTCAAAATGCTAGCCAGGGCTATTTCCAATCTCCGTCAGCAACGCTTAAGTGAGCTGGGACTTCTCTGACAGCAGAAGTCGTAGGTGGAAAAATTTCACCAAAAAGAGAGAGAAAGCATACGCACAGCAGGCCTCTGAAACAGCACTGCTGGAAGACAATTTTTAAAGGTCAGAATTATTATAGGACATTAATTAGCAATCAGATAATGCTCAAATTGCCTTAGCAAATTTAGACATTGTGTAAGGCCACACGCTGCAGTGGGTGCAGCCACCTGAAAAGAATTTGGACACTTTAACAGAAAATATGCCTTGCTCAGAAGAGAGCTAGAAGAACATGATGAGAAAACAATATGACTTCCCGAAAGTAATTAGGAGGTGGTAGCGAGAGTAAATAAGCTTTTGCAGAAAAAGGTATTAGTGAACCAAATGACAGTAAATAAACCAGGAGTTGGGTTTTCTGCAAGTGCAGAAAAGAGAAGTTAGGTAATCCTGTCTTTTAACAGTGGTACTTGAGATGTTAGCAAAAGGCAAAGTGTCTCTGCGAGGAGTGAAAATTACAGAACAGATGGAATATACCTAACAATTCCTGATCCCAAATGTACCAAAAAGCCATCAAAAGTCTTTCCACTGGCATCAGTGAGGTCTTCATTTGGCCCCTAGAGAACTCAGGTAGGTTACATAGATTTTGGGGATGGTAAATGACATGCATTTCTAGAAGTGAAAAAACTTTATTTTTTTCTTGCTCTTAAATTCAAAGTAGATCAAGGCTGGACATATATTTCTTGTTGTTTTACCACTTTTTTTTTTTGATAACGTGACATTGACTAAAGAAATATTTCATTACTGATTTGGAGGAGTTATCTGCTCATTTGGTGACTTTATGCATATTTTAACGAGATAATAGCTGCTGGAGAAGAGTGATAATAACATTCTAAGTCTTCTTCCTTTTTATGGGAGGCTGAACTGCAGAACTGAAACTGAATTTTGAAGATGTTTATATTTAGGGAGTTGGCTTCATTCAGTGTAGCTAAAGTATTTCGGAAACTTGGAACAGCATTTGGCTTCCATTTCTAGCCTTTCAGCTTGCAAAAGTGCACAATGCAGGGTAGGTGTGTGGATGTCTCTGTACTCAGCCTATATATAAACATATAGGCTTTATAGACTTTTTATATAATGCATACATATTTAAAGATCTGTATATGTATTTGCTTAGTAGTATTTGCCAAGCAATGCTTTTAGTACTGCAATATCGTCTTAAGCTACCTTTTACAGGTAGATGGGAAAACTATAGCTAATTTTCCCCTCAATTGTGAGAAGAAAGTTCTAGTTAATCATGAATATTGTCATAAAGAGTATAAGAAGAGTGGGAAAGATGATACGTCTTCTAAAACGTGGAACAGGGAGTCTGAAGCAAATTGTGGCTAATGTTTTTCCACTACGAATTTCCCCTGAATTGGCTCAACAGCCTGAGATAAAAACAGCTGAAAATTTCTAATTTTTTTTTTTCTTTTTGATGGGGACATGTAGATTGAGGTGAGAACTCTCCAAAGATTATCCGCCAAGTGCCAGCTTTTAATGAATCCCATTTGTTTTCTTGATTAAGTCTGCTATTACCCCTGTTTAGTCTTGTCACGAGCCCATTAGCTGGAATTTTCATATCGTGGTTTAGAAGAGAAATTAGCCTAGAAGAGCAGCACTCATCATCAGTCAATTTTCAGTGTATTTAATATAGTTCACAGTTTATGAATTCAGGAACCTGTAACCTCATACGCGCGTGCACACACACACACATATATATATATATCTCTCTATATATAAAACCCCAAATTCTTTGTAGTGAAATTCATAGGTCAAGAAGGGAAGAAGGGTTGCAGTCAAATACCAGTTTGTGGTGATAACATTGTATATCACCAATGTACTTACAGCTACAAGGCTTCTTCGGTGAACTCGCGTCTGACAGGCTATGTCAGGTCTATGATATGTGAGACAGAAGCTTCTTTAGGAAGAAGTGACTCTCCAAAGGTTTGACCTCTTGCTTTCAAAAGATAAGCATCCAGGAGGCTTATCAAGCCTTGTGGTCACAAAGTACTCAAGAGCTTTGGAAGTGCTTAAAAGACGTGTGATGGTTACAGTGCAAAACGTACACAGGTGTAGCAGGATTTTCAAATTCTTGACTTTCTTGAAAATGTTGTGAGAATAGCCCTTTAGGAGATTTAAATATCTCCATCCCTTTTCAGATTCTCTAAGTGAAAAGAGCAGAATAGAGTGAAGTGTACTTTTTAAATGACATTTTGCAAATTTCAAGAGATGCCATTTCAGCCTCCCCTGGAAGTGAAGACTTGGGCAGTGGAATTTGCGGAGCTGCCACAGAAATGTTTCATCAGTGAAAAGAGCCAGAGAGGACCGCAGCTGAATCACAGGGTGATGCCCTGGCATTACTCTGTAATGGGAAACATGACTTAGCCAGGTACTTGGAAGCAAACATTGCAAATATTTGGACATTATGCCATTACTTAATATTACCCATTCAAGACCCTCTTTCTCTTTTTCTTGTTTTCTTTGTGCCACTCTAAATGACTAGGCTGGCCTGCTGGCATTTCCCTTTTTCCTCCTGCTTTTCCTCTTTTCTACCTTCTTTTCTCTAAGTCCTGAAACAGAGCGGGATCTTGATCACTCTATTCTCTTCACTTAGAGCTCCCACATCATTTTCTATTTGAAGAACAGCGTGAGAAACATCCTGTAATCAAAGTAAAAACAACTCCAATCATATCGCTATTCCACAGGAGCTCCCAAAGATGCCTGGAAGAATTTGCTGCATTTCTGGGCCCAGAGGCTGTTACGAAGAACACCAGTTGGTAATCACAGCTTTTTTTTTAAAACTATCTGAATTCAGCTCCCTGCTTAATTTCTTGTCTGCATGGAAAAGAAACATCTTTATAAAACGGGTAAATGACCGTGACTACCTCTAAACAATTCTCTCTTAAGAAGAATTCAGATGGTGCAAGAGAAACGTACCCCTCACAAAACGCAGCTTTTCCAAACCCCTGTAGTTTCCCTGCGCAATATTCTCTCTAGCTACAAGACTCTCTTCCTTCAGTAAATGTATTACAAACCTTTCAGTCTGTTCTGCTTTACATACTCGACACCATGAATCTCTAACAAGGTTAGGGGTGAGTAACAACTTAAATCTACTTTCAAATGCAGCTGAAAAGCCTATTATAGATGCAACCTTGAACTTTAATTGTATAAAGACAGCTACTTTCTTAGCATTCACACAAGTTGCTTGTAAGTCTGCCTGGACTGTCTGGCTGACAACTACTTATTCTGCCCCTATACTTTGAAAAAAGAAATGCATAAGTTTACACACTATAACATTACAACATCTATTGAAATTTGTTATGATGAAGGTTGTGAACATATTTGAGTTGGAGAAGTCAATCTGGTAAATTATATGCTATTCTTCCTGCTATTTTACTAGGCTACACAAGAGGTTGCTGAAATCCAGCATTTGTTTTCAGATATATGTTCATGCCTTTTAAGGAAATGATTGTCAAAAGCCAGAGAACGTGTTGAAACAATGCTGCTCAAAGATTTCACAGCATTGGCAAAGCTAAGGAAATATGGAGAAGCTCAAAGGATCCATGAAAGGTAAAGAAAGTGTCTCTCTTTAAGGCTGGTTTGTAGTAGGTAATGGAAAAATCTGGAAATAGTTTTGTGATCTCGTAGTTTCAAATCTTTCTGGTACTTCTGATTTAAAAAAAATCCATCACCCCCTCGATCCCACCCCCACCCCCCCAAAAAAAAAAGTCCGTGTAGCTGGCACGAGCACCTATGGTCTGAAAGCTCTCTTCACAGGAATGACACCTCCCCCATGGCTGCGGGCATGGTCTTGATGGGAAAGATCAGTTTCAGAGTTGAAAGTTTGTGCTTCGCGCCTGAGAAGTTTCCATTAAATTCTCCAATCAGGGTAGCTGCGGCGAAGGTGTTAACATGATTATGGAGATGGACATAAGGCCCCTGCTAATTCAATGCAAAAGCAGGTTCACCTAGAGCAGGTTGGACAGGAGTGCATCCGAGCGGGCTTTGAATATCTCCAGAGAAGGAGACTCCACCACCTCTCTGGGGAGCCTGTTCCAGTGCTCTGCCACCCTCAAAGTAAAGTTTTTCCTCATGTTCAGATGGAATTTCCTGTGTTCCAGTTTGTGCCTGTTGGCCCTTGTTCTGTTGCTGGGCACCACTGAAAAGAGTCTGGCCCCATCCTCTTGACACCTGCCCTTAGATATTGGTAAGCATTGATGAGATCCCCTCTGTCTTCTCTTCTCCAGGCTAAACAGACCCAGGCCTCTCAGCCTTATCTCATAA
The DNA here is from genome assembly GCF_964199755.1 of Larus michahellis. NCBI lineage: Eukaryota > Metazoa > Chordata > Aves > Charadriiformes > Laridae > Larus > Larus michahellis. Next base: position 37,451,066 of record NC_133903.1, on the reverse strand, counting down.
GAGAGAAGCTCTTGTCCCCTGATCATCTTCACAGCCTTCTGCTGTATTGTCTCTGTCTTTCTTAAGCTGGGGCGCCCAGAACTGGACACAGTACTCCAGATGTGGTCTCACCAGGGCAGAGTAGAGGGGGAGGATGACCTCCCTCGACCTGCTGGCCAAATTCTTTTTAATGCACCCCAGGATGCCATTGGCCTTCTTGGCTACAAGGGCACATTGCTGGCTCATGGCCAACTTGCCCACCAGGACTCCCAGGTCCCTCTCTGCAGAGCTGCTTCCCAGCAGGTCAACCCCTAACCTGTACTGGTGCATGGGGTTATTCCTCCCTAGGTGCAGGACCCTGCACTTGCCCTTGTGGAACTTCATTAGGTTACTCTCTGCCCAGCTCTGCAGCCTGTCCAGGTCTTGCTGAATGGCTGCACAGCCTCCTGGTGTGTCAGACACTCCTCCCAGTTTTGTGTCACCAGCAAACTTGCCGAGGGTACACTCTGTCCCCTCATCCAGGTCAGTGATGGATACATTGAACAAGACCAGACTCAGCACTGACCCCTGGGAAACACCACTAGCTACAGGCCTCCAACTAGACTCTGCGTTGCTGATCACAACCCTCTGAGCTCTGCCGTTCAGCCCGTTCTCAATCCACCTCACTGGCCACTCATCTAACCCACGCTTCCTAAGCTTACTTGTGAGGATGTTATGGGAGACAGGGTCAAAAGCCTTGCTAAAGTCAAGATAGACAACGTCCACTGCTCTCCCTGCATCTACCCAGCCAGTCATTCCATTGTAGAAGGCTATCAGATTGGTCAAGCATGATTTCCCCTTGGTGACTAATTCATGTTGACCATTCCTGATTACCTTCTTTTCCTCTATATGCTTAGAGATGACATGCAGAATGATGACCAAGTGAGATTTTCTTTGTTTTGTTTTGGTTTTGCCAGTGCTGAGCCATGTTATCTCAGGCCTTTGTTAAGCACAGACATAACAAATTTGTCTTGAAAATATTTGATCAAATAATTCACCTTTTGGTTAGATAAGAATACATTTATCAAGCCAGGTCATTAAATCAAGGATGAGTTGTATGAGTGGATCTGCCCCTCACCAGTCCTCTTTCTCTCAGAGAGCTACAACACAGAAAGGAGAGCCCCGTAATCCTCCTAGCACTGCCTGGGATATCACTTGAGCCTCTGAGATACAAAGCGATGCTCTAAGCCACTGATCTCTCTATGGGAGCACATTTTCTCTCTGTTAGTTTAAATTTTTGAAGAAATGCATCAGCTTTACAGTTTGATACTAACTGTCATTTTTTGCCGAGATATCCTAATTCAAACTTATTAGAACACATAGAATGGGACTTGGAAAAAGAAAGATTCAGGGCTACGCTGAAAGTTCATGGTCCCTAAGCAGAGATTTGAGATCTCTGTATTTCCTCTTCATTCAGAAAATGAGACACAAGTTGTAAAAATGAGACACATTTTGGAAGATTATTATTTAATTTGATAATTCAGCTAATGAAATGCAGCTAAGTGAATATAGCACATGATATTAATTAGCGGTAAGATGTATGTCCTCTTTAAGATACTTGTCAAGAATATTGGTGAAGAGATGTCAGCAGGAGCACCGTGGTGTTAGCACTGGGAATATTGTGTAATGTTGCATGCACCAATCCTGAATAATATTGACTTATGCTAACTTCTAAATCAGCTCAGCCCCTTCCTCTTACCCAGAGCCTTCCCGTCTGGAAAAGAGATTCATTTCTAGGAGGAATGTAATGAGAGTCCTCATGGTATGGACTTTTGACTGATTAAACAGTCATATGCCAAGTCCCTTTATGGTGCCACAGAAGGAAGAAAAATTAATAATTAAATTACAATTAATATACTACATTGAATAATAAACAGTGTAGCTTTTCAGCTCTACTAGAAAGCTACTAGAAACTTCTAAAAACGCAAAGGAACATTTTACTTCCTTAAATGTTTTTTCTTTTGAGCTGTATTGAGCAATTATGCCTCTTCAGAGGTGGTTAATTTTGTGAGCAGAATATTAATAATTTATAAGTGTGTTAAAGGTATCGATCATACACGGGTAGAAACATTATGCCTGAGTTCCTTCTATAATCTGTTAAAAAGGAAGTAAATTGCTTCAGTTTCATATTAAAATATGAGGCTAGCAGACTGTAGTTTAAAACATATGTAAAGTTGTTTTCCTACTTAAACTGCAGTCATCCATCGTTGATCTGGTGTTAGCACACAAGGATTTGCTGGTACTCAGCTGCAGGCATTTCAAACCAGAGACTCTTCCTCCTTCTGCCTGTGTCACCCCCGGTGTCTCCCCTCCCACCCTGCCTGTGTGGATGGTCCATGTGCCTGCTCTCCCCTCGGGCCGTGGCTCTGATGACATCCTCTGGGAACCTTTCGGGGCTGATTTCAGTAACTGTGGCAGTAGGTCTCAATTTCTTCTGCTTGTGATCCCATTTCTAGGCTTGGGTTTCTACACCTGGGAAGGTCAACAGGCCCTGTGTAAATTCTACTGGGGAAATGGTGAGGACGTCTGCTGTGGGACTGGAGCTCTAACTTGTCTCTTTGTTTTTTCCAGCCCTGACCATTTTCTCTTGTTTGAGCAAAAAGTCCACCAACGTTGCAGTTATGCATGGTGAGTACTTGCAGCAAAGTCAGCAAGCCTTGTATGGATCCAGGAATCTACCTGCATGTGACTTTTTGCTGCATCAGGGACTTAATGTTTTCTTGACTTTGAATTGTTCCCCCATTTTATCGTGGTTGAATGAATAAAGCTTTAACACTCAGGCTTGGGACTGTGGGATGCTTGTGACAGGAGGGGACATTGGCATCGAAACCAATCAGTGCAATCCCTATTCTTCCATTCCTGTTATAATGCAGAAGGAAGAATGATATAAGCCAGAGGAAATAAATAATTGGTGAATAATTTTATTAATCAGATTCCTTCTGGACCACCAATCTCATTATTTGTTTATCAGCCAGGCTTCCACTAAATCTATTCACAATTAAAAAAAAAATTACCAAGTGAACAGTATTGAACTGATCCTTAATTAGGGCAGCTGAGATGTCTTGTATAATTAACTGGGCTTTGTTCATAATTATTTCCTGATAGCTGGAATTGTTTTCCACAAGTAACAGAGCAATAGTAATGGTAACACTAAGAAATCTTTGATTTTTTCCGAGTAAAATAATGGCCAGGATTACTGTGCTTAAGTTGTATAAGACCTATTTGTTCCCACTGACAGCTAAAAGTAATCATGTCAATTTGGCTTGATCACACAGGAAAGTTTTGCAAAATCAGTTCTTTTAGTGTAGAAATAAGTATGCATCCAAGTCTTTAAAATGTGTCCTTTCTAATTTGGGCTTTATGATGGTCAGCCTGAGGTTACTCCTCAGGCAGCCACGCGTGAGTCCTGGCACACCAGTAAGAGTTTCCTTTATCAGACACCAAGAGCTTAAAGCTGGTGCCCACCCATGGCCACACCGGGTCTTGTTCAGTGAAATAAATGAAATCAGCTATGGCTGTACAACGGGGTTAAAGAGCTGTCACTTGATAAAGATGTTCCTGTACCTCCTGACCGATGAGGCTTCTGCTGCTGTGGTCCCCACGTGGTGCTTGCAGAGCTGCAGCTCCATGGCTGGGGTGCCAAGGCATGAGGTTCTCCAGGAGGTGTGCTCCACACCTGGGGTCATGCCATGCATATGGCAGCTAGCACCACGTGCCTGGCCTCCAGCAGACACAGCACTCTCCTTGGAGTTACAGTGGGGAGCACATGTTGGTGGGTAGATCTAGAAACCTGCCCTGTTTTCTTAATTTAAGTAAGACCTCACTGATGCAAGTGATTCTTTGAGAGAAGCTGGGAGAGATGTGGACAGTAATGCTGGAAACAGGGCAAATGGGTTTTATTTGCAGGTTATCACTACTCCCTTCTTCCTCCCTTCTGATACTGGCTTAGAGCACAGCTTCAGAAAGCTGTAAGTCCCCTATGTGGTATTTCTTACTCCAGAGTGCACCCAGCCCTTCATGGGGAAGTTGCACCAGGCTCCAACGTATGGGCCCCTCGGAAAAAGGTGTTTGCTAGACCATTGCCTCTGATTTCAAGAGAACTAGTATCTGCTCTAATCTAGGAAAATAGTAGTCATGTTACAACCCGAGGTTGTTTGGGATTCATTATGAAACTGCGTGAAAGAGCATGTGGGTTAAACAGGTTCACTGCTAATTAATACCTTTACTTCTAATGAAGTAGCTCCTTGCTCCTGGGGTTAGGCAGAGTGTGAGAAGAAAAACGAGCAGGGAGCCGTCTGCAGGCTCTTTCAGGACTGAAGCAGCAAGTGAGTACGTGTAAAGTTCAGGGAGCCGAGCACCAGCTGTAACTCGCAGCCACCTGACGGCAGTTGCGTGCCCAGCTCTCAGCAGCACCAAGGCAGCGGGGCTCAACTTGCACAATTAAAAAGTGGAGTTTGTTTCTAAAACTCCAGAGTTCAGAAAACCAACAGGTTTGGGGGATTTTTGGGGGTTTTTTTGTGTTTTTTTGTATAATTTTCTGTGAGATTTAGTTAATGTGAATAGTCATCCCTGAGAGATCTTGGGCGCTGCCACATTGCGTTCAGGCTAGAAAGCGCAGAATGGAAGGTATGAGAATTATTCAGCCGCCTCTGCTCTCTGCCTGGCAAAGACCCCTTTAATCTGCTCATTTTTAAGGAATGTGGTGAATTTGGCTCACTGCTTTCAGATCACCCTGCTGCCAAACAGTGAAGCCAAAGTCCATAAGCAGCAGAAACCTTTCAAAATGTTGGGAAGATGTGAGCAATGCGACTCCATACTCCCAGAGAGCAGAAACCAGGGTGCTGGGGTGCCCTGACAATCATTCCCGTTTCAGTCCTGTTTGTGAGTCAACTGACCCGTTGCCTAGGCATGTTATGTTATTAACTAATGTCTAATTATTTTTTTTTTACTGTTGAATTCCTTGCAGCTCCCTTTAAAGTTTAGTCAGTAAGAAGATTAAAACATAAATGCTATTAAATATGCTTTAAATATCAGACCTATTGAAATATTTCCAGGTTCTATATCCTCTTATAAAATAATCCCTATTCAAAACAGAGAGGAAATGTCATCTGCATGAGTGTCTTCTGAGTTTAAGATTGGATTATACAGGGAATTATGTAGAGTAGCTTTGGAAATCTGATAATTAAAAAAACTTTGGACTCTTTTATTTATGACATTTTAAACCCCTGTAACATTTGGGGAAGTTTTCAGTGTTGTACGTGTGCTGTTAACCTCACGTGTAAAATTTTCCTGAGTAACTTCATGTGAATTAAAGGTCATAGAGCCTGAATTCAGATTCAGTCAAGCTGGATTTGCTGGGGTTTGAAGGTGATTCCTGGATCTGCATGAGGTTAAAGTGGGGGTCAGGTCACAAGGTTAAAGCAGGAAGGTCAGGATGTCGCCCTCAGCCACCTCATGTGGGACGTTCTCCCGCTCCGTAGGGAAGTCAGGGAGAGAGTAGCCAGAGGTTAACGTCAGCTGTTAACAGTGTCCTCCTGCATCATCCTGCGTGGGAATCCCACACCATCCACAAACAGAAAACCTCAATGTCTCAGTACCCATTTATTACCGAGTACAGCGAGTCCTGGGAGTCCCTCTGAAAAGGGCCAAAGTCCCATTACAGCCATTCCAGTTTGCACATTGAAGTGTAGTAGAAAGATGCTTGCAGAGGATCAGGACAGGGCTTTTTGGCTGCCCCCGACCCTGGAGCTCCTGTCCCACATGGGGTGCCAAAGCAGCTGTAGGACATCCAGGACAATCTCATGTGCTTTCCCCACAGGGCTGCTGCCACAGCAGGGAAACGAAGGGGTCCTCACGTCAGTCTGACCCACCAGGGAACAGGGGTCATTTCCAGGGAGAGCAGAAAGGATTTCTCTCCAAGGCTGATGGATGTTCTGCTTTAGGGGGCAGAGAATAAAACCTTCCCACCAGCCTGGCCTTTTGCATCGATGCATGCACAGCACAGGCTTTGGCAAAATGTCACAACACCGGGAGGAGAGGGCTGAGATGGACCCTGGAGCTTGGGTACGGGTTGCCATCTAGCTCTTCCCAGCACGTGCCAGACCCCAGACCAGAAAAGCCATTTCTGACTGGCGGTCACCAGTCAGTGTTTGCCGGGGCCGCTGGCCTGTGACTCCCCTTCCCTTTCCCCGGAAAGACGTGTCCACCGATGTAGAAGTGCTCCTGATAAATATTGACCAGGGAATTTGTCATAAATATGCAATGAATCTATGAGCCAGTGGGAAATGTTAAAGCAAACATGTTTAGGACAGAGGCTTTCAAAGCAGGCCAGGAAAATTCTTATTCCAGCAAGAGGTGACACGCGCCTATTCTTTCTTCAGCTGGCTAAGCAACAGCGGGAGTGTTTCCTACTAAACAGCCTCATTAGCATAAGAATAACTACAGGGTAAATTTTCAAGCTCATTCCAAGTGAATTCAAGGGGAGGGGGGGAAATATTCTTTTAATATGCGCAACTCATGCAAACAATGATATGAAACTAATTCATTTCATCATATTATCACCATATCATATTAACTTAAAAGAAATAATAATGCAACATGGAAATGTTTGCATATTAGAGAGAACTCTCATTGTACCCTATTAGCACCATATCGTATTAGTATTGCATTAGGCTATTATGCTCCAGTGCTAAAATGATGAAATCCCACTGTGAAAACTGATATTGAATTCTTGTAATGTTTCAGAACCATTTTTAGCACTGCATATAAATAATTCATGGGAGCAGATCTAATGAATTGATGAAAACCCCCCATCCCTTGACATTGTGAGAGTATTTATGAATGTAAAGTCATGAACAGGATTTTTTTATTATTTTTTTTTTTCAAATGGAGATGGGCTGGGACTGAAATATCTGGCTTATCACCAGACCCAGCTTGCCCGTGTCACACAGAGCATCGGGTTGGGTGGCCACGTTTCTCTGTTAACATGGCAAAGGCAGTGTCTAAGAAGTGTCCTGTCCTAGGGTCAGGGGTGCAGAGCTCACCTTTCCGAATGTGCTGACTCGGGAGCCCCTCCATGGTGTTCTGAGGCACCTGGATGGGGAGACCCTGCCAGACACAGGTTCTCCTGGTGTGTGCGCTCTGGGCCATCTGCATCAGCTTTCTGAGTTGTTAAGATTCGAGACTAATGGCAAATTGTTAATGGGAAAATATGTGTCTAACTCGAAGGCTTTTATGGAAATAGCCTTTCACTTACACAGCATTTGGGTACTACGGTGGGATTGTAATGGTAGTTATTTACGTATGCTGTGCTGAACTTTGTTTTATACGGATGTATTGCTGGCAAACCGTATCCTAGTGACTGTTCAGGAAACCAGTTCTGTAGCAAAGGGCTGTAAGAGGAACCAGTGAGAAACAACTCAGCCTTTAAGGGCCCCAGGAGGAACAGCTGAAGCAGACGGCATCTCCCATCCCCGTGCCTGGGAAAAGAGGGATCGGCTGTGCTGGCGCATGGAGGTGACCTGCGTGCTGCTGTATGAGTTATAGTCACTGGTTTACAGCCTGAATTACCGTCACCTTGCTCCTCTCCTACGGCCCTCCGGTATCTCTTGGCTTATGCTTCAGGTCTCTCCTGTGTCTCCGCTCGCAGCCTGCCGTCACATCTGATGCTACGCAGCACTGGGGACCCTCGATCCAAACCACGCTGCTGCACAAGCTATAGGAGAAACGGTAACACAGGAACCCTTCACAAACCTTCCTTTTCACCGAGGTGTAAATTCAGAGTAGGAGATACATGGAGACCAAAACTGGCCTACTGTGTCCTTTGCTTTCCAAAAGGACATGAGGATGCTGGCATGCTGCAGACCCTGCTGCCCTGCTCAGGGAGAGGAGCCCTTCTGAGCCCGTGGATGCCATGCCTGGAAAGTTTATTGCACTCTTCAGGCTTGTTCTTCAGGAGCCTGGGATGCATCTGCTGTGTTTGCAGTGGGAAACATAAATCAGCCGGGGGGAATGACTCTCTATTTTCAGTGCAAGAGGTAGTGATATGGGGGAAGTTTCTCTAAAGGTCAGTAGGAGTCATGCACTCTCAATGCCTTCCCCTAGTCTGGAGTTTTCAAGGGAAAAAATTCAACAGCAAGCTATGGGATGCTTTTGGTTTTGCAGAATACAAGGTCAGTGCATTATGACCTTGTTCTGAGCAGAGAAGGAGCTGATGAGGTGTGAGATCCCAGGGACAGCATTACGCAGAGCAAGAGCAGGTGAAGAAATATGAAATGTAGGGTGTCTTGTGACTCTTTACAGACACGCTGTACGCACAGCTGTTTTCTTTAAGGTTGGGTTAAGAAACGGATCCATTCAAGAGAAGTTTGGTAGCTGGGTAGCGGGGGAGGGTTTGTTTTTCCTCTGCTCACTTTTTTTTTTCCCCACGCATAGTTTTGGTTTTTCATCCTTTCCTCCAGAAAATACTGCTGTAATTGTTGCAGAGATGCAGCAAGAGCTCTGCTTTGCTCCCACTTTTTTATGTGCAAAACTTGAAAAATTAGCTCTGCTTGGAGTTTATCCCAGGTGGTCCAGCTACTTCTCGTTTTCACTGTGATATTAAATTACACATATGTCGCTAGTGAAAATAATTCCAGTTCCTTCTATAGTCAGTATATACAGTGTATAAATAACATGTTAGAGAGCTTTATTGTTTTGTGGTGTGTTTTTCAGTCGGGTGGAATCCTAGACTTCACCATTATTTGTAATGTAGGTAGAGGATAGTTTTCCTCTGTGAGCTGCAGAGATGGTTGAGTGTTCACCTAATTCATACTAAAAGTAGGGGTTTTTTTTAATGTGTGCTTATGAACCACAATAGTAGCACATACCATCTCTACTCCAGCGAATAAAAACGTGCTTATTTCACCAGAATATTTATATATATATATGTTGGTGGGAGATGGGCCCTAATCGGTCAGTAAATTATTTTTGTGCTGTGCTGCCAAAGTATTATTTTAAATGGATTCCAGCTACTTGTTGTGGTTTACTGAATTTGTTTATGTGGGTCAGTATGGCCTAATTTTTCTTGCGGAAGCTCTTCTCCAATTACATCCGTGAATCATTTTAGGCGAATGTGACAATTCATGAATTGTTCCACAGCTATAAATATTGAACATTTAGAAAGTACGCCTTAACCTCCAAACATTTACTGCTATAATTACTACTGAATATTGCGGTAAGCAGGGAACAACTGTTGCTGATGAAGAATGCTGTATTTTACTGTAAAGGTGAGTGAGAGCACGGCTGAGATGCTCACTGTGCCTGGGGAGGACTTTCCCAGGGGCGAGATGAAGCGAAAAGCCGTGCTCGTGTGTCCACAGGAGCAGGGATGGGGTCATGGTCGGTGCTGGTGGGTCCTGGGCTTGTGGCACAAACCGACTCCAGGGGACACAGCCCTGGGGGCGGTTTGTGGCCACTGCTGTTGGGGCTTGCTCTGGCCGCTGCGAGGGGGTACATCCCCTGGCTGTCCTCCCACCTGTCCTTGCTGCTGGCACCTGCCAGCCTGCAGAGGGGTGAGCTCCCGCATTGGAGAGATGTGATGCCCTCCGCTGTGAGGCAACCTGCCTCCTGTGAGCTGTTTGCCAGTCAACAGGTATGGTCATATCCTAACTTTAAGAAATGCCTTTTACATTATTAACTAAAAATTACCATATGCTTTATTAAAATTCTGGTATTTCCAGTGAGATAGCTAATAGGAAGTATTATGGCAGACTGGACTGTTTCAGTGCTGGATTTATTTTTGACACTCGTGAACGGCTCTTCCAATGGCATACTGGATCTCCCACAGAGATCAGTATTCAAACAGCACGCTGTTTTCTGGGCACAAATGTTCACGTCTATTTGCCACTCTAAAAACACTTTAATCATGAGTTTGGAGCTTAGATTTTGGTTCTTCTCCCCATGAATGAATACAGCTGGTGTAATTCTGCTTTTGCACTTCCTTGAATTTGGCTGCTGTGGGGATGGGAAGGGCTGCAGTGTAAGTTAGCAGCTCCAAAACGTGTTCAGTTATTTCAGCATCTCCACAGCTCTGTGCTTTCTATCATCTCCCATAACTGGGGACTGCAGACCTCCTCCCTGCTGCTGGACATTTTGGTGCCACTGCAGGAGAGGGACACACCTCTGCATGGCACGTTGCAGTAGGGTACCAGGAACAGCCTTGCAGGGCTGTGAAAGGGCCATCGAGGCTAGATTTCCAGATTTCCCCTCTTTTCAAGTAGCTGGAATCTCTGTACACCGCACTGAGGTGCAGACATACTCCAGCAATAACTGGGTCATATTGCTCTAGGAAAAATTCTTCTTGCGTGCATTGTATTCCTTCATCTTGGTGGGAATCACTGGGAGACCAGGGCAAGGGCAAATGTCCTGGACTGTCCCCATGGATATCTGTCCAACTCTTTTTCTTCCTTACTTCAGATACATCTCTCCCATACATCTCCTATAGCCTTTTTTTTGCCTGCGCATTCATGTTTCTGACTCCAAAAGTCTAAAACCAGACCCCAAGGAGCATTGACCTCCTCGTGGCTGTCTCTGTTTTTAAATAGCAGGGGGGAGAACTTCCATCAGAATCAGAAAGTACATGGGTTGAAGATGTTTGTAGCCCTGTGTGAGCTGGATTGCAAACAGCTCAGCTCCTTAAAAATTTGGTTGGCTTTACCGTGGTGAATACAGCAAACTTCTCTTGTTTTCCAGAGCCTCTCTCAAACACGTGTGTGCTCAGCCACCACGGGGACAGGCCTCAACCTGAGTTCTCAAGCTGTGACAGTGAGCTGAGGTCCACAGGAGCTGGAGGAGCCTGGATCCAGTGTGGCATCAGTACTTTTGTCTGAGGTGCGACAGGAAGGAGGTGGTATGGAGCAATGAGGAGGGGAGCGGATCTCTCTTCCCAGAACCCAGCAGGACCATGGCAGTGAGCCCTGCCATGATGCACAGACAAAAGTAGTGCAGTAAAAGTACTGCCACTGTGCTCCAAGGGGAAAAAAAACCAAGGTAAGTCTGCAGGAGCTGTCTTTGGGTTCTGGAAACAAAAGCCATGGTGTTAAGAGGTTCCAGGAATTTGAGCAGTTCCTCAGAGTATTTGGTTTAGATGAGGTGGAGTCATGAGCATCATCTATTTTTTGTGTTAAGTTACGAGCATTCATCTGATGAAACGCTAATGAGCTATGCCAAGCCGCTGCTGGAAAGATTTCACTACATCGAAGAAATGCCGGGTGTTCATTTACCGCACACAAAAAAATGCAAAATTTGTCAGAGTGTGACTCTCTTCAGAAGTTCTAATATTTGAAAGGAACATCAAGATTGGTGCTGTCATAGGGGACAAGCATAAATTTGTGATAAACTGGTGGTGAGTGGAAAGACTATCATAGGGAAGGGAAGGAAAAGGGTGCGAGAAGATAGAAGACACCAGGATGCCAATGAACTGGGTAGAAGAGATGCTTTATAAGAAAAGTCATGAAATAGGAAGATAGGAGAGCAGCTCAAGGTCTGCATGCTGTCTGGGAAACACTCTCTTGGCAGGGGGGGCGCAAACAGAAATGCCATTCATCTGTTGTGCGTACTGTGGCTCCCTGTTCCTCCAGGGGAGCAACAGTCATGGACGTGATTGTGAGGGGACAAAATCATAGATGTGAAGTGGACCATTAGGCAGATGTTGAGGCAGTTCTGAAAATAAAGTCAGTGAGCTGCAGGGTTGGGCTCCTAGAGGGATGGCAAGATTGTGCTGGTGCCCAGATCACAAAGGGACTAAAGCAAGGAGGGAGCTGCATCAAAAATCAGTGCGTGTATGGGTGAACTTGGAAATGCTGCTGGAGCTGCATTCAGACACCCCTGGACTGAATTTCCTGGCGTGGTGGAAGGTGTCTGATACCTGGAAAGAAAGCTATGATTTGGGAAAGCAGGCCACAAATTGTCTTTGGCAGTGTAGCCCAAATCGTGGCCCGGCCCTGCTTTTGTTAAACTCCTGGGGAGAGCTTACGCTGACTTGGGAGCAGGTTTAACCCCAGCTCCTGGGACAGGAGACAGGGACGCACGGGGACAGCCCAAGCCATAGCGGGATCCTGGCGAGCAGATGTTCTGCACCTTCTCCGGCACAAGGCTCTGCCAAATAATACAGCAAAGCCCAACGGTAGCACGCCTATGGATTTCATATGGATTTCATGCAGCTTTAACAGGCTTCTGCACAGAGGAAACATCCTGCATTTGGCAAGATAATAGCTGAATTCCTCAAAGTCCAATTAGAATTGAATCTTGCTAATTTGTGCCCATAACAGTGAGATTCAGTGAGAATGACAAAATTTTAGCAAGTTACGAAGTAAGTGGTATGCACATTTTAAGAAGTGTGGCTAATGCATTACAGAATTCATTATCACCTTACAAACTTCTTCACACTCTGGAAGGGGATGAATGCTCTTAATTCATTTATTTTGACAAGGTTTGTTTCTTAAACATCTTTTGTTATAGCTGATAAGTTTGTACTGTTAAAAAAAAAAAAAGGTAATGAATTGTAATTAAGGAGACATTGTAAGAGCCCCTTCTTAGCAAGTCTGTGCCATTTTTTTGGGTATAGACCGTGGCAGGCATGGATAGAAGTGAACGTGCGGCACTTCGTGCTGCTCACAAAAGCCACTGATGTAGCCAGTGCCTGGCAAAACCCTTTCTGCAGAACAGCAATACCAATGACTCCGTTTGTCTTCCTGTTGGGCAACTGTTGCTTTTTTAAAAAACAAACAAACAAAATAGCTCTCATTTGGCATAATATCTTTAGGAAAAAAGAAAAAGTTAAAAAGGAGTCGTCTTGATCATGAGGAGGCATCTCTGGCACTCTGAGAATGTGCCACATGGAAGAAGTTTGACTGGGTTTGCTACTATTCTTAAAATCTTACCAGTTTATTCACTGCTCACGTGTTGTATCTCATTGAATAAGAAGTACAGTTTGGAGGAAAAAAGATTTGCAGGTCAGAGGCTCTGCAAAAACGGGATTTGAACCCAAGTGCAGTAACCTTGAGGCGAGGCTGCCCTTCCTTGAATGCCAGATGTGCAATGAGGGTAATTACCAGCACCCGCACTGCCGCTCGGATTCGGACGCCAGGCGAGGAGAAGGTCAATTCATGGCATGAATCTTCATACTGATACCTGGCCCGCCCTGGGCTGCAGACAGCAGCTTTTTTCTTTCTTGCCAGTAGCGCAGTGGTCGCAGATACCTGTATCTGCCTGTGTACCACTTGTAAATCTATAATTAATTACCATAGGTTAAGCAGAGTGAGGAAATAACCGGAGTCTTTTTGAGGAAATGTAATTGTCAATATAGCAAGACCCCTGAATTATGGATTCAGCAATGATTGCTATTACAGAGACGGTGTTAGACGAGTATCATTTTGTCAATTAACCTTTTACAATTCATAGTTTATTATAGCCTAGAACAATCCATTTTTAAAGACTTTTTTTTTTTTAAACACAACTCTTGCTGCTTTAAACACTTACTACTGCTCTTTAGCCTTTGAACATAGACTGTTACACTTGCTTAGCATAATGTATAACCCTAGGTCACAAAGCTAAAGCAAACCCTTTTAATTTATGGAAGATTTAATTTTAGCTGAATATTTTGAAGAATTTCCTAACTTTCTGATGGCACATCAGGCCGACCAAGGATACAAATGTATCTGTGTTCCTGGGTTCAGCCACTTTACCCTACTATAATTTAAGCTTTAATTTCATAACCTACGGTGCCCTGGCTACTTAGTGAAAGAAAAAAGCATTCTTAGTCAAGACTGTGTAATAAAGAATTCTTCTGCTACAGCAGATAAAATGACAATGACAAAGTAATTATCATAAAAATTATTCTTTTCTAAAAATACTTTAAAAAAATCTCTACTGTAGGAAAAGGATCAGACAGTAGTTTTGGATAAAAAACACTTGGAAAAATGGCGATATAGTTTCTTTGCTATACAAATACAATTATTTTTCTGCTAGAAATAGTGTTGCTGTAGCTGCAATGGTGGAAGGGTAGGAGAGGGGCAACGTTTGCAGGGAGAGGTAATATTTTTTATTAGAACAATTGATATAGTTGAACAAAAAAACAGAAACGCTTTCAGGGAGCTTGTGTGTCTGAAAGCTTTTCCTTTTGGTTTTTTTTTTTTCCTCCAACTATGTCAGCTGGTCTAATAAAAGATATTCTCTCTGCCTGCAAACCTCAGTGGTTTTGTATATAGCTGTTTCTGTGTATGTGATTTGTCCACTAAGAGGACAAAGAATTCTACAATGCCTAAAACTGGTAGCATTTGGTAAAAATTGACTCTGAAATACTAAAAAATGTAAAATGCTTCCTTAAAATGTTGAGAACTTGGAATTGGCTTTGTGTTTTAAAGAGAATAATTGCAACTCATGAAGGAACTACACACTTACGATAAAATGTGGTCAACTCTTCCTTTTGGTAGCTTTGAAGCAGCAGTAATCTAACAAAGCACCTTGCACTTGCTGTGCTGACAATGAGTCCAGTGTACAAAAAAGAAATTAAACAAAAAAAGACATTTTAATTTCAAGGTTCACTGGAAAAAACATGAAAAAAAAATCAATGTTTGCCAAAGAGAAAGACAAACTCTGAAGGGAAATGAAAAAAATGTCTTTACAAGATTCAAAGAGAACTTTATAAATGGGGCAATAAAAAAGGAAATAAAATATTTGTCCCTCTTAACTCTAAATATGTAGGTAATATTCCCAATAAATTTACCACATGAAATGACCTTAAGGAATCATCCAATTATATTTTTATCAAGAAATTATTAGGAAAAGTAAAAAAAGCCTCGAATCAAAAAACCCAGTCGTGATAGTATTGACGACTGAGGCTGGATCCGGCATTGCCCTTCACCTCGTGCCTCCCGTTGCTCCCTGCTCCCACTGGCTCCGAGGCTGTGGCTTCTCCCGCCCTCCCCTACAAACGGTCTTCTGCTGTGCCAGGAGCTCATGGAGGAGTTTTTGCAGCGGTTACCTCTCCACCGCATGGCTGCATCGCCCCAGAGCCCGGAGGAGGCTACAAAAACTCCCTGGGTTGCTCGCGGGACATGCAGAGCTCCTCCACGGCTCCATGCCCTGGGAGTGCTGGCCCTGGACCCATGGAGTGTGTCTGACCATGTATGTGCTGATGACTTCGGGACAAGCTGGAGCCACTCAGCTCGGAGCTCCCCGCGGCTCACGGTGTGCCATTGGCCACCTCTGAGCTCAACAGTGCCGGGAACACGGCTGCGTGGCCTCAGCCATCTCCCGCTGCAGCAAGGATGAGGTCCCCTGCAGACTGCAGCCCCGTCCCTGCTCACCCACCTTCCCCCCAGGATGGTCATGTCCTCCGGAAGCCCGCTGTGGTGCTCAGGCACACCGAGCCGTGCCCGGGTGACCGTCCATGGCAGGCTTTGCCGTTCTGCCGTCCTGGCTGTGACTGCGCAGCTACTGTATGTGAAGCCTGTAGAGAGAGCTGCAGCTTCAGCTATGCGTCAGGCACAGCCCGGCTCCCGCTCTGCTTCCACCCAACAACGACCGGGACAACTGAATGGCTTTTGGATTTAACGTTTTATCAAAATTAACACCTTCGTTCCCGTCCGCGTGTTCCCGGGGCCGGGGTGGGAGGGCCATGGGAGATGAAGGCGAGTAGATGGAGGGCAGTGTCCCTGCATCCCCATCCGCGCCGCTGTGGACGGAGGTGTGCGGGGCTGGCTGCCGAGCACCGGCCTCCTCGGTGCCATCCTGCGCCCCAGTGACGCCTGCTATCGCAGGACAGGCCTACACGCTAACTAACTGCAAATGGTTTTTAATTAGATTCCCCAGACACAGGGTCTTCTGGAGAGGGTAACGCAGGCATGAGCAGGATCAGCCGGGGAGCGTGGTGAGGGGCACTTCTGCCTGCACACTCCCCCCCGCCCCCGCTGCCTCACCTCCCTCCCAAGGCTGCTCCCCTCTGGGATTAAATTGATTTTCCACAAGCGCTAGGGTTCAGGATCACATCCTGTCTCTCTGCCAGGTCCATGATGCCTTTCTCCCTATTAGTGTTCTGATATTCAGCTATCGGAGCTTTCTGTAGGGATGTTTAGCTTTTATATATTCTTTGTCCAACATCTAAAACACTTTATAAACTTTATCCATTTAATTCTCCTATGCTGTGCGGTGTGCTGTAGTAGCATTATCTTCACTTTACCGATAAGGAGATTTACATTCACACAAAGCCAGGCTGGAACTGGGGTAAGGACCGGGCTCAGAGCTCCAGATGGGACGATAACCAGCTGCCTGCTTATGGCAGTAGCTTGTGCGGCTCTGTCTCTCCCCAGTGTGACACTGCAGGTCAGGCCATGGATTTCCTTCTTACAGGTGCCTTTTTGTTTCAGATTGGGCTAAACCTTGCTGAATGTGTGGAGTTTTATGGGCCCTAACTAAAGGCTACCTATTTTCAGACAGCAGAGCAGGTAAGCTGCTTTAGGAAACAAAAGCGGCTCCAAACTGAAAAGCAGGCATGTATTATCACAACCTGCAACAACAACTGCACATGTAAAATCATTCAGAAGTGTGAACTAGGGCTTCAGCAAGCACAGTGATGTGTGTATATGTGAGAGAGAAAGAGAAAAGAAGAGGAAGCACAGCAGCTGAGGGAGGGAACAGTACAAAGTGCTGTCCCCCAATGCTCCCGTGACTACGGCCCTGAGAAAAGCAGCAGGGACAGGAATTTTTGGGTAACTGCTGACCTGTGGTAAAGGACTGTAAGAAAGACCCTCATCTCTGGTGTTTAAGTGGGTAACCAGGAATGCATCCTGAACTAAAGAACGAAAACACTTCATTTGATCTTCCAAACGAAAATAACCCAACTTTTTGATACTTTGCTTTTTTTTTCTTTTTCTGGCTAATTGCATGTGTCAGAAGGGATCACAGGATTTAATTTACAGCCATTAAGTTGGACTGCCTGATCAGCATCAAAAACATTTACAAACTGTGGGTTGACCTAAGCGCATCAACTATGCTGCGCTAGCCTCAGCCCTTCGGAGCACGCACCGATGCTCTTGGGTTTGGAAATGATGTTGGTGCTGCTTGGCTGGTTTGCATCTTACTCCGAGAAGGTTTTAAAGAACCCAGCTCCTGAGATAGACAGAAATTTAATGATTTAAGTGAAGCAATGTGTTGTCAGCTGCGGAGCTGGTTCAGGGTCTGTAAATCTCATCAAATGCACTGAATACGGTTAAGGCTGGATTCACAACTCTGGGAGGAGAAATCAGCTCTTACTGGACAAGAGGATTTTATACCCAATAATTAGGCTAAATGAAGCTGTTACACAGAATGGTGGCAAAGAGCCACGTTCTTCTGGCATGCTATAACACCACATAATACATGAATGTGGTGTATGCAGTAGGTGCTGCTTTTTCCTTCCAAAATTTTTATTACAGCCCTCGCCACTGACACTTCGTTCTCTGCCAATTCCTCTGCTTCCTTCTCTCATGCTGGCAAAAATATAGCGGGACACCTAAAGCTGTAGGCCTTGGCAGGATCATGTGAATATGCTGAACACATACATGCTGATTAATTCATTGCCTTAGCAACCAAAAAGTCTCGGATTATTCTCCCTTGTTTATTGGCCCTTTCAGAGCTAGTGTGTGCGGTAAAGATCATCCACCGGCAAAATACAGCATCCATTAACTGCTTGCACCTGCAAGGGCCAAAAAACTCCTTTGATCCCAAAAGATTACCTGTTCCACACAAGTCAGATAAGTGCTCATTGCAACACCCACCCCACAGCCGTACCTACGCACACCAGCTACACGTGCTACCCAATTAAACTTTCCATGGTGCCACCAGTGGCAATGTACAACAGTTTCCCTTTGCTTTGTGGGCATACAGATGGTTGCTCAATGTGCAAGGGAGGAGGGAATCTGGCTTTTGGAAAACGGCGTGCAGGCGGAGCCCTTGATGGTGCAGTGTCACCTTGCTTTCTTCCCAGAAAGCTCATAGATCTGTAGAGAAAGAGATGTGCAGGATGCTACTGTAAGCGGGGCGTTCGGGTGCCTATCTGCGTGTACTAAACGTTAACAGCAGCCTCTCAAATCCCATCCCATTTGTAACGTGGCAGTTGCAGCTCGGTCCCGGCAGCCTGGGATGCCGAGAGAAGGCAGTGCCGGCAGCACCACGCTCGCATGGAAGTGGTTAATAAGGGAAATACAGATGGGCTCGCTGGGTATCGGGCAAACAGTGCAAAAGGAGCTGGCTCACTAGATGGTGATGTCTCAGGTCAAGAGCAAAGATTACATTCATTTTTTTTTATTTCGCTTTCATAGCGCTCAGTAAAAAAAAACCTTGCTACCTGATAAGTGTGTTCCTTGATGCAAAGCTCAAGGATGACAATCTCTCCAGCTCTGCAGTAATGGACCATGGCAGCTATAGACCACCTTTCATATTCTTTTGGAACTTCTGACTGGTTTTCATGCTAGAGAGACCCACTGTCCCTCATCTGGTTGGTTTTGTTACTGAGGGCATCCAAGAGAAATAACCGAACTGCCTGCTTGTCCTGGCTGTCCTCTCTCTGTAGGTCCAAAGGTTGTCACATGGGCATCTCCACATGCATGAGTCCTAACAAAAGTCCTGACATTTTTTTTCTGGAAGACTTTCTAGAAAGTCTCCTTTTCTCTGACAATCTGTGCTTGCTGACTCTCCTGCCCTCAGGCACATTGAAGAGTGTCTTAAGACCCTGAAAATGTGCAGCAAAAGAAACCACTCCCCACTATTTGACCTGGCATCCTTTGAAGTCTCCCAGCCCTGTGGCAGGTCCTGCAGCCTTTTTTGTGTGAGCCCACACCAGCAAAGGGTCACAGCTGTCCCAGAAAGGACGGGAAGGTCCCAGTGCTTATGCTTTCTCTACAGGACCTACAACGGTTTCACCACACCTGAGGTAGCTGCTTCTCTATTTTCCTGTTTCTGTGCAAACACAAGCTGCCCATTGGTAAACTCTGAGCATAGAAACCTCTAAGTGCTGTCAAGAGGAATCTACATTTGCTTCAAGAAAATTAGGTGACTCATCCCTCTGTCCCTTCTACAGCTCCGTGGAGTGAAGTCAAATCCCTCCACGGCTGGGTTGAAGCCAGTTCCCAGCCATCCTTGGACGTATAAGCCCAATACGAATGCCTATAGACGTTTTACAGACTGAACTCAAAGATGTGCTCCTTGACACACAGCCACCATAATAAAGGTGTTGAAGTACAGGTTGTGTAAGCCTGAGGGAATGTACAGAATTAATGAAAGGAATGCTGCATACTCCGGGCTTTGTAGACCACAACATGAAATAATATCTGGATTTCTTCACACAGTTTTTTCACATCTATGAACACCTCGATTCCATATATCCTAATAAATAACTAAGTAACAGCCCTCTGACTCTGGCGAGACAATTCCATATAGGAGATTTTCTTTAAATTTGCAACTGCTGGCTGTTAGAAATGGTTTGGGGGTATTAGTTTTGAAAACAGAGATTTTTTCCTATGCATTACTTGTACTGCCCATCTTGAAAGATGCACCATTTGATGTGAGTTTTTGCAAAAAAAATGAATATCTGAGTTTCAGGCTATGAAAAATAGCTTTTTATGAAAAGAGTGTAATACATACTGAAGCTCAGAGCCCACTGGCGTTGTATTAATTGATATCCAGAGACGAGTTAGTCTTCTGCCTTAAACCAGTCCTACTCCTGCAAGAAGCATGGAATAACAAGAGGGGCTGTCGACAGAGTACCAGGTAAATGTTGCCGTGGGCCCAAGGGGTCTCCCTTTCCCTAGGGCTCTTTTTGGAAACAAGCAAATGACTATTAAATAAAAATATATTTACTTGATGCAAACAGCAGAGAAAAGACCGATGTTTGCAAATGCCTCCTCCTGTTTCCAGGCACAGCACAAACATAAATCACTGCCTCTGATAGATGGGTTTCCACCAAGTATATGTTAACCCTTTTCCAATGGTTATCCTAGGGGGGAGGAAAAAAGCCAATGCTTTATAAGCTCTCCTCAGCCAGAAAAAGGTGAAGAATTAATGCTATTTAAAGTCAGTGCTCTTTCAACAGAAGTCTGATGGCGGTAGTTAGTTACTCTTTTTGTCTCCATCTGTTTGTGGGAGATCACCTTGGTTTCGTCTTTGACCTGGTTTGTTTGAACAGCACAGAAAACCTGGCTCAGATACTTATTTTGGTCAAGCAGCACTTCAGAAAATTACTGGTGCTGACTTTGAAAGCCCTGCCTATTTCATAGAGGGGGGGAAATACTTAAAACTCAATGATATGAAACTAACTAGATATATTTGAAATATTGATTGCATATATCTTCCGAAATAGCGTAATGGGATATTCCTGGATGCTATATGCATGTTTATATGTTTCTAAAATGTTTGATTAATGTCCGCCTAATCTTTCTTTCTGCTAATAGACCATCATATTTCTTACTAAGAAATGAATTATTCGGCCACTGGTACAAGTGGTTGAGAGAAGACAATTTATAATGCTGCATCTTCAGCTAGTGTTTCTTCAGCAAGTAATCCTTGACCTGGAAAGCTGTTTCACTGAAAATGACTAATTTTGCCAATTTTATTTTCTGCTTTGAATATGTTTTTCTGGTGGCAGTCTAATCTATCCTAAAAGACTTATTTTATACTTTACAATATTAGTAAAACATAAATAGAAAATAGATGAAGGAAAACCTTCATGAAGAAAAACTTCAATTCTATTTTTGGAGATGTTATCCTAGAACTTGGAATCTGGAAGTGCAAAACAATGTATTGGCAAGAAGAAAGAACAAAAAAAAAAAAAAAAAGAAAGAAAAACAACCCAGAATTGACTAACTCATGATTTTCTTTGTTCATAAAATATATTGTCATTCTACACTGTTTTTGATTTTGCTTTCCATTTTTCTTTTAAGATTATCTCACATTTGACTATTTTCATCATTTTCTATATCACTTGTTTTGAGCAACACTACTTTTCATATCTCTCAAAATTGCTTAGTTAAGAGATTCAACAAATCACAGGTAGTAATAACAACAGTTGCTCTCTGCCAGCCTCGTCTGTATCAGCCCCAATCTTGCCACTTATACACTATAAGCAGCACTTCTCCATGCAATCATTTTCAAAATTACAGAGCTAAACTTTAGGGAACAGGGATATTCACCATGTTTGCACACGCGGTCACAAGCTCAGCTGAGAACAGCGAGCATTACGCACAGCAGACAAACCATGACAACCTACAGCTGTGAGACTGGGTGAGTTTTTGCAGGAAAGCTGCTGAGGGTTAGTTTGATCCTTGGCAACTCCTATAAAAAATAAATGAGCATTTGCATATGCATTTTCAAGAGCTCAATAAAGATTAATAGGCAATGTAACCCTACATCATGGATGTAAAGGTCCAAGCACTCTGATTTTGAGTCATGGGCCTGAAGACAAGTCCTACTGTCCAAATTCTCCTTCCAACCAGCAACTAAAAAGCAGTAGTTTGGAATTTCCATACACTTTAATGAATTGCACAGATTTCAGCCTGCCTTGCACCTGACATTCGGAGCCCTTTAGAGAGTATCCAGTTGTCGCTGAAAAGCAGGAGCATTTAAAAATATGGGCCTTTTTTTCAAAATAGAAAACACCCACTGAATCCACCTATCAGTAAAATCCAGCCTTGCAATTTTAGCACAATTGCCGCTTCGGTCTGGGGAAGCCTGAGCCTTTTCTGTACTAGATTTTTCTGGGAATGACATTCACACGAACTAGCAGTAGGTTATGTGGCACCTGTTGGCTTTGACATGGAGCTTTTTTGATCCATTTTATGGATTAAAGGCCTTCCTGTTGCGTCAGCACTGACTTTTGTGTAGCAGAGGAGGGGAACTGTAAATGGGGCTCTCCTCCTACCCCTGTCTCCAGCTCTCTCCAGACCTTAGACCTCCCAAAGGCTTTTGGGAGAGAGAAAGGAAATAAAGTTTACCATGACTGGAGGAGGCAACGGGCGTGATCTGTCTTTCAATAAGATACGTACTAGGAACCCTGTCAAAATGAAAATGGAGTGAGGGGGAGAAGGTTTTCAGAAACCAGCTGTGTAGGAAAAGCAGGTGATTACGTAGATCTGGGGCAGGTGAGCTAATGACCTCCTGCCCCACCTCACCCCACCCTACCCTTCTTCTTCTTCCTCCTCCGCTATCATTTGGGGAGGGGAGAGGGTGTCTTTGGTGGTGAAAAAGTTGAAGGAAAGTGTTTGGACTATTTTCCTTTTTTTTTTTTGAAGTCATGACTTTGTAATTCAACAAGCTATTTCTGAGATGAGAGAGTTGGAGAGGAGCAGCTGTACCTGCCTATGGTGTAAGTACCTGTGTTAGGTGCTAATATTGACACTTCTTAGGTGTGCAAGTACTATAGTAAGCTATGTGTGCTTATCAAACCAAAGGTAAAGCAATCTTCTAATTGGATGAAAAAAAAAATTACGGGTATAGTTTAGATTTTTTTCTCAAAAGCTTCTGTTGAAATAGAAAAATATCTTTTTGATAAGTGAGAACTGTCTGCTTTCTTTTCCATTAGAAAATATTGCCATCTAAACATGTCGGGGAGCCTGGGGTAAATCTCTGCTATGTATTTTGAGGTACCTTGCTCGCTCTCTGGAGAAACACATAAGGAGCTAGAGAAGGTCTGGCTAGCTCCAGCGAAGCTGATTCTGTACCAGTAAGCTGTGGTCCTGCTGGTGTTTGCAAAGGAATGAGAGATAAGCTTTCCTTATGAAGTGTGATATAAGAAATGGTTTCTAGAGATTTCTTGCCTCCTCTGTTATGAAAGAGGCCTAAACACTTTTATAAAGGACTAAAAAAAAAAAAGCAGTTTTCATATTATTATTTAAGAGAGATACTTCACAGCGAGCTCCTAAGCATTTTTATCAAGCTCAATACTAAAAGAAAGGGAAAAGAAGCATTAAGCAGAGCACATAAATATCACAGGAAGCTTTGGAAAAAATTGAATATTACAGGAAATGTTGTCGTGAAGTACATCTCTCAAAAACAAAACCAAGTGAAATGACCTCTTATGCTGTTTTGCTACGTTACTGCTGAGGTTTGGTTTGCCTGGGAGAGGTAACTTCTGAGGCGCAGCTCCTGTGCTCGGCGGCGATGTTCAATCCTGCTGGCGGTGGGACTGTGGGGTGCTGGGCAAGCCCTGGTCACCCAGACCCCCCCGGCTTTACACATGCTGAGCGCTCCTTGGCCTCAGCTGGGTATTGAAGTCCTGATGATCAAAGAGAGTAAGTGCCACCAAGTGGGAAGCCTTGTCCTGAACGCCCTGGCTCCTCCAGCCTCCTCCAACGCGTTCTTCTCTCTGCCGGGCTGGTGCCCAGCCCTCAGCGAGACCCTCCTGCCACAGCAGTGAGTGCCCTCTTTGCCGGGGTGCGAGGTGGTGTCAGCATGTGCTTCAGGGTGGCACGATGAGCTGCTAATTAACAGGAGGTGAAGGCAGCCGCTGAGGAAGTACCTGATTACTCCATAGCACAGCCAAAGAGGACGTATGAAGCCTCTGTACGTTAAACACAACTTCAGGAAAATGAGTCACTTCCTAGGCTTGCTTGCGAGACAACAGCTCTTGATATCCAGCAAAGTTGAAGGAAAACCTGGAAAACCAAAGCTAAGCTCCCGAGTTAAAAGTTCAGATGCAAGAGGCAGAGAAGTGTAAATACTTTCAGTTTTCCTCCTTGCTTAATTGCTTGCAATTCTTCTTTTTCCAAGCTGTGATTCATATGTTCGTACCCTCCTCCCTCAAGAGAGCGCCCCGGTACCACAGCGGGGCCATGGTTCGGAGCAGGTGCTGGTGCAGCCGAGAGCTGAGCTGTGCTTGTGGATCCAAGGCTGGGGGGGACAGTGCTCCCAACTGGCACCCCTGCTCTGTGAAACGTGATGGCATGGGAGCAGCAGGCAAATCTGCAATACGGAGCACAGCACCTGCCACTAGTGCAGAGTAATAGGCACCTTCCCGCAGAGGCGAGTTTTATTTCCCTGGAAATAACAGATTGCCACCATTTTTCACTTCTATAGATTCGTTTTTGTCTTGCGCCCGTATTGATCTGTTCCACTTGGTTTGGTTTTAGAAATAACTTTCTTATGCATGCAGCTTATCACCCGCGGGTCCCCGCTTGTCACTCCTCAGCAGCCGAGGAAGGCTGGGCCAGGGCGGTGGGCTGGCGTGGAGGTGGGCACCGACCCACCTGGTGGTTACATGGGCACAGCCTGGGCTGACGCTGTTGGAAACACTCCGCAGAGAGCAAACAAATAAAGCTTGTAAGGGGATAGTTATGCCAAGAATAATGAATATCAGCTGTTCCAGAGGGAAAACTTAACTGGGTACTTAGGTGTCTGATAGTTAACTGATGTTATTTTCTTTAATTAACTTCTGATAACTCTCCTTCCTCTCCGGTGTGGCTACTAGCGGAAAGGAGACAGGGGACCCTGTAATGTACCCTACAGAAAGCTACCTGTAAGGCCTTCACTTGTCACAAATCAAGTTTTTCTTGTCCCCTGCTCCCTCAGGTAGGAGCTGTTTCAAATGACAGTGAAACATTAGAAGTAGGGAAAGATAGAGGTGTGTTTTTTTTTTTTTTTTTCCCCTTCCTTACTGGTTTCTGAAAAGCGTGGTTTATAAGCTGTCAATCATTTCCAATGATCTCAGTCCGGTGTTTATTTAAAAATCACGTTCGGTGTAGCTGGAAGTGTTGTTACTAACTGATGAGCAAGTCTGAGTGCTGAGAATGAGAAATGATTGACGTTCTTTAAGGTAAAGAGGGAGACTCTTCATCCAGCAGAAGCTGCCACTGCAACAGATGCTGTTATAGCTTCTGACACTGATCGTGATGAGTGGTGTGTAATGTCAGTAAAAGATGAGAGGCTACAACAACAAAGTGAAAAGGAAGCCTCTGAACATGAATCCCATGGCACCCTGGTGGCAGTTAATAGCCATGACTTTCCTTGCTAGAAATATGACTTAAAAAGGTCAGGCATATATTGGTTAACTTATCACCTATTCAGTAGAGAGGCACAAGAGCTCGCTAATTAGTGATCTACTATTATTTGACTCTGGGTTAATTTATATTTATTTATTTTTGATTTTTACTTCCTTTTTCCCCCATGGCCATTGGAAAATACGTTGCCTGGTTCCGTTTTTTATTTCTGGTTTTCCTTTAGGTTAAACACAGTAGATATTTACAGAGAATAATTCATAGCAGACCTACACGTGGTCCTGAATACTACCTTGTACTCGGGGGTAATACAGCATTTTGGACATCTTGCTAGCAGCAAGTTTCCACGTGTGGTTATAAACTTTCTCCCTAAGCAGGAATAGTTTTAAGCTTAATACCCCCTCCCACATTTTGCTATGAAAAATCCCTTGCCAGGCATATTGGAGCAACGTGAGTCTGGTCCAAGGCTCCCAGGAGCAGACTGGGAGCTGTGTGGAGCTGGACCACGACTCCCAGCCTGAAGGAAAGCTCCCTTGAGCAAGGGGCAATGAGTTACCATGGGCAAGGGCCCTTTTGGGGAGCAGCCTTTCACTGAACCCCAAAATTGTCGCTAGGGTTCACTTAAGGAAAAAAAAGGCAACCCCAAAGCCAAAATAATCCCTAAACACAACAAAAAAAAAGCACATGGATTTTTTTTCTAGCTCTTTCTGGAGGGATATTCATCTTTAAGCCATGGTTTAATGCTTGCCCTCCCAGCTTTAGTCTTGCAAGTGGAATTGAAGACTTTAAATTGTTCTGTAAGTTGTATAAATATTGACACTGCTACAATGTGTTAACCAGTCTCTTGTATACATTAGTAGTAAAACTTGATCTGGTTATATTCATGTACCCACTTGATGCGTGTGCATGCGATGGGAGTCCAGCGGAGTGGAGATGCAGGGCGCAGAAGTGACACGTAGCCCCTTATCTTGCGCCATCTCAGCCCTAGCAGAGCTCCAGCCGCACGCGTATCCACCACACGTGGATGTGGCCCCGACTCCTGTGCTGGGGGCTGTGTTGCACGGTTTGCTGCCTCCAGTGAGCCGGGCACAAAGCTGGGGAATAACCCACCAGTCACCAGTGGGAGCTAGGTGGCACAGCTTATGAGGCCACATCCTGCAGCCTTCACTGGGGCTTGACTGGTGGCCAAGCACAGCGAAGTGCTGCTCGGGAAGCTAAATCCAGCACTTACCTCTCCTCCCGGCAGAGCAGGGCCACCTCCACTCCTGCCTCTCACTTCTCAACCTCCTCTTTCTGTTTCTTTGTGCTTCCACTTCTTTAATTACTGAACTCTCTGTTGGACTGTGGGGTAGCTCTAATTCTGTTTTCTTTAAATGCGAGAACCCTCCATGCTGTCCGCTTGGGGATAGCGTGTTCAACAATGTAATATTTCTTCAGAAAAGTACTCTCTCTCACATGGACAATTCTGCATGTGTTTCTCCAGGAGCGACAGCAAATCTAGTTTGAGGGTACACGTTTTCATACATTCAGACTTTAAAAAAAAAAAAACAAAACACAATCTTCTTCCTTATTTTCCTCTTTCCCTTCTTGGCTTGCTTTGGGTCTCTGTGGGATACGTGCCTGTATCTGTCCACACCCAGGGCACGTTGGGGATCCAGACACGTTGTGAAGGTCTGGATTACCGTTTCACATTCTCTCCTGTTGTTATGCTGCCCAACGAAAATCGATACGGAGCTGGACACTAGGATCTGGGTATGTTTTAAATTGTAACTCCTGTATTAGTCATGATTAATATCTGTAATTAACACCATAACTTTGTTTTTCCAATGCTGTGGAGGGCTTGTTGCAGTGGGGGTGTTTCTGAGAGGCTGCGTGTAGGTTGCCCCCAAGTAAGCCAGGCAACAATTTATTTGCTTCCCCTCCCACTTCGGGGCATTTGCCTTAGGAGGTAGGTGACCTCAGCATTCTGCACCCCAAGGACCATGCCATGATTTGTAAAGCATCTTCACCTGGATAGTAGGAATTACTGCACATAGACTTTCTCAAAATTACTGGTCTGCGAGTGGATGTGTTGGCCAGCCTCATGCTTCGCCTGCCATTTATTTTGAATTTTGAAAGCTACCTGCTGCCTAGTGCCTGGTGGTTACAGTTATTTTAGCCCATAAATTCCAAAGTCCTTCAAGCCTTCTGCACTGAGACTGACGTTGTGCCTTCTCCACTGTAGGAGACAGTGGTAGTATCTTTTTGCTATTCTTTGTCACACGCAGAAAAATCTGACTTTTCGGAAGGCCTCCTGGAGAAATGCTGGTAAGGCATCATTGCTCTCCTGCTAGATGTGACCACCTCCAGGTGCTGTTTCTTTCTGGAGTTTCTGTTGCTTTCAGCACACCAAACAAGGCTTCCCTTCTTACTCCAGCCTTCCCCTTAGGAATTGTTCCTAGTTCAAAGATCTTTCTGTAGGGCCACTGGCCTTCAAAGGAGACCCTTCCTTTGTACAGCAGCTTTGATACAAATGAACCTCAGAGGTTTAACTGCCAGATAAAAGTAGAGTGCATTAACCCCCACAATTGCTCTAATGAAGTCAGGGTGAAGTTGTGAAGTCTGGGTCACAACTAATGGATGAGCCATTAACACCTCTCAGGCATAACAGCACTTAAAAATATCAAACAGAAAATGCATTTAGTGACTTTCAGGTGCAGAAATAGTCGTGGTTTTTTGAGAGCAAGCAGTCATGAAAAGATTGCAATTGCACTGCCTCTCCCCCACCCTGCTTCCTGCCTTCCACATATTTGTGTTTAAGGTCAACTCTACTCTGGAAGATTTTGCCATCACGAAGCTGCAAGATGGTAGAATAGTTTGGGTTGGGAGGGACCTTTAAAGGTCATCTAGTCCAACCCCCCTGCAATGAGCAGGGGCATCTTCAACCAGATCAGGTTGCTCAGAGTTCCATCCAACGTGACCCTAAATGTTTCCAGGGATGGGGCATCTACCACCTCTCTGGGTGACCTGTTCCAGTGCTTTGCCATCCTCACTGTAAAAAAAATTTCTTCCTTATGTCTGAATCTAGCCCCTTGTTCTACTGCAACAGGCCCTGCTGAAAAGTCTGTCCCCATCTTTCCTGCAGGCCCCCTCTAAATACTGAAAGGTTGCAATAAGATGGCAGGGAACTTTTTTTTTTTTTTGAAGTGCCTAACACTTCAAGAAGTTTTGTTGATCCAGAAACTTTATTTCAACTCCAGCTCTGATCAGCAGTTCTGTACTGGTAGGTATTTTTTCTGGCTTATTCACTGAACTTATATTGGAAAGGTTTGAGGTCCTACTATCTATTAGAAAGGATTTTTTCAATAGGTAAGGTAAGTTTTGTGGCTCTTTTTTTTTTTTTTCCCTCCAATGACAAGGGTTTGGGTTAAGACCAGCTGCTTTCCGCAGTGAAGCTGTGCCCCATGGGTGGACAGGCAGGGGGAGCTTGTCCCAGCAGAGTAAGGTTTGTAGCTGTTCTGCTGCAGAAGTTCTTACTCCCTCTCAGTCTGCTTGCAGAGATGGAGTGACTCATTTAAACAACTGAGAAGGTGTAATTGAATGATGGAGGGTGTTTCAGAGGATTAGCGGGCTCTTACTGGCGGGGATTTGCCTGCTTGGACTGGGATGCAAGCTCCAACATGGTTTTATGGGGGTGAAGACCTGAAAAAAAAGGCTCTCCAAGGTTTTCTTGAGGTTGCTTCTTTTCACAGGATCTTTTACAGAAGGCCTGGTCATGCTCTATGCCTTGTCCTGGACCTTTGGCACTAACTGCAGCCCAGATTTTGTTCTCCATAAAACAAAGTTGTTGCATGCTTTTTTTTTTTTTTCTGGCAGAAAATTGCTTGAGTCGCAGCTAGTCTGTGCACAAACCCTTCTATGCTCCCATGGCTGGGCGTCTGCAGTGTTCGCACACGAGGAGAAGCTTGACTTGTGCTTGGGATCTCCTCAGCAGTCACTGGTTGGGGAGCTTGTGCCGATGCCGCTGAGCTGCTCTTCCCTGTGCTTCTGTGCTCAGCCCTTACGGCCACCACTCTCTTGCTAGTCTCTGCGATGCTTTTGTCACAGGCACCCCAGAAAGACGCTGTTATTGTGCTTGGAGAACACTTCCAAGCTGTGTTTGAGCATGTGTGTTGTATCCGTGGCCTTGTTGCAGCTCTGAGTTAATTGTACCTGCTTGGGAGGAGAGGATGTAGTCAATCAGGGAAAGTGGGGGCAGAAAGCTGGGATGGGAGAAGGCTGGGAACCTGCAAGCATCCAGGCAGAAGCTTCAGATCCTGCCTCAAGAGTGTGCACTTAGTTTGGATGAGTGTATAAGGCTGTAAATGAGGAATTCCCTTTTAATACCTCTTGTAACGTGTTTTATCACAGCACAGTGTGTTCAAGCTTTCGCCTGTGTGTGGAGAGCCTCCCTTTGCCAGGTGTGACCAGCCTGATGCAGACAGTCTTACAGGAAGCCCCTGTGGAACCTGGCTTTGCTGTGCTCGTGTCTCCTGGTGCTGCAGGTGGAGGAAACGTTTGCACAAAATGCTCTCCGCTGCTCCTCCAGCGTACTGGAGCATACAGGTGGGATTAGCGAGTCGTAAAGGAAAGATGTGTGTTTTAATTTCCTGCCAGCAGTTTGTTAGTCGATAAAATTGAAATACAGAAACGTTATTTAAGCCTTCTTCGTATCGTTGTTCTTATACTGAGCAAACGCTGCATACTAAATTTACAAGGTGGGACGAGAGCAGAGTCGTAGCATTCCTGGTAAAACCCTGCATGGTGGGAAGGTGTATCTTGTGTCTAATTCTCCACTGGTGTGTCAAATCTGTACCACTACCCGCATTCAGGAGAAGGAGCTGCTGCTGTAAAACTACAAAGCCTTTAGACTTCTCGATGAATCCTTAGGGTATAATTTAAGGAAACAGGGTCATGTGTTGGACACTGTGTCTTGCACGATGGTGTCATTATCTCTTATGTATTAGCAGGCTACTAATGCTGACATCTAATTAGCACCAAGAAACTGATTAACTCTCAATAGGGTCAAGAGAAAGAAGAAAAATAGATCTCAGGCAAGCAATTAGGTCATTTATTTAATAAATTAAAATACTTGTGATTATAAGCTCACTCTGGCAATTTTTTTTCTGTGCTGCACGGCTGATGGCAGAAACAATGATAAAATTCAAATAGTAAATGTAACATCATGTTAACGGCAGCGTAATCAAAACAGATAGAACACACAAAAACCCACTCGAGCCTTCTCTAATGGACAACTTATCATCCAAAACAGATGCATTTATTAGGGGGAAAGTTACATTCAAATACCAGTAAAATAAATGGAGTCTGTTCAGATTTCTTATTCTTGTGATTGGGTTGTTCCACGCTGCGGAAGCCAAGTACATAAAATATGCTTCAATACACACTTGTTACATGGCAGACACTTATGTTTATTGTGTATCTTTTGCAGACTAATCTGAATGCTCAGAAACGGCAAGTCAGATAAATATTGAGCAGGCAGCAGTCACCATCTTCTTATATGTCACCCTTGCCAATTAATTTTTTATTTTTTTTTAAATAAGGCAAAAAAAAAATATCTTTTTTCCGTGACAATGAAATGTAAAATGCACATCCCTATGTTACTGGGCAGAGCATTTGACCCACAGAACCTCATGTTTACTGCCCTCGCTGTAGGGCCCCAAAGGGGTTTGGCTTTTCATGCAGTAGCGCTCCAGAGCCTTCGAACAGACCCGTCGCCCGTGCTCCCTTCTTGCATGCTCAGTTTAAAGCATTTCTTAATTGGGTTCATTTAAATGCTAATTTTATTGAATGCGGACTCCTCTAAATCACTGAGGTGAGTTCTTGCCAGACTCCTTCAGCAATAATAATATTTCAAAAGGTTTGAAGTTTGGATTAGGTTTGGACAAGCACTGGGAGGTCTGGTTGTGTGTCCAGCATTGACTGCAAACCATGAGGCTTCTCACACCTTGCTTTCTTCTGGCTTCCTGTGCAAGACCTCCTCTCCCCGGCTGCAGGTTCAGCTCCTTTGTCTACCTCTTTAAAGTCCTCTTGCTGGTATTTAAAGGCTATCTTTTTTAAAAAAAGTATATATATCACCACCTGATGTATAGATACTACAAGGAAAACCCCAAATTCCTGTTAACTGAGAACTATGCAGCCCTTCACAGCCATTTTTCAGTTTACAAACAAAACTTTTTGGCACGAGAACTGCATTTTAGTGTACAGCTGATGGCACCATGTAGTTACCCAGTGTATGTCACAAATGCTCCATAGCAGGAGAAAGCAGCACTTAACACGCTTCTGCAGGTATCTGTGGAGGCTTTAGACTGCGCTGGAGACTTACCGAAGTGTGTTGGGTTTTTTTTGTTCAACTTAGAAGGTAAAGTTTGTGATGCCCACAGTAAGAGGGTCTGCTGGAGGCAGCAGCTGGTGGCACACTTTCTCCCCTTGCTTTTCCTTCCTGGGCTCTAGCCATGTGAAGTGCAGGTTCTGCTCTTGCTCAAAAGAGAACGGATACCTTTAGAAGATGAAAAGGATAGTCAGACTTTTTCTAAGGCTCAAGATTAGTTTGGAGCTGGCGGTGACAGGCTTAGAGGGAGCTTTGCTGCTTTTTCCCAACTTGCTCCAGTTGCGGTGAGGACAGTGGCTGGTGAGGGACCTGGTGGGATCCTGCTCATGCCCCCATGAGCAGCCTCCAGCAACTGCCCTCTTCCTACTGCTGCCCCTGAAGGCATTTGCCCCAGCTGCCAGCATCACCACAGGCACAGGGAGGTCCTGGCTGTCGCTCAAAGCATCTCAGGGGCAGGGGAAGTGCCTGGGGAGTGAGGCTGAGTCGCTGCTGCACTCCTGGACCACCGGCAAGACGTGGTCTGGT
The DNA here is from genome assembly GCF_964199755.1 of Larus michahellis. NCBI lineage: Eukaryota > Metazoa > Chordata > Aves > Charadriiformes > Laridae > Larus > Larus michahellis. The sequence continues at coordinate 37,419,155 of NC_133903.1, read as the reverse complement.
GGGTCCCTGGAAGCAGCAGCACTCTCGGGCTGCCTCCGGCAGGTCCAGAGTTAAATAAGGGCTAACATACCTATCTCTAAATATAACAGCCAATGCAACAAAGGTTGCTTAAAGGAATGGGAAAATAACCTCTCAAAATGTTTTTCTTCGCTTAATGTTTTCCTCTTGTTGTTATAACAAATCTGTTGAGGATGAAGTAGAGTGTGTAGCATCAAGCAGTGAGAAATTCATCATTGGTACCTAGTCTTAAACAGTTGATTTTTTTTTTTTTTTGAGAGAGAATGTCTTGAAAAAGTTGTCATAAACACCAACAAATGCAAAGCAGCTTTCAAGATGACTTTTTGTTATAGGCATATTCCTGAACTATTCATCTGTGTTAAATGCATTTTGCCTTGAATCATATGTCATGTTGCCAGGAAAGAGTTGTTTCCATGCCAACTCATTTGCAACATGGGGGAAAAAAATCAAAGCTACTAACATCTGCAAGATGTCAGTACTGATATAATCCACTTGCAATGAAAAACACAGAACTGCAGGAGGGTTTGCCAAATAGACACTATATATAGGGTAGAATGTCATAAACTAATCGCCGAACAGTGCATTTCCATTCCTTTTTTGGCTGTATTCTTGATCTAATCTCTTAGCCAGAAAAGGCTTGCAGCAAAAGGAGCATCAGCAGCGTCTTCCACGTGCATTTCTCTTGTAAAGCAGGAATTACTTGGATATTTTTATTTTTTTTTTGACTCAAGCCTCCACAAAAGCCACTTAATTTAAAACACATAAGAACTTGTACAAGAAACTGCTGCTTCACTTTCCATACTATTTCCTTTCAATTCTCTCAACTGTGGGGTCTCCTTTTATAAAGATCCTATTCATCAGCAAGATTAATGAGACCTGGTGTCTGAAACTGTGGATTCCATTTCGCAGCTACTATTTCCTCTGCGTTCTCCACTCCCCCCCCCTTTACTTTTTGATAAAAGACGATTGTTCGTTTATTACCTATGTATTATGAAATGCCAGAGGCTGAGGCTCTGAAGCCTGAGCAGTTCAAATACCAAGGTATATTTAATTTTGAGATGATCCAGGCATTGTTGTGTGGGTAGAGCCATTGGAGGTGGCGGTACCTTTTTTGCTTTTGCTTGGAGATATCAAAACAGTTCTAACTTTCAAAACTCTTCTTTAATACAATGATGCAGACGCATGTCCATTATTTTATATCTGGAGAATACAGCACAAGCTGAAGTGGCCTGTCGCATGTGTTGTACACTGTGGCAATTGTCATCTCACCTCTGGTGTCATGGTATTTGCTTGTTGCGTTACGTGTGGTTTGGTTCCCGGGGTGGTGTGTGTCGGGACGGGACTGAATGCAGCCCGCACCATCTGAGGGTCCCATATGTTGGGGTTGGGGTGCCCCATACGTACCTGTGCCAGGTCCCTGCAGCAGTCCCATGCCCACCCTCCCTGCTAGTCTTGAGTGTGAGAAACGAGAAGATAGTCTCCTTACTGCAAAGGCTGCCAGACAGCATCCTCCGTGTGCCATGGGGCCGGTTGCCAGGCCGGTTTGGGGTGGCACGTCGCTTCCAAAGGGCCGTTTGCAAAGCCTGTCCCTGTTGCGCGGCGCTGGTGACGACGCGACGCAAGCCTTCCAGTTATGTGTAATTGCTAAATTTCACAAAGGAATATTCATGCTTTCTGAGTATTGCTTACTCTATGAAAGCAATTACCGGAGTTGTCACGGCGGCGTTACGCGGCGGTGAACAGAGAGGAGTTAATTTCATGGGAGTCGTCTTTGCATAAGAGAGATTTGAAATATCAAATTGAAACATTTATAGCAAAACCTTTTGTAAAGAGAAGGTCCCGACTAGATATGCTTGCTGGTAAGGTAGAGGCGGGTGGGAAGTAACTGATCTCCTGCATTTCAGATATTTCCATAATTTCACTTCTGCTATTTTTAGAACGATAAAATTCTCAAACAGATCATTTTTATACTTCATAAAGATCTCAATCCAAACTCATATAACTTTGCTTTATTAAAATGCTTCTACTGAGGCTTTTTAGTAGGTTATCACAGGCAAGCAGAATTTAGAGCAAATGTAGGAATTGATTCCTACAGCACACTATTTACTTCACTGAGTTTTGAAAGTTAAACCATAAGTAAGACCACTTAAGGATATGCAAAGTTACCCAGATTTTTCTTTTTTTAATGCTGATGAAATGCCATGAACTTTGCTATTACTGAGCAGCAGTTGATGCTACAGCACCACGGCCATATAGCACACACCTCATAGTAACTTCTGTGCAACTTTAGTGTGTGTATGTATTTATATGTGTATATATGAGCATACATATCTTGCATGTATATTAATATGCATATTAATACATGTAATAGGTTGGGTAAACAATGTGAAATTGGCTTCTGTCTGAAATACACTGTAGTTAAATCTTTGAGACAACCGTAATTGAAAGAGATTAGAGGGTATTTACTTTCTGCTGCTTAAAATGTATGTGCTTTGTACAGTGACAATAGCATCCTTCTAACTAAGCAGTTTCTTCTTTTTCCTGTGTCTGTACTACCTCAGCAGAGCAGGGAAACCTCTTTAGAAGAGGAAAATATGACTGTAAAATGATTTTTTAAGAGTTCATTTGAACTCAGTCAGGCACAACACCTAGAAATGCTTTAAATTGGATTTTATTTTTTTTTTTGAATCAGATTTCAGGTTGACAGTGTCCTATACTGTTATGCTTAGAATTATAACCTGGAATTCTGTCGCGCTTTGCCTGTTGCCGCTCACAAACAAGTGCTGCATCTCTTTCCCTCCACGCAAACATTAATGCCACGAGAGTAGCTCAGTTTGAATACACTGAGCCTTGGAGAAGACTGAGTATATTTTAAACAGGGTTTCAGCTTCAAGAAATTACAGGAGGAGATCATCTTTATAAAGAAGGGCTGAGCACGGTGTGCTGGTTCAAAGGGAGGACCGGCGCAGCAGGGATGTCGGGGAGAGCCCGTGAACCCCCCTGCCTTGCTCGTTACTCCCCAGGCGGGAGGAAGCCAGCCCTTCATCTTCTCACCTTTCCGCCCTCGCTAATGACGGTGTGGGCGAGGCGAGGTCATGGTACAACAAGAACAACGCTGGCCTTTCCGCAGTGGGGCTCAAAATGCTCCTTGTGGGATAATTGACGCAGTTCTGTAATTACAGACACTTAGCACGAGGATGGATGCGCTCTTGACCAAAGGGGTTGATTGTGCCACGCTTCTCACTCAAAAAAAAATATTCAATACTGCTTAAGTATACTTCTGAGAGAAAATGGCTGGCCGTAGGACACCACAAGTTTCCAGGTTAGTATCCCATATGGGTTCAAAATGCAGAAATGTCTGCAGGGAAATGTGTATTGGCAGAAGCGCACGGTCCTGAGACACCCCAGCCTGTGCCACAGCTTCTGACACGTGCCACGGTACCTGCAGCAGCCTCTGTTCTCATTCTGGGTTTGGCTATGAATAAGGTTGACCCAAAACATAAAGTCACAGCATTTGGGCATGGTCGGGCCCTAACAGACTATTCTGGTAGCTAGGATTTCTTAAAGAGCAACTCTTCCTCTTCTTTTTCAGAGAGATGAATAACGGCAGACAAAGCAATCTGCTGTTGACTGTCTTTAGCCTTTTGTTTCATCTGAACTCCTGTGGCTTCCCCTCTCTGAATGTCAGGCAGTGCCGTTGCCCAGGTCCCGCTCTATCGCCGTGCTGAGCATTTACCCTCCATCTGATTCATTGTAGTGACTTTTTTAGTTTTTTTCATCTGAATTTGAGATGTGAGCTTCTGACGTTACTGCCGTGTCACGGCCATCGCTAATTTGGAGTGACATGCATCGTGGTAGGTTATTCAGCCTCTGTTTTTTCCTTTTAAAAGTTTTAAACCTATGTTTGTCTGCTAGGTAGGACATTGTCCTCGCTTAACAGCAGCACTTCACTGATTTTGCTGTGTTGTGATGACAGGCTTAGTTTTAAAGTAACATTTGTGTCTGCTACCTGGATTTCCTAAGGCAGTGGTCACTTGATGAAATAAAGGATTGCTACAAGGCTCTTTTATTTGGAAGTACTTTCCTTGCTCTTGGCTATAGCAGAGATAATCTAACGGGCTCTTTTTACTTAAAAAAAAAATAAAATCCAAGATAGTTTGATTTTTATCAAGGAATATGCTTTGTTTCTATAAATCAGTTGCTGTTCTAAAGATCTTTGACCTATCAGTACGATATGTTACTGTGATTTTGATGTTTCCTGCGTGGGGAGAGCGTGATGGTAAGGTCCGTAGGCGATGTACGTTGATGCTCTTTTCTGTGAAGACTGTGGGCCGGTGATACCGGTTTGGTTTTGAGGACAGGTCAAACACACAGTTATCTTGTCCTTTTCTTTGGTGTAGCCCTTAAGTATTTCTTTTCTTAGCATATTGACATGGCTAAATTCATGTTGGTTTCTGTGATCTTTCATGCTCTTCTTTATAATAAGAAAGCTTCATTATGCTTTCACCTGATAATTTAATGTTTTTGATCTATTTTGGAAACCACCTTTGAAGTTGGAGCCCTTGAGCATGTTTTTCTGACTTGGATGAGTTTTCAGTTACAGACTTCAAGAAAATACTTTTCAGAGGGTTTCAAGCCAATTGTTGAAACAAGATCTTTTCAAAATTGCTAATTCATCACTTGTTTGAAACTGGGATGTCTTTTACACCAGACCAACCATTTCAACGTAACTGAGCCCAGGGTGAGCATCCTGTAGCTGTCCTGTTTACTGTCCCAATGCACTGCACACTATAGTCTTTGTGACCTTATATTTCTGTATGTCTCTTTTTTCTATTGCTTCCAGTGAAGGAGTTGCTTCTTTTCATTTAGAGAAAACATACATGTTCCTCGAGTTTCCGTGTTGTGCGTTTTACTCTTTGCTAAATATATCAGCTACTACTATCAGGACCGAATATGAACTTTTTTACCATTTAAAGGCCCAGGATGTCATTACTCTTACTGCGAATATTTTTGGCTAGAATTCTTTCTCAATAATTCTTTTTTTAAAAAAAAAAATAAAAAAGACATTCCCGTTTCCAAGATTTCCAAGAATGACATTCAAATCCTGGCACTTGATTCTTTATTTGTTGTAAATCCTGTTTCTTTAAGTCTTGATTTCATCATGATGAGCTTCAATGGGAGAAGGTTCCTGCTGTAGACTTCAGTGGGCTGCACAGGGCTCTTGCTTAGGAAGCCATCAAAACCTCTCTCATCTTTATGTTCTAGTACTGATGCTAGTGATTTAAAAAAAAAAAAAAAAAAAAAATCAGGTTGCCATTAGCAATAAAATTTTTCAAGGTGACTGAAGTGAGGTTTCTGTACCTGTAATTTTTCAATTAAACTTTTATTTTAAAAATAAAACAGCCAAGGAACATGTTCCTCTTGCAGGGCTCTCTCTGTCTTGGTAGTTTTGAAAGCACTCGCCTACTATTTTGTTCTTTTTTTTTTTTAATTTTTTTTTTTCATCATCTTATGCTATAGGAGCCTTGCACCAATATTTTGGATCAGCTTTTTTCAAGTGCTCAGCCACACTTAAGCTAGATGAGGTTTGTGAGGAGCTATACTTACATAGTTTCAGAGAGACAGCAAGCTTTGAAGCATTTCTTGTCTGAAGAAGGATTTGTATGCCCAAACTGCTTTTCTCCCTCTGTTCCCATGTCTGCTGTAAGATATTACTTCGGCTTATAAAACTTGTTTTGCTTGCATCTTTAGATCATTATGGTTACAATGATTCTCATTGCTACAGATATATTTAGGCACTCAATATTTATTTCAGTTGTAGAAGTGCCCACAATGGGTGCTGAGTCTCTCCAAACACTTAAATGCAGTCTTGAGGAGTTTATAATCCCCTGTTCCCAGGGATCAGCATCTGATGCTTGTTTAAATGTCCTCCTGTCCACTGAGGGAAGTATTTGTGTTGGAGAACCATGCAAGTTCTAAGGGTACCTGTGTTCCCTCCGTCTCTGGTAGATAAGAAGCATCTCTTGTGTGTCTGCTCAGATAGGTTTGCTTTATAAGAAAAGAGGGTTTGATCAAACATAGTCTGTTTAGGTTGTAGTCGGCTTCAGATACTACCTGGTTAAACAGCAAAGTACAACACCTACAGTTCAAATGTTATTTTTGCACAGATTGCCCCTCTAAGAGGTTTCTGAGACACTAAGCTTCCAAATACTGAATTGAATGAGTATTTGCTTGTGCCCTGATGAAATCAGGCTCTTGCTACCTGATGGAACTCGTCATAACATTGTAAATAGCATTGCACCGCAGAGATGCTAAGCGCAATAGCTTTGCTTCCCTCACCTAAACCCGGTGTTGTTCCACCAGGTTACCTACTGCGTGTAGGGGAGCCCCTACAGCAACAATAAATGTCATGCCACGTTCTACTTGCAAATAGAAACATATCTGCTTTGATTTCCCTCTGTAAATGCTTTGTTCTGTATTGTTTCAGCACGCTTCAACCTTTCTACCCTGTGTTAGCAGTTTAGATTTTCAAATTGGAGCACAGGTATTATGGAGGAGGGCCAGAATTAATTCTGTGCTAAAAAAGCTGTTCTAAACAGAAATACTGCTGATGCACTTTCCCTTTTCACCTTACAGAGGGAGATTATATATGCATCACCTTGGTTTTACTGTAGTCTGCGCAAAAATCACTCTTGCAATGACTTGAGGCTATGTATGCTGTATTTTAATACTACAAATATGCAGTTGTTACGAGCATGCTTTACTGACGTGAAATGCTTTGATCAAATGTGTGCTAGATATTGTGACTGAACAGCACAGGAACACACAAAACATCAGTTGATATTGCTTGTGAAAAAAACCTAACAAACGAAGCCAATGTTAGGTAGTACAGTCTACTCTGGAGATAGCATTCCTATTAAGAGTGTGGCTATTAAGTTTAAAAAGACCAAATACATATACTTCTTTTTAAAGTTTAATCTTGTGCTTGAGAACCTTATATGAGGCCATTAGCACTAAGAAGAAATCTACTGTCAAGAAATTGCAGTAAGGGACTAAATTGAAAGCAGAATGGGAGAGTCTTATTGCTACACCGCGCCAATTATATCGCCGCTTTTGTTTCTTTACCGCAAGACTGATAGGGACCTACAAATGCTTAGATTCCAAAGGATTTAAGCATGTCTGGTGAAAACTGGAAATCAATAGGAGTCTATAATCGCAAGCAAACGGCATCATTTTCATTGGGGTGAATGATGGCAGCCATCCACAGAGATGCCGTGGACGTGGGTCCATCAAGTGTATTCGTTGGAGCCTTCTGCTCAACATGACAAGGACCTGGTTTCTTGGAAAATTAAGCATATTACTTGCCTCTTAATTAGCAAGGGGAGAGGAGAATATTCACTGACCTTTCCATTCAGATGAATATTTTGTAGCTTAAGAGGAAAGGATTCATCTTCTGGATGTGGATTTTAAACGTATTGGCAGCCCTGCTGAGGAAGCAAACATTGTTTAGTTTCCAGTCCTGTCAGTAGACTGCAAATTCATCTCAGGTCTGGCTTGAAGCAAGCTTCATCTCCAAAGCTGAGAGGTAATTTAGTTTCTAGGGTTATTCTGTCCTGGCTTTTGTTTAAGCAAAGGCTACCAATTCAATGTGACAATGAGAATTACTATCCACTAGGGGCCAAACTATGCCCACCAAATGCTTGATTTCCTTTCTGAAGCACTTTTCTTCCCTGGCAGTTGAAAGTGCATGCCTTTTTTCTTTTTCTTGAATTTTTTTTTTTGAGCCCACTACTGGATGTATCCAGTTCCAGACTGTCCCTGAGCTCTCCGAGTCTCAGGCTGAAGCCACAAGATACATTACAGTTCACTTGTTCTAGAGAAATATGCATCAATTATGAATACCATGACTGTATTTTTCTATAGGGCAGGCAGGCAAGATATGGGAAGTCAGTCTATTGATGATGAACATGAGAGATGTTAGTTTTCTGAGATGGGGGAAATTATGTCTATTGAAGGCTTAAAACCAATTTTTTCAATGTGTGTAATAGCTGAAATGATCCTGCTCATGGTGTTGAAGAAGGGATTGTGAAAGGTCTCAAGAGGAGATGGCTCACCAAAGGTCTGATTCAGAGCTCAATGAGGTCAGTGGGCAGCCCTTCACGCTAGATGTGCTCCTAGACCATGTGCCGCTTGAACATTTCTCTGCTTCCTTCAGTGTTTGAGAAAGCACGACCGAGATGCATCAAAGCATACATCTGTTTAAATGTAGATGCCCTTTGTGGTCACTGGCAAATAAAATCCAGTGCTGTAGGCCTTTAACGTGAATTTGGCATAACCAGCATCCTGTATCTCTCCACAGACTCCAAAACCAAGAATTTTGAGGTTGTTCTTGAGCTTTTCTTTCTCCCACAAGGTACTAACAAATGAGCTATTGGATTAGTTACAGCTTTCATTAAAATGTAATTAAAAGATGTCATACTTTTATAGTTGGACTCAGCTGTAGCCAAACATATGGGCATAGTAAAACATTTCACAGAGCTGAAAGATTTTGTGGTCCTGCTGAGAAAATGATAGCCTTACAGCTTCTCACTTAATTATTCTAAAATTAATAATAACAATTGTTAAAGCTCCCCTCATTCTATCGGAGTAGCTTTTAATATTCCTGGCTGAAATTCTCAGTGGTGAAGGTGGTTACTCTGCTGTGGATACGGAGAGACTCCAGAGCAGCTCAGGGCCCTTGCTCCTGCTGGGCATTTGCAAAGAGACGCCTTGCCGCTCTGAGCGGATGAGTGGAACACCGCATGTGCCCAGGGGAGGGCACCTGAACCTCTGCCACCTCCGGTCTGGAGAGGACACCCTGGCTGCCAGGTCTGTCGTGCTTTGTTGCGTTCTCCGCTGCTGTAAAATTACTCTGGGATGGGGACAGGCTGGGATGCTGCGTATTTAGCTCACATCCCTGGAATGGGGAAATAATGTCTGGGGCTTTATTCCAGTAATTTGAAGTTAGTTGTACAAAGTCAGGTAGCTGCATGAGGAGGGAAAGCTATGCTAATAACCCGGTCCCCATGCAACCAGGGTAAGGGATCTTTGGTTCAAGTCATTGCTGAAGAGCAGGGATGGGAGCATGGGCTCCCCCGTGTCACAGCATTGCCCACGAGGCCGTAGGTTTGTATAGTTTTGGATGCTGGCTTTGTGCCCTGGCTGTGGATGTGTAAATACCAAGGCCTGAGTGGTGAGGAGGATGTTCCTGTGTTGGCTCTGGGCCGCTCGTTTGCCGCAGCTCAGTGCAGCTGCGTGGTCCAGCCGTGCCCAGCAGCAGACACGCAGGTCCCCGTCGAGGCGGGCAGCGGCTCTGTAACTGTTTTGAGGACGTTAGCAAGCCCCGAACAGTGGAGCCCACGCAGGTATAAAGAAGTGGAGAAGCACTGCTGCTCATCCAGCCTGCTCCTCTCTGCAGAGCTGGCTTTAGGCATAAAGAAATGATGGAAAATTGCTACGGGAAACCAAGCGGCGGAGAGACACGGGCCTCAGCACTGATTAGAAAGTTGCCTCCTTCTACCTGGGTGGTGGAGATGGGGAGCCAGGCTGCTGCTGCCCCGGGTCGGGGCTGGGGAGGGGGGGATGCCGGCAGCTGGGGGGTGCTACAGCTGCCCCCATCTCGGGGTGCGGGGGCACCCAGCGTGGCTCCCCGCGGCACCCCTGCTCTGCCCTCTCCTCTGCGCTGCCCGGAATGCCAGCCGGGGAGGGGGACACCTGGGAGGGAGGCCTTGGGGATGCAGGCTTTGTTCCCTTCGTTTTTTCGGAAGACAATAACGTTTCAGCTCCTCTGGAGATCTTATCTGTATGCAATGTCCTCTGTACTCTGTCCTGGGATCCAGCTTTGAATGATAAATGCAGAGTTCATTCTCTGAAAGTAATCGGGGGAGACGGGGGGGGGGGGGGGGGGGATGCTCGTTTATTCTAAAAGCTTCACAAATTTTAACATGGATCCAAAAATTTAATTTAAATATGCATTACTTACTGTTGTTCACTTCTTCCACTTGCTTGTAAAACTTGTTCAGAAATGAGAAATCACAACATGTATCCATAGCTGGTGGGGAGCAAAAAAAAAAAAAGATATAATAAACAACCTTACTGCAATCTATTTGCATGGATTACCTGAACATTTATAAGTAACTAATCTGTTCAGAGGAGCCAGAACCAGCCTGCATACATGAAAAATGCAGAAGTTGCAAAATATAATTTGAGATGGAATTAATGACTCTCCAGTAGCATCATGTAGTGCTAGTCCCAGGAAAAAAAGACTTTGTCACCTTGTATATAATACTGGGATATTGAAAGCACTTGCTGAGCATGCACGCTGCAGTTGGTACGCGTGCAGCACAACAAACCCCACTGTTATTGGTGTTAATATTAATTAATTGGCATTAATAGCTGGGTCAGAAGGCAATGACAACAAGGTAGAGGGGGCTTCTTGGTGCCTACAGCTCCAGGAGATGTGCACGTACCCACGCACCCAGGACCTTGCAGTGCCCATGCCGAAATCCTGGGCATCAGGTCTATGGCATGGCCAGGAGCGAGCAGCCCGGCTCTCCCTACCTGCGCACAGCTGGGTCACGCGAATGAGACCGTCACTGCTTGGGGCCAAGATAAAGGTTTTGGTGGGAGAGTAAGATCAGTAGCATTGGCAGGACTTGAAACAGCAGGAGAAAGAAGTACGTTTCTGCACGCTTCTGACTGGTACATGGAAAACGTTTCCACTTCACACAAGCAGCTTTCCTGGAGAAAGCTATCAAAGTATTACTTTAAACAAACTCTCTTATTCAAAGGACTGTTCCAAACCTGTTTCATCATGCATGTGCGGTTTCCGAAGGGCCAGACTGTGAGCCCGAGCCCTCCAAATGCTGTTAATCAGGGAAGGCCAGAACTTAAAAATGACTAAGCTATGCAGAAGTTAGAAATTTAACAAGTTGTAGTAAAGTCAGTTTTATTTGGGGTATGAATTCCAAATAGATGATACAGCGTGGGACTGACCGTTCAGATATCATGGACATCTGTCTGGAGATTATTCCCTAACAAAAGAGTCTTAGAAATCATTCATATAGTTCGTATTCATGTCAGGTTTTGGTCACAGACAAATTCACACATTCAGCAATGTAGTTAATCTCCTAGATACCCACCACAGAAGAATAGGGATTAATACATTTATCTTGTAAAACAATGCAGTCCTCCTCTGAATTACAACCAGAAATTAGACTGTAGTTATCAAATATGCTCAGTGAGGTTATGAATCAAATCACCGCATTGTTAAAATTCCCGTCTCTTATCGCCTCCCATTTTGAAGGCTGCAGCCATCGGAGCGTCAGCTGCCAACTGGGTTTGCTGGAGGCAGGGAAGTGCCTCCTCCAGCAGAGGATTTCTGCATGAGGGCAGAGAGAGGGCTTTGCCTTGCAAATGTCATCCAGAAGTCCAGAAAAGATATCGGGAGGCGCCCCTGGACTCGGTGATCCATAAAACCTTCATGAAAGTCAATGACTGTTCCGGCAGGGATTGAAGCCATCGTTTACATGGCATGCCAACAGTGATAAATCTGTCCCGCAGACACGCGCAGGACTAGTGGGTGTCATGCTGCACGCCTGCTGAAGTCTCTGTTAAGCTCAGAAAAACTTATACTGATCTCAACCTAAAAAAACCCAACTCAACCCAAAAGAGGAATCAAAAAGCCACTGCTAGCTCTAAGGGAAGAAAATTTCCTAGCTTGTAGTTTTGGAGAGGGGAGAGAAGACCCGCTCTTTCATTTCCTATTCCTTCTAAACATACTTGGCACATACGTTTATAGGTCAACGGTACCTTTGAGGAAATGCAACTCTTGCAGTGATTAACAGAATATTTATTTTCTACAAGCAGTGTTATAAAATCCACATAGTTCCTGCCTCCAAAATGATAATTAATCTGCTTGTGTGCATTGCCCATCTCAAGACTTCCGCAGTGCAACACTGGTGTTTCTCATTAAAATGAATCCTGGAGGCACTTTGTTATTGTTTAGACTGTAAAAACCACTGGCATTTTTTTTCCCCTCTGTATGTTTTGTAAGTGCTAAACGCAGGAGGAATTTAGCACGTTCTTTAAAAGACTGCACATTAATAATACATTCTTGACCACAAAAAGAAAGCGAATGGTAGTTATATAAGTCAACAGCATTCAGGAAAAGGCTCTCTCCCTTTAATCTTTGCTACAAAGAGATGCCCTCATAGTCGAGACAGTATCATCTAGAAGTTGACCGATTCTTGCTTTGTGCACTGCTCTGTTGTGCCTTTCAACAATGCTTTAGGGGGTTATTTCAACAGCATTGTAGATGACAGGGCTTGGATTAGTGAAATTTTTCAATTCCATCTTTGTTTTTTAAAAGGCTGACTGCTGTACGAGAGCACTTGTATGGTCTTTTTATGCATCCCTGTCTCTTGCCATAGGTAATTATTTACTAATGTAAACCCTGCAAGAAAGATTGACTGTGTCAAGAGGAAAGCAAGGAAATAATAATCTAATAAAATTTATCCTGATGCCCTTGTCTGATCCCAATATGAGAGTCAGTAGTTCTGTTTTTTACCATGTTGTATCAGCTAATTCCCAAATTCAAAAGCGTTTTTGTTCAGTAGTGCTAAGACTATACCAAAGCATGCCTGCTGTTAGGATCCTCTTTCGGCTAGTTGATCAGAGTTGATAACGTTAGCGCCGTTCTGCCTATAAGCCTGTGGCAATGCTGCAGTATTTACACAATACGGAGGATTAGGGTTAGTGGAGCCGCTGGTAGTTTTCTGAAATCAGCTGTCACATGGATAAAATGAACAGGGGAATACACGCTAGGAAAGGGGGTTTACTTTGGGCTTAGGTTTTGTTTTCGCTCCTGACCCCATCAGTGCTGTGTGCTTCTTTCACAAGTTTCTTGATTGAAGAGCTACTATCTTCTGTCTGGGCTCTGATATAGCTGTTTATGGGCCATGAATTGTTTTTGAACGCTTCTTGCATCCGCTGACGTGGTCCTTCTCTAAGCTCCTGTGGCAGCAGCTTCCAGAAGTTTGCTGCTCGCCTTGTAAAGAAGCGTTTCTTTCACCTCTTTTAAATGACTCTTCTTCATGTTCTGCCAGGTGCTTCCTCGTTCTCACACCGCAGGGATAAATTCTGAATAAAACCGGGATGATGCTTTGCACTCGTTCCACCCACAAGCGGTTGACAGGCTTTATTAAAAACTAAATTTAAATCTTACAGCTCTGTGGAGAGTGCACAGAGTGGTGAAAGATGGGGAGGTTTTGAGCCGTTCCAGAGAGTTTTGCAAAAGCTCTTACATGACATAAATTCCCAGTGTCAAGTGGCTCTGAGCATGGCTTCTTTTGGTCATTTAGGGAGGGTTGCTCGGATCACACAAAGCATCGGCTTCCTAATTTTACTTCATCTTAAAATAACTAGCAAGTCCATTGTCTCTTCAGTCGTGCTGTAGAGCAGAGGGACAGTGTGGTTTCACCTGGTAAAGTTTCCCCTATACGTGAAAAAACTTTGGGTTAGTTACAAAGAAAACTTCGTGAATTCTTTCTTAGGTTTTGCTGGGGGTTTTGTTGTGTTTTTTTTTTTCTCCTCCTAATGGCAAAATGCCCAGTGCAAATAAAATCCTTCAATGCAGTTTCCAAAAAAGAAGAAACTACCCTGCATGCCTGAAATATTAATTAAAAAGAAGCAAAAAAAGAAAGATTTGGACAGATCCCAAACCAGCTACTCAAATATAAATGTCTGCAACTGTCATATGAACTTCTCAGTAAATGAGACTATAATCCTTCCTTCCTAAAGTGGAAATACTACTTGATTAGCCCAATTAAGAGCGGATTTCTGACGGAATATTACTTTAGGGTGTAGTTTCCTAAAGGATGAAAAGGTGCCAATTTAGAAACAACTGTATGTTACTCATGTTATTAAAAAATAGAAACAAGGAGCGACATAGTAAATTAACCACTGGAATTACACACTGGCTTGAGTCTCCTTCAAAGCAATATTAAAGATGTAGAGCAATTAGGCTATTTTTACACAGAGTGAACTGGTAAATCAATACCCGCCATTAAGCTTTTAATTTGCACGAGTAGAGCCTGATCGCTGATGCTATATTTTGGGTCGTTTGGTGGTGGGTTGGTTGGTTTGCATTTTTGCCGCTCCATTTTATGACCTGCTCTTCACGTGTTCTGCTTAAAGAGTGGACGGACGAAGCGGGTGACCCTTTCCTCCCGGCATGTCCCCCCCCAGCAGGCTCTGGCATTCAGAAACACGTTTTCCTTCTTGAATAGCAGAATATTTCAGCGTGGCACAGAACAGCTCAAAGCTGGAGCCCTTCTCCCATCACAATAAAGAAATCCACAAATTTGAATTAATGTTATCAGGCCGAGGGGAAGCAGTTCACTCTAACAAAAACCCCTTATTTGACTCCTGGTAACCTCTAGTTAAAATTTGGTTTTCCTGCCATAGGGGTTGATGAGAGTTGTCTTAAGAGGTCTGTCTGTGTTCAGTTATGGTAAACGTTCACGTAAGCAGCTCTGAGCTGGCTTCCTACCTGCACGTGAAAGACTGGGACCGTTACTGATGTGAGCTGCCTGTGTTTCAGCTTGTTTATCTTAAATACTCTACATTGCTCCCTCATTACCAAGCTAGCCTGAGCTCTCCTGGCAAGTACTCTTGAATTCCGCATATGGCACAGAGAAAAGCTATGAGGAAAGCTATGCCTGCTTGAAAGGGAGTGTACCAGCCCCAGGCAGTGCTGCGGGGCTGCGTGGCGTTGGTGTCCCTTTGGGGGGACGCAGGGGGATGCTGGCAGGGGGTGCCTGCAGCCCGGGGTGAGCCCCGGCGGGAGGCACCCCGCTCATGTCCCCGTCATGGCAAAGCCCCCCCGTTGGCATCTGCCACGCGGGCACCCGATTTCAAAACCTTTCTTGTTTCGTGCAATGTAGTGTAAATATTTTACAGGGTTGTGTAAAGTTCCCTCTGTTTGTTTAACTTCGTCGAGGCAAGGAACATTAATTTTCTGGGAAGATTTCTGCTCCACGCGATCCGCAGAATTTCATATTGAAAGATTGTCTATCCATGCAGCTACGCTTATTTTCCAGTTGCCCAAATTAAGACAATCTATAAAGAAATGTTCATTTATTAGCAACTGGTGTTTGACAGTTTATTTCGTGTAAGCCTCCAGCTTTCCTTGGCAAGCTTATTTGCATAATGTGTTATTATGTCTAAATGGAAAACTAAATGCCTCCATGTGGTCTTTAAATGACAAGTGCTTGTCAGCTTCATGCAATATTCAGAAGTAATAGATCCAAATCACAACAGCACTCACTATGATGTACAAGGAGAAAAAGAAACAAAGCCCAAAAAACTTGTTGCGTATCCTTCCCTGACAAATTTACACTTTGGTACAGAATTGTCAATTAGAGTTTTCATGTGTTAAACAGTTGAGTTCAACTGTGAAGGAATTTACTGTAGCTTTATTCTGTACTGCTTTTGAGTAATTACCATTCACACTGCCTTTTTTTTGTTTTTTCCTGTCTTCCCCCCCCCCCAAACAATGCAGCTCAGGGAACAATCTTCAGAGGACCTTGGCATGATACACCCAAGAATTTCTGCCTTAATTACTTCTGAAAACATGAATGCTCCCTGACAGTGGTTATAATAGCTTTGGAAGATCTGTTATGAAGTTCACATCTGAAATAGTCCTTGGGTCTGGAATTTGCAGAGCTACATTTTGAATTAATGCTTTCTTAAAATAGAAAACTGGCACATTTGTGTGTGGTTCCAGGTTTTTAGAGGCTTCAGCAATGAAAGGTCTTTCAGTCATTACTCATGTAAACGTCCTCTCTGTGCACTTTCCTTGCATGTGTACGGTGTATTGCCGGGTCCCTTGCACCCCCCATGCTCACCTGAAACGCCAAAGCAACTTCCACGAAAGAAGAAGTCTGAACTCTGCGTCTTACACCCGCACGGGGCATGGCGTGCTGGTACAATGGAAGGGCTGGGGAAGGGCCCAGAAAAAAAACCCTGATAACAATTAATGGTTCAAGACGATACAGTCAAGATCAGTTGAATTGTGCTTTATCAATGCCGCATCTCCTTTTTGATAAATGCCATTATTTTCATCTACTGTGAAAGGTTAGAATAAGTACACAGTATTATACGTCTCAGATTCATTTTTACCTTTTAAAATATACGGACATCTTGTTTCCTATTCATTGAGCTGCACAGAATATTTTCAGTTGTTGGGTTTGACATCGGCAAATGCTTTTCAAGATAGCATTAACTGATCGAAATGGTTTGGAGCAGGAGGTTTGGTTGCACAAGTTCTCTGTCTGTTTGGTTTTTTTTTTCTTTATACAACAAAAATCCAGAATTAAGATAGGGAGGGAGAGGAAAAAGATGAGAAGGAACATGCTGTCTCTGGGATAAATCTGTCTGGTGGGAGGGAAGAAAGAAAACAGGCCAGATACTGCACACAATTTTGGTACTAGCCTAAGACCCATGTATTAAAGTTGGAGTCTGTGGCTTCAAACTGCCCTTTCTGGTTGCTCAGTGTTGCAGGGCAAGGGGATAAGGAGAAGTGGTTAAAGAGGACAGAATGAGAAGTGAGGAGACAGAAGTTGATAGAAGGAAAACATCATGGAAGCGGCAGGGCAAGTAGCAAGGACTTGTGTCACACGTCCCAGGCTGACTTTGGGGGCAGCCCGCTTTTGGGTGCCATCGGTCACCCTGATCTGGTCATTTTGCCTCTTAGAAGCCAAGCGATGAAGGCTCAAAGAAATGCCTGATGGTGCGTTTTTTAGGTTTTGGGAAACGATGGAGGTAGCAGACAGGCAAGCAAAAACTAACATCTGTGCTCCTCATGTGCTGTCCCTTCTAGCCATCACTCTAGGCACTGCGGCCAAACAACTTGTCAGCAGCCCTACACATTAACATCAGCTACTCAAAGCTTGGGGGCTTTTTGTGCCTCTCCTCTCTGTTCATGTTAGGTTACCCTTGTGTGCCACATTCGAGAAAAATGGACCGAGATGTGGCATTCTGGGCAAAAGCTGGTTCCAGAAGCCAGGAGAGGCTGGACACACTCCGGGTTTGTGCCTGGCGTGGGATGCTTGGCAGCAGTGAGCAGCCAGGGGCTGGTGGGCAGATGCCGTGTCCATCCCAGGACTGCAAGGGCGGCCTGGTGAGGGGAATGTACCCAGGGCTGTGTGCTGCTGGGGCTGGCGGGGCTCCGGAGCGAGCCCTCGTTAGGGGACCAACAGGAGCTGCAGTTAATGAGGAGGTGGGAACTCCCGGCTCGGCAGTGCGCAGGTAATTCCCTTCAGGAGGTCAGGGACAGACCTAAAGTGTGGGAACAGTACATCAGTTTTATTAAAAAATGTTTCATCCCAGGCCACAGCTCACCTCGGTAATTTCACCAGCAGCTCTGATTGATGCAATCAGTGTAATTAAAGTGATTGTATCACTCGTAGCAGGCCTGGTGTCAGCAGGGCAAGAGGCATTCCCAGTGCCATGACCCGTGCCTCACCGTGCCTTTGACTGCCCGAGCTGAACTAGCAGCTGGCGGAAAGCTGACATGACGCCTTACGCCGGGTTTCAGTCCCCAAGGCAGGTAAATAGGCAGCGTGTTGTGCTCTGGTGACCCGTCTTGATGAGGACGCTCTGTTGTTTGCTTCTCCTCAGGTTAAAACCTTCACTCAAAAAAATGCCAATCGCAAACAGCCAGGAAGGTTAAGTTAAGTTGGTTTTGGCTCGTCGTCCACCCGGTGCTCTCGTTAACCCTTGGTGACAACTCCCCATGGCAGGCCCTAGCGGAGATGGCTCCCAGGATGGTCTCCCCATGGGCTGTGACGAAGCCAGGCCCCCCTGGCTGCGGCAGGGCTCGGTCACCCCAAATGTGTCTCATGTTGTGGGCAGATGATCTGGCAATTTGGCCAATGGGAAACATTGGGGGAATACTCAAATATTTTGAATAGCACTCTTATTGACTCGGAAAACCCAAAGGCTGGCTCACAAATAACTCACAAGTAGCCAAAAAGGTATTCATAATGAATAATTGCATTAGCTAGGTGACCACGCAAACACTGCTATAAAAATTAGAGGTGGGTTGCATAGGCTTTGGCAGCAGGTGAGTTGCATGCTCCACCTCCAGTCGCTCTTTCAGATCTTTGGCTCAAAATAACTGTGCAGCATTATGTTCTTCTGCAGCTTATATCCCTGGGTACTTTCAACAATTGCCTCTAAGAAGTAACTTAAGAGTTATCATCTCATCTCAGTGTGAATGCTGCTTGTAGGTGCATGAAAATGAGGGTAAACTGCCTGATGTTAGAAAACAGCAAAATACAGAGCTTTCTCCTGCATCAGTATGGACCTTTTCCTTGACAAAAGAATAGGCACAATTATCTGAAGGAAATGGCAATCAGACTGGATCTCAGAGTAAAGTGTCCAACAGGGTGAACTTTCCAAAGTGCCACTACTGATTTTACAGCTATTAAAAACCAAGGCGTTTCTTAAAAAATCCTCACCTTTTTATGGTACTCTTATTTGAGATTAATTATGTATGTAAAATTCTCAATGAAGAATGCAGCATTCAAGGAACTCATGTTGAGTTTCAGTAGTTAGTCCAGTGATATTAAAATGAAATAGGACCAACTTTGTAGGGGGCAATTATAACACATTACGGTGCGAATTGCACACTGTGATTAAACTCATAGGAGGTACTTAGCAGCAGCATTTGCTTTGAAAGGGACACTGATTACCATTTGTACTATGCATTTTGGTAATCAGAAATCATTATGGAAAATATTACATCAACTAAACAAATACCCCCTCAGCAGCATGAAATATACAGATTTATTTTTTTTTAAAGTAGCCTTATGCATGTAAATAAATAATTTTTTGCATGTGTGGGACTAGCACTTGATCGGCACGTCAAATCAATACTCTGTCAGGCTACAGCGGGACCACGCGCTGCAGAACGAATGGTTTAAAGTTAAAACCCCTCCTGGGGTTGTGTTTGCCTTGTGCGTCCTAACTTCAGACTGGTTGCAATTACATTATCAACCATCATTTACTTGTGATTTATAAAAATAGCCTTGTGAAAGAATTAAGCTAGCAAGAGGTGTTAACATTTACTTTGGAAGTCCTGAGTTATTTCTATTAAATGGCTTTCCCTAGGATTTAAGATAGGAGAGTCTTAAGGTTCTTACTGCCTATAAAATACTAATGGGCTTTTGTTGCAAAGGTACTATATTTTTCTGGCATGTTTTGACACCTAATATTTTAAGGGATTTGGAGAGAGCTCTTGTATCACGGCATTAACCAGTTTTATTAACGCATTTTTGCCACTGATTTCTGAGGGCATGTCCGTCGTGCGTGTGCACCTGCAGAAGCAGGTGGCTCTTGCAGCATCGTGGGCCACCCCCGGCCCAGGGCCGCGTCTCCCCAGACGTGGTGGGTTTCTTTGCAAAGCAGCAGAGAAGAGTCAGGCTGACAGTAGATCCCACCTGCAAGTACTCAAAGCAAAACTTTCAGAAACCAAATAGCTGCTCGCTTGGGGAATTCTTTCTTTTCTTCTTTTCTCTTTGATATAGGACATAATCTAGAGAAAGTGTAATGTTAATCCTACAACATTTCTGGCAGTTGGGGACTGTGTGATTGCTTTACAGATGCAAACTCATCTTCGCTGTTATCTTGATCATCTTCCCTCCTTTTCATCCTGCCATACCATTTTGATTGCTTAACATAAGGTCTAATGTCAAGTAATAATAAAGCAATTACAAGAAATACAATTCATTCTAAAGTGCATTAAGCAAGAACTAAATTAAGGCACATAATTAACAACAACAAAAAAAAGATACATTCAGGACAAAATGTTTTAACCCCTATATTTCTTCCAGCACTAACTACCTTGGCATTAACTCAAAACTCATAGGGGAAAAAGTATAGATTATATGCACAGACACAGTAAGGCTTTTAGTGATTTATGTAAGGAAATTCACAGATCTGTCACGCGTGATCCTTTCTATATAGTAATATACTCAATTTAAACTGTCATGCTAATTTTTTTTTTCTTGTCCATCTGGTCCAATTATTAGAAAATTGTACTCAAGAAGGCTCCAATAACAAACACGAAACAGCTCAATATTTCAAGTTGCCAGTATTTTTCTCATATTTGTTCTTTTTAATTAGAAAGCATACCAAGTTTCAACTGCAGGACCCAGGCATTTATTAAGTGATAGAGAAGCAGCACTATTTTATTGACTAATTCCCCAGGCTTTTATTATGTTTCCTAGCAAAATGTGATTTATAGAAAAGTTAATAAAGGTATCCTCACCTACTGCACCTGGAGACAGGACATCTACAAGGGGAAGACATTTAGACTAATAAGTGAAATCACAAATCTGGGAGCTGAAATTGGATTTTATTTCTGGGAGTGCAGCAGAGAACTGATGCAGGCCTGGGCATTTAACATCTCCATTCTTAACTGGCTTTGCCTATAAAATGGAAGCAGTAGTTTCTCTGGATTTTCAGAAACATCATGCTAACTGATTACAAAGTACTTAAAAATTGTAAAAGTTTTAAGCCTGAAAAGCATCACCAAAGTATTGTTTCCTCTATATTTTTCATTTCCTCCCCACAAATGCTTGAGGCGTTTTGGGTTTTTTTTAATTATTTACCTCATTCCTGCATTGAAAGTAACTACTTTAAAACTGTATGCTGTTCCCAAATTCTTGTCACATTTTGGCTGATATCTTTTTCACTTATTATGGCACTTCCTTCGTCGTTTGTGTAGGAGCCGAGCGCCGTGCATGGGGCCATTCTGCGGGCTCTGCTGATGCCTGAAGGGTGACACCAGGACAGAGGCGCGATGGGAAGCTGGTCCCCGGTACGGACGTCAGTTCCCACCCAGCTATAACAAAAATCATAGTACAACAGAATTGGACAAATGCAATTTAAAATAAATGCATTGATTCGGATTCTTAATAAGGTTAGGCATGCAATTGTGTGATGACTAATTTGTGTGCCTAATTACCATGATTGTATGTGCAAATCAAGTCATTATGGAAGTAAATAACCATAATCAGTTATTTTCATGGGTAATTATTCAATTTTATGCACAATGGCAATAATTGGGTGTGCAAATTAAGCATGCAATTGTGCATGCATATTCAACACACACTTGTGTGTCTAATCTTTTCATAAATCATCCTTTTTTTCTAAGGATTTTCCTCGTTTCCTATCCCTTACTTTGGTGTAACGTTACCAGAAGATTATTGCTAGGGGTAAGGATTTGGAAACTCTTCTCTTGTGAACCTTCCTGACTTCTTAGTGGTTAATAATTCTCCACTGCAAATGGACTGTTCTCCTGAAAGATGGCCGTTTTATTCTTGTTCTTAGCACAGATGCACTTTTTTCCTAATTGGATGGGGAATTTCTAAAGAGGAGACTGAAATAGATATGTTCCATCTTTTCTTAAAATTTCAAATATCTAATTTTGTAACCTATTAAGAACACTTCAAATGTTGGGGTTTTTTATGCACTTATATATACAATTAGCTTGGTTTTTTAGACATAAAAAGTGTCATCTTTGTCATCAAGAGGGACTTCATGCTGCACTGCATCAGAGGAGATGTCCCTAAGCTGTCATTAAAGGCAAGGAACACACTGTACCTACTTGCTTACCACCCAGGTCTGATTTACAAAAGCACTTTGGCACTGACCTAATTCAGTTCCCACTTAAGACATGTGGAAAGAAATCCCATTGACCTCAATACAAGCGAAGTTTATCACTGCCGAGCGCTTCTAAAAATGTCACCCCATTTTTCTGTCTTAAGACCTGATTTTGTAGGCATATAATTATCTTTAAGTGTATATGCTCAAATTCCTCTAGCTTCGGGAGCCTAAGAGCCGTTGTTGACTGGGATACGCTAATCCCCCGGCACCGAGTTGGTTATTTCGGTGTCGCTCCATCGAAGGTCTGCCCAAAGCGAAGTTGCTGGGCTGTCCCCAAGTCATGCCCGTGGTCAGGACACAGCACGGGCAGCTGAGCCCAGACTGACAGCGGCTACCGAGGGATCCTGTCTGTACAGCACCCAGCGCCTACCCAGTGCCAAAGGAGCTGTTATTTATCCGTATCTTTCCTCCCCATCTCTGCTGGTGGCAGGGAGGTGGAGGAACACCCTGACTTCACTCTGCCTCATGAAAAGTGTCTCACTGCTCTGTTTAACCAAGGGATTTAATTCCCATTGTTTGTCTTTTGTGTCCCTTTGTGTCCCCGATAGATTTCCCCAGACTCATTGATGCTAATCTCATTGTCCAGGAATCAGCAAAGGGTAATTAGCCGCTGCAATAATGGTCTATCTGTCACGAGATCACGGCCTTTCATCAAACACCATCTCAGACGTTTTCTAACTGAGCGTAGGAATCGCTGTCAAAAAGGAGCACAACAGTTTCATGGTGTTCGGTGACAATTCCCACTGCCGGTACCGGGGTCACCCACCCAGCACAGCCTCCCGCTCCCAGCCCGACTTGTCATCAAACCAGAAAGGATTTCCCAGTGGGCAGAACCTGACCTTCTTTGTGGCTAAAACAGGTGAAAACAACCAAAAAAACCCCTCAACCTCTTTTGATATTTGAAAGGAAAAGCTTTTTAATTTTGGTTTTTAGCTATGAAGTGGCTTTTCTCAGCATGGTATGGGTTCCTATTGTAAAAGGGTAGAAAGGTCAAAACTAGCAGGCGTCTTGTTTTCATTGAAATGAAACGTCTTGTTCATGTGCAAAGTATTCCTCCCAGCTGCTTCATTTCATAGGGAATTTTTACATTTTAGGTTTTGAAGCAGTCTGATATGAAAAGAGAAAGACTGAAAAGCAGAACTTTGTATAAAACAAAACTGGTTTGCTGAGTGTTTTCCCAGCAGTGTCACACCAGTGTCACAAACGGGCTTCCCAGCTTGGGATGAAACCTGCTGCCTCGTGCGGAGGTGTAGCTCCTTGTGCTCCTGTCTCTGAGCCCAAACTGTCCCAACTCCACATGGTGGCATGCTCTAACATGCTGATTCTTCCAGTCAACCGTGAGCACTTTCTGAGCTCTTTCTCTCTACAGAAGAGGTACAGAGGTGTCCAGATGTTTCTTGGTGTGTTGTCTTTAATTGCCGGGCTAGCCTGACCTCCTACTTGATGAGCCCACCAGAAGGTTGCATGCTCAATTTTGCACTTCACGTCATTGAGCAGCTATGTAATCTATTCTTTAAAAACATAAAGAATGAGAAACTTTCTTTCCACAAAAATGTTTAGTTACACCTACAGGGAAGGGCTCTTATTTGTCAATATTATACATTCTACCCATAATGTGACCACCTTTAAATATACACACACACACAAAAATAATTTTGAATTATAATCTCTAGGAGAAGATAGTTTTCAAAATATCCATAAATTAGGATAATTGTGCTGGCTTCCTACATAGTAATATGGCCACTGAAGTTGAAGTGGAGAGAGAAATCACTAATTATAAACAATAAACACTGGATGTTGTCATTTTACAATTCTGCTGACTTCACAGAGCTGCAGCTGCCTTATGGAAAGTCTTGCTAAATGTTTCTTTGTGTCAGAACAATTCCGCTTATATAGCCTATATTTTCCATATTTCCCTGTCCTTATTCTGAGTTACTGGAAGCATTTGCATTTTAAAAGTATCTTTGTTTCTTAAGAGTTCATCTGCCTTGCCGCTTATCATGCGCATGCCGGGAAAATGAGATCAGCAGCACGGAACGCCTGTTTCCCCAGGTTAAGAAGCCTTCTGCCGTAATGAACGGGAGCGACCTGGAGCTCACACCTGCCCTGCTGCCCTGCCTGCTGCTTTTGCAGACAGAGTCAGTCAGAGAGATTGCTCCAGCCTGGCAGTATGTGACCTCGGGGAACTCTGGAGGATTCAGGACAAATTGGAATGCCAAGTAATTTATTTAGAGTTAAAATATTACTCTGGCCATTCATAGAAATCTTCCCTTTGAAGAGGTATTGATCTCCAATAATGGCGGAATAAATAGTGTAATAAGAATCCTAAAAAGCCAGTTTCAAATGTAGTTCTTTCTTAGGAATGGGGAGATACAGTAAGTTTATGGTCATTCAGGAGCCTTTTCTGAATCACCCGTGTGGGGAGGCTGGGCTACGGCTGTCACACAGCAATTTGGATGGGCTACTGGGTATAACTGCACTGCACAAAAATGTGTTACGATGCTGCTGTTTCTAGTGTGGGAACGCTCCCAACGTCCGGCAGTTCAACACAGTTCTAGCAATTATAGACTAGCAATTAATGCAATCGAAAGCAACCCTGTAAACAGAGAGTGTTTGGCCTCTTAACTGGCATGTTAAGGGTGTCCCTCGCAGAAGCCCTGCCAAGCTTCAGGCCCCACTTAGATGCGGCACCAACCAGCCCCGCGGGGAGCTGGATCTGTTGGACTCACACAAATGCGGTGCAGGGAAGTTACACAGCTGCAGCCAGCTGTAAGGCAAGGGCTGAAACCTCAGGGTAGACACTCTTTTTTTTCCAGCTCTTCTGTTGAAATTTAGTCCGTTCATCCCCGATGCAGCATCTCCAGAGCGCTACATATAGGCGGTACGTATAGGCCACGCACCTTGTCCTGGGAACAGGTGCTGATGCTGCGGGAAAGCGAGGAGCATCCTGCAGCTCATGGCCACCGCTGGGCCCCGCACCACCCCTGGCTTGGCAGGGTAGGACCAGCAAAGAGCTGGAGGAGCAGCCATCTCTAAGGAGTGGCTCAAAATAACGTGATTGCATCAGTGGATTCTCTGCTAAGGAAGGAATGCCTGAAGAGGAGATGATGTTGCTGTGAGCAGAACAGGAAAGGCAGGGGGTTTCTCCTGGTGAGGTCGGGGCTTTTCGTTTCTCTATAGCTTAACCAACAGGAAACAAAAGTACCTGCTGTAGAAGCAAGGATATTGCCCCACACATTTGGAAATACAAACCAGAGCATTCAGTAAGAAACAAAACCAATGTTAATTGAGTAAAAATATTTTTAGTGCCTTTCTATGAGAGGCAGCTAAAACCACTGTCAGTCATTTGTCTTGAAAATTACTAATCAAATCATGCCCTTTTTTCCCTAGTAAAATGCTTTGTGTCCTGCTGTTTGTCACACTTGTCTTGTTACTCTTGATTATACCTGTTTGAGACTTATGCTTTGGCTTAAATAGAACAATGCTGTTGTCTCAGTGAAGCCGTTACTTGTTTCTTATGGCTACTTAATGCCATCCTGTGGTGCAAGATCATCCTTTTGTTGTTAAGTTGCTCAGCTCAGCTCAGCTTATGTAGTACTGAAATTTGAATAATAAATGAGGACTTGGGCATCCTGTTTCATATCCAGCCTTGTCCCGTCCTCCCAGCAATGACAGGAGTATTCATGAAGTGGAAGCGGGACTTGGTTGATAACGATGTCTTGGACAGCAGAGAGAAGGGTGACCGCTGCGAGAACCCTGCCAACACCAGTTGTTAAACTTATCTACAGTGGGTTTCTACTTCATGTGCATTTAAAAAGTTAGCCTCTGTCAGCAGATAATTGTGCTACCTACTTCTTTTTTTTATGCAAATGACTTCTCCATTTGCAGTGGCTGTATTGCACATAAGGTGTCTACTGCACTTTTGCACATGCAGAATGACAGAGGGTTCTGGAAGGGAGGTCTGTAGGTCACCCACAGGTGCCACAAACAGAGCAATGACAACAAGTACAACAATAAGGACAATAAGAACAATGTAAGTAATGAGTTAACCTAGAAAACCATGGAAAACCATGAACTTGTCATTTGCCTGTGCTTATGGTACAGTCTCTGAAACCGCCTAAGACATGGGAAATGTGAAGCTATGTAAAAGAAAAGCTGTAATCTTTGGCTCACCCTGGAAATCTTAATTTCAAGACAGTAGAGTTAGCTTCCATGTATATTCCTTATTTCACTTGTGTTGGGGAGAACTTTAAAAATACGGAAACGGGAATTTTAAAGTTACTTAAGACCAGAGGTGTGTTTGTAGCCTCTCGCGTGCTGTCTGCTAATCCACATGGAGAAGCAGAAGGGAAGCTCCTAGCCTTCAGACCGCCGAGTTGCAGGTACCACAACGGTGTGGGTCTGCTGCCCGCTGGCAGCGCAGGAGAGGACGCAGCTGCAGAACCTCTGCCTCCTGCTTCACGAGGCTCCTGTTTGCTTCCCCTGGGTGCCTCAAGAAGAGCCCAGCTCCTTAGCATTGCAAGCTAGAGCGTCTTCCTCCTGTTCCTTACCTATAAAATAAATTCAGAGTACTGCTGCAGAGTGGCGCTCTACTGGTAAGGCAATGAGGAGACCCTCTGTGACCATTTGCTTGAGGGCAGGATTTGCCTCTGTATTTCTCTTCCTATCATTTAGCTATAAAACACAGGAAGTAATCTTTTCCTATGTCATAGGGATATAGGCAGCTCAATTAAAGTTTATGAAGCATGATCTGAGATCCTCGGAGCCAGAGCATTATGGATATGCAAAGCAAGAGTTTAAGTTATTCATTACTGTTTATGATACTTTGCATCTTATTTTTTCAAGCAGAACAGTAGCTTGATCAGGAAGTAGGTCTGATTTCATGGGAAGGAACATGATTTTGAGGAGGACAGAAATGTGGTAATTATTAATTATATATTGTAGCGTCCCTAGAGCACCATTTCATCTACATAACTGGAATATACTACATGGACAGGATGGTAGGATTTCTCTGTTTCAAAAAATGTAATGTTCATGTATACTTGTCTGTTGAAATATGCTTGAAAGTATTTTGTGATCTAAGATCTAATTTTTTTGTTGACAGTGATCTGCTTGTGGTCACATAAAATACCTCCTAGCTTAGATCTGACAATGAACACTGAGGATTTGTTTACGAATGGTTTAGAAAAGAAGATTTACTTTGCTTTAAGGGCAGCTGGGAAGACTCATTTGATTGGATTACAGAAAGTGAGAGCAGTAAATAAAACCTGATTCCCAATATTTAATATATCAGTGTCACGAAAGAAGAAACGATTAACTGTCATGTCAAGATGTGGTAAGTCTACTGCTTGGCTATGTAACTGGTTGAATTAAAGAGGGAGAAAAGATAACCCATTTGCCCGTCCTTTGCTTTTCAGAAAACCCAGAAATGGAAGCTTTGAATTTTGACAGGCGAAACCTTTTCTGATTATTTGCCAGCCCTTTCTCATCTCACTGATTTGAGCGGTCCTGCCAAGTTTCATGAAAACAGTATCTTTAAACTGTCTCCAGACACTCTACTAGCTCATTGTAGCTCCATTATTTCAACAGAGCTATGCCATTTTGCATCATCAGAGCACTGGTCCTCTTTATTTATGCTCACCATTAAAGCAGGAAATCCTTATCTAACGTATCTGGTTGCATAGCACTCATGACATTATTAGGAGCAGGTGAAGCATCTCCAGCCTACTCTCATCCCCCAAATTGAATCTGAGTTTTCTGGTTTGTACTTTGTACAGATTGTAATGTTAATGCTCTTTTTCTCTAACTTGATTTGAGCCTCTATCACAGCCCTGAATCAGCTGTGGAGCCCCTGTAGCAATGAACAAGGTAAATTATGTACACAGACTAAAAATAACGGGGTGATGCACTATGACCTGTCACAGATTCTTTCTGCATTTATATGAACCAAAATACGTTAGCAGTGAATAACATCCTGTTATGGAACTCTTAGAAGTGATATAAAACCAGTTTTGTTGGCACATCACAGTAAGAACTGGGATCACGACAGCCTATTTGATAGCACAGCAGATACGGCGGAAAAGTTCAGCATTCTGCCTCAGAACCTGCTGTTGTTTTCCTGAGATAACCTAACATCTGTGGCTTGAAAAACGCCCAACGTTTCAATCTGCTTTTGGCTTACATTAGCAAGTTCTGGTAATGAATGAATAGTTGTTATTTTGCTTAAATATCAGGCATTTACAAAAACGTAGGAGCGTGGTCATAATTACATTATAACTACATTTTTCTACCGTTTTTTCCTGGACTCTGTGTCAACGGTCTCCATACAAAAGAACTGCTAAAGGCACTTTGGTTGTGGGCTCGGTGCCGCCACTTCAGCTTTCTGGCTTTTGAGCTAAGATTTAATCACAAAGCAGCAGCTGAACTTTGTGGCTATGTACTTAAAAGATGATCAGGCACCTTTAAATCAGTTCAGCCCATGGGCCCAGAGGAGAGAAAAGTCAGCTCCGGAGTGCACACAGATGCACTGAAGCTTTTTCATCCACATGTGGGCAAACTTTTATGCTGAAGCTATATTAAATTGCTAAAGGCAAACAAAGCTACTTTGTTAGGTAGTCTTTTAGGTAGTCTTAAAGTTTATTTTTACCTGATGATGACATTTGCATTGGGAGCGAGGTACAGCAGTAGAAAGCCCACAAGGGCAGCATCAATGGAACAGATATTGAAAAGAACAAAAAAAAACCCTGTTCTTTTTAAGTCCTCCATACTGGTAAATGTGAGACCTATTGCTGTGATAAATGAATGGGTCATGAGCAAATGCACTAGAGGATGCTGAAACAGCATAGGTGTATGAAATACAATCCTGACTTCCCAAAGTTTGTTTAAACCACTGCAGCCTGCCCAGCCTGGTCTGGCTTTGCCCAGAGTTTACCTAGGGAAAGGGTGCCTGTCACACTACCCTGAGCAGCTCTGTGGCTCTTGCTGTCTGGTACGGTATTTTCACAGTCAACAGCGTAGTAATAACTATATATCTCACTGCCTGCCTTGCCTGGGTGCCTGCAGCCCCGGCTCCCCACCCCTTCGCATCCTTTCCCACCCCTACCTCCCCTGTGAGGACAGGCTGAGGGAGTTGGGGTTGTCCAGCCTGGAGAAGAGAAGGCTCCAGGGAGACCTTATAGCAGCCTCCCAGTACCTAAAGGGGGCCTACAGGGAAGATGGGGAGGGACTCTTTATCAGGGAGTGGAGCGATAGGACGAGGGGTAGTGGTTTTAAACTGAAAAAGCAGAGATTTAGACTGGGTATAAGGAAGAAATTCTTTACTGTGAGGGTGGTGAGGCACTGGAACAGGTTGCCCAGAGAAGCTGTGGATGCCCCATCCCTGGAAGTGTTCAAGGCCAGGCTGGATGGGGCTTTGAGCAGCCTGGTCTAGTGGTTGGTGTCCCTGCCCAGGGCAGGGGGGTGGGACCTAGGTGATCTTTAAGGTCCCTTCCAACTCTAACCAGTCTATGACTCTACAATTCCTGCTGCCATGGGAGATGGAGCAAGTTCTCATTCCCTCTCTCTGGCCCTGACGGCCTGTTCACAACCAAGTGTAAAACACCAATGTGGCTCCCGCCATACAGGGGCTATCTGTGGGTCACCACTGTACTCGCAGGGGCACTTCTAGAGAGAGGTGCAAGTAAAATGAGGGAGCAGCAATGGAGGATCAGCTGCATCTACAGAGCTGCTGCCGAAGTATCTGAAAAGCTTGTTTTAAAAAAAAAACAATCTGAATGCATGTAGGAGTAATTTCAATGGTCTGCACTTCTTAGCTCTTATTTTGTGTATTGCGGTATGTGTCAGTGAGCAGAACTTAATAACACTTCACCCATATGAACCTCGGTGATTGCATGCAGTTTCAGCAGAATAACAGAATTAATTCTCTGATGACTTCACAGTAGTTTTGGGGGATAATAAACTGACCTTTTGCATTTATTTTGTACATAGAAAACACTAGTAATTCATTAAGACAGGGATCTGCAGATTAACATTTTAAGTGTTATTGCAAACAACAAATTTTGTTATTTATAAAGATTTAAAATGCTACCTACTTGAACCTGTTAGTGCACAAAATTTAAAACACAAGGATAAAAATATGTCATATAAGATTCAAATATTATAGGCTTCTAAAATTTACATGCTATGAATAGCAACTACAACTAATGCTAGGGAAGAATACAGATGATGTAAAATGTTATTGGTTTCTATTCTGATGATAAATCATTCATTAATCACTGTTAGTCTATTGCCTCATTTAAAAATCAGTTACATAGATGAAACATGCTCACTTTTAGGTCATTCTTTAAATGAAAAATTTTGCTGGTACATCACCACACAATGTCACAATGTGGTAGTCAATAAAAATAATAAAACACTAGCTTATTTAGAAGCTAAGCATAACAAATAGCATTCTAAGTAGATCAAAACTTAATTTCCACCAGAGCTACAGTAGAGCCTTGTCCTAAGATTCAATATTGTTTCTCATTTTCACTATTAAAGAATTGTTATAGCTTGAGAGAGAAATTTCTAGGGATGCGAGTTACATCACTTCCATAATCAACTGCACATGCTTGTCATTGCCGGCTCTGGGATATTTTGGTCCTCGAAGGGGGATTACGGCCAATGCTTGTGCTATTATCTCAGTTGCTGGAATTCTCTGGTACACTCTTTCTATGAGAAAAAGGTCTAAGTACACAAAAACATAGTCCATTTGTAACTCAGACGTAGAAAGTAGTCGGGAGGTTTGCTGACAGCAAAATTCATTTAGCTAGTTTTACTATAAGCAACTTACTCTACATGTGCATTTTGCATTCAAATTGTTCTTTATTAACATCCTTCCCTAATAATATAAAAATGCGTTTATAAAGCCTGTAAGTGGTTTCTATAATAGGATTTTTAATGAGTTGGAATATTAAATTAAGTTTTGTAGAAATGCTTGAGGTGTTGTTATAACTAACTTACAAACTGTACACCGTTAACTTTATCATAAAGAGCAATTTTAGCCTCTCTTCATGCAACAATATACAGCTCTGAAGTAGTAACTATCAGTTGCTTTGCCCTGCAAATTGTATTTTGTTGACTATTAAGCAGTAACGTCTCTGGTTGTGATATCTGAGCCTTGCTGCGAGAGTAATCCAGCTGTTGGGTGGTCTTATTCCTGGCTGGTCCTGGGCTGCGTTTTCAGGCCTCGTGCTCTTTGCTGAGGACACACGTGAGCGCAGCCCGGGGGCACTGCAGCCTGCTCCGCGGCAGCCCGGCCCACATCACCGCGAGCTCCGAGACGCACGTTCTCTCTCCTTCACTTGTAGATGAGATTCGTTAGAAGTAAGAAACTGTGGAAGCATCCCCAAATGTTTGCTGTCTGAGTGGCCAGTGCACAGCAGATGAAGCGTGTCTTAATCTTATGTGGCTCGCGTGTAAACCAAAATGATTGATGTGATTGCAGAGCCAGCAGCAAGTCAGAGTTCTACAGAAGCATTTTTGCATTCTGTAGTTAATACTGCAGTGTCTGAAATTAATTACCATCTACTAGCAGTATAGGAAATTTAGGCTCCTAACCTTTAAAAAGCAGGGAAAACCCTACCTCAGAGTCTTCCAGAACAACTACTCTTACTTGTGAGTTGCTGCCCTCTTTGCTTCTGCCAAAAATGCCTTGTGTTGTTGCATGATGTTTGCATGCCTGGTCATGTAATTAGGACTCCACACATGTCCTATCATATGACCAAATGCATCTTTCCCATAACGGGGAACATTCTGCATTAGCTGGTGGATGAGGGAATGGGGTGTGCTCCACTTTTTGGATAAGAGGCCAACAGTAGATGAGGGGTGAAACAATGTGCTCTGCACCTAATTTGGATGCAAGAAGTTGCCTAAAACAGATGCGAGTACCTTTCTTAGAGATCTTCTAATTAACCTATAAATCTACAGACACTTTTTGTTTGTTATTTACATTTTGTTTCACGTCACATACTCTTCATTTGCTTTCTCACTTATTATTTTTGTGTCTGAAGCAAGGTTTGTCATATGTCAAAGTGGCAGGCCACTGGAAATTCTCCCACCGAGTTGGAATAATAACTTATGTTTTGTCTTGATTTTGATTTTTACTCCAAAAAGCTTGAGATGGCATGAGAAAAGCTCCATTCCTCCAAATCCACATTCGGTGGGCCAGTCACAATAGCTTACCCCGTCTCAACTCCTTCATCTACCAAATGACGGAAATGATATGTACCTCTGTCAAGTGCTAGGAGAAAAGCAGCATTATAAATAAAAACAAAGCATCACAATGATATATTACATAGATTTAGCACCCAGCATTAGTTGAAGTTTCTAACCCGGGGGAAGGAAGGAGCTGTTGGCTATGCAGGCTTGGAAGCATAATGCTATGTGTCACTCTGGCAAGATCTACATCCTAACCACAGAAAACAATAGATAGAAAAGATGCTTCATGCCACAGGGACAGCAACGGCATTGTCATTCCAAACAGAAGAGAAAAATGAGCATTTATTTTTTTTATAACATTTGGTTAAGGTATATTGTTTCTACCGCTCACTTTTAATTAAAAGATATTAAATGCTGCCAGTAAACCGGCAGTGCTGAGGAACACAAAGCTGCCGCTGAATATTCAGCAAGGCTAACTGCAGCTATCGAGGCACCTACCATTGCAGCAAATGGGCTGCAACATCAGATTTTAATATATAGGGGCAATGCTCTTAAAAGTGTGGTGTAGCTCAGCTGTGCTGCCTCTCTTTGTGAGATTGATGGGGATTCTGCTGTGCTTGCCACACTCCAGTGCAGAGCACTGGAGGGCATTCAGCGTGTTGAGAAAGGTCAAAACAAGACTACATCAGCTTCTGAACCTAAAAACTCTGAACTCTTTGCTACCTATTAGGACGAACGAAGAAAAGCTGTGTTTTGATGTGTGACATCCCAAAGAATTGCTTAAGGCAGGCGAGAAAGTTACTGCTACTTAAAGGAAGGAGCAGTTGTCTGCAAGCTGGATCTGGCAAAGCAAGTACCGCAGCACAGCTCGAGCAAGCTGCCATTTCAAACAAAACTGTGTCCTCAGCGAGCTGGCTGGAGGTTCAGTAGCGAAGTGCGCATCACAACGGTCACTAAAATTTTGCCACCATTCGATTTGGTTAAAGGGAAAAAAACCTCACTGTTTATTTTCAGGTATTATGGAAGCTGGAATAAACAACATTTAAAGAAATACACCATGGCCTGACATATGTTACCAGTAAATCACACTTTCTACATTTTAAAAGCTTATAATATGCATTGTTCCAGCTTGTTGAGAGATGGGAGAATGTCTCTCGGCAGAGCATCGAAATAAACCTATATGCAAAACCTCGGCCGCAGAGCAGGGGCGGCAGCAGCTGGGAAGGCAGCGTCTCCCAGACCTGGGCTGGGTCACGCACCAGCTGCAGGGAGGTTCTCCACTGATTGGGGACCTAATTAGTAGGTTGTTTACCCCTAGCCAGGGAACTTCTCCTCAGAGCTTTGGACTGAGCGTCACCATGGCTGGGCTTGGGTCTCGCCTGTGTCACCACTTGCTGGATGAGTGACTTCAGCTCTCCTAGCCTGACTGGCCCAAGGGCTTTGGAAGACTGTAATTCTGGTCTGCACCCAGTACTGCCACTGCAGCTTCAGCTGCTGTCTCTAATTCAATGGTGGGTAATACACACTCTTGACTTATGCTTATTTGCAAACATTTTAATTTTTTGCAGGTCGCTAACTGCCCTGTTTGACTTTAAAAATATTCTTGTGTTTCTCCTTTTTCTTCCTCACATGAAAATGGTATTCTACATCCTGACTATTATGTTATCAGCACTGATGTGTTTAAAAATAAATAGAAAAAAGGCAAAATAAATGTTTATCTATTTGCTTATGTCCTCATCCATGCACACTCATTCAGATAACTCTGATACAGTATTTCTGTAAGTTATTTTCTTCTTTTTATATCATGTTAAATGAAGGGTGCTCAGGGAAAAAGACAGACCTGTGTTGGTCTGGGAGGAAGGTGGTGCTCAACCCAGGGATTGATCCTCTTAATGTCACGCTGCTATTGATGATATACTTAAGTACTGCTTCTTTCTTTATAAGGATGTAGACTGGGGCAAGGCAGTAACGTGAAAGACTGCCGCAGAGCGTGACTCAGAGGCTAAGTATGTAACTAAAAGCTTGCTGCATCCCAGCTATGGTCAGCATTACATGAGCCAGGAATTTCTTCTGGCAGTTCTACCAGGTTGTGAAAGCAAAATATTGTGGAAAGTTTCTGTTCCCCAGCTTTGCCTCTCATCTGACCAGAAATTCCATTGCATAAATGTAACACATTCACAGAGGGGTTTCTGT
Organism: Larus michahellis; assembly: GCF_964199755.1. NCBI lineage: Eukaryota > Metazoa > Chordata > Aves > Charadriiformes > Laridae > Larus > Larus michahellis. The sequence continues at coordinate 37,384,973 of NC_133903.1, read as the reverse complement.
AGTCGCTTTCTTCCTTGATCTTTTCGGGAGTGCCACTTTCTAGTTTTTGTTAAAATTTTAATGAAGGGTGAATTAATACAGTGTATAATATTTTTCAGTTACAAGTCATGTTAGAATTTCTGCTAGTCCAATTACATTTAGATTAAGTAAAAACCTAGACATAAAAGCAGCTCTCCCCGTCTTCCAACTACATTTACTCTTGCGACATTTAATAAAGGTCCTATGTATCCAGAATTAAGAACAACTTAAACTCTGCAGCAGAGCTGTGGAGCTCTGCTGGAAATTCTACACCACTTTCAGCTTAATTAAAATCCGCATGCTTTTATTAATAAGCTATGACAATTGCAAATGTAGGGAATAAACCAGAACATAGTTCTTTTCCAGCACTCTCCTCTCTCCTTTCTGCCTGTTCTGCTGTCTGCATGGCTCATGCAGGTCATCCAAAGGTGCTCCTTGCATCGCCATCGCCTCAACTGTGCCGCTTACCTTTCAACACCTAGGGAAATGGAGAGTGGGCACAGCAAAAGGGCTCCAGTAACCCGGATTTATGGATCGTTATGGCTACTGAGATAGAATGGTGTGATTTTAGACACTGACCCTGAAATCTTCCTAGTACCTGAAGCCATGTTAAAGTGAAGTATTTATTTACAAAATACACCAAGTTACAATGGCAAATATAGAAAGAGAAGTACACTTATCTGAAAAATCAAATTTAATAGCTTGTCCTTCTTATCCTCTCTTCTCGATATGCAGCTGATAGGCTGTGGGTGGCTAACGCATCCGTGCTGTAAGGAAATGCCCTCCCTCAGTCCCCAGGCTGCAGGACGGCAGAGAGCCCCCAGCTGCAACACCCGCCAGCTGGCTTCCTTTTCTTCCCTCTTCCCGGCCTTCTGGATTGCTCAGCGGGTCATTCAAAATCAAATCTTCTCTCCCCCTTGCTTTGCCTCGTGTATTATTGATTCTTAGTTAATTTAGGAGGCAATTTCAAAGTTCTCCTTAGGGATGACTACTTTTTCGGAGATGCTTATTTCCCTTTGGTAGAGTTGGCGCTAAAATCCCCTGTATTTAATGAGACTACTTAAAAATCATTGACCATTGAGAAGTGATATACTTTCTTGGTAAGACAATGTCCAAATCCACACTGAATCTATAAATGTGTCGTACTTTATACAAGCCTATAACGGAGATGAATGCTTGTAGCTTATTATTGGCTCTTGATAGACACTATGCATGATAGTAATCAGCCATTGTAGGATGATAATAGATTGTGGGCATTTGACTTCATGTCCTACCTTTTAGAGGTACTCTGATAGTCTCTACAATAGTTTAAAATCTTGATACTTGTATTGCCAAGCTGATGTTTCAGCTTCAGTTTAGTAAGGCAGCTCACACACCTCAGACAGCCAATACGTCAGGCTGTCTGTACCTCCAGGTACAAATTATCTTTCTGACCATAACAGTTGGGATCGTTATATTTTTCACTGAAAGCTGAGCATATAGAGTGTAATACTACCCTGTGGTCGTAGGAAAGAGTCTGTAGCTGATCAGAATCTAGGCATTCTTGAATACTTGGGAATTCAAAATACAATTTTTGTGAGTCCCATAAAATCTGCATTTTAATTTGTTTCTTTATGGAGTATTTTATTGTTGCTGATATGAAATTCAAAGATATGACCGTCCTGTTACCAAAGAATCCCACAGTGTGTATTACAGTTTTGAAGGTATCGTTGGGGTTACAATGGAAGACTCAGGTCTCAACCCTAAACCTCTTTTTCTTCCTCTGCTACCATGCTGCTGCTCCCTGACTTAAAATTAATCAGTTTGTCCAACAATAAAAACATATGATAGTTATTATGTGTCTTACAGAGGACTTGTGAGAGTTAATTTATACTGGTGCAGTATTTGTGATCTTTGGGTGAAAGGCGCTTATGACATCTAAGTGCAATGTGTTATTAAATCTTCACATCTTTGTTGCAAACCTCTCCAGAATAGAGTGCTCCAGTCAAGCCTCCGCTGTACCTGCCCGAGCACATTAACTGTAGCTAATATTTAGACTAGTTTGCTTCAAGAAGAGTAAGTCCTAACACATGCATGCTATTAACTTGGTAATTCTGGGGAACCCCAGCCTGCTTTGTTTTACTTGTGTCCTTACGAGAAAAAATAGAGCAAAGTGCAGGCAGAAGAGTGTAAAAATTAGTCCTGATGTTGGTTTTGGCTTTGTATTTTTGTTATTCTCAACCTGCGCTATTAATGTGTTGTCTAGCTGAGTATGGTTTTAACAGGGCACTGCATAGTGTTGCATCTAATTCCAAAAGTGACAGCCTGAGGAAGCACACTGCATGTAAGGAGCAAGCTGGGGAGCAGACATACCTTGCATACTACAATGACAGAGGTTTATTCTACTGTTTCCAGTAATAAAAATATACAGTGTCTGAATAAGAATATGTTGAATACCAAAACTTTCCCTTTTCAACTGAGTGTGCATGCCTGCTGTTTTTCTACCACTAAGAACACGCCTTTAGCACTATTAGACAATCAAAAGGAGAGTTTTTAAGGTTTAGGTCTGGTGGTCCCTAAGCTTTAAGTCTGGGATGATCTCAGCAACATTTTGAAACATAAATACAACTAAGAATGAAAATCAGTGCAGGGCAATTTCTGTCTGAACTAAAATAACAATACAGAGCTGTAAAAGGAGTCTAGAGATATGTAAACAGAGCCTCTAAGCCTTTAGGACTCTGTTTGTGCAGAGCCGTATTTTGTTCAGCAGTGCATGTCTTCAACCGGAGGGAGCTGCATTGCCTCAGGTCGGGCTGGAGCTGTGAGACGTGTCGTGCCTCCAAATACCCCGTTCATCCCAACGAGCGCTTGTAGGTGTCAGTGCCCTCGATCCCTTCTCGCTCGTGCCAGCAAGTTCCTGTGCCCCACGGCCAAGGCTTAACTCTGCCTGCCCCTGTGCAGGAAGCAGGAGGGCTACGACTGCCCTGACACTCCAGTCCCTTTGAAAACCTGCACCAGGACTGCAGCAATATGGTATTTTGATTACTTAACACAAGATAATGACTTCTACTTTACACACTCAGTGCCTATAATGGTTGTAAATGATCAGGTTTTGCCCTTCTAAAACCATATTTTACATCTGCTAAGTCACCACATTAGACAGCAAGCACAATATTGGACTGATATCTGAATTAAAAAATAAGTAAAGAGCTATAGGCATGTAAATTTGACATAAAGATGATTGCGATGGTCCAAGTCTTGAAGACTCGACATATCACTGGGCTGCATCTCACACTGCCGATGGTATTTGTTAAAAGTTGCTGCTGTTCATGGGGGGAGTTGAGATGATAGCTGCTGTTTATTCTCAAAATGCAGAAATCTTTGGGTTCAGATATTGCAAAAGGTTAATGAGATATTATGTCACACGTGGCCAGAAATTCTCTGAAGTTTGCAAGCAGACGGTTAGTAATGCAGTGTGACAAGCTGCTCTTGTTCTCCAGCTACATCAGCACTCCTAAAGGATAGCTGACTACACAGAAGATTACTCTGAAAATTATAAAGTACATTAGTTTTGGCCATGGCAAATTAAAGGTTTTTTTTTAAAAAAATAATATCCATTCTAGAAACATAATGAATTTAAGAACAGAATTATTTCTGTCTTCCGTCTCTGATCTGTTGCTCTTCTATCCAGCACCCATTTTCAGATTTCCAGAAGGAGCTGATGTGCCTGTTACCACATAACATTTCTGAAACTGTTTATGCTACGTAAGAAAGAAAACGGTCTACTTTGTATGGCTGATAGAGCAAATTACAATTTTCAAATGGAAAATACCATTTAGTCTAGAGAGGAATATTTGCGACCTCAGAAACATTTGGATTTTTCTATTATTTCCAAATTACAGAGACAAAAGGAGTTTGGTTTGACAGGGAAAATTACTGAGGTGCCCCAATCTGTTGTCCCTACTTCGCCATAAGTGAGATTTTTGTTTAAGGTAGCAGGTCAGCTTTAAATTACAGCCAACATAGCATGAAGTTCCTGTGGAGCATGAGGAATAAAAAAACCCAAACCAACAAACCCAAAACATTAGCTTATGGATTGCTTTCTGGTGCTTTTTTAGCCTTGCACCCTGAGGTACAGCAGAAGTCACTAGTTCTACTTGTGACAGTGAAGTCTTAAGATTACGTAGACACTTGTGCCCATGACACCACAGCTTCATGCTCACCAGACCAGCCATGCTGTACTGCAGCTGCGGGGGGTGCCCACCTCTCCAAAATTCTTCTTTGGAGGGTGGGAGCACATTTACCACTCTGAGCTTGAGCAGGAGCCCGGGAAAGGGCTTTGGTATTTTCTCATGGACTGATGGAAGGCACTGGGTACGGTGATGGGAGAGTTTTAGATGCAGAAAAAGGTTTTTATGTGCATGTATTTTGGGCAGATTGTCTTCAAATAGTTTTACAAGGTATTTGTAGCTTTTACTGAAATCTCTAAGGGTTCCCAGCTGCGTTGACTATATTTATTCAGTGACTGAAAAAACTGTAATAGCAACTGAACACTGTAATTGGTCCTCACAATCTGGATTTCTTTTCTGATATTAGCAAAACCACTATTCACATCTACCTTCTAGCATGCCAGTAACTTCTACTTTTTGTGGCTCTCTGTTTTTCTAAAGCTCAAAATCAGATCCCGGTTATAAGCTATTATTAAACATCTCTGCCGTATAGGGTATGCCATTTGGGTCAAATTTGCCTCCTATGTAGATGTATTGCATCTCCCACTACTGCACACTACAGGAATCACAGTTCTGTGAAACTGATATGCTAAAAAGTATTTCAGCTGAGTAGACCTGAAAGAATAATTTTATCTAGAGTATTTACTACATAAAGACACTTAAGTGATCCCAGTTAAACTGCTGCTAGGCAAACAGACAAGTGGCTAGAGTATGTACAGTAAAGCAATTAAAAACCAGAATGCCACAATGCATCACCTTAGCTGTGTTTTCCTAAGGGTGTTTATGATACCCAAATCCTGAAACGAGGAGCGTGTGAGGACAACGCAAGAAGATAATAAGGAAGAGTGGGGGAGAGGCTATGGTGTTCGATATCCGCTGTATTTTTGAGTGCAGGAAATGTGTGAAGGTGGTTGGCGCCGTTGTAGGTTCCCACAGCCCGGAGCAGAAGCTGACTAGAAAGCTGCTTCCACGAGCCTCTTAAGTGAGAGAGAAAGTGGCCGCTCAGGTGGGCAAATATGTATTTTGTCTTCTAATATCTGAATTTCTCAATGCAAAAGAGAATGTGTCTCTCCAGGCTGCTTTAAACTCCAGCATCTTGCTCCAAAAATTGTTTTGGCTTGGCCTTGGCTTTGGGTCAGCTGCAGTTCACTCTCTCCCACAGCTAGTCTAGTGCCACAGCAGTCAGCCTCTTTAAATGATACTATAGATCCATCTCCTCGCTTTGCTCAAAGAAATGCCTCAACAGCAGTCATCTTAAAGGCCATGACGTGTCAGCATGGCACAATGAACAATTGTTTCCTTTCTAATCTATATATATAGACTCTTTACTTTGTTTTATTGTCACGCCTGTGCTTCTACATCACCTCCCTGTAAAGCTTTTAACCAGAAATGACTCCATGGACTGTGCTAGTTGGAAAAAAATTGGAAATGGGCTCCCATCCTGGAAAAATAGTCCAGATTCCAAAAAACATACTATTGTGAGCTGGAAAATATACTGCAAAGCTGCCACTTTTTGTGAAAAGTCTTACTTTTACAAAAAAGTATTATTTCATGGGAATATAATTCACAGAAATATTTCTAACAAGCTCCACTCCATGGACTTTCTTACTTAAATCTTTAAAAATGAAGAAGCTGTTTTCATGTCAGCAGTGCATGAAACGGCCTGTCCAGTGATGAAAGCACATACTGCTACCAATACTTTTTATTGTCAAAAATAGTGTAATAATGTAGTTTTATAACTTTGTGATTATGATAAAGGTTTTTTAAAAATCTTTATTCCTTCTTGTAAGATAAGTAGGGTTGATCACCTCTGCAGTTAACAGTGGTGCAGTCATTTCTCCCTTTAAGAACACACTATACTCTGCCAACAAAATATTGCCTTCAATTTTAGGAATGGTTTATTGGTTTCAAAGTTTTCATATCAGTTGAGAGATTTCATTTTCAAAGATTCTCACTCTGGAGGAATGCCCCTTTGAGGATTTCCTCACAGAAAGAGGTGCCTGCTTTGAAGATTTTCATTTTTTAAGAAACAGTCACATTTCTGGGGTGTCCTCTTTGAAGGCGTTTTTCTGTAACACTTAAAAGGTTTCCATTTTGAATATCTTTCACCACCATGGACACCATCCATTTGAAAAATATTTTTCCTCTTTGATATTCTTTTTGATAATTTATACAGACTTGTAGGAGTCCGTAAAATAATCCTTATTAAAAAAGCCTGGGAACATAATGCTGTTCCTACATAAGGTGCAAAAGGGTTTGGGAGCACTTCCGTAGGATGGGATGTTATGAGAGCACAGTTTTGGAAAAATTGTACAAAAATAATTCCATTTTCTAACATCAGAGAGTAAAGTGGAAAGGTGAACTCATCTGTCACTCACATGACCTTTTAAAAATTACTGTGAGACACTTTTTACTCCTTTTAAATTATTTGAGTTCAGAGTTCAAGTTCTGGTATTCCTGAAATCAATAGCAGAGGTCCCATTTCAGTCCAGCTGTGCAAAAAACATGCTTTGAAATTGCTGTGTTTTCTTTCTTTCTTTGAGAACGTATTGCTTTAATTTACTGTGTTATTGGGGATTTGGATTTTTTTCCTTGCTGGTGTTGAGTTCTTAAAAAAAATGTATGTTTTCTCCATTTCTTTTTTGTCACCTTTTTAGTAATCATAATTATCATGTTTGTAAAACTAGGCAACCTCAGACCTTGTACAAGACTGGGCTCATTGTGTATGTTACACAGTCTTCTGTCCAATGTTCATCTGTGAGTTAGATGGTAAGTCAAAATACATCGACGCAGCCCTTAAGCTTGCTTCTAAAACTAGTTTTGGGATATTTACTCAGGCTGTGGCTTAAACCGCTGGCCTCAGCTCGCTCCTGTCTGCAGGGCACGCAGCAGGAAGGGTCTCAGCCTGCAAATGAGCAGCTGGAGGCAGGAGAGTAGGGTCTTGGGGCTCTCCTCTGGTAAAAATGACCGTGAGTCTGTCTAGATACCTTCAGTGCAAAGTCAGACCAGATGAGTCGAGATCACCTGCAGCAGTAGATTTGCTTGATTTTGCACTGGAACAGAAGAAAAGCACCACCACTCAACCGCCCCCGCCATCGTATGAGGGGGAGAATCATTGCCACCTCTCAGCTACCAGCCACCACCTACCTACCTGCTGAGACATCATGCCAGACTCGGCATTAATTTGCACAAAACAACAGCTTGCCGGGGAGTCACTGGGCTAAATGCTTGTGCTCAGTTAAGTTAGCCATTCCCTTATATAAGAGTACCATTAGCCAATATTCAGGCATCTCCACTTCAGCTCAAAAATAGAAATCATCTTGAAGTCCTTAAATTTATACTTTGTCAGATCCTCAAATGGAGAATCTTTGTTACCTGCAATACTGCTTGGCAAAAGCTACTGTAATGATGAGAGAGTCTCTAAGAATTAAAGCTAATCTTTTCTAATTGTGGGTCTCTTATGTAATGCACACATAAAAATATACATTAAATAATGAATTAAAAAGTATTGTGCTTAGAGATCTTTTTAACGGGTTGTGTGACTGTTTGTGGGACATCTATGACTGTCCGGTAGGTGGGACAGCTATGCTGTTTGCAACGTAAAGATCTAGGTTGGTAAAAGCACACATCGTTAAGGGAGCAGTCCTCATCAGTACAGTCAGGTGAAAACTAGGTTCTCACAACTGATTAAATTACTTTACACAACTGATTAAATTACAACATACTTGGAGAGCAATAACACCTTTAGTGTTGGAATATTTCACCTGTCTGTTGTAGAGTGCCATGCCAGCACTTAGGCACCTGTTTGTGACTACACAAGAACCTATACATTTTTTTTTAGGTCAAGAAGCAGAGAACTTCCTACCCTTTGTCTTATAACCTCAACAGACATCTTTGCATTCAGAAACAAAATAATTCATGTCACTTTTTTTTTCCATGGCAGAATACAGCACACTCTTCCCAGAGATGCAGCCCTGGTTGTACATGACCCACAATGTGATCTTCACTCCACTACCTGAGGCAAAAAACAAGCAAACCCTACAGTATGAAAGATGTACGGAATCACCACTGGCATATAATGTTTGTAATAAAAAGTAAAACTGATCTCCAGCCTTGAAGAAAGTAAATGTACGTGTATTTAATCACAGTAGTAGAAAAAGGTGAATTTCCTCTAGAAAATAAATTTCCAGATGGATATAGTGCAAGCAAGAGAAGGAAAGCGGGCTGGCAAATTATAATAATTTAGTTGTCAAGAATGGACCTGTGGACCCACATGGATGTTACGGGATGAAGTACGGGATGAGCTATGTCACACGTTTTGGTGTTTGAGATGGTGGAGTGCAGTAGCACTCCCAGACCGCCCAAGATAAGCGGTCTTTCTAGCAAGGATGCTAGAAATAAAATCCTGGAGAGCAGCCTGTGGGATTCAGACCAGCAAGACAAGTTCTGACCTGAACTTGAAAAAAAAGAGACATTTATTTAGGCACTGTGCTTGTAAGAGCTACTTGATAGCTTCAAAACTTAGTTCAATAAAACAAAGTAAACAACACGGACTGCTGGGAAGAAATGTTGATTAAGGATATTGTTTACAGGAGCACAAAAAGATGAATAGCTACTAATAAACATTAGGACTTTGCTCAAAGGCATCTGGGGAATTTATGAAGTTGATAAAAACTGGCTTAAGATAGAATAATGTGGTTTAATATAACAAAGACTGGTAAACTGAATGATCAACCTTTCCCATAATATCCAGAGGATCTGTTGTACGAAGCAACACCATTCAATGACATTACTGTTAATGATATGAGGAAACTAAAGAGACAGGGCTATTTAGTTTGGTGATAGGGACAGATGAAGAGTTGGTACTGTGTAAGTGCACCTAATAGCAAAAAAGTACCATACTCTTTGAAGGAGTCACTAGGTTTGAGTTTCAGCATAATCTGATCGAAACAACATGATATAATTTCAAAAAAACAGAATTTCTTTGAAATTCCCTGCCCAAAGCTCTTGAGAGAAACTAAGGTGATATGGGATTAACAGTTACGTTATTTGATATATTAATAATGGAATAATTGTAAGTTATTAATACTAGATTATTAAAAGATATTAAATGAAGGGCAAGAAAAGATGGTTTATTTTTTACAGTAGAGGGAGGTCACTGGTGGGGTACCACAGGGACCTGTGCTGCTCAGCATATTCTGGAAAAAAGAGTGATTATCGAGGCGACCAGGTTTGCTGACGATGCTGAATTATTCATGGTAATAAAAACAAAAGCTGACCATAAAGAATTGTGGAAAGCTCTCATGATACTGTGTGACTGAATGATAAAATGACAAGTTAAATTCTGTGCTGAAAAATGCAAGTAATATGCAAGGGAGAAAACAAGCCAAACTATACATGCAAAATCCTGGAATCTAAATGAATGACCTACACACAGTAAAGAGTGCTTGAGTTGGGGGGAGTTCTGTGAAAACATCAGCTCCTGGCTTAGCAGCATTTGAACGTGCAAATGAGATTGATATTATCAGAAAAAAAGAATACAAACCTAGAAATAAAGCAGAAAGCATTCATTATGCACCTATATAAAGCCACTGGATTTGTAACTTGAATAACGAGGACCATTATGGTCTTCTAGAATAGGATTTGGAAAGGTGCAGAAAAAGGCAAAACAAATTATTGAAAATATGGAATGACTTCTAATAGAGGAGACATTAAATTTACTAGGACTCTTGAAATATAACTGAAGATGATATGTTGAAAATATATGCATTCATGAACGACATGGTTAGATGAACAGGGAAAATTATCCATCTTTTTTTTTTTAACAAAAGAACTGATGGACATTAAAGGAAATTATCAGGCAGTGGGCTTGAAACAAACAAAAGAAAATATTTTTCACACAATGATTTCTTAAATTGCCTAACTTCTTGCCCTATAATGCTGCTGATGTCAAAAAGTGCTCTGGCAAATTCTTGAACAAGATATTCTATGAGAGTGTGGATGATATTTTTTTTTCCAGCAACTCCAGGGACTCAATTTGGGACAATGTACTGCAGAAAATATCTTTGTGTGCTTCCTAATTCCCCCAATCTTTCACTAAGCATACACCACTAACTACTCATACTGCTGCTGAACTGCACAGACTGTTATTTATTAGCTGTTCTTGAAATAAAAAGGAAACAACCAGTGAAAGTGAAACATCTAAATATATCAATGATCAAAGGAAATTATTTTGGAAAACAACATATTGCAGCAGTAAGATTACTAGGATTCAAAAAGTACGGAACTTTTGTTTTGTACAGCTAATAATAATATATACACTTAAATTTCAGTTAGAGTAAAACAGATAGAGGGTAGAAGCCCTCATGTTTCGTAATATAACCACTGAATGCAGAGGGTTTCGCTAGAGGTGTTTTACTGAATGGTTGCCTGTTACTGGATATTTCAGCCACCTTCTGATGTATCTGATGCAGGACCTCAGCAGAAAGTTGACAGGTCCTAGAGACAAGGGGGTGTTTTTGGCAACAATTTTTTTCTGACCTTCTAAAACATGAGAAAACCAAAGCAAAGACATACTCCAGCTACAGAGAAAACAGATGAACAAGTCATTGTTTATCCTACCACAATGTCCAAAATATGGTAGACATTTTACAAGGCATCCAAAAGCACACTAAAAATAACCTAATAGTATAAAAAGGCAAAGTTACATGAAAAGGAAAGTGGAATATCACACTGAACAAATGAGCAAGAGGATGCTGTGGCATTTTATTAGTAACACGCTGATTGTTGGTATATTTTTTCCCCTTCTAAAATTAAATGCTCTAGGTAAAACCCTGATTGATTAATCATCTTTTTTATTAATGATTTTAGGGGGGATAGAGTTTTGCTCTATAAAGTCACATCCATTATTTCACCAAGATTTGCAAACTCAGTTCCAGTGTCTCTTCTGCTATAAACACTCATCACGCACTCCTCAGTCTCCCTTATATGGAAGAGCATCTAACTCAGAGGATAAACCGAATGAGTATTAGCTCACTTAATCAGATGGATTCTGGTAGGTGTCATGAAAGAAGGAGAAAACAGGCATATTACAAAAGCGACGAGAAGCACAGATTCAAAGATGGCATTATTATAAAGGCAAAGAAGGGAAGAAAGGCAGTGAGATAGAAAAGTCAGATGGAAAGACAGATTTTCTACTAATTGCTAAGAAGTAGAAGAATCAGTATTTCTACCAACACAAAAAAGGAGAAGATGTATTTAGATTTATAAGGGGGGGAAAAAAGACCAAAAAAATTACCAATACGGCATGGCAACATGCAGGAGTAAAGGCAGTGGCACATGAGAGAAACCAACTATAACCCCAGCCTCCAGTGGTGCAAAACCTACTAAACATGCCAGAATCTACAGGAATGATATATATAGAGTAAATATATAAAAATGCACTGGATTTACAGAGGTGGTTATATGCAATTCTAAATCTCTGAAGCCCCCAGTGTTACTTTCAAGCATAGTACTTTGTTAACACATGCAATCAGTAAAGAATGTTACAACCAGGTACTTTTTTAAAAGAACATAAGAATGTTGAAAGTAAAAAAGTAAATAACAGTATTTGACATGATGAACTTTGTGCACAATCTAAGCAAGTGAAATGTTTAAGAGGGATTTTATAAGAATGAGAATAATAATTTAGTCTAGTGGTCAGTGATGGGTGCTGAATACAGCTGCTGAAAGAGAAGGTAGTTGCAGATATCCAAATGATATTGGCATTTAGGAGAAGCAGTATTAGTTATTTTCCACCCAGCAAATTGATTGCTGCAGAGAACCAGCGTGGCTTTTCCAGAACAGAACAACAAAAAGTCATGGAGTAGAATGAAAATTTGCATGTACTCCTAGCTGTTAAGTTAGTTACTGCGCTACTCATGGGGTTAGAGGAGAGGGAGACTACGGTAGTGAAGAATAGTGAAAATTTTCTAGTTATGGAGATATGCATAGGTATTTGGCTCTTAAATTCTTTATCAGGCCTTACTACACCTGTTTCAGTGAGACTGAAGGGACTTAACACCAGATCAAAACACAGAAAGTACAGAAGATGTTTTGAATACTTTTTAATATCCTTCTGGATTTGGGATCTTTTAGGAACATTTGGATCACATTTTCCAATTTTCCTTCATAGGTGTAACATCTTCAGTTCGACTTTTCGTCAGAACACAATCCAGGATTGTCCCACGAGCGGCCCTTTCTGGACACTCTGCATCCAACATTGTAAAGATTTGTGATGAAATCTTGAGGTCTGACAAAAAATAAGGGGGCCGTTGGGGAAGCATATTTCCTAACGGCCACGTAGAGCAGTTTGTGCCCCAACCCAGTAGCTTACAGAGTACCATGGCGACACCAATTTCTGTGAAGAAACTGCCTAACTCACTGCAATAGTTAATTTGTACATTCATCTTAATTATTTTTTGAAATGTTATTACTGGTCAGCTGTACAGTCAACAGGTGGTTTCCCCATAAGGGACTGCGAAGCCAAAGTCCCCGGGCGGTGAGGGCCGGGCTCCCCGCCAGGGCGGGCGCTTTGAGGGGCCGGGTTGCGGGGGGTGCCCGGGCCTGGCGCGGTCCCTCTGAAGGTTCTCCAGGAGGAGAAGGGGCGGGCTCCCGCCGCCGGGAAGCGCTGGGAAGTCTCTCCGTGCAACAAGTACAGTCCGGCGGCCCAGCTGCGACCCCGGGCGCGGCGGCAGAGACCGCCGATGAACGGAGGAGCCCCCGGGGTGGGCCTGCCTGCCCCCACCACCCTCCTGGCGTTCTCCCTGGGCAGGACCCTGAGCCGAGCTTCCCTAAGGAGACCTCCCTCGCTCGCTCGCTCACACACACAAAGCCGCCTGAAGCGGCGCGATGGGACAGGAGAAGCAGGAGCCCCTTTATCACCACGCGGCGGGTGCCGAGTAGGGTGTGAGGAACGCACGGTCGCGCCCCGCCGCGCCTCCCTTCCCGCCCCAGGCGGGGCTGGCTCTGCCCGGGCAGCTGCTGGCAACAGCTTCAGCGGCGCGGAGGGCGCATGCCCCGGCGGCTGGCGCATGCTCTGTGGCGGCGAGGGACGGGGAACGGAATCGGGCGCTCGGCAACGTTCGGCGGTTTCCGTGCAGGCCTGGCCGCCATTTTCTCACAGCCTCCCCGTACCCGGTGCCCGCGCGGCTGTCTGTCCCGCTTGCCCGCGCTTTGTCCTGCTCGGCGATGGACGGGTGAGTAATGACTGGGGGGAGAAGGCCACCGCCGGTAGGTAGTGGCATCTGTCCCGGTGCTGGGGGCTCGCTCCCCGCCTCGGCGGGCGAGCGTCTCCGGGGCTGTGGGGAGCGGCCGCTGCCCCGGCGGCGGTGGGGACAGGTGGGCTTCCCGCCGCGGGACGGCTGAAGCTCGAGGCCCGGTGCGGGGGGAAGAGGGGGCTCAGTCTCTCCGTAAGGCGGCCCCTCGGTAGGATTTTCCGTATAAACTGCTGAGGGCTTTGGGCCGCCCGCTCCTCGGTGTAGTGCCCGAGACGCCGGGTCTCGCTGTGGAGAGGGAGCGTGACCTGTCCCCGTGTGTCCCCTCCAGATCCTCCTCTTCTCCCTCCCTTCGCCTTCCCTCACCCAGTCCCCCGAGGCGTGGGGGGCGAGGAGGGGCGCTCCGTGGGGCTGGGGTTTGTTTTGGAGCTGGCTGGAGGGGAGGAGCAATACCAGCAGGAGCCAGATGTCGAGCTCTTTTGTTTTCAGAAACTGCCTAATAAGCCCTCTGCCTTCCCCCCCTCCCCCCTCCTTCCCCAGGTAGAAAGATGCCTTTGTGTGTGCCGGAGAGTGGCTGTAAAAGCCAAAGAAGGGAAGGTTTTGAAGGAGTCCGGCCGTTCGGGACAGGGCGCCGGGTCCTGGCCGGGAGCGGGGGCGGGCGGTCCCGGCACACAGGGCCTTCTGTCTGTTGGACCTGGGAAAGGAGGCTGGTGCCTGTAGCCCTCGTCAGTGTAAATACAACATCTTCCAGCTTTCCTATGAAGTTGTTTACTCTGCTTCAAGCAGAGAAGCAGTCTCTTTGGTACGCTTTAAGCATATAACCTTTCAACTGTGAGACTTCTAAAGGCTTTTTTATGGTTCGTTGTGATTCTAATGTTGGGAGTTACAAATCCTGCCTGCGAAGTCTTGTCGTTAATGAGTATTACATTGTGGAATGCTTTGACATATTCATGTTTTGCCTTTTTTTTTTTTTTTGGTGTGGGTTTGGGTTTCTTTTGGGATTGTGTTACACACTGTGAGTTATGATGTCACAACCTCTAAGAAAAAGTTGTACCTTGACATACCTGTTGCTGAGTTTTGTATAGGTGTACCTGATTAATTTTCATTAAATTTCATATAGTTGTACCTGACAATGTGTTCTTTTTTTTCCAAGCCGATTTCAAAATAGGTGTTCGTTGCTTTCTGCTGTAACAAGATCTGTAGGGTAGGCTATGCGGCCAAACTACCTGTCTAGTTAATAGAGGTGTGTAGGAAAAGTTCTGTATTTAGTTTTAAATTCTTTTATTTTCACCCTATAATATCATGTAGTCCAGAAATCTGTTTCCTAAATAAATTTCCTGGCAGTGCCTCTTTGGAGTAATGTTCACTTGAAACTTGTGACTCTTCTGAAGAACTCTATAAGCTGGGGGAGTTCAGTGGCTTTTGTAGGTTTCTTTTGTACATCAGTACCTCAGACCTGCTGTTTCTTTGAACATACTTTCTTGATTGAGGAAGTTGCTGGCCATTTCTATTCCTCCTTATTTTGGTATGCAATACATTGAAAAGCTGGTTTTATGAGGATAAATTGGTTGACTTGTGTTTTTGTTTTTTTCTTCTTTTACAGCGTTGTCACTGATGTTGCAGTTGGTGTGAAGGTAGGATGCACACTTAGCAAATAAGGGGGCAAATTGTTGATATGAAATGAACTACTTTGAGCATCAGTAATTGCAAATTGTAAGATTTTAACTAGTCATTGTCAGCTGATATTTAGTCAGGAGTATATGCTTTATTAACCAAAAATCCCTAGAGGTAAATTGGAGGCTCTACACAAAAGACTTTTCTAGGTACTGAACTGTAAACTGTGGTTCTAGATCACTGTCATCATGCCTGCTACTTATTTTAAAGCTTAATTTTGTGGATTTTTTTCCAAAACAACACTTTCTCGTTGTTGCATGGTCAGTGTAAAAGACATGTTTTCTTTTCTTCCCCCCCCATCCTTTTTCAAAACAGTTGCCACTGAAGTTAAAAAAGAAGTGACTATCTATTATAGGACACAAAAATATGGGAGGGAGAATTTGTTATGTAGACAGAGAGGTGGGCGTTTGCTTTGCTTTACTTTTTATTTCTCAAGTTCAGTTATGAATTTATCATATTTGTTATAACAAGGAAAGAGCTTCGAAATAGTTGTTAATTTACTATTTATTTCTCTTTGTATTCAAATCTGTGCAGGAATTAGATCAGTACTTCGTAGAAGCAGGCTGAGAAATAATGAGAATGCAAAGATACATGGGACAAGGGAACTTCAGGTTATGCTAATGAATGCATGCAAGAAATTCTATTTCAGTGGTAGAAACGCAGAAGTTTTCTAGTGCATACAGTTAAGTCTCCACATTTGTCCAGCGACTTTGTAGCTATACTACGTAACTGCCTTTTCACCTGAGGCTGCTCTATGTTAACTGCTTAGTAAGCCAGGTTTTGTTTAATAAAGCTCTTTGGCAGAGGTTCAGTATTGGTCTTGCTGGATTTGGACTAGTTCTTATATAATACAGCTAGCCTGTAGATGCAGCAGCTACTCTGTCAGATGTACCTGTGTTATGTTTCTGAGCAAGCTTGCTTCTAGGAGGATGTGTAAGAAGTCAGTTACACAGATTCTGTACCCATCTGGCTCCACATGTTCATGCAGTGACAAGCTTAAAATCACTCTTGATTCAGAGAGGAAAGGGTAGTTACTGAAGTACTTCTATGGGAGTTAGTCCCAATCAGAATTACAAACTGGCATGATTCTTTCTCTGTTACCTGGGAGGACAGAGTGTTAACTGATTAAAACTTTAGGAATGTATTTAATAGCTTAGAGGAATACCTGAGGAAGTTCAAGTCTTTCAGAAGTGAACTGCCCCACATGAGTAGCTTTGGGGCAAACCAATTTCTAAATTGCCCTCAATTGTGTCTAATGAGGAAGCAATTTCAGGTGGACCATGTATTGCTTGAACCTTGAATTTTGACATTCTCACTTCAGGAGAAGTAAATGGATTCAGTATCCTTTTCTTTCTTAACTACCATCAACTTAGAATGTTATGAGAATTTGAGCGTTCATTAAATGTTTTGTAAGTGTATAGTGCAATTTTGGAACCATATTCTCAGATACTAGCCAGACAATGAAATAAAGACATGAGATGACATAACTGCTTCTTTCTGTTGTTTGTAGAAGTTATATTATGAATATAAGAAAGAAGGAAGGCAGGTGTATCAGAGTTAGTGATTAAAATAGATGCAAGGAAAGGCACCGAAGTGTCAAAAAGGTGTGCTCTTTGCCTTGTAAAAATGGACTTGTTCTCTGGTTTTTAAAAGGAAACCATTTGTGCATGGAAATAGTGGGAGTAATTAAAAAGGATTATGGTTTTCTGAAGAAAGCTGTTAAATATGGGAGGTGTAAACTGGATTGTGTTCTGGAACCTCTGTATTATCTCAGGATACTAATAAGAATGGAAAATGGAATTTCTTGCTAACTGATGCCTGCAGTTTGGGTAGCAGTCTAATGCTAGCTTCAGTCATGTTTTGTGGAAGGCCATGTGAAACACTTGTCCTTTACGTTCTCTGATGACTGTTCATTGCTCTTGATGAACCGATGTTTTAAAGTTGAGGAATGCTGTACCTGTAGGTGGTATATAAAGAACTGGGAACATTTATCTGGCCTTTCCTTGGCTGTTGTATTTTCTTTGGGGTGCTTTGGGAATGTGTAGAGAGCAAGTTTTGAGTCCAAGGAGTTGCATCAGCAGTCTTAATGCTCTTTTGACACTGCTTTTGTTGTGACTGGATAGCCATTGGAAGTGGGCAGGGATTTACCTGTGTGAAATCAACTTATCCAGGATATTTCTTTGACCTGATGCTTTCTTGAGATTTTGCACCTACTGTATATATGCTGATAAGTTACACAGCATGTTTCTGATCTATTTAATTATACTTGGAGAAAAGGCCTGTGGCGTGTTACCAGGATTGTGACATAAGACCCTTCTGTTTGGAAAATTGCTTGATTTTTATCATCATCAGTCATGTCAATACAACTTTGAAAATTGTATTAACTGTTGTCTGGCTGGTTTCTCTCTTAAACAGAAAAGTGAACATGCTAGTTATATTTCGAAACTCATTTGTAAAAGAGTAAGAGTAGAAGTTAACTACCCTAGCCTGGGAATTGTCTTTGAATTAAAGAAAGGCTTTTGAGCTTTGGTGACTGCATGTGAGCAAGGCAAGTATATAAAGTAAAAGGAATACTTGCTTATAACATTTTATTAACAGTTTTGTAGTCTCAGAGTTACCTGTTAATAAAGCTGCAAAACTTGAAGCTGTTACCATTTATTTGTCCTCTACGCTTTGATTTGATTTTAAACATTTTTGTTCATCAAACTGTCAAATGTTCAATCTTGATTTTAGTCACTTGTTGAGTCAGCAGAAATTAACACCGAAAGGCGAGGAAAACATAAAACTCAAAATGGAGGTGGAAAAAATGACAAATACTATTTGAAAACTTGGTTTACATAGAGTGAATGTGGGGATTTGTGCAACTCAAAATATGCAGTGGAAGCATGCTTCCCAGCTAAAGTCTGTCAGAGGAGCAGTGTGCTTTAATGTCTGAAAGTGTTAAACATGTCAAAACCCAGTCATCTTGTAAGTACATATGAAATATTTCATATTTGATTTGGTCTGTAATGTCTTGTTTTGCTTACTTAGAATTCATGGAGACAAGGAAATGTCGCTCTGCACACATTTAACCTCTTACATTACAAATTACAAAATAATACAAAAAGAATGAGCTTTAGCTCTGTCTCTGATGTTACTTTTTGAACTCCCATTCTATGTAAGTAGTTTGTGTGAAGTATTTTTGAATAGAACGGAGGTAAGGATTCCAGTAATGATAGTATGTTACATAGTTCATTGATTTATTTTTTTTAATTTTCAGTTTCTTGAAGAAATTCTGTGCATTTAAAATTCTTAGATTTATTCACACGTAGTTTTAAAAATTGCCATATTATACAAAATGTTTGCTTTTTTTGTTTAAAAAAAAGGTACATCTCAGTCTGTTTCTATGGCATGAGGTTCTTTTTCACTAAGAATGGAGTGGCCTGCTACTTAGCTTCTAGTCCCAAACTTTTCATTGCTCACTAGTTATATAGGTTTGAGTATCAGAATCTAATAACCATTTCAAATTGCTGTCTTGTGTTCTCTTTAGAGTTATGCTTTAATCTGGATACATAAACTGATTTGGCACTTGGAGTAGTAGAGCCTTTTCAACTGTTGAAGTGAATGTATGAAGTATATAATGTTTCTTTGGAGTAATTAAAAGAATCTTCAGAGGGGTATAAAATGTGGTGTAAAGAATACGCATCACACAGGTGCAGGGAATAACTTCAGTGAACTTTTGGTGTATACTGAAGATGACACACACTGAAATACAGTAAAAGAGAACTGTCACTTCAGTCTAATGTATCATCTTTCTCCTGGATGGCATGAGTAGCTGTGCAGTAAATGGGGCCTGAACAATTAAGTGACTCATTTTGTGTACGTGCGTTGCACATTTCAGAATGGCTGAGGTGTACTTCTTCCTGACGGGAGAAAAGAAGCAGTCGTTCCTTCATGGATGCATTATTTGGTGCATAGTATTTGGGAATTTGTGACATTATTGACGCTGCTTTGGGTTACACTGGCCGAAAATGGAACTTGAGCTTCCAAGCGTGGACAGTCCTGGTTATACCTAGGAGGGAAAACTCACATATTCCTGTAAACATAGTTTTGTAATGTTTAAAGATGTGGGAATGGCCTTTTTCCCCTAAAGTCAGGGCATCAGTCCTTGTAGTACGCTTAAGAAAAGAGATGATTCTTCCTGTGTGTTTAGTTGGTTATGTTAGGGTTGGGTAGAAGGTGCTAAGAAGCACTGTCCTAGAACTTTCTAATGATTTCCCAAATAGTAATGTGTCACAAAGTCTCCGTTTTTTCTGGTTGCTGAAATTTAACAGGGGGGAATATAATAGTATGAGGGAAGGGCAGTAGCTAAAACCAGAAGAATGATGGAGGAAAAGGGAGAGAGCACAGTCTGTAAGTACTCGAGGCATTTTCTGCTTTTTTTCCTTTTTTTTAACTCAAGTTCTGAGGGGTAATCTCTTCTCTTACAAAATTATAGAACACTGACCATTTTTGGCTACAAATAACCAAGAGTTTCCTTGTGGTGGAAATGAATACTGTGGATATGTTGTGACTTTTTATTTGAACTGTATACTGTGTAATGAAAATGTGTAGAAAAAAGTAAGTTAGAAATTCTAGCAAGTTGTCAGAAGTTAAGTTTAGACTAAACTTCAGAAACAAGAAAATGTATTTAAATAACTTTTTCCTTTTTCTGAAATCTGTTTTGCCTTCCTTTACTGTTGTCATTCTAGATACTTAAATAAAAGGAAGGGAGTGGTAGGATAAAAAGCTGTTTCACTCATTCATACAGACAAATGCCATGTGATGGTCTGTTTTATTGTATTTAAAATATTAGAATGATAGTTTTGGGCTATCTTTGCATGCCTAATATAATTGCTAGTAGATTGTTCGTAGATTAGACAAAGTCTTCTAAGGTCAGGGATATCAGAAAAATTGGTTAGCTGTTAATTGGAGGAACTGTTTTAATTTTGTGTTAGCTAGGATGATGTTTTTAAATCAGTTTTTGTGTTCAGTAATACTTAGTCATAGCAACAATAAGCAGCAAAAAACGTGCAGAACATTCTAGCAGTGAAGTAAGAGTGAAGTGGGAGCATTTTCAGAAGTTTAGAACTGGCATCTGGATTTGTCTTTTTAGCAGTGGTATAGGGAACATGACCTTGGTGACAAAAGATAACTTATTACAATGAATGACATCTGCTTTCTTTTTAACAGCAACCTCTGTAAATTGACCCTGTTTGAGATGACTTTCATATTTATTCCCAGAACAGTCTACTTCAATTCTTTTTTCATTGTAACTTTGTGGTTTGTTTTTTTTTTTTTCCTTAATGCTCATTCTGCCACTGTGGAAAAATAAGGAGAGCTGAAAATGGGGAGAAAGGAAAAATGTTGAAAATTAGTTTGTGCTCTGTAGCAAGTAGGCATCAGTGTAAGGAAGGCTTAATATACCTATTTGATATGTTTTGACGTCTGTCACTAATTGGAAATCACCGATTTTTCATTTGTAACAGAACACCTATATTTGCATTTAATTGAGTGGATTGTAGGAAGAAAAATGTGATCAGCTGTACCATCTGAAAAATATGAACCAATACCAGCATGAAAATACCTTCCCCATTTCTTAAAGCTTTGGACCGTGTTTTCACAAGCAAATCAAGCTGCATTCCAGTTTTCTCTGTCACTGTAATACTTGTGCAACAGATGTTTGGGTAGCCACTTCACAAACCTCTCTTGGGAACTTAACGAGGATAAAGCTAATCTGACACAACATTGAGTTACATCTTTTTAGTCAGATTTGTACCAAAGCGTGTGGCTGCATAAATGCTTGTAGCAATGTAGAATTGAGGAAGACAGAATAGGAACAAATTGCTGGGGCCAAGAGAAGGTAGGACTGTTGCTTTTGGTGGTAGTTGTTTCAGATGAGGTTGTGGTTTCATAAGCTGTTAATGGAACTGTGATGTTTGATTTAGGGGCTTGGGGGTTTTTATAGCTGCAAGTACATACAGCTGTTTTTAGCTTTTCATAAAATCAGTTTTACTATGAATGTGTAACATGACTGTTGTGGTATAGACAAAATAGCACTAGCACTTTTAATTTATTATTGCGAAATAACAGAGAATCGAGTAGAAAATACCTTCCTCGTGGATCATTTTTAAGATGTAGAAACTGCTACTGAAGGACCAAATCAGTACATGTAGGTACCATCATTCTCTAACCAGAAAGCTAAGAACACATCTGGGTGGTAGCGCTAGTAAATTGTTGTCACGTGTTCTAATTTACTACCAGTTATCTACAGCTGCTTCAGGATAACACTTTCATCAGCTGGAATTGGACTAGACTCTTGCCTGCAGTCTTTCATTGTAACAGGAGGTTTCAAGGTTTACAAATGAGGCTGGGTGGCATGGTCTAGATGCAGATTAGATTCTTGACTGTTCAGCTTTCTGGTTTAATAGTCCATCTTGATCTTCAGATGCTTTTGAGAAATTTGGTTCTTTTCCACATTGTATTTTGTGAGAATCTGGTGGCTTTTCTGAGGAATTGAGACTTGTCTCAGTCTTAAAGACTTTTCAGATTCCCTTGATTGCTCTTTCTCAATTTCTACAAACTTTGTGTGTTTTCATAAATGAGGTATGTGGCAGATAGCATGCATATGGTTGCAAGAAAAAAGAATGAAAACTTAATTTTCTCCTAGATCTTCCTTACTGGAAAAATATGAATGCAAAAATGGTGATGTTGTTAGGATATATAAACGATATATGGTTGACTGAGGACAGCATGAAAAACAATTGAAGTGGGGGGAAAAAAGAGAATACAGGGAGGAAGTATGGAAAGGTGGTCATACTGTATCCAGTTAACTTCATATTGAATTTAAAAGCAAGTGATGTGAGTTATTAAGCAGCCATGGAGTTAATGGCCGTATGTGATAAGACTTCATGCTAATATAGTTGAATAGCATAGTCTTAAAAAAAAAAAACAACAAACAAAACACAACAAACCCACAACAAACCAAAACCCCAACTAGACTCCTTTTATGTAAGGTTCTGATGAAGTGATAATAAGCTTATAGTTTAAACTGTATGCTTCATAAAATGCCTATGAGCCTGCATGGAATTTCTTTTGGATTGTATACTTGGACTTGGCTTGTGCTTTTCTGAATGAGTCTTCTGTGATCCTATACATATGGGAGGTGTAGCAGTCTATTAGTTAGGTAATTTTGGTTATGTGTTTTGACAGTAGTGCTTATAGTCAGAGCATAAGGCAGGTCAAGTATTTATTCTTCACTAAAGAGTATGTGAGGGTGTATTTATGCAGTTTCATTAAAAATGTATCCTATTAAAAATGACGCATTCATGTAAACTGACAAAGTTTATAAATGCTGTGTTTGGGCGTTAAAAGTCTTGTTCTCTTGTTTCCAACATCCAGTCCCCAAAGTTAATTCAGACTTTGAATGTTGAAGCAGTGTGTTTACAAGTGTGTATCTCTTAGAGGGGAATGTTTACTGTCTGGGTTGGAATTCTCATATGCTTTTATTCCTCTCCCATACTGTCAGGTTTCTGGCTTTTTCTTTTAAATTGTTCCCAGATGTTAGAAATGAAGTGTTTTACAATGCTGTTAGATTTCTTTAAATCATGAGATCTGTCTCCTGGCTTGTCATACCCCTTGGGAAATTCATGCCTGTAGGCTGAGAATGACTGTGGTAAATGTGCAGTGCAGCTAAAGTTGTCCTTTTCTCTTTCATCTGGGGGAGGAGGGGGGAGAGAGGGAAAAGGCAGGGGCAAAAGCATCCTATTCTTGAGAGAGGTTTGTAATATCAGCAAATTCGAGTACCACAAATGAGGCGATTTATCAGAAAATATATTTTTCAGTGTCTTTGAGTGTATTCTTTATCTTTTCTAGTGGGAATTTAAGAAATTATTTTAGACAATGCTGTTGACTTTTTAAGAAAGTGCAGTTTTGTCATTTGTTTGCTGTTTCTAGTTGTATTGTTTTAGTGTTCTTATAGTGTTGTGGTGTATCTATACCTGCTTCTAATAAGCCTTCTGTGATACACTCAGTTTGTTGTGTTAGGTTCAGCCATAACTTCCAATCAGAGTCTCCATAACCCTGAATTACTGTGAAAAGAGCTGATAATGTTTCTTTTTCATAAACAGTTGTCAAAAAGTACTTTGCTTAAAAGACTAAACCTCTTTGGTAACTCTTAGGCTGAAGTTGTTACTCTGGGGTTTTTTTGCCTTGGATATAATAAAATCTGGGGAATGTTTGACATACTTGAAGCCCTATCTGGTATGTGAGAAAAATAGTTGACAAAGACTTGTAAATAGTATATTTTTTGATTAGCCGGGAAGGATAGTATGACTGTAATGACTTCCTGAAATTACATAGCTACTTAATATAACTTGTGATAGCATGAAGCTTTATAGTAGTTGGGGGGGGATTGAAATCCTGCTATATAAATGCAGCTTGTGTAGTGAGGGATTCTGAGTTAGCTATGACTGTTAAAGCAAGGAAATGGGAGACTAATTTGCTATGCTAGGGGCTTTTTCTTTCTCTTTGTGTAATTGATTTTGTAAATTGTAGAAGAGACAGTATATACAATAACGATATTCACTTACAGAAATTAACTGAAATACCAAAGTGGTATCTTCAATATACAGTATATAAAATAATTTTTGTGTATATAATTTTTAATTTTCTCTGAAATATGTATTCACAGTCTGAGTTAGTGTATTTTTCATCTTTTTCTGAATATTATCCTACATGTCAGTTTCATGTAATCCCATTCGTTGAATAAGCCATACATTAACATGCTGTTTTCACATCATGTATGGAAATGCTGTCATGGGGGCAAGGCTGTCATAACAGGGCCTTCATTGAAAGGACAGTATTGACTCTGCAACAAAGTTAAGGTTCACTTACTGCAATACGGTAGTTTGGCAATTCCCTTCTTTATTTTGTGTAATAGTATTTTGGCATATTCTGTTTTCATGAAGAAATGTTCCAGATGTCTCTGATTTCTAATGTAAATGAATAGTTAGTGGTTTGGCTTTTATGGAATATTGATACAAATTAATGTTTTTCTTGACATTGGTAGGAATAGAAATATAGCATTGAAAATTTGTGCTGTTGAGGACTAGCTGTCAGAAGATGACCTATTAATAGTGTAATAGCAGTTTGTACTTCTTATTTTATCCTTTATGATCTCCTTCCCTCATGCTAAAATGGATATTTGGTCTCTACCATGTTGCTATTATAGGAACTTTGCTTTGCAGTCTATGACAGAATAAAATAATTGTGGTGGGTTTTGTTCATTTGTTATTTTAACTTAGACTTGGACATTTCTGTGATGTATGTGTTTGTGATCTTCAGTCTTAATACAATCTCAAACTTGCTTTGATTCCTTAGAATATAGCAGTTTGCGCAGATGCGGAAAAGAGTTAAGTGAACGTTGCTCTTGGATCTTCCATTCTTCATTGAGTCCGATTCACTATGTTCTTCAAAGATCTGAGTTTATTTTCCTTATCTCTTGAAACACTTGATAGAGTTTACCAAAATTTGTTTAAAGGTTTCTTTGCTTTGCATGATTTGACTAGAAGAAGTGGTGTGCTTTAGAATAAGACTAGCAAATGTTCAAGATGCTTGGGAAATGGGTTATAATTCTGAAATTCATGTGTGAGATAGTGGAGCGATGAAGAGCTTTGCCCTTAGACCAAGATGCTGGTCCTTTTTGGCCTAGCACCTTCTAAAAGAAGATGCACATAAAAACAAAGCCAAGCGCTCCAAACCACGAATAAATGTAAGTAAAATAAGTGGTTTTGGCTGTGCTGTAATTCAGGAGGTGCTTGTGTCACATGGTAGTGCTGGTCTATGGAAGAGTATGCATTGGCTTCCTTGAAGTGCTTATTTAAATTGCTTTACTGGACAGCTGTCATCTGAAGGTAATCCTTTTGAAGTAAATGACAATTATCAGGTAGTTACTGCTTTTGATTTTGTAGTTTAACCACTCTGTGTCCAAGTACATCATGTGTCTTGCTGTATAACTGGTTTTAAAGTTACATACTGAATGAAGTTCAGAGGCGTCTAGGCTGCTTAAGAACCAAAAAGGAAAAATAACGATATATATCTAATAAGGTGATTACTCACATGGTAAGAAATATCTTTGGCTTTTACTAAAAGCATGGCAAATGTATATGGGAGTGAGTTAGCAGAGATTTGCTATACGTTTGTGGTTTCATGGTGAACTGGAAGAAGATTCCACATACGAACACGTACATCTGTGAATCAGACTTGTGAAAACTGATTTATGAGAATAAAAAAATTATAGAATTTATGAAACATGCCAATATAAGGAATTCAAATTTACTTGTTCTTCTGAAGCAAAACTGTTAAAACTTTCTCAAGTGTAATGCAAAATCTTGTGATTGACTCTGAATGTATTCATGAAATGCAAAATGATATGTTTCAAAATGAAAACTCTTTTAACTGTTCATGAAACACAAATACAGTAACTGAATATACACTCTACTGAGTAATCTGTGCTCCGTTTGGATTTTTCTGCTGTGGATTAAGAAATTAACATCTTCTTGAAAGCCCGATTTACTAGGAACCAGAAGTTTATGTAATCACTCTTACATTCTGCTAGTCAGCAGCTGCTGATGTAAGTAACTTTTTGAAGCTGAAGACAACTCAAACTTGAGATATTTCAGAGTTGTAAAGTTTCTGCAGATTTTGGAAAGAACATTCATTTGGTACTAGGGATGCTTCAGCTGTTTACCTAGTGACTGCTGTACCGTTGTAAATTAAAGCCTGGCGTATTAAGGAAAACAAAAATTGCTGCTGAACTACCTTAATATGCTTGGCTGAGAACTGATTCAGTCTGTACTGCTGCTTCTGCCTTTTCAGTTGAGCTGTCCAGGCTACAGAAAAGTGCTTCCAAGCAAGGCTAGGTGGATAGCTGTGGGCAGAAATAACTGCAGTTATCACTGACTGAGTGAATACTGCTAGTAATCTTGAACTTTGCAATATTTTACCCATGTAAATACTGTGTTAGAAAAATAGAACATTAAAGAGAAAGAAGGACACTTATACTGAGTGTCTGGGTTAGTGTATTACATTTACAGTAGAAAGCAATGTAGTTTGAATAACCGAGAGTTTCCATAACTGCTCTGACTTGTTTCTCAGGTTTGCCCAGCTAATTTTTTCTTTAGCTATATGTGATTAGAGGTCTGTTACTACAGTGAAAAGGACAAGACCTGGTCCTTCTCATGGTGCTACCAGATCTTGGTATTAGGCATTATTCAGTTTTAAAGGAAATCGGTTGTTGATTTGATAGGCACAGCTTTGTTGATCGCTATGTACCCTTAAGAGCTTAGAGTATTCAGTAATCTGTATAAAGGTTCTTCATAGCTGATGTTGAAAGCTAAGTAAACTTTAATGGCTCTATGTGTGCATAAGCATATATACTATTTTCAAGAGCTTCTGGATTTCAGGTGTGGGTTAAACTTTAACATATGGTTCTGTGTATGGATACACATACAGTGCACTGATAAAATGGTAAAGGTTTGATTTCATGCATCTTGCAACCGTGCTACCTAGAAAGGTGACATCCTCAGGTTAATTTAGTATATGGTATTGAGATGCCCTGTAAAACATACTAACTGTTCTTGAGGTTTTATTGTAGTGTCCACAACAGAATTAAAAACATTTATAAACATGAGTAGTAACTGTTTTCTTTCCTCACTTCCATTTTAGTAGTGACCTGGATTAGTCTTAAGGGTGCAGAGGAAATACTTTCAAAGTGGGGAAAGAACCAATAAGAAGTTAAGGATAATCTTCGAAGTATGGCAGGTTTATTCCCAGTTAAAAAAAATTTAATGAAAGATCGCCTAAATATTTTGGGGGCTTTTTGACAGATGAAGACTTGGGGGATGGAGGGGATTGGGTGGTTTTAAAAAAAATAAATAAATAAATAAAAGGGTGTGAAAAGAAGCAAAAGCCTCATCAACTGTGTCAAATTCCCATCTTGAAAGTAATTTGAGAGGAAAAGATTATCTTGTACATTTTCAATATAAACCCTCCTCTGACTTTTTGCAGCCCACTTTAGAGTAATAAAAAAAAAAACAACCAAAACCAAAAACCATTTAATTGATATTTGTCATGTTGTAAGCATTACAGAGAAGTTGCAGTTCCGTGCCCTAAATTGTGTTTTGCAGGACAAATGAAAATTGATCATTTCCTTTGGTGACAAGTCTTTTTATTTAAAATAGGGGTGTTAGAATTGAGCTAAACTTCATATTTCTATTTGTGTAGATTTCCCTTGTAGTTTCAGCTAGATATAAGAATTTAATATATATGTATATTAAAAAAATAAGTTAATTTAAATGTTATTGAAATAGACTAAATATATTATAATAACATTTTAATTTGAAATGCTGGACAGAATTATTGTGCAGCAGTTCTCATTGAGTCTGGAGGTGGCTATGTTTCAGTGGTGGGTGAAACAACTGTGCTTAAGCTGCTCTCATTTCAAAGATTGCCATGTAAATATACTACTTGACTTAGATTTCAAGTTGTTGCACTTATCTGAAAAGCGGAAGTCTGCCAAATCTGAATAGGTTTGGTTATGCTTGCTTAAGTTCTTCTAAAGGTTTTCCCTATCAAACTGACATTTTTAATATCATCTTTAAAAATCACAAAATAGAGGAAAAAAAAATCTCTTACTGTCTCTTTCTTTTTAGAGAGGATCTGACGAACTTCTTTCAGGCAGTGTACTCAATAGCCCGAACTCTAACATGAGCAGCATGGTAGTTACTGGTAAGTGATGCCCTTTCAAAGGAGAAATCTATCATTTATACTTGGACTCATTTCCTGTTTACAAGGGGAGAACACTGAAACGAGAATCCGCTATGCTATAGAGGGATAAACTGTTGACATGCATTAGAGTATAGTGACCTTGTATATACTCACAAACCTTGGGTATCTGAAAAGAATAATCTCATTAAAAAAAGGCAACTTTCATATGTCTGTACGTTAAGTTGTTGGTGGGTGATGGGATGAAAAGTTACACTTGTCTTGTACAGCTGCCTTCAAAGTAAGGAATCACAGCTACGAAGCAAAGGTAAACAGTTTAACATCTCCTGTATGAGTGACATCAGCTTTTTCCACATGCAGACATCTGTGAGTCTGGGTATTACAGGGAAGAACACAGTGCCATCTTCATAATATAGTATGGTTTCAGTAAGAGAGTTTTGCTCTATTCTGCTTTAAACTGCTAAAGCAGAAAGCTTCACTTTGCTATTTCAGTCTGAGATTGCAGCGGTAGAATCTCAGAATGTCAGCGCAAAGTGAGGGTGGTTGTTCTTTAGTCAAATTTCTGCTTATGCTAGATAGAAAGGCTTTTCATGAATTGGCACATACTAAAATGCCTTCTATTGCAGTTAGTGCTTCTGTATTTTGAATGTGCATTCAGTTCCCTTGGAGGGCTCACTTTAGAGGTCTTGCTTTTTCTTTTCCCCCTTCCCCCTGCCATTCATTTTATTTTTTCCTCAGAGATGTGGAGGAACTGGTTCATGGCATGAGAGTAGTGCTGGGCTTTCCAAATAGTTGCCTGGTTCACTGCTTTAATTTGCCTGATAATTTTTTCCATATTTATGTGCTGAGCAGTATAGTCACTGATATTAGTAGCAAACTCATTCCTTTTAATCTAGTAGTAAAAGATTGGGATTCAGGGTGCAATTTCTTGTTAGGTTTGGGGTGCTGTGGTGGCAGCTGTTGCCAGAATGGGCAGTTGTGTGTTTTTTCTTCCTACATTCCTAGTACAAGCAGAAAAAAAAAACCATCTCCACATGTTTCTCCTCCACAATCTATGTTGGAGTGCTAGTCCAGCATTAAACTGTACTACCAATAAGTGTAGTTTTTCCTTGGAGCAGCTTACTGATCAGTCATGTGGCTGCACAATTGCAGTTTTGGGGTGGAAGAGTGTGGTGGCGGAAGGGAGGAGAACCACTTCCATTGGCAGGTGTGTAACCAAAGGTGAGGAGATGATACTTCTTTGGAATAGATCAAAAATGCAGTGTGGTGCATTCATAGCCATTTTAGAAACCTAGAACGTTTGTTTATCTTCCCTGCTTTACTTCTGGTTCTGAAGGAATTCATTCTTCTTTTTATTTGCTTGATGTCCTCTGCAGTCCTGGATATTAGTGCTTCAGCAATTTGCTTTAGTTAAATGAGAAACTAGAATGAAAAGGAGTTTGGGTTGTGCGTGTGCGGGTTTGGATTTGGGCAGTAGAAGGGGGGAGGGAGAGCACTTTTACCAGGACAAAGTCCTGAATATTACCAAATTTTCGTTTATTTTCAGAGAAACTTCTGGTTTGGGAAAACTAAATGCAAGCTAATTTAGCTAAGGAAAACAAAAAATTTAAAAGCTGAAGGGAAAAAGATTGAAATAAGAATTATTATAGTTTTGAGTTATCAGAAGAAAAAATAAAGAAGGTTACTTAAGAAATAAGAAAGACTTTGGAGTTTGATGTATTTAATAAATACAGATTCTCCTCCCCACCTTTTTTTTTGTTTCCCCCTTTTTAAGCGGATTTTGAGGGTGTGTGTGTGTGTCTCTTTTTTTTTTTTTTTTTTTTTGCTACCAAAGAACAAGTATTTGTGAGACAGTTTTCAAATTAATTGGTTCTGTACATTTTATACAAGTAAGACCTCTTGATACATCTGTAAGCATCCAGAACCATAAATGACTTTTCAGAAATGGTCTCATTAATAAACAACAGTGGTCTAAGTAGTGGCCTGGATCCCGTGGTATCAGTTGCCTGTTATAAAAGTTTTCATATTAATTGTGTAATATATACGGGAGGTCTGTGGAAAAATAATCCCAAACAAACAAAAAACTCCAAGGTGAATGCAGTATTATAATTCAAGTCATTCTTTTCAGAGGTCAGTGGAAAGGAGGCTAGTTTGGTTTGGGTTGTAGGTTTTTTTGTTTGTTTTTAAATAGTTTCTTGGGTGTGTTCAAATTTCTCTTCTGCCTGCCTTGGTTAAATAGCATTAAAAAAACCCTGTAGAGTAGGCTAAATGCACAGCTCACTGTTATTTCTGAATATATCCTCCCATAGCTGTCTTGTTTATCATGAGCCTGGAAGTACTTTTTCCAGACTTGTGGAGTTTACAAGTTCAGATTGTAGACTCAGAAGTAATTAGTTCTGAAATGGAAACCCATGTTAATTTTTCTGTACCCATCTCCTGAAGCCAAATGAGTTCAAGTATTCTTTATATCCAAATTAATGTCTTCCTTTTGCTTCAGTTCTGCTGTTACTTTTCTATTTAGAAGAATTTAAAACTTTTGTGAACCGAGCTTTTTTTTGCTGTAGCCAAGGCACGGTAGTGATGAATCTTCAGATTTTATAGCGTTTAAGAGAATCTGTAATCATTGGTTAAGTTCTTTGTAAAGGAGACATGTTGCAGCAATCGGCCTCCTTTGGAACTCCTAAAACTAAAATTTGTTCTCGCCCTTTCATTCTTAGAGTTTGGAAGTGTCATGTTTTTATGAGACCTGGACATTGTTTTCTGGAGTACATAGAAACCTATTCTGGTTTCGAACTTGGTATTTTCAATGTCTGATTCTATGATATTTTTCCAAACAGATGCTTAGAGGAACAGAAGAAAGAGACTTTCTTTGTGAGACTCTGAGCCTTATTAGTGAAAGTATACGCAATCAAAAAACCAGTTGTCAATTTATGTTTAGGCCTTAGCAGGCCTAAACTTACAGAAAAAACTTGTGAATGACAGCCTCATTTTTTCCTAAATCTCTGCTGTAGAAATATTAACCTAAACCAAATTGCCTAAGTTGGCAAACAAATGACCTTTTAATGGAAATGGGTGGTTTTTATAGAACTGGGGGCTGTATCTTCAGGGGTAAGACTGAAGATGAGATTTTTAAAAATCTCATCATCGTACCCTTTTATCATGGTAACAGTTCCATTAGGTTGTTTTGGGGTTTTTTTGGTATTCAGCTGCCATTTGGTTAGAATACTGTAGTACATTAATGCTTTTATGAATACTCTTGCTCTAATTCTCACTCTTAGTCAGAGAAAGGCATGAAAGATGCGTGCTTTCTCTGCCCTACAGGGAGTCTTACGTATGAATCCCTCCCTATCTTTGTGTGAAATAAACTTGCAAACTTGTTGGACAGACATTTGGTTTGCATTCTTCTTGATTATTTGAACCACTGGTAATTTGATAAACAACATGGAATTGAGGAAAATGCTAGCATGTTGGACTGTTGTCCAAAGGACATTGCTCAAAATACAAGGCCTGATCTTGAGCGTTTTCTAAACAGCTTTGTCATCAGTATCCATCTTCAAGACTGCGTAGATGACATTGACAGTAGGTTGTATTAACATTTACTACAAGTCAAGTTACTATCTTAAGTACTTTGTGTGTCTTTAGTGAAAGAACAGCCTTAAAAGAAAGTTAAATTTGGATAATTGAGGATGACTTCTGTGTGAGTTATTTTACCACTTAATTCTGAACCCTTGTATCTCCTGTTTTGGACATCGTTTGGTTACTGTCCTTATTGTTGTGGAATTTCATTTCAGTTGAGCACTGCTATTTAAATGCACAAGATTTTTTTTTTTACCTGAATTAGTTTGAGCAGTATGGCAGGGCATCCTACTGTAAGCATTGAGGGGAGAATCCCATCTACTAGATCAGAATTTGTTGCAATGGAAGACAGCTGGTAAGGTTCCAGGTCAGCAAATATCTAAGCTTTTCCAACAAGTTCTCTTTTTTGATGTTAGATGTTTAAGTTTTGAGCTTTTTAGTAGGAACTGCCATTGATATGTTGAAGTCGTATTGTCAGAACCACAGGCCTGGCACTACTGCTTGAACTACTACTAGTGTTTTCTTCAGCTTTTCTGAAAAAAGTCCATTTTTGTTTTCTATCATAATCTTGTTTGGTTCCGATCTCTTTGGAAAGCGTAACCTTCTCATAAAGAACAGTGAATTAATTTTTTTTTCATGTTGATGCACAGCAGACAATGACTAGAAAGGCAGCTTAGGTAAACTAGAATATGGTTTGGTAACAGGATTCTGAGAAAGCAGAAAATATTTTTGACTCTGTTTTAAAGACAGTAGTTGTGTGCATTGTAAATGATTGTATATAAATAACTTTTTTCTGTATGTTCAGTAAATACGCAACTGCAGTTGCTTATTATGCAGCTTTTAAATCTAAGAACAAAAGTCCCTTTAAGAACTAGAAAAAGGATTTCCTCAGTGATGTGTTACTTTTATGCTGAACTTCTTGTGAGGCACTTTTCCTTTTAGGTGGAGGACTGCTTAATGAAAGTTTTAAGAACAGTTATATGTATGAAGTTGGTCATGCCATGAACTGTGTCGCTGAAATCCACACAAAAAACTTAAAATTTTTAAGGGCTGTAGATAAAAAGTGAAAGATGTTGGTGAAAGCTTTATGAAAATTGTCCTGTCAAAGACAAGGGATTGAAGCAGAAGAATTGGCAGGTTTTTACTATAGCTGCAAGCAGTTTCATTGTTCACATTTGTGTGTTTAAGTTCAATCAGTAAAAACATTTCAAAAATCATTTTGCAACTGAGCTCACCAAACTCCTGGAGCTTTAAACGGTACTATTAATCTTGATCTTGTTTTTACTTCATTAGCAGGGAATGTTAGCAGTGACTGTGGTAGGTAATTCATTGTACTAACAGAATACTTAGCACTGAGGCATACAAGCTAATAATATTTCAAGTGCTGTGTTTAACTTGGGGAATAAACATAGATGTGCTGTTTTTGATGGCATGTTAAGTAAAATTGATTATTAGTTAATATTAATGATGCCTAAACACAGGTAATTTACTTCTGAAGTTTGCAAATTGATTACAATTAATAGCAATTGGAAAGATTTGAAGAAGTACAGCACATGTGATTGGAAAGTATAATAATTTAATAATAGACTATAATTTACATTTTTCTACAGATTTACATGGGCGTGTGAATGTGGATGAACTAAATTTTAATGCTCTGAATGCATGAACAATATATCTTTTTGTAAATTAAGAAACTTAAACAAACCCCTCAAAAAATCCCTCAGGATGGGAGAAATAAAATGTGGACATTATTATTAATTTATTTAATTTCTGTGTGCATCACTGTGCCATGGTAATTCATTTTTGTTCCACTTCAGTTGCATTTAACTCTAGTCGTAGTATTTTTACATGTTTTAAGGGCCCAAAGCGAGGTGCATTAGTTTTAGACTGTGCCACATTGAACAGCCACTGTACCCCATTGTAAGTTCATTGTAAGTCATAGTTACTTGGAAAACTTGCTCAGTGGGTTTTGAAATGAGGTGGAGTCTATGGGCAGATGTGTTAGTTCATGTCCTTAGTTAAAAACCGTGTAGTTAATTTTTTAATTGCTTGACCGTGTTTACTTAGTTAAGCTCAAATTCCTGATAGGCTGTGATTTTCCGCACATGACCCATGTCTACGGTAAAAATCCACCTATTGCTACTAGTTATTGCTTTAGTTCCAGTGGTAAGGCTTCCACAATATAGTGTTGGCCTAGCAAGGTAAGGATAATGGGGTATATATAAAGTGCTTCAAAGTACAAAATCTTGCAGAACACACTCCCTCCCAGCCCCAAAACAACAAAAAACCCTACCAACCAAACAGGCGTAATTAACACCGAACATGTAACCTTTAAATGTAAGGTTAACAAATGACAAATGCAGACTTCAGAGAACTTCTGGTTCTTCGTGTTTTTATCTTATTCTTGGGTGTAGTATCTTCTTTTTTGTTCTTTCTCTTAAACTTTTAAAATTCCAGATTTTATCTTTAGCTTGAGCTTTTGAAGATGTCTATATTAAAAGAAAGGTCCTGGGTCTTTTTTGTTTTGTTTTGGGAACCTGTTGGCACTTACGGAAAAGTTTGTTACTGGATCACACCAAAGGTCTCCTCTTACTTCCTACATTCTATCTACATACAGGTATACGTATTTAAGGAAAGAACCTCAGAAACAAAATTACAATGGTCTCTGTTATACCCTCCCAATTTGTGGTTGCCTGAGGTTTCCTTAGCTGATTGTTTTATGCATATGTTTGTGTTCAGTAGCCACTGCAATGTTTAATCTTTCTGTCTGGTCATAATCCAGAATTGTAAACTTAGGTGTCTTCACAATTCCATTGCCTTTCTCCTGGTTAGATATTTCCCATGTGGATAGGTGTCCTATGTTCCACCTGTTGATAACATTAAATTTCATATATTTAGCTAACGTGAAACAAGAAGTACTTTCTTAGCAACAACAATTAATAATACTGTTGGTAAGCTTCTTGTCTTTATTAAGTAATTGTATTGGACAATGAAATAAGCGTTTCAGGAAAGCCTAAGTATTTATGGTTTGTTTTTTTTTTTTTGTAGTTGGTTGTCAGTGTGTACTGACAGTTGTGAAACAGAGATTGACTCCTGCAGAAAGGATTTTTATTTATCAATTATTTTACTACTGCAGATATGCAGTGATTTATAATCAGCATCTTGTGATAAATTTTTAGCATTTTTTCCCCATCTTTCCAGGAAATAATAGGTGAAAGCAACTTTTTATTGTATGCAGACTCTTTGCCCATAGCCACGTAGTTACATTTCTATATTAGGAGATTGTGTGAATATGACAGAAGGTTATTGTGAAGGAAAATTACACATCTAAAATAAAGGCCTCATATATTTTCAAGGTAAATTGTGTATTTTTTGCCTCAGAGCACTTTAGGTGGTATTTATATATTTATCAAAAATTAAAAAAAAATTGTCTGCAGAGAAAAACTCCCTAGGATGAAATCTTTTAAAATATTTTTTCAAAAATAGTTATCAGCAGGAAGTAAGTTATTCAGTGTTTGCTAGGAGTTATGCTGAACTTCAAGAGCAGGTTTTCTGCAAAAACTACTCGGGAGCGTTGAATCTTCATAGCTTGAACAATTGAATGCCATGGACTTACAGTATGCCTTGTGTACATTGCACTTCATTCTGTTGCTCATACATACAGGTTTCTATTTCTCTGTGCTTGTTAAAATAGGAGTTTCTAACTAAAAATGCCACGGACCCAAGTTGTTTAGAGAATAGCCATTTATAGGCTTTGCCAACTCTCAAACATTTAATTTCAACAACTTGATTTATGCTAAATTGAAGGAACTCGGTGCAACAGGGATGTGGCTTATGTATCAATTATGTTTAGACTGGAGAATCCTACTTAAATGGGAAAATAATGCTTTGAATGCCATTTGTAGAGATGAGATTTGTTTAGAAATAGTGAACAGATGTCATATGTAAACTGTTTTTTTTCTTTTTCTTTGTGAAGAGCGAAAGAGGGCTTACATGAGTGCAATGGCTGTTAAAGAATAGGGCTATTTTTGGTAGTCTGAATTGAATATAATGAATATTTAGAGTTAGAATTCAGTTGTTGCTCGTTGTTCGGTTGTGATATTTAAATTTTTTTTTTAGAACTATATATTTAAGGCTGTAACTTGATTAGTAAATGAACTAATACTAACGGTGTGTTATGCTATTCTCATGGTGATTAATTTTTTTTTTTTTTCAACCCCGTGTAGATATTGTAGCATTATGCTCCTTGGAGCATCTTTTTATTTGTTAAAATGCTAGCAGCAAGAGGTTTGAATTGATCAGGCTTTGCAAGTCTGATGAAAGCCAAACTACCTGATGAAATAGCTTCTTGCCAATGAGCTTCCAGTTTAATAGCAGTTCCTTAGCAGTAATTATTAGCTGGCTTGTAAAGTTTCCCCCTCTAACATTCCCTTGCCACCTCCCCCAATTTTCTGCAATTTTGTCTTTCTCCTACTGTATAGGGAAGGATCTTTTGGGTTGCTTATCTCCAGAGACTCCATTTCTAGGGCAAGACAATGTTATTCTTCTAGTACCTTCCTCATCTTAACTTATCTTTTAACCTTTATGGACACTGATGATGCTGATAGAATTTGTTAGAGAATGAAGACGGAAGTGTTGAATTCACCTTTCAGTGACTTTGAACAAGTGTTCCCATGTTTTAAGTGTGTGGTTTTCTATTCACAAGTGCAGTTTAATGATGTGTCTCAAACTGAAAAGTACCACTTAAAATGGCAAATAAGAGACTAAAGTTGGGGAAAAAGGTTTCATACAGTGCCCCAAACTCTTAATAACTGTTCTAAAAGCTGAATTTTATTTGTTCCACAAATGATCAATGGTTGTGTTAATTTCTTCATAAAATGTCTTCATAAAATCCAGTGTTAAATGTTTTGGGGTAAACTTTACTTTAAGAAGGTGGGCTTCATTTTTTTTATTAATGTTATCAGTACAGCTTTCATTGAGCAAGGTATACTACTGCCAATGAGTAATAAACAGCTTTGTCATGGTTGCTTGCCCGGCTGCTGAAAACTTTCTTTGGGCATTTACACAGCATTGGGAATGCTTGTTGCCATTCCCCTCATCCTGTCCCCGTCTGTCCCGTCCCTCCATTTTTCTGATTGCCATACATTCTTTAGTGCGTAATTCTGTATCTTTTTGTGTATATTATTTTAATATATTTATATATCTATTTTTTCATTTAAACATTTTAGCTCAGGCACTTGTCAGCTCTTTTTTACAGTCAGTAAAAAAAGTCTAGTTTGGTAGGTTTTTGGTTTGTTAGTTTAAAAAATAAAATTGTATGAGAGACTTGTATACACAAGTTAAGTTAAAGCTGTTAAC
The DNA here is from genome assembly GCF_964199755.1 of Larus michahellis. Lineage (NCBI taxonomy): Eukaryota > Metazoa > Chordata > Aves > Charadriiformes > Laridae > Larus > Larus michahellis. The sequence continues at coordinate 37,348,081 of NC_133903.1, read as the reverse complement.
TGCTCTTTTGGAAAAGATATATATAGATATATATAGATATATATAGTACAATAGAATACTTCTTCTAAATTTATTCTTTAAACCTACTGCAGCAAAAGTTGAAAAACTGACAAAATGCAAACATTAGATAGAAATGCTAATAGATGGAAAAACAATTTATTCCAGTAATAAAAAAATTATTAGAGGACCATTTCGTTGCAAATACATATATGTGAGTGCTTATGTACTGGCCATACTGATTATTTACTAGTAACACTGGGATTACCTAAAGCCTAATCCAAATACAAGCTTTAGTTTAAAAAAAAAATAATAATAATAAATTCTTGGACATTATGCTATGGAAAAGTCAATATATCAAAATTCAATGTCGAAACCCACACAAAAGACAAAACCGCTCTAAGTATTGATCTGAGCGTTCGTGGTACGTACTTTTCTGGTGATGTGATGAAGAGAGGTTTCTTGTCAGTTTCAGAAAATCTTTCGGTTTAAAAACTTTCTTTTCACTTTCTTACTTTTCATTTATTAATGTTTTATATTTGGTTTTTGAACCTTGTAATGAGTTAAAATTAGTTAGAAAGCTTCAGGGTGAAAGGCCCTGGAAATCTAGTTTAAGAATTACTGTAATTCTTTTATTCTTTACAAGTTTGTTAGTCGTGTATTGTTTGAAATATGTTGTTAAGCTTGTCATACTTTACAATGTTTTCTTCTGCATTTTTTTGGTAGAGATTTAAGTTCAGAACTAGGGAAAACTAATGTGTCATAAGCTTAGAATGAAAAATTAAAGTCTGTTCTTATAAACTTTGTCTGTCACTTTGAGGTTAAAGTGCTACATTGTATAATTTTGAACAGGTGAAATCTGTCTACCTGGAAGCCCAGCCTCACCACGTTTTCCAAAATGATACAGGTTAGGGCCTTGTGTAGACTAAGGATGGACTTCAGATCGTGGTTCAGTGTATGTTTCTGAAATTTTACTCTTCTGTGTTCCATCGAAGTTTGTCCTTCTGTGCAGCAGACCGAAATAAAATACTTATGACTGCATGGATTTGACCCCTTCTAGCACTGTCAGTTGGAGATACTGCTGGCTGGATTTTGACGAGTTCCGATTTTGTTAGGTTTTTGTTGTTTTGTCTGCTATAGTATGTTGCGAAAGACTTAGAAAAGTGTTCTCTAGTTCAAGACCTTTTTAAAAGGCTCAGTTCTGGAATTATTTTGTTTGGTGGGGGTGGGGAGTTAGGGGATGACCTGCTTCTAAGGAATACTATTTTTAACTAAGAGAATATCTTGAATTTTAGATTTATCTAAATCTGAAGGTAATAGCTGAAGTGGAAGTTAAAAACATTCAAATTAAAATGAAGAGTGTGTACCTGTTAGAAAAAGATCTGAGGGAGTGATGGAAACAGTTCCTTATGTATAGATTTATCCTTTTTCCATCAATTCCGGTAATGGAAGTATGGAGAATGACCACCTTGAAGAAATAAAAGGTATGTTCATAAGTTTGGTCAGAGGCAAGTTTGCTAACTTTCCTAATAGCATTGAAAAGGTATTAAATGTCATGCCTGGTTTGGCTTTTCAAATCCAAATCTGGAGCGTGGAAGTTCTTGATTTGTGAAAATATGAGTCCATTTCATTCTGTGTTTTTAGTCTTGAGTAAGTTGGCTTGGTTTAGGCAAACTGATTTAGGGACTGGAAATCTTGATTGTGATTTAGGCATTAGCAAAACTTTCTGTGCTCAAGATGGTAATAAACAAATGCAATATTTTTACGCAGGGAATCAGATTAGGTGTAAATGATTTTCCTGGCACAAATTCAGAATTATATTCTGTAGTTACCGCTGAGTGATAATTGAGGGCTTATTTATTCTCTTCCCTCTGGAAATCGCAGCCATCAACTTTCTTATGAAGAAAAGGCTTTTGGAGGATTTAACGTATATAAATGCTTCCTATTGATTTTTCCCACCTGCCCCTTTATTCTTTCTACTTTTTTAGTGAGTAAATACAAGTAGTCTTGTTCATAATTATTTTTTTTAATCCTCTTGAGTCTTAGCACTCAACCCATGAATTTGAATCCTAATAATTACAAATATTTTTCTATCAGTCAAAATTTGTGTGTTTTTTGAAAGTACAGGTACCTATTGAACTGCTCTTCTAACATCAGAAAAAAAGGAATTCTCAACACTTGCTATCTAAATGCATTCTGATTTCCAGCATTGATTACGTCATTAATATCCATGTATCTTATGACAGTATCGTTCTTTAGCTCTTGACATTTTCTGATGTTTAGTCCACTGGCACGCTTGTCGGCAGAGGTTGTATTACCTTTTAACCAAAATTAACTTTTAACTAAATATATTAAATTTTTTTCTGGCCTTTTTTCCAAAGCAAGACTTCTTCCATCCAACTGGCTAGCTCTTTATTGCATATGTTCATGAAAAAGGAACTCGAGCTGGAATTTTGCTGGAATTCTGTACAAGAATTCTGGACAATATTCTGAATAGTATCTTTCTGGTGCTTTATACAGTGATGTTAATGCTTCCCTGCTTCTGCTAGGAAAATCTTGTCTTGCAGCTCTTCCCCACCTTCTCCCCACATGTTGGCTGTATCATGTTTCTTAGTTGTTTTTTCCTTTTCTGTGAACAAGCCCGTAGTTCATAACAGACGTATTTTGTACTTGGTCCTTAAATTCTGATGTTGTGGATTTCATCAGACTTTCGTGATGCCAGTTCTCTGGCTCATCCCTTTTCTCCTCGTGATCCTTCTCAGTTTAGTAATGCTTCCTGTCTTGCTTTGATACTTTTCTACTTTTTGTGTCTGGTTCCTTAGTGCAAACAATCCTTAAAACTTCCCTGTAGGAACCCTTCTAGTAACTCTTCACCACCATTTTTCTCCTTTCCAAAAAAAAATCTGGGTAACCTCTAATTGGTTTGGGTTTTTTTTAATGTACTTTAGAGTTCTTATGTGAGCCCTTCTGAGTCATAATTAATATTCTTACATGGTATTATGGGAGATACTTCACTGAAAGTGAGATGAAAAGTATTTGCTGTGGGTTTTTTCTTTTTTAGAAAATGAGTTATCATAGAGAGCTATTGAGTTAGTCTGGACTGTTTGTTCACCTTTTGTGAACCATTTTGGTTCACAATGGTTTGTTCACAATGGTTTGGTTCACAATGGTTTGTTCACCATTTGTCTCTTCACAATTTGTTCTGAACCCTTGAATTTTATTTAGATCAAACGTAAAAATTATTTCATATTTATTATTAAAAGCATTTTTTAATAAAGCACTAATAATATCAGTAAACTCTTCAAATAGAGTCTGAATGTGTCTTTCAGCCAATGGTAATGACAACAAGAAATTCAAAGGTGACGATAAAATGGATGGGGCTCCTTCTCGTGTTCTTCATATCAGGAAATTGCCTGGGGAAGTGACAGAAACAGAAGTTATTGCTTTAGGTTTACCTTTTGGTAAGGTAACCAACATCCTGATGCTGAAAGGGAAAAATCAGGTAATTCGTTGCTTTCCATTTTTTTAGTATGCTTACTGTCTAAGTTAAAAATATGCTGTTAAAATGCTATTGAAATAACTTGTATAACAGTAAGTATTAAAAAAAAAAAATAAGCCTTTTGCTCATTTATTTTTTAATGAACTTACACTGTCTTTTAGTAAACATTTTTTGGGAACAGGGGATGGTTGGCAGCTACATAAAGCAAAAAGTTAGCTGTAAGATAAATATTTAGTCCTGCATCTTCACAGATGAGTTGCTTAACAAATAAAGCTGGTCTGTAGAGAATGACATCTGAAGACTGATGTTTGTTAAAATGTGTTATTGAACCCTTTAAGTGTTTTGTTTTTTTTTTTTTAAAACCTCTTTAAGTGTTTTTATATGCTGCTGATATGAAGATTATCTGCTCTGAAAATTAACTGTTTAATTACAGGCGTTCTTGGAACTTGCTACAGAAGAAGCAGCTATCACTATGGTTAATTACTACTCTGCTGTGACACCTCATCTTCGTAACCAACCTATCTATATCCAGTATTCCAATCATAAAGAACTAAAGACTGATAACACACTTAACCAGGTATATTTGCTGTTATGTAGTATTACAAATGCAGACAGTAGAAAATAAGCATGGCATGTATTTTGGCTCATGTGACATACGTTAAAATCACTTGGTTTTGTCCGTATTCTAACACTACTGTAGTCTTACCTATGATCATTCCATTTTGTGACGTGGAACAAGATTTGTTTTCTGTGTGATCTTTCCATTATGATGAATTTTCTTAATGTTTCTTAATGTAAAAAGATTCTGAAGTGTCTTCTAGCTTCATTTTTTTTCATTAAATAAGTTTTCATCTTAGTTTAGAGACCGTAGGATGAAAAAATTAACTTTCTAATTCTGACGCTTGATATTCTAATGCCAGTTTGAATTTCCCTAGTGATAATGACTGATGCTAATGCCTACGTTTCAGTGCTTTGAATGATTGCCCTGGTAGCACTGGAAACCCTAGCTCATGTGATCTGCTGTTCCCGGAGACGAATACTCCATGATCACTGTAGAGACAAATACACTTAATAACAAAAAAATTATTTGCTCTTGCCTTGACAGAACCTATTTCACAATAGATGCATATGTCTGTTCTTAATAGAACAAGAAATGGTGACTATTTCATATGAATTTGGGGGGGGCAGGGGCGCGGTGAAGAGAGACATCAACTTACCAAAAGTCAGATGATTTTTTTTAAGGTTAATTTCTTACGTGATGTTACAAAAGGCAGTGTAAATACCAAGTTACAGTTTCTGTTATTTGTGTCCCGTCTTACGTAAGGTATGCAAATAGTAAAATTATAGCTGTTACTGTTGAAAACAATTTCAGGGTAATTTGTTGAAAGACTTCTTGGTTCATATCAAGTATAGTGTTGATTTTTCCTGTTGATCTTTCTAAACATTCCGGTTCCTTAAAAATCTTTTGATAAGTTTGTCTGCTAAAGGTACTTCTTAAAAATTGAGATTCCTCCTCCCCACCCACCCCCAATGTCAGTGATAAGGAAAAATAAATACCTTAATTTACTTTTGAAAAAAGAGAAGAGAGCATGAATTCTGTCTGCATGTATCGTGTATGGACATACACGCTTACGGAGCTTTCTCTTACATTGTTGTCTGGCTTCTGTGGTTATACTGGTTTTGTGCTTCACATGTCCACCTTTTGAACATGTAGGATGTGCTGAATTTTCAGCAGCTTTTATGCCACCATATGCATTAATACCCAATTTTAACATATTCCTTGTCTCTCGGGTCTCTATTTCTTTAATTTAGAATTAAATAATACAAATTGGTACTTGGCAGTAAGTTTTCTGAAACTAGTATCTCATGAGACATTCTGTAAAGCACAAGAAGGTTGGATATACTTTCTTCTGTAATGAAAGATAAAGGTGGTGCAGATAATGCTTGTTGTCTGCAATTTTTTTAATTTTTTTTTTTAGACTCAAAACTTAATCTGCAATTGAAAGCTTTCTCATCCACCCAAATTCATTTAGAAATTGTCTTTTTCTGGATGGTCAAGCAGGAAGATATGAAGAAGTCAGGATGTTAGTCCATGTAACTGGAGAGAGAGGATAAAAAAATTGGAGAAAGGTGCAAGTATATTAGTTATAAAGAAGGTAGAAAAAAATAATATTTAACCAAGGAGTACTTTTAACAGCCAGGCCTTTAGAAATAAAGTAGGAGAGGTTCCATGAAGCTATGCTACTCTGAATTTCTCAATAATAGTAGCTTCCAAGATTATTTTTAGTTATGGACTTAGAATGAGTTGGCTCTGAATAAACAGATTCAAAAAGGACTATTTAAGTTTTCATCTCAGCGTTATAATTCTATGAAAATCCTTTTCCTGTGAGACATCAAAACAATGTGAGAGGAACGCTTAAACTCAGATTTAAAACAAACGTGTCTTACCTGTTTCATACAGTATCTAGACTCAGAAGAATTGACAACAGAATGACCTCTGGAACTGTAATTCTCTTTAATCATCTGCCTGTTGTAAATGCATGTTTTTAGTCTTCCTGCTCAGACATTGCACCATTTCGAAATAAGTAGCTGTTACACTTTCTAAACAGTGTAGCTGATCTTTTAAAATTAATTTCAATTTTGCAAAAATAAGAAAAAGCTTTACGTACTACTCGAATGTCTTCAAAAGTGGCTATGTATATATGGATACTAAATGTTATTTTGAACTTCTTATCTTCATCTGCCAATGTTAAGTCCTGTATTCCTTCATGTATTCACATAAAATTTAGTGGAATGAAATATGGTGTATAAGCATAGGTGGATAGCTCTAATAAGGGTCATATGTTAAAATTGACTTCCTAAGTTTTGGTTCTTTGCGTTATACAGTCTAAACTTTTCCAGTCCCTTTAAGGAGTGAGCTTTAATTGATATGTGCTGCTTCTGTGCTTACAGAAGGAGTAGGAAGTAATTGCGCAACTCAGCCAAATACTGGGGCAGCTTTAAAGTTGTGTATTTCATACACTAGGGGGGGAAAAATAATGTTTTGTTATCAAAAGATGTTTTTACATAGTTGAAGTAATTAACATTAAACATAGAGGTAAATTTTTCCCAACTAGTGTTCACCAGGTCTTTTTTTCTTCCCCCCCCGCCCCCACTTTCCTTACTCATTGATTCGTTTCAGTATGAGGAGTATCATGTAAGTTGTGAGACGTGAAATTGTGTAGTAGTTCTAATACCTTTAAAATATGCGGTATGCGTTAATATGGTGATTATTATTTTTACCTGGCATGCTCACTTGTCTCTCTGTTTTGTATCATTTTGCTTCATAAGGCCACTGTCATGAAAGTATTAAATGGAAACCCTTTTTTCTGCACTTTTTCTTTCTTGGAAAAAGACATCTAATCTTTCTGATACTGTCGGTTTTGGCAGTGGAAGTAGTTACATAGACGTGTGTTCTTGTGGTGTCATCATGTGGTTACCTTTGAATTTCTAAAACCCTGCTTATGTTTAAAAACCAAAAAATCCCCACACATGGAGAGGATTTTGTTTTTCTTTTTATGAAAGAGGGTGGATAACAGACACCAGTTTGTTTACCTGTCTGTGGATACTACTTTCTGACACTTCTCAGTCTTGTCTATTACTTCATTGTGTTAAAAAGGCGAAGTTTGGAAGTGTTAGCTTATCATTATCCCTTCCTATCAGATCCTTCTACATAACTAAAATGGCAGTGAAGTGTTAACTGTAGTACAGTCTCTTGAAAAATAGGATATATACTTATGGTTTCTGTAGGCTTGGGGTTTTTTGTTGGTTGGTTGGGTTTTTGTTGGGTTTTTTTTCTTCTTTAAAGGAAAGGAAAAAAGTATAAAGAGTCTTGAAAACTACAAAATCCTCACTTTCTTTGTCCTTACTAGTAGAACAATAAGCTTGCTACTAGGAAGATTGATATTGGTGCCGTTTGAAGCCCCTCCTTACTGTGACATAAGGATTAATTGATGTTTTCATTTTTATTGTCTCTTCTCACAGAGTCAGACTGCATTGCACTTCCGTTGTGTTATGTCTGTAGCTCCGAGTTTCAAATAAGTGGACTATTTTATGTTTCTGAAGTTAACTATATTAATATTGCTAATTAATTTCTAGCTATCATATTGAAATATTTAAAAACCTGTCTTGTTTTGTTGTTTGTTTTTTTGTTGTTGTTTTTTTTTTTAAGCGGGCCCAAGCTGTTCTTCAGGCAGTGACGGCTGTGCAGGCAACAAACGCTCCCATTAGTGGGACCACTGTTAGTGAGAGTGCAGTGACTCCAGCTCAGAGTCCAGTACTTAGAATAATTATTGATAATATGTACTACCCAGTAACCCTGGATGTTCTTCATCAGGTAAGCCAAATTTCATTTTAACTTGAGCTATGATTGGGAGGAACTTGTGTGTAAAACTTTACAATGTTTTTGGCAGATATTCTCTAAATTTGGTGCTGTATTGAAGATAATCACATTCACAAAGAATAACCAGTTTCAAGCTTTACTGCAGTATGGTGATCCAGTAAACGCACAGCAAGCAAAACTAGTAAGTATAGTTCTCTGTCAAAGCTGGGGACCTTCCTGTACTCTAAACATTTGTAAGATGTTACTATAACAGAGTACTGACCATGGTAATGTGTCATTCTTTTTCACCACTTGTGGGAATTTTTTGAGATTAAAAAATATCTGGGAGTTATAATACAATGTTGTTATATTGCGTAAAATTAGTGTTTAAGGATACTGTGTCTAAAGAATTGTATACGTCTGTAATTATGAACAAATTTTTAATAAGACTGCATAGAGATGAAATAATACGCAAGACTGCAATACTGAAAATGTCAACCAGAAGTAAAATGTAGGATGTAATGTTGATGCATAATTAATTCACTGCAAGCAGCAAATTTGGTAAACCCATTGGATTACTGTTGCTAGATACTTTCTAAGCATTATAACAAAGATGTGATTTTTGGATTGGATATAGGTTTGTGAAAGTATTTAAATATAGTATCCTAAATAAAAAAAATCTAAACTTTATTATAACCATAAATGTCCAGAAGAGAGAGACATTCATGGGACCAGACAATGAAGAGTCTTTGCAGCAGTGACAGATGAGAGCAGGATCTTACTTTTGTTTTCTAGGAAACTCTCCTATCTTGGGTAGGAGAGGCAAGAGCAGGTCACTGGTTTTATTCATTATAGCAGGAGAGAGCCTATGGATAAATTATGACAAAGATCAACAGCATGTCATCGAGACCAGATGTTTTGAATTAATTTAATGGGATATGTTCACATCTGTGGCAATAGAAAAGTTGAACCAAAGGGCGAGGCTAGATTTTTTTATTATTATTATTTTTTCCTTGAGATAAATGGAATGAATTTATATTTTAAACCTTCACGTGCAGTCTAGGGTTGTAGAAGGTTGATTAAAATTGATGTGCTGGTTAAGTGTTGCTTGGCAGCATAGAAAGTGCTTATTGCCATAGGTGACAGAATACTTGAGAACTTCAGGAACAAGTGAAAAGCTTGCAATTCAGACTAAGTTGGCAATGACTATCTCTTAGTAGAGGAAAGAAAAAAAATAGATGTAGTTTTCTGTTGTAGAGAATGATGACTATATTGAAATAAAGACCTTCATTAAATGTTGGAGGATGGTCATTTTTATGCTCATCACCAAATGAAATACTGGGTATTGATTAAAAGAGTGTGAGGTGGTCAAGACAGGGAATCACAAAAAATGAGAGACATGTTTTCAAGAAGCAGAGCATAAGTTTTCGTGCTATTAAGAAAAATAAAGTTAGCTGAAAACAAGAAGATTTGCAACTTGATTTATGATGATCTACTTTAAGATAATCTACTCCTGAAAAGCAGTCTGGAAGTATTTGTAGATTTGGAGTACAATTTAAATTACAGATATCCTTTTCAGAGATGAATAATAGCAAATATTAGATCATGCCTCAGAGTAGAGGGAGATGCAAATACGTTGCTGTAATACATAAAAATTTGCTTGAATGGGATACACCTTTCAGGTTTTAAGTGGGTTTAAAATATAATACATAAGCTAGATCTGTAAACTACAATTGCTGCAGAAATTGACTGTAGTCATTTAGATTCATATTTGAAATATTTGATAAACGGATGCTAATATGTTTGTTACAGAACGTTATAATTCAGTCTTGATTAGTGTTTGGAAAGTTATTTCTTTAGTAATAGACATTAATGCTGCTTTTAAAGTGCATTTTTTTGAAGCAATATGTGACAACAAGTGATAAATCTTTTGACTTCATTTTTTGAGTCTTACATATATTATCAGAAGATGTAATGGAAAGATGGCATCTGTGAAATGGACTGTAGTGATTTGAAAATTATCAGTGTAATTCTAGGAATATATTATAAAGAAGTGACAAAATAACAAAAGGATGAGGTATGTAAAAGTATGAAAGGAACCTAAGAATCTCTTGCTGTTGACTTCTGACAAACTTATACTAGCTCGTGGGATACTGTACTGGTCATAATTTTTTTATTTTTATTTTTTTTTTAAAAAAGCATGTATTTGTTTCTCCAATTTTGCATGTTTTGATTAGGGTAGCTGCTCACTAGTGGTAGCTCATGTGTGAATGACTAAACTTCATTGAATAACAGTGACTCCTGCATGTACAGTCATTGTCAGAGTGATCTTGGAGCCTATCTTAGTGACAAATCGAAACAGTCATAGGTTTCTAGTTTTCTATTTTAACCAATCTGTACATAAATAGATAAAATGCTAAGAGTAATACCAACTGCAAGTATTGAAGAATGCTAAATTTGAAGGAAGGTTTGATTTCCCCGCTACCCTCCCAAGCTATATAGAGGAAAATAAGTATAGTACTTATGATTGAGCTACTGTGGTGAAACATGAAGTGCCACCTAAACAAAAATACCTAAAGGAAAGAAACAGTCAGATGACAGGAAAAAAACACTCCAATTTATATACCTCTGGAAATACAGTAGAAGCAAGAGGATGTGGTGGCTACGCTAAAGTTGCATGGAGTTCAAAATTAAAAGCATGGTAAAAGAGTAGAGAAGTTTTCAATTTGTTTTCCATCAGTTGTTACTATAGAAGATAACGGGGAAATTTAATTTTCCACTGGCACTCTTCACAGGAAATCAGAATGTGGCCTTAATAGAAATTGAAGACTTATTAAGGAAGTTAAAGAGCAATTTGAAAAACTCAAGTGATGTAAGTACCAAGGAGAGATGCAATTCATTTGAAGGTTCTGAGAAAATAGTGACACTGACAAGAATGTACAATACGGAGCGGCTAGCCCTGTGGGACCACTTTTGCTATTTGAATGAGCAAGTAGTGAAAAATTGCATTCCTGCTCCACTTGCTTCATGAGAAACTCTTTTCCTGTAAAAGTAGACTATAGCTACACTGAGTCATGTTTTATCACCACCCTCAAATTGGATCATTATAGTTTGTTACACTGGCAAGGAAAGGTGAAGATGATGAACTTCAGGTTCTGTGCAATGCAGCAGTGTTAGCCATGGGTTGGAGAAAGTACTGAGAATGTGCAATGGTAGAGCACATTGAGCTACTGTGTTTCTCATAATGCAACAGAAGATGATGTCCTGGAGATGTCTGTATGCTTAAGAAGATATTCTAAGCATCAAAAATAGCTCATTTTCATAGTAAATGATCAGTACCCTCAGCATAAGCAGCAGACTTAATTATTTGAATAACAGTAATCTGGTACACCATAGAAATATTAGAGTGCCAGTGTTTCTGTCTGAATACCTGTCTAATCCAGAGTGTTGTCTTTGGTTGTCTTTGACTGTTGTCTTTGTCTACACCAAACGTACTCTTGTCAAATCTTGGATAGTAATAGAGTTATTAATGCCTTGTTTATGGAGCATTAACTGAGACTCATACATAGAGCATGACAGTCATCTTGACCCAACATGGGTTAAAAATACCCTAAGTCTAATCGAGAGTTTCTGTTATAGTTGGCCAGTTGGTCCTTACTTGGCTTATAGGTGACTCGGAGTATCTCTGCAGAGATTCTGTTGCAGTTTGACTCTATGTTCAAGATGTCGTCTTTCCAGTTGTTTTGAGTGACATCATCAGGGTGGCTCTGTGCTGGTAGCAGTCTGCCAAAAGATCTCTGCTGGGCTACATTGCCTTAAAACCTGTAATAGGAACTTCAGGTAGTTGTTGCCGGAATGGAGGGCAAGGACATCTCCAAATAAGATATGTAGCTCACAGGCAATTATCTGTGATTATTGCATTAAGGATTTTCAGGCATCTTGAATCCTGAAGAGCACAGTTTGTGCTCGGAAATGATAAGTAGTGTTCAGGTAAACAGAAGAGTGCTGGATTGTATCCATTGTATCAGGAAGTGCAGCAACAGTGTTTGTGTCCTGGATTTTAAAATTTTGTAGAAAATAATAAGATATACAAGTGGTCATTCAGTCAAGGAACTGCACATAAAAAAAAATAATCTTGGATAGTGGAACATGTTTTACATACACTTTTCTGCCACAGAAACATCTTTTGTCTGAGACTGTTGTCTCAAGATGAATTAATTTCATTCAAATGTATATCTGTAGTATGTATTTGGGACACATCTCTCCCAAGAGATATTTACCATATGACCTTCATTTACTTTGAGGGGCTTATTCGAACTGGAGTATGTTCTGTAAGGATTACTTTTTTTTTTTTTTAGAGCTTTAAACTGTTACACCCTTCCAAAAATCTTATTCTAGTTTCTCCTTCCTTGTGTGCTTTGAGAAGAGAAAGAGGGGGGACTAAATTTCTCTTTTCCTTTTCTCTGTATGAGTTTGGAGAGAAGGCAATGGTTTTGTTGTGTTGACCCTCCGCTCTAATTTGATTATAATTTTTTTTTATCAGACCTTGGTAAATGCTTTCAAGATATCCTCATCCTGCAAGAGATCATCATCTTAGGTGCTTACAGTGCTTGACAAAGATAGGGGCAGATACACTACTTGTTGTGGCTTGAAGCCATGTGTCTCCAGAAATACCTGCTAGCTAAATCTCTGGGCTCCATTTCTGAACTGGGAAATGAGAACATCAAAACGTCAAATCATTTTCTGTCTGCCAAACTCTGTCTGTCTTCTAGGTGCCGTATGTGAATTAGCTAAAGAATAGTGTAAGTGGTATATCCTGTCCTGATTTTTAAAGGGCTATCTTGACCATCTCCTGTAGGGGTGTTTCATTCCACAGATTCTGTACAGGCCTCAGGAGAAGCTCATCAGACCATAATTCTTAATGAATATATCATTTTTCAAGGGACTCCTCTTTCACAAGGATTTTCAGGCATTTTGAGCCCTGAAAATAAAAAGAAGAGCAGTGAACTCTATCCGTTACATGAGAAAGCCCTTCTCTCAGGTGAGGAAAGCCTGAGAGAAAATACGATTCTAGGAATATTCTTCCTCTTCAGAGCCTACCAATAGATCTGTGTGTGCATGAAGCTGCATTAGAGAGCTGCATCAGTCATTCAGGATTTTACAACTTTTTGTAACTTTGTACAGTACTTTTGCCATCTGAGATCACCTTTGCTGCTGTCATCGCTTCTCAACACTGACAATCACATTGGGAAATGAGAGATCCAAGTGTCGTGATAGATAGAAATTCTTACTGTCCTTTTGCAGAAGATCTTGCGTGTGGCTGATTACATCAGCAGCAGGAGAAAATACTGTTTATTGAACTTTTTTTTTATAATCTATTTTTTTTTTCTGTTGGAACAGATTCTTGTCTCACCTCTTAATCTGTGGGATCTTTTCTCAGTCAACAGTTATCATCTCTTCATCCTCCTGGTTGCTATGAGCAAAAAGAGAGGGTGGTTTGACATTATTTTTAAGAAATGGGAGAGTATTGTGTTTTGTGGTGCAGACTTCCATTTTGTCGATATTCCCTATATGGTCATTTTTACTGTCTGTGACAGACAGTCATAGCTCTCTGTTATGGATCCCTGTGACTTCCCACGCTATTTCTGCTATTTTCTGTTAGGCCTTGCTTGCTTATTCTTGCCTTCAGTGAAAGGTGCTGTGTTGAGACAAAAGCAGAATTTTGGATTCTTTGTGACTATAACCTCCATTGCTAAGACCCTTTCTAAATATTTTGAATGTTTAGGAATACTAGCTTCTTTCCAGCCAACTCCACTATTTTGGAACTTTCACTAGTATTGGGAATTGTGATATTCTTCTGGTTTGCTCCCTTTCTTAACTGCTGTAGTTGATGTAGAACCATGCAGCATCCGTAATTATTAGGAGTCATCTTTTTTTCTTTGTTTGGTGTGGTTTATTATTGGTTAGGGTTTTTTTGGTGGTGGTGGGTTTTTTTCCCCTCCCAAAAACAATCTTAATGGCCGTCAAGAAACTTGTACAGATGGTAGTGTGTTTGCATTGTGAAGCTGAGGTCATGCACAGGAGTACACTTGCAGTTGAGGTCGTTGTGTTCGTTGAGGCATGTGCATCTCTCCTTGGGTTATGTGTCAGCCTGAATTGAGAAAGGGATTTCTGTTTGTACTTCTACCACTGTTTTCTGTTGGTCTTCTCTATGTTCTGCTAGCCACCTTGTTTAAATACCCCACAACATGTGTTTTCAGGAATCTGTCTGCTGACAAGCTCTTGGCAGGAGCTGAGGCACTCATGAGAATTATTTTCCCCTTTGGGAAAGTCCAGGAGGAGGGTACTTCCTGGAAACAGGGTGGAGGGAGGGAAGGCAGGGGCCTGGAAACAGTTCAGTATGATTACACTCTTAGTATGGCATGATGACGTAACTTTTGATACTTCTGTTTTTGAGTCTTAAGTAACGGGTTTGCTGGCACAGGCAAGGTGAAGAATGATACGTTTTGTAGAAGGGTCCCATGATACTTAATGTCTTCGGTTTGGCATGTGTGTGGTACCATGTCACATGTGAATGTATGTATAGATAAATGCTTAAAGAAAGAGGCGTTTCTTAGCAGTAACTAGAGTTCTTTGAGATGATGTCTGTATGTACATTCACTAACAGTATGGCTACTGTCAGGATATCTTTTTGAGAAGAACAAGGTTTGAGGGTTTTTTGCACATTCTTTTATTGCATATAAGTAGGAGCTCAGGACACACACATTCCCAGTTGTGACTTTACATGTGAACAGTTAATCTTGAGCAAACCCTAGTTGCTGTTAATCTTTCTTGCATTGTTGTTGGAGGTGTGTGACGCTGCTGGTAGAGGTGGGTGGAGTGAGGTCTTTTTTTTGGGTTTTGAACTGCTGCAAGGAGCCTTTCCCAGAGTGTGACTATAGTGCTCATTAAGAGTGCATTTCCTTCCTTTCCGGTTCAGGATGTTCTTTCAGACTGTCTGCATCCCAGCTACAAGGGATTTCTCTTGTGGAGTGTTCTTTTGTATGTACATTTGGTCTCTGAATTTGTCAGAGAGGAGTTTTTGCAGTCTTAGTGTAAGTTTTAGTTACTTATGCAGCTTCCTTTAAACATTGACTACTCTGTAAACTACAAACAGATGTATTTTGTTTTTCTACTTTTTAAAACTAAAATATTTTCATTAACTTAAGCCTTCTGCCAGCCATAAATCAGTGTGTCTGCAGACTCCACACAGAGGTATAGTATGAATCTTGATTGTGTTTGAAGACTAGAGCTTTGTGTCACGGTCCTGTGGTTTGGACAAAGCTAAAGGAGACTGCCTTTTGATCTCACTCGTACCTAGTTTTCTTCATTATGTGAATGAGTATTTCCTTGATAGCAATGGCATTGTCTTTGACAATAAGTAAGCTCTGGCTGCATAAACTGGACCTACCTTTAATCCATATCTTAGTGGATTTTTAGAAGGTAAGAAGTCGTCTAAAACTGATGACTGATTCTCAGTGTATACTTTTTTTTAGATGTAAGTGTTCAAGTGAGATTCTTTTCCCAAATACCAACATTAGGAGGTTTGGATTCTGTGTTACCACTGTGTATAAAAAAGCTAGCAAATTCTGTATTCTGTAATGGTGATGCCCACCACCACCCCAACAACGCAGAATTAATCCTCAGCTTGTATTCTGCGTCTCAGGGCAGTAGACTTTGCTTTGCCAATATTGTATAAGGCATTGTTTAAGATGAGTTTCAAGTACAGGAGTTTCTCTTTGGTTGTTAAATCTTTGTTGAGACAATGTCTAGATTGTCAGGTTTCTATACTTTTAAAAAATTATTTTATTTTCCCATTACTTGGGAGTTCTAATAATACTGACTGACTTGTTCTTGTACGTTGACTGCTAATGGTGGTAATTCTTCTAAGTGATTTCATGAGCTCTGGAGATGTCAGCTGTGATAATACGTTTGGTAGGAAGGGACAGCCTTGCTGGCCCAGACCTAGCAGGGAGTGTCTGCAGCATGTTGTGTTTCCAGATGCATGACTGTATGAAAATAGCTATGTTGCTTCCAGACGCAGCAGGCACGCCAGGTTTGTGCAGTGCTTAGCTCAAAATAATACGTCCTACCAGAACTTGAATATGTTGGAAAGTGTGTTGCAGATGTAACCAAGTTAGCTGTGCAAGAGCTAGCTCAGCTCTAGAAGTGGTACATTTCAATCCAGCATTAATCAAGAGAAACAAAAGATCTGACTTTTGTATTTGAAAGTGTAATTTATTTGGTTTTTTTACCACATGTCTATAGTAGGTAGTTTTATATTTGACATAATGACTTGATTGAATGGATTAATTTTTAAGGTGAGAGATGTCTTTACTTCCTAGCATTTCTTAAGAATATGAAACAAATATAAAACTTTCTATTTTTTTAATCTCTCATATTTAGCTGTTAGTGCTTTAAGTGAAAGGAAGGTATGCCCAAAATGTAAATGGAATAAAATCCAGGTATATCAGTTTGCCTGGTATATAATGAAGATGGACGAAACATATATAATCAGGCCTTTTAGGGAATGTTTTCATAGAGTTCTAAGTGATGTCATGTAACGAATTCATGTGAATTTTACTGTTAATAGGCATCCTTTCAGGAGTACCAACTAATTATGAAAATAGCATTTTTTAAAAAAAAAAAGTGTTTGTAACATTAGGTTAGCAGATAAAGTTGCTTCTCTTTCAATTTTGGCACTTAATAGCCTGAAGGGAAGAAGAAAAACCTGCAGGAACAATGTAAATATCCTGCTTTAACAGACAGCTGTCTAACATGGTATTTAAGTCTAGATTTTTTAACTTTTTTTTTCGTGTAAAAGAGTACTTGTGTGGTTTTTGATTATTATTTTTTTTCTTTGACAAATCTATATGGCATTAAAGCTGTACAGGTTAATTAACTATATTCAACCAACTAACTTTTAAGTTTGACACAATTAAAATGTCTCTTGCCACATTGGTGCATAAACAGGTTCGAGGTAAGAGAAGTAGACGTCGGGTTTCCTGGAATCGTGTTAAGAGAGGTTAATGCATTTTAATCTTAATTGGTTTTAAGCTAGACAGTAAGATGGATAAATATCTATACGCTGTCCTTGTTTTGAGAAAAAAAAAAAAGTTGTGCAACAACCTGTATTGTGTATTTTTTTTTAAATAAATTGACTCCCTTTTCTAGGCCTTAGATGGTCAAAATATTTATAATGCTTGCTGTACCCTACGGATTGATTTTTCCAAATTGGTGAATTTGAATGTCAAGTACAACAACGATAAAAGCAGGGACTACACTCGTCCTGATCTTCCATCTGGTGATGGACAGCCAGCGTTGGACCCAGCTATTGCTGCAGCATTTGCAAAGGAGACTTCTCTTCTAGGTATGATTCTTACATTGTTCTCTCATATTGCAGAGTCGCTTGATGAGAATATTTATTAATCCTTCTAATAATTAAAGATTATAAATTGCAATAGTGTCCAAAGGCACATTCAGGGTTCAGTGTATATAGTGATCAGAATATTGCCTTTACATTCCTGCATAAATGAGTAAGATGATGCATGACAAAATGAGAAATGCACAACATACAAGGAAAAGTCATGTTAGTTCTACTTTCATTCCCAAATCTGCCCTCCATTCTTTCATATGTTCCTGTCAGCTGCTACTGCCCACCCTCCCACCCAAGTTTGTAACACAGACTTAATACGATTTGCATCTTTCAGTGCTATAGCTTATTTGTAGAATCATAGAATTGTTTTGGTTGGAAGAGACCTTTAAGATCATCAAGTCCAAATGTTAACCTAGCACTGCCAAGTTACCACTAAACCATGTCCCTCAACACTACATCTACATGTCTTTTAAATATCTCCAGGGATGGCAAGTCAGCCACTTCCTTGGGCAGCCTGTTTCAATGCTTGATAACCCTTTCTGTGAAGAAAGGTTTCCTAATATCCAATCTAAAGCCTCCCATGATGCAACGTGAGGCCATTTCCTCTTGTCCTATCACGTGTTACTTGGGAGAAGAGACCGACCACCTTGCTTACAGCATCCTTTCAGGTAGTTGTAGAGAGCAATAAGGTTTCCCCTCAGCCTCCTCCTCGTAAGACTTGTTCTCTACACCCTCCACCAGCTTCGTTGCCCTTCTCTGAACACATTACAGTACCTCAGTGTCCCTCCTGTAGTGAGGGGTCCAAAACTGAATACAGTATTCAAAGTGTGGCCTCACCAGTGCTGAGTATACAGAGGTACAATCGCTTCCCTGGTCCTTCTGGTCACACTAGTTCTAATACAAGCCAGGATGCTGTAGGCTGCCTTGGCTATCCGACCACACTGCTGGCTCATTCAGCTGGCTGTCAACCAATACCCCGACATACATCAGATATATACCAGTAATATCAGATTATGAAGATAACATCTGGTTGATTTCCTTCAATGAAGAAAGATTATGCTCTTTGCTTAAAAAAAAACCAAAAGCAGTAGTCTGTGGTTTCTGTAAAGAACCGGAAAAAATCTGTAGTTGCACTTCTAGTGCTATGGTAGATGAGTTCTGATATTCTTCAAGTTCATCAGGAGAAGTTGGTTAAATGTTCTGAGCAGGATATAGACAAATCTGTCTTCTGACTATTTGTAAAGTAATTAATTCATGTTCTGCATGCGTTGAGACAAATTTGTAATTTGTTTTTTTAATTTATCACAATTCATTGCATAAGTTTCACTCCTGCTACTGTCAAGTGAGAACACCTTTCACTCTTCAGAATTCAGTAGTGCTCAGATGTAATCTCATTACTTTATTATAAAATCTGATGATACATTGTGATCATTGTTCTTCCCGCTTAGTCTTTTTTCTTATTTTCTTTTTTCTTTCATAATTTCCCATTTTTCTTCTAAAAAGAACTTAAGAACAACGTAGGTCTCATGCATTGGTTTTTTTGTACAGGATGGCCCAACTTGGAGCAAGTCAGCGTTAATGTAGTAAAGAGGGGCCTCTGCTCTCTGTGTGTTACAAAAGTTAGAAGGCACTTAGTGAATTAGGTGAGCCCAGGAAAAGAGTGAATATTATAGTTAAGGCTACTGAATGCTGTGCTATATCTGCCCTTTTCCAAAATCAGAGGACTTGAAGGGATACATTTCATACCTAGTTGTGAATTCCATGCACACCAGCCTCCCACAAATTTAGGCATGCTTGACTTCACATCCTCCAGTATGAATTGCAAAACAGTGTATCACTTGTAGCTGCAGCAGAATTTTTGGAAATTAAAAAATACCGTAAGACTCTAAAGTCTCCAAAGAACCCATAGCTAAACTTTATTTTCTTTATTTCTTTCTCGTTTCATGGATTGATAGGGAATATGGATGAGTGCGTGTGAAGAAGTTTGACACCATAGAGATGAGTGCTGTAGAAACACCCTTGAGGCAATTAGTAATTCTTTTGTCAGCACAGTATGACGAGAACGTAGACATGGAGCTGCAGTATTAGTAGTAAGGAGACAAAAACAATATAAAGGTGCTGCTTATTAATATGAGACCCATCATATTAGGTGTTGTAAGGCAGGGATTTCAGAGAGAGTTAAAGATTCATGATTTATAAAACAGCGCCAAATGCAACATTACGTATGTAACTCTCATTCTGACATTTACCTGAATCCTGAGAAGTTGATTTCTAGTCTCAGACTTACGCACGTTTTTCTATGTATTTGATGTTTATAGTATGCATCAAATTAACAGGTTTAATTTGCTTGGCAGAGTGGAATCACACTCTGAGGATGCTTGGATCATTGCATCACATTGGATACTTTTAATAATTGTGGTTACTATACTTGTTATCCAAGTGACTTTAGCTTTAGCGGACTTCATGTTCCAGTGTTTTAGGCTTGAAAGTCACTTTAGATGCTTTTGTAACTTTTGTCTGCAAAACTATGTAAGTTTTCTAACTTTTTGATTTTAATCAGACTCATTGTTTTGTGTATATTAAAGGTTTTTGATAGTAAAATTATGAAGATGACAGTCATATTAACTAATTAAATATTTTAATTCCCACTCTCTGGATGGACCTCTTTAAATGCACTGTTTTTCCAAGCAGCAGGAAAATAAAAGGTACGCAACACGAGTAACTTCCATTGCATCTGTGAAACGTGTTCAGAGTATCAGTGAAGTCAGTCATTCTTATCTTGATGAGTAGTGGAGATTATATATAATGGTTGGTTTTTTCCTGTCTAAGACCATTCATTGTATTGAAAGTGACTTAAGGGAGCTGGATACATTTTCTGACTCTGCTCATGGCCAGTTGGGTGAGCTTGGTATATTGTAACTCTTTGTAACAGTGATGTCTCTTTTAGTGTTTGTTGTGGTTTTTTTCTTAGTTCCCTTTTTTGTTTGTTTTTACAGAATTAGAGCTCTGCAGCTGAAAAACTTTACAGAAAGGCTCCATAGTACTGTTGGTGCCTTAGCCATTTGGATAGATAGATGTCAAAGTGGGAATGGTGCTTGTTTGAATATGGAAGAACAGGGTTCTCAGTCTGGGCCGCTTACTGTGCAAAAAGGCACAAAATATGTGTGACATAAATAAGAAAGGATAGAAAAAACTCAGAAGCCTAAATGGACACTTGTGCATGCAATTTATAGCTGTGTTTTTATTCATATCCTCAAAAGAAGAAGGGTGAGAACACTTAGAGGTTAGGTTGGCAAACGATGTGTGAAATATGGCAGAATGATACCAGCGACCTTCCTCCTGCTTGTTTCTTTTATCTTAATATTTTATTTCATTTTATTTACTTTAGAATTCTTGTTTCTGTAATGTCAATAAAGATAACGTCAGAGTGTACTCAGTCAGAGTGTCTGCCATGCTCTATTCACAGGTGGCTCCCAAAGGGCATCTTTCTCCATGAAAGAGCGGAGCTGCATTTTGAGCTTAACTAATGTGATGCTCTACAGGTTCTTTTGCATGCTTGGAAAGAATACCATAAATTGAACTTGTGGCTTTCTTGTTAAAATTCTTGCTGTAGCTGTTCTGTAATATGTATATAATGAGATCACTAACAGAAAATGTGGTAAGGACTCAGTTCTGACTTTTGCTTATGTTATGCTTGGGTGCCTTTTTGTTGTTGTTTTTTTAACAATATACTGTAGTTCATAGGTCAGAAGTGAGGTTTAGGTTTAATGTAATTTTGTTAGTTGAGTTTTAGTGACAAGATGTGCGTCTTGTTAATTTTGTTGTTTAAATCTCTATTAATGTATTATTAAATAAGTAAAATATTAATAGTAAATCTATTAATACTAAACCATTACATATCTCAGTTTCCTTCTGGATGGAATTAACCTTCCTCTTCAGTAAATGTAGCTTTATGATGTAGTGTGTAGTAACACTGGCAGCTTCATAAGCTGTTATGCAGAGATTTTGAAAAGAACCTGCTATCTCCCCTAGACCCATTCAGGCTAAGTATAAGAAGCAGGCCAGTAACAAGCACAAAAAGATGGTGATTACTTGACATAAAGCCACAAAAAAAGGTTCATAACAGGACTAGGAACTAAATCCAGTTCTCAGTCACAGCTGTACGTACCTGCATTAAGATGAGTGCTACTTCTGCCTATGGTTTTCACACAGAAGTTCATCATATATTTTTTAGAGTAGCTATAATTTGCCCCTTATTAAAATGGCGTTAGTAATTTGCATTTCAGAAGTCATGCAAAAAGATACACTGAGGGGGAATAAATAATGCGATATGCTGTGTTTAAACTTCATTGAGGAGAAAGACCTAAAAAGGCTAGGAAAAGAGCTATATAACACTTCTATATTTTCATTAATACCTGGAAAAAGCAAAAACCTGTAATAAATAATGCGATATGCTGTGTTTAAACTTCATTGAGGAGAAAGACCTAAAAAGGCTAGGAAAAGAGCTATATAACACTTGTATATTTTCATTAATACCTGGAAATAGCAAAAACCTGTTATCTGTAGTTGTTGGAAGCTAAAGTAAGGCTAGTGACAAAGCTTTCTGATACCAGTCGATCATGTTGACAAAGTAGCTAACATTTCTAAATAATTTCAGGTAAGTCCAAATATTAAACAGCATGTTGCATGATAACAAGTAATCATAATACAAGTTGTTCTTATTTTTATTTATAAAAAATCTTAAATCAGAATGGTAAATCAGAGTGCAGTGGAAACCTACAGAACAAGAGTTATGGCGTATTTAATTTGTCTGACCTTTCCAAGAAAGGAGGTCTATGTGTGCTATGTAATCAGTTGGAGACATATCAATCAAATAGACGATCCCAGCCTGCATGCATCATTACTCAATTCAGCTACTCCATCCTCAGCTGTGATGAAACTAAGGTGTCAGGAATCTTTGAGACTGTAAATTGGACATCTTTTCAATGAGTCTTGTTATCTTTCGAAAGAAGGAGAAAATCACTAATGGACAGAATGGGTTGGTTTCAAATGAATAATCAGAAGCAGGTGGTTGATTTTTTTCTTTTTTTGTTGTTTTCTTTTTCACCTGAAGTATGAAAAGATATACACATTCTCCCTCCCCCCAAAAAACAAAGTTACAGGAGATCTTACAGAAAAAACCTTTGAATAAACAGCAGCTATATTATACTGAACCACAACAAATAAGTACTTTAAATAAGAACTACTTATAATGGCAAATACTAATAAGTAATAATACTATAACTCCAATTTCTCCGATTTAGATATTAGTTTAATATTACAGCTGGAAATACGTTGTTGTGGCTGGGGCATCCAAAGCTTTCCCTTCCTGTCATCACTGGCTTGCTTTATTAGCACTTTCCACTAATGCCCCTTAAGATTCGTATTAAATTAATGTATTTCAAAGGATAATAATTGAAAATACTTCTGTATGAATGGTGTTGAATTAATCTTTGTTTTTAACTTCTTTAGTGGGACCAAATAATGTCCTGTAGAGAGTCTGATGCTGTGAAGAATTTTGACTTTTAAAGTATGAATTACTCAGCTATGCTCTGCCCAACTGTGGAAAGAGCCATAAAAACATCACCGGTCATCTTCAGATTCCTTTATTCCTAAAAATGCTGAACTAGCTTGAAGTTTTTAGGTTAGGGAGAGGCGCTTAGAGACAATAGAAGATTTGAAATGCTCTAGTGTCTTGTCATTTTCTATTACCTAAATGATTGCTATTGACCTAGTATAAAATAAGTTGTTTCCCTTCAGATGGACATCTGTCACACCTTACTGTCATTCTTCACATTTCTGTCTGTATGGCCTCTACAGTAGCTGAGTGTGACATTCAGCATATGCAATACAAGGCACGCAAAAGTACATTTCCAAAATGATTTTTTTTTTTAGAACAGAACTGGATTTTTTAAAATTGTTTGGGGAGTTTAATTTGATATTCAATGTTTTCCCTGTGTATTACAGTCTGATTTTGGAAATAAACTTCTTTACTTCTGCAGGAATACTTTCTTTAACTGCATCCTTTATTAATTTTTTTTTCATGAAAGTAAAACTATACTCTTCAGCTTTAACCCAAGAGCAAAATATATATCATATTTATGTTACATTTTTGTCTTGCTATTAATATACATAAGTATATAGTATTACACTTTGCTTTCACACAAAATGGATTTTGAGAAACAAAATTGCTATGCTTGGACTAGCAGTGGTCTATCGAATTTCATATCCTTTCTCTGACAGCTAGTGTTACTTCTGTGTTCTCTGATGGAAGACCTAGCGCAGCCCTCATAACGGATGATCATACAGTAGCATACCTGGGGGGGAGTGCTTTCCTAACCCCCTGGGAGCTAGTGCTTGGCTTGCGTGATCAAGCATATTATATGTCACTTTATTGCCTATTTAATGTAACTGGCTGTTTTTTCCATAGACCATCTAATACAGTCTCAAGTCTGTTAGGTGTCTTTGCAGGAAGGAAGGGAGGAAGACAAGATACGGTTTTTCCTTCTTTTTTTTTTTGGTATTACAGTCAGTCCCACAAATACCACAAATAATGCAATAAAAAGATCGTATTTGTCGCCTTTTGATTCAAGTAGATATTCCCTCATCCCATCATGAGAGATGACTAGAATTGTCATTACTTAGAACTTTCTTTTCCTCTGGTTAGACCCCTGAATACTAACATTATTAATCTTTTAAACTTTGTTGGAGTGCATTCCAAATCTTTAATTTCCTTTCTTAGAACTCTTACTGTTTTTTCTTCCGTATGTGCTTTGACAGGAAATGACCAGAAAACATTTTTCAGTGCTTGATCAGTAATAGTGCTAGGCGCTATCACAAAGTAGTGATGGACGTCCTTTGAAGGGTCATTTGTCCAGCCTATGAAAACCTCTCTCTATTTTTCTTTTTTTTTTTAAATTATTTGGTTTTCACAAATTTGTGTAACAAAACATAAATAAAGAGTTGGAATGAAGCTAGAAACCTTTTTTAGGAAATAAAAAAATAAATTAAAAATTGTAACCTTGCTTACTCGCCCCCTTCTGTGTCCCCGTATGTGTTTCCTTTTGATACCAAGTTGGGTTTATTCTTTTTTTTAAATTAACGGTTGAATATATTTACTATTGTCTGCTTAATATTTGGGCATTGACTGAAACTGAAGAATTTATTTTCTCTTATGACTTCCATTAAAATAAAACAATGTGGGAAGGAAAGTAGTCTTAGGTACATAGTGTAAAGGTTATATTTAGACTGTCTACCTGGCATACTAGAAGATTGGTCAAAAGTTGTGTTAGCTTAGCGTGATCATACAAACATTAGAAATTTTGCCAAAATACTGAAATCTGAGACTGAACTCCATAAAACGTGCAAATAAAATTTTGATCAAATATGATAAAGCTCTTATTATGTAATCTATGTACAGTGCATATGTCTCACAAGAACCTTCCATAGATCCTGGGAGTAGCACACTCACCTAGTTACCCCAGTGACTGAGTTTCCTTAGAAGAAGAAAAGTAAAAGCAGAGCTGAAGGTTTAGCTAACAGTAACATGCTTCTTCAGGGAAGTGGGTTACAAAAGCCACAGAGCATAAGCAGTGGTGCTGCCTTGAATCTTGAGTGTAGAAGGTTACCTCCTCACCTCGTTTGTGCTGAGGCTCTGAGGGATACATGGGCCTTGTCAAATGACCAACTCGAGTGTTGTATGTTTAGTCTGAAGCATCAAGTTGAAGTGAGGAGTGCCTCTCAAAGGATGATGGAAAATAAGGATGTAATGACGTAGAGAGTACAATTAGTGTTTCTACTTACTGATTTGATCAATGTTTACTTTAGACCATTTTGATAAACTAGACACTGTAAGCATTTCTGAGTTCAGTGGAAACAGTTTTGGTGCAGAGGAATGTTTATTTGAAAAGAAGGTAGTTTTTACATCTCGTCGCTTCTTTGAAGATGATCTGAATTAAAAAAAAGATTTCACTTTTCCTTACGTTAATTTAACAAGTCATTTCACAAGCCTTTGGACGACTTTTAACAGTGGAATTGTCTGCTTTCTAGAGTGTTGTATGCAACACTGTTACTGATATAGGTACATCTTAACGACTTGTGTGTGTTTCGTAAAATATGCTTTATTTTAAAATTAGGGCTTCCTGTTGCAGCTGTTCCAGGAGCACTGAGTCCTTTGGCTATTCCAAATGCTGCTGCTGCAGCTGCAGCTGCTGCTGCTGGCCGTGTGGGAATGCCTGGAGTTTCAGCTGGTGGCAATACCGTCCTCCTTGTTAGCAATTTAAATGAAGAGGTCAGTGAAACAACTTCACTTTTTTCTTTCCCCCCTCCTCTTTAGTCACACTTCATTTGTCAGTATTTTATAATTTCTTTGCATTTGGCCTCTTACATTTGGATTTTAAGCTCAAAGTATTTTTGCTGGTTTTGTTTTTATTTTTAATAATCCCCCAAAGTTAAGTTAAAAGCCATTATTGTTAAATACTTTTGTTTTCCCAGGTAGCTAACCACTTAATGTCCTTTGATAGTCGGCTACCTATTTTTTCTAAGAAAAATGTGGTAACTACTGCATGTTTGACATTTGAATTGAAAGCTTTATTTTTACAAAATAGCAACTATGCTTTCTTTTGCCATTATAATCACATAAACTAGAACTTCTGTTTTGTTTCTTCTAATTGTTTGCTGTTTCATTTCATGCTTGTATCTCACATTTTAAGGTCTTAATTTATGTGAACTACTCTAACACATTTTTCTTTGAAGGTTCTCCCAAAGATCTTGACGAGGCAGTCTTCCAGTCTCTCTTAGTAATTTTTTTTCTTTGCAGTTACTCATTTGTCTTTAAAAAATAATAATTAAAAAATAATGGCAAAGCATTTTCACCATAACTGTATCTTTCTTGCTAACTCTGAAATCTAAAGGGGTTTATTTAGTTTTGCATTTTTACTGTCCTGTACATTTATTTTGATGGCTGTGAAAGCTGGTATGAAATGTGGGAAGTTTGTATCAGTCTAGCTGTTCCATTTTTAACTGGCCTCTGTCACTGTAAATCATTAAGCTTTTTTTTATCATCTAATAGTATTTTGTCATCCAGTCTTGCATGTTAAAATGTTTTAGATCAGAGTGCCATTTTGAAAGATTTTTTGCCTGCATTTCATAACCAGCCATGCTTACGCAGTTAAAGTTCAAAGTTTAAAATTTCTATTGCATGCTTTTTTTTTTAATTTATTTTCATGTTGAGATGAAATGCTGTAGTTTACTCTTGATATGAATGTACTTTACCCATATTTGTCTTGGGTGACTACATTTTACTCAGTTTTTCTTGTACAGTACATAAACCAACCATTTTCTGACCAAATTCCTGCATTTCCTATGTACTGACCTATATTTTATTTTTTTTTGTTCCCCACTTCCTTATTTTTTTTTCTTCTGCATTGCTGTATTCCCTTCCCCATTTCATCCTCTTCCCTTTGTGTTCAACTTCCCTTTCCTTGTCTTTACCCAAATTCCCTTGCCCTTCCCTGTCTTACCCTTCTCCTCGTCTTTGTCTACGTTCCCTGTCTTCATTCCCTATGTTCATGCTTCTGTGCTTGAACAAAATGTTCCTCGGACCAACTTGCCCCAATTAACCGCCTTGAAACCATGATCCATGACCACCTCACCATTCTGCGGGAACCACCCTTCGTTATGGATGATCTGTTCATCTCCGCTCTTCCTCGACTCTTCTCTCTTCTTGTCTTACGCTGCTTGCTCTTCTCTCCTTCTAAAGATGGTTACGCCCCAAAGTCTGTTTACCCTCTTCGGTATGTTATTGTTAGCACTATACTTTTATTATTGATTTGATTTTTGTTTTGTTTTTTGTTTTGTTTTTTTGTTTCACCTTAATTCTTATTTGTAGCTAGCACTTTGGCTTAAAGTTGAATAGTAAATCTTTTGCTATTTTTCTTTTGCTGTTTAAAACTCTCCATAGACACAATTTTTTCTTTTAATGCATGCTAATATATTTTGCATGGTCTTTAATTTAATATCATTCACATAGCTTTGAGGGTTTATCAGAATTATTCTTTTCAATATTCACTATTCAAAATCTTTATCTCCTTTATTCATTTGTGAGAGTGTTGAGTTTGAGTGAATGATCTTGTTGCTGTCTGAATGTTCCATTGATATGTCAAAATATATTACTCAGGTGACTGGATTTAAAATGAACTTTTTCTTTTGGGTTACCTTTTGACTTTGAAAAGGTGTTTATGGTGATGTGCAGCGTGTGAAGATTTTATACAATAAGAAAGACAGTGCTCTTATACAGATGGCTGATGGAAACCAGTCGCAACTGGGTAAGATTAGTTTTCTGTTTATATTCCCATTGGTCCAAGTACTTGAAATCATGCTGTGTAAAATCAGGTGAACCTAAGCAGGTTTACATTTGTCAGTTTGTCTTGTATCCTGGTTACCCACAAGATCCAACATCTTATTCCATCGACTTGTATTCCAGAAGGTCTGCACAATATCCTCAATTAATTCAACAGTTGAATCACATGATAATATTTAAATAAAATTAAATACTTCTGCAGACCTAGTTTTCGATTCCAGTCTTTTAGCACATTGACCCTTTGATTTGCTTGGGGTTTTTTCTTGTTTGCAGGCTTATGTGTGATCTACAACAAGCTATTGAAATATAACAATGAACTGAGTAAACCTCTTATCTTTTTCAGCCATGAGCCATCTTAATGGACAAAAAATGTATGGAAAGATTATTCGGGTTACCCTTTCTAAACATCAGACAGTACAACTACCTCGAGAGGGCCTTGATGACCAAGGGCTGACTAAAGATTTTGGTAATTCACCTCTGCATCGCTTCAAGAAGCCTGGTTCAAAAAACTTTCAAAATATATTCCCTCCTTCTGCAACACTTCATCTGTCCAATATTCCGTAAGTGTTGGCTCTCAGTAAGCCAGTAGTATTAATGTGAATCATAACACACTGAATTGACTAAGTTTCTTGCTTCTGCTTGTTTTCCTTCTATCTGTAGACCATCAGTAGCAGAAGAGGATCTACGCACATTGTTTTCTAACACTGGAGGCACTGTGAAAGCATTTAAATTTTTTCAGTAAGTAACTTTCCTGTACATTCTTTTTCTTAATAAAAGAGTGCTTAAGTGCATTTTTGCAGCATGTCCTAAGGAAAAGTGCATAGAGGATTGCAAACATTAGGAGCAACCCCAGTAGTGTTCGAGTTCCTAATGCCATTATTTTGTTTCAGAAGAGATCACAAGATGGCACTTCTTCAGATGTCAACAGTAGAAGAAGCCATTCAGGCTTTGATTGATCTTCACAATTACAATCTTGGAGAAAATCACCATCTGAGAGTTTCTTTCTCTAAGTCAACTATTTAAAAAGGCAGATTGAAAATGAGGGTGTATTGCATTGTTTGGTGTTGTCACCTATTGACTGTTCAGGAAAGTGGGGACCAGAGTTTGTCTTCTGCTGTTTTTTTTTATTTTTTTTCATGCTGTTATCATTCCTTGGTTGTTTTAAAAAATAAAAAAAAAAATAAAAAAAAAGCAGTGATACTAGCTGCTGTTGTTCAACTGTTGTTTAGATAAACCATCATTTTGTTTAAAAGATTTCAAGTTAATACCACAGTTTTTCAACTTAGTTGACGTACGTGCCTTAAAAAGGAAAATTAGTACTGCTGGAATTGCATAACTAGTAAAAAGCAAATTTGGTTGTCTGGGGCACATTGTTACATGATAATTTAAATATGTTTAGGCAGGGGTGTGTAAAAAGGTTAAGCTTATGTTTCTCCTGCTTGATAGATTTCTTTATCTGCTGGCTTGTCACTTATTTTTCTTTTTAATTGGATAAGATATATTATGCCGAGAGAGTAAAACGATGCTATTTGATTTCTGCTATTTTTTGCTTTGTGCTCTTTTTTTAAAAAGGCCTTTTGTATTTCATGGTTCTGGTCTAGATTCAGTTATGAATGTAGGCATTAGTTAAAATTAACAAGGTACCGAATATTAATTTCTTAAAGGACAAAAAGTGACTTCTGTGACTTTGAGCCCTACGTGAAAAGCATTGTGGAATCTTAACCTTTTTGTACACACTCTTGTGGGATGTATCATATAAATGTCAGCACTAAGTAATGTCTTGTTTGTGGCTGAATATTTTTCGTAGATGTTTCTGAAGTTGACATGACTTATGTGCATTTCAATATATATTGCCATCTTTAGTTTGTAATTAAGATATGGAATATGGTTGTGGATTTCTGAGCATGTACAGACTGGTCAAGCTAGTTCAGGAAATGGTGCATGTGTTTTTCAATGATGAAGACAGTTTGCTGCAAACGCTTGCAGGAAATTTTGTGGCAGTTTACTAAAACTGACAACCAGGTGGGACCAAAGTTTATGTGCCTTTAGTCTTAATTTACCTTGCATTGTAATATTCAGTTTTAATAAATCTCTTCAAAATATTTTGTATTTAGAAATTGATCTGACTTTACTATAAACATGGCTCAGAATCTACAGATCCAGTTAATTTGAAAGCAGTTCTCTGTCAGTCTGAACTGTTATCTTGATTCTGTTTAAATGACCAATACTTTTTGAAATTGATGTACTTAGTTTCAGGATTCATAGATTCTGTTATCTATGTAGGAAAAAAAAATGGTCATGTATATTTTCTATTAGTTGAGTTTTTACATCTTTAGAATTGTAAAATTCAGTATAGTTTGAAAGTGGCACAATTAAAAATTAATTTTCTAACAAAGTTGGGAGGTTTGATGGTTGTTTAATTTCATTTTGTGTGTACTCTGCTTACCTCTGTAGCATGCTCAATAAACACTTCTGTAGCTCTGTATTCACCTTTTCTGTCTTTCTCTGCTGCTTTCTATCTCTCCTCTTCTTTGTTTTTCACTTCTACTGTGCTTCTAAATTCATGTTTATTCTCTGCCAGGGTGGGAAAAGCATAATATTAAAAAATACAGTTTATGGCTTTTTACCATAAATCTGATGCTGTGAAAAATACCAGCTCTTTATTTTCAGAAAGATAGTGACCCCTTTGCAGGCATATGTGCATATTAAACATTTCCCACCCTGTTATAACTTACCGCTTTAAAGACATAACTTTGATTGTAGTTTGTTAGCTCTCTCTTTCTATCTTTTTAGTTTTTAAGCAGATTTATGCACTAATAGATCTCTCAGGTTTGCCATGCTCTCTTGCTGCAGTTTCATCTTTCATTTTTTTTTTGTGTCTGCTAAAGATTTTCTACTAATCATACAGTATACTCATGGGTTAAAGTAACAAAGTTTTTAACGCTACATTAGTGGACCATATATATTCCAGACCAGGATATTTCACCTTTCCAGAGACAGGGCTTCAAATGAATGTAAAAACAGCTTGGGCACTTTAATAGTGTTTCTTCGTATTACTTTGAACTGATTGTTGTGGTTTTTTTTTTTCCCCTCAATTAGAAATAGGATTAAAACTTTTATACAATCCCTATTTAAGAGTAACTGTATGGTCCTGAAGCATTACACTGGTAAAAGCTGTCAGTGTTCAATCTGAAGCATTTTTCTGTCACTTCTCCAGTACAACTACTGTACATTTATTGATGTCAGATTATGTGGTGACCTGATGTCTGTTCTTTGGGTTGGCTTTCAAATCAATAAATACCTATCAGCTTTTTAAAGGTCATGGTATAACATAGGGGGCTTGCATTAGTCTCCACTACATTAAATGAAACGCATTACTTCCTTTTACCTGTTTTATCAGAAATACACCCGAGATGTGACTTAAGTTATACTCCAAATATCACAGAGATCACCCAGTCTGAAATGCTGGTAGAATTGGGTTCGTCCACACATGAAACTTGTGAATCAACATCCTTTTACAACTCAGGCACCCAAACACTCCCAATTGACTTGAACAGTAGCTAAGGGTTGGACTGAGCTGATCCTTTATATTTTTCATCTATATAGTATGATGTCCCATATTATTAAAAGCAAAAATGTGTCAGATTTCCTTTTGCATCAGAATGTGCTTGCATATTTCAAGTAGAAATGTGAATTGAAATTTACCATTCCATGGGTTCAGCTTGTGCCAAACTATTTCCACCCTAAAACACGTGTATCAGCATACAGCGATTGCGATATGTATAATTTTGAAATAACTTTAAACATCTGCAGTGCTTGAGTGTTTATAAACACAGGGGTTTTGTAAAACTGTAACTTACTCATCTCTTGCCAGGCTTATTTCCTTAAAAAGAAGTTTCTATGCTGCTTTTCTCGTTTTGAAAAGGTCTGTGGCAAAAACCTCAAGATATTGAGTTTGATTCCTTATAAATTCAGTAACTTTTATTATGAAGTTATATTTGTTTCAGCCAAAATTAAAAGTGATGATAGTCATAATTGTCATGGAAGGGTTTTTTTAATAACTTAGTGAAGAAAATCACTGTTCAGTTATTGATGCTTAGTCTTTAAAATGGTATCTCTTCAGAAAATACAGGTTTAATGTCCTAACTGCTAGAACTTTCAAAAACTCGTTTTTCTTGAGATGGTACTGCATTTTGTATAGTAATTTATACATTTTTGTTGTTATAAAATGTAAATAAGTTTTTGTTGTATTTTTAGCTCTTCAGAATGTGAAAATGCAAAGCATTGTTTCTATTAAAATTTTACTAAAAATAAGGTTTATGAATAACTTCTTATACTCCATGGAAGGTTAGTTTTCAGATGACATTAGTAGAACTTTACCATAGGTATGTTGATATTCCAAACACAATTTCAGATTTTTAAAATAATTCTAGTATATTGAGAGAGGATGATTGCTAATAATTTTTTTAATTTATTTGTGCATTGGTAGACTTTTCTCTAATGGAGCAATGAAATTGGTTGGAGAAGTCCAAAAATTATTCTTTGATCAGGTAATGTCCACTGGCAAATAAAATACATAAATGAAGTAAAACAAAATCTGATAGCATTCTGCTTAAAAGTTGTAGCAAGACTTCAAAGTTAAGTGAATGCACTTTGAAGTATTTCTGTATATTGTGATTTAACATGTTATTAAAGGGCACCTTTGCCTTGCAGGAATAGCAGCTCATATAACTATTTGTAGATTGCAGTTTTTAACATTTTGCATAATTTTTATTTTTATAAGCCATCTTACAAAATACCACTTTGATTCATTGTCATTTTCCTTATGTTTGTTATCGTATGTTACAGCATGAAAGCACCAATCAGACACTTACCTGCAGTATTTAAGACACTGCAATTTCGTACCCTAGTTTACTCCAGATAAATTGTCTCATTCTGTGCTGAGATAATAAGTAGTTCTGTTGAAACACTAGAAAAAAGATACAAATTGTCTTTCTCTGCAAACAGGTATATAAATCCACTAGCCCATCTCAAGAAATGGGTATCCCTGGTATTAAAATGTTTTACAGTGAACAAGGCTTCTTAAAAACATTTGATTGTGTAAGATAGGGATGAGGCGGAACTCCGTATCTGTTCGACCTTGTTCTATTCCAAAGACTGAGACAACCTAAAGTTCAGGGTTTTCCTGAGATGAACAAATTTTCTTTTAAATAATTTGGCAAAATGTCCCATTTCCTGCAATCCTGGCCTGTGTAGAAAGGGACGTACACGTTGTGAATGTGGTCAAGATTGTATTTGAAGGTAGGTTTTCCCATGTCTTGGTCGTGCAACATCTGCAATGTTTCTTACTTTCCTGCTGTCCTGGGGAGCAGCTGCAGCCTGGCGGTGCGATTCTCATCCACACAGAGGGTAAGGAGAGAGGCTTGATTTTTCTGGAACAGTGGGATTTGGCGTGCTGTTTTCTACGTAATGGGCCTGGGGAAAGTTAATCGATGGACTGCAGTAATCTAACTGTGGAGAATGATAATCTATTATAAATTATTCTGTTAGTCCACAATGAGCTTGCTAGAACCAGTGACAAGGTTCGTGCCTTGCTGAGGAATTATATGCAACGATAATGAAGCTTTGGAGAATTTCTTTAACTTGTTTGTTTTTTTGTTTTCTTTTAACGTAAGAATTTATTTAGCATTACTTAATCTGAGTCTCGAGTTTTGAAAATCTCTACAGTGCATCTACACACAGGCATGTGTGTTTGGTCTTTTCAGGATGTTAATGAAAGGAGATCGGTGAGTTCCTGCTTCACCTTAAAAAATAAAACTTTTACTGCATGGTATAACTTTGTTGTAATATTCTGAGTTTACTGACCTTTCCCCTGAACAACAAACCGAATTTGGAAGAGGATTATGTTGCTTTGGTTCCCCCGTTCAAAGTTTATGGCATGTAATGTTTAAAATATATATTCTTTCTTGACTAGTTCTGCATGCAGGCAGCAAAGGAAAAGCAAAGAACTTTTCCTTCCTCAGGAAAATGTGAATTAAAATGCCGATTGGCTTAAATAGCTAAAAAAAAAAGCTCAAAATAGCATTCCTATTATTGAACAGTACTGCATGTTTTATGAGTTTTAGCCCAGTTTCATACGGAAATGAGACTTGCGTAATTGCAGTGTCTCCATGTGAATGTCCTGTTCCTGGATAACCCCTGTCTCCTCCCTGTCCCTCCTGCCTCCGCTGCCTGGTTTTCTGGCAGACGGAGGGGGTGGAGGTCTCAGATACTGAGGTGTTTCAGTTTCTATGCTCATGATCTGTTGGCTTGCTACGTCAAAGTCCTCACTTCCAGTGCTATGGGAAGGGGAAGGAAAAAAAAAATATCCGCTGCCTTCTCTTTTGTTTTGGCAGGAATTGCCAAGTGGGCGCACACATCGTTCTCTCTCCAGCAGGCCGCAGCTGGTGAGGTAGCAAAGGTGACAGGGCCTGGGGACACTGCGTGAAGGGCAGGAGAAATTGGAGGGAAGGAGCAGTATTGGACAGAGGAGTGTCAAGGGAGTTTCAATAGGTTTTTTTAAGTTGTTTTCATGCATAAATATCTCTTAAAAAGTGTTGTTAAGGGGAGAGTTATCGTTTGAATTATTTTGGGGGGTTGTCTTACAAACAAGCCTGGTCAAAATCAGTACAGCTTGTGAGGTAAACGTGAGATATTTTTGCTTCTGTTCAATGTGTATTGAGGTGTCGGAGCTTAGCAATGGCATGGAGGCTGCTGTGGAAGCCGGTTTTCCCAGGCTGAGTACTGCTGGTCCCTAGAAGCCAGGGAGACTGAGAGCCTGAAGCCTCTAGCCCTGGGACAGGCTACGTGTCAGGGTAGTTTAGGATGATTGACACTGATGGCTTGCCAAAGAGCTAGATAAAACGAGCTAGCAGCATCTAGTAAGAGATTTGTTAGAGGACTCATCGAAAGTGACACATGTTGGGGAACTGGTGTTTTTTGATGGAAAAAAACGTCTACCGTAAAATTTCTGACTATCTGTATTTCATGGAACGGTGCACCGGTATCCTTTGGGCTGACCCTGTCCCCTTTAGCTCCTTATGCCCTGGGCTTACCTCTCGCAGCGTCAGCATCCTTTGAAGATTTCAGTTGTGCAGCCAAAATCACGCTGGACTAGTCCGCTCTTGTCTGAAGCGAGAGAGGTTTCTTGGCAGCTGCACCTGACAGGCACCAGTGATTTGCTGCATGTGGTGGGACACCAGCCTTGCTGCTGTGTTAAAGCACTGACAAGCCTCAGCTAGGAAATAGCCACGGTGCTGTGCCAGCAAAACACTCTTCTTCGGCACACTGGACTTTGTCTGAAAATAAACCTTCAGGTATTGACTTTAAGGGAATTTGCGTACATGTTTTGTGAACAGGGGTTGTGTTTCAAAGTGGGGGGGCTTTTTCTTTTCCCTCTCTTTTTAAAGAGAGAGAGAGAGAAATATTTTCCTGTTGATGTTTATAGAAAATAGACCAGAGGTCACCTACATTTCCCAGTTCTCAACAAAATTCTGGTGAACCTTAATGATTTGGGGCAGAGGTTTGTCTAACCTGTTCTTTAAGCTGAAGACAGAAGTTACACAACTTCTGATCAGTCTGCATCAGTGCTTTGCTATGCTTACTGTTAGACTGTAGAAAAAAAAAATATTCTTGACCTAAATCTCCTCCTGCAATTTAAGTCCACTTTGGTTTTTAGAAAGTGATTATTTTCAAATTTCTCTGTTACGTGAGGAAGTTTCCTCTGAAACTTTGTCTTCTTTGGAGTGTAGTTACTTCAGAATATATGGTTAATAGTAGATGACCTCTTTCTTAGGTGGCTCTTCACTCATGATAGTTCTTAAAAACGAAGGCGTTTGTGGTGCCATCTTGTTACACAGAGGTGGGTGTACTTTGAGTTAATTGTGCTTTTGATTACAAAAGGAGAATGAGAATGGTAACACCAAGTGCTTCTGCACTGCTGTGGATGAACTCTAAATAGCTTTTTTCCGCCGGGTAGAATACCTTGTTTGAGTAAGTCAGCAGCCCATTTTGGTCCACCAAGGGATGTGTTCTCAGCTGTGGCAATAGGAAAATTACCAAATGACTGCCTATTATCACCAGCAAGTGACTGGAGTTAGTCAGTAAAATTGAACTCTATAGAATATCACTATTTTCACCAACAGATCGATACTGACGTTTATTTGGAGTTTTCTTATGGATACCTTATGGATGTTCCCTTTTCAAAGCAAACTTGTTGAAGTATTGGCACTTTTTTCACAGGAATGTAGCCTGTTGGTTTGTGTAGGCCGTGATCTATAAGCTTTACATAGGCCTTCTGAATAGGTTGTCCTAAGGAAAGGGATTCAACGTTTCGTTTCCAATTACAGCTCTTCCAAGTTTTGAGCCAGTTGAAAACTTGTATTTTTGCTGACCTGAAAGAGTACACCTCTTAACACCCTTCCTTTTTAAGTCCACAGTAGCTTTCTCACTTTCAAAAGAAGGGAATTCCATAAAGTTGGTCTTTTTTTCTAAGTGATTTGAAACAACACATACAACATATTACTCCATAGCTAAAGAAAGGTTATAGAGATTTTCTTCCTACCCTTGGGAGTAGCTCTCCAGCTTTTACACACTTAGAACTGCTTGGCAAGCTTCCAGACGGATATACTGGAAAGTAAATAAATTGTGCTTGGTGTACTTGCACAGTATTATAAAGCCTAAACTTTCCTCAGTGAGACACCACACTTGAAGCAAAACTGGATTATCTAGTGCAGCTACTCGGTTTTTAGGGATCCAGGACTTGCAGATCCAGTGGCTTTTAGGACTCTTCTCCTGTGTTTCTGAGATCCTTTCATGGCCATAGCAAGTTGCATCCATGACTTCAGAACTTTTAATGCATATACTGCAGAGTGAAATCAGGGCTATATGCACCTCAGGCTCTTGGATTAAGATACTGAGTAGCCCTAGAAAAATCTGGGAGCCCTCCAGTCTGGTTTGAGATAGTTCCCTCCTTGGAAATCCTTAGCTCTTGTTAGTGAAATTAATTTCAGCTTCACTTAATATTTAGCACCTGCTAGAATCCTGAGTAACCAACATCCTTGTTATATTAAGACAGAAGCTCTTTAAAAGCTTCACGTTTTTTGAAATGTTTTAGGAACTTAAACAATGGCATGCTCTGAGTCATTCTTTTATAATAAAAAAATACATTATACTTGTCAGTCCCCTACTTTGTAATTTTTTTCGGTACGTCTGTCAGTAAGTGTAACTTACATTTTTGTTGGTAGAATATAGTCAATAGTCAATGTAGAACTCAATGAACTTGCAGTAGGATTAGCGCTTGGAACAACAGGCATTAATTTTCTGTGCTGGAAAATCTGAGTCTAGATTTCTGCCATTTAGGAGGTTGTATCCAGGCAACTGCTACTGAATGCCGAGACTGTCTCTTTCGCAGACATCTGCTCTGCCCTGCCAAAACCATGTTTCCAGGGAGAAGAGGAGGTTCATCCAGATGTAGGGACCGAGTATGCAAGGGAAAGGAAACTGAGAGAAAACGATGTAAATATTGAATTGCTATACAAGAACTTCAGCCCTCCAGCACGGAGACAGTAGCTGAGAGCTTCCTCCGCAGGTAGCGGGTGAAAGCTGACAACTGTGGGGCCAGTGGTCTTAGAGCCAGCTCCAGCCTATGTCCCTGCACCCCTTCTTACAAGAATTCTTTTTCTTGCTTTTTCAGTATCAAAAATGAATTTGCGTTTCTTTTTTTTTTCAAATTGCAATGTTTTAAGTTTTTTTAAATTTGTCAAGCAGCACTCTGGAGGTGAGCTGTGTATCGTTGCCAGGCCAGGTGTGATACACATAAAACCAGAAATAATCTAAGAGGCTGTGAATTTAGCTGAGACTTCGCAGACTGTTGATTTTAATAAAATCTCTTACAGATTAATTATTATCACAAATACAACTGATCTGTGGGCTGCCATGTTTTATACTACAGAATCTCCACATATTTTTGTAAATCTATGGATTTAGTGAGTACACTAAGTACAAGTGAGTACTTGTACCTCAAGTTGCCTTTCTCAGTCAGGCGTGCCTCTCTACCGCTGTTCTGTTGTTCAGAGACACCAACAACTTCTGCTGATAAAGAGCTGATGTTTGAAACTGCCTGATTTAGATGAGTTACCAGGTTTGTTACTGACTTCCTTATTCTTCCCCTGTATTTGACAGTTTTAAAGCATCAAAATGTCTTACAGTTGTTAACATTTAACTTTCTTCTTTTGTGATCATTTCAAGCACTAAGGAAGATGGAACAGTTACAAGATTTAAGTATTTCGGATGTCATCTTTGTTTCAAATTCAGTTTTTGCTGCTTGCACTTAGAATATAATCCCTAGCATTGCCTCACTGCTGCAATGACGTTCTTTGTACTGGACACGTAACAATCAAACTTTATTTTATTATCACTGGAAACGGGTTCTTGCTAAAATCTCCAAGAAATGTGTAACGTTCCTAATAATTCTGATACATAACTAGTTTAACGTTAGTGAGGAAGCCTTACAGTTTTACATACACATTCTGAGTATTTAGAAGCTGGCCTTAGGTTACCAGTAACCTAACCAGGTCCCTAAGCCTAACCAGGCTCCTCCTGCTTGTGTGCAGTATGGTATGCCACATCTTTAGGGATGCAAATCTGGTGAAGCCGTACTTGTCTTCTCCATTAGTTACCCACATGAAGGTGATGCAGACTGCTATCACCTGAAACTTTTTAGGATTATTTTCATAAATGCTGATTCAGTGATGCTGAAAAATGGCTAGTTTTTGCATCTTGTACTAGTGAAACTGCAGGGATGATAGGAACTGATAGGTGGAAGGCAGAAGCGATATACTTAGTGCTTTAAAATTGTAACTGGATTTTAAAGTCTAGCCCATACAACTGCTCGATTCTTTGAACAAAATGTGATGATATATGAAAGATTTAGCTACACATATTAGACATATCACTTTAAATATATTGATACTAACAACGTAACCAGTTTCTCTCTCCTATCCCTTCATTAACGTGGCTGTCAAGGACAGGAAGGTGTTCCAAATGCTCCTCTTGCTCTGCAAGCAGGAGCCAGGAATCGCTCAGGAGGTGCCTTCACTTTACGGTTGGGCTGTTCTTACGGCTCGCTGCTGTTGAAGGGATTAGTCCTGCTCCTCCCATTCTTGGCCAGCTCTGATGCCTGCCTTGTGATTGCCCTTCACCTGGATGATTCAACTTGCTAAACTGACAGCCTCCCTACCAAAAAAAAGTCATACTTCTCCCCCTCCTCATCTTGGTATTAGTTTTTTCCCTTGAGTGGACTGACCCTGGTGACAGAATGGTTAGAGAAATGCCAAAGTAGATGGAGCATCCTCCTGGGAGGAGGGGGGAGGCAACACTGCCTGCTTCAACAGAAGTCAAATATCAGCTAAAATGTGATGAAATCTCAGCTTCGAAACACTTAATGCTGATATAATTGTTCCAGCCCTAAAGGATCAACTCTGTGGATTTAAAATATAGGTGGAAATACTGAGTAGCTCTGGGACTTAAGCTAACACACACTGTGATGTTCATTGACCTAAGTGCCCATGTGAACCTCTCTAGTTTCTAGACACTAATAATTACTAAAATACTGTATGTTATAGAGAGATAGGACATAAATTAACATAAAAAACACATCACTTTACAACAGCATCTTATGAAATGGTTTGCCACATGCTGCCAAAACAGTGGATTGCATCATCTACATGGGCTATGCTGAATGCTTTGCTGAAGTAAAGTTATTTAAATTCTTAATGTGCTTTTTCTTTAATGAGCCAGGAAAAAATATTTGTGATCATGAATTAATGATGATGGTCTCTGGGATGCTGATTATTCTGCATGGATTTTTTTTTTTGGGGGGGGGGGGGGGGGGGGGGAGGTGTTGGTTTTCTTTTTTCCTCCTCTGTTTAGCTGATCTTGCCCCTTTTGTTGTGTTTCTCCATTGCTGCCCTAGGTCTGAGCAGGATTCTCCAGGCCCAGCTTTTTTCAAGTCTCTGGTTGTCATCTCAGTGGGATTTTCCTCTTCTTCTGTTTCCAGAAATGCTTTTTTGAAACGATGTGTTGGTTCCTTGTTAATCATGATGACAATGATGTTTGCTTTTACCCGATGGAGTTGGGCTGACATTTATACCTTAAGTTTCTTGAGGCAAAGGCTCTCTTTTACTTTGAGGTGTCAGTCATGTTGTAAAGGCCATAACAATTGTCAAAGAAACACTTCTGATTTTTGCCCCTCACTGTAGTTTAAGAGGAGAAAGGCAAGAAAATGGTGGTTTATGGGCCAGGCTTTTACTGTTTTATGGTGACAGATTATGGTAGTATTTACTACTTATGAGCCATGCACATAAATCTACATATTTATGTAGTAATGAATAAAGTAAAATATTGTGGCATTTCTAGTTAGAACATAATTGCCATGTATATTAACACAGATCTGGGATCTGGATGTCAAAGAAAGTGAGCCAAAAATAAAGCTGTTTTACCAAATCCGTTCAGTACTACGGGAGTATTTTAAGAAGCTGTAATAAGGGAGGTTCTCAAGGAATAGGCTAGAATATTTCTGTTTATAGCTAGTGACAAAGTAAAGCAGTGTCATACTTACAGCTGATTACATGCTGCAAAGTTAGTTCCTGTAGTAAATTTCTGAAGTGTATTAATAGCTCCGTTCTTTAGAGTTGAAGCAGACTGAATGTTAAATTAAAAGAATGAAAAAGTTCTGCTAGACTCAATTTACATCTTGTCTGAAATTCTGCATGTCTTTCCCCCTTACTCTTTCTCATCTCCTTTCCCATTTTCCCATCTGGCTCAGGCTAGCTACACCAAACCTTAAAGAAAATTAGTATTTTTCTTTTCTCTACTATATACCTGCCTGTCGGTGCCACCCCCCTGCCCCAGCTTTAGAGCATTTACACTGTTTACACTCTGCTTGTTTTTGAAAGCCGCTCTTCTGTTCTTTTCTCCATCCAGCGCTGCTTCCCTGTGCCTTATTCCCCAGGTTTTACCATCTCCGTGTCCTCTGTGCACCATCTTTTTCCCTGTGAATGATCCCGTGCAGGCTTCCTGTGCTCGTTGGTGAAGGCATAATGGTACTGTGGCAACCCTGGCTTTCAAATTATGTTGCTGGCCATCTGCAGGTGTAAGTGCACCGGGAGCTGTTGGGTGCAGCTTCAGAAACTGCTTGTCTTCCCCAGCCAGAACTGACCCCAGAATAGAGCTAAAGCTGAAACCAGAGAGCGATGCCTTCTGCTGTGCCGTCTTCATCCTCCACGTCCCGTGTACGGAGTACTGGCCTCGGGAGACCTTGTCTACAAGTACATCAGAAATTGTGCGAAGGGAGACTTGAGCAAGACCCGTTGTGTGTGAGGAACATCACAAGATTTAGCGGCGAGGAGCCCAGGTGATGGGGTAACGGTCTTAATGCTGAAATGGGGGGTGGGAGTGTTTGGGGTTGTGCTTTATATGGACGTATATACAGGGTGAAAAGAGACTTTACATTTTTCTGGATAATGTTACAATGTTGGTAGCAACACTTCAAAAAAAAAAAAAAACCACATTCCAAAGCTTTCCATTTTCTTGACATGCAAAGCCAAATGAGTTCTTTTTGCGGGATTCTAACCCCCCACATCCGCCTGGGGCTGTTTCTCAGGCAAGGTACTGATTGGATATGGTAGAATTGCTAGTTAGTTTGGTTTCTTTAGATCACAAAAATATACTGATATACTAAAGGAAGGGCCAGCAGGGAGAGGATCAATTGGCAGGAGAGAAGGTGATTGCTAGTGTCAAACAGGGAGGATGTACGTGCTGCTCCCAGGGTTTTCTGAAAGCAGTTTCTTTCAACATGTTCACTTATGACCTTGAAGGTGAGGTTAATTTGATATTGATCAGATTAACAAATGTAAAATCTGTTAATTAAAAATAGAAAGTAGGACAGTAGTTTGTTGAATAAAAGTGAGGAAGAAAGGGAAGTGAGGGAAAGAAGAACAAGATGCTACAGAACTGCTGATGCTCCTGGAGTTACGGACTAAGTTGTGACTCCTTGCTAGAGGAGTTCCTCTTGGAGGGGCTCATTGTGCATCAGCATTTGATGCTGTTCACCCTGAACTAACCTCTGGAGCTTAGCAGGAAATAAGGTCTTACTTTCCAGGATTTCTAGTTGGATTGCAGGTACCCAGAGTTTCTTTACTGTATTTAACTGTATTACTTTCTGTATTTAACTGGGGGAAGGGAGCTCTGGATCTGTCACGTGCATCCCACTTGCCAGACTTGCTGAGATTCCCCTATCTTCCAGAAAAGGGTAAAAGAGATGGATTGTGGCAAAACGAGGATGACAAAACTGGAAACATGGAACTCCAGAGACCACGCTGACACGTAACTGGCATTCAGGCTTGCCTGTAACGTCTCTGAGAGACCTCTGGGTCCTGGAAACCAAGGACTTGGCTCCAGAGCGGTTCTTCTTGAGAGTCCTGTCTTGAGAGTCTCTTTGAAACTTTGTTTAGTCCTAGAAGCCAAAAGAATACTTTACACCTATGTTTTAGGTGAATACGCAGGTCTTAGTCCTAACATAGCCCAGGAAAGCAGAGGACATTTTGAGTTCACTATATCCATGTTACGTTAAAGCACTGTAGTATTGCGTCATGTTGCACGTTGTTGAAAAAGGTAGAAGGGGGTTAGGAATTAATTAATGGATCTGTTTCTGAGCCTTACCAGCAAACCTGGGAGTCAGATACATGAGTATCCCTGTGTTTATT
Source organism: Larus michahellis (assembly GCF_964199755.1). NCBI lineage: Eukaryota > Metazoa > Chordata > Aves > Charadriiformes > Laridae > Larus > Larus michahellis. Next base: position 37,305,607 of record NC_133903.1, on the reverse strand, counting down.
AGTCTTAGTCCTTCTCTTTTGTCTCTGGCTTTCCCAGCAAAAGTTCTACCTTCTTGCTGAAGATCCTCAGTGTGAGGGCAGGATAGGGGGCACCTACACATTCTCATTTCCTTGACTCATGCGAATCCTGATTCATTCCTAATGAATACATCCCTCCAGAGATGCTGACAGGTCATGAGAGTAAACCTCAGAAGCACACCCAACTCCCAGCCCATGATCCTCTGCTCTTCCAAGCCAAACTCTGTAGTCTGTTCTTTAAAGCACGCTCTGTTTATGGGATGTTTCACAATCCTAACAGGAGGAAGCTCCAGTTTGCATTGTGCACTAATGCATTGTGGAGGCTTTAGGTAAATGCTTTCTCCTGCTATTGCTATTTTTTGTGTCCTTTACATTTAAGCAAGAGGACATGAGAAAACCAGCAAGTGAACCCAGACCATTTGATGCATGCAGTGTGCAGAGAGAAAAAATGAAGTACTGCTAACTGCCTGCCTCACTGTCTCCCTCGCAGCCCATCCTCATCCCATAACTCCACTGAAAGGCCTTTCACATTTCTGTATTAGAAATAACATTAGCAGGGAAAAAAATACCCACGCTCCGCTCCATGCATTGCAGTTGTATCATCCTTTCCCAGGTGCCTGTTTTGTTTTTAAGAAAAATGATAATAGAAACACTAGTGAGGAAGGATGGAGCACAAGCAATTCCCACTCTTCCCTTTGAAGTGAGCAGTTTAAAAATGGGCTTATTTTGTTAGAATTCAGGGTAAGTGCTTTTCAATAGATGAGATATACTTTTGCTCAGTTCCAATGGACTCCACCAAATCAACCTCCCACTCAATTCAATTAATTCCCTCCCCCCTGTGTGTGAGGAGCAAGGTTTGGATATAAAAACACTGAATGTAAGATTAAAATGTCTACAGAGATGATCAGAAGGGAGTCTATTTTAATAACCCTCTCAGATTGCCGTGCATGAGATGTGGAAGTAGGAGGTTTAATCTCAGTGCAGTGCCTTTACAATTATAATCAGAATTGAGCAGAGTATTGGTCAATAGGAAATGTGCTCCTCAGGGTAGGGAGAGTACTGTAACAAGAATTAAGTCTCTGGATGTTAGTGAAGGAAACCAGCTGAAAAGAATAATCAGCGGCAGTGGTATGGATCTCGGGTTCACAGAAAGAATTGTTCAAAACTAAACAAAAACCCCTAGCAAGAAGCAGCAGCAAATTCACAGAGACTCAGATCACCATTGTGTGGGCAGGAAAGAAACACCGGTTCCAAGTGCGTAACGCTGTCCTTTGGTGAATTTTCGCTTTGAGGTATTTACAGCTGGTGTTAAGGGAAAAGGAAGAAGTTATTCGCTCTGTCTTTCTTTATGGATAAGATTGGTTCCTATAAATCAGCGCAGGGTGCGTGAAAGTTGTCGTTAATTTCAGGCAGGTCACGGATTGTGGAAACACATAAGGTGCTAATTGAAAATACCCTTCTGCAGACCTTTTTCCTCCTTAATCTCCCAGGTTAAAAGTTTGCAGAGTTTTTCCTCTTTTGTCACATAATGCGTGTCTAGTGTCTTTTAAATTAACTTTTGCTGCTGGTGGCTGTTATTGCATAGAAGTCAAGCTTAACACCCATTATAAAGTTTTTCATTGTTTGCCCATTTTTTCCTGTTCACATTTATTTATGTGCATTATTTGGAAAAAGAAATTAGATGTGATTAGCATGAGTTCACTACTCCTACTTAATAAAATTGTGCGTTATGATAAGAATCTTATGGTATCTTTTGGAACTCTTGAAGACTGAGGTAAGATATAACTTTATAAGGTGCTGTAACTCTCTGCTTTACAGATGTCACTTGTCACTCTCACAAATTCAAACTGAACTTCTGAAGTCACCAGAGACAACTGGAAAATTCAGCAGTGAAAGAGAAGTATTTGCAGTTTTGTATCTTTTATTTGAATGTGTACGATGAAAACAGAAGACCAAACATTAAGATAAGGAATATAACGTCTATTTACTCGTAAGCTTATAATGAAGGAGTATAGGAAGATTTTGGGTGCCTGTTTCTTTATTTGCAAGCTCCTGCTAAGATGTGAATCTTCTTTTATCTTTTGCTTCCCTCTCAGCAGGGTCTATACTCGAAGGAAAGATGTAAATGATATAGCTATGAGTTTTGATAAAAGGTGCTTAGGTTTATTCTTCATACTCAAAAGAGAGGGAATTATATTAGCAAAAGTCACTTGACAAAATAAAATTTACTTGAATTACAGTGCATATTCATGACAATATGTTCACATTTTTGCAGGTTTTGACCATCTATAGTATTTAGCACTTCAAACTTCCATATCAATGTATAAATATTCACAATTCAGGATGCTCTTTGTGCCAAGGCAATTTCCTGTGGGGGTAAGATATTGTCTTAATGCCTTCCTAAAGCTGAAGGTTTTTTGATATCAGTCATTAATCACAATTGTTAGTCCTTCATGATTTAAATTGCACAGTACAGATGCCCATTTCTTATGCAGAAGCAGCAAATGCAGAGTGTGGAGTTTAGTCAGTGTTTCCTGAACTCAAACCTTTAGTCACACGATAAGATACTTGAAATTATCACTTCAATTAAAAAGAGAATCTTGTTTCAAAGAGCTGACAGTTATGATGTCTCTTTTATTTTTTTTTTTATATATATATATATATGTCACCACTTCTGAATAAAGAAATCACCCATTGGGCGCAAGGAAGCAGAATCAGGCCTTGTCTTTGAAAGCTGTCTCTGCTGGGGAACAGTCTTGCAAGGCCAAGAGCAACTTAGGTCTTGGGAAATGATGTCAGAAATATCAGATTGGGGCACAGAAACCAGCAAAACTGGCACCAGTGCCGGGGGAAAAGTCATTGGAGGCAAGTTGTTTATTTTGTGGGAGGGTGGGACAGAGAAAACAGTCAAATAACAGGAAGAGGTATGGTAAGGTATGCAAAACTCCTCCATCTTAATGCAGGCTACAGGAATTGCCTCCAAATAGAAGAGCTGCAAGACGTAGCCAAAAACTTGTGAAGCTGAACACCGTGTGAATATTCTGGAGTGAAAGTAATCTAATTATTTGAGAGTGCGGATGTAGATGATACTGGTTTGGATTAAAAATAGCACTGATCCTCTGGAATTCTTGAACAAGCTATTAAGGAGTTGCCATATTATAGGGAAATTATTATTTATTTTTTTTAATTTGCTTTCGGTGCAAAGGCGCATGGCGCTGCTCTGTCTCGTGCAATAAATGAGCAGATGTCAGCAATGTAGCCTGACCGGGTTTGACATTGCTTGAGCTGCCCCTGCTTCCCCGCAGCCAGAGGCGGCAGCAAGTATCACGGTGTCTACCAGAGCCAAAGCACCAGCTTGAGGTACCAGTGAGGGAGAGACTCTGTGGAGCGGCAGGAGGGAGAGGTGCCGTAGGGCTCACCCCCGTGTCCACCAGAGCTAACCTGCCCTCTTGATAAGGAAGAGTTCTCTCCAGACAAGAGACCAGACCTGGCCAGTGCTCCCAAGAGGCAGAAAGGGCCTGAGCTGTACTTGCAGTCACCCTGACTATGCCAGGTGGGGATTATTGGGATGATTGCAGGATCATTTGGTGTCTCTCTCTCATAAGGCACCTTTGAACCCAGACTACCTTAATCTAGTCCTGAATAGAAGTTAATTTAGAGCTATTCAGAAGCTAATTTAGAGATATTTACTGAGCTCTCTTCAAAGGAGCGGTCTTTTAGGACTCCATTTCTAAATCATGATTTTTCTTTTTACTATCATTTCCAGGCTGTGCTTCAGGGAAAAATGCCTTGGTTACTGTTGTAGCACATCAGATGGTGGTTACTTGGTATCTCTTTAGCAGTTCTTCTGGAAACACCAATGCTGCTTTTACACAGCACAGGGACAATCCACATGTGGCACATCTGTGTGACTCCTGATCCTGCTAGTCCAGTAGCTACCAACAGCAGCTTCCCACGGGCTTCTGGATTGCAGCAAACACCTCATCTTCTAGATATATGTATTAGGTTTTTTCCCCAGGAATCAGAGAGTCTTCGTTCTTGTTACATACATCCTACCTACTGTTTGTCGTCATGCCGCCAAGCAAGCACATGAGGCCCCGCGATGGTGTTTGGATGGAGCACTGTCCACCTTCCACCTAGGCCTGCAACTTTCTGATGAACACATGGGTTATGAACAGCATCCTTCTCGGAGGATGACAGGAGAGGGCGTACCTAGAGAGAGAACCAGATACTGTTGAAGAAAACCCTATTTCCAATAACAAGCCTACAGACAATAGGCATTGGGTTTTCTGGACCATTTTTGATGTGACTTAATCATCAGCTGTCTGAGGACTTTGGATGAACCTCATTCAAAACTTCAGGCTTTTGTGTCTTGAGGCTGTCAGACGTACCAGATGCTGAAGAACAAGCAGCAAACACATTTGAGGCCATACAAGCACCACAGGATGGGCGCCTGGTCTCTAAGTTGTCCTCTGGCCTGTGATTTCCTTTGCGAGCGTAGGGCCTTTGTGCAAATTATTGTATCTCTACCAAGTTCAGAATAAGGACTATATTGGATGAATTTTGGGACAGTGGAGAAACTGGGAGAGATGAGTGTCCCCTGTGTTGCTACCTGGCTGCAAGGCAGGAAAGGTTACAAAAACACCCTCTGGGGCATTGAGAGGACTATTGTTCTGGGGAATGAACGTATTTTGTTGCTGGTGCATCAGTGCTTTCTTACTGAAATGACTCTAAAGTAATAATTCTTTGTACTAATGCAGGGTGAGGGCAGAAAGGACGCAGCGCGGAACCCGGAGTGAGCGAGCATCAGGGCTTCCACCCTGCAGTCTGAAGGGCAGCACCAAGATACCCAGGTGAGCACTGGCCAGGCTACCTGGGTTACAAGAGCAACATGCAGCTTAGCCCAGGGCAGCTACCTCGCACAGAGCTCTCGTCTGCTGCAACTGAATTGTCTGCCACCTCTTCAAAGGCGGTGTGACCTATCGCTGTTGTTATTTGCACTGAGCTTTAAACTATTGTAATTTGTATTTGGGTTGAGGAAGAAGCAATCCCTTCATTGCTGATATGGCACACCTTCCTACACGCACGTAACCTAGTCTAAGGGCTGTCCCTAAATCCCAACCGAACGGGACGTGTGCTGCTGAGGCCAGCAGAAGAGGAGCACTTGCAGGCTTGTCTCGGCTCTTGCGGGAGGGGAGGAGGCAGCAAGGCCAGGAGAGCACAGCAATGGCCTACAGATACGCCAGGCTGATGGGTCTCCACTGCAGGGAGCACTGCGAGGGCTGTGGCATGGCACGTGTCTACTGAGTTTGGGTAGAGGCTTGGACGCTGAGTTTCTGACTGTAAAAAGCATTCAGTCACACCTGATAGGGGAGCATGCGGAAATATAAGCTTTAGGCCTAGAAGCTGGTGCAAACCTGTAGTGCAGGCAGGGTTTATGCATTGCTCTGGACTGGGAATTTCATTGGAAGGAAGAAAACTAAATGGCTGGTTCCCCCATGATATTTTAATTCCTTCCTCACTTGCAGCAGTGTCCAGTGGGTGTCATATTCTATGGCTGGGTCTGAATTTGGAAGCATATCACAGCGAGTGGTTCAGTTGTAAATACTGTACACAACATGAGGCCGAGGTTATCCTGACCCAAGACACTTGGTCACTCTTTCTTGCTTGAATTCACTGTTTTCCTGGGGTGTCAGGTGGGAGTGCGTTATTAGAGAGAACTTTCTAAAAAAGCATGATTGGTTGAGAAGTTAGCTTGGGCTGAGATATTTTCTTTCTGTTACCCCTTCCAATCAGATAACGAAATTGATTAAAAGGCTGTTTTTAAAACACAGGATTACTCAATCTTTTGTAGTTCCTTTTACAAGAAAAACGTGCTAAATAAAAAGGAGCCTGAGGTTTCCAGTAGAGAGATGGGCCTGTAATCTTTGTGTCTGTATGTGGGAAGTACTTGAAAATTGCCTCCTACAGACAGATTAGTGACTTGTTGGTAGAGGGAAGTTTCTTAAAAATTATGCTTTGCATAAACTTTAAATTGCAGAAAACATCTACTTCCCCGTGAGATTCATTATTTAGGTACTATCTGAAACAAATGTCAGGCTGACACCTCACAAATTGTTTGCTACTGATTCTCCTATTACTTTGGAGATGTTCCGAAAGTTTTCACACCAGCTTCTCCAAAAAATATCGAAAGACAAGGGCAGGTTTCATTCTGTACCATCATTGTTTTGGCAGGTACGGGGAAAGTTGAGTGGGCTGATCATGTGCTTCCCATCTACAGCTCATCACTGTTAATAGGTGCTTGAAGGAAAATTGCAGTTATTTCACACAGCACTGGATGCTGAAAGTTCATATGTCAAGAAAAGATGGACATGGAAAGAACAGAAATTGTTTCATAAGAGACTTTTTTTATCTACAGAAGACATCCCTGTGCTGCCCTGTTGGGGGTAGTTATCTTTTTTGCAGATGTCATCTTGGGTTAATTCAGACTTGCTGATGCTCACTGAAAAGGACATTACACTCGGTCTGGGCCTGCCTACCCTGAGACACTCAAAGGCAGAACAGGATTTTTCCCAACAGTGTTGATGTCCATCTAAAGGCTGAGTACTACAGTGCACCTGTTTTCCTGATTTCCTGCAGCTATAGCTTATTCCCGAGTGCCAGCTATTGACACCCCTCTCTCAAACACTCTGTATATTGCTGTTCCTTATTCACAGAGTAGTGCTGTAAGGTACAGCAGTTCTGTAGGAGCAACTTCGTATATCCAGCATGGATAGAGGTGCTTCCAAATGCAGACTGGACTCTACAGCTCTACTGATTTTAATGACTAAACACAAACTTTACTGGCTTTCCTTGTCTGAAAACCGTTCTAACAACCCAGTTCAATTGCCCACATCAGTGGTTTCCTGGTCTGCAATTTATCCCAGACGATAAAGGCAGAAAGCTGTGCTTAGCCGGGATTAGAGGCATCCTGGAGTGTCTCAAACAGCTCAGTACTTACAGGTTTTGGTACGGCATGTTACAGCATGACAGTAGCATGACTGAGTTGTTAAAATGGCCAGTTCGTAGTGCACCACTCAAAACTTGTCTTCCTGTTGATTTTAACAGCAGCTAGTCAGGCTCTTCTGTGTGATTCACCTCCCCTAAATTTAGCTGTCTAAATATTAGACATCTCATCTGAACTAGTCATCTAGCGTAGTCTCAAAATTAGTCATCAGAGATAAGTAGCTCAACAGGACAGTCTGACCTGTGTGAAGATAGGTTTGTAGCAGAGACGGGGGGGGGTTAGGTCATCTCTGGAGGTAACTGTTTTTCTCCGCTGATTCTGACTTAATACAGCGGCTCTCGACAGCAAGGTGAGGGGAGCTCTGTCCTTTGCCTTTGTCCTTTTCCAAAAGAGTCTTTTCAACTTCAGTTATCACTATCCTTCCTTTTATTCATGAAGAAACGTCTTTGTGCTTGAAGCGACAAACTGGATTTGCTGCCATTATTTTTTGATTACTTCATCTTATTTTCTTACTGTTTCTTCTGATGGTGAATTAAAACAATTTCCAAGGTTGGGTGAAAAAGAGAAGAGAGATGTTCTATATTCTTTATTTAAGCACATTTTTCCAGTAATCAATAGCATAACTAGAGGTATGGTTTTCAATGTTTTCTCCTTAAAGACATAGATCAAACAGTATTGTGAAGCCATACATCTTCCCTGTCAACATTTAATTTATTGTGCTGTTCATTTATAGCTTGAGACTAGAGAACTATTGGTTGACAAAAGAGGATGGATGGCTTTTTTATTGAGTCCTAACGCAGTTGGCAGAAGATAGCAAATGGGGGAAGGAAATGTGCAACACTCCTTTCCAAACTTCTAATAAATTGCGGATGGATCGCAAGGGGTTTATGCTAACTTAAATGATATTGCATTGCATTTCCGAAGGATGGGAAGCTGACGATCATTTGTCTCATTCACTGTGGTTAAACTGAGCATCACAAAGCAGGCTAAGAACAAACTTTTACTGTGGTACACAACAGCTAATGTTATGGATATTCGCAAATAAAGAGCATGATCCATTTCTAACTCAGTTATGACTGTCGCTTCATCCCTCTGAAGTTAAAGCAGTATTAGCCTCGGAACAGTTCTTGTTTGGTATTATTTATTCCATTATACTCAGAGCTCCTTTTCGACTTAGTAGTTTATGGTAGCAGGAAAGTGATTTCAGCGGCTTGTTTCTCTGACAACTCTGTTGAGTTTGTGCACAGGATGGTCTCTCTGTGGTCACTTTGGGCCCCAGGTGCTGCTGCTGCCACCTCAGAAGTTCTTGGTTCTTGGCAGTGGGGCCTCCACTCCTGTAATCTCTCTTCCTCTGATCATTTTGAAGTACATACAAATCTTACAACTGTAGAAAAATACAGATGCTTATTGGTTTGAATTAATAATTTCCTGGTTTCAATATTTGTCTGGGTTTCACAGTATCAAGTTGGAGGCTTCATCTTCAGCTTTGGGGACCTTTGTGACTCTGCTCCTCTGCTTTTGCCTTGCCATGTCCGTCCCCATCTTTCTCTGTATCCATAATGATGTTTCTTCTGTTTGGTAATTTTACCCATCTGAAAACTTCATGTTCCTGCTCAGCATCCCATAAATACGGACACCACCCTTGACTGAATTTGTTCGCAAGATCATTTGCACTATCAGCATTCAATGCACACTCTTACTGTGATTCCTTGGGAAAAAAATGGACAATTATCACAATTATTACTGGATTAGGAAAGGACCATTCTTAGCTGGAGGGGAAAAAAAATTGTGTATTGTACCCAATTTCTGCTCCTTTTGTTGTTAAGAGATGAAAATGTGATTTAAAAAAGGGAAAAAATCCAAGAGAATTCTTTATTATTTCTCAACTGGGAATTCTTTGTCACTGTGCTACTTTCTCCTTAAGGGAAGTTTTGCCATAACACTTAAAATATGTAATTTTTTAAATTATCATTTGACCACAGGTTATCAGTGGGTGTATAAGCCATGCAATCTGAACTTCAATACGCTGTGTTATCTAGTAGCAGTAGAAGACATGTATCCTCTCTCCCAATCGCTAGAGGGGGATGAATCCTATTTAGCCATAACAATTAAAGAGATTGTGATTGGCTTCTAGTTAGACACCCTGATGGATTGGTTAGAATAAAGATCTGCATTCTACAATTCTCTAACATTCCTGAATTCCTCGTGTTTCACGTTTTCTTCAATTATGCTTTTATTTAGGTGCGTTAAATATTGCAGTTTACACACACATGCAAACAATGCGTAAACAACTGAATAACGATCAGCAAAGAGGGTTGCAGAAGCCATTACGCTAATAGAAGCTTTTCTACTAAACAGAAGGTGAATGAATGCATTATATATTAATTCTCTTCAGAATTCTAAACAGTGGATATATGAAGGAAATGCAAGGAAAGTGATATCTGAGATTTTTAAATGAGGTGTAATTTCTGAATGGCCACATCTTAATAAACGGAAAGAGGCTAAGCCACATGTCTTTTATCTGCACAAAATGAATGGCATTGCAATCAATAAACCCAATAGTGACGAGTAAGCGGTTGCAAGTATGTAGCTGCAAATGTCGAATATAGCAAGTGTTTAGAAATACATTGACAAAAGTGGGGTTGGTGCATTTGTTTATTTTTTAGGCAAAATATACTTGCATAATAATTGACACTGACCATGAAAATAACATGCAGAATTAATAATGTGTGATTGATTTTTGAAGTGAAGAATGCTCTTCTATAAACCTCATTATCCAGCAATCAGCCTAGTAAAATCTTACAAAAGGGCTCATAAACGGGACAGCACAAGTCAAAATAATTACCTTTACTTCTATTATATTCAGAAAAGTTCCTGTGCAGAATGGGTAGAAGAAAGGAAAAGGGATGGGTGGATGGGGTGTGCTGTAAGAGAACTCCCCCCAGGCTTGCCTTCTCCCCCCATATCAGCCTGCCTTGCAGGAAAAGCGCTATTTGAAAGCCTTTAAATACCTTATTTTAAAAGCCTTATTCAAAAAGGGAGAGGGCTGTGCAACTTTTAAGAATTAACACTAAAATATATCTGCCCATGTACATCCCTATGTGGAACACTTGTCATGTTGTCTGAAGAAGTTATTTTATGGAAACTCTGTTAGTGTTTTCCAGCACAGATTTTTGTCTTCCAAGATTCCTGAAACGCCTTATGTATAAATACATTCATAGATACAAATCTCCAGTCTTTCATCCAGAGATAACCTTTGAGTTTGTGGAGACGGTCTCCGAAATATTTTCACTCTCATTCTCCAGAGTCAGAAAAACTTACCCAACTAGTCCCTTCTGCACAGCTTCCTCAACAAAACAGTTTATGAAGCTCTTCTCACACAATGGTAATTCTGACCCAAACTAGCAGCTTTGCAGTTCCCAGTGCAGCAAAGTTTGAGGTGTGGAGTCAAACTAACCTATTCTGGGACCGCTTTTGTCCACCACACTCACTGCAGCGTTAGCTGAGTTTGTGTACGAGGATGTTGTTAGTGTCGCCTAGGGGGAAGGCGCAGCAGCGTCAGCAGTACTGCGTTCCCGTTCCTTCATGTCAACAGCCCTCGTCATGCTCCCTGATGGGCCAAATAGTTTGACTGTGAAATACGACTTATCTTGAGCAGGTGCAGAAATTAAGTTATACCCTTTAGTCTTCACCAGACCAGGCCTGTTTGGCTCACCTGCAGGGCTGTTGACAGCACTTATCACAGGGTATTCTTGGTAACCAAAACGCTCCTCCAAATTAGTCCTGTAGTTAAGAATACTCTGAAGGGACATGATGGTCTGCACTAACTCCTTCTGAGGACTCTGTTTGCGCACTCCTCATCGATAGGCATCACGCAAGCTTAAGCTTTAAAGCAGTGAGTGATTGCAATGCCTGTAGGTACCCTGGACGTACCATCACGGTCTCAGAGGCTTGTACTATTCTGTGTTTTAAGAGACTTAGTGCATTCAACATCTTCACAAGGAAATTTAAAAAAAAAAAAAAGCACACCGCAGTTACTTCATACAAGCATGTTTGCAATTCTTTTTCCATTCTTTTCAAAGAACTGGGTTGAGATAAAAGAATATATGGTTGAGAAAAGATCCATTAGAATTAAACTGCAATCATTGTAAACTACTGTCAAACTTCAAGTATTTCTACTTTCTCTTTCCTGTTCCTTTTATTTTCTCTGTAGATAATGGACTTATTCAGTAAGTGAAATAGACTGCTTCAGTAGCCCATCACGTATTTTATTTTTGCTAAACTTCTAGTTGTGCTTTTTATATCATGCCACTTACAAAAATCCATTCTGTCAGACTGTTTTTCATTTAAACTTATTGCAAATTATTTAAAAGGTTTTGTTTGTCCCAAGTGCATCTTAGGTTCAGTGCAATAGATACCACTGAGTTCTTCATGGCGTAGGGAGATAAAACATAGGATGTCTGGGTACTCAACACTAGTTTCTGAAATTCCTGGTATAGCCTTCCCCACACTGCTGCCCTGTTCCCCCTATAGCCTTTTACACAGTTTTACATGCGTTCTCATGGTTTTTTTCACAAGGTAATATAAAACCACTTCCCCACTCTTTTAAATGTCAAAGACGTACACCAAGGAAAATACAGGAAAAGGTTTTATTTAAAATAGCCTCAGCAGCGTTGAGGCAACTGATGTTTTATTATGTTGCCTGGTGAACTCACCCTAGAGCAAATCATGCAGGAAGATGAATATGTTTTGAAGGCCTTTGAGAACGATTATTCTTCAAATGTATCCTAACTGCAGAAACATGCCTAAAAAATAAATGTTTGATGATTTACACAGAGAAAACTTATAAAGCGTTCATTATCTTTTAGCAAAGTTTCATTGCTTGTCTCCTGTGTGAGCCAAAAAACCTGTGTTTGTGTTTCCACCAATCTAAATATTTCAGTCTCTCCTGCTACACCCTCGCTGGTTTGATTTCCAATCTCCACTTGGCAATTAAAGACAGATTTTCATGATGTTCAAGAACGTGCATGTTGCTTACATGTCCTAGCCAGCTCCATGTGTCGGTGATGAAGCAAGTCTGTGTCCAGACACCAGATACTGTGCCCACCGCTTAAATTTTAGCACCTCATTGTAATGGAATCTCAAGCACAGCAATCAAAATAACGCCCCTTTGAGGCGTTTTACAGCTGAGCCTTAATCACAAAAGACAATGTTTCTTTTTCATTATTAACATCTTAGCTTTCCTATCAAATATCCACCGTGATCTTCTCCCGTAAGTTAACATATTTCCCTCTCCCCAAGCAATACAAAATAGTAAGAAAATAATAGTTTCTGAAGGTAAAATGAATACTAGAATTTGCTACATGTGTGTTAAGCTAGATTTAAATTTTAAGGCTTGGTTGAAATATGTGTAGAATAGATGTAGAATATTCAGTTTTGGTTTAAGTGTTCTTAAAGTTTAAAAGGGTGAGATGGGTTGTACTTTTTTCCCATTGCTGTCTTTTTGGTGCATCCTCACATAGGGATGTGTTTGCCTCTTGGGAAGTTGGCAGTGTAAGTGGTTGACAAAGTAGCTAATAAATCTGAGGTTAATAGGGCTGTAGACAGCAAAGTACATAGGCGTAGGAAGGATCACCAGCCACGGAATGCTGCACATCTAGAAGCTGTCAATATAGAGTATGAAAAATGCAAAGGACAAAGCAAAAGCAGGAGAAGTTCCAGCTCATTTTTCTGCTTGCTGAAGCAATCTCTCGCATCAGCATATCCTGGTCCTCTAGGGAAGACACGTATTTAGCGCTTGATCTTGCTTCTACTCATGCTGGAAGAAAGCCTCCTTTTTAACCCAAAGTGGACAGGATTTAGGTCATGAATGACTGCCCCCCCCATACACACACACAAATAAAACCAGAAAAAGTAACAACGCTTCAGGTTATACCAAAATGGCATGTCTGCGTGAGAAGTAGCGTGCTCTACTTCTTGTATAAAAATTAGTTTGAATTCATTTAGAGGTTTTTAGAGATGGGTATTAGAGTTTTAAAGCTGATTATTCTAGTTCTCTTAATTAGTGGACCAAATGTCTGATACAGCTGCTGTGCCCTCATGGTATCGAGGACAATTTCCATCTGGGGAAAAAAAATCTTTTGAAGAAATTTCCTGTGCAGTAAATTAAATCCTTTTAAGTAGCTTGTGGCCAGAAATTTGAGTAAGTCAGCATGGTGCTCTTGAATTCAACAGAGCCACGCTGATGGCTGTCGCCTGCGATTGTCATCGAATAATGCAATGAAATTCTCTTAACGCATGAACACAGGTATGAAATAGAAAAGGGTGAAGAGATGTTTCTGCTCCACCAAAACTGTTCAAAGAAATAGCAATTGCTAAAGAGTTGCATCTTCAATATTCTCTCTCTTTGTCTAAAGCCATCATAAAAATAGCTGACTGGAGACTTGAAGGTGTGCACATCACAGTACTGAAAGGGAAACCCTCCCTGTGCTAGGAAGACTGCCAGGCAGCTCTGCTGGTTACTTTGAAGGCACGATGCCCTGAAGGCTCCATTCTCCCCTCTTCTTTCCCTGTGAGACTTCTCAGATGCTTTTTGATCATGGAAAGACCTTGCCAAGGGGTCATAATTTCAAAGGGAGCCGGGTTGCCCCACACCAGTGGGTCCAGAGTAACCACCTGCCTCTGGGCTCTTCCCAGGTGCTGTGGACACCGTCCTATCTCGTGGCCTCGCACTTGTTGCAGAGCGGCAGCAGTTTCTGCAGGCGGCTGCTTACAGCTGGGGAACGCTTTCCACGTGCCATGGAGAAGCAGACAGCAGGGACCAAGGCTGCCGAAAGGTAAGTCCAAAGAGCAGCCCCTCTTTGAAGGAGGAGTTGATGGGAGCTGCACCCAAGTGATGGACGCAGGGCAGCCATGGCTGTGCCTGCACAAAGCACATCATCTTTTTTTTTTTTAATACGTTTGAAGCTAACGGACTGGTTTTGACAGGGATGAGAAGTAGCCTGCTTAAAGGAGGAAGGGAGAAGACAAAGCTATTAACCATATAGGGCCACACATTCGTATACAGAAGTCTTAGTCATTTGGAAGCGTGATCTGAAGGGAGGTGCTCATGGGAAGTGTCATGTAAGCATGTTGTTCAGTATCGCATGAACAACTCCCCTGGCTATAAATTGAATTAAGTGTGGGGTTAAGTGCTAGACTGGGGTCTGACAGCAAATCTTGACTCGTAATGTTACCTGAAACAACACTCTTACCTGAAACTGAGCTTCCCCAGTGGACATTGTGTCACCTTCTAAAACAGGTTTCCACTAGAAATATACACTGCTCAAAACAAGACAGAGCCCGGGTGTTAGTGTATTCCTCGGGCAACTCACGGGCAAAGTGAGATTGCAATAACAAAGGTGATTGTGCTGCTTCATACCCTAAAGATTCAAATTCTGTGACAGGATTAAGATTTGCCCACGTCCCTAATCTGATTTGTACCGGCACCCGAGATTCCCTTTCTCGTACCTTGGGCTCTTCACATAACAAGCAACAATTGTGCCCGTCGTTGTTGAATGGGAAGAGCACATATTCACACTCACACACGCGTGCTGACACAACAAGACCTGCGCTTGATTTAGTGGGATATGAAGCGTAATACTGTGGCCTCATTGGTATTCTGTTGTGTTTTGTTTTGTGTGGTGTTTTTTTTACCTGAATATTAAGTGTTTTGACAACACAGATGTTGGATATGCAAATAATGCAACTTCTGATATTTCTCAGTATTAGTATAAGAAATATAATCTCTAAGGAGAAGGTGCTGATTGCCAGGCCCTGGAGTGTTTAACAGCAAAGAGAAGCTACTATAGTGGTCGTCTTTTTTTTTAATCCTTAAACTCTTTCAGTAAGCACCAAATATGGACCACTGTCAGAGGAGGGATGCTGTATTAATAAACCTTTGGTCTGATACAGCACGCTTTCTTAGGCTTTTGAAAACAAACAAAAAAAATTTACATTTACATTAAACCTTTAAATTTACCAAGACTTTTTATTTTCAGTATTATATTGACAACTGAAATATAATTTTCATTTATTTTAAAATTATGCTCTTTTACTTCATACTCATCTTCTGCAACAAAGTTACAATTCTTGTGCCTGTGATCCCAAAATCATCTGCCGGAGAAATAAACATGATGCCACAGATTCAAGAAACAAAGGAGAAAAGTGGCTTTCTAAACCAGAAACATCTATGAGAAGAAACTATTTGGTTTTGTCAGTTCTGAACACACAGTTCCTGTGTCAAAATCTACACTTAATTGGAGATAATATAAATAGTATTTAAGTTTTGCGATGATTTTGTGTTCCTGGTGCCTATCCAGGGTCCACTGAAATCAGCTGAAAGGTTCCTAATAGTTTCAGTGGACTTCATTTCTGGCCTCCTCTAAAAATCTTCACTTCTGGAGATACTTAACTGAAAAGCGGGTATTGAAAGTAGAAGAGTTTGATATGTAACTTACTTTCAAAGGATCCGGATCCAGAGTGTGCCGGATTTTGTGCTTTTGCATTTCTTCAACCTCCATTAAACAGAAGGTGAGTGGATCTCTTCCTAGAGCATTTAGAGCAAGATTTTAAATCACGGGATGGTTGAATACTGAGGCGTCAAAATTCTTAGTTGCCCTAATATCTGAAAACCTGGCCTTCCTCAGAATTTCCTACATAAATTTTGCACACGTTTTTCCGTTGTACTTGCAAATGGGGAAAATATATTCCGCAATAAGATTTGCCTGGACTGCCAATTAAAAACGTTTAAGGAATATCGTTCTCTTAATTTTCACATTTACTTTCAGTGGTCTGTGGTTTCATAAATTAGCTGTTCACCTCTCGCTTAGTCTTTGCTGTGTATATGTTGGATATGTAATTCAGGGTAGTTGCCTATGGGGAGAAGCGGGACGCTCCAGCCAGGGCAGTGGGGTTAAGTCTGATGATACACCGAATCGTGTGCTTGGAGGCACACGATTGACTATGGCAGGAGTTTTAGAAACCAGCTGAGATCAACTTATAGATGCGTAAAGTCAGGTGAAATGTATACTATCTTTAGCAAACAAGAAACGTGATTGGAAGCCTTTTTCTCTGACCTAGAGGAAACGATGCACTAATAAGCAGCAGTCAGTCCACCAGCCAGTGAACGGTTGTATTTTCACTGAAAGTGGGTTTGATGCTTAAAGGGGAGATGGATAATTAAGACTTCATCTTCCAAAATATTAAGTATTGATTTGTAGACATTTAGCAGCAGGCATAAAGCTCTCCTGAGAACTGGCAGCAACTGTCTAAAAGACTATAAAAGATTTCACTTCTCCGTGTAGAATTTAGCATTTATTTTTTTATTTAAAATTTATGAAACGAGAGTAAAATAAATCAGGAGGTAACTTCTAGCTCTCTGAGCGTGTCAGTTCTGCTCCATGTGGCCATTCAGAGTCAAAATGGATATATGATTTTTTTTTTAAGGTTTGTATTGGCTTTTGGTTTATTGAAGTGTCAGGAGGTTTATAAGCTCTTCAACTCCAATTTTGATTGTTTTATCCAACTACTGTCACTTCTTATCAGTATTAAAGGCAGAAATCAAAGCACGGGACCCATGGGAAGTAGCGTTTCAAATGTACACCACCGCTCTTTTTTGTCACAGTCCTGAACTACGGCACCTCTGCTCCTGACAGCAAGCCCACGACGAGATAAGGAGATGAGTTTCATACTTCGTTAATTCATTTGTGATTTAAACAAAGGCGTTTTCAGCTAGAGTGTGTTTCTTTCCACCTGCCTAGTCCTTTCTTTGTGACTTGTGGAAATTGCTGAAGTGCGGCAGACACCACGCAGGGCAGCTTTGCTCTAGGCAGCCCGTTTGTCTCTTCAGCCCGTCGCTAATTATACGTTGGGAATCCAGGCGATTACGTTTGTCCAAATGGGTGAAAAAAGAGTATTCCAGTTTAGCTGCATCTTGCAGATGTTTCTCCCTGAGAGCAGGTAACCCAGATGTACTACTAACTGGATTTGAAAACTTCATCCCACGTGTGGTACTTGTTGATCTGAGTAAAGTTAACCCGATGTTCAGCCACCTGAACAGGACACTGCTGCCCGACCGGTGTGGAATGGTCTGAAAAACCCTGCCTCTGCGGAAATACCTCAAACTAAAGGCAAAGGAAGAGTTAATTTTCTCAGGGCAGTGTCTGGGTGGGTATTATGAGGTTTTACAGGTGGGATCTTTCCCTATCACAGCTCAGCTACAGAAATGGCAGTATCTTTGCTGAGTAAAATTGCGGTATTTTTAACTATGTGCTCATGGCTCCATGGTCCAGTCTGTGGGAATAATAGTCAGTCTTGTAAATCAAGGGCTTTATTCACGGTAAAGCATTTGCGCAGCAACTTTTCTTTCTTTTATCTTTTTCTTTTGTTTGTTTGTTTGTGGGTTTCTTTGTGGTTTTGTTTTGGTTTGGGGTTTTTTTTGAGGTGTCTTATGCATTAGAAACCAACGTGAATTTTCAGTCTGTTTTATTTGGGTTAACAGGTGTATTGAATTTAAGAGAGGACATTTTCTGTGCTTTGTTTGCAACACTTTCAAGTTGATCAAATCCATTTCAGAATGTTCCCCAGTTTATGCAGACTCACTTTAAATAAGTGTAAGCAAAATATGTTCATTTTACCCCTGGATCGGCTTATTAGGTTTTAAAAGTGCATTTCCACTATACCGACAACAGCAGCAAAGGAAAAAAAGGGAGGAGCAGTGACAGAAAATCTATTTGACAGAGTAAATAGTTCCTTTCCACATGTGTATATATAGGTGTGTGAGTTTATATGGGTAGAGTAATGGTGATGGCACTGATGGAGCAGATGCGTTTTAGCATTATAATGACAAATCATAAAAGATGACACACTTTAAAAAAAGGTGATGTTTATTGGAGATTTGATTATTTCCTACCTTCACCGAATGGAAAATTGACTGAGACAAGAGAATCCAGCAAGTTAGGGTCCAAATTGAAACACTAAGTCATGTCTACACGGTAAGTAAAAAGTAATTCAAAAAAAAGTCACCAATTTTAGAGGGGGGAAAAGAGAGAGGCTATACAATTAGAAGCTAATACTGAAATCTTACTTTAACCGCTGCAATTGCAAAAAGCAGATATTTCATAACAAAGATGTTGCAGTGGCATAAGCAGGGGAAAAAGACCCTCGGGTGAAGCAGGCAAATCTGTACATTTGCACATTTCTAAGTAAACATATATACAAGATATTTTTCAGTCCTTGGGGTTTTATTAAATTCTTTACCTTCTTTGACCATTTCAGCTGGGCTATGGACCCAGGAGGGGCATACATTTTATGTTATTTTCGTTTTGACATTTTTATTGTTAAATGTTGTGCACGGACTTAAATTTTTTTGTGCTCAAGTTTATATACTTGAATCCTGAAGTCCTTTTATTCATCCTGTCATCTGTCATTGATGTAACTGACTTCTGTGAGAGTGTTGACAGGATTTATCTAAGAGTTTGCTGGATGGCACGTTTTATAAAATCAAATATAAATAAAAGGGTCCATCATCTGGGGGATATGGGATTGGAAGTCAATGGGTGTTGATGGTGCTTAGTTTCACAAAGAGCTATTCAACAGCTCACACAGCCACCTCTTACAGATTTATCTCTTTTTATATATGACCGTGTTCATATTCCCCTCAGGTTGGGAAGCAAAATGTTGTTTTTCTTTTTTTCTTTCCTAAGACCTGCCAGATAATCAAATATGTACCTGCATTTCTTTCTGACATTTCAGAAATACTAAATATTGTATTCTGGTGATAATGCTTTCTGAAGAAGGAAGGAGATGGCCCATTTAATAATGTATACTTCATTTACAGTTTGGAGCGTTAGCCAACTACTTGTGATGATACTTCTTCCAGTCATAATACTGATATATGCAGAGTTCTAACTACATTTTTAAATAGAAAAACAACTGAATGATACATTCAAAATAATTCATGGAGAGGAAATAGATGTATTTCAGCATGGGAGAATATTTATGCATTATTTAACAGCAATAATGTTTGAATTCATACATTATGCAAATGCCGTTATAATCAGGAAAATGAAAGAACTTGGACGGCTGCAACATCTTTAAATCTACCATTAGGTACTTATTTGTGCATATCATTTAATACTGCACAATGTTACAGTATGTCACTTGAAGAGAGAAGTTATCAGAGACTAACAGGTTATAAAAAAGTAAAGCTGATGAATCCTGATTGCTACCTTGATGCTAATGTCTATAAATTTATCAGCAAACAAGAGTAAAGGCTTTAATGGTAATTTACATAAACTCCTCTTCCGGATAGAAGTTAGTGAGGTTTTACACACAGTTCACATCTTGGATTGTGATCCTTGTCTCTACCCACCCCCAGATAGCAGACTGGCACACAGCGTGGGCCGACACAGCCAAATTGTATTTTCTTAATGTATCAGCAGCTATGTTCCAAAACTATCAAAACCAGCAAGCCTGACCATATAAAAACAAAGCTGCTTCCATCTCCTCTTATCTTCAAGACAAAAAATATATAAAAAGTCAAAAGCCTGTAATTTGGTGAAGAGCATTAATAGACCTTCCTTTTCCTAGTTAGGTCTGTTTATATCTCAACTAAACGCATAAACCCACAAAGATGAATGCGTGTACTTAGTTGCAGTATTTTTGTGGCACATTTCCTTTACAATGTCTGTGTTTTTGCAGACGGCATGAGTGTGCCGAGATGCATCCTGTGGGAAGAGGAGCAGAAGATGGCCGTGCGCTCGCCCCAGGCAGGTCCTGCGCTGGCCACCCTCAGCCTGGGAGCCAAAAGCCAACGCAGCCATCATCGAAGATGCTGCTCTGGACCTACTACCTGCAGGGGGTAGGAGCAGGGCTCAGAGCTATGCCGAGGTGGCTTTGGCAGAGGTGGCTCGCAGATGCTGGGCCCATGAGAAGAGCGGGTTTCTGCCCAGCGTTGGGTGCCTCCTGGTCTCTCCCGGACACTGCTGCCTTTTGTCTCCTGAGTCTTTCTGTTTTCATTAATGGTTTCTTTTCCTCCTTATTTTAAATAGCCCCTCCGTTTCTTGCTTTTATTCCATTCAGCCAGGCTTTCTACCAACCGCGTGGTCCTTACAGCATTTCCTCTTCAGTACTTCACGCATTAATGAATTTCTTCTCCAAACGATGTATAGTCATCTGTAGCATGTAGTACTCCCATGTCATGAAACTGAAACAGAGCTAGTCAGACCCATGTCCTCAAAAGTGTCTGGGGGAGTCTTACCTCCTGTTTTGAGCCGAAGAAGTTGAGGGTTCAGCTGTGTTCAGGTCACTCTGGAGCAGCAAACTTGTGTTAGACCCACGAGACTGTCCTTTTCCACTGGCGTCAGTCTTCAGTACAGAGGATGCGCCAGCACTCACCCTGACCTTGCCATCCCAGCGGGGAGAGCCAGCAGGAGTGCGAGATGTGAAGCGACCTGTGAAGGCTACGCTTTCAGTTCTGCTGGTTGCCTCTCTCAGGCAGGACCCAAGGAGTTCACTTGCTGCCCACCTGCACAACCGCTCTGGAGCTGTGTTTGTTATGGCCTTGCTCTGCCTGGTCTCCAAAGTCTCAGGGTCTCTTACAAAAAGCACATAATGAAAAGTAAAGATGTACAGGGTACAGGAAGAATCATAGAATCATAGAATTGTTAGCGTTGGAAGGGACCTTAAAGATTACCTATTTCCAACCCCCTGCCATGTGCAGGGACACCTCCCGCTAGATCAGGTTGCTCAGAGCCCCATCCAGCCTGGCCTTAAAAACTTCCAGGGATGGGGCTTCCACCACCTCTCTGGGCAACCTGTTCCAGTGTCTCACCACCCTCATGGTGAAGAACTTCTTCCTAACATCCAGTCTGAATTGTCCCATCTCTAGTTTTAATCCATTCCCTCTAGTCCTACCATTACCCGAGATCCTAAAAAGTCCCTCACCAGCTTGCTTGTAGGCCCCCTTAAGATACTGGTAGGCCACTATAAGGTCTCCTCAGAGCCTTCTCTTCTCCAGGCTGAACAACCCCAACTCTCTCAGTCTGTCCTCACAGGAGAGGTGCTCCAGCCCTCTCATCATTCTCATGGCCCTACTCTGGACACGCTCCAGCACGTCCATATCTCTCTTGTAGTAGGGGCTCCAGAATTGGATGCGGTACTCCTGGTGGGGTCTCACGAGAGTGGAGTAGAGGGGGAGAATCACCTCCCTCGACCTGCTGGCCACGCTTCTCCTGATGCAGCCCGGGACACGATGGGCTTTCTGGGCTGCTAGTGCACACTGATGGCTCATGTTGAGCCTCTCATCCACCAGCACCCCCAAGTCCTTTTCTTCAGGGCTGCTCTCAAGCCAGTCGCTGCCCAGCCTATATCGGTGCTTGGGATTGCCCCGACCCAGATGGAGGACCTTGCACTTAAGAACAGAGCGGACAGGTCCTCCTTATCTCATGGAGAATGCTGGAGCTTTTGGGTCTGGCAATGATGATTAAAAAAAAAAAAAAAAAGAACAAAACAAACAACTGCAATTTTTTCTGGTCTGAACTTCTTTGTCCTTATGGGAATGAGAACTCAAGAAGTAGCAGTGCTGATTATCTTGTGCTTTTCAGTCTCCCACCTTTGACAAATATATCCTGGAGGGAATGGGCTATGGATTTGCCAATTTGGCAGTAAACATTTAATCTGATTTTTTTTCCTACCAAACTTTATGCATACTTAATGTATAAGCAGGAAAGATGAAAGACAGAAGACCTTCCTAGTCTATGATGGGCTCTGCCAGGTCTGTCCTTGCCTGGCTGATTTTTAGGTCAGCAGTTGGGAAAACAAAACCATCAGTATTCACAGGGATGCATAGTGATGAAAGAGGTAGACTTTCCCCTTTTAGTCCGTGAATGAACAAAAGTTCTTCCAAATTATTCATATTGCAAACCCCTTTGTTATTACTAAGTAATATTTCTGTTAATGATAAAAATGAAAGCAAGTACAAATGAAGAACAACTGTAGTGAGAGCAACCCATTTTCTTGACCCATTAAATAAAGTGGACCATTGCTTGTCAAGGAGTGATTTACGGAAAGGGACAGCAGAGGGAAATTTACACTCTGATTTCCATGTGTACTTGTTGTATGGTAAGCAAAAAGAATTTGCATGCAGATGCCATCAATACGGCATGTCTCATAAACACTGTATTCCCATAATAGCTCAGGAATTCAGAACAGATCTTCTTGCAACTGGGTGGCATTTGGACATGTTTTGGGTGCTCACCAATTTGAATCCAGTCCATAGCCTGGAATTTTTACTGTGTTAGAGTCTTCCAGAAATGATTACTTTTTATGGCAGAGTGGATGCAATACTGTTTGCTCCTCCATCATAAAGATTGTGCCAGGGCTTCTGCTATAAAATCTCTATTGCTAACAAGAAAACAAAATTCAACCAATATATTGTGCTCCTGGCTAAAAACCAGCATGCAAGAATTCATCCTGGAAATTTTTATTTCCAGCGAATGATACTAATTTCTCAGAATGCAAAATAATGCATGAACTCCCTTTTGTTGAATATTAACTAATTTTTATGGCGTTGTAGCAATCAGTTGTTGTAAAGCTGGTTGGGAGAAGAGAGAGGGACAGCAGGATGCAGCAGGCACCAAGGGTGCAATAACAACATGTACCCACTCCAGTGCCAACTGGAGATCACCAGGCGATGATGAAGAGGAGACAGGGCTGTAGAAGCCGGAGTCAATATGTCATGCAATGGTAAATCAATTAATGAGGTATTAACTTTGGAGTGGTTAATTTTTTGCGGATTCTTTAATGCAGACCTCCCTGCTTTATGTAGTTCTGACGGTGACAGCTGAGTGCTGGCTACACAAGAAGAAAGCAGAAGCTGGTTATCACTGCAACCATTCTATGGCACTGTTGGACCGGTTGTTGTGGTGTTTGTGTATAGGTGAACTGAGGTTTTAGTCAGTCTCAGGTGGATTTCTCCGTCAACAGTGCCTGAACACGGTGAGAAAGCCCAGCCTTAGCTAAGACAACATGTTCACATTACTTCAGTGCTTCCTCCCTCTGGCTGGTGTGTTCATTTTGGTCGAGCAGATGGTACAGCATTTTGTAGAAGCTGTCCAGCGCGTCTGTGTTTTCCCTCTGATTACAGCTCCTGAGATGAAATTTCAGAAAGTGCCAAACCCAGCCAGGCCTCCGTATGATTAACAAGGACGCCATCCCCACCACGGAGAAGTGCAAGGACTGCGGCAGTCACTCAGCAGAGGTGCTTGGAGAGACCGAGAGAGTCAATGGTATGGTTAACCCTGATGCTGTCATGCTGTACAAATTATCTTCTGCCGGATACAACCCTGTTGTTTTGGCAGCGTGGGCAAACTCCAGCTGGAGGAAACGCCTGCTTGGCTAAGAGAATACAACCCCCTTCTGCAAAGTTACAAGAAATTCAGATGAGAGCTTTAGATTTCTATGGACTTAGAAGAGGGTCTTCTAAACAATGACCATAAATTCTACACAACCAAAAAATGACAAAGTAATTTCTTCGGGGTTTCATTTACTGGTTCGGTAGAACGCCTACATGTGTAAAAGCATCTCTGGGTTATCCCCTTTTCTCAGCTCATCCTTCTTTGGAGAAAGACTATTGCTCTTCTTACTCCTAATAGTTGCCGATGGCACTGAAGTCAACAGAAAAACTCCCTGAGAGCCCAAATCCCCAAATTCAGTGGTTTTCCCCATTCAAGGTCACCCAGTGTCTGTCCCCAGCATGCCAGAATAGGTCCAGGATACTTGCTTTTCGAAACAGAAAAAATTAACTCCAACATGAGAATTGGCACTGACTTCAAAAGTATTACCCCAGTCAGCTATGTTCTGGCAACCCTTGCTTACAGCACAGTTTTAACATATGTTAAATTTTATGCTGATAGTTTGCATATCCTTATACTAAATAAATATGTACATTTATGTACACTGTGATGTAACGGCAATTTACATCTCATATGACCATCTGACATTGTTTCTCCTAGGAATATATAATGGATGCATCTCCTCAGCATCATGAGAAAAATGCTATTTCTACCTAACAGAATATTTTAATTTCAGATAGTCAAAATGGTGTATCTTTAACATAAAGTTGTCTGCAGTTTGTGGTATGGCTTTCGTGCGTTTGCCAATTCCTTTGGGTTTTAATTAGAAACACTTCAGCTACATTTCCCTAAAACATGCAAATACCACAAACGGTATTATTAAGATGGCTTCTTAATTGATTTTTCTTTGGGAGCAATTTGTTTCTCTTCCAGTTTATTGTGGCAAACACTGGCATTTGTCACTTCTTCCAGTAGCTGAGGCTTTCTGCTTTAATAAATGCACATATTAGATGCTATTCTCTTTCTCTGCTTGATAGGTATATAGTGTCAGGCAGAAGAAGGTCACAATGATGTTAAATTTGCTGCTAAGCAAAGGATCAGAGTGTAAATGAAATCTTGAAAGCTGGGAAATGAGAATGTGCAAGTGTAAATAATGTATTAATTATTGACAGCTAAGGGACCGAAGAGTCCTATTTAGTAATGACATCTTCATTGTCACACTGCCTGACACTATCTCAGGTATTTTTATTTTAATAACGGGTTTTCCCCTCAAGATAGTAAGTATTTCAATTTACCAGTGTAACTTTATTGATATTTTTCATTTTCTTTGGCTTTTCTTTATCTTACTGCAGTCTAGGTGCTTGGTTCAGGAGGGGACAGGGGAGAAGCCAATCCTCTTATTTTATTGTGGCAAGCGATATTATTACGGTACAAAATAGATTTTTCTTATAATAAAAGAGCACAATATCGAGGTGCAAAAGGAGATTCCACCTCATCGGTTATTTATGGAAGCTGGGATATAGTTTAGGAAAAGACATATGATAGCTAAGGGCTTAGTTTTGCCAACAGGCCTTCCCAGCAATAACTAGTGCTTAATATATGCCAGAAGCAGAATGGGTTTCACCACGGCTTTCCTGCGTGAAACACTAGTTTGGTTAAGGAAAGGTGTTTCTCAGGTAAAAAGCTTTTAATATTCTGTACTTTCCAAGCATTGCACAAAGTCTAGGAGTAGTAGTAAATTCTTTAATATTTAAATGCTTTTTATTACAAATTAGTGCGGAAAAAATTCCCATGATCCAAAAAAGGTCTTGGTATAATAGCTGTTTGCATAAGGCTGCTAGATGTAAATAGCTAGGAGCTTTCAAATACCAAGATTTAAAAAGAAAAAAAAAGCAAAACCAAAACAAACACCCCCACCCCCCCGCAAGATATACCTTCTGAGCCTTGTTTGCCAAATGAGCTAAAAACTTTTCTCCTCCTGAGATTTTCACCTGTGGAGGAGATCTGGTCCCTTGCTTCCCACAGCGTACTCCTCTCAGAGACATGCGTGACCCCCAGCCCATCGCAAGGGGCTACGCTGCCGTTCTGCAGCCCTGTGCCACCTCCAGTCCCCCCCTGTCGGTCCCCGACTCCTGCTTTAATTCCCCCATTGGCTTTTCCCATAAATAGTACATATTTTTTTCCCCTTCTGTAGGTGGAACACACAGCAGGTTGGGGAGGCTTGCGAGGATCCGGTGGGCTCTGGGGGAAAGCAGCGGACATTCATTCACTGGCTGGGAACCCCCCGTGCAATGTCCCTGGAGGGCAGAAGGTGCTACGGTGAGCTGAGGGTGAAAGAAAAAGAAGAGGCAACTACTTCCAATGCTCTCCAGCCCGGTGATAAGTGTCTTGTCTTTGTCCTTACTGAGGAGAGTGGGTGGCATCTTCCAGTCAAATCCTTTTTCCCCTGAAAAATGCCAGGTTCTGGTCTGTGGAATTGCTTAGCAAATTTCTGTCAGCTTTTGCGAATTGATAAGAGTTGGTAAATCCTGGTGTGTGGGGAGCTGGGAAAACCGAAAATATTTCATTTTGCTGTTTTGAAAACATTGTTTTGATGCATTGCATTGGAGAGACCTTCCTTCCGTCTGAAGAAGTTTGATTTCTTTGATTAACAAATACTGATGTTTTTACGTAAGCTAAAACTAGTGAAACAATTCACCTGAAATTAATTTTTCTCTTTTCAGCTGAAGAAGGCCTCGCTGTGTTTTGGACCAGCAGCTCCCTAGCAATTCCCTGAAGAGCGAGTGCCCGGCTTGGCCGGTGCGTGCCATGGGGCTGCTGCCCCTTGGGCTGGTGGCTCTGCTGGCGGCTGTGCCTGCCGTGGCCTCGGCGGGGGAAAACAGCAGGTCCGCGTTACGGGGATGTTCCCAACCGCAGCACCCGCTTCCGAGGTGTTATTTACAGGTGTTCATGCCCCGAGGGGGAAATGCCACTCGCTTTTCGAGTCTGATGGTATTTACAAGAACATGTGTCTTTAACGTTAAAAAATGCCATATGCGATGCTGAATATAGAGCCTTCTTCCTCTGCCCAAGAATATAACTTTATCAAAATGAAATTTCCTGCTCATTTGAGCCAGTCTCCATAGCAACAGTACCGTACACCTGTGATGTACAGGCATAAGCCGTTACAACCTCTGAACTAGGCAGAATGAGCCGTGCCCCATCCCCCTGTCACAGGGAGAAGTACGTTTGCGATGTATCCATGGCACGTATTTCTACATGCTACGTATGTGTGGCCTGTGTATACAATCATTTTATTCAGAATTACCCGACTTACATTTGGTAAATAAATACAAATATGCTACTTACATGAAGTTATACACTTGCAGAAATTCAATATGTTCTTATCCTGAGGGAAGGCTTTCTAATGCAAACGTTACACAAAAATAAAAGCTCGTGCTTACATTTGCTTCTGTAAGAATTTCCTAATTCAAAAAATTCATAAAATGCCTCGCTCTTGCAAATCCATCAACCTGTTAATAGTACATCATTAAAAAAAGCAAAAAGCAACTGCATGCTGAATTATTTAAATATTGTTTTAATAGTAAACTGGAAATAATTAGGCACCTTTGGCTATCCGGTATTGCAAATAGGCTATTGCTGTTCACTCCATAACTTTTAGTGAAATTGAACTCACCAATAAGAAACAAATGGTTGCATTTTAAAGAAACCTGAAATTATTTCCCCGGGTCATTCATAAGGTAGATCATTACAGAGAAACATTTTCTCATGCAAAGAAGAAATAGCTTACTAATGCAATGGAAATTATATTTTAAGCTTCCTACATTTATTAGCTTATTTAAGAAGAGGCAAACTTCAAAGAAGGGTTTTATTTGAAATACATGCAGCATAAAAATCTACATAATGATGGGTGTTGCACTCAGATATACTACATATGACTAAACATATAGATGAACTGTCTGTTTCCGTCTTCTGACATCTGCGCGTTCTTGTCTTTGCTTTCAGATCTGCCCTCCCTTCCCCTCTTACGGCAGGATTTCCCGTTACTGAATGCAGGGCAAGCTACAAACGAAAGGAGTGAAACGTGAGAGACGATACACGCATCTTTTCAAAGTTGATTGCAGCGGGTTGCCTGAATTTTTAACACTGCTCCTTGATACAGTCGGCTTCACTTGGGTTTTTTTTTGTTGTTTTTTTCTTTTTTTTTCTGGTTTTATTACAATCCCCATTTCTATGCCAGTGAAAATGGGGCTTCTGCTCTCAGAGCAAAATTTCTCGTCCTTGTTCAGCAAATGGGTGGACAACGTTGTTCTTCTTTTACAGGGGACAGAGAGCCGGGCAGCAGCCAGCATCGCAGTTCGACAGCAGCTGGCAACCGGATGAAAAGGGAAGGGAACTGATCTTTTACCCGCAGTTTAAGGACAGGAGACAACTATTTCTGATTTTGGGGGTTTTCGTAACAACTATTTATTTTAAATTTTTTTTCTCATGTGTGGGGTTTTTTGTCAGATTTTCTACTAGGACATATCTGTCTCATATAAGCTGCTAATACTCTGCTTTAGGCAGAACATGGTGCTTGGAGCTTATGTAGGCTGATTTCAGGGAAACTAGCAGCATTATTGATTTTCATTGGGCTTATTAGGATCAGCGTAACATGCACTTTTGCTATACTAGATTGTATTTGGCTTTCATCATGAAATCTCATTACGCTAAAAAGAAATGGAAGCCAGTTATGCAAGTGAAAGATTTTGCAGAGTATTCTAATGAAATTACTCTGCATCTGTGAAAACACACTTTGGATGTAGGTCGTTCAAAGCCTGAATGCTGCTGGTCAGATTCTGTTCTCAGTCGCTTTTGAAAATTAAGAGTAAATTCTCCCATCTTAGTGAAGTTATTTTAGATTTATGCTAACATAACTGAAGGTAGAGCTTGGTCCTTGAAGCAGTCGTGCTGTCTGAATCCTGATGTTGAATCAGTGATTTACTAGGAAAGAGAAGTCCCAGTTGTTTGCCTGCTTGCAGCCGGGATGGAATATATTACAACATGATAAAGGTGTGAAATGCACGTGGCTATGGGTGCAGTCCTTCTAGACCCTCAGCCAGGATGAGGAAGGAACAACAAGCTTGTTTTCACCCATTCTGCTCTTGTGGGACATCCATCAGCTGGTTGGGATCTGCCTGTTGACAACGGTGGAGGAAGCATGAGCTTGGCAGCACAGCGTATCTCCTCAGCGCAGCAGCACAGGCATAAACGCCTCCCTCCTGAAGCTCAGAGGAGATGCAGTTGCCATCCCAGCTTCCCTCTTTCAAGCCCAATTCACTACCAATGCTCATATGTCCAAACCCCAACTCTTCTCTAGTAGCCCTGCAGACAGTGCCGTGACTTGCTCCTGTTCTGCTGGCAGGGTGGAGGTAAAGTCGTTTATGTGATTGCCAGCCCACGAGTGCCTGGACACTTTGGGGAGAGCAAAACTCTGTGGTGGGGGTCCCGATGCCACTGAAATAATGTGCCTGGGGCTGTGCGGGGATGAGGATGGCAGTGATGCCCACTTGCCCGCAGTGGGGTGGCACCAAGCCTGGGGCATGTCTACGTGGGGCCAGACCTCATCTCGTGGCTTGTCAAGCAAATTCACAGGGTTGAGGACGTTGTTTGGGGTTTTTTTGTTTGTTTATCATCTCATTTTTTTAGCACTTGAAATCGTCGGTAAGGAAAACATGTCCCCAAGGTCTATACTTACTCTGTAAGAATAGATCAAGACTCTTGAGCTGTCAGGGAAAAAATATCCTCCTTTGATATGTTTTGATGGTGCCTCTTGGAATTGCACATATTTCCTAGTGGTCAGGATGCTTTTATTTTCATAGATGTTCTACATTTGGTGAAAGCAACATTCTTTTGAGAAAGAGAAAATTAATTTTGAAGAAATCCTGAGAAGTGACTCTCAGGCTTTCTTTCCTAATACATTAGTGTATTTCAGATCACAGAGAATGAGCTATGTAAAGTACCAAAATCAGCAGAAAGCACCCAGTCAAAACCCAACCTACAGAACAGATGCCAAGAAGCACAAATTCAAGATATAAAGCTGTAACTGCACAGTTACTTGGGGAGTGCAAATTTTGCATTATTGAGAGGCTATGATTTAATGCTTTGCGTAGTCAGCTCTTCAGCAGTCTTGCGTCATTCCCTGTTGATTCAGTGACACTGTGCTCTTCTGCTTGGAATTGCATACCATTTTGGTGTTTTTTATGGAGAAACTTCGGTTATCATAAACGGACTGATCACGTCCTAGACCTGACACATTTTTCCAGAATTTTTCAACCCCAAACAGCAAAATCCGAAAGGGGCAGATCTCCTGAATATACATGTGACTGCCTTATTTATTTGTGAAAAGGGGTCTCAAACTGCTGAACACACAGCTTTATGGAAAAGAGCTCTCCGGTATTGCTGCAATTAGTACACTTTTCACTTGCGAAATGATGCTTTCTGCTAATGCTACAGTATAGTAATCAAAAGCACCTAATCCAGCTGATTAAAAACTCCCTGTTGGGCTTTGCTGACCAAATGAATACAATTAATAAGATGTTTCAAGTAGAGAATTTCCTGCAAATACTGATATTCGTAGACTTTAAATTAAAATTCTGAGACCTGCACATCAAATGAAGAGACGTCTTGTTCCCTGGTGCATCTCAGTGAGACCCATTGCTGATGTGCAGCAAGAGAGATTTTATTCTAGAAGTGCAGGTAAGCTTTTCACTCAGATCTCGGCTTTAGAATCAAATTAATTGAGTGATAAAAGCATTTATTTTTGACTGCCTACCAAAGAAACCTAGCAGAAAGGCTCCCTTAAATAAGTTAGGCATGTAGGCAATGGTAACAGGTGCTATGGGTGGTTGTTGGGATTTTGTTTGTTTAATATTAATCTGAAATAATTTAAATGGCATCTTAATGGCCTTATTTTATGTCTCTTATTTTGATTTTAAAAATCGGCGCATTCCCCTTAGTGCAGTTAATAGGGTCAGTCTGTGAGCCTGTGCTGGTTACCATGCCTTCAGTCATGTGGAATCCAAACAGCCATTATAATTTGTTTCTAAACAGATCAAGAGCTATTTACCATCTCAATGTTTTGTGCACAGCTGGGTGTCTGGCAAACATCCAATATCCATTAACATTTAAAAATTAGTCCCATAATGCATCTTTTCCGTGGCTTGAGGAGTATACACACTGACACATGTTGGGAACCAATTATATTTGCACCACCATTAGTCTGGCTGCATTCAACTTCCCAGTAAATGAGGGCTAATTTAGTTTCCAGAATGGTGTATCTTAAATTCATGCAATGACCTTAGAGAAAGCAGAGTATCTGAAGATTTAAAGAGGAAGGAAATGTTCAGAAAGAATAATGCTTCCTTTTTTCTGCCTAAAACATAAGAGTACATTATTATATGACTGTTCCCAGTATCCATGCCTGGCCCAGAAAACCAGATTCCTCTAATTCAATACTTCTAAAATTCATGAGCAGAATTTGGTTGGGAAGAAATCAGACTAATACAGTAAACTAGCACACCCTCCTTGCTCAGATCAAACCTGCTAATGGACCTTTTTATAATAGCAATCTAAGACCTGCCTGTAGCAGGTCTAACTCTTTAGGTTCCCAACTGGTTTTAAGTATTCTATTTCCCTACCAGCGGGAAAATAAGAAATACAGATTTCACAGTAAGTGCTGTCTACTCTGCTTGTGAAATATAGTCTAACAATGCCGTGCAAGTGAAACGACCTTCAAAAATGGCACTTTGGCAAAGAGGTTTAATGAAAACAGAGAAACACAAAAATATTTTCTGAGAAATATAGTTTGCCAAACCTCTGCTACCACGAGAAATTCCTTCAATAATATCGGAGGTGAAATGGGGTGCCTAGCTTGGCAGATGAGTAAGTGAGAAGAGGGTTTTTTAACACCTTTCCTTGCAGCGTGTCAGTGCGGCTCTCAGTAATCAGGTTCTAGACTGATTGGCTTCTGCTGCTGCTGCTGACTGCTGCAACACACTGTACAAAGCTTAGCTTAGCTCACTTAGTCTGTGCCATGCTGCTTAATGAAGCTAAATTGCTCATACAAACAGAACGCTATTCTGCAGCCTTTTAGAATTCAGAGAAGGTTTAAAAATACCATTTTTCCTTAACATTCATCTGAAGCGGTTAGAAACTCAGGAAGGCAGGAATTTTCTAAACGGGCATAAAGCAATACAGTGGAGCGAGCCTCCAGGTGAAGAGTGTGCTTCCTCCTCCAGCGGTGAACATCTGCGTAACTCTGTCCTCTTGGCAGAGTTGTTCGAGTGGAGAAGCTGTAGGATTCTGTCTGGGGTGAGGCTGCAGGTTTAGCAAGCCTATGTCAGTTTAAGGTATATAAATATTTATTTACATAGGTTTAAAATGCAGTATTTCATATATAAACATGTTCTCCTGTTACATCCATATAGTTCAGAGTTGGCCTTTGTCACATATTTCTTTATTGCATTGGCACTCTTACTTTTTTGTGCAAGAAAGTAGCTTTTCAGTAAAATGGCTTATTCCTTGAAGATGCTCTTTTGAAAAAGTTCATAGTACAGTCAATATTTACAGATGCTGTTTGTACTGTATTTCTCTCAAAATACATGGCTTTTTATTTTACCGCTTTCAGTGAAACCCATGCTTGTAGTCCCTAACAATAATACATTTTCATGCATCATTGGCAATACAAGGCTTCATTTAGACTATTGATTAACATTCTTATTGTATTAGGACTTGTTAGCGTTTCATACCGTCTTATTGTTTGGTGATTTCAAGAATTGACCTTTGCAGATTTACACTACATAAGCAATTAGCCAGTAATAGATTAAATTAATAAAGAAGATTTCTATCAAATTTCACAGATCTATCATGTTATGGTACTGTCCATTTATTTATATTCCGCAGAGCTGCTGTTATGAGCTGAAGTCCACGTAAAGTAAATCCTGCTGAAGACGCTTGAGTTACATGCAGGAAGAAGATGCTGCACGGCATGTTTACGATTTGCTGGGTAAGTGGGCAGGGATGAGAACTGGCAGGAAGGTTGCAATGTTTTCTTTTTCTGTCTTGACAGTCTCTTTTGTTTTTCAGCTGTGCATTTAACAAAACAAAACTAGAGCTAATTTTAATTTTTAATTAAAGTCAATAGCTTATGTTCATGCTGAACATCTTTGGTACGAGGAAGAATAAAAGAAAATACAGAGAGAAACTTGAAAGAGAAATGCATTTCTTCAGCTTAATTATTTAGTTTCCAACTAAGAAACAGCTCTGCAGAGGTCGATTATCCTTCAGGGATATCTCAGAAGAAGTGAGCAATTAGCTTGATTTTCTGTTGAATATGTAACTTGTGACTCAGTATGTGATCTATTAAAAAGATGATCATTCCTTTTAAACTATGTCCTGATATATATATGAAGCCTGTTGCTGAAGCTAAGTCAGTGGAGTAATCCAGTCCATCACCACGAGACACAGCTTTTCTGTCTTGCTACGCAACAGTCCGTGGTAATTTTAGGTCTTCTGTGGAGTCTAAGAATAAGAGAAGGGTGATGGTCTCCTGTTAAAAGGTAACCTGGGGTACTGCTTAACACTCTCCACAGCTTGAAGCACACTTTCCCTTAGAAGCGGTGTCCAAAAGGGGCAAAATTTCTCTGGTGGTAAAAAAAATCTCTCCTTGCACTAGCTTCTGTAGAAAAGCAGTGACCGTCCTGCCCCCAGCAGCCTGGAGCCACGTACAAGGTTGTTAACGGAGATCAGCAACTTGGAAAATGATTTGGGGAACTCAAGGTGTGAGAGGCTGTGTAGAGAGGCAAGAGAGGGTACGGCTCGCCCTGCAAGCTGTCGGCCTTCCACGCGATGCTCTGGCCCTCGCAGGACCATCGCCGGGCTCACCGCGCCGATGTACAGCACCGCAGTCCTGGCACAGACAGCACCGGGCACCCTGGTAAGAAGCAAAGCAGGAACTGGAAGGGAGGTTCCAAAAAAGAGTTGTCCGATAAGCACATTTTCTGAATACCAGCACTGGTGCAAACTTGTCCCTGAGTGCACGGTCTCCATTGCCACTGCCCCGCTTCCAGATTGCTGCTGCAGGGTTGCAAACACCCGGACCACAGAGCTGGGGTTTTGTATGGCTGCTGGCACTTCTGTTGCACTTCTGCTCTATATTCTGGGTGGAATATATACATTCACAAAATGTCCAAATTTCACATAGGAAAAGCAGAATGCACAGTTTTACAGTTCATGTGTTAGGGTCTTCTTGGTTGTGGGGTTGATTTTTTTTATTGGTTTGGTTTGGTTTGTGGGTTTGGTTTTTTTTACTATTATGACATTCAGATTTTACCACAGGGAGAAACTGGAGTGTTTGAGCTTAAAAACAAGCTTTGAGCAAGTGACTTGCATGGGGATGAAGTTTGCAAAAGTACTGTCAAATTTCCTGCACACCTCAGTCCTGCTTTGAGCACCTCAGTCTGTCAAACCGTGCTCCTCCAAATACACACCGAGCTGATGGTCAGCCCCTGATGGGCCTAAATTAGTAGGCACCTGTATTTCTGACATTGAAGCTCCCATGGTATCTGAAATTTTCCTTCTGGCCATGTTTAGAAGTGCCTCAGTCCTGTCAGGGCTGAGAAATGTGGCGCCTAACTTGTACCTTCATCTGCAGTATGAACCCAATGCTTTAATATTCCATGACAGCAAAACCTGGGTCTCATCCCTTCAAGGCCAGACTGCTCTAAATCCTTTCTGCATCTTCCCAGCATACTAATGTAAGCGAGGAGCAGACCTGAACTGCGCTCTCTTTCCCAGAATTGTGGCGGGATGTTGAATAATCCCCCTCTTGCCTTTTTGAAACCAATTTCAAGGCCTTCTTAAAGAGATGAGATCTTCCCGAGCCCTGTGTGGCTGTTGCTGGCGTGGGCACAGGTGGGCTCCCAGTGGCACAGCTCCTCTGCCCCTGGCATGGTTTCACAGTATCACAGAATGGTAGGGGTTGGAAGGGACCTCTGGAGATCATCTAGTCCAACCCCCTGCCAGAGCAGGGTCACCTAGAGCAGGTTGCACAGGAACGCGTCCAGGCGGGTTTTGAATGTCTCCAGAGACAGAGACTCCACCACCTCTCTGGGCAGCCTGTTCCAGTGCTCTGCCACCCTCAGAGTAAAGAAGTTCCTCCTCATGTTGAGATGGAACTTTCTATGCTCAAGTTTGTGCCCATTACCTCTTGTCCTGTCTCTGGGCACCACTGAAAAGGGCCTGGCCCCATCCTCCTGACACCCACCCTTTAAGTATTTATAAGCATTGATAAGATCCCCCCTCAGCCGTCATCTTTCCAGACTGAAGAGACCCAAATCCCTCAGCCTTTCTCCATAAGAGAGGTGTTCCAGTCCCCTCATCATCTTGGTAGCTCTCTGCTGTCCCCTCTCCAGCAGTTCCCTGTCCTTCTTGAACCGGGGAGCCCAGAACTGGACACTGCACCAGCCCACACACGTGGTGCACGGCAGCCTGGCTTCCCCTGGTCCCACAGGAACGTCCTCCTTTAACTCCCCTGTCACCTCTGCTTCGACGAAGTCGGCCCTGCTGTGGACTGCCCAGCCGAGGGAGTGGTGGGATCCATCTGTTTGTCAAACTGGACACAAACAGGTCTTTTTCCATGAGTTAAAGTTACAGATCATCTATGTAAGAATAAACATAAGAAATGCTTTGCCACCTCTTCCTGTGGTTTGTTTTTTTTTGTACTAATTATGCATCATGAGAACTACTGGTGCCAAATAGCCTGTCCTCTTCAAAGATATATATATAGCACCAGATAATCAAGGTGACACCTACTCACTGCTTACATACAGCCCGGCAAAAACATCTTGTGTGGTTTCCAGGGCTAGCTGCAGTCCAGAAGCGAATTAGGTATTTTCTGGAGCCCTGGCTCCAGACTGGCTCCAGCCATAGCCCTGGCTAATAAACTCTGCAGACCTATGCTGGATCTGGCATCGCTGGAGCTCTGCCCGGGCTAATAGGCCCATCCAGCCCCACGCTGACACCTGAAGAGCTCCTGAACTCCCTCCTGCGTTGCTGTTCCCATGCCGAGGAGCGCTCGTGACCAGGCTGTGTGCAGGCAGCCCAACCCACGATCCCAAGCTGCTATTATTTATTGGTTTGATTGTATTTATATTTATTTTTGTTATTTTAGACACCTCGTGGGTGTGCTGGCTTCAGGAAGGTGCTGTGCTCCATTTATTCAGTGGGCAAAGGGTAACGCCGGTGTGATGGCCGTGCTGTAGGTTTAATCAGCTCGGCGGGGACTCGGAGAAAGGCCGCGCACTGCCCAGAAACTCCTTCCGTCCAGTCATCCCGGCAGTGGACAAAGCTGAAGATATTGCCCATGTCATTGCTTTACTGAGGGGTTCTCTGGTGTACCCAACAGTGGGAATACAAGGCATCAATCGGGCGGTGTCTTAGCTGCCAGAGAAGATGATCCCTGCATAAAGCACAGTGAACCACAGAATCACAGAATGGTAGAAGTTGGAAGGGACCTTCAGGGATCATCTAGTCCTTTTAAAAACTGAATAAGGTGCTCATAAAAGGTGGGGGGCTTTCTGGTTCTCCTCAAATGAACCCTTCTGTTCACTCAGGATGTGTGAGCTGGAAGGCCATGGCTGGTGCCATTGTTGATGCAACTTTGGTATTACTTTTTGGCTTTGATTTTTTGAAGGAAGCCAGCAATAAGGGTGGAGGTTGGAGAATTTGAGTGCACTTGCGTGAAGCAAACCTTGCAAATCCATGAGCGCCTCCTGAAAGGGCTGTGCAATTACTGATTGTAATGTGACTTTTATTTTATTTTTTTCCCCAGCAAGGCTACGTCTGCTGTCAGAGAACTGCTTTGGTCCATCCTCCCCCAGCCGAGATTCAAGAGACACCAGAAAATGGACAAATTTGCCCTGAGCGTGATTTTACTCATTTTGGCTCAGCTCCATTAATGGATTAAACCACGGTCCATTAAGCAGTGTCTACTGTGGAAGTTACGGTAAGGTTTTGAGGGATGCTGCCTCGCAGACAGCAGCGCAGCGTGGTGCAGGCAGAGCTGTCGCCCGACTGCGCCCCGGGGTCCCGCGAGAGCTGGCGTCCCAAAGCGCCACTGCCGTCAGGTGCTTGTTTGTTCAGCCTCTTGCTTTGAAACTAAAATTAGCAGGTGGGAAAGGCTCGGCCTCTTTTTTAGTATTATTTGTTTCCTGTTGTTGCGTTTGTTCTTGAGTAAGCGGTGCCTGTGATAAAGCAGCGCCCAGTTTAGCCTCTGTTCCTCGTCGTGGAGGGAAAGGTTTCCGTAAGCGTAAAGGACAGATCTTCTGAGCCTCCCCGCGGTGAACCACACCTCGCTCGGCCTTCGCAAGCCCCTCACAAGGGTGTGTGGTTAGGTCCTGTCTCCTGTGGTGCTACAAACTGTGCTTTTGCATTTCACCTTCCTCAAAACGGGAATTTTAAAGAAAGGCTCTTGCAGAGCCGGCAGCCTGTTTGTGTGCGCTCTGCGTGTGTGCACGCGTGTGCCGCCTGCCTGTGCCTGGTTAACGGGAGGCAGCTGGAGCTGCGGGACCGAACCAGGAGGGTCTCCTTCAAGCATCGGCTCCAGCACCCAAGCGCAGCGTGGATGCCCAGCCCCTGCCTGGCGGGTCGGGCTCGATGGTGCTGAGACCCTACAGCTCCTTGCTTTTCTCTTAACTTACTCTAAACGAGCTCTAGGCTCAAGAGGAGTTTTAGAAGTGGTCTTCTCAGGATCAGAAAAGTTGTAATTTTTCATATCTTAACCTCAGTTAAAACCAGTTGACAGTTTTTCTAGTGATTCTGAAATCAAGAAAAAGCTGGGAGGCAACTGACCGCACGAGGTGGCTATCAAAGGCAATGATGGTGAAAAACACCCCGCCGAGCAGAGGCGGTGGGGTGCTGTTGGGGCAGGCGTAGGCAGCCCGGGGTGGTGGGCTGGGAGCGGGGCTGGGAGCGGGCTGACCTGCGGACACGCACTCCAAAGTGCCACGGTCGAGGCAGCGGGTGATGGGGCTGCACTGGAGGTTTGAAGCACACAAAGCGCATTGCTCTTGAAAGTCTTGCTTTTACGTCTTAAGGAATTAAATTAGTATGTAAGCCATTTCTCTGTGTTTATGTTGAAATGCTACAGTGGAAGTGTTCTGACCCAGAGAAGCTAAAGTATTCATTTTTCTTAAACGCTTTTGTAGAGAAATAAAACTATAGCTTATTTGCTGTTATACGTCTGAGAGGCTGTACAAGAGAGTTAAAATGGAAGGACAGGAAGAATTTAAAGGAATATGACCTCTGTTCAGAATGATTCAAGCTTAAAGATAGGATACTACTGCATTTTCACTTTAAGCATCACTTCATTGATATTTCTGACATTTCGGAATAGCAGAGTGAAAAAAAATACAGGGATCTTTTCAATCCATTGACAAATATCTTTCTGGTGTCTTACCAGAGTGCTGAAAGACATTTCAAGGAAATATGTGTATGTATATATGCAAACACATATGTAAATATTAATCTTTATTAGAGACAAAATTTGAGGGGAAGCAATATGCCAAGCACAACAACTGTAAATGGTACCAATCCATTAAAGAGTGTGAGTACCGGGAGTGTAGCAGCGTGTTGAATGAAAGTTCACAAAACCCAAGGTTGCCTCCAAAGACAGAACTAACGCAAGAATTTGGATTTAACACTGACTGGACCTGTCATATTTCCCCTTAATGAGGCTCAGCTCTGAAGAAAAGGAGAAGAAAATGGTCAGTGTGATAAGCCGTACAATGCAGTAATTGGATCAAGCTGAGACACTGGTGGCCTTTAGGAGCAGCAGAAGAGACTCGTAAGCAGGTTGGCATATGCAAATTGTTTTCTCTATCGAATTTCCTCGATACAATTTTTATCTTTCTTCAAAATAGGACAAGCAGAAAAATCAGTTTGTGGATTCTAGAAGTGTTGTGCGTTTTACTTCTCAACCTGGTAGCACATAGGTGGTTACATCTTTGCCCAGAAGATGACTTTTCCATGCCTAGAAAATTTATCATGAAATCTGGGAGCCAACTTCAGTGTTGCTCAGCAGCTGTAAGGAGGTTTGGAGACTCTGAGTTTCAGAGTGAAATACCTACAGGAGGAGTTAGGTGACAGCCACACAGGTTTAATCCTGGTAAGTCCAGAGCAGTCAGGTGGATCTCGACCTCAGAGCAATATTTGAAGCAGAAATATTCTCTGCGGGCGCTCTCCAATCTTACCAAGAGTTTCTGGAGAGTATCTCCAGGTGTAATAAAAGCCCATATCATTGTGCAAATCCAAATTTAAATGATGCTGATGATTAATTTTTCTAATGTGGCTCAAGACACCATGTTGTCCTTGTTTTCAGTTTGACTGGATTTCAGGAATGAACTTCATGTGTGAAAATAGGATAAATTTAGTTTATAAACATAAGCATTTGGGATAGACCGCCCTAATCCAGCCAAGACAGTGCAACTCTTCCCCAGGTAACTGCAGCGCAGACCAGATACAAGCCAGTAAAAGTGTGGAAGATCAGTGTCCTGTCCTGTTCATTTTATCTTGTAGATGAAATAACCTTCTGTAAAGGTTTGAATTTGGCATTCACTTTTCTACTCGCAACGTACTTCTAAGGCTGTGCCCTGACTCTTGAACCTCCCTTTTACAGCTCAGCATCCAAAAGGCTACAAGTTGGCCAACGCAGGGTAACTTTATTCACACCATTTTGGACTAGCAAAATAGTAGTTTACTAGTCATCTACTAGGAAAGTAGTTTTTAGTAATAGAATTAGTGTTATACCTGTTTTAGTGTGTCTGTGACGTTGTGGAAGGAAATTTGGGATTGGTGGAATTGCACCTATGCAGAGAATAAATCACAAGAAGTTTGCCAGGGACTACAGTACTTGCAGTCCATAGTAAGAAAGACCTCACCAACTTTTGCTCAGCTCTGTGGCAAAACGAATTGTCAGCTCTGTCAGAAGGCCCCCTGAGCTTCTACCGGGACTGGCTGTTACATTTGCTGTTTCTTACCAGTAGTTTTATAGATTGCAGAGGTTGCACCAGGATTTTTTGGCCCTCCATGCACTAAGTGCTTTAAACAAATCACAGAAAAAAGTCTCAAAGCACTGACAGTGTCATTTTTGGTTTGTTTTTTTTTTCATTCACAAACTAAATACAGTATTTTCCACTGGATAAAAATGATTGACGTTTCTCAAGTTGCCACCAGCAAAATTATTGAATCCTCAAATACTTTAAAATAATTAAGTTATCCTCATGCAATTTCTTCAGGGATCATACTGGTACTGCTACTGAAGCTCAGTTTCCTAAGGAAACTCAATCTATGCACTCACACTATGGATCTGTTAACTCGCTGCTTTTCCTGTTTTTGAACTTTTCAACTATACCAACCAATTTCAAATAAATATGACAGTATAAATGCCTCAAAGATATCAAATTACTCCAGGCTCTGTGGCAATCTGCAGTGCCATTGCTTAGGGACAGCAGGTTTTTACAGTTACGCCGCGGCAGCAGGGAATGCAGAAGAGGAACAGAGGTTGCAGGTGCTCCGACACCGGGACATGTTCCAACTGGAGCACGAGCTGTGTTGGGCGCCGCGGCACCCTGGGATAAGATGCGAGCTCAATGCACTGCTCCTGCCGCTCCCAGAATGGCTTATTCATGCATGGAAACCTATTTTCCAAGGAGACCTGAGTGACTTCCAGAAGAATAGACCATGTCCCCGTGGCTACCACTTGATGCTGGAGTCCAGCGGGGAGTCCGGGCATGCTTGTTCTTCTGCAATGCCTTCTCAGGTGGCTCATGATGTATTTGTGAAGGCCCATGGTACTGAAGTCATACTCAGTACTTCAACAGGGTTTTCAAATTCTTTTGGGGAAAAAAAAAAAGCATTATAATAATGTCATCAACTGGAAATGTCCAGAAAGGACAGTTGGTTCAGATTAGGTCTTCTCTAAACTCCAAATTTTTATAACCATTTTGGTTCAGTTGTGATTTTTTTGATGCAGTGATGCCATGCCCAATGCATGTAGCTAAGTAAGAAAATACTGCTCTGTTATGGCTTAATTTATTAGTGAGAAATAGCCACATTGGCCCGACACAGGATAACCCAAGAGAACTGTTGTGACACCAGCTATACTTGTGTGTGTCTGCCTTGCCGAGATGCGGCAAACTCTTCTTGTATATGAAATTTATGTTATACATATACACATAAGTCTGTGTGTGGAAAGCAAATGTGGATGCAAATCTCCACATTATATTACACTACTATAGTATTACTCCTGTACTTAATCAAACATTATTTATAGAAATTTTTTTCCAATTAAAAAATCGCAAGAATCTCTACGTATTTTTTTTTTTTTAGGAAAAAAAAAAAAGCCTGTACTTTCTTTGAGAGAACACCTGGGCTAGAGCTCCCTTAGTTCCCACTGGGATCTGCAGCCCTGATACTCAAGGCTGTGAATAGGAGGGATGGCACGCTGCCCCCCTCGCGCGCTTCATGTTGCTCCTGCCTCTCCGCTTTTTCAGAAGCACGACTTTTCTACGTAGGTAGTGATGACGTGCCATCTGTCGGGGAGATTAGCATCCCGGAGCCAGAGCCCTGCAATACTCCTAGACAATATAGGAAATGTATTACCAGAATGTAGCGACTTGTATTTGCATTTCACACATTTAGCTTCGCTTCACACATTCCTCTCTCTCAGACATGATAAAGGGAGGGAACGCTCTATTTCTTGTCAGCGTGGATGGATGGCACCCCTAGAAGAGTATGCATTTGAAGCAATATGTTCTGCATCACTGACGTAAGCTAAGATGCTGTTAAGGCCGGGCACGTTTGTTTTCCTATTCAGTGCTAGCGAGCGGGGCACTCAGGGCCTTGGTGTCCTTGAATTTAAAGAAGATTGAAACGTTGCATTGTTCAGAACGAAGGGAACGAGGATGGGAGCAGAATGATGCGGCAGCAGACAGCAAACACTTGATTGCAAGAGCTGAATGGGCTTGGCCTACGTTTTGAATCTCACCACGGTCTCTTTTATTTCACCCGTTGCATTCCCTGACTGTGCCGTCAGTTCCAGGTTTGCTCCTGTAGTTTCTCCCACATCTTTCTTCAGGTCTGCAATGCTGATTGCACATCTTGGCAGAAGAACAGTCCATGCCCAAGCATTTACGAACGAGGGATGCCAGGGTAGTGATGAATACAAGATCATTTCTCCCTGTCTGTGTTTTGTCCTTTTAAGATTAAAAATTGTCCCCACAAGATTCACTTGGTAGTCTCTAAACCCATTGTTTCATACCAGGAGGCAGGGCTCTAACGGCCAGGGTGCAGAAATGTTTCTGAATTTCTAAAAGGAAAATTTTATCAGCCGCAAGCCCTGTCCTCTCCCCTGCCCTACCCACCAAGCGTGTCCATCACTCCCTCTTCACCTCCCATTCCACCTGGGGAAGACATCGAGGTGGTGAACGCTAAGCACTGAGCTCATCTGCATCTTGCCAGGGCCACTTCTTCTCTTGTTGTTTCTTTGCTGCTTTTGTTGGAATAGCTAATAAACAGGGAGTGAATGAGGGGGGGTAACAACTGCAGAGAAAGCCACAGTAGTTCCCAGTGTAATTCCTTTAAACATCCAGACTTTTTCAAACCTGCCAGTGCAAACCAAGACACATACAGAATCATAGTTAAAGCTAAGATGGGAAAAGAAAAATGCTGGTGTTTTCTAACTGATATTTGACAGCAATAACCAATTTTAATTCAATGGAGATCTAAGTTTCTTGCTGGAGCTGAAGCAAAGAAATGGAGACAAATTCAATACAATGGATTTGTACTAGAGAAAATAACTTTTTTGACATATTCACCATGCTTGTTAAATGGTTTGCTTCTGCAAAAAAGTCTCTAAAATTGCAAATTATAGCTGGCTTTACAGATGCCGGAGGGACTTTTGAACCTTGTCTCCTGTATATTGGATGGATGATTAGAACAGCAGCAAACAATCATGACTTGCTCATCCTTTCGTTCTTTATTTACAAACCAA
Organism: Larus michahellis; assembly: GCF_964199755.1. Taxonomy (NCBI): domain Eukaryota; kingdom Metazoa; phylum Chordata; class Aves; order Charadriiformes; family Laridae; genus Larus; species Larus michahellis. The sequence continues at coordinate 37,263,099 of NC_133903.1, read as the reverse complement.
AACATTTTTTTATCATTTTATTCAATACCTTGTAGTTGAACCCCAAGGTATCTGGTAGATACATCCTTGAGTATGATCATCCTTTAGAATAGCATTTTAAAATTATATAAACTAAGATCTGTTACAGTGTGATGCCTACAAATACATGAAACATGGAATATAAAGAATGATGTCTCCACTCTTTGAAAACAGCATTTGCCAGAGCATCTTTAAATTTCAATCAACAAGTTTTGTAGGATGGGTCTACAGCTAAACTTCCATCACTGACTCCTGCCTATATTTCACCGGTAATCACTGCCACAATCGCCCTTGCCATTTGGCTGCGTTATATTCAGGATTTTGGAAAAAATTAAAAATAGCTCAATATTGAAAAATAAATCCACTGCGCTCTGATTTTAATTTCATATGTAGTTCAGGGAGTGAAGGCACCATTGCATTTGCCAAAGCTGGAGAAACTTCAAGATCCGGTTATGCCCCTGTTGGTGCATTAAGGAAGGAGCGACTTCAGGCAAAGGGTCTGCGGGATTTGGTCTGTGGCTTCAATCCCCGACCATGCGTGCACTCTGGACAGATCTTACTTACGGCTGTTTGGAGAGGTCTTAAAATCTGCATCAAACAGTATGAGGATGAGCAGGCCTGAGGCATGGACCCGTGTGTGTGAGTACCACCTTCTTCCCTGTAACACGCCCCCCAAAACCAGAAACCACAGCCTAATATGTGATGTTTCCTATTGTGCCCTTTAAAGCTCCCCTGTAACTTTGATCAGGGAGGGGGAAAAGCTTGAGAAAGGCAGTTTGAGACCCAGCTAATGCATGTGGAGATGTTGCTCATCAAACAACTAGAGACACAAAGAAGAGCTGATGGGTTGTACGTGAAGGAGTGGGGCTGCCACCCTCGGAACTAACCCTGGACAGAACGCTCACCCAAAGGTGGGGAGAGGAGGGCAGGGGGCTGTCCTGAGGAGAGGTGTGCTGAGGTGGCATTGGGTGCTCAGGGACCAGCAGCAGCGCAGACCGGGGTTAGGGAGAGACAGGGTCGAAGCACTTCTTCCACAGGGGATGCTAGAAATACCAGATCTACAGCTTAAGGTCAGACGTTGTCCCAGAGAGACAAGAGCTTTCCCTCCTCCCATTGCTCTGTGAGGCAGACTTTCAAAGGCCTCAGCTTTGTTTCACTCTACATGTTCATTACTACTTTTTAATGACTGAATTCTTACTCAACCATGAAATAATTTAGGGAAAACTGCATTAGTAAGCAGACTTGCTAAATTCATAATTAAGGTATTTTCAAATATTATGGATGGAAATTAACTTACTGTGCTGTCTGTGGAAACACTGCAGAAGACAGCAGGTCGTCTTGCGGAATATTTATGAAACACTTGCTGGTATGGGTGGAATACATAGACAAATCTGCGGGGATGCAGCAGTGAGGGTGTTGGTGTTCGCGTAGCCCGGGAACATTTATTTCCACAGTTCAAAGAGAAACCAGCTGACCATTATTTCCTCTCCCCACCCGCGATAACCAAACAGGGTGCCGTTCCCCACCGAAAGCTGCTGGGGACGGGGGTGAAGCTGTCCCTGCGGTGGGCGCTGCCGCCTGCGGGCTGAGGTCTCGGCGCAGCACCTCCGCAGCAGGGAAGACGGCAAGTGACACGGGGGTTTCACTCTAAAATTCTTGTTATGTGAGGAGACATCTGGAAAGCACAGCTCCCCCGCGGGCCCATCAGGGAGGGATTTTGCAGGCCGGAGCTGGGGTCGGTTACATGGTGCTGGCGATGACATCCCCTGAACGGATGCTTTCTTCTTTTTCCTGTTTGATCGTGTTTCCCCTTAATATTGTCCAGAGGTGTCTTTTTAAGAGGAGACCAGCGGCAAGTGTGTTAGAAGGTCCCTGGAGGATTTTAGTGACAATACCCAATGTCCTCCTCTTCCTCTGCAGCCCAAACAGTGGGGGCAGCTCACCTTTTCTATCACCCCTGCCAGGGAAACAGGGAGCGGGGCTGGGCAAGGAACAGATTTAGGAAAGAAAAGAGTTGTTTTGGTGAAACTAAATTGTTTCACAGAAATGACAAGCTTTTGATACATTTATGTTGGATAAAGACATGGAAAACTTAATTTAAAATGTTTTGTTTGGGATTTTTTTTTTTTCAGAAAAGCATTTCACTTCTGCATGTTTATTTAAAAATGACTTCTCAATTTAATATTGATTACTGTCATCTTAGGAATGGAAAATAACTTAAACATTCGTTTTCAGCTTTTAATTTAGAAGCAATTATGAGCTCAACCTGTGAAAATAAACGGAGACACTGACCTAGAAAAACAATGATTTTTCAGTAAGTTAGTTCTAAGAGGCAGCCATCCTCCCTGATTTAACAAGTAACATACAAGAATGGGAAAATTTCAGCAATTCCATTACATGATGATTCCAGTAGATGATGCAGTGAACTGAATATCCCACAGCTGACATGGTAGGACAGAATGTAAAACAGTTGAGAAGATAAGATTCAAAATGAAAAATCTGAAATTGTGTTTAAAATAATTTTGGTAATTTTTTTTCCAGTTTTCCTGGATTTTAGGAGGAAAAACTTTTTTTTTTTTTTTTCCAATTGGAACAAACACAAACTTCCACCAGTAAATGTCCTGCAACTCTACATTGCAACAGGCTGGCAGTATGACAGGGTGCTTGAGCTGAGATTAACCCAAAACGAGCACGAGGATTTGAACGCACAGGAGAGAAAAGACAAGGCAGAGCAGCAGTCCTGGTCTGAGGTGGAGGGAAGGATGCAGCTTTCCCTACAGCCTCGGGAGAGGCTGAGCGGTCACAGCACTAATCGCAGCCACATCTACCCCCTTAGAGCTGTATTGGGCATCTGCCTCCAGCAGGACTTGCAGCTCCTACAACTGGAATTCTGTGCACCCTGTGTGTGTGTCCGTGTGGTCCACGGAGACCCCGGTGGGGAGTCAGAAATCTCACTAGAGAGGACAGACGCCAGCAGTGCGAGGTGGTCCCCTCTCATGTCCCCTGCTGCATCAGTCTAGGAGAGCAGAGTGGAGAAGGCAAACAGGAGGTGTGTTTTCGGAGGTGTATTTTTAAGATGTCAGTGAGGAAAAGTTTGGCATCCTTCCTTCACAGGAGGCGACGCTGAACCTAGCAGGGTTAAACCGAGTCACAAAAGGCATCCACACTGGTAGTGAAGATGCTGATGACCTGTTCCTGAGATGTGATGTCAGGATGCGAAAGTCCGGAATGGAGATGATGTGCTGTGTGACTACAGGCACCAGCCTGGTGCTACACCCCCTGCTGCGTTTTCACAGGGAAAGCTGTTGTCAGCCTCGTCCTTGGAGGATGTGATGCCAGTTGTGGGGTTGGGAACAGGGGTTCAGCTACCCCACACGGCCTTTATGGTTGTGTCTCTAATGGGCTGGCGTGTGGGGAGAGCAAGAGTTAACGGCTGATATTGTCTTATGGCCAGTACATGTAGTAAGCAAGATTATCTATAATGAGATTAGCCTAACCCACTGATGAGTTCATCTTGGTCTGAGGCAATCCTGAAGCAATCATAGCACCAGAGAGGGTCTGAAGTGGTGCTGGTTGTTTCGGTGTGCCGCAGCCCTGCCAGGAGGCAGTGGCTTCTCCTTCTGGGATGGACGGACAGCTGCTGCAGGTTACAGGCAGCAGTGAATGATGCACCTCATGTAGGCATATGATGCAAATGGATATAATAAGCTTCAAAGAATCATCCTAGGTGAAAACTGAGTACGGTTACAGCTGGAAATATTTGTGAGGTGCCCTGTGACGTGCCTAACAACGGGATGTTTGTCACCAGCCACTCCCAGTGCTGGGCGGTGGTGCCCACGCATGGACAGAGGTGGGAGCTTTGGGTTCTGCCAGTGCTGGCAGCCCGCTGTGAGCGGCAGGAGCTGGGGCAGGGTGTGCGGAGCCCCTCCTGTGACACAAGGTGAGGTCAGGCACTGAGCAGCATCCTCAGACTGGGGACAGCTGCTATGGCCTGCCACCCACCAAGGCAGTAGCGGCTGGAGATACATGCAATATATGTTATCGAGGGCCAGGGGAGGGAATTGATGCACAGAAATCCTGGTGGGGGAGACCTGGGGTGTTCCCACTGGAGGCACCGTACTGCTGGGGAGAGCTGGATGAGACAGACAATCACTGATTCTGACTTCCCACCATAGACTTAAAGCAGCCGTTAGATCTCTGTGGCCTTATGGTGGTGTAAATTAAATTAAAATCTGTCCATGTAGTGCTGTTGCAATGAAGAACTGATCTGGTGGTGGTTTCATGCCAGCTCAGTGTTATCCACCCAGTCTGTCCCAGTAGTCCCCACTGGGATTATGTCTCCCTTAGCCCTAAGTCTCTGCTACAGTAATGCACAAGGCAAATGGAGAATTACTGAGATTTTAGCAAACATCGTTTATGTATTGGATCCTTTATTTCTTGGCTAAATCTCACTGTCATCCATCAACTTTTTGATGTTCAAAACATAAATCAAATTGGTAATGTTTTTTTCAATCAAATATTAAATGGTTATTCTTCATTCAGTAATTAGTCTTTTTAACATATTTAAATTCTCTTTTTCACAGAAGAAAATATGACCTAAAAGTCTTTAAAGCCAACCTACTCCTTTCTTTTCCTGTTGCCTTTCACTAAACACTATGCCTGTAGTGCCAGACTAAAATTATGCTGCTTAAACTTGATAAAGAAGTACTGCGTCAACAACAAAAAATGAAAATAAGACAGAGAAAAAGAACGAAAAGCAAAAACCTCATAGTATGCCAGAAAGGCTTTTCTTTTCCATCTCACATTATGCAGCGCGTAGAAGTATCCAATTTGAAAAAGTGACTCAGAGCAAACTGCTAGCGAGAGAGCAGGCATAAAAGCAGGCACAAAACGGCTCACAGACTGGGATGAAGCGAGCTTCTCACCCGCCCTTCCCCATCTCCCCAGCACGGTACAGATCGGAGAATTAGGCGAGCTGCATCCCGCAGGGTGCGTGCGTGCGTCAGTCATATGTCAGGCGCATAGTGAGGGACACAAAGTCATCCCGGGGATTTTCCAGGGCTGGCAAGGGTTACCCCCTGCCTCCCAGCATCGTCTGGGCTGCGGGGCCCCGCTCAGCTGTACCCACGCTCTGCCCGGGGACGGGTGGGCATCGTCTGCTTGAATGGTGCCAAAAATATAGCCGAACTAGGTATAGAACAGTTCTGCGTATTAAATTGTCTCAGTGCAAATTGAGAGCGAGCGTATGAAGAGGAAGATTGGTATTTGCTATATTTCTCTCTCTCAGAAACCCTATTAGTGATCTCCCACTTCAGCACTTCACTTGTTGGTTAGTCCCCATTCTCCAAATGCCACTGTGTCACAGAGGGAACATCAGCCCAGAAATAATTAGTATGGCAATTTGGCGCTCACTCTGCAAATTACATCTAGCAGTTGCATGCAAAATTGTCTGTAGAAATCATCTGGCTCTTACCAAGAGTTAGTTTAATAATGCAGCTTGTTTTGTTACTGCCGCTATTATGCTGAAGTCTGTGGTTAAGATTTGTTTTCCCCTCTTGCTGATGGAAACATCTTCTAGCAAAAGCAAGAGAAATGAAGCCTTTTCTGATACACTGTGCTTCGTTGGGAGTGAGGAGTCCTGACTTAATGTCGGTTCAAAATATATGTGTTCGCTGACATTAGCACTCTGGGGAGACCCACCCAAATGCTGTATTTCGTGCACATAATAGACTATTGGTGCTCTTCCTCTTATCGCTAATTAATTATTAATTGGTGCAGAGACGCACAACGGTAAGATCTTCCACTTCTTAGGTGACTGCTGAGCCCAAGCTGAACAATGATTCTTTCTGGTACAGAGGAGGAAAGGCAACAGGAAAGACAAAAAGACAACACTCCTCCCCCCGAAGAGGAACCAGCTCTCCACTGCAGTGAGATGCATTGCCCTCAACTTGAATTTGACTCATCTCCATCCTTAATGGATGTTCTCAGGACACTTGTGAGAGAAATGCAGACTATATTTTTCTTTCTGCTGACAAACCCCACCTTAGACCTGAGAAACTTCTTCAGCAAACGTGCGTTTTTCCCCAGCAGGTACAGTCCCCCCAGCATGTCAGCATCGGCCCAGCAGCAGTATTTTGCCCAGCTTTCAACCACCCTACTAAGTGCCCTAGCCATCAGCCTTTCCTGTGGCAGCAGGAGGATCTGCAGCACACCTTTCAGGTGGGATTTTAAGAGAGGGAATAATAAGATAATGCCCAGCCTACTCTCAAAGGAAAACACAACTTCCTTATAATATGGACACTACAATATTTCTGAAGCTGCTTTCACAATGGGTCCAAAGAATACACCCAGCTGTACAGGGCCTCTGGAAAAAGAGAACAGGCAGATAGCCTGGAAAACGGTAAACAGCAAGGAATGGGGTTGTCTCTGTGGGTGCACTCATGCTTCTTGTGCTTTACACACACACGGGAGTTACTAGCAGACAGCAGGTACTGCACATCAGCTGGTTCTCCACAATGGTACACATGCACATCATGAGCAAATGCCAGGCAATGCAGGTTAGTTTGGGCGTCTTTCCTTGACTTTTCTTGCAGTTCAGCTGGTGGGAAGTAGGCTTGGTACCGTGGCTATGTGCAGTGTGACACAGATGATACGCTTTTCTGAACATGTGGAAGAATGAAGAGTTTCAAACGCACACTGTGAGTATGTCTTCACATGGCAGGTTCTTCAGCTCAGTGCTGTTTGGCCACTGCTCAGATTTCACGCGTTGCTTTCTTCCCATGGATTAAAAGAAATCAAGCCTGCTGTCATGCCAGCCGTGCGGCCCAGGAGCTGGGTGGAGAGGGAGAGAGGAAGGTGTGATTTTCACTGTCCATTTATTCCATGGTGCCAGCGCTCACTTGAACTGCAGTGCAATTAACCAAACACCTGATGCTTATGCATCAAGACACCTTATGGCATTTGTAACGGTACTAAGTTATGAGCACTCATGGAATGGGGTGTTGATCTAATTGTCATACTTTTCTTCTGGCAGCCTTTAACTCCCATTAGATTAGTAGCTTCTATAATGATTATGACTGCCAAATTAAGCCATCTGTAAATACTACAACTTGCAAACTCTTACCAAATTCATAGCAGTCATGTTTGGGAAATAAGTTCTGCATCTTTTCAGCTGGCTGCCAGGAGAAATGCTCCAATGGTTGCTGTGTGCCCTGGTGTCTTCCTCCAGGAGCATCCTCTCCCTGTGCTATTGCAGCCGGCGTCTTCGCCACCCGGCTGCTGCGGTCCTTGGCATTAGCACTCACAACGGCCTTGGCACGCCACGTTACACTTGTGCCTGAGCCGTTCTGTAAACATGTTTTGGCAAATACTATAAAGAAGTCGTTTGACAACACAGTCATTTCAACCCGAAAGGCTAAAGAGAAGTGAGAGAGCTGCTTCACCACTCTGTTACTGCCGGCTTGGTATGTTTGTTCCACATATGCTGTTACTGCATGGAAGTGATGTTTTTCAATTAACAAGAAATGAAGAAGGAAACCTTCTTTGTTGGTTTCTTCTTCTCTTCTCACATGTGCAGCAAAACTCTGGATTACTACATCCCAGACCAGTAAGCGCTGAGCACAGGAAACACTGAAGGCCTCACCTGAGCTACCAAGCAGCCAGGGCAGGCAGAGGTGTCCCCGGGTGGCTGGGACAGAGGAGGTAGCAGACACGGGGCTCTTGCCCTGCCACACACAGCTGCTGTGGGCTCTGACTGCAGAGCGTTAATAAGCTAACTGGAGTGACACTGCAGTATTCATGGCTCTAAAATGAGTCACAAATGAGTAAAAGCCATCCCAGTAGCGAGGCAGTCCCCCTGGCAACACGTGTGTTTAACAATTCAAGCGCAAAGGAGGGAACTTGTGCCTTGAAAGCAGGCTGTATTCTGTGATGGAAACCGAAGGCTGGGCTGCTGGTCATCCTTACTCCTTGCAGCGACCGTGGAAGACGTGACACAGGCTGCTCAGAGCGATGTCACCCTGCAAATCCCCTCTCTGCATCTGCCTGCAAACTTGGGCCGTGTCCTAGGTGCACTGCAGCAATGATCAAGCTCCCCCGCTAATCTCCAGCGTCAGCCAGCCTTGATCTAGACAGAATCCCTGCCACTCAGCCTGGCCTGTTGGTAAGCACCACATACAACTAATTATGCAAACCAAAGGTACAGTGTAATAACCAGCGGGTTGCTCACACCACACCAGCAATGTTAAATGCTTCCAGGCTGCTCTTCGGGAGGGAGGGCGAGGGAGAAAAACAACCTCATGGACAGGCTGTTGGAGTCGTCTCCCCGTTTTCTGCCTTTTTCAAAGGATCAGCTGACTGATGTCATGGGCATCCCTGTGGGAAAGCCAGGTCAGAGGAAGCTGGGATGTATGTTAAGGACTTTAAGTGGTGAGACTTTTGCTTGCTGTCGTCACCAGCAGCTCGGCGTGCGCTGTGAGACGGGCTCGGGGGCTTGGCTCCAGAGCAGCAGAGCGCGGGCCAGTGGTGATGGCTGCCTGCCCAGGGTTAGCAGGACGGAGGCAGTCATCGAGATACCCCGCCCTGAGACAGCTGAGGGCTTTGACAATGCGTGAGGTGACCTTAATTTTGATTTGGAGTGTGCAGTAATGAACAAGTGGTGTGATGAATGCATAAAGTTGACAGAAGGCACTGGCGTCTGTAAAGAAATAGGATGTGCAAGGTCAGGAAAGGTGTGCGGGGTGAAGTGATGTTTCAGAGGCAGCAAGCACGCCAGGCTGACTCATGAGCTGAACTGTGCAATAATCACAGGTAATTATTGCACACCAGCCAGGAGAAGGATTTGCATACACACTACACTGGACCATGGGGCCCGTTTGGGCTCTGGCATGCTCTGCTCAGAGCAGACAGGAAGAGAGATGAGAAGCCATTTCCAAACAGAGACAATATTCTGGTTGTTTCCCCATCCAGCTTCTAAATGTGACATTAAGCCATGTCCTGCAAAAGTGAGGAGACGGGGAGCTACTGTCTTCAGAGCAATGAAGGGCAGAGAAGTGCCTGTATTCACCCCCTCAAAACACGGCTGTGCTATAGAAATGTGCTTCTGGCTCAATAGTGAGGAATTCACTTATGTGTATTCAGTGTATTTTTGCGTATTTTTCACTGAAATTAAAACAATGGAAAGCCTGAAAAGTAATGAAAACCCGTAGGACAGGAGCTCTCAGGCGATGCAGGCTGAGGGGGAAGGTAACGCACCTGCCTGGGTCTCTTGCGAGGGAGAAATCCCGAGGGACCTCGCCTCTGGTGCAGTTAAGGTCCGTGTGTGATTTGGGTTTAACGTCACCTTACCCTCCCTTGATCTTGTCCAGATATACAGGCGGGCTGGTGCTGATGGCAGTGAGAGCGTGTGTCGGTGCGTAAAGACACGGCACAGATGAATTCTATCCCAAAGTGGCTATCTGAATGCAGAGAAGAGCACAGATTTCCTGTGTGCCTATGAATAGACCAGGCTTTGAAAGAGGATCAGATCTACAAGTCTTGTGGTTGAAGGACAGGTAAATAATCTCATGCACTGGGTAGGGGCTCCTAGACCTCCCAGCCACTGCTCTTTGTACCCCCATAATGCAGCTGCAAAAAACCCAGGAGTACCGATGGCTCTTGCTAGGGATCTTAGGGGTGCATCCATCAGTACCTCTAACACCAATTCTCTTCCTCAGCTAGGCTTTAAGCTATGTCTGCTGTGAACAAAAGTGCTTGGAGATAGCTTTGGAGACAGACAGCCTTTTATTAGTGTCTCACGCGACTTGCTTAGAAACAGAAACTTAACCATGAGCAATAATTAGCATCTGTCTAGGCTTAAATATGCAATGTGCAATATATAAATTGTGTGTGTATATATATATACACACACACACACAGAGTGCACTGCAGATAAGTACATATAAGGCACTGTTTGTATGCCTAAAATTTCATGCAGCAAAATACCATTTCAGCTTAAGTAATATGAAGTCATACTCTTTCAGCTATAATATAGACATTTCCAATCTATTTTTAGCTCCGTGTGGCTAATTCAGCAGCACTTGGGTAACAGTAATACTTTCCCTCCTCGTCTTATGATGCTAATTTTATTCTGGTATCCAGAGTCTCTCTGGCAATAGTTCTACCTCCTGTTTCATCTGTACTGATGGCCGTTGGAAGGTTAAAATACGCTGTGACTAATATCACAGCACCTGAGCGCCTGTGCCGCTGTGGGAGTACTCACAGGTACTGTGGGGAGATAACCCATGCAAAATGATTTACTTTTAAAACCTCAAATCCGTATTACGGGCAAACGGGGATGAAGCCAGGCATCCGAGAAAGAAAAATAATCTCTCCTCGTCTGAATTTAGTGACTCCACAGCAGGTATGGTACCCTAACCTGGAGGTTACACCTTTCCTTCCTTACTGGAGGGCAGCTGCAGACCGGAGTATTCAAACATTTGTGTTAACACTCGGGATAAGATGTCGGCAGCGATGCAAACACTGGGATTGCCCTGCACCACCACAAATCCTGAGGCTGTCAGGAAAACAGCCACCAGGCTCACGAACTCCCGCCGCGCTGTGCCACCAGGCTTTCCTGCGACACCTACTTAACAGCTGTAAGCCAGGCGACAGTTGACGTCAGGCATTAAATTACTTCTGACTCAAACAATTAGCCCAGTCCAACAATTAGTAAGGCGGCGGGGGCGGGGAGGAGGTAGCCGCCGCCTTGCCGCCGCCGCCGAGGAGGCCCTGCCCGCGGGCCCGCCGCCGCCGAGGAGGGCCCTTCGCGGCTGAGGGCCCACCGCCGCTGAGGAGGCCCCTTCCCGCCGCGGGGCCTGGTGAAACGCTGCCCTCTGCTGCGGGAACGGGGAGCGGCCGCCGGCGCCCGGCCTGCGGGCCCGCTCTGACGGGGGAGGCCCCGCACACCCACAAACCGCCTCCCGCTGCGGCGGCTGTTCCGCTGCCGGCAGCCTCGGGCCTGTTCGCCCGCCCGGCGCCCGCAGTGCCTGGTCTCAAGCCCCGGTCTCCTGCTGGAGCCGTTCCCCGGAGGGTCCCCGAGCCTGGGCCCTGCGGTCCAGCAGCTGCAGGTGTGGCTGGAAGCAACAAATCTCTTTTTTTTTCATGCCTACTGTTCACAGACTGTCTTTAACAGCCCTCACGTACTCATTGGGGAGTTTGGCTGGGGAGTCACCACTGTTACCTGAATTACACAGGCCCTGCACTAGATGGTGAAATAATATCCAGTTTGGTACAGGCACGGCTTACTGTTCAAATGTTAATCAACCTTAGAACAGCCCTCAGGAGAGAGGGAGGCAAGTTTTTAACCTTTATTTTACAGAACGTAAAGGGAGGTTAACAGAGGATAAGGACTGGCTTTCCTGAGGTTCCCAACTGCTGCCAATGCCGATGGCGGATGCAGTTGTGCTGCTGCGATGGCCGACAAGGCTCTGGAATCAAGGCATCTTTCCTCAGCCACAAAGGTACAGACCTACCCGGGGAGCCGGGCCCCAGGTATTCGCTGCACCACGGGAACAGGGAAAGGAAGGCAAGGCCCTGCTTTGTTTGAAACACAGGTGTTATTTTTACCTCACGGTTGGACAAGAGGAGTTCCAGTGAGTTGCAGCTAAGGGTGCCCCCCTGCAAAAATCACTCCATCATATTTGTTGAATGTCTGAAGCACCCGAATGCCATTTTTTATGGGTGCCAAGTTCTAGTAAAGAATATAAAAGAGTTGCTAAGTTCGGGGAAAAAAAAGTAACATATATTATCGTACTAGTATTAACCTCTGTGTGGGGGAAGAGGTGTTTAGCTGCAATGCTTTTGGAAGACACAAGCTCTCTGTTAATCATTGCAGGCTGTCTTCTTCTGGTGAAACTTACACCGGATGACAAGTTGCTCAAAACTAAACCATTGATTCAAAAGATTAACGTTAATATAACATTTACCAGTCCAAACTCCTCACCTACAACATCATGATCTGCAATGGTAAAATTAACTTAGTCCTGTATTACTAGGCAGCTGGGAGGACGCCTGCCGTATACAGAGAGAAACAAAGGCGGGAGGAGAACATGGCACCAGCACGAGCTGCAATGCGCACAGAGCCTTTGTGCTTCGGCTTTTGTGTCCAGGGCCGGTTGCAGTCTCTCACCTTGCCAGCTACATAACTTTCTCCTTCTGGGTCTTTGGGCATTTCTTATGCTATGAGTTGCCTAGAAGGAGGCACTTAGAATTTAATTCAGGTAGGGAAGGCAGTACACATGAATGATACAGACTCTGCTAGCCCTTGTAGATTATATGATTTATATATTCACTCAAACAGCAGTGAATGAACAGTCTTATAGCAGGCAATATGCTATTGTGCTGTTACTTCTATGCCTTGTCTTTTTAATGAAAGGGTTTATACCTTCAAAGTTAATTAACTCATTTCTCAAAATCATTTACACATCTGCTCTGTTTCCAGTAAAACTTAAGTTTCACATTACTAACTTCAGAGTTATATTAGAAAAAAAGGAAAAAAAAAAAACAAACCCTGCATCAGATACGCTGCTTCATTTATAATGACTTCAGATGTGGAATTATTAATAATGATGAATTTCATGGGCTGAAATTTGGCCTGTGACTTTGCACCGGTAGCGGCATTGGAAGGACAGTCAGGTGAATATTAGCCATGAGCCTGTGTTGTACTGACCGTCACACCCCTGGCGCAAAGCAAGACTAAAACCAGCAGACCCAGTCTTGGGGTATCGCTGGCACCCACCTGGGCCCCGTGGCCCCTGTGTCACTGGCAGGCAGCAAGTTAGAGCTGAGGGGATCTCCAATTCCCGACTGTGCCTTACCTGCCGCCATAGCCGCTGTGGCTGCCTGGCACCAGAATATAGTAAAGAGCTTTTCCAGCTGACCATGGGGCCTGTTTTGGTTACTGCTGGCCAAACCCTGAGACTGCCAAGGGGAGCGCTAGGTGTTGTGCGGGGTCTCCGCCAAGCCCCGCTGCATCCCGGTCCTCCGCAGAACTGGCACTACACTGTCACGGGGAGGGAGCACCAGGAATGGCAGCGCTGGAGAAGAGCAATGCAAACAGGGCTGACACCGCCCCTGCCCATGCCACACACAGGGAGTAGTCCTGCTTCCTTCTGCTGATGGGCGGATGTATTATTTTAATTAAGCTATTATTTCAATAACCATTACGACGTGTGGGCATGGCTTGGGAAACATTAAACCCAAGGTAAACAAAGAGTGTAGCGCTCCATCTGCTTTTAACACCACAGTTCAGCAGCACGACTGTTTGGGCAGCACACATAGCGGAGTACTGTTAGTATTTACAGTAGAACACTTCATGCCAAGTTTAGCCTACAAGCTGATCACAGGCACAAGGTTTCATTATTTTAAGTGATTTATTCTTTTCTGATGCGAAGAACAGCACTTCTCTGCACCGAATGCTGCCTGTGAAGTCTGCTTTTCCACTTAAGGGATGCTAAGCAGAAGCTAGCCAATGAAATGAAGGTAAATTTAATTACAAAAAAATATAACGTTCTTCAAAAACAACAGCTCGCTCTCTCTCCAGCAAGGAAAAATACAAATAAAACCCCTTTGGCAATGCTGAGGAAATATCTGGGGCTGAGGTGAAAGGGGCACAGCTTGACGAGTATGCTGAAAGCTGAATGTGGATTACCCGTAAATGCAAAAATGAATAAATGTGTTTTATTCCATTATATTAATGAAATGGTTAATTCGGTTGCTATAGCAACAAAGAACAGCCATGCTAAAAAGCTAAAGGGCTATACATAATGCCAGATACAAGGTCTCTCTAATTCTAAAGCTGATTTTCTTAGCTACAATAGAAGTGATGTGTGTTTTCAATATCATCTTAAGCTTTTGCATCAAATCCTCAAGCTAATCCAATAAATAGGCTAGTAGCATAAAATAGCATATATGTTTGCATCTCATAAAACTTATGAAAGGGGTTTACCTATGCACAATCATAAGAAAAGATCCATGGAGTGCAGCGTGGGGCTCTAATTTAAAAAGACTGTTCTGCGTGCGATGGTGAACCGGCAAATGTGTTACAATGGGAAGTTCCTACAGTTACGAAGCAGGTGACTGCATGGGAAATCACTGCAGCGCCAGCCCGGACACCAAGACATAACTGTGCTTACCGTCCTGCTAGACGTTTCACTTTATGGAAAATAGACTTTCTGGTCTTTTCACTTGCATTTCACATGCTTTTGTTTAAAAATAATAATTCTTTAAGACTTTAGTCAGGAATCCTGCAGTGCTTGCTTTTGTTTTAATTTTAAAGTGACAGAAAGGGTGGCGCACGGTTTTGCCAGCAGCGCAGAGAGACTATTATCCTTGAAATCTGTGCCAAAGCAGAGGAAAGAGGAGTGTCCCCTCTGCCTCCCAGAGCGGTCGGGGGCAGCCCCTGCACGGCAAGGAGGTGCCAGGGAGGGACAGACACCGGTGCTGCCCAGCCCTGATGCTTTCATCAGGCCGGAGCCCTGCGCCACAGCGCAGCATCACTTCCATTCCCACTGGCTCCCCTGTGTTATAGTGAGATTTGCGGAACTCCACGTCACTCACTTTTTGCCTAAAAGAAATAAAAGAGTATAGCCCACCCTTAGGAGAAATAGAAGGCACCGACTTCCCTCACTGAACTCAGACTTACAAAATTCGGTGTCGTACACCTGCACAAAGCGGGTGACTTTTATCTGCAGGCCATCTGATTTGCATGATAATGGGAGTTCAGTTCCCAAGAAACATTATTTCTCAACAATTGAAGATTTCAGTGATGAGGCCTAAACCTGTCCCCAATAAGCAGAAGTAAAATCTGCGACAATGAGTAGTCTCTAGACTAAACAGGTGAGAAAAAAGTCCTTTAGGATGATGATTAGCTCGAGTTGGTGGTGTGTGACTCTCTTTGGCAATTACCACTGTGAGATGCCCACTGGAGGCGTTTGATACTGACTGCCTCTTTCTTGGCTGAAATGCAGCAAAAGAGCTCTCACCATCGCAGGCAGTAACGCCGAGGAGCAACTGTATCACAATGCTGCAGGAGAAGAAAAATGTTAGGTCTTAAAAAAGACAAGGCAGATCAATGATTGCCACTGCCTTAGTCAACTTGTATGAAAATCATTTAGTGAGATTCTCCTGAACATTACATAGTGCCTCAAAAACGGGTGAGCAACAGCTCGAAACTATTTGCTGCCCTTGTCTTAAGGATCCTGGTTGCCAAATTATGTGGAAAAGCCCATGCGATGCAGACGAGCGAGTACTGTCTAACCTCCACATCCAGAGGCTAGAAGGCAACGCTGTAGCTGTCCCTGCAGAAGAAGCCCCCGCCATGTGAGGTGTGTTAGCATTTGGCAAAGCACAGATGAACTGAACAGCTATAGTTTTCAGCTGCTGAGCCGCAGTGGGAAGAACTTTATTCTGTTCCACTGCTCAGTCCAAGTTAATTCACATATATTGCCCAGCCTCAGGTAAAGCTTAGCAACGTGCAGTTCTGTTACAGAAAATGAGCAATAGCATTTCCTTGTGAGAGCTTTAGTTTGCTTAAACTAGAAGAGGGGAGTGTGTGTGTGCATGCATGTGTTTCCTGTTAACATTTGAGATTGTTTAGGGCTTTATTTGTGCAGAGGCAATATGTGTCCACTTGCCCAGCTAACCTCCAGCTTCGCTGCTTGGAAGCAATGAGAAGCTCTGCTCCCACATCACAAAAAGTCACCATGGGCCTCTAAGAAAGAAGGAGGGATAAAAGCGGGCGTCTCTGCTCCTGGACAAGGCTGACGTGAGTGTTTACACAAGACCCAGCAGACCAATCTGAGGAAGAGTTATTAAAACTGATCTCCTGGAGAAATAACCGGAGAGCTTACAGTTCCTCAGAAAAGAAAGGAAATGGCAACAGCAAAGATGAAGCGACCCAGATGGCCCATAAGCAGACTAATTATATGAAAGACCCAGAAGCAACTCTGAAGTTACGAATCCAGCTGCCGAGAGAGTCTGCCAGGTTGCCAGATGTTGCCAATGAAAACCTATCATCTTCCACAGTTCATCAAAGAAGTGGAGCAGCCTGATGAAGTGAAACCTTTGCCAATAAAATAAATATTTTATCTAAAAAAATATTTTCTACTAGGGAGCATGTTGAAAAATATAAAATTTTAACAACATGCTCAACCCCATGTTACAGTAGATAAATAATGAAACATACATACAGAATATGTTGGCAGGATCTTCTTATCGATAGGCAATACCTATGCTTAACATTATATTTTTAAGGCAACAGTCTTGGATTGTGTTAAACACTGGGTTTTATGAGGCATGTGGTTGATGGCACTCAGCTGGGGTTTGGATAGTTTGCCTTGAATCTTGCTATCACTTTTGCCACCTTGAGATAAAAGGCTTTAAGACAACAAAGCTGGAGGAGCCAAAGGTGACAGTGATACGTGCTGGAAGTGGGGGAAACTGCAGGAACGTCGGTGAGCCATTCTGCGTCTGCCAAGTCACCTCTCCCAGAGGCCACCCAGTGGAAAGCCCTCCAAGACACAACAAAGAGGGGCAGCGATTCTAGACAAGGAACGTGCAGTTTGCTCCTGCCAGATTTTATGAACTGAGCAAATGGATGTCTGCACAGGCAGCTTCCTCTAGCGATTGGTAAAGCATCAGAGCAAGGAGCAGTATGTATGTACGTTGGCTTCAACACTGGAGATACAGGCTACCCATCAGATTCATGCACAAAGGCTGGTTTTAATTTTGCTAAGAGATCAAATTAATATTTTATTTCCAATCAGGAAATTATGTATTTTAAAAATCCTGTGTAATTTTTCAAATGTCGCTATTAACGTTGCCAATCCAGTGCCTTGGAAATACTGTGTCTGTTCATCCTAGAGGCCAAAAACCAAACTGCCTGTATAGTCTGTTAGCAAGGCAAAACATCTCTTTTTCCAATGAACGTGTATGGGTGCACTGGGATTCACACAAGCAGATTT
The DNA here is from genome assembly GCF_964199755.1 of Larus michahellis. NCBI lineage: Eukaryota > Metazoa > Chordata > Aves > Charadriiformes > Laridae > Larus > Larus michahellis. The sequence continues at coordinate 37,246,081 of NC_133903.1, read as the reverse complement.
GGCAGCTTTTTCAAGTATTTCTTGGACTGCAGAGCATACACTGAACATGGGGAGCTTTTTCTGTTCAGGAATATGATGTGAATAAGAATGTGCTACTGGAGGATGAGCTATGGCATTTCTATCATAATTTAATTTGTCAAATGTAGTTTACAATATTTTATAATAGTAATCAATAGGACAACATGTCTAAAAACCGTGAGGGCTAGGGTTGCAGGATCTCACCTAGCATGTCTTTAATAATATATAATTCCTTAAACGTGCAGCTAAATCACTGAAATATATGAGCTTAATTTGGAACCTTTTACACTTTGAAAATTCATATCCCTTTTTTAATAACTGGCTACAGCGTTTGCAGAATAGACCAGATTTTTCTGATTTGTTTCCTTGGCTCTTGAATGCGCTGAAAGGGATGGATTCCCCAAGACGGATGTGAAAAACCTATAAAACCCAGGAATATGTCCTTTGTGTCTCCCTCCCCTGCCTGTTTACACCTCGCCTTACCCTGATGACCTAGAGACAATCCTGCAGGAGACCTAAATGTGACCATTTCTCTGTGTTCCTGCAACACACAGATTTATTGCTGACTGTCAGAGTTAGAAAGTATTCACATTCATTTGGGAACGCATTTTCTGAAACTGTTAATGGACTTGGCAGAACAAGAGTGGGGGAGAGGTTGGGTAGTGAGAGAGAGACCTGTATAATATAACCCGTTATTCCTTCTTCAGTAAACAAATTACAGTCTTGATTATAATCTTGATTCACAAAGAATGCCTTTACTCCTCCAAAGATTACTTTATAGCTACTTGGGAATACTGCGACTACTGACTATCTTAGGAAAAGCTCTAATTTTGCTGCTACATTTATGATGTACGTGTGCTTAGCTACTTAAATTAGGTCTCCTGGCATTGTCTTGTATTTAAAAGAAGCCACACTACCGGATGTGGTGCCTTCAGGATAGTGAGGTAATCAGGTCTGACGATGCGGCAACAAAAGACCTGGAGAAGCTGGCCAGTGCAGTCGCGGGTGACACACCAGCTCTCACCCTTGGGGTTCATGGTAAGTAGGACACAAAATAAGAAGTACCTGGTAACTGCCTGGGTTTTAGGCTGTTAGAAGACAGCTACTTTTCCTTGCATCTGCTAACTGAGAACATAAGATGTTACCTGCAGACGATCTGATTTTGATGTTTTTTTCTGCCCCGCTCAAGGGCATGCTGCCTGTCAGCCAGCTCCTCAGAAAAGGTACGAGCGGTACACGCAGAGGCTCTCCAGACTTTGCCCCTAACATTCACAAACCAGCTTGTTCTTCCTGTGAGTCCTCTATACCTCCCGTAAGATAAGAAAGTACCAGAAGACCAAAAGCTTTAAAGAAGTTTCAGGCAAATATTTTCTAAGCAGTACGAGTATCTGTTCCTGTTTCCATCTGAATGTGAAAAATCCACAGTGATGAAGAGAAAAATTAAACTATGAAGAGAAAGCTATTAGTGGAGACACTGGGCTTAAGCCTGCCAAGGGATCTCATCAAGCAAGCCCAAAGTGTCAGCAAACAGTGTTGGTGGAGCAAGGATACTAAATGAAATGACACTTCAAAATGTGAGAGTGACACAGAGTGTCCATACGCGTGCACGCAAGTGTGCACGGGTGGGGAAGGGATGCAAAAGGACGACAAGTCGAAGGCAGACAAAGAGGTGCCAGAGAGGGGCAAAGAGCACGGTACCTTCTGCACTGTAGGCAATTAATGGAATAATGTACACATGAATTAACTCATCAGTGGTTCCTGGAGTGAATCTTAGAGATCATGAAGCACCACCTGACAAGCCTCCACAAGAAAAATCTGTTTAATAAATGAAAAAAAAAAAAAAAGACAAAAAATCCCAGGTTGGTTTCAACATTTATTTATAATTCTGTGCACAATTCATAAATCAAGAAAAAAAAGTCAGGATATATTTTTAATCAAAGCTGCTGATGATCACAATATAGGGTATAAGAAATTGAACTGCTAGATCATTTATTATTATTATTATGAAACTAAAGGCTTTATATTCTTAAGAGGAGTAAAGCAGACAGCAATACGTTCATATTAGAAAGTTCCTACTGTGAATGAAAAATTGATTAAAACTGAGATATTGTTTAGCAAGACAGACAAATCTATATTTCTTTTTGGTTGTGAAACTATTATAACCATACATAACCAGTAAATATGAAGAATTGGCACTGGGGGAAATCATCTTGCCAGTTTGCCCTGTGTGTCTGTGTTTGGCAAACGCCGTCTGCAGGGTGTGTATTCCATTTGCACGTAATCAGATCTCTGACCTGTAACGTGTACATTCTGCAACGTTAATTGGCACAATTAAAAAGTTATTTAGAGGATGAGCTTGGAGCAAAAAAATGTTGTCACATCTCAGAATCCTGAAATGCAACCTGAACTTCATAATAAGTCGGTTTAACTGGTTTTAGAGAGACGTTATGAGTGTTCACTGGGGGGGAAAAAGTAACGATCAAGCTACCCACGCAACACACAAATCTGCGGAGTCCAGCATGTGTCAGTGCACAGCAAATTTATTCTATAAAGTGACTAGTGTGAGAAAGAATTAGAAAGGATTATAAAAATACACCACCATACGCTGTAGTAGTTGAAAGTGATTAATCCAGTTCTTAAATCCTATTTTAAACTCCCTTTCATTTCTTCCCATAGAAAAATAGAAGCCACGTTGCTTTGTTTGAATGCTATGTAGTTAATTACATCTTCTAAGAAACTCTTTTAAAACTAAATGTAATGTTTAATTACAAAATGCCTCCTTGAAAACAGTTAGCTTGTACATTGATTTGTAGTTCATTAAAAATGCTTTCTTAATTATATTTATTTACAGCCAGAAAATACATAGAGATTAAAGAGTCTATAGAGAAATTTTGAAATTACAGCACGAATTGAAAAGAGAAAGTTACACTTCAAATAGTGGACAACTGACAGCCATGACTGACTAATTGCTGCCTTTCTGTAATTTCCAAACTTAATTGTTCTTAAAATAATAATTGGAAAACACAGTGTTCATTGTAACGGCTATCAATATTACATTTTTTTGTAAGAGTAGATTTTCAAGGACTAATTAGAAAGCAAATCAATGGCATCAAACAAGTGTAAAGTTCACGTTAGCTGTCGGACCGATCACCTCAAGACACGGGGTTCACGGCTAAGGGCAGCCCGCGCTTTGGTTGGTAGGGTGTTGTCCTGGAAACCATGCGGATGCAGTCGATAACCGGGCAGACGCTGAGACACAGGGTGCAGCCTGTACAGCTGTCAGTAACCGTGGGCAGGTGGGTTTGGGGATCAAACTGGATAGCCTGCGAACAGCAATAAACATTATTGATGTCACTCACGGAAAAGGTCAAAATTGCTCCCATTTTCGTGTCTGCATTTCCTGCGCTACAGCACTCGGAGACATCTTGGTGCGATTCTGCACTGCAGCTATAGCAACTGTTCAACTGGCAGGGAACAAAACACCACCCACCCCCCCACCCCCCCCCCGACACTTTAAAATGAGAAATATGGGCCAAATTATAGCTCGGTGAAAGCTCATGGGTCACAAGGGCTGGTTGCAAAAGGAGGAGTTTGGCCCATGCTGTTTAAAGTCCCAGAGGGATATTTCTGCTTCGCGTGAAGGAAATATTTCGTCAGACAGCAATTTGCCAGGGTTATTGGTTCAGAGGCGACATCAGACCGTGCCTGTACGGCTTCAGCACAGCGCTGGCCCCCTCTGCGTTCTTTTGAATTTTATTTTCAGCACAGCATAAACAATCTAATTTAATAAATAGTACAGAAAAACACAGCATGCTCAGCGTGCTGTCCCTCCTATGATTATTTTCCTTTGCAAATCTTCGAAAGGGCTATCTTAGTTTTGGGCAGGCAGAGCTTGCTTTAGTTCTCACGTTTCCATGCAGTGAATCCTCATCACCAATTAGGGTGATAAGTGTATTTGAATGCGAAATAACAATTGCAGTCTCAATGAAATAAGCTCCTCATATAATGGAAATGGCAATTAAAAGCAAAACCAAAAGCATCACACAACTGCAAAAGCTTCAATATTTAAGAGGCAAGCCTAGAAAAGTAAAAAAAAAAAATAATAAAACCACCACTTAATATTTACTTTTAGGAGTTTTAGGAATCAGGCCCGCAAACTGACCACTTGCTTCTCTGCAAACGAGCGATCCCTTAGCAAATCTCCCAAAGCACCATCAGCACTGGGGAGCCAGGGAGGAGACGGGAGGTGTGCGGTGGTGCTGCAGGTTGGCTCCCAAAGGCAGATTTTTGGCATTTGGGGTTTCACTACTGGGAAAGCAGAGAAGTTGCTGTAGCAGCCAGCAAGGGCATGAAGTAGGTACTAACTGCCCTGAAACTACAAGTTTTAGTTTCGCTTCAGCACAAAGAGAGCTTTGGTTTGTGCATATTTAAGGAGGACTCCATCCTCTCTCCCTGCCAACAATGAACTCAATTTCAAGATGTGCAAAGAGGGAGAAGTCAGGACTACAGCGCTAACTTTAAATTAAGGAAAGCTTTTCTGTTGGAGTCATACAAGGTGATAGCTCTGTAGAGCAGCATGGATATTTTTGAAACAGAAGCATAAAGCAGATGCTATTTTGAAGCGGGGGGGCTGATTTCTTTGCAGTTAAGAATTTATTTGCAATTCTTTGCAATCAATTTCTTTTCAATTTCCTCAATTAATTAAGGAAAAAACTTTTTTTTGTGCTTAGAAAACCTCCTGGGGTTTTAAACTTTGGTTCTTTTGATGGTGATTTTTTTTCCCAGGTGTAGAAAAGAAAGTTTTACTAAATATAAACAGCCTTTTGCTCTGCACATGCTATATCCTCCCCTGCACTGGGAAATCTGATGGAAGGAGAAGAGGTGAAGATTGGAGTGCAAAAAGAAATTTAGACAGTTAGAACACTACTGTAGTAATCTAATCTGGTATAAATGCAGCATTAATTTTTTCATATCAGTGGAAAAAGCATGTCTCCCTTTGCTCTGACACACTTGTTTTAATTGCAGGAGTTCATTTTAAACGGAAAGACTTATTTCTTTGACTGTATGTAGTTAAATTCATCAGACCTACTATTGATTAGACTGAATTAAGGATAAACAAAAGGTCATGCTGTTCAGAGGAAACTTGGTGCTCAGTTAAAGTATTTTTTTCTGATGAACTATTCTCTGACTGGGATGAATGGAAAAATTAATGTAGAACTTACCGCCAAGTGCATATTGGATTCCATGAAGGTTATGCTAGACCATATTTTTGTTTACTAAAAGAACATGAGTCCTCCTGTGCTGCTCTTTTTATTTCAGGCCAGTCCATCAGCTCCGGTGGACATGGCAAGGAATGGCATGTAGAAATGCTGGTACATTTCATACAACTTGTGTTACCGTACTAAGCAGAAATCAGAGAAATACTTTGCTGCAAACAGGAGCCCCAGCTCAAAATTGTGCTATTTTCTGGTCACCGTGATTTCTGCAAACTTCAACCTGCTGCTCTAAACCCTGGCAGCTATCCTGGAGAAAGGATTTGTACCTCAATCAAGATCAAAACAAAACCCCAACTGCCTGAAACCTGAATTAGTTCAAGTTCAGCTACACCGGTGGAACAAGGGCTAGGTTTCTTAAAGAGCATTTGGCAATAAGAACAGCTCTTATCTCACCACGTCCCCTTCGTGAGAAGGGATGCATTCGTCCGCTTCTCCCTCATGTGCTTGTAAACCATCAAAGAACAACATTTACTGCCATCCGACTTGGGTCTCCTTCATTTCCTTCCTCTTAAAAAGAATCCCACTTCCCACTTGCAGCTAGGGAGAGTCTGGGAGAGTGACCTGGAGCGAGCCGGCGAGATGCAGCATGCTCTGCAGAGCCCTCCAGAAGAAGCCATGCTGGGCAGTGTTCTCACCGCCGCGCAAACAGCTCGGGCAGGGCTTGTGCGGCGTAGCCTGGGAGCATGCTGGGGTTCGAATCCAATATTTTAGACATCTGTTTTTACCACCTGCTCATTAACAGAAGGTGGATTCTTTCTTCCCAGCAGCAGAAAGATAACTCATTGTGCCTTTCTGCTAATTACAGCTGTGCTCTTACCTGGTAGCCAGAATCATTACAGGTCATGTAACATTTGCCACAGTTGATACACATTTCCTCGTCAATCAGAGCCACAACTTGCTCTATGTTGCAGAGCTCACCATATGTTCCAATATACTGCAGTGCTTTTCCAATTACATCCTAGGGAAAAAAAAAAAATTATCGACTCATTTAGAAGATACCTAAGCAGTTTCGATAGCTGCGCAGGAGCAATTTCTACTACTTTAATACAGAAGATTTGGCCATGCATTGTGATGTGGTTTAGGATTTTTCTTAAAAATTTCCAAGTTGCTGACCTTCATACCTTCTGTAAAATAGGAAGAATGCTCCATACAGGCACATTTTGAACGTAGGCAGCACTAGAAATACATATTTGTATACAAACACAGTCTAAAAACAGGTCACACATTTAGTACATGATTTTGAATGTGCTATTGTTTTGCCATTAGTGTGTGAAATTTCAAGGAACAAAATGGAGCACAAAACAGGAGTGATATGCTACAAACAATCCGATTGCCTTGGTCATTTCTCATTCGCACAGATTTAAGAACTCACAGCAAGAAAAGAAAGGGGCGTGATCAAATAAACTGACAGAGAGAACAATTACTGCTTTTTTCTCTTTAGTAAGATGCGCAAATGACACGATCATCAGTTTTTTGCAGATATGGCACAGAAGTAAGGCGGGGGTCTAATCCTGCAAGTCTTGATTCAGTTCTGTTAACTTCACAGGGAGGAATTTGTGGCGTCAACCTTACACATCTGTGCTGCCAAAGTAAAGGTGTATGGGAGGACAGCGTATGGGTACATACTGCAGGGGGAAGACACGCCCTCTGAAAGAAGTTGTGGGGGACCTACCTGATTGCCACTTTACATCAAGAGAAACTGCAGAGTTCAGTGGCAGTTCAGCTTCACTGAGTCAATGGTAGAGATGGGACAAGTCCCAGGTCCTTTGGGCTACAGCTATCCCTCGGTTAAATTAGTTTAACTTGTGGAAGGATAGCGCAGATGATGAACATGACTGCGTTTTAAAAGATTTTCTCTGTGGCACTGTAGTGGTTGCCTGGATATTTTGTGAGTTTATTAAGCACGCTTCTACAACAGTTCCCATGTTGCAAAACCAGCTCGATTTTATATGCAAGATTCTACATTTTTAAGATAAAGTTGGGCTCAGTAAATGAAGGTCATGTGATGCAACAACACATTTTACTTTTGCTTTGAAAAGGGGTATAACTGTTAAGTATTAGAAATCTCAGTGAGTAATAGGAGAGCAGAACTGGCTTCATAGTCATTCGCTGTAATAAACCAAGAAGTCATTATGATTTTGATTATGGAATTTGATCCAAGTCAATTGAAAAATGCTCAAGATCAAGCCAAATATGAGACACAGACAAGTCTGCCCAGAATTATAAGCTTCAAGGTGTTTGCCTTTGGTCTTGCATCACCAAGAAACGTGATATCGTTTTGGTTTTGTATTGTTTCTCAATATTTTTTGAAGAAACAATACTTACCTTATTCCTATCAGTCAAAAAAATAATTCTGAACTGATTACCGAACATTTTAAGTGTGTAGTAGTATGCTATATTTAACCTGTATAATTTATAATTGAATACAATGCTCTCTATATTGTTTTCAGTTCTAGTTGCAGAAGAACTGGATTACAGTACCTTAAGTTTTCATTGCATATCTTATCTTGGGCAGCCTTACTTTCAAACAAACTAAGGCACATCAGAGCAATATGGTAATATAGCATTATTGATGTTAGCTCTAAAGGAAAGCTCTGCTACAAGAATTAAATGCGAAAATGGGTCTATCCTTGTCTTCCTGAGTCTGCTGAGAACTTGCAACAACAGCTCTGCTTCCCGAATGAATGACTCCCGTTCATCTCAGTGAAGTTTTAACTTTGAGGCCTACCTGGCCTTCAGCACTTAAATTACAACAGTGTCTTTATGCAATGAGACAAATTTCTTTGTTTGCTGGACGCAGTGGTAGGATCTATGAAGTCGCTCTTAGTGACTGTTGAAGCAGCAAACTCAACCATATCCTAAGCCCGGGAAGAAATTGTACTGTTTTCTTGTTCCAAAAACATTCAAATATTTTCTCTTTGCCAAACCCCTGAGCTGCCGACATGTGAAATACCTTGGTTGCATTCATTCAATGCTAAAAGCCTTCCAGTTCTTCTCAGCAACATGCAGAGAACATTAATGCTCTTCCAGCATAAAACAGCTGTGGCACATTGCTAGAGGCAGCATGGTGAGTGTGGACAGGTGACTGTAAGTGAGCAAGTTATCGCAGCTTAATGAGTTAGCGCTCATCAATAGAGCTGTGCAAGCTGATTATGTGCATGGTCCAAATTCACTGCAAATTTGAAGTAAAATCTGTTTGCTTAAGCCACTGTAAAAGCTCAATTAACTACTAGGTAAGCGTTAGAGCTAATACTTTTTACTTCGGTGTTGCAAAGGTCTAGGCTTGGACACATAGCCCTTTACTGTGCCTCCACTGATGAGCTACTGGGCTGTGTACTGAAGAATTTGAAGAAATGATGTAAAGCTTGTATGACATACAATAAAGTAGCTTTCCACTGCCTGCTCATGTTGTAAAAGCATCAACACGGGGAGGTTCCTGATAGTGAACGGCTTTTTAATCTAACAAAAGCGGGCGTGTAAACAGCATAGGTAATTAACAATTTTCTTGGAGACGTTCTGGATTCACATTTGTATTCTTTAAATATCGTTTGAATGTTAACAAAACCCACGAAGCTCAAGCAGGTTGCAGAGATGAGCCACTCAAATAATCCTGGGATGGAGGGCCTTGCTTATGAGGGAAGACAAAAAGAGCCTAACAAGATGTTTAGCCTAGGAAGATGAAGGCAGAGCAGGAATATGATGTCTCTTTATATATACATCAGGAAGGGAAAAGAGCTATTTAAGTTAAATGACAATGTTGGCACAGGAACACATGATTATAAACCAGCCATGAATAAATTTAAAGCTGGAAATTAGGAAAGGCTTTTTAAATGGCAAAGGAGTGAGGTGGTTAATGGCCTTCCAGAGAGGCAGCTGGGGGCCAGGAGGGAGGCAGTCAAGGTTTAGGACAGCATTAGGTAGCTCAGGAAATGGTTGCTTAGAAGAACATGATCAAAATAGACTTTTCCAGCTACAAACTTACAAAGGGAATAACAAAAACAATGCATATGGCATGGTGATTTCTGAATTGGTAACCAAGTCTCACTTCTTACAGCTCACAAAATACACTTCTGGGGTCTTAGAATCCCAAACGGGGAGGATCATGGCATTTTAGAGGCCTGAAGGTGATTTCAAAAGACTCTGTCAATGATTTACTGCTTATTTAGACTCCTGGGTGTTGTGTCTTTTAATCACTTCTTTCTCTCAAGCAAAAACTGTATCTTTATTCATTTGCAAAGTTTCAAGGCTTTATTGACTAAAAAAGCAATGGTACTTAAAAGATGTTTTGCAGGTGCACTCTTTTACAGCATCTCAAGCTATCTCAGAGCTTCTTGTTTCCATCAAATCATAACCGTTTGGAACAAAATAAACAGTGCAGCAAGAAATAATCAGCCTTCACTGTTTAAAGCGCAGTTTCACTCCAAAAAGCAACTGTCTAAAATGGCACTGTGGGATTCCACACTTGGTATATCTCGATGGCCTCCGGATCAAATTTGCACTGTTTACAGTATAATGTTTTTTTTGCCAACTGCCAGACCTGCAAACAGAAGCCAGGTTTTGAAAGTCAAGCTGTGTTCTTTCTGGCTTATGCATTACCAGCAGCCATTAAAAAAAAAAAAAAAAAAAAAAAAAGAAGAGCTGGAAGTTAAATTTTGTCCTAAGTTACACCTTTGCAATCTCAGGGACCTAGGGTGCTCCTTTTGATTACTGCTGTGCTGCCCCACTCTTCTCAACAAAACCGTACTGAACGAACTGGGAGAGGAATTTAGTCCTGCAACTGGAACTGGCAGGGAATTCAGTTGCTATGGAGAGAATCAGAGCAGAATCCATTAGTTTTATGTTACTAATGAGTACAGAAAAAAAATTCATTTTGTCACTAAGCTAGGCAGATGTGGGTTTGAGTATACACGAGGAGCAGATCTGTTCAGTACGGTATTATTTTTACAATGCTATTTTTATTACTATAGCTGCATTTTTAACGTTAATATATAAAACATTTTATGGTGATTATCTTTTCACTAGCCATCATATGAGTAAACTTCGATTTGTAAATACATTTCATGGTTCAGGTATGACTCCTGGTAGATCTGCTGTTTCTATCTTCATGCAGACCATACTGTAATAGACCACGCTGTGCTCTAGAGATGATGAACATCACAGGTCCCTCACTGGATCATTAGAAAGCCATACCCAGTGCAGGTTCTGCATCTCGTATAGCAAGGTCAAAGGGAACACACATGCTTGTCCTCTTATTGCTCTTTTTGAGCCACCATAAAACGCTTTGCACGTCACGCGTGAAGGTTCACTGACCATGACAGCAACAGCAGGTGAGGAAAGCAGGGTAATTTTTACATTACCAGAAGTAGAGGTCTGCCTGTTGTGAACAGCAGTCTGTCCTAAGGACAGGCCTCAACCTCAGGCTTCAGGTCTCCACGGGATCATTGACCATGATACAAATGCTGAAGTTGATTCACCACCAAATAATATAAAAAACTCCTAACTAAGCATCTGACATTTATATAGCAAAGTTGTGCGCTTGATCCCAGGTACTCTGTTCATTATTATTTATGGGGTGTTTGGGCAGTTCTCAGGATTCAACAGGTTGTGAAAGAACAAGGGGCTGTGCAGACGTGCCCTCACTAGGCTACAGAGAGAGCATGGAAAGGGGATGAAACGTTGCAAAGAAAGTAAATGACTCTCTGTACCAGTGTTTATCTCCATTAGGGAGATACCTGCCTTCCACCCGTTCTTTTTCAGTAACAAAGGTGAGGTACTGTCAGAGAGAGAGTGATACGAAAAGAAGAAATGTTAAAAATATTATGGATTAAAGAAGAAAAAGTCACCAGAATCTGTGGGTACATGACCAAGGTCAGTTTAGAGTAAAGTGGTAACAAAAATATGTAATCTCATTAAAACTAACTTTACATTGAAAGATTACAGATGCCTTGCCGATAGTTAAAAAGGTTATTAAATGTGCTCTGGGATTTAGGGACCTCTAAGCCTTGTTTCAGTAAAGCAAGTTAAACAGTCGCAGTACTAGCTAAAGAAGGATTTACAAAATAACTCAAACGAACCTTTACTACTTAATTCAAATGGTTTCTGTAATGAATATTATGCTTCGTGAATCTATTGCAATTCTTTATGAAGACTGTGATGCAATAAATACAAAAAATGACTGGTACATTTTATGTTTCAATAGGCCTCTGAGACACTCTGAAATTAAGTAGATATGAAGTGGGATTGCAAGTTGGCTAAACAATGAAAAAATAAAGAGCTGGAACACAATGATCAGTGTTCAGAAAAGGCAAAATATTAACAGAGTAAAGTGTCTCAATTATCTGGTTTAGATACGATGCTGTGTAATATGCCCGCGTGTGTTTCAGGAGAAGATTTGAACCAGAAGACTATAGAGTTGACACAGATTTTAGTTTAAACTAAATTAAAGAAAACACAGGAGACTTCACAGGTATTTTATAAAACTAGATGAACAGTGAAAAAATGCAGTTTGACAAATAGCATATCAAAATAAGTAACTTTTGCTATTCTTGTGAACAGGTACATTCTAGATAAAAGACAGCTGCAAGAGAAAACACAGCAGGAGACAGCGTGGACAGCTCATGAAAATTTCTGCTTGATGTGCTGTCCTGACAAGAGACAAGCAGACTAGTAAGACATTAAGAAAGAAAATAGCACCGTAATTACTGTAATGCTGCTGTTGTATTCATCGGCCACAATCTGGAATACACAGTCATTCCAGTTTTACATACAGTAACAGAGTGCCCTTCTTCTGGGCTGCTAGCGCTATGGCAGCCTTGCAGAGGGATCTAGGTAGACTGGAGCACTGGGCAATGATTAATGAGATGAAATTTAACAAGTCCAAATGCCAGATTCTGCACCTAGGATGGAGTAACGCCAGGCACAAGTGTAAATTGGGAGAGGAGTGCCTGGCGAGCAGAAAGGGATCTGGGGGTGCTGGTCGACAGCAGGCTCAACAGGAGTCAGCACTGTGCCCTGGCAGCCAAGAAGGCAAACCGCATCGTGGGGTGCAGCAAACTGCATAGCCAGCTGGTCCATGGAGGAGATTATCCCACTGTATTTAGCATTGGCACAGCCTCACCTTCAGTACTGTGTGCAGTTCGGGGCACCACAATTTAAGAAGGATGTTAAGGTACTCAAATGCATCCAGAGGAGGGTAACGACGCTGGTGAAAGTGCTGGAAGGAGTGTCCTATGAGGAGCTGCTAATGATGAGTCTTGGTTTGTCTGGCTTGGAGAAAAGGAGGCTGAGGGGCGACCTCATTGCACTCTACAGCTTCCTGAGGAGGCAAAGAGGGGAGGGAGGTGCTGATCTCTTCTCCCTGGTATCCAGGGACAGGACACGTGTGAATGGTCCAAGGCTGTGCCAGGGGAAGTTTAGACTGGACATTATGAAGCATTTCTTTACCAAGAGGGTGGTCAAACACTGGAACAGGCTTCCTGGAGAGGTGGCTGATGCCCCAAGCCTGTCAGTGTTTAAGAGGCATTTGGACAATGCCCTTAATAACAGGCTGTAACTTTTGGTCAGCCCTGAATTGGTCGGGCAGTTGGACTAGATGGTCACTGTAGGTCTTTTCCACCTGAAATCTAATCTAATCTAATCTAATCTAATCTAATCTATTCCATGCCATGCCATTCCATGCCATTCCGGAACCACTAGAAGCAGTCCTTCTACAGTCAGAGTGGGAAGGGAAAGAGGAGGTTTGGACTCTAAGATTTCTCCCCATATCTGAAGACTAACTTAAATTTTCTTAAACTCTCACGTGTAATGAGAATATTCTCTGAGGTACTGTGATAGAGAAGGGATCATTATGGGCTACTGCAGGAGAGACTGTTGCTGTCATTCATGTTGGAGCAAATACTTGGGAGAAGCAGACTTAGAGTCCCATAAATTATGGGAGACGTGCATAGTTCCACCTGAAATATGCAACAGCTCCATGTTTATGATGAAGATTACAATATGGTCTTTTCCAGGCAGGCAAGCACAAGCCAAAACTACTCATGTTGAACATATATGTTCATATATATGTGCATGTATATGTGTGTAACATATCTGTACACACAAGGGTGAAAAATAGTTCAAATAAATACAAGGAATTTAAGCTTGAGGATCCCTATGGATATATTTCCAACAGGTGGAACAACACGTCATGCCCTAGCTAAGCTGACAGAGCGATGCCAGCGTGTTTAAACTACCAAAGCGGGCAATCTCTACAGCAAGACTCGGGGAGTAAAAAACAAAGAAATAAAGTAAGCAGATAAACACTGACCAAATATTATGGTATAGGCCCTGAAGGACAAAGAATTAATTATTAGGAAAAAACCACAAGAATGTATAAGGAAAGAAATTAAAGTAATAAGGAGGTAACCTGAGGTAGGCAAATACATGTGTGAGAGCTGTACAAAAATGCAACTGAAAAGAAAAGATCCAGGGCACATATCCACATACGGCAGAAATTTTGATATTACAGACAAGTGAGAAAAGAAGAAACAACTCTGCTGAATATCAAAGTATGCAGTTTCAATTAATATTGAAAAATAGAGAAAATAAAGAGAAAAGCCATGGGGAAAGCCATCCAAAAATTAAATTAGATTTTGGATAATCACAGAGGGTTTTTAAATCTATAAAAAAAGGCATTTTGGCAGCATGTGTAATTTAAACAAATGTTGGAATTTACATATCACCAACCCAACAGCCGATTAGACAGATGAGGGAGTTCTGGGCAGGCATCAGAAAATTTGCAGCAACCCTCCAAAAATACAACCAGCCGAAGCAGGGGTCATATCTCTTTCAAGGACAGCTGTCTCTCGGGTCCGATCAGCTTTCAATCGCACGTCTTCACTGCTCCAGAGAACTAGAGTTCGGCTGGGACTAGCTGTAAGAGCTGACCATTCCCACCCCCCAATATCCTAGTCTGAACTAACAGAACATATTTTCTCCTCTGTCTAGAGGGCCATCCAAGACAGAACTGCTGGGGACGGTCTGGGATTTGTAAGTTTAAATGTGAATACTTCTTGGACAGTTACAAATAAATAGCTCAAGTCCAAGCCCCTCTGCCTCTCTCCGTGGAGAATTCCTGATCAGGGAAAGGGTATCAGATAAGTCACCTTTTTTCATTAAGCTTCATTAAGCTTCCTTAATGAATATTCCGAATCTTCCTGGCAGATTCTTCTCCACAATATAATAATAGATGGATCTATTAATAATAAACTTTATTAAAACCCGTCTTTGTAGTGGCAAGTTCCCTACTTCAAGCAAAACCCAGGTATTTTCCTATTTCTTAGTGGGCATCTCTCATTGCTGTTTTTCTCATGGTTAAAACATTCCTTTCTAAAGAGATGGTCAGACTGAAAGACTGTCGAGAATCAGCTTTGAGGGTTCCTAATTTCTTCTAATTGCTTCAGTGTTTTTCAGTGTTTTCATTTGTTTAAATCAAGGTGTGAGAAGGACACTAACCTGATTTCTCTGTCTGAGAAGCTCCTCACAGATACCACACAAAAGTATTCAATGTCTTTATAAACAAAAGTTTTGTTCTAGGGAATTCATTTTCCTCTTCCCTGCAGTAGGCCTTCTTTTCTTCTTTTTAATCTGTCTCCTACTACTTCGTTTTTTGCTTTTGTACTTGGAGTTTTGCTTGATAAATTATTGACCTCAACTTTTTATTTATGTTTTTTTCAAGTCTTTATGTTTGTTTTTCCCCTCTTGCTAAACTTTTTCCTTCATTCAGTTTATTTGCTTTTGGATGGTATCAGTTTTTTAGTTTTCTGCTGTTTTCAGAAGCAAGCTATCTCATTGAAAATGCAGTTATTGGCTGTTGCTTCTTCTTTCTCTTTTCCCTACATCAATACTCTCCCTCCAAAGAGAACAGAACCATAAAACCTCTGAGGTCAAGTAGGCTTTGAAAATGCTCATCGTAGTGGGGAAAAAAAAGGATTAGATTGCTGTTCTTTGGAACTTTTTGTATACATAAAGAAGGGAACCTCAGCACAAGAGGAGGTGAGCAATTTTCAATAACGTGACATAAACCAAAATAAGCAGTCCAAAAAACTGTGAGAGGGATACAGAAGTAGCAAACTATTTAACTTAAATAGGAAGATGACTCCAAATTTCTTCTTGGCTGGTTCTGCAGTTCTACCAGCTAGCTTGGAATACTGCATGTGTTGGTAAACTGCAATATTCCCTTGGGAATTATGTGTTATTTTGAGCCACTGCTTATATTGTATATAATGTTTGGCCTTATTTTTGCAGGAATTCTCACAGGTCTGATCATATAATGAAAGTTACCTATCTATAGATATCTGATATTCTCACATATATAACAGATATAATTTTCACACTGCTTTATAAAAAGGCCTTCACGAGAACCCTGATTTAAAAAAAAAATATTGTTTTTTCCTGCTTCATTTTCCTATTCAGACATGAAGTTTAAGTAAGGTCTAGAGTGAACATCCAGAAAAATTAGCTTCTGACGTTTCTTTTTATTGACATTTATTGGCTACCTAAGGGAAAGGAAAAGCTCCAATGTATGGATTATGCAGTAGATGAGGTCACAGGTTTTATTTTCACCTTGACATTTACTCTTTGTAGACGGTGGATCAGCTACTTAGACAAACATTCTCCACCTTTAAAAGTTCAGTCAGAAAACCTATGACACAGCTTTCATAGGTACCGAACACCAACCTTTTCCATTGATCCCACATGAGAGATGGAGTATTTAGCACATCACAAGTAATCAAAAGGTATCATGCAAAACTGAGCTCGTACTCTAGCATTAAAATGGAAAGAAATTGTTAACAATTCTACTTCATTCTACAAGGCATTACCCATGCCTTGTTCTACAATTACCATTCCTTTGCCTGAAAATCTTCATTCTGAAAAACGACATTAGGGAAATACCTATGCATGTACATCACAAATCATTTCCCATCGATTTTTGTTAAAAGCTAGAAAGTCTGCATAAATAGTTGTCTTTGATGCCCTCTAACAAGCTTAAAAGCAGTAATAACCAACTCAAACTGCTAGAAATGACTGTGCATGTCAACTGCCTGATGGCTGATCATTTCTTATGCGTAAGCATGTATTTTTGTTACCTTGATTGCCGGAATAGGCTTCTTCGGAATGAAATGCTTTTTCTCGTGAAGCACAGCAGCCATGCTCTGTTCCTTCAGCTTAATCTTGTTCTCAGCTATTATCTTTTTGCGTTGTTCCAGGTAAGGCCCAAAACTGGGTAGTTTCTGAAACAAAAATCAGGAAACGTCATTATGCTTAATAAGTGGGTGTAGCAAAAGGTGAGTCTGATCCCAAGGGCGAGATCCTAAGTCCTTGCTGAGTGCGACTTGCTTCTTATTAAGAAAGTTGAAATTGAAATCAGTGAGACTGTACCAGAGTGAGAAGTGAATAAAAATCAAATATGAACTTCAGGATCTGACTTGAAAATATATATTGAATATTAAAATATTAATATACCGCAGCAGAAAAATAGCTGAATTGCAGGTCATCATCCAACAGTCTTATATTTCCCCATTGCATACTTGCTTGTGTATAAAAATGTATCGTGTTAAATAATTCAAATGTGTAACTTTATTTCTATAGTATGTGAAAAGATATCATAAAACTATCAGTTTAGTTAGAAGGGTTCCGCCAGTGTTTAATATTATTTGCATGGATATCTGAATATTTCAATATATATTTTTAAAGCTTACAAACATGTATTTTGCATTCTGATAACAGAAGCCTGTCTTGACCTGTCAAAGTAAGGCTAACAAACACCAAATGAACTGAAACACATTCTAATCTCCTAATTTACCTCAGTGTCCAATTTGCAGTCTTTTCTGCAACATTTAATCCTTGAACCCAATTAAGCAAACTCTAGAGGAAGATTTCACTGAATTGCAAAACTCACGTCTCACCCAAGAACATGAAAGTGCTGGTTTGGATTTCGTAAAACACCCAGCTTCCTGAAAGAAAAACACAGACCCTTTGCTCACCTGGCAGAGATACAGACAACGGTTGTGTGCCACAATCACAGATTTAGGTGAATGAAAAATGGTAGTAAACATGGATTTTTGCTTGATGCAAAAGACCATACCCTTCCTGCCCTGAAACTAGTTCCTATCCTGCAGAAGTATTTTATCCATCTCACTAAACCCTGTTCAGAAGCTCCTGCAGTACTGCAGAAACTAGCAGGTAGTAACAGGGGATCCATAGCCTCAGCAGTTGCTAGCATTAATTCACGCTAATAATACAACCTCAAAGAGCATATAGAACAAGATACAGTACGGCTGTGGTTATCAATTTTTTAAGAGGGAATTTCAATGTGAATTTTAAAAACAGAATTATTTAAAAATTTAGAAATTATTATTTTTTAAAATGAAGTAAATCCAGAAGAGGTTACCCTGCTGTTCTGCAAATCCTTAGGAAAAAAAATCCTCAATGAGCTCTGTCAGTCACGATACCCAACCCTGGGACCTCAGGCTTCTTGTTACGACAAATAAAAGCTTTCTTGGCTGCTAGGTTTTTGGCACTCTGAGCATACAGCCGGGGGTGGGGGAGGTCCTTAAAATGCTTCCCTGCTTCCGAGACTGGGTTTGTGGCCTCAACACATTTTTAACTTCAAGTCAGAATAAGACTTGCAGTCCCGCGGTGCTCTCCAGAGGTGCTCTCCCTCTCCTGCAGGCTGGGACTGAGCCGTACTCTGGGACAAAGCCTCAGTCTAGGCAAATGCAAGACCAGAACTGTGGAGGATGTTGCAGACCCCATCTGTCCTGAATCTAGATGTAGCCCGAGTTTGCCCGTCAGCAAAGGGCTCTTATTTTGTCTGTTCAATGGGAACTTTGTTCCTGAATGTCACGTTCAAGGGCTTCCTTACAGACATCAAACAAACTCTCCTTTCTGTGCTGTTGCCATACATGATCTCGGAACGGAAACGTTCTAGGGTGTCTTAAAATAAGGCTTTAAATATCAGTGCTAACAGCAGTAAGGTAGTGGCCTTACATACTAAAGTCAAATAAGACAGCAAAACCAGATATATTTTGAACGGGAAAATGAGTAGAAGGAAGAATTTCCATTTAATCAATAGGCTCTAAAGCATACACATAGATACTCATTTCTTTAATGACTTCTGGAAAGCTTAAGACTTCTAGCAAAAAATCTAAAACATTTTGATTAAAAGTGTTCTTGTATGTCTGCTAGGCTGCATCAATTAGAAATACATTTTGGCTATGAATACGTAGTAGCTGTGTCACTGAGAAACTACTTTCTCTCCATAGTTTATGTGCTGATGCCAACAACTTTGGGCTTGAGAGGGCAGGAGACCTGATGACAAAGTGGTTTTGGACGCTTCCCTGTCTGGCCAGGAACTGAATTGCTGACTATGAGAGTAGGTAGCAAAGCTAATTTTGCTGAGGTTTTAACTGAAATAGTAGAGAGAGGAGACAGTTGTTCATGGCTTGACTGATTGAAGATCATCTTTGGGAAGAATAGCCAAATCTTTGCAGAATAAATCCTTTACTTTTCTGTTCTCTTAATGTATGCCCAAGCTCCTAGTTTCTACAGAGATACTGAGTATATTGAAATGAAATAGGTAATCTAAGGAAAAGTGTGAAAAAAGAATTCATTTTTGTGTATAGGTGAAGAGCAAATTACACAGGCAAGTAATTAATTTTCTAAGTTGTGAGATGGAAGTATTTAGATTTTTACATCTGACATAGCTGCTAGCTGGAATGTACAGCACACATTTTGAAAAGTGTGCAATGCCATCAGTACCATAATTCAGATGTTTCATAATGACATGCATGCAGTTAAATTAAACTACATAATCTGCATCTTTTAAAAATAAATGAAATTTTGATTAATCTAGAAAACTAACATCCAACATTCATCTTTGCTGTTCATTGCTGTTTTTCCATCAAGAAATTGATTACATGGAATTTAAAATAATTAAGGAAACACCTAGGTCTTAGTCCAGGTTTGGGCATACACAATGAGCTTCCACTGACTTAACAGAAGGTGACTGTGTGCCCATACAAATGGTCCGGTTATTTTGCATTTGGAGTCTAGTAGTTCACAAGCAGCCAAGCTTTCATCAAACAACTCTGAAAACCAGCCATCTTTTCTATAAAAATAAATAATACATGAAGATGTAGCCTCAGGAGCTTAGAAAGGACTTATTGATGGTTCCCCTTATGAGTAATGCATAGATATAGGGAACGTTGATGAGACTGGTTATTGTTCAGAGCTGTGGTTTGAAACCGTTTGCAGTCAAAGGCCATAAGAAACGGCAAACAATATTTTAATGATGTAAGTTACTGGATATAGCAAAAGTGGAACCATGTTGAAATAACTGCTGGAGAGATGGATATTTAAGAGATTTTCAAACTAAATTATCTCTAATCATTGTAGGGGATATCTTCCTAAGCACATGGGGGATTTCACAGAACCATAGAATAGTTTGGGTTGGAAGGGACCTTTAAAGGTCATCTAGTCCAAACCCCCTGCAATAAGCAGTGGCACCTTCAACTAGGTCAGGTTGCTCAGAGCCCCATCCAACCTGACCTTGAATGTCTCCAGGGATGGGTCATCTACCACCTCTCTGGGCAACCTGTTCCAGTTCTTTGCCACACACATTGTAAAAAATTTCTTCCTTATATCTAGTCTAAATCTTCCCTCTTTTAGTTTAAAGCCATTACGCCCTGACCTATCACAACAGGCCCTGCTAAAAAAATTCATCCCCATGTTTCCTGTACGCTCCCTTCAAGTACTGAAAGGCCAGAATAAGGTGTTCCCTGAGCCTTCTCTTCTCCAGGCCAAGAAACCCCAACTCTCTCAGCCTGTCCTCAAAGGAGAAGTGTTCCATCCTTCTGATCATTTTTGCGGCCCTCTTCTGGACCTGCTCCAACAGGCCCATGTCTTTCCTGTGCTGAAGGCTCCAGAGCTGGATGCAATACTCCAGGTGGTGTCTTCACCAGAAAAGAGTAGAGGAGCAGAATCATCTCCCCTGACTTGCTGGCCACGCTTCTTTTGATGCACCCCAGGATATGGTTGACTTCCTGGGCTGTGGGTACACATTGTCAGCTTTTCATCCACCAGTACCTCCAAGTCCTTCTTTGCAGGGCTGCTCTCAATCCCATCATCCCCTAGCATGTATTCATATCAGGGGTTGCCTTGGCCTGATGCAGGACCCTACACGTGGCCTTCTTGAACCTCATGAGGTTCACACAGGCTCAATTTTCGAGGCCCCTCCAGGCCTCTCTGGATGTCATGTAATCCCTCGGGAATGTCAACTGCAGCACTTAGCTTGGTGTCATCCACAAACTTGCTGAGGGTGCACTTGATCCCACTGTCTATGTCATTGATGAAGATATTAAAGAGTACTGGTCCCAATACAGACCCCTGAGGAACAGTACTTGGCACTCATCTCCATCTCCATCTGGACATTGAGGTGTTGACCACTACCATCTGGATGCGACCATCCAACCAATTCCTCATCCACAGAACAGTCCACCCATTAAATCCATACCTCTCCAATTTAGAGAAGGGTGTTGTGGGAGACCATGTCAAAGGCTTTACAGAAGTCCAGATAGACAACATCCATAGCTCTTCCCTTGTCCACAGATGTAGTCACTCCATCAAAGAAGGCCACTAGGTTGGTCAGGCAAGACTGGCCCTTGGTGAAGCCATGCAGGCTGTCTTGAATCACTTCCCTGCCCTCCATGTGTCTTAGCATAGGTTCTAGGAGGATCTGTTCCATGATCTTCCCAGGCACAGAGGTAAAGCTGACAGGTTGGTAGTTCCAAGGGTCCCCCTTTCTAACCTGTTTAAAAATGTGTGCAATGTTTCCATTTTTCTAGTCACCAGGGACTTCACCTGACTGCCATGACTTTTCAAGTATCATGGAGAGTGGCTTGGCAACTACATCAGCCAGTTCCCTCAGGACTCTGGGATGCATCTTGTCAGGTTCCATAGACTTCTGTATGTTCAGGTTCCTCGGGTGCTCACGAACATGATCTCTTACAATGGGAGGGACCTTTCTCCCCCAGTCCCCATCTTGCGGTCCACCCACTTGAGAAGTGTGGGGAGAGAGGTTGCCAATGAAGACAGAGGCAAAAAAGTTGTTGAGAACCTCAGCCGCCTTCTCATCTGTAGTTACCAGTTTCCGAGTCTTGCTCATCAGGGGCTTGACCTTCCTTTTCTGGCTGACATACCTGTAGAAGCCCTTCTTATTCTTTGCTTCCCTTGCAAAATTCAGCTCCAGCTGTGCCTTGGCCTTCCTGACCTCAACCCTACACAACCAGGCAGTGTCCCTATCCTTCCTAGGATACCCGTCCCTGATTCCGCTGCCTGTGCATCTTCTTTCTTGCCCTTTAGTTTGACTAGCAGGTCTCGACTCAGCCATGAAGGTCTCTTGCTCTCCTTTTGTGATTTCTTACACATGAGGATCAAGAGCTCTTGTGCTCTGTGTAAAGCATCCTTAAAGATCTGCCAGCTCTGTTCTGCTTCTTTGTCCCCAAGGGCAGTTTCCCAGGGGGTCCTATTGACTAACTCCTTGAAGAGACGGAATTTTGCTTTCCTAAAATTCAGGGTCCTGACTTTGCTATTTGCCTGACCCATATCCCACAGGACTGCAAACTCCACCAGTGCATGATCACTGCAGGCAGGCTGCTTCCAATCTTGACGTCACCAATTAGCTCACTTGCAGTGGTGACCATCAGGTCCAGTATTACATCCTCTCTGGTGGGGCTGTCTATTACCTGGCTTAAGAAGTTATCTTCTTTTAATAGCACAATTCCCAATGAAAGCACAAGCACAGATCTTGGTGAGTTTAGCTCCGTTTGCTTTGAAACGTTTTTTGGTTTTGTTTTTTTAAATTTCTAGATATTCCAATATCACTAAAATCTCCATACACTGATATCTTTGTCATAACAACATTTGCCTAGAAACAAAATATTAATATGAATATGTGGATGATAGTAAGTACTTAGAAGATTGCAACAAGCAGAGTAATTAGATAATTCTTATCTACTTATATATCTGTATCAGTGATGTTCTATAGCTGCATTATTTGTATCCGTCTCTATATAGCCATAATTCAATGTGTTTCTATTGGAGGGATAACATCAAGAATGGCTCAAAAATAAATATATGAAGTGGTTTCACTTCATTGTTTATAATTGCATTATCACGAAACTGCAAACTTGAAATATTGTGCTGGAGTACTTTACAGAAAGAAAGGAAAAACGCAAATCCTCCCCTGCCCAAGATGTCCAAAAGCTGCCCTTTAACTGATGAACTGTATAAATCTCCAGCAACGTTGTGATTTTTGGTTCAGTAGTTTCTCCAAGGATTCATCATTGATGAATTTGTTCTCACCAGAAAAGCTAAATCCTACTCATTTAAAGATAACAGTATCTTCCACTAAAACTGTCTCTATCCAGATATAAAAAAGCATTACCCTGCCAATAGAGA
This sequence comes from Larus michahellis, assembly GCF_964199755.1. Classification (NCBI taxonomy): domain Eukaryota; kingdom Metazoa; phylum Chordata; class Aves; order Charadriiformes; family Laridae; genus Larus; species Larus michahellis. The sequence continues at coordinate 37,223,288 of NC_133903.1, read as the reverse complement.
ACTGACAACATAATGAATCAACAATGAAACCTTAAGCCGGGAGAGCTTTAAGGTGAATAAGTCTGTTGTGATTATAATTTATTCATGGATCAATCTAAAGGTAATTGAGCATATTATGAACTAAAAAAGGTGCTTGTTTCCTAATGGCAAAAAGTAGAGAGAATGCTCTCCTTCAGATTCTGCAATTTTTATGGGCACACCAGCAAGTAGCCTAACCGGTGGAACAGGGTAGTGAACAGGGCAGTGCAATATGTGTCAGATGACCCCGACTTTATTTCTAACTTTGAAACTGATCTGCTCCTTATTCTGGGAAAGTCCATGTATGTCTCCATGATGTAGTCACGGGTTGCTTATTGGGGAGCTGTCTCCTGCTAAGGGGCTGGATGCTATCTACTGTTAGAAGACCCACATTTCAGCTGGCACACCTAGGTATGATTATAAACTAAAAAATAAGCAACAGTCTCTTACAGTACTCTAGTGGATCTGAAGTATATCCTGCTGGTATGCTAATGAGTTGGGGCATCAGAAAGAACACTGGAAAATAGTAATTTTCATTAAAATGATTTTCAGGGAGCAGTGGTCACAAGGTAAAGGAAAAACTGACATAAGCAATTCTAGGGATCTGTGGCTCATGGAAATTTGGGGCAGCAGTACATTAGCTATGAGGCAACATGTTTCAAAAATAATGTTTCCCTCAAGTGTGAAAAATTTCCCATATTGAATGTAATGTCATTATTCAATTCCTTTTACACCTGAGTGTTGCCTTCTGTCTGAGGTATGAAGATGTGTATGCATTCATTCTCTAAATTCTTCTTGTGCACTTTCAACGTGTAAACAATTTTAAGTGACACAGTGATGTCCCTCATGAATCCGGCAGTGGAACTGAAGCCGAATTGTCTTATTTCACATACTTTACATTTTTCAAGTGTAGATGTTTCTGCTTGCACATAGAAAAACTAGATAAGAACAAGAATAAAGACTGAAAAATGTCTGACAAACTGAATTGCTAAAAGAGAGTTCAAATTGCTCGACTGAAATATTCTATACTGATTGCCGTAGAGATGCACCAAACAATATCCCACATACTCTGTAGCTATGCAAATGGATGGATAACTGTGACACAAAAACCTTGCCACGTAGTGACAAACACTAGCGTGTTCCAAAACACTAGTGTGTTTTAGAAATCCAACAAGAGGTGGCTCTTCATCTTCCTTCTCAGTGGCTTGTTTTTCTAAATAGATCTTTCTCTGAAATGACTTAACCAACAGCTTTCCCACAGAGAAGGAGAGCACAAAGGAGGAGAAAACACAAACTATCAATACAAAAAATCAACTATCAATTATCAATTATCAACTATCAATTGATAGAAAATACAAAATATCAACTGTCTTCACAGAATCACAGAGTGGTTGAGATTGGAAGGGACGTCTTGAGACCATCCAGTTCAACCCCCTCAGAGGAGGGTGAACTACAGCAGGTTTCACTAGTTTGTCTATGAGGATGCCATGGGAGACAGTGTTGAAAGCCTTGCTAAAGATAACACCTAATGCTCTCCTCTCACCTACCAAACCAATCATCTCATTGTAGTAGGCTATTGAGTTGGTCAAATGTGGTTTACCCTTCATAAATCTATGCTGACTCCTCCCTCCCTATGAAGAGCAGATGATCTGTAGTTGGTTTAGCTATCCTCCCCGAATACCACTCCTGTAAACACGCAGAAAAGCTGGGCTTCATCCCTTTGCTGCCTTGGCACGTCTACATGTAGGAAGGTTTCTCGTTGGCTTCAGAGAACTAGGGAGACACGCAGCTGGGCAGGTAAAAGCTAAGAGTGTAACAGCTTGGGAGGCTACACAGCCAAGTGACTACCTCAGACACAGTTAAAGCTATGAAGCTTGCAGACAAGAATGAATGAATAGCTTTGAAGAGGGTAATAGGTGAAGCAGGACCCCTCAAAGTGGGAGCGTGGTATGGAAAGGCAATCAGATAAGGGAAACATTAACATTTAAGCAAGGTAGACAGCTGCCCTCACCCAGGAACTACAAGAATTTAAATCAGGTTTGTATGGGTCATTTTATATGCCCTCAGCACAAAGGTTTTAGTAATGTTTGACCCCCATTTGTTCATGTGGAAAACTTTCTAAATTTGATGTATAAAGTTTTCCAGAGAAAGCAGTTTTAATTTTAATGGTTTTTCCAGTTGCTTCTGAATTCTTCAAGTTTATTTTTTCTAAAGTTTAATGTACTCAAAATGGCTGCATATATTTAGAATCCTTATTACATGCTGCAGGTACATGTGGCCTTGACCATACTTTACACTGCGCAAGTTTCCATTCAGTGGCGTGCCTTCACCCTCTTGCAACTTTACAAAAAAAAAATAAATAAAAATTACTAAAGTTTTCTGAAGTGGTGTCTCTTTTTTTCCATGTTCTCAGAGAATACAATGAAACATGACTCCAGCATTTCCAGAGAGGAAGAAAACACAAAGTCCCAGTATTAAAGAACAGCAACAGCAACAACAACAAAATCTTGTCACAATGTCAAGGTACCTTGTTCTCCTTCTGGGAAAAACACCAACAACCTAACCCAACAATAAAGCCAAAAGCTGAATTCTGTTCCTCTGAAGGTAGCAAATAACACACATATTCATATTCATAAGATTATACAGAGAGAACATTTTGCACAAGCTTTCCCCACTAATTGGGTAAACTGCTTAACTAATGAAAACAAAGTATGTATGGCAATGGAGAAAGTGAAGCTGCTAATTCTTATTCTGTTACATGTTCTTACTCTTTCAGACATTCAAAGCTAAATTCTCTTAAATAGCTGCTCTTCTCTGTGCCAGTCTGGCAATGCCCAGCGTATGGGCCCTTCCCATACACTGCATGGTAAGGGCCCACAGCATGAAGGAGTCATCCCGATGTCAGCAGGGTTCATGTCAGGACCTCCAGCAGGGAATCCTGCAAGAGTCCTCCCCATGGCATGCGGGCAGGTGACATGCCATGGAGAGGATGGGATACTTCACTCTATCGTTCTCCAGCTGACAGAGAGTTTTTTGGGCCAAGACCAGTTACAGCCCCCAAAGCTGCTGTAGTTATGTTAGCAAGAAGCTGCAGAGAATTTGTCCCTTGTATTAAAGGGTTCACACATTCTCACTGCTTCGTTTCTTACAGCTGAGATATTACTGGCATCACTGCCTTTAATGATGTGGAAATGCCTTCAAAAATAAAGGACTGAACACAACAATTCTTTAGAAAAAAATGAACTCTGCCTTTCAGTTATTTTTATTTTTTTTTTCCTTGGAACTTCTATTTGCTTCATAAACAGCGCTGTCTCAATATTCTGCAATTACTCCACATATACTTGTTCCTGTAATCTCTGCTCCCAACACCGCGTGTGTATATACCATTGCATTTAGTTACTCAACTATTCGGCCCACTCTTTAGACCATGATTATTTAAAGCGGGTGAGCTAACCCCCAGCCGTGCAGTAATTCTGAGGCTAAACCGAACATTAATGTGTGTTCTAGGAAAACATATTGCTGTGACCTCACCATGAGATATACAGTACCATGCTTGAGCGTGCAGATAAAACCATTATTTAAAATAACAATTATTTCTTCTTTCATCATTTTTCTAACACTGCCAAAATTTTCTCTACTAGCTCAAAATCACGAATGAATTATTCTTCATGTTCTACCTCAAATGTTTGGTTTTTAGCAGCTTATATATACCAAGCGAAGGAAAAGATTTTAGGATTATAGGCTTACTGTAGTGCAGCAAAAACTTACATTCTACAAATGTACTGAAGTCATGAAATATTCATCAATAAAACAAAAAGGAGTTAATATTTGAAGCAAGCTTAGACATTTACAATCAAAAGCCAGGATGACATAGATGATAAAGAAAATGTTACCTTCTGGGGTGAAGAAAAGAAGATACTGATACACATTACTGTGCTACTTCATGAACATCTGGCAGTCTGTCACTTAATAGACAACAACATCTTCTCTAAACAGAAGAGACTTGAATTCATCAGGGATTCCTGTAGTACAGTATGTGCTTAACTTAAGTACCTGCTTTCTGTGATTTCCATAGATTACCATATTCATGACACCGTGGAGTGAAAGCATTCTTCTCACTCTCTAACCAGAACATGCAAAAGAAATTAAAACATTGGCAGGCACTTTGTCTCCAGTTTGTTGGACATGTGAGGAAAGGACTTTCCACCCATTTATGCAGATGAAATTCTGTCAGCCAAGCAGCAGCGTAACAAAGATGTCAGCAGAATGGCTATTAACAAATATCTGACAGGCAAGCAAATAGAACTGTATTTGAATGCATTTAGGAAATGTGGATCGCTATCAGTTGAGCCTTAGTACTGGAAAAAAAACTTTGTGCAAACAAGATTTTGTACTTTTACTGGTACAGAAGTGAAAATACATCAGTCCTCTATTCACATTTTCATGTGTATCTATATACCATCATGTATATATATCCATACATTCAGCTTGCACATTTATTGTATCAATGTTGCAAGTTACCTGATCGTATGAAAAAAGACCATTGCTACATACTCTTACCCACCTTCTCCTCCAAGCTGGCTGGTAACTGAGTTACTCAGAACAACCCTAAAATCATCTGTTTCTTTGGAATTAAGCATCCTTTTCTGGGAGTACACGTACTGAGGAGACTGAACTCTAGCAGTACCTAATGACCGTCTCTTTTTCTAGGTCCTTTCAAAGAAGTTTTAGAGGTACTAGCTAGACAATTGTAAGGGAAAAATTAATCTTTTCTTACAACTATGAGAAAGCATGAGGATCCTTGCTGCTATGGCTACATTAGTGGTTACCAACCAACCTGTCAATCATAGATGCTGCTGACCCAGCAAGGTGAGCAGAGCAGTATTAAGCTGAATTTGCTAATTCCTCTTGTGCTAAATGAGCTGGGTCAGGTACCAGGAGCAGCTTCGCCCTGTTTCTAGAACGGTGAAGCCCCATGAAGCTGCATTTAAACTGCCTACATGACCTATGTGAACCTGTTCAAAAGCTCCTTGAGCAACCTGACGCTACCACGCAGCCCACGTGCAAATACACCTGGTGGGTAGGACGGCAGGATGAGGTGAAATGCACATCATCTACATGCTCCTTAGCTCTCCCACACTCCCTTCCAGCGTCTCCCTGGTGGAAATACCGCTCTAGACACCCTGCAGTACTTAGACATAGAAAGTCTATGTACGCACCATGGCAATGTAAAAAACATACAGTCTAATCAGTCATGCCCATCAAATGCATGCTCTCAGGGGAATGGAAGACTAGGCAGAGAGGGCAGCCAGCAACCACCCCTTCCAGCCTCTGGAAGAAACAAAGATTTTTAAAGCTACTCTATGAGGCTTTGACTACATTCAGTAAAATAACCACTGATGCCACTGTGTGCAAAGAAAAGTGCATTTTCACCATTGCCATACGTGTTTTAGCTGCAAATTTACATATAAAATACTTTTTACTAACAGTTACACCTTGCACAAGTGGTAAGAGCATACACTTTTTCCATCTGCTGGAACCTTTGCAGATTTTTGTTTTGTTTTTATTTTTGTTCATCCGGCCTTTTTGTTTTATGTATTTTTTACATGGAAGCTCCAGATTTATTACCAACTTGCCTATACTGTAAACAGCACACAATTTCAATATATCTAGAAATAAACTCTGCTTTCCCCTGGTAGATTACACACCACATAACTATACATATATTATTGTACTAATAGACGCTAATAGATTACTTAAATGCAAACCATTGCTAATAATTCCTAAGCAAACCTTCTTCCACTTTAGATTCATTGTAATCCATCTCTTATGGCAGATGAACTCCAGCACTTATCCTCCTTCTGCACAGACTACAATGCTTTCCCTCATTCATCTCACACACAGTAATCCTTCCATCTCTACTTCACACAATCCTAATTTAAATGTAAAGTATTCAGTGCAGACAAATGAGCTCTAGTCAACTCTTGCAGTTATGACCAAGAAGCCTACCACTGCCTTTTAGAATCTTCAAACTCAATAAAACAATGATTTTTATCATCACCTCAATAACCTAAACTCACTAAATTTCATGCTAAGTGTCAGAATGAATAGTTCTGGCATTAATAGTAAGTGCTTTTACCCCTAGATAGTCAGAACTCCCACTTCAGTTGGCAAGAGATAGGATGAGAAAATGCTGAATGCTTTCCTATGAAGAGTTTGGGGATTCTGATTTGATTAAGGCCTTCCAACGGTTTTGAAAATGTGACAAATCAACACATAACATATGACATTTAAAAAATTATGAGAATATAGCCAGATGATAAAATTATAATGGCCCATTGAAAGAAAGTGATGATGAAGAATTTTGATCATTTGAAGTTATTAAAACTTTGAAACAGATCTAAAGAGAAGGAATTGCTAAACTATTCCAAATGAATATCAAACTTATCTTATGAATAAAATATCGATAATGCATTACAAAAGTGATATCTTCACTAAACCGATACAAATGCCTCCTATATCACCATCAAGCAGTGAGGAGATATCAAGACGTAGGTTCCAAAGTAACAGACGCTATATAAAAACCTCATGTAGACAAACAGAAAAGTGCTCATTAGAATCAACCTTCCAAGTCCCCCACAGTGCCTCTCTTGCATATTTATCTCTTTGTAACAGATAAGGTATAATATCTAAAGAATTATTATATTCTGAACTGACATTACAATGGTCATATATTCTAAAATGCTAATTTCATTAGATTTTCACTCAAGTCAATCAGAGGAAGAATGTGATTTTTAAAAATCCAACGTGCAAATCATTAGAAATACAGATCACAGGCACACATCACTGTATTTTTAAAAACTACCTTGTTTTAAATTACTATAATAGCTTTAAAATTGAGTTCTGATCATCTTGTTACTACAAGACTTCACTGATTTCTACACACAGTTAGGTTTGCAAGTATATGCATTCAGCTTGCCCTCTGCTATAAAATACAACCACAATCACACATTGCTTCAACAGGCCATCCACTTTTTCACTGGTTATGTGCTTCTTACAGATAAACAATGGAGATAGGTAAACCTTTCCTTTTCATATCACTTCGCACTGTGTACTCATTGGGCTATTTTGCAGGTCAAAAGGATTGGTGTGGCACAACAAACTATATAATTTATCCTTGCAAAGAAACTCCTGTCCTGATCCTACAAGCTTTTACGTGTGGCTGACCTTTAAACATGCAAGTAGTTACGCTGACCGAAATTAAGCCTATGTGCAGCAACTGGGGAAACCGGGACCATGTCTCACTAGCTGACCACAACCAACCCACTCTTCTTGGACGTGCACGCATGGTTCCACCTCACTTTATCACAAGAGTTACAGGTGCCCAATGAAAGATAAAACAGAGCCTACAGTGTTCACCTCTTTTGCATTGTTTGACAAAACTGTCATGTCTTCAGCTCTTCTGCACCCAGATAGTTCCAGATAACACAACTCTTCACAGATGAGTGGTCACACAAGCCCCACAGAGCTTCGCTACTCAAAAACCTGCCATATTTTAAAATCTCGTCCTTATTTAAATCATAAAAATAAATTTTTTTTCTTGACATAATTAATCTTGTTAAAGTTATGCCAGATATTTACAGTGATTCAATCTACAGGTAAAAAAAAAATCATCTAGAGCCATTTCGACCATAAGACGGAAAGGGAAACAAAATTTTTTACTCAGTGCAGCTTCTCCACATTAATGCTGTCTACAACAGCGCTGCTGCTATAAAGGTCACAGATGACATAATTTATATTATTATAGATAATCCATGTGGTCTGTCTGTCTTTTTTTCCTCCATATTTTACAGAGGTGCTGTGTATTTTGATGAATGAAGCTCCTAGGAGAGCTCCAGTCTGAGCGTCTTACAAAGGCAGGAGCAGTCACCGCACAGGAGAGATTTGCTGCTTCTCCCCGGGAAGGCTGGGACCAGAGAAGGTACGGTGAGTGGTCCTGCACAAGTAGTAAGTCTGTTCCCAAATACACACTCTTCCTGTGTGCAGGCCGCTTTGACGAGCCGTGACACCACAGCAGGACAAACTGCTTCCCATCAGGTGCGCACCTGGAACAGGGTGGGCAGGGAGACGAGGCAGGGTAGCAAAATGTAGCTTAGCTACATGGGCTTCACGGATACCTGTGGCACAAAGCCAGCTCACAGCTGTGAAGTATTTAAGAAGCGCTTGATGTTGCTAGAGATAGACCAAGGTTGTCCTCCCGTGCCCCATGGCTGCTGGAAATGCTTGGTGTGGAGCTGGAGTGCTCAATGACAAGGCAGGGAGAAGGAGAAGGGGTGATTCAAATTCCCCACTCCCCCTGTGCCACCCCAGGCTGCTGCCTGCTCTGACAGTAACTTGACTGACGGAGCGGCTCGTGCCCCTCAGCCACTGTTTCAGGCTATCTGCAGGCTTAGAGAAACATTTCTCTGTGCTCAGACCTCAGAAGTCAGGGAGTGCACCTCACGCCAGCCTTTAATCCTTCTTCCAGATGGATTATTTTCAATCACCTTTTTGAAACAGAGTTCTCTGAATTTCCTACGCATAAATGTGTTTATGCAGGAATAAGCAAGCTCATTGTGGTGACATCCCTCAGTTATATCTAGCTGAGATGGCATTATTAAACATGAATATAACTGCTCTCCATCCTTAACCTGGGAAACAGCACATACAAAACTTAGCAATTATTACTGGGGAAAAAAAAAATCCAACTCAACTTTCTTGCTTCTTGCTTCCTAACTTAGGTTAGGAGGATTACTCTGACCTTCAATACTGCCCAAAATTTTCTGCAAAGACTGCCTATCACACAACTGCTGCAGTGGTGTGGAATTTAACAAGTCAGCTGCAAAGTTTGTCACTGGCTTGTTCATCAGTTTGTGTTCTGTCACACTGACCAAGCCCTGGTGAAAAAAGTCCCTCCTTATCCATATCTTTGTCTCCTGTTCATATGACACAGACATTTGGGGGGAGACTAGAAAATATACTCACTCCTGCTTTAGACAAATTACAGGGTCTCTTCCATGTGGGTGGCTTGCACTCGAGTTCATGATTTATCTTGAGGAAAAGGTTTGATCTTAGCAGAGTCCTGGGTCATATTTCTTGGTGGTTGTTAGCCTGCTGATCATAGTATTGCCCTTTGATTTGTTTTCTTTTTATTATTCCTTTCCCCATTGCCAGCCGTAATGCTTTCTGAGGCAGCAGAGGCGGAGGTACAGACGTGTCCTGACATCAGTATGGCACTGGGCTGCTGTGAGCGCCTTCTGCGAGAGCCATTCTTCCACTGGAGGATGTCATCCTCTTTGTGTTTTAAAAAAAAAATTGCAATTTCAGTTCTTGACTCAGTTTTGCCATTCAATTTGCGATGGTAGTGACAGCAGTGATGAGAAGTGGACTAGATTTTTTATTCCCAGGTTATTTGCACGCGAGAACAAGAAATAGCCCTGGCTCCACGGTCTCCAACCGCAGTTTGGTAGTGGGGCTGCCAGAGTGCCCAGTCCGAATCATGCCATCTGCAGTGATTGCTGCAAAATGGATGTTAAGCCACAGAAGTCTGACTAATATAGCAAAGGTTAGGTTCTGAGATTTGTTGTTTGAAATCAAGTCCTTTTCCTCAAAGTCTATTAAGAATGAAATGAGTTTTTATGTCTCTCCTTTCTGTTAGGCTTATGTTTCTCCAGAGGAAATGCAACTACCTGCACAGCTTGGTGCTCCCCAGCACACAGTCAGCCTTTTGAACGGAGGATTCTGTCCCTGAATAGCTTCGACAGGCACCCAGTGGCATTCCTGCTCAGTGATCTGGGTGCTGTAACTTGAACGCGTATTGTACAGTTCCACTTACCTGTGGGGTTGCAGTACTCCAGGAGATGATGGGACTTCTCCCTGCTCATACAGCCAATGTGAAAGATCAATGGGCATGAGCTGACACTAAATTTTTGCCTTGTTCAAACACTCCTTTGAGGTTCTTTTGTAGCCCCTGTTTCAAACTGACAAATGCCCCTTAAATAATACTTATGTCGAATGCCCTCATTTTCTCTATTTCTATTATTTTGAGAATCTGACATTCTTGTTCAGTCGTCCTGGTTTTGTGTACAGCAGCCTGGATAAGAAGTCAGGGATGTACATCTCAATCCCTTTCCAGACGCCGAGCAATGCACATCCCTGCAGGTTTAGCAGCATTCCCTTGTGGTTATTGAGGGTGTGCTAGTTCTGGCTTTATAAAATGCTTTCTAATAATTGATAGTCACTTTCTATTCCTATAGTTTCTTGCCCTTAAAACATAAGGATTGAAGTATTCTCTTGTACACATTACTCCAGTATGTTCCAGCTGGGCTGCTCCTACGCTCTGCTGGTGGATGTAGAAGCCTTTTTGCAGGACCTATGTTCTGCGTATCCCTCACACAAACAGTAGTGCCTCCCCTGTCCTGCCTTGTGCGATATAACGGCCTTGGCATTTACGTACTGCAGTGCTGCACCGAGGGATATTTTGTACAGCTCCTTTTTCATATGAGAAGACTCCAGCGAATTACAGCAGTTGTATTCATAGTGTGGTTTTGTTTAGTAATCACCTCAGGAGACTGTACAGTTCTGAAAAGCATGGAAAAGTATTGTGAGAGGGTTTATGAATTCCACTAATCTTCAAACTGAGTTACCCATTTTCAGGTGTGGGTCTATCCTGCATGGTTTTTACTTTTTAGGAGCTGGGTAATAGCCTTTGGGAGGTCAGCAATTATCCCAGTGCTCCAGGAGTCAAATGCAATTTCATCTCATTTTATTTCATTTTAGATTTATTGCCTTGGTCATTTCAAGCAGATAGATGAGAATGTAATCATCATCAGCTACAGCTTTTGCTGTTCTGTTTCTGCATCTATACAGCTATGGCAGCAATCCCAGGCAGCCCTGTTAGTTCTTCTTGCCGATACTGTTGGCATTCTTCTACCACAGATTTGATCTCAAATTGCATTTTCTTCCACCTGCCTCCACCCTAATGGATGCTCAAAAGGTACTGAGGTAGTTACTTTGTTTAATAATTATATCTAATACATTTGCAAATATATGACTATTGCGTCAGAAACTGAAACTACTTTTATTTTTTTAAGATGGGACGCATATTATCACCTGCAGGTCTGTATAATGCCTTGTTAAATTGCTAAAAGACTATGCCTATGTACAGCTTCCCATCTTCTCTGCAGCTGGCTTGCTGCCCACCTGGCCCGTGGCTCTGGAAAACCTCAGCGATGAGACTTACGCCCTCCTTACTTTCACTTGCCTTATTATTTTTTCTCTGAGTGCAGAGGACATTCTATTAAGCGAGTGCTCTCCTGGCTGCATCGCTGTATCCATTTCCAGCTCTCATCTGCCTAGAAGACATCCCAGACATTTAAACCACCACGTAGATACTTTGCTGCAGGGGTCTTACAGCTTACTACCTATCTGACCTAAGTTTTCTGACTTTTTGTATGTAACTTTTATGAGTTGTTTGCCCCAGTTTAGTCACATGCTTCATTCATTTACTTGATGTAGTTAAAAGCAGAGTATTTGTATGTTATCTGTATTTCCTGGTATTTTAATTTGTTCAATTTTTCTTGGTAATTTACATTATCCTGCTGGTATTTTGATTGTTCTATTGTGTAATATTATGCTGTACATTTTTGTCAGCAGTCTTAGATTCTCACAAAATGCCAACGAAGTCTCTGTTATCTAGCATTTACTGATGTTCAACTATCCAGCTGGCATTCAACCTCATCTCTGCTTTTCCGCTGCTGCTCTTAGTTTAAAGTTCATGCTTGTGCAAATGGCACCAGAAGTTTATTTTCGCTCTTGTGTAGTGCATCAAAGCCAGATATGTGCAAAATTACATTTTCTGAGTCAGTTTGTTTTCCTGATGCGGTGCGTTTTTTCTTTTTGCTATTGTAAGCAAGCTTTGGCAAAACAATTTTCTTGCCAATGCAAAGAATCCCATATGCGAGACAATTACCAGTAGATTTTTCTCCTCTGCTTTGTGCTAATGCATTTATGTTTGCACAAAATTTTTCCTTGTCTATGCAAACATTTTCTTTTCTGAGTGGTTAACGGCTTCTGTGTCTGCCCCACTGACGGCTGGTCTGGGTTTGCTCGCTAATTGTGCACATTAGCTCTGCATTGCTGTAATGCTGCTACATGAGCTCTCCAGGTGCCTCTACATTAGTGTTTTAGTTTAGATCAAGAGTACGCCTTTGAAGCGACTCTGCTGATTATCCCCACATACTGCACTTTGGTTCTCACAGCACAGCAGTCTCCGAGAGCACAAACTGGATTTTATTTCGGGTAAAATGAAACCTGAATGTGTGCTCCAGGAGAGCACCTAAAACGAGCTCCAGCTGCTAATGGGCATTTAGCCCATGAGACCAGACTAGCGCTAGACCACAGTAAAAACCCCTGAAATGCATATTGTGTGGACACCAGTCTGCAGCATCAACCATTTCATTCTGCAGCTCCATACCTATTTGGCCTATTTGTCTGCAGGACTATTTAATGTAAACATAGTTTCTGAGGGCAACTTTGTCCCACGTACAAACTGAATTCATCCATTGGGATGCAAAGCACTCACGGGTTAGCTGTTTTGTAACATTTGGAAAGACAGTGAGCTATTATTTTTCTAGACTGTTGATACTTGGATAATACACATATGCACATATATTAGTCATAGCATACATAAATATGCATATTAGTCATACATTTATATTAAATTACATTACATTCTATTTATTTTAGATAGAAGATATTTCTGGGGTGTTTCTAAAAATTCCCACCAGTTTTCCTGATTTTGGAGCCTCAAGCTATGAGATCTCTTTTTCCAGTGCAATTTTTCGCTAACATCCAATATAGCTCATTTTTATGTCCATCTGTCCATCTTTTATGCCTACTCACATACTACCATAATCATGCTTTCTCTTTTTGTTTCTTTTTCTTTTTTTTTTTTTGAGTCTTTTGCAAGACACTCAGTCTATATCTATCGGAGTAAATCAGTATCTGTGAATGTTCCTGGGCACAAGGATGTTGTCATCTATCCTAACAAAGCGTTACAAGATTTTTTTGCCTACTTTTGGCCTGTGCTGACTATCAGTGTCCCAGGCAATTCCTGGAGAGGCTTTGGAAGTCAGCATGCTCCAGGAGCCGTTCCCAGCAGGCAGCCTGCCTGCAGCCAACCTGCTTTGGAGACTAACAGCTTCTGAGCATCAGCACAGGCTGCTCAGTGCCAGCTGGCCTAAGCACCTAGGAATATTCCTGGGCACATTCAATTTGAAAGTACAGACACAGACATATCTGTCCTTTCTGAAGTGAGGTGCCTATAGGAATCCAGTTACTTCTGATGTCAACGCCCAGGCAGAATGAGGCAAAACAGTGTAACATCCAACTAGTTTCAGTAAATGCTATTCTCTGTCACCAGTGACTTTCTGGAACTAGAGTTACAAAGCTTAATGCATAACCATAAAAAGTATGTCCTAGTGTGGAGTCATTCATCACAGATATCACTGCATTTTTTAACATTTACGGATATCTCTTGTCTTTTTTGTAAAAATAGGAGAAGTACAAATACAGCTCTAAAAAGCCAAGAAAATAAACAATGTTCCAGCGTTAGCCAAAGTATGAGCTGTATCTTCAACCTAGTCTTAAAGCAAGCTCCTGCACCAGATGTGTCCTTAAAATAAATGATTTCTCCCTTCTACAGCTACTTTATACCACATAGGATTCCTTTCACACTCTGCAAAATGCTGATGTAGTCTTACTTTGGAAGTAAAGCAACCTCAGAATGCTATAAAGTTTTCTTTTTGACACTTTAACAGGTATCAGCGACGCTGATACTGACACTGGTACAGACAGGTCGTAAAATCATAATATTTTGATTTAACTCGCCTTTCTAAGTGAAAAATCAGCTTTAAAAAGTTAGCGTTGATGATTACTTCCACAGGAACTCAGTTTATTTAATATAATCTGCTATCAATTGTTTTTTCCTCAGGAAAACTTTGCTTCAGAGTCTTTAAACATTTCCCCAACAGAAATGAGTAGACCTGGGGGTCCACTGACTCCTTTTTATTACAATGAAACTGATCCGAGATATGCCAAATATTTGGCAGGTCCTAATGACAACACTGGGAGTACGGATCATATCTGAGGACTAGCCGAGACACCTAGTTCCTCTCTTCAAGAATGAGAAATAACTTGAGAATTCTGGTTACAATGTCTTACTTTTTTCTGAAAATGATACAAATAGAATATGCACAGAATCAGTCTGGGCAACAGAACTGGGAACTAATTTTCATTTCCTTTCACTATTTAATTAGGTTTCTTAAGCATGCCTCTCAGTGTCTCTGTTTCTGTTCCAGAAGACAAAAGAGAAGAGATAAAATGGACACTTGTTTCATATTGTTGTCTTCCCTTGCGAAGGTTTTATGCCACCTTCATCATTAAAATATCCCAGCAGTGTCTGTTAACTAATGAACTGTACCTATCTTGCACGGCTCACCTGCTCTCTTATCCTCATTCTTTGTGTATGGGACAGGCTGCTTTGTGTTGGTAAGATTTTAGCAATTTCCTTCCTGTAAAAACAAAAGCAAGCAACAACATAGATATACACTTCTGCACGGAGAAGGTAAAGTTGGAAAAGTGCCTTTTACTCTCAGGGTGAAAGGCAAAGGCACTACCTGAGTCTTAGGTCCTGTGGGAGCTTGTTCCACAGTTGTGGACATGCCCCGATGCCAACTCAGTCACCTTACACAGCAGTATTATAAAAAGGGCATTGCTGAAAATCCAACGAGCACAAGCAGTGAATGGAATCATGAAGTATAGTCTTCTCCTGGGGTTTAAGCTAGCACATAAGATACAAAGGATCTTTGGTACTGACGGTGCTATTCTGATGGCCCATCTAGGATTCTATGCCACCAACACTCCTCATTGCCAGCACATGCAAGGAGCCAGAGAAAAAAAAAAAGAAAAATAAAAAGTGGAGGTCATACAGGAGGTCAGTGCTTCATCTGAGATGGAAGATGGATCTTTCCTTCGATGTGTACTGAACGTTACAGCTGAACTGCTGTGTCAGAAAATGCTGGGAATCCAGTCTAGAAAATGGAGGGCGGATGGCCTGGTGTGCTTGCAGCAACTTTGGGTTTTGAGCAGACATGCTGCAGCATTTTCCGCAAGCTGAAGTTTTCCAGAAGATAATTACAACTGCTGCTACTTCACACTTTCCTTTCTTTTACCTCTTAGTAGAAGGTAAATTACAGCAATAATAAATCCTTCTATATAAATGCAAAGCAGAGCTAAAAATGAAATTGATGTTGCAATTTTAATTTACCACTTTCATTGTTAATTTATACGCAAGCAGTGTGCTATGTTTCCCCTGGAAAATAGTCTAATTCCTTTCAAGTATTCCCCATGAAAACCAGATACAGATACTCTGTGTTTCATGCTGTATTCTTTGTATGTCTTAAAAGACTTCTTATTTTTTGTAAGTTGGGAAAAGAACGTATTCCTGTAGTGAGACAAAGCAAAGCAGGTTTCAACCTTTATCTGAAGTTTCTGATTGCTGTGATAAGGGGTGAAGAATAATTTAAGATACCATCAGCTATAATAGATCACAGTAAAATTTACTTTTTTTAAAGTAAAAGCCTTTTTTAAAGTCTTACTGTTCTTATGTATATAAAAGCCATCAGGGGCGCAAACAAAATTGAACTTTTTGGCTGAGCTTACTTCACAACTAGCAGCTTGGTTCCAGCGCAGATCACTAAGCCACACTTTTCAAAAATTCCCCCAGAACTTAAGCCCAGACAAACACCACAACATAAAATTTTCATCGCCAGCCCGCCTCTTTTACAGCACGTTACAGGCAGTGGTCAGGACCAGGCTGTGAGGGTTACCAGGCTTCACCACAGCAGGGGTCATGGTTCGGGCCGGCTCGTACAGAGCATCCCCCAGGCCTGGACTCAAAGGGCAAGTTGGGCAGAGGGTGGCCAGAGGGCCACAGAGGGCGAGCCAGGAACAGCCACTGCGGAGCCACTGTAGGAGAGAAAGCCCTGAAATATTTTGAACTTCTTTGCAACTATTTCTGTGAGTCTCTTTCTATGGGAAAAGTTCAAATGTCTAGCACTCCAGCTGATTTTGGAGGGGAACACCCACCCAACCCCCCCAAACTGGAATGAAAACTTTGAGTTGCAAAAACTTTTGTCTGGGAGAGGTTTCTGGGTAAGTTACGCTACTCATGGCTTTCCTACTGACCATCTGCACCTTCGAGATGACCGGTTGGTACATTATTCACTTCTAAACAGGAAAGAGGGCAGCACTATTGTGAACAATCGCGTTGTTTTCTCTGCCAGATTTCCAGAGAAAGGGAACACATTTTGGGTTGAAACTAATTTCAGATTAAACAAAGTATCTGTAATTTGGTCACCACCATTATTGTACTATTACTTTCATTGTAATGCTACTTTATTACTTAACATTTCAATTTGTATGAGCAAAAACTTTCATCTCTGAACTAGAAATATTTCCCTAAAACCAAGTAAAACATTTTCAAAAGATAAACATCAGAAATCAGTTTTGTACTGATTAGGCTAAAACTACGTAGTGTTCAGCAACGTACTGAAATTATTTAAGTGTTTAAGCAATTGTTTATGAGTACTGCTAAAATGAGAATTCTTAATTTTCTTAACTCCAAAAAAGAATTCTATCCCTTCGTGTCTATAAAAGACAACTAGAACTCAAATGCAATAAAACCATCCCAGCCTAATATTTTAATTCAGTTGTTCAATAATTTCTATTTCTTTGCATTATTTTTACTTTATTATACTTTTATAATACCCTCAAATACATCTATAAAACTTTACAGCCCTTTTCCAACAGCATATGGTGTGTGTTGTGAAGAGAAGCATGTTTATGAGCTCCAAGACAGGAAGACAATTAAAGTACCCTTATGGGACTGAGGCGGGGAAAGTTGACTGAGATTTTGATGTATCCACCACTACCTATCTAATTCTTGAGTGTCCAAGTTTTCATTGCAATTGCATTATAGAATTATCTTGTGTTGGGCTGATAACACTGTACAATCTCTCAATGCTTGAAACTGAAAGCCAGTTAAGTTGCGACACAGTCCCTTTCACAGCAGCAAGTATATCCTGGCTAAATGAACAAAGCTAGCCTTGAATGAACTTAAAATGAATTTTAACTCAACTAACATTTATTCCACTAGAGATGTGGATGTAAATATTCAATGTAGCTAGGTACTATTCAAAAACAATTTGTCATATCGTGATCCAATTCCACTCTCTAAAGGCACATCAGTCAGTTGGGATAGGATATAACAGCAGAGGCTCACTTGTCTTTGAGCTAGATGGGCTGAAATGTGGCTGGTCACAGTTCTCAGTTCTGGGTTTTTAAAACGAACTTTCAGGGACAACCTCTGTGGCTGACATTATTTTGGGGGAGAATGACTGCACAAGGTAGTCACATCATCTGTGAGCTACAAGCTTTTGGAGTCCTCTCGTCTTTCCTGCAACCCTGACTCCAGCAAGAGGGAACCTTGCTGGAATTTCAGGACATATCTGCAGAACAGCTGAGAAACACAAACATAAAAAACACTTCTTGCACATGCATGCACATACCCATGGCTGCACATACTTTTTTTTCTTTCAAAAAGCTCAAAAGCATTGGATGACATTTTGGATGAATGCCTCAACCTCTTCAGTCTGACCTCCTCACCCCTAGGAGCAGTAAGCCCACTC
Source organism: Larus michahellis (assembly GCF_964199755.1). Lineage (NCBI taxonomy): Eukaryota > Metazoa > Chordata > Aves > Charadriiformes > Laridae > Larus > Larus michahellis. Next base: position 37,205,481 of record NC_133903.1, on the reverse strand, counting down.
AGGATTTCACTTAGACACTTTGCTCCCTCTGGCGAAAGAATGGTCTCCCTGGTTGAGAGAAGGTGTTCTTTTGGAAACAGCTTTCTGCATTCTTTTTTGACTGTGTGTTTCTGCTTGTTAAGCTTTCAGTGTCTGAACCACACTAAGCTTCTGGGCAGGAAGGAAAGGGTTCATCCACCCCAACACAGGTCTCTAGTGCCATGCTCCAAGATGCAGACCTGCACAGGTGCCTCAGATACCCGTAAGGTCTTAAACCACATCTGGAGGCAAATAAATCCCACTCTGAGTGAGTAACGTCCTGATATCTGATTTCAGTGCTTACGGTCAGGGACTTTGCTCTTTGTGCTGGAGACCCCTAAGGGTAATTCAGCCAGTCAGATACCATAAATTGAGACCTCTCTCCATGGATAAGCTGGGGATGGTATTTGGACAATTAAGTTGGATGCTTGCAGACAAGTGTGTTAAGACTCCACTGCAAAATAAATGCTCGATTCTGCACTAAAATTATATTCCCAGTGTGTGATGAATTAAGAACTAGTACTCATACAGTCAAAACAGTGGTCATGACTCCACACAGGCATCCCCTCCCAAACTGCCAGTTAGGAACTAGACAACTAGAGACACAGACCGGAAGGGAAGGAAATGCTTTTTTAAAATGGAAGCAGAGAGGGAGACTTTCAAGCTTTTCAGACTGCACGTTCATCACTCAAATGTTGTTATAAATACCTTTGCAAACAACTCACACTCTGTAGACAAAAATACTTCAGTGATAAACAACAGAGAAATAAATTAAGTCCTATGGAAAAATGTAAACACTAAGTTTCCCCTCCATCTGCTTTATCCTGGTAATTAAGTCCAAAATCCAGCAGTAGGCACAGAAGCCCACCCAGAGACCACACAGTGAAGGTCAAAACCCAAACTATGACAAAATCGCTAACAAAATGGCTGCAGTCTATCAAATGAATGATGATGACTTTGTTGTGAAGGGAGAGCGGGGAGCTCTGGAGAGGGAGGCATTTATTAGCCCTGCTCTGTGCGACCCAGAACAGCAGCTCTGAGAGACCATGTTCACTCCTTCTGGGCGCTCTTTTGTATATGTTGATTACGAAAGGCACACTCATGCTGCAGTCACCAAAGGATTTCTTGTTGCTCCCACTTTAACGGGTAAGTTTAGAGGTTTCAGAATATCATTTATGCTAATGTAAATGGCATGTGAGTTGTTTACAGCTTAGTGATACGTTTTTCGTAAAAGAGAAAACATAGATATATTTGTGCTTTTAGAGCTTTGTGGGTTTACAGCGAGCCTTCTGGTTTTCAATTTACAAAGGGAAGTTTTTGAAATGGACATTTCAAAACGTCAGGAGTGCTCAGCATTTGAAAGAAGGCTCAGTAAAGGCAGTGAAAAACTGCTGGAGAGTCTGGATTAGACTTTTGGTCTGGAATTGGGAAAGATGCCTTTTGGCATATATTGAATATTTTAAATGGGAGCACAACTATTCAGAAAATACTAAGTAATGATTAGTGTCTAGGAAATAATGTTCTATCCTGTAATGATGGGTAGTATAAATAAATAAAATTATAGTCGATAGATTCTAGAATTCAACTACCTTAAACTCAACTGCAAGGTCTTGTCTTGAACTACCTAAAAAATATGTACTATTTTAGTGATACGCTTCTGGGTTTCTCATGAATTCAGACATACTGTATAAAACAACAAGGTATTTTATAGCTTTTATGTATAAATAAATCAGCAACTTGGAAGAAATACAACATAGTAATAGAAAAAAATGCATTAATTATTCCAAGCAGTCAAACAGGAAAGAGACAAAATGATTAATGAAAGAACAGATATATGATATGACATATCCTGACCAATATATGGGTTATACAGAGACTTACTTACACTGGATAGCTCCAAATGTGGCAATCAAAAACAGAGCTGTGGCATAAAAAATAAAAGGGAGCTCTTTCATTAAAACTTGCTGCTGAATTGAATGAAGGGCAAACAAGGTCTTACCTATGTGAGAATTAGACCCACCTTCTTAATAACAGCTAGGGTTGGTGTTCTTAAACATCAACCATCAGAGTACCCAAGTGCAATCAGCCTGAATGAGATCCCAAGAAATCAATAAAATTCTTGCCAGGCCCCTTAAAACTATTACAGAGCCCCAATGTGCTGCGGAGCAGCAGATTACAGGCTGGCTGTAATTGTTCCCTGGAACAACCCAAACGCAGTTCCTGGGCCTTAATGAATTCTGTACAGCATGAATAGGTCAGCAAAGAGCAGAAATATCTTTTCTCAACTCCTACATGTAGAAATGGTGTGCCCAACAGCTCTGCTCAGTTATTGGGGGCACTTGCCCTGTGCCAATGTATGACTAATGGGCAATGAAACAGAAAGACATTTTTAATCCATTTGTCCATAAAAACTCAGGAAGTACTGCTCTGACTGCTGAGGCATCCATGTGGTTGGATAAAAACCACACAAGATTACAAAAAAAACCTTCTAGGTTTTTTTATAGCAATAAAAATAAAATAGGTGGGAAAGGACATAATCACGTTCCTTAAGTATGATCTTAATCTTTAAGCAAAAAGACATTTCAATTGCATCTTATTAGATACTGTTCGCACCAGTGGCTCATATTGAGTTATTATCTGAACAGTTTGTTAGGGTGCAGTGGCTTCCACAGATACCCGCTAGTGTGCAGCTGAAATGCTGGCAAGGCCCATAGGCTAGCTTGTGCAAATCAGACAGGACAAGTCTACATGTCCAGCACATACTCCTGGCAACTGGAAATTTATCCCACCAGTACTTCTGCTAGATTTCATGCATTCAAGTTTTAAAAGTTCTCCCTAACTTTAATCTCAGCAACCCAGCATGAAACCTCCATAATTTCCACAAAAGCCTTTCCTTCCAATCAGGATAATTTTTCTTCTGCTTTTCCTGAATACTTCCTCTTTTTTTCCAATTAAACTCAGCAGTCTTGGTTGAGTTCTCACTCTACATCATAAAATCCCTCTCTCTCAATTGATTGCAAACTTCAAATATTTGTCGACCACTGAGTTCTCCACCTCTTATGTTTACACGCATTATTTAGGCAGGACATATGGACACTGGAGAGTTACAGCTTCTTGAGCCTCTCCCCATAAATCACTCCTAAATTTCTGGTACATCTGCGCATGTTGCTGCACTTAGGGCTGTGCTTAAGGGCCAAATCTGTTCCTAAGAGAATTAAGAGATGTTGTAGTCAAAATTTCTCTCAAAACTAGCACAAGAGTAACAGAATCCTTGAAAAACAGGCTGGAAATGAATACTTATTCTGCTGTCTATCACAAATATCACTTTGTTTTGCACTTTCCTTGCACGGAATACTGTGGCCTATAGAACACCTTGCTATCCAAGTAAACAGCTTCCTTACATAAGAAGTTTAAAGGGACAATGATTCTTTCAGAAGATAGAAGCCCAAGTCTTTACATGTGCATGAGTAAGTACATCTCTAACTAGTACCATAAACAAAATGGGAGCACATAAGTAAAAGCAGGTTTTCCTAATAATAGCTACCTGCAGATACAGAAGAGACATTTCTGATTGCAGAGGTGTTTCTAAGCCATCTGGATGTCTGTAGGATATAGCCTGCAACTCCATAACACTACATCTTGTATAATATCAAGCATTTTACCAGTGCTTAATGAATAAAAAGATGGTTAGAAGTACTACTTAGAAATACACAATATTGTTAATAAATGACTTCTCTCACTAGGTGTAGATTCTAGAGGAAGAATTTCATATCATCAGGTTCTCAGACTAGTAATTATAGCTTACATTTTGAAAGGCACAACCTTGCTTTCACAGATGCAATTTGCATCAAAATCTGCACTTACAAAATCAGGGACAAGAGTTTTGCACACATAAATTAATTGCTGACACATTTTCTAGAGCTTGAACTGTAGACAATTAGCTATCAATCACTACTGACCACGGCTTTACTCAGTGAGGACACACACAAAGGATAAGGCTCTGCAACTAATACCAGTCCCACAAATACTACAGTGTCCTAAACATCCCCAAACTCCATGAGTTTCACCTGACAAAGAAAAATCTCTTTGGCAGTAAAAGCTGGTACAGAACTGAAGGTTGGAGGAAGGGGGGGTGGAGAGGGAGAGAGAGACTGATTTGCTCTCAATGAATATGAAAAAGCTGATCTCTGCCATTGAGGAAAATTCTTGCACCAGCAAGTGCTGACTGATTGCGATGAGGAATGCTTTATCACCAAGATCCAGACACCCTTTCATATGGTGATTATTATTCCTGTCATGACCCTCTGGTCATCAAGCCACAGTGTCTTCTGTCAGGAAACAACTATCCAATAAGGAATAATCTAGGAATAAGCCCGTAGCATAATATCTCCTACTTGCTTATACACACAGCGGGAGGAGGAAAATCTTCTTCCTATGAGTTATTACCTGCTCTAATCCACTTGGGAAAATAGCAGTATTTCCTTAATTTTGTGAAGCATGCAAACATATTTTTCACAAACCACAGCTACCTGTATAGCGCAGCCAAGAGCTGAAAGAAAATCTAAAAGCTCTCTTAGGTAGTAACAAATAGTCCAACGTCGCCATCAAGTTCATGGCAGCACAGAAATTGTCAAATATTCCCATTAAAGCTTGATAAGGACAAGCAAAGGCTGAATTGCATGCCAGCCTGCCTCTACATTTAATTTCATATTGTCTTCTGTAAGGCTGAAGTCTGGCCTAATTCCTGATGCTATTCTTGGAGCAATGGCTCTGACAAACAGAGGTAACTCATATACAAAGCCCCAACAAACAGCACACACCGCCTAGCAACATTAGCTCTGTTTTAGTTCCCATACAATACAACAGTGCTAAGTTCTTCAGTATAGAGACTTCTTATATTAACACCACCATTGTCCACATTAATATCACCCAACTACAGATTTCTGTGGAACTCATTTAACCTTCCATGCATTATTTCTCTGGCTTTTCTAACTCAGCTGCTTGAGAAAGGAGCTGCCGCTCTGCAGTTGCCGACACGCACACTGCGCTGAAAGCATCCAGGGGAGAAGGGCTGGGAACCCCTGCTCTGGGAGCAGATGTGAGAAGCCATGTCTGGCCACGCAGGCCAGTTCTTTTTGTGTCTTCTCTGTCCGTATTGCTTATGTAGATCACCTACCAGAAGGGCTGTTTTGAATGGTTTTATCCAACTAGCAAGCTAACCCTAAGTAACAAATACAACAATACATATACAACTGTACAGAATAAAAAATTAATGGTGTTAGAGAAGGATGATGCACAGAGACATTATGTGTGACACTGGGGAGGAAGTGGGGGTAAATGCGCATGGTTAATATGAAAAGATGTCAAAAAAAATGAAGCATAATAATAGTGCAATTTATCCTTGCTAAACGTACTGCGCTGTGCTATAATTAAATATGAAAACCTAAATTTATCTCTATGTTCGGCTGTCATTAACTTAACAGGGAGTGCACATGTTCTAATCTAATGGCTGATTTTTTTCTCCATGTGCAGCATATTAAAATGTATATTAGCCTCAAGGTGCATAAACACAAAATAATAGACCAAAGGTTTTGGCCTGTGGAGAAAAAAAATCCATGCTCAAAGGCCGTCAAGTAGCTGGTGATGCAGGGGAGACACTCACTTAGCCTCATTAAGCCAAAGCTCTCTTTTGCTTGTCTTTTGTTCTGCATGACAGCAGCCTCTTTGTTGTATAATAATTCATTCCAAGTTCGTTCCAAGCTACCGAAACTGGTGAACTGTGGCCATTTTAATGAGCAGTATTGGTGGTATGCATAATCTGCAAGCCACGTGGACCAGGCAATCACAGAGCACTGCAGCCAGCAAAATGAGATACTGTCGAAATCACAAATTTGTCAAGTTGTTTTTGGACAGGGTATTATAATAAGCAGTAAAATATGCATCTTATTACTCTGCATCTGCCAGTCAAAGATCACTGTAATGAATGCATGCTGCAGGGTATGACCAGGCCGTTTCCCTAAGTAAAACAAACTGCAGAGCACAAAAAAAGAATTATGTATTTTTGGCAGTGCCTGGATTTTTTTTTTCAAATCCTTTTGCATCAGGAGTTGGATTTTCCTGGCTTGATGTCTGCTGCCAGCAGTGAATGCACTAAAACCGCCACAGCCAAGGAGTTAACGTGAATACATTGTTTCTTAATAGCCACGTTTACCGGCTGTGAATATGAAACTTTAAACTCAGTGCTCGAAGCAAATTTAGCATACAGTACATATAAAACCCACAAAGATTAAACTACTTTAAATCCACTTTAATAATCCTAGTTCCTTTTGTTTTACCCATTTCTACTGCAAATGGCTTCACTGTTAGGGAAGATACATTTAATGTAACAACCTGCAGACTCCGTGAGAAACTGCACTGTAGATAATCACAACATAAACTTCCATAATAGACCAGTTAGGAAAGAAAAATAAAAGTGTTAGAGAGGTCCTTTTTTCTACAAATTGGTCGGGCCAGGGATTGCTCATAATTGCTTTTGGCTTGCAAACGCTGGGAGGTTCACCCATGGCAACAAACATGGTTATGTGCGATTAGCGCAGAGGGGTGCTCTGCTGGCGCTCCCCAAAACGCTACTGGTGATGCTCCACAGAGGGACCATCAGGGTCCCACCTGAAGCCACACCTGTGGAGACCTTTCATCACATCAGGGGAGAAGATGAAAGACTGAGAGGGGGAAGCAGGAGGAAAGGACTTACTTCCGCATCTGCCTACAGATGCTGGTTCAGATGCGTTTTGGCAGAGCCTTATTTTCGGTCAGCCCAACAAGCCTATGTGGCAACAGTCCCTGAGTGTGCTGATGCACAGTTCCCATAATATCCTAAACCGAGAGGTTTCTTGATCAATATTGGCTTACACTTCAGAGGCTTTGCCTGGCTGAGAGCTGTATTTCAGGTGCATACCTCAGCTTATGGGAAAAAGGATCAAACAGCCTAAAATTAATTCCCCTTCCCCCCCCCTCCGACTCTTCTTCAGAACTGGTGATGGCAATATGGGAAAAAGTGTTCTTCGTCTTCCTCTTTATATGAGGAAAAACTTCTTTACGGCGGGGGTGACAGAGCACTGGAACAGGCTGCCCAGGGAGGTTGTGGAGTCCCCTTCTCTGGAGACTTGCAAGACCCGCCTGGATGCAGTCCTGAGTAATGTGCTCTGGGCAGTCCTGCTTTAGCAGGGGAGTTGGACTAGATGATCTCTAGAGGTCCCTTCCAACTCTGAAATTCCGTGATTCCATGATCAATGTTAATTTTTTCTTGCAATCTCCACACTACCATATGATGAGATGGTCCATATTTCTGGATATGGCCAGATATGTGCTGCCTTCTTGTCCTGCTTCTGGCAGGGATAGGGTTAATTTTCACACGGAGCTGGGAGGGACACCGCCTGGACGATGGCTGACCCAAACTAGCCAAAAGGGTATTCCATACCATGTGGTGTCATGCTCAGTATACAGCAGGGGGAGCTGGCTGGGGGGCAGGAATCGCTGCTTGGGAGCGGGCTGGGCTTCGTGTTCCTGTCAGTGAGCGGCTGTACATGAATCGTGTTTGTATATTCCTTTAGCAGTATTGTTGTTGTTGTTGTTTTTCTTTTTCCTTTGCTGTTCTGTTAAATTGACTTTATCTCAACCCACAAGTTTTGCCTTTTTCTTCCAATTCTCCCCCCACCCTGCTGCTGGGGGTGGGGGGATGAGGGAATGGCTGAGTGGTTCTTGTTGCCCGCTGGGGCTAAACCACGACACTTCTTTATGCAGTGCTGAAAATAAGGGGACAGTTCTTCACCACAGTGGACACATTTGCCTCCCCAAACAAGGAGCACTTCAAAAAATGAAGGGTGAAACCCTCTCCTCAGTGAAGGTAGTCAGAGGTCTTGAAGAATCTGCAGGCAGTCAAAACTTGCTGCATGCATTGCAATAGCATTCTTGGATGGCTGAGAGTTCACATTTTATTTATTTATTTAATAGAAGAGCTAGTTTAATAATTTATATGAAATCTTGATGGTATAGCAAGGTTTTTTTCTTTGCCATACAAAAAGCTACTTAGCTTTTACTGCAATCAAGTTAGAATTTAGCAGGTTTAGACTGTTCATAAGACTCGGTTTTTAGTACCCAGAGATACTTGAACGAAGTGTGTATTTTAGTTTAATTTTGAATTCCAGAATTTCAGAGAACAAAATCATCAGCTTGCTAAATTTAAGGTGATGAGAATTTTCACTGAAATTCATACACTGTGTACGTGCAGGATCATTCTCTCCCATCTCTCTGCTGGAAAAAACCCACCTTCCCATAAACGTGTTTTTATCAGATATGTTTTTAAGATTTTCAATACAGCACAACCTTAATAGTTGAGGAGAATCCACTATAAAACCCAGTTTGGTTTGGGTTTTGGATATTTCTGGAATCACGATGCTTAAATTATTACTTTTTCTTCTTTTTAATTTTTTAACCTTTAGACACGATCAAACAAACACAAAACTTCTGGTGCTGAAAGCAAGATATGATACATTCATATATGTTTACCTCTTCCTATAAGCCCACACCTACCAACTGAATACACCGCCGTATTTTTAATGTTTAGTTACCTGCATGTATAGAGACCACTGTGTTGAGCATGATTTTTATAGCTGTCATTAGGTGGAAGTTTATACAGAAAAATACTATACCACTTCTTTGACCACCAGCTGACACCAGTGCATTTTTGGCACATAATCAGTTCATCTCTCTGGAGTAAGATCAGTGAGCAACTAATAAAAGAGTCCTGTAATAAACAGACAAGGTGAGACACTGACTACACACAGGAGATCAAATTGCACCTCTGGGGAATACTGTATCATACCCAGATACCTAGTGAGAACAGTTATCTTTATTGCTCCTGGTCATGTATCTTCCTGAGAAACTCAGGAACATTATTTTAAAACACAATTCTGTTAATTTTGGATTATAAGGATACCACCTGTGCTCTCCCTCTCTCTTATGCAGCCACCCTAATAACTTTGGGTTGTAAGAGCATGCTCTACATCTTAACTGTCTGCCTGATTGCGTCATGCACTTGATCTCAGTCCTAAATTCATGCTGAGGTAAGTGTGCTTTTACAAAAGTTCTTCCTCAAGGGAGTCAGTGAGAAGCAGTGTGGTGTCATCATTACCTTGCCATTCTCTCATCTCAGTGTCGAGATTTGCAAGCTGAGATTATAACTGAGACAAGCTGACAAGTTTTATTCCATGCATTTAATGGAAAGGTGATTCAGAGGTGATATTAATGACAGTCATCTGTGTCAGGGCTTCAAATGTCAGGTCCTCCCACAGAAAAAAAACACAACTAAATAAGCCATCAGAAAAGCAATGAGGAAGGAAGCCCAGAAGACTGGCTTTGTCCACCTTTCTGAGTCTGATGCAGCATCTATGTTAGGGCTGTCTTTGGAGCGGTTATGGATAAGGTTACAGCCACAGGAAAGAATGAATAAAATTGGTGGAGCTATGGAAAACAGTATCACCCGGTGACTGGAAGCCACGACTGAGGTTAGCATTTCTAAGTGGGAATCTCATTGCTATTACAGGCAGTGTAGTACCACAGGTCACATCTTGGACAATGGCAAGAATTGACTCCAGCAGCAACTGCTGTGTTAGCAAAAGGAAAAAACTAGCACTATTGAAAAAACGATCAGAAAATATCTACTAGCTGGCACAAAGATGATAAATTTAGGGTCTATATATGAAAAAATACATTCTGCAATGGTGAAAAACATAAAAACAGCACTCAAGTTTCCCAAATATTTTCCAGTGCTATGATGCTTCTCATATGTTAATGGCTATAAATTATCAGATGAAAGTATTGCTTTCATTAATGCAGAAGCATGAACAGGTACTAATCAACATGATTTTCAGCTAAAAGTTGATATGTTTGCTATTATACTGCTTATTATATTACAATATTTAGCACAGTATTTTTAGTATTCTTTCTATTTAGGAAGGAAATTATTGTGATAAATGCAACAACTGACAGTGATAACTGTTCAGTTTGTCATTTATCTGGTGACTGCATGGCAAGGCAGCTTCAGTCTGATGTCAGGTGTACCGTTTAGAAGAAAGTATTTATCTTTTAGTTTACTCTGGTCATCCAATACGACAATATTTCATGACAAAACTCTCCTGTGTCACTCTCCTGTGGCAATACTCTGCACTCAGCATCCGTTTGATGCTGAAACCAGGAAAGAAAATAAATTATCAAAAGAATAGTGCACTCCTATCTAAAAATATGGACATTAACATTCAATATTGCACTGTGAATCACAATAGATACTGTTATGAACATACTTAGCTGGGAATAGGACCAGTCCTAACTCTGTAATATATTAAAAACTGTGAGAGGCTCAATGAACTTGCATACAATCATAAGGCATGTGGTTCTTGATGCTGTCGAAAACAATTCTTGTCCCTCAGTTCCTTCTTGTTAAATTGTCAAATGCCTGAACTTCTTATCCCTGTGATTCTATATGAAAATTAATAGGAATTTTGTAAAAAAGTGGATGATGATTCCTTTATATTTTTACATTTACTGTAACAAAAATACAACATCTCAAAATTATCATCTTCACTTTTTTTTTTTAATGCAGAAGTTCATCAGTATTTGCTGTTTAGTTTCTCATGGGGTCTTACTGAAGAAACTGCATTTCATCTCACAGTAATACCAAGACAAACTTGAACAACTCCTGATAAGTTTTTAAAATCGTAATGCAGGATTTTGGCTTTCAAATTTTGCTCCATGTATAACATCTATATTCCTAAACATTACTTTTCTCGATGAGAACATATACATCACATCAACAGGCTATCTTCTCTTTTCCAAATAGAGAGCAATGGCAAGTTTTTAGTGAATTTATTTTAGAAAGAGAAGCGTATGTTATGACTTGCTGCCAAGCAAGCTAGATATTTGTGTTTGAATCTAGATGAAACTACAGTACTTAACTAAATTTACTAGGCACAAGTACATGAAATCCAATATTGATAATAATTTATGAAGGTAAGAATACTGATTCCTATAATACTGCAAACTTAGTTTATGATAACATAATTAGTTACACTAATAACACTGCTTAGGCACAGTCTTGCTAATTATGATATTATAAATATTAATGATATCAAGCCTTTGTATTTGATTGCCCCTAGTAGGATCATTTATCATGGTATTTCTTTTACCCGTGCTGTATTATTTTTCTTCCTTTTGCCTTGAATGTTCATTCCTGGACTAACAGCCATCCTGAGCTTATGCCTAAAATATATCACTACCTTATCAATGATGCAGCCTGGTTAACTTTATATGTTATTATTTAGTAGCAATGATCCAATGATATAATTCAGTGCTAAGGGCAATCAAATACACCATCAGTTATATTCTGTGTGCCTTGTTCCTTGTAGATGTCTAACAGAGCCAGCCAGACAAGATTACATAGGGCTTTGTTTTCATTCTTTTTCACGTGACCTGTTTCAAGTTAAGATTCCTTTGAATTATTAAATGCTTCCTTAAAGCATCTTTTCACGCTACCTTTTTAAAGTTAATTATTGATGTAGTGACAAGAGGAAAAGACTAAGAATTATATTTTTTTTTCTCATTCAGAAGGACATGAGAAACATCTTTGACAATGGTTGTCTGTTTAGTAAAATACAAAGGTAATACAAAGATAGAACACTGAATGCAACTTTAAAGAATTACAACAAATCTCTGTCATGTGAGTTGGAAATGCTGTTTATGTTTCTACAGGTGTTAAAGGAAGGAAGTTTAGATATAACCCTTTAAGCCTGGTTTAACTGCTTAACATAAGTAGATGAAAATGAAACTGCTTATATCTTGTTTTATTTTTAAGCAGCGTATTATCCAGAGCTTTAGGAATAGGATTGTCTTTTCTCCTGGAAGGTAATGTTATAATTTTCAGAGCTCCACAGAGAACAACAACAATATAGGAGTCTCTAATCTCCTGCTAAATCCAGCTCCAGTCATCAGCAAAGATAAGCAGAGATTTGGAGGCGTTTGACACTCCAAATCCTATTCTTTTGTAATTCTTTACTTTTTACAACATTTTCAACAGTGTTATATCAGATTTTTGGAAGGATAATCAATAGGCATGATGTATAACTGAAATCAGTCTTCAAAGTGATCCCCTCTAGTAACCAGAAACAAAAGCTCAGCCTCCCTGCTGTGCAGGTATTTTGCTTAGAGCAGTAGGCAGCGGGGCATCAGTAGGAAGCCAGTTACACCTCCCTGCTTCTCAGCATGGATCAGCCGGTGCCCTGGTGGAGGGGTGAGCAGGCGGCTGCGAACCCATTGCATCTGGCAAAAATCTCCAAAGATGCCTTTGTAGCAGGGAACTACTAGAGCAGAGAGGAAAGACACTCCAGAGGTTATGATTTCAGAGAGACCACAGTTTACATTCATATTCCACCACAGACTTTCTAGGTTTAAATGATTTTGCGGAATCTATTAAATTATTCAGTGTCGCTCTTCCTCACCTGGAACTTCCCTGCCTTGCAGAGCTTTTGGGAGTCAGCACACACGAAAGATCATGAGTTGCTCAGGTACGATGATTGAAGGGCCACACCTACCTGATCTAGTGTTCCAACTAAAAGCTGGTTTGTGCAAGTTTTCTCAGCTGGTCATGTCCAGTGCTAAGAGTTTTCACGTCTCCAGAATGTTGCACCCTGGCTGGAACACTCAGGAACTTCTGGCACAACATTAATATCAATCTGAATCGAGTTGAGTTTCATTAAAACAAGCACTTCCAGAACTTGTTCCAATGTATTTGTAATTTTACATCCAACACTTTTTTTAAAGACGTGATGTTATGAATCAAGTTGAGAGATCATATTTATAGTAAAAATGTTATCCCATATAAAGTCATTTCAACTTTGCCTTCTTAAGCTGCCTTCAGATATTTGTTAATACCCAGAAGGAAAAAGACTTGGTGACTAATTATGACAGCAGCAGTGGTTAACCAAGCAGGTAGCAGAAACTGCGTGCAATGATTATGGAATTGCATTCAAAGCCAAGTTGATATACAGGAACGGCAATGAAACAACATACCTTTCCCATCAGATCAGCAATTCTAGGTACTGGTTTTCCTTTCTGATGGCGCATGGTTGCAGGACTCTGTCCATTCCAGTCTCCAAGTTCCTCAATGCTTTTCAAGTAAAGAAGAGCTCGCAGTCCAGTGCAGTAGTCATCAATAACAGTGAAATCTTGATTCTGGATTGCGCTGCACACCTAAGAAATGTCAGTTATCAGCAACATCCTGGCAGAGGAGCATATGGAATTAACAAGCTCTTCGGACTTACCGATTATCAGACAACCCTTCCTGCAAGTTCACCAGGAAAGAACTACAAGAATTCAGGATATTAATTGGCTGCTTAATCCTATGTCATGACACCACCACTGCAGTTCAGGAAAAAAAAGGACTCAGTAACACTAGTTATGCCTAGGTTTCCTAATGGCAGCTCTTAGACCAGACCTGAAGGCTGTTCAGAAGTAAGCCTGCAAGCCCAGCCCCAAGCGTGCCTTCCGGGGCGCTGATGCTGAGGATGCCAAGCGTACTGGCAAACCACCAGCTATGCTCAGACCTTTGCCTGCTGACAGACAGCGGTATTCCCCAGCTTGCTCTGTTCAGGAAGCACAGACATATTTGGTTAGGTCTCAGTCAAGAAAATCGCAGAACCACAGACTTGCTGAGGTTGCAAGGCATCTCTAGAGATTGTCTTGTCCAACCTCCCAGCTCAGAGAAGGGTCAACTAGAGGAGGCTACCCAAGACCGTATCCAGTCGGGGTTTGAATATCTCCAAAGACAGAGACTACACAAGCTCTCTGGGGAAGCTGGTCCAGTGTTCAATCTCCCTTGCAGCTTTTTCTTATATTTGAATGGAATTTCCTGTGTTCCAGTTTATGTCCATTGCCTCTTGTCCTTTCACTGGCTACCCCTGAGAAGAATCTGGCTCCAATGAAAGTGTCTCAGCGAACAGCCCCCATTAAGCTCACCTGCTAGTATGAGTGAGCATTGCCAGGCACAGAACAGAACGGTCCCCTTCCGCTCATCACTATTTGCCATTTAGTGGTACTGGGAGGCCAGGCCACTTTATTTTAAATACTTTAGAAACACAGACAGCAACATAGCTTTATAGATATATAAAGCAATGATCCCTAACCTGCAGAGCTTAACATGTAAACACAAAAATACTGACAGCAGAGAATAGTCTGACCATCTACACATATTCTTCTGGACCACTTTGTGGATATCAGCTCAGGTTTAAACCCACAGAGATCCCAACCAAACTGACAAGTGAATAAAAAATCCCCAACTCTTCTCTGAACACTTTCTCATTAGCTAAACTCTAATCATCCATCAGTGACGAGGTGCAGGGTTGGTTGAGTACCATTAATTGTCAGTCCCTGGAAATGCTCTGAAATTCCATATGTGTCAGTCTTTTCAGCCTCTGATTCAGCTTTTACTCTAAAAGCTGAAAGGAATGCTCGTGATAATACCAACACTTACATATACACATAACGAACACAACAAATAGCCACCTATTTTAGAACATGAAAGTGTGCACATGCACAAAGACATCCACACTCCTTGGACATGAAAACACACCTTGGATCATAATTGACATTGATACTTAAAAAATACTGGAAATATATAATTGTTTTTCACATTTCAGAAATGATAATACAACTTACAATTCTGAGGACAGGTACACATCACATTGTAAAATACCATACGCTACAGCTGTACAAGGAAAAAATAAGGGCAAACTATAAAATAAGCACAAGAACATTTTCTATGCAGCGCATTTACATTACACAAAATCTGTTTCTCTGGAGAAACAGCGTGGGCATTAATTAGGTCTGTTATGCCTTCCATAGACTTCAAGACCTTTTTTTTCCTCAGCAATTATAGAGAACATCATAATAATTTCCTGTACAGGTTATTTAACTGCAAAACTCAACGCATGCTTATTTAAACCTTTTTGTTCACCAAGGAATTCTCTATTTTTTTAGTGCATGGGTAACACTTTTATTAGCTATTCTTAAAAATACTAAAACTGCAAAAAAATACAGTTAAAAGCCATGTCATGTCACTTGAAACAAATTCAAGCACTGTTGTCAAAATCCTGAAATATTTTGACAGGATGTATACACATGAGATACACTGGAGGATACCTGTAATAACCTTATAAATAAAGAGGCTTTTACTGTTTTCCATTTTGCGGTGCAGTGTTATGAACTGCAATAATATAAAAATGTGCAGAAGATGATATCACACTAAGAGCTAACATTTGACTCCTGTGAGTCTATGTACAGGGCACTTTTCGCCTTCCCTGGAAAGCCAGGTAGGCTCCAGAACCAAAGGCTTTTTTTGAAGAAAAATGTAAATCTCTGGACTAAAGAAAAATGTTATCCAAAAAGGAGAGACTTAGAAACAGAATTAGCAAGTAGTTTCAGAAGATCCTCTATAGGCTCCTCCTTCTGTAGGAGCCTTACGACCATGGTGGTCAACAGTGCAGATAATTAACCAAAGCCGTGCCTTTCACTGATTTCACTGTGATAAAAGCAAGTGCTTATGTTATGGGCCTTTCCTAGAACATGAGAGATTCAAACGTTAACACATACAAAACCAACAGAAATAGTTTTTTCCATGTTTTTGGCGAACTTGAAAACCTTCTGAGCTTCAAAATTTCTTATGTTGTGCATATTAGATGGTGAGACTTGTGTTTTAGGCTTGCAGTATCTTCCATGAATCAATGTAGAAACCTTTGCTGCATTTTAAAAGGTGGTGAACAAAGTCAAGATAAAAGGTCGCCCTGACCCATCAGCCATGACAATTTCTACACCACAAAGAGAGGTTTTTAGCATCATACCTGGTTGCCTCTGAATAACCAGTTTAAATGACACTGTGCCCTCTTCTCAGCACAAGAGAAGTGTCAGGGCAATAGACCAGGTAAGGCTCAAACTCACACATCCGGAAAAATCGCAGAAGAACTGAACCAACTGAAGAAGAAGAACTGATCTCCACACATCATTAATGTCCCTGCTTCACTCCTGCTGCTTGCACTGGGAATAGGTATGCCTCCCCTCCCTTGCAAAGCTAAATGTTGAGCCCCCTCTTCTGCTGGTATCTTATTTTCTGGGGGTGAAGAGAAGGAAGACCAGCCCTGTTCCACTTGAAACAGTTAGGCAGAAAGTAGCTTTTTCTTCTTTGGGAGAGACAGGCCCTGTGAGCAACCTATGGGACAGAGTGAGGTCCAGATCACAATGAAGCTGTTAGCTGTCCTGTTGACAACTGCTGTCCTGCTGTCTTGCTTGTGTTTGTCTCTAGCTTTGGACTAGAACTTGGGCTAGAAGAGAAAGGTGCTACATTTTTCCTGCTTAGAAAGGTAACGTGTATTATTCACATTGTGCTAATATAAAGACAGAAAATTTTGTACAAGCTTGGTTTAACTGCATTGCCTGGCTCTGCCTTGGCAGTAAAACTGCTACGATTTCATTTTTAACATCTGACCTCCTCCCCTTTCCCCCAGATCTAGACTCCAATGATTGCCCATTATGTCCCAAAAGAGAAAAGCAGGCCAACATGCTATGCATGATCAATTATACCGTGTGCTCAGTATTCTGAAATCTAAAACTGTTCACAGAATAAGTTGCAACTGTAGGTTACAATTCTAATCTATACAGGCATGCCTGAGATACTAAAAGACACAATGCCTGCTTTGCTGCTGGTAAATCAAACATCCACCAAATGATCTCATTGGGGAATGGGGATGTGAAATGAATCACAGGCTAAGGCTCTAAGTAAAACTGTTCTGCAAAACACAATGATGGGAGAGGCATGCAAAGGTCTCTGCTGATGTCTTGCATAAGAAACGACCTGTCTGCTCTGTTACTAAATAAACATAAATACTGAGCCTAACTTTGTCACAGGATCTAGAGTCATTACAAATCTTAATTGAGGACCTGGAGTCAAATGGCAGGAGATTATTATTGTGTAAAAAGAATTTTACAGGTTATACAATTGCTCTTAATCATTCACATCAATCTGAAACTTTTAATTTACATATTTTGAAGGAAAAGTTCATTATTGGTGACAGGTACTACCACATCAGGTACAAAACATTGTAAATGCCTTTGCTTTTAGCAGAATCATTACACAAAAAAGAGAGGCTGATTTCTGAAGTCTTTACTGAGACAAATCCCCTGTACCATTTACTGAGAGCTCTGTCTGTGTAAGACCTTTTAGGTTTTGTCCGTAGTCTATTTTTCTAGGAGCAATGGGAAAAATACCCAGGCATTCCATTTTATTTTTGTTTTGCTCTCTGCACAAATGGACGTGGTTCCTGTCGAAACTTTGGCACATCCTGGGGGACTGTGTAGAAGACCTGTGCCATCCATGCAGAACCTGGACAAAGTGGCTGAGGCCTTTGCAGCCAGATCACGCACTAATGCAATTCCTATCCAGAGCTGTCCTAGCATTTTCCCATTGGAGGATGCTGCAGAGGACAAAATATTTTCTGTAATGCTAGAAAGAGGAAACAATGCACTCCTCTTCAGGCATTACTCTGCCCACTCTCTCTTACCCCACAACCTTCATTTTATACATAAACTCTTTATCATATGGTGAAATCCCAGCTGAATAGGTGATGGTGGGGAAGATGGTGCCAAAAACAGACCCCAGTCCCCACCTGCATTCTTTCTATTCCATCAGTAGCAGGGATTCCAGCAGAAGTGGTAGAAAAGATGCAGATCTAGACATGTTTGTATCAGTTTTTCCCTACGCCACTTTCAACTAGCAAGAGGTAGTGCGTCTATAATCTCATGTACTGCTAGTTCACTGCAAAAGGCTGGAGCAGGTCAGAGAATCTATCCTATTTAATAATGTGTTGCTTTGCAAGATGTGTAAGTATTCTTGGTGTGACTAGATCTGTGAGAACAAGAATGTTGCAATGTCTGGCAGCGGTCGTGCTTCCTCTTTGAAATTGTCTCAAAGCACTATCAAAACCCTTTGCCAACGATGAATTTGTGGTAGGAGACAATAGCTTAGAGAAAATTTTAATTTTTATAACCCTCCAAAATATATGTTTCTCTCTTCAGAATATGGGTGTAAAATAATTGTCATTTTTATGAAAACAGAAGTAACAGTAAGGAAGCAGATGAGTGGCAGTGATACAGTCTAGAGGGAAGATTGATGGGTATACATTTGTATATACAAACGCAAATCACATCGCTTCACTGTTCTACCATATTAGTTTCCATTTGTTGTAACTGTACAACATCAAAGCAGTGATGTCCCCATATATTGCATTTAGTGGTAATGTAACGGACTACCAAAAAAAAAAAAAAATCAAAGTGAGAGTTTCTAAGTAGTTTCCTGGCAATTGAGACAGCAGGCTCTTTCATCTGTGCTGTAACTGTGGCAGTGCATTGATTTAAACTCCTTCTGAGATCTCAAATGCTTTTATATTCTTAGGTCTCGCTGGCTGCTTTCTTTTTGCTTTTTTTTCCCCCTTCAAATGATAAAATTCTAGCATTTAGCAGAATGCCATCTTGCTTCCCCAGAAGACAGAGACTTATTTCAGCTTTGGTTCTAAACTGCATAGGATCTCTAAATAAAATAGCTCTCAAAATGCCAACCGATTAGGAAATTGGCCTTTGACTTCACAGTTTCTAATATTCTTACCCTAGCAAGGGGATAAACAACTATTATTCCTCTGAGATACCTGTGAGAGGTTTTACAACGGATTAACAATTTTGCTTTTCCATTAATTTGGTTGACTTCCTTTGAAATATTTTTAGTGATATGACCAAATGGTAAGCAAAAGATTTACTGTTTTGATTTTATATTATAATTTATTTTCAATTTTAGTATTATTTATCATCTTCTTATAGAAGCTTTCTTTTTCTATTAAAAATTCTTCCTGATAAGTATTGAAGACATAAATCCACCTTCACGTTAGAGAAACATTTATGAATGACTCTAAGCTGTTTTTCAATGTATAGTTGAGGCTACTGCTTTTTTGATTAGTGTCTATTGATTAAGATTCTGGTGGAAAAAGACTGAAATTGTAAATGAATGCAAGGTGCTTCAGGAAGGATTCTATTTGTGCCCATCTGGGTATCCATATGAATCGTCAGCCTTACAAAAATTAATTTTATTGTAGTGGGCAAGAGCATGGTTATAATCTGGGTAAGGCATACATATACTTTAACATTTATTCTCAAAAGGCAACTAGCAAAAATTGATTCAACTAAAGGGAGATCTTTCTGGGCCATGCAATCTACATGCTGCATAGCTTTTGCCTATGGAAATGAAAATGTATGTTTTCTAGCCCCTGTACAATGATTTAGATGTGCCCAGATCTACAAAGTAAAAAGCAGCATTGGTTGTCTGACACAGTACTCATAATAATGTAGCAAGAACCGCAATGTGAGAGTAAGCAGACAAAATCTCTTCTGAGAGGGGCTTCTGTGCTTACAGTCTTCAGGATACCAATGTCTACAGAAAGGCTGCCTGTATCACAACGGTTCCTCCTCCTCACGTCTCGTTCAACACTGACTTACCAGTACATTAAATGCACAGCCTAAATTATCCTTTCTATCAGCAATTATTACTTTTGCTAGAGGGTTGTAGGATTAAGAACATCAGGGGAAGTGGATTATCACACAATGTGGTGCACTCTCTGGAAAAAAAAAAAAAGAGATTCTTTGTTTTAAAGAACAAATTTGTAAGTAAGAAAAAGCTTCCCAAATATTGATACAGTGCAGATGGAATGATTTGATTCATTCACATGAGCTACTTAAATGACTCTAGAGATATAGGTTAGCAGATGGGATGTTACTTAACAAGGCTTCAGATACTGGATCAAGATGCAAAACTGATTTGGATGATAGCTGATAGCCTTTTTAAAACATTAGAATTGAGCTAATATACATGAACTAATGAACTACTTTTTGTTCCAAAGTCTAATACAGCTTTCAGAAAGCAGTTTGAAGGACTCAAATATTACATCTATGAATTGTCTGAATTGTGGGAAAAAATCCACATAATCTTATTTTACTGAGTCCTAGACTTGAAGTCCTAATGTGCCAAGGGCTTACTAGTGACACTCGAGGGGCAACACATAGAAGAAAGATTCAAGGATACTAACAACTCCAGGCTTTGCAGAGTAGGCAACCATTCACATAGGGCTTAAGTAATCTACATAAAAAAATGACTAGATGGTTTTATGTCACATGGGTGTCAGTAATGAAGTATTTTAGTAATGTTGTTATACCTCAAGTGAGTTCATCAGAGAAGCCTGAGGTAAAATATCATTCTAATCAGAAGTATAGGCTAATGTCAGCAAATAACGGAGCTCAACATGAGTTAAAGGGAGAAGGTCTCCAGCCCATACAAGACAAGCTTGCGGGATATGAGCTCTATCTCGTGTACAGCTTGGATCCTTTCTACAACAGGACAACGTTAACGCTGAGGTGGTGAGCAGAGCTGAGCTGACATTTAGGGAGCATTGAGGCAGGGACTACAGGTAAGAAAATAAGGACGCAGTAGTTGGGCAGCAAGAAGAGCCACACGGCTTGTGTTGAAGCCACAGCAGCCTCCAGAGACAGGCTGTCATGAAAAGCCTCCGCAGCACCAAGGTGACAGTTACTACCGCTGGCACAGAGTCCCCAAAGTACCCAATTTTGGGGGGTGAAAGATAGACCTTTTTTGTGTATTGCACTCCAGCAACCTTGGGCAACTGTGAGTGGCCAACAATAAGGAGGAGAAAAAAGTACAGAATCCATTAGCCTCTTATCAGATAAGGGCACGGCAGGGAATAAGAGCACTGTAAGGGATCCTTTAGGAATGTTATCCGACGCATTAATTCCTAGCCTACTCAAATGTATTTTTCCTCCCCTTAAGTTCTTCTCTGCCAATTAATGTATCTTTGATCTAAATAGCTAAACTGGGTCTTTGGGAGTGGGAAACTGGTACTTATCAAGGGACCCGGAACGATGCAATTTTGTATCCCATGTCTTTGAGAGGGGAAATGCAGAAGAAATCAAGAATTTTCAGAAGGCTCCCTGAGGTAATTGTGGGTTTTTTTTCCTCCCTGTCAACCACCCCTAGAGGAATGGTTATATTTCCTTATCTCACTAAAGCATTCTGTCAGTTCTTGGAACTACAAAGTGGACCTTTATGCAGTAGGTGGGCACACACACTGATAAAAGTGCTGATCGTGATCATCTTTCCTAAGAAAACAAATGCGATTCCACATGCCTTTGGCATTGAGGAGTGTGGGAAACAGCCTCATAATCAGCCATCTATAGCAAATTGTATCATTGTACTGTAGATCTACAAAATGAAAGATATCTTTGAAAGCAGATGAGCTAACTCCCCTGTGTAAACAGTCCAATCACATATAGAGGGTCTACAACTATCTTTAAATATATGTTGACTATCACTTCATATTTCATTTATTAACACCCAAAGGTCTTGCCTCTCTCTTATAAGTACTGTTGTGGAAAATGAAATCCTTCAGTTCTCCCAGCAGTTCTGCAGCTGCTGGTACAGCATCAGCAACTGTGCCAGGTAGATGTAGATTTACTCGACCCATTTCCACGAGCTGTATCCTCCAGCTGCTCCAAAGACATTTCTAAAGCAGATACCAGTTAAGTCGCTCAGATCTGGTGATTTGATGTTAAAAGTCACCAAGTAATGTAACACATTTAGTCAGAAGTTAGCACTGTTTTTAAGATTTTGTCTTCTGAGAGATAACCAACAGGAACACGATCCTCTCTGCAGTGGAGCTGATCTGTTATTCCATTTTTGGAAAGGCCTATTTGTCAGGAGTGAGCGTGGTTCTAGGAAAGCACGCTTTTCAGAAGAGAACTGTGTTCTGCAAAATGTGTGGAAAAGAGTTTCAGAATTACCAATATGTGCTGTTTGACAACATGGAATGCAACGGCTCCATTTAACTTGAAAATGTCTGTTTTGCAATCCAAGTTAATTGGAATGAAAAGGTCAAAACTAAAATATGTTGCAAAACGACTGAAACAACGATTTGATTCACACAAATAAGTTTTTTTCTTTAAATGTGTTAATTCCACACATTTTTAGAATTTTGGTTATCAGTTTAAACCGGGAAACTTTTCTATCCTTAAACTTCCCTATGACAGAATAACTGTTTCCCGATCAGTGGTAATACTCAGGTTCATTAATGCATAACGGACCCAGGGTAAAGTTTCAGCATTCTTCATCCCAGGACACTCTGAACCAGACACAGCAGGGACTTGAACCCAAATCTATTTTGATTAAATGAAATTTGTCAATGAAAAACAGTTTCCTCAAAGAAGTTTTCAACAAACTCTAATGAGAACCATCTACTGAGGGACATCCTCCTGTGACTAGAATTTTGAAAGCTGCAGACCTCTCAAAATCAAACAGAAAAGCAATTTTTCCATTTTGGAACCTCAGTTCAGTCCTGCAATGATTAACCCCTCATCCTTGTGAGTCTTTCCCTCTAGTAGTCTCACATTTTATTTCAGCTGAAATTACTTTCATCCTTTATCAGCTTGCCTGTACGAATTTGTGCAGCAGCTGCTGTGTCCATTGAAGAGTGAGATTCATGTGAACAAAATAGTCCTGACCCTCTGAGTCCTTCGTCTCTGAGATAAAAACCCACTTCCACATTTCCTTAGGGATTGTTTTACCTATCTCTGTCCAAATAATAAATATCAGCAAGAAAAGCGGTGACATAACTCAGATATTGAAGGAAGTTAAACCTTTTCTTAAACATTTTGCCAGCTTCAGAAAAATGGTTTCTCTGTTTTTTTCTTTCATTCAAATTGCATGGATAAAAGGACTTCTCGCCAGCCAGATCAAGCTGTGTCAGGGGGCTTGTGTTGTAGCAGGAAAAAAAAACTTCAAAAAGGCATCAGGGCTCATATTCCCAGATTGCTCCTTCCTTCCTGGGCAGAAAAAAAGGTTTTTCTATCACTGGGAAAACCAGTAGATTGGTCACCGAACTCCAGCTAGCCCCGCACCGCGCCCGAGCCGAGCTGCATAGCAGCGCACGCTTGTGCCAACATGGGCTCCAGGACCGTGCTGCCCTGAGCACTGCCTCCTCCACCACTTGCTTTCCCTTTCTTCCTTTCACTGCCAGCCTCTGACGGAAAGATCAACGGAGCCGCTACGATACAAAAAGGAAAATTTCTTACATGCGTATTTCCCTTGTATGACCGATAATGTTTCCGAGAAAAACTTCTCTGACGGCAGAGCTTTGCAGTCCTGAGTGTTTTTACGTTTTCCCTTTTTGGAAAACAAGTCCTCTGCAGATATAATATGTATAATTCATAACAAAATACAGGAAATTCCCTAAGTAATTACTGGAGATGACAGTAATGAAAAAAGAAACTTAGTATTTTCCGCTGTACTTATCTTTCCTTCTATTTACATTTTCAATATCCAACAAGGAGCTGGGTACATTTTCAGATTCCATTTCCAGTCATCTCCACACTGGCACGCAAGAGGAACTCTGTCTACAAAAGAGCTAGCTTCGTGTCTGAAAGCAACCTGAGCTGAGTAAAACAACTTGCCCATAATTTCTTCAACACTTAACTAAGCCTCTTTTGAACAGCCATCTCCACTTTGCTTTTACTTTGTAAACTTTTAAACAACATTCACTTGATGCCAGTTCACACCATGTGGTTTTATCTCCAGGGAGGACAGCTCTGCGCTTGTTCACGTAAGATAGTGGCAGTACAAATCCTCATCAGTAGTGTGAATCCACAGTAAAAACAGGTGCAGCAGTACAGGGGTTTGGAAAGAGCAGCAGTATTGTGGATCCTTGGGAGAGATGGAGAAAGCATGTTACCAAGCAATTATTCTTCACATCTCCTCAGCCCTTAAAGTCCAGGCCGGATATGTCACCAGCCCCAGGGAAGCAGGGTAGACACCTGGGCAGAAGAGGAAAGAGAGGCAGGCTGTGTCCCCAGGTATAAGAGCAGAGAACAAATCCTCTGTAGAGGCTGGCAGTGACTTTTATAGGACAGCATTTGAGCTGACGCTCAATTGAGACCTAATTGTTATTAAATAATTATTACCATTCAGTGATAGTTAAACCTACTTTGCATGAGAATCCATTATAAGAATGACAAATAGCAGTTTTTATGGAATGAGCTTGAATTCATTCTTACAAATTTATGAAATAACAATCCTATCTATGCAGACCTCATTTACTAGCTGGTGAAATGAGCAGAAATAAAGGAAAGCTAATAGATAAATCCCCTAAGCAGCTCCAAATAAAATGTAAAACTACTGCAAAACTGCAGAAAATAAAAGGCATTATTAGCTTAGAGTTTATTCCGTAACTTTACAATGTGCTGATTTGAATAGGGCAACTTTTCATTAAAAGTGGCAAGATAATAAAAGTAAAGATCAATAATGAAAACCTATTTTAACTTGGTATTTTTTTTCCTATTACAACCAAAAAATGTTCTAGATTGTTTTTGTTTGACAAATTCCAATTTACATTAAAAGGAATTCTCACAGAAAATTCTCACTATCAATTAGCAATTTCCATCCCAAGTATCTGTACTGGGGCAAGTGTGGAAGTCCTCTAATGACCTTTTTTTTTTTTCATTAGCAAAGAAAGATAGACAGTTGAGAACAGGCTGAGTTTCTGTAATTAGCACTGAGCTAAGAAAAAAAGCAGAAAATAATGAAATGTTTATCAGAAGTGATTGCTTGAGTATCTCTGTCCCAGCTCTTCTCTCCCTTTCACATTCATTTTTCTTTTGATTTTATGTCGACATGTTCAAACAGCACTTTGTTCCCTCTTTTGTTTCTGCGTGTGCTGTAAATTTCAGCTCTGCAGAGAAGGGCCACTCCATTCAGCGCTGCATCCATTGAAGACATTTTTAAGCGCGCTGCTCTGTGAGCAGTGGAGCTAATGATACCTGGCTTCCAGCAGCTCTGTGTCTCCTGGTTGGGTTCTCTGACGTCTAATAAGGTGTGACTGCCAATTAAAGCCTTTCCTGTGGCTGACACAGTCCTAACAGTGCTGTCCCATGTGGATTCTCAGAGGTCTAATAAAGGTGAGCTCATAGCGCGCTTGCACTTACACTGAAGGAATGCAGGTATGCTCTCTCCTCTGCCTGACTTTTTTGTTTTCTCAAAACTTGTTATAGCAAAATACTTTCTATCTTCCAGCAAATTTCAGTGAAAATGGCTACAAAGCTCAAATGTGACTGAGAATACTCAAAAGAGCATACAAACACATACTGAGTTTCTTCGGGAATATGGATAAAACCTGCTATTTCTATATCTCAATGAAAGGACTTAGATCTGAAAAGTAGTTTTGTCTTCAGTGGTTTTTTTTTCCTTAAAATTGTTGGTGGATGTAAAGAGCCATCCCTTGAATCTCGTCTTTTATCATTTTGGTGGCCTGATGCCGCATCCAGCAATCTATTCTTCACTCATCAATTTAATTGGTGAGAGAAGAATTAGCTCCAACATCTTAACTTCTCTCTATCATAGACAGCTTGGTACAGACAGGTTTGTTCTTCTACCCCCTGAGCCACAGCCTGTGTCAGAAACTTTACGGTGTCCAGCTGGTACCAAAGTGTGCCTGTTCTTGGGCTTATCGGCCCATGGAGTGCTCTCTGACTGGCACTATGCAAAGCCTTCAGCCTCTGTTCCCCTCATGCGCTGGTGTAAGGATGGGCTGGGGACAGAAGAAGGGTGGGCTCTTTGCGAGTCCAAGCAGGAGAAGCCCAGCTTTGCTCTGCCACGCCGATGTCACCCTGTCGTTAAGACTTGCAGACACCGACCTGACTTCATTCTCCTCCAACAGAGCTGAGATCAGACACAAGGAAACAGAGACCTTTCTCTGCATTCAAAATCACTGCTATTCATTGCAAGACAAAATATTTTTTTTTCCAAGTGTAATCAGTACAAACTTAACACAGAATTGTAAAACACAGGGCCTGCTCCACCACTGCCCTGCTCTGTCGCTCCCACGATTTCAATCTCTTTTAGTTTTTCACTCTCTGCCACATTAAATGGCATAAACAATCCTTCCTGGATGATAATTTTTTGCCTCATCTAGCCCTCGCTTAACTCAAGTATCAGTGTCTTCACTGACTTGAACAGACACTGAGACAGGCTTAAAAGAACACTAATTCCAGCTCTCTACTTTGCAGTTCCGTACCCATAAAAACCGTAGAGAAATTACATCAGGTACCCTAATGAAAATAAAAAAATATTAAATGGCAAAAAATATGAAAAATCATTACAGCATAGATTTACTTCATGGGTTTTTGGGCTTGTTTTTTGGTATTTTTTGAGATTGGGGTGGAGAAAATGGTAGCATCTAAGCATTAAGATGTGACATAATGTTTATGAAATGGTATTTTTTTCCCCTGTCATTTCAGTGACAATATTTTCAGAGCCTTGCTTTTATTTTCTGATACCCTGGGCATTTTATACCATGTAGAAGGGTTCCTCACAGGGTTTCACATTTGCACAAATACAATAACAATGCTCCCTTATAGTTCGAGTCCCACTATTTTGTGATGGAAAAGCTTGTTTATTCACACACAAAGGGCCATCCTGCTGTTATAAAAATCCCTCAGCTAAATGCTTCTGTAAAAAGCCTGCTGAAGAAAAAATAATAATCAAACTGTCCTGAATCCCTTGAGACGCTGGCTCCAAAGAGGTACCAACAAGAATGCTCCTTGAAAATGTTACAAAAACCACACGTAGTCTCATAAAAACAACCACTTTCTGTGTTGGAGGGAGATCTTATCTTGCAGAGGTCGAAAACATCCCTATTGCTTTCCTAACATGGGCTGTCATACTGCCAGAATGGTTTTGTTCTTCCTCAGATCCCTGAGGTCTCATACACAACCGCTGCAGGGCAGGAGAGAAGGGCACAGGGCAGATCCAGCATCATGGCAGCTCTGCCTGTGAGGTGGGGTATATTCCTACTTTATTCCCTTGCCTGAGATGAGGAGGGTGATGGTGCAAGGTCCGGAGGCAGCAGGTGTGCATGGGCTGAATATGACACAGTGAGGACAAGCAGTGCCTGTAGGAACAGGACTGCAAGGTACTACATCCCAACCAGGGCAAGTGGGAGGCAGAGATGGGTGAAGGTGGGTCTGAAACAGGGCTCGGGGCAAAGCTACAGGCTGCCCTGCTGGGAAGCAGCATTATATGGGTGGACTTTTTATTGTTGCTATATAGAGAGCCTTACAGACATCCATGATGGAGCAATGGGGGACACGTGTAACCTCCATACTTTGTAAGAAAAGAAATTTGTTGGAAAAGGAACCCATATTCTTTACACGTTAATGACTAATATTCAAGAATAACAAAAGTATTCCACACCAGAATATAATGTTAAGAGACTCTACCACGAAACAAGTATACTTCAGAAAGTACCCCTTTGTTCTACCTTTTTTTTTTGTTACATCTGCTAGAAATAATGACTACAGAATCTCTTTCAACTAAAGGTCATTTATGTCAATGGACAGAACACAGAGGATCAGATCACCTGCGGTAATTGCAAATTAATGCTCTGCTGCTAATGCATTAACTACACAATATTGATCTACAATTGAATCATACGGGCTACTGTGAAGTGATTTTTACTTTAATATTTTCACGCTTTTATTGCTTTTTCCATAATGCATTTTCTCTTTCCACTGGAATTTTCTATAATTGTCTCCATTTTTAATTTCCTACAGCGAGATGACTTTGAAAAATGTGTGTCTCTTTCAAAGCCTTGCAAAAATCTAACAAACTATCAATGTGACATGGTAAATCACATACATGATGCAAAAGATGAAAAAAAATCCGATATACATCTTATTTTGATAAATTGGGGCTTTAAAAAAAGCTTACTTAAATTAAAAAAAAAATACTTCAGCCTCACTAAAACCTGATAGAAATGAACTGCATCTCAGAAAAATGCAGCTAGACATTTATAGAGCTTTTGGTATGCAATGAGTGTGGATTATCTCCATAAATAAAGTTTTTATTTTTTTTAATTTCATGCCTTTACTGAAAAGGGATTGGCGGATTTGGATATGCTACGAAAAAGTACAGTGCTATGGAATCAGCTAAAGAATGACTAAAATGTTTCAGCATTTTTAATGAAAAATCAAAAAACGAGAGGTCTTTTTGCAACCATTTCTGAAGTCCATAAAGTGGAAGAATGTTCTGTTAAATTGCTGTATAAAATTTTAATTCCAGCTACTCCTGACCTCAATGATCCAGTTTGTTTTCCATACCTACTGCAAAACTTTCTTACACATGAACTTTTTGCCAGTAATGACACTAAGATGTTGCCCTCTATCTTCTAAAGGAGGGGATAGAACACACTTTGAATGCTGAAACTCTCTCCCCAAACCATTCCCTAATATACCTGCTTAATACCACTTGAGGTGGTTATAGCATATATCAAAATATGGCTTATCACCTGACTCCTGACTTGCATTCCTGTGTGTGATGATTTCGTAAATGGAAAATAAATCCCCATGTTTTAAAAATAAAAGCAATTGGAAAAAATAATGGAGAACTGGATTGTAGGTGAAATAGCTGCAGAGGAAAACCTGATCTTGCTTTTAATGGAGTTACATTTATTATTCATAAACCTCTTCTCTAAGAGATATGCCACATGGCAATTAAATCACTCACACAAAGCCTTCGTATTACCTTAGCCCATGAACGTCACCTTCTCATGGCAGAGAAGACACAGGACCAGGACTCTTGTCTAGGCAAACAAAGGGAAGCCCAATGGCCACGAAAATGCTGCTCTCCTAGGTTCTCTAGCTGGGCTTCATGGATGGGTCAAGACAACCTGTGCTGCTTAGTGGTATCAGACCACGTTTAATGCTGGATAAACTGACATTCCCTACCCTTTTGAAATACGGCTAACGAGGAAACATCCATGCGCTATTCTGCGTAACAGGGCAGTGATAGCAGTGGCAGTACCCACTCCCAGGTTTTTAGACCACTTCTCATTTGTCACAGCTGAGCACAGAGCTCACTCGGGCACCACCAAAGCCTGGGCTGCTTGCTTTCTGCCTCTGGATCAGTTCTCATGGAAACATGAAGTACGATCACAAAATGCGCAGTATTGTGTCAGTCCAAGTGTCTACTCAGCTCCATCTCTGACAGCGTCCAAAGCAGACGCTTAAGATAAGGCTATGGGATGCATATACAATTCCCCCAATACAGTCCCAGCTTCTACTTACTTAACTCGAGGACTTGCTATATCGTGAATCTTAATATACTGAATCATTTACTAGATCTCTTTATTTGATGTTATCTCCAAATTCTGTACTTGTTCTGTATTTCAGTACTAAGAAAGCAGAAGTGAACTGTCAAAACTGTTACGATAAGCAACAGAGATTTTGACTCTTGAAGAAGGATCAACTTGAGCATTTGGTACCAAGGACATGTGAGAGAGAGACTGGGATTCTGGGAAAAGTGTATTAGCCGACTATTTGTATGATCTTGTTAAGAAGGAAAACAACGGCAGTGTTTCTCATAATCTTAGTTAGGTTCCAAAGATGACCTATGAAGATGAGGCAGTCTTCTTCTGTCTATCACAACGTGTACTGCCTGAGCAGCAAATAAGTTTCAGTCCAGTCCCAGTCAGGTGTTATTTCTTGTAAGACTGCCTACAGAGATTACTTGTTTCTCGCACCCTTCCATTTGCCTTTCCCAAGATGAGGGAAAGACTTATGGCCTGTACTTACAATCTTACAGGAAGTTTACTAAAGGCTTATTTTTAAATAAATGTAATTGAACTAGTTCAGATCCTTACCTACACAGCAGCTTTAGAATCCATTTATCTCAGATTAGTTTAAATGACTTCCCTACTTTAGTGAAACAGAAATAAGCCACTCAAACTGAGGATAGGTTTGATCCAGGGGAGTTTAAAATCAGTTCTAAAGATGACGTAAGTTAAAGTGGTGAAGCCTAAGGACAAGAAAAGAGTTTTTCACCATCTCCGGTAAAAATGACTTGGAAAGAGAAATTGTTCTGTAAAGGGCGGAAGACCAGTACAGATCCAAGTAATTTCTGGAAGCAGTTGCAGAGAACTTGATTATTACTAAAAAGAAAACAATAATTAATGTTTTGTAAAGTCAATATTCTTTCTCTTGAGCACTGACCGGGATGTCTGCATTAAATTATATTTCAGAATTTCCCATTACCATTGGGGCAAGCCAACACAAAAGAAAAGAAATAATAAAAAATAAGCAGCTACACACTCTATATAAAGGAAAAATGCATTAATGACATTAAAAAACTTCATTTTTAGTCATCCAGAAACAGATACAGCAGATGTAGAACAGAAAATCATTCTACTCTGTGTAGTTCAGATCACGCAACATTGTTACAAAGCCATCAAAACTGCAGCTCTATCAGCAATAACAAATGAAATGCATCTATAGGACTAAAAACATTCCCTTGCCAAGCCTACATTTTTTTAGACAAATGCTGCTCTGTAAATTGTACCTTTACTGAGTATTTAAATGGAAGAAGCTCTCAGACCATTGTGTAAGAAAGGTAGATCTTTTGTCTGTTCATCGGAAGAGTCTGAAGCATTCTAATACAAACTAAAAATAATAGGAAGTGGTATTAATAAATCGAAAGAACATAGTAAGTTTACAAAAAAGCAGTAGCCTTCTACTTCAGCTCCCAGAGATGCTAACTTTGATGTGCATTAAAAACCCAACAAAACCAAACCATTAAGTTGGCCTTTTTTTTTTCTGAAACATAGCAAACAAATGACTAATCTCAGCAGTCACCGTAGCTGTGCAGAAAGGACAGTCACACTGAATCTAATTTTAATGTCAAAGTGAATTGTGAGAATGAAACCACTCCAGTCATCCCATGGAGTGACACAAAGCCGATATCCACAGGGTCCGCAGCTGCTGTTGACTATGATGGGAACTACAGATAAAGGGGATGAGTATCTACCAGAATGTAACAATATAGAATGGAATAATATAACGTAACCACCACCTGCTTCTTATCAGCCGTTCTAACATATATGTTGCAATGGTGCCCTGACATGCTAGTAGAGCAGGTAAGGGGCTGATTTCCAGACAATTTCCTGGTGCCCACAACACCAGCCCTCCAAGGCTTCCTTCCGTGACATAGACTAACTAACCATGCCAGTCTGGGCAGGACCTCAAAACAACCCGTCAGACAACATAAACAGCCTCAACTACTACATGCAGTCCAATTGCAATGGGCTGCAATGCCAGCACCATATGCGGAAGGTACAGCTCTGCACCTCCTGTTCCAGTAAACACGCTTAAGGGACACAGATGCCTGGATAAACAAGTTACTTTAAACTGGCTCCCACTGAGACCAAAGTAGCATTCTTTGAAATACCTCTCGCCTTAAAATGCTCTTTACAGAAGACAAAAAGCAAGAATAAAGGAAGATCAGATAGCTCAGGCTTAACTCTCCTGTCAACCTTGTTTGTATGACAAGGGAGAGATGTTTAAAGTTTAAATCCTATAGATTAGAGAAAAAAAAGTGATAACATACTCATGGCTAGCCTTTTCCCAGATTGGTATTGTGACACCCAAAGTCATCTTTTGGCAACTCCTCCCCCTCCATCTCAAATCAATGTCTCTTACCAAGAAGCATGAAACTAAAAACACGAAGATTCCTTTCAGTGTTACAAACCCCCCACTATTCTAATGTTTCAAAGGAAGAATCGTTATGTTTTTAATTACATTTATTTTAATTTTAATGTTTTAAAGAAAGCAAAGGTACCTGTAAAACAGAAGCCCCACTGTGCAGGAACTGGAGCCCGCTTTCAGCAGAATCGATGCCACCAGTTGCTAGGATGGGAAATCCTGGGAGAGCACGGCCTATGGCAGACACTGCGCGGAGGGCGATGGGCCTGATAGCATTTCCTACAGAAAATCAGAACATTTCGTAAGCAACGTCAGAACACACCGTGATGTAATTTGCACATCCCTCATGGTAGGAACATCAGGAACTAACATCTAATTCTGAGATGCAGAGGTTATATTAATTTATAAATTGACACTAAGTGGGTTTCAAGAGGTATCAATACTTGTAAAGTATTACGAATTTGGCTGAAATAAAGCAAACCACAGAAACATTTGGATAAACATTGCAAAGCTGGCTCAAACAATTTAGCTGATGCTCAAAATAAAGACTAACAATGCCTGAGACAGAAAGCAATACTTTACAATACAGTACGCGGTAGAAAAAGAGATCTATGTTTCTGCATAAAGAATCAGGTTGATTTTTTGAACACAGATGTTGTCCAAGTATGAGGGACCATCTCATTTATTTATGTCTGACTAAAAATTATTTAAAAGCACCATTTCACTGTGCTTGACGTTTCGTATATTATGTAATATGTTTCCCCTTTGGATGTTTGTAGATGTGGATAATTGTTTAAGTAAGCCCCCTTAACTATTAAAACGATAGTCAGAAGCTCAAAAGAATAAAGTATATTCATTTATGGTTGTATTTCCAAGACTAAAGCTTGCATTTTCAAATGGTATATAGAGGTTGAGTCAGACAACTCCCTGCTACATTTAGAGGAATTATGATTAAAGTCTCAATACACCGTGTCTGCAATGCATCTGCTTTGGCTACATCCTATTGATGGTATGCAAATATTTAAAATACACATACAGATGCTGCTCATTAAATGATGAATAGCATAGACAGCTGACACTTTCAGTTATCCTTTAGGCTAGGCTAGTTGGAATTTCTCTAGATAACTCCCATATTCTTAAAATTTCTACTTAATTTAGAGAACCTTTAGGATAATTTTATGTTAGCACTGGACAACAATACAGTAGTGTAAGGGAGGGATACATCGCTCCCAGAGGAACTGGCTGTCTGTCAACCTGTGCAAGGAAGTGCTAGTACTTTTTTCTTTTTTTTTTTGGTACTGTATTAGGTAACTTGGGAAAATACCATGACATGAAATACTTCTGAACACCCTCCACGGGTATTTTTATAACCTTTAAAGCTTTAACCTTCTGCAAGAGCAAATAACCGAACGGGAAGAAAGAAAGAAAACCAATGCAATGAACAAAGCAAGAGGAAGAAGAAACTACAATTAGGAAGTGTGGGAAAAGAGCCCATGCGGAAACAGTAGCCGCTGCATCCCACACCTCTGCTTAGCTGCCTGACCAACATCATCACCTCCTTCAGAAAAAATTTCTTCTTCAGCCCGAACAAGCTGTGTTGCCATTCTTTCTCCACCCTTTCTGAGACAGAAGTACTGCAGTCTGCTTGTTGGATTTTGAATCCAAGAAAATATTTAGTAAAGGATAAGTTTCTTTTTCCAAGCAGCCCTGTCTCACTGAGCCCAGCATCTACAGTGTCCCCATCAGTGCTTCCTCTCAGGCAGACTTTTACTGGTCCCCATGAAGGAACCTACTGTCAGCTCAGGATTCAGCTGCTCTCTAGGAAAAGCCTCTTGTTTCTGCATCAGCTAAGACCTCCCCCATCTAGCTGAAAGGGTCAGTGAAGAGAATGATCCCACACAAGTTCAGGTCACAAAACCTGTCATGTTTTGTTTTAAATAGGACAGCTGCACTGTCACTTCATCAAGGAGTTGTTTTTTCAAGGTAATTTTCCATTACAAAAACCTGAAATTTAGTTTGTCTTAACCATGAAAAATACTCTGTCTTCAGCGCACATTGCCTTT
The DNA here is from genome assembly GCF_964199755.1 of Larus michahellis. Lineage (NCBI taxonomy): Eukaryota > Metazoa > Chordata > Aves > Charadriiformes > Laridae > Larus > Larus michahellis. Next base: position 37,171,672 of record NC_133903.1, on the reverse strand, counting down.
TGCAACATACCACTGCCCCTCACTGTAACCCTGACAGACAACACTGAATTCACGGGAGACCCTGGCCCATCAGTATCAAACACATTCACACCCAAAAGCTCAGCTAAGCAGCCTCTGTTGACACCTGCTCTGGATTCAGCACATTATCTTCTTGGGCAATGACAACTTCTGCTGCCTCAGGATAGAGACCTTCTCGTTATATACTTAATACAACACCTCCTCCTTCAATAGCTGAGCAAAAACCAGAAGATTCACTATCTGATCAGACAGACTCTTCCACTTGCCATCAAGACACACCGGATGTTCTTGCATGCCCCTATTAGAGATCAGGCCTGCTCACAGACTCTACACAGATACTTCTTGCTAGTTTAACAGAGACTACATAGAGATACAACATTTTCAGCGTATAAACTTTCATTTGCATAAATGGACTGTCTAACCCAAGATGCACTGGATCCAACATGATCCATCTCAACATAAGGAAAAACTCCTTTACTTTGAGGGTGCCAGAGCACTGGAACAGGCTGTCCAGAGAGGCTGTGGAGTCTCCTCTGGAGATACTCAAAACCCTAGTTTCAAAACCCTGGAGATACTCAGAACCCTAGTTCATGAAATTCTTCAAATATTCGGTGTTTGAAATTGAGGCTACAGGTAAGCATCAGACTTGTTTTCAGGCACTGACACAGCTGCTCCAGGACCTCATTGAGATGAAGTAGTTATTTTTTAGAAAGGTGAAAGAATACAGACGCTGGTGTCTCTGAAATCATGTCGCTAGAAGGAAATTTCTTCCCAATCTGCATGAGTTAAAAACTGACATCCGCCTTGAGGCATGAAGGTTTATATTCTTTTAACCCCAATGTAACTCTGAGAGTTTGCGTTCAATCAGTTTTTAAGCCTTATAGACCCTTGATCCTAATGATATCTTGTAGTAAAGAGTTCCACAAGAAAATATTTCCAGAATATAATTGTTCCTTTCTTTAGTCTGATTAAATTAGCCACCTTCTCACTTAAATCACTATCTCTGTATAATGGTCAGTAGAGGAAAAGGAGCAAATGACAGTTTATTTAAGGTTTCAGCACAATAGGTAATCAGAAAGGCCTTCGCTCAGCCCAAAGAAATCAAGCATATGATTTGATGAAGCCTAGCAGCGATGGCAATGAGACTTAGAATTTATTATGGAAGACAGGTACTTTTTAGCACTAGCTGCACTTGATATTCATAATATGACTTATTACTTACATTTGGTGATTAGTAAATTAGTGATAAATTGGTACGATCACAAAAGTATTCCATTCATCTATAATTCACCCAAATGAATTTAAAAACATTTCATGAGTGCTTCTGATGAGAGTAAATAAATGGTTCTAATGACAAACAGAGGGTTGACTGAGGTGTCACTATTCATCCCAGCATATTTTCCTTTAGTCTACAGAATGTGGAACAAGCACATCAGAAGGTGCAGCCATCCTTCTGTGCATTTCTTGATCAACAGTTCAGAATACCAATATTAGTGATGCAAAGGTACTAAAAAAAAGGGGGAATAATAAAAACAAAGCAAATGAGCATGGAATTTGACCTAAAGTCTCTATTTTCTTGCATTTTCATATGAGTACCACAGGAAGGTAATAAATTCCATTACAGAGATTTGTGGAGAAGGAGTTTTTAAAAGGTTAAAATAAAGGAGATTTAATGCCAACTTTTAAGAGAGCTGTAAGTAGTAGTGGGAATTTGCAGAATGTTGTCTGATAAATCCAATGGTATTTAAGAAGCTGAGGTCCAAATCTAGCATGCATTTGAAAGACAGCTCACATGCTAAAACATAAGCATATAGCACATACTTTGACATGTTGGGACCTGTAATTCCACTAGTTAAGCACCCGTAGCTGGGGAAACTGCTGATACGCTACTCTCTTGATAGTAGCATTACTGCTACTACCAGATGCTGGATGCGGCTATCATTTACCTTGCTGTAAAATAATGAGATTTAATAAACAAAGTCCATTTATCCAGACATCAACTAGGGGAGTGAGATTTGAAAATGAAAGACAGATGGAAGAATACCTGGTGGACATGACATGCTAATCTATGTTGAAAACTACTATTTCAAGTCTCTCATTAATTATGGAACAAATACTTGCTATTATTTAAAGACTTAAACAATGAAATCATTATATGATGCAAAAGTCCCTGACCTTTTTCTTGCTTTAAAACAAAGAGTTTTGGTTTCCTTTCTTTTCTTTATTTCTTTTTTTCTTTTTTATAAAAAGTCAGATTTTTTGTGACTATCTACAGTCAAGGAAATTCAATAGACAAAATATGACGAGAAGGAGAAGCAGAACATACATCAATCAAATGCCTCTCCCTAATCAGCACAGGTAGGCAGAGCTGCCCTTGTGCTCTGAGGATAGCAGACTGATGACAAACTGATGAGAGGTATTATATGTACTCATTTGTTTGATTTTTTATTTTTTCATAGGAAGTAAAAAACTCTTTACCGGTGCCAGAAGACACATGCTGTATTCCAGCTTCGTAAGTCCTTGGAGTCCCCAGAGGACCTGATCCTGTCAAGCACCGCAAATGTTTACTAGATTGAGGCTTGAGAGCCAAACTTAATGCCTTCTTCAAGGAGAAGCCTAGTGTTATGCTTCAAGCAACCCAGTAGTTTTTGAAGTTCCTAGCAGAAACAATTCAGATCTTCTTGATCCCAGGGATCCACCAATGGGGAAAAAAAACAGTTTCAGAAGTCTTGAATACTGGGCTACATTCTCACTAGCAATATACTGCACCAACATGTTCGTTTAAATTCTTTAACACATATTCACAGCAGCTCTAAATGGGCCTTTAAGTAAGGATGATGAAGGTCCATTAAAAAACAGCCAGCAGAATGGAGGTGAATTAATTCAGACTGATAATACTGAGCCTGAATCTTGAAACAGTCTGAGTGGTCTTTATCAAAGTCTCTATCAGTAAAAGAAACAGATTTAAAAGGAAAGCAAACTCTCATACCTTTGGTTAGTAGACAACTTAAAAGCAAATTTTTGTATCTATGGTTACTAGACAGAATAAAAATGAATTTAGGTCGTAATTCTCCCCATTCTGTGCATTGTAAAGTAACATTAATTTTTAATTTGCATTATATTATATTACACTGCAGTTCTTTACAAATTTAATATCAGATTTAAACCACAGAGCCTAAATATTACAAAGAAAAATTAGCTGATACATTATTTTTGATTAGCAAATTACCAATAAAGTCTGTGCTGCTAAAAAAAATAAAAACCCAAAATCTAAGCAACATCACCCTCCCTCCCTCTGTAAATACGTTCTAGGAAGACAGCTGACATTGTTATCTCTCTGACTATTAACATTAATAAAGCTAATGACAAAATAAGCCAATGACAGCAAATACCAGACTTGGGTGAAAAAGCATTACATAAGGGAATTGGTCTGGGAAAGTTCAGGCACTGCAGATGATCAATCCAACGCTGCGGGAATTAACTAGATAAGAAAGTTTTGGGATTACAGAAAAAAACACAGAAAACATAATTCTTCGTTAAGACGTGTCTCGCATAACATGTATTCTACCTAGTACTGGTGATAAAAGTACTTTATATATATATATCATCTGCATTTGTAAGCAGTCCAGGTAAACGTACAGGTTATACCCGATTCATCTGCATTGCATTCCTTCTGATTGCAATTATTCTATATGTTCTTTCTCTCTGCCACCTGTAGGTGGCCACCATAAGCTACACTTATCAAATAACTCATTAGCCGGGTTTTCAATACTGTCATATCCAGATAATTAGCAATTTATTTAAATAACCAATTTCTGTGGAAATAATTGCCATGGAATGCCCTGAACCTACTTTTTATAAACTATAATAAAAGTGTTAAGATAATCCCTGACATTTGCAAATGCCATTAGTTCACCTTTCCTTTTGATAGTGCTATGGCATTATGTTTAAACAATTACCCGATAACGCGGCAGTTTAATGAAACAGTGTAGCAGGCACATCCTTCAAAATGGCCAGAGAATCCATTTATATGCAGAAGAAAACCCAATGAATAGACATGTTTAGAAAGAAAGACTATCCACAGCTGTTACGAGGTCCCCAAACGGGACACACAATAGTCAATGCACTAAAAGGAAGCGCCCAAAGAGCAAGTTCAAGATGCACCTTGCCACAGCTTTAATGGTGCACAGCCCAACACTTCTCTCTCCGCTCAGGATCCAGAGAAGACTCTTTTCACTGCTCTCTATCCATTTCACAGCCTGGTCAGTCCTTCAGTTCATTACTACTCACACATTAATAGCAATTTGCCAAAATCAATTATAATAAGGTACTATTTACTCAGGTACTGGCTATTTCAAACCAAAAGTTTCAGTTATTCACTTACCAAGTGGAGCATTTGAGGGAATATTCATTTTATGGGATGTCTCTACAACAGTTAGCCTACATCTTCAAAGCAACGGCTACCTAACGTTTCATTTTATTGATAATTTGTGAAGGGTGAAGCGCCAAGACTACCAAATCAATGGCAAAGGTTCTGCTGAGTACAGTGAAGTCAGGACTTTACCCCAAGACTTTACAATAAAGTTAATGATTCTGCAAATTTGAAACAATTTCTGTCTCACTCTACCATTGCTGCCTCTTGAAACCACATCAACTGACTGCATTCTACTCATTTTTGTTCGCATATTATGACTATCTATGACATTATGACTTGATAAACTGATGGTGCGTTAATATTTTCTCTGATAATTATTTCCCCCTTCCTTTTTATTTCAAAGCTTACTTCTCATTTGATTCTGTTTGGAATACCTTCTGGTTTCAGTCCAATCTATGTCTGGAAAAAAGAAGTGATCATTTTGCTTCATGCTTCCTTCGAAAAAAGATTGCACCGAAACACAAAAAAATGGTGAAACTTTCATAAGCACAGAGAAAAATCAGTGTCCTTTTTAGAATTTGTTTTTACCATTTTTGCATTTCTACTAATGATTATTTATGCTCTTTCAGCTGAAAGTTCATAAAATCACCAGAGTTCTCATTCAATAAATGTTTAGCAGTCATCGGAGACTTCTCTCGATTAAAAAGGTTAGAATCAGAGAAAGTGAAGAGGAAAAAAGTAAATTTTTCTTATCTGTAAATATTATTTATCCAGGAAGACCTCAGTGAATTTTCGTTCATATCAAACTTCAGTAGGACAAATCGAGAGGACAGATACAAATTATTTTGCAATTGCTGCAAGAGCTGGTTAAACATTTTCTAACAAAGCCATTCTCCCACTGAAAACTACAGATCCACTAAAAATCGATAGTTCTGGTGATCTGCATGAAACCTAGCAAAGCATCTTCTACTGCAATTTATTAGGTGTTCATTATTTAATTTCACTCGTGCTTTCCACTTTGGTTTGACTTGAGGCTGGAAACTGTCTCACACCGTCCTTTACATGTTCTTTGGTTGGCTTGGTATGCCCTTTCTTTTTCCTGACTGCTTCACTATTGCTCCCCGTCATGACTTAGAGTCTGAGTCACCTGGTTTGGTGCGGTGGAGCTGAGCACAGTGTGTTGCTGAAGGAGAGATCTGGCACCTTCTGCACCGCACTCCTCCAGTGGGCCAGGACAAAACTTGCCTTTTACAGGAGAGAGTGGTAGTGTTAATAAAACAAAACAAATATCAATACAACAGTAATAATAAAATAATTAAAGTAGTGCTAATAATTGAGGTATGCTCCCAACATAACACAAGGAAAAAGACGTGTGAAATAGACCAGCTTAAAAGCCAAGGGACAGCCCATCTAAGAAATATTGCCCACAGTTACCATACAAGACCGTTGCAGCCATCACAGAGGGACAAATGAGTTCCTGCCAAATTCTGCCGGGCAATCATTCCCCTCAAAAGATGCGAGTGCTTCACTTCAGCACATGGTAGGTCTTGCTGCCCATTTATTTTGGTGCAGAGACAGATGTGTTTAACTCAAAGTCTAGTAGAAGTGTTTGTGGCTATTTACCTAGAAGCTTACAGATTTGTTCAAAAGCAGCCTTGCCTCTGTCAGCCTCAGAGGCAGCGCTACCTTTGTTTGAGCTGGTTTTAACCTCCTTAACAACAACAACTACCATGGTCAACATAACCCTGGTGCCAGAAAGTGGGACGTGTGTGTCTACATGTCTGTGTCAGTACTTTAGGCCATACAACCATGCAAAGGCAATTTAGTATATCTAAGGACACATTGGAAGAGTGGTGACTGGCTGCTGAGCAGGGTGCTGAGGCTTTTACAGTGTATTTAAAAATGAAAACATTACGGAAAAGTGCAGTACAACTTTTCAGGTTATTTACAAAACCTGAAGCATACCTTGTACTGTTTAATAACCACTTGTCTAAGAAGTCCATTACAAAAAGAGAAGCAGAGCTTATAAAAGTACAGCAAACTAAAGAAAGCAGATCTAGATATCTAAAAAGCTCAGATGAAGTATTTCCTTCTCCCTTTATATAACTCAGGATCATTCTTATCCTATTTTGAGGTTTATCTATTTTATTTTGTCTACCTCTCTATCTATCTCATCCAGTTGCTACTATCTAGTAATATACAATTTTATGTACGGATATATTTAGAACTACTTATAGATACATAAAATATATTAAAAATAAGATGGCATGAACAGAAAACTTTTGTGAAACAAATGACTCAATTTAAGCAGAAGACACTGTGTATTTGCCTGTGCAATAGTGTGTGTGTCTACATACACCTCTACCATATTATTATTACATATCCATATAATCTGTGTGAGTATATATATATACATGCACACTCAGTAGATATATTTCCATATTCACATATACATAAAACAGTAGATGACACGTCCCCTGATAAAACCTGTTATTTCAACACTTCAAGTGAAAAGTGTTAAAATAAATGGCTCATCACATACAATGTGTTAAAATAAATGTTTATTTCAACACTATGTGTATCATAGCCATTTATTTCAACACTTCCCGTTTCTCAAGACTCACACAACCAGGAGTAGGAGAACTGATATTTATACTTAAGGTAGTTGAAGCACATAGCCCTACTCATCTGCTTGCCATAGGATGAGTAGGAAGTTATTTGACACTTTTTTTTTCTCCCAGCAATAAATGGAAACTACCTACCTTAACTGTTCATGGGGATCTGCATGTGTCTGTAAGCTGGTGGGCTGTATCATTTGGAAAGAAGGGCTGTACCAGAGTCTGTGGAGATATTTGGAAAGCAAGCTGCTGCTACCAGGGTAGGGTTGGGAAAAGAAGCAAGGTATGGGGGCTTTTGACAATTTCACTTTGCAATTTTGGAGTTTGACACAAAGGCACCTGGGCAGACAGAGACTGACGTGAAGAAGAGCAAAAACTAGAGCTGTTCATACTGCAAGCTGGAAGGGATGTGATTTTTGCAGGACCAGTTACAATCTGGTGATCAAATTATGAGTTAGGAGAAAACAGCTGGGTTCTTGCTCTATCCTGTTGAAAATAGTTTCTTGGGAGGATTCTTCAGCTCCCAAGAGTTGCCTTATTTATTCTAACACACAACCTGAAGGACCTTTGAAGCAGCAGCTTTCCAAGGTTAGGTGGTCTCTAAAGCACACATACAGTCATTGGGAGCTTCACGTTGGTGTGTTTAGATTAGTGCCAGCATCTGAACTTGCTCCTACAAGCTAAGCTCGGTCATTACATTATATGCCAGTGTTAAACTAGCATCAGGTTCTTTCTCTGCCTTATTTTGGGAGGAAAGCACAGGAGGCTCCCATTCTCTGGTAACTCCTGCTGGAGCTGGAGGGCACTATGCCTTTATAGATCAGTCTCTAAGGGACAGAGGCAAGATTAGGATGAAGAAATTTAAATAATGCACAAAATATGCACAAAAACTCCACAAACTACGAGTCCCCTCTGAGCAATATTTACCGCTAACTTGCCTGCAATGTTTTCTTATAGCTTTCCTCCTTTGAAAAACTCTCAAAGCATGATTAGAGATTGCCTAGGCCCTAGCAAGACAGTGTGGCCTTAAGAAGATAAACACTTGGCAGGGGGTTCTCTTTTCTTTTTCTTGTACTTTTTCTTCCCTGAAATTGCAGATCTGTGTGCCAGTCTGGACATAGCACAAACCCACAAATTAAACTAATGAAATGTTAGCGAAGACTTTGCAACCAGGACACCCTGTCAGAAGTATGTTTTGCACCCAGACAATGAAAAATTGAGACCACAGTTTCATCAACCCACAAATAAATTCACTGCCTTGAGCTAAGCCACTGCACAGTGCTAGTTGCCTACATTCAAGCATCTCTCTTCCTGTAAAGTTATCTTCCCCCAGTGTCACCTTTGGAAGATAAAACACTATAATCATTTTGTAGCAGAATAGTGTACAACGCAATGAAAGTTCTCCAGAAAAAAAAATATGTTTTCACCCTTTCACTTTCTTCAGATGTGATTAGTTCCAGAAAGAGGAGGTATCATCACTCCTTTGAAGGCACTGTAGGTTATAAGATTGGTCCTCAGAAGTTGGCAACATGTAATAAAAGTGCTTTATTCCTAAACATCAATCAGTTTCAAGAATGGCAGTAGTTCACAGAATGTTAATAATGGAAATATCCGGCTAATAACTACTGTAGACATTAAAACACTGTGAGACAGACATGCAGTGCTTGTTACACAAGAACACTTTCTTATAATTACAGTTTTATAACTAGGTACATACATTTCTAAATATTTAGTTCCTTACCCTTTGGTATTTTTCTAATGAAATTTACATGACAATACCTCTTTTCCGTAAAAGAAAAGGACCCCCCCACTCCAACAAAGAGTTGATACCTTGGCTTTAATTGAGACCTTGACTGCACATGGATGACAATTCTAAAGAAAGGCTTTTTCTTCTGTTCATTCCTTTTAGTAACCTTCACAATTACAGGAAGATTCATGCCATTTCTTTAGCTGGGAGTGTACAGCAAGCTAAAGAGTTAATGCCGGAATGGAAAGCAAAATAATAACATGTCCGTGCTGTGTAAACTATTTGTGACATAAAGGAAGCACAAACCTTATTTGCGGAGGCCTTTACTAGCTCTGGATATGTTATCAAGGGTTGGTAATTAAAACATGGATGTATCAGTCCTGTTTGTGAACAGATACACAACTCAATGCTGATTTCAAGATGAGATTATACATCTGTATCATAACTCTGCTTTCTGCATTAATAAAAAATAACAGCATTAGTAGGCCTAAATACTCATTTGTTTGAATCATTCAGAGCAACATAAGGGGATACAAGGGAATTTAGTGCATTGCTCTGTCAGATCATTTTAATTGTTATCCAATGAGGGCAGCTCAGAGGGTGAGTAAGGGACTTAATTTATGTACTTACTCATCCCCTTGGCTTTCACTGATAGCAACACAATTCCTAAACTGCATTCACTGGTCTTCAGTGATCAAAGTAAAGGCCAATTAACAGAAAGCCACGGGCCCACAAAGTGTTTGTTGATTTTAAAATACTGACCAGAACACACACTGCTGCTGCTAAACCCATACCAGCAATATTTGGCACTTACACAGTGCCTTCTAGGAGAGGATATCCAAATGCTACACAAAGGTATAATATTTTTATCTCACAGAAGAGAAGGGGTGCAAGAGCAGGCCTGGAAATTTGTGTGTGAAGAGAGCAATTCCCCCTGAGCAGAAAAGGCAGCAGTCAGCCCTCCTGGCCACAAACCCCTTGGCCCAGAATGTCACATCGCCCTTTTCTCAAAAACTGTTGGTAATTTAAAAGATACCTTTTTAGAGGTATGCTCTGTAAATCAACACAAGCAGTCTCCTCTTAGATGTAAATTACATACTAATGTCCTGGGCATCTTATTCCCTGCATTTTCATGAATGAATTTTTATTCCCGGTCAAACCACAGCCTCAAGCACGGGAATATGGCTGTCCATAGAAGCATACAGGACTGCTGTTGACTGTTGCTGTCACCCATAAAGAAATTACGTCCTGCTTCCTTCCTGTTTTTCTCTAATATAAAATAAAATGTATCTGAAAGAACTGATTCGTTCTGGGGGCCGTATCTTTAGGCAAAACTGCGTTGCTTCCTTGTTCTTTTTGGTCACACAGAATTATCAGGAATTCTGAAGGTTATTTTAAGTAATCAATGTACAAGTGAAAACGAAGAGATCCCATTTGCATGAGCTATTGCTGATATAATACTGTGTATGGAAAGCTCAAAGAGGAAGACTCACAAAAGCATAAATGTTCCATGTGAAACTCTAACACATCTGTTCAGCACTGAAAAGCCAGCATTTAAGTCCAAAGCACTAGAGAGCCGAGACAAGTGCATTTTTGGAATCAAAACAAATGCTGGTAATTTAAGAAAATACTATGAAGCACACAAAGACTGTACAATGCCATATGTTGCACAATGCATCTGGTAATCAGTTTAGTGTATATGCCAAATTCACTAGAAGCCCAAATAGGCTTAAGTTCTTTATTCAGAAATTCAAAAAGTAAACTATAAGCATAATAAACATGGTGCACTTACAATTAGAAAAAAATGTGGATTTTTCTTTTTACTTACAGAACACAAATAAAAATTAATCTCCTAAATTATAACCCATAATGAATATATGTCCAAGCTCCACTTTTGATCAACAGCTTTCACAAAATCAGGTTTAGGACATGGTGTGTTCTGCAGCATAAAAGAAAAATGTTATTTTTAAATTATTTTACACACAATGTTTGCTTCTGTTTTGAAGGCTTGAAGTCATGAAGGTTTTATGCTGTCATTTGTGATTCTATACACAATACATTACTGAAGATGTCATCAAACACAGATGTACAGGCAAGCTTGCATGTATTGTGGTCCTAAATCAAATATGAATCCACAGCTACAGTATTAAAAATACAGTAGAAATCCCTAATTCAAGTGGACAGTATCACCTATAAAGCCAAAATAAATGGAGTAGGATAATAGTTTTCAGACTTAGGTTACAGTGTCAATGCAGAGACTTGAGCTGTGTTAACTCACCAAGCTTGATCTTGCTTGCCAGAGCATGCTTGTCAATATTTAGCTCCCAGGGAGCATGTCACGAGTCTTTACAAAAACTAGTTTAAATACAAAATACTATAGCAGCTGCTGTGATCCTTTTTCTAACATTGAGATTAAATTGCTGAAATTTGTTTTGAGCTTTTTAAACCAGAAAATGTGTGCCATATACCTACTGTAACAAGAATATGAGAAACAGCATTAAGGGATTGCAATGCTGTTATTAGGGCTTATTAAAATACAGAAAAACACCAGATGCTTTACATTAACTGATTGGAAGATATTTTAATGTCAGGCATACAAATATCACTTTCTCCTGTGATATCAGATTAGAAAATGGACAGGGATAAAATCACATACATCTGTGTTTTTGAAAAATGAATTCTACACCTGCACCAGAAATAAAATGAACCATTTACTTGCCTAACCACCGGAACTTCATCCTCAAATGTATGCATACACTACCTTAGGCATTTGACAGAGGTACCTAAATTAGGAATATACTAACCTCAAATTTCTGATGCAGTCAATGGAGCGAGAAAGGAACCCACCCCTGAGAATGCCCATTTCCTTACAGTGATGAGGTAGAAGCTTAACAGTCTCCTAGTGAAGTGCCTGAAGTTCAGTGGGATAACCCATGGCTGTACTTGGTTAGCATGCCTGCTCAGAGCTGCCCGTGAGATCCCCGATGGCGAGTGCATATCACCAGCTGTACCTCAGCAAGTCCTTGGCCTCTCTGGGGACAGCCTGGAAGGGCTCTCAGACACAGAGGTGTCCTGGTAGGAACGGCAGCTCAGGAAGGCAATGCAGGTAGTGTAAGCAGAAGAGAGCGCCACTACTGCCTGTCTTCTCTGCCCAGCAAACCTTTGGCTCAGTGAATCTTATTTAAGAGAAACAGAGAAATAGCAAAGGACATTGGACACAGCCCTAGAAGAAGCCCAAGTTTGGAAAAGAGATTGTAGAGTGACAATTTTCTTTTATTTTTGAAGACCCTTTTACCACCCCACACTGTCTGACTTCAACGGTAAACTGGGGATGTTCTCAGAGCTGTAAAATAGTGAGCCTGAAAGAAAAGAAAAATAAAGACATCAAAAAGAAATCTGTGTGCCAACCTCACGCAGGAGGGAGCTCCTCCCTAAAATGCCCCTCAACAAGATGAAGCAAGACTTGGGGTGATTTTCCTGCCTCTGTCAGGGTTCACCTTCTCTCTGGATACCTGCCAAGGACTGATCCTCTAATGTGCTTTTTTATGAACAGCAAAGATGCAAGCAATCTCTTTGTTATTGCAATAAACCAGATTGTATCACGTAGCAGGCGTTATCAAAATATTTCTTAGGGAAAATAAGTTGCCACCAGATCCTCCTTAGAGGTCTGAATTCTTCAAAACCCACCTTCAATAACTTCTGAAGAAGCTGCTCAATTTATAAGAAAAAGCAACTCATTCTTAAAAGCCTTGCCTGGCAATACCTTCTCTGCAAGTGCTCCTAATGCACAGAATTTATCAGGGCCTAGAATTAGAAGATTTCTCTGAGTACTCCCTATTAAAATCTAAGCAGCTCTTGAGTGGGCATATATCCAAAAATTGGTGAAAATACTGCCAAAGCTGGTGTATTCAATAGTCAGGCAGCTGACGTGGCATTAACAGTGTAAGCACAGCAATAACTGACAGGGAGTAAGATAAGCTCAGACCAGCCAAAATGTGGACTGGAGTAATCATAAATACTTTTGAAAACCAACAGGTCACTCAACAGGGCCATGAAATGGCCAGACAAAACTGTAACACAGTTAACCCTGACTCCATCAGCATGCCTGCTTGCAAAAAACCCCACAGCTTTCTCCCCATTTTGAGCTGCCTGTAACAACGTTCTTCAGAGCATCAGCCTTACCTCAGTGCTGAGTCAGGTGTGGTACCATACATTTTATGGACAGGCCTCATGTAATTAAAAACACCCTCTCTATATAGCTGCCACAGCTGTGCAATAGATTTCTCATTCTGAAACAGTGGGACACTGCTCTCAACAGTTCTCACTTAACTCAAATAATGGTGGTTCAATCCCTGGCTATGAATGTCTTTTGGGATTTAAACAGGACTTAGTAAAGATAGTTGGTTATACAGTCCAGGTTAATAAGGAAGACATTTGCAATTACCTGGCAAAATAAAAACTGCAAATTGAACATAAATTGGAAAACTGAATTACTGCAGCAGGTTTTTCCTAAAAGATTTTGTAGGATACGTTTGTACAACCTGTGTGTGAGTAGGATATCTGTATAGTGCATTTTATACAATGGCATGCTTGCACGAAAAGACACATTAAAATGCAGTTCCCTTAGCTGACTACTATATATTAGTTGCATTCTTTTGAAAGGTAAAAAAAATGTTCTGACGGTTATGAAATGCTTTTATAAATGCTTCTGGCAATAACTCATCAGGGATGATGTGATGCCCAGTGAAATACAAGCCCAGGATCTACCCCGTTAAACAAACCTGCTATATTTTGTGTTCTGTACTTTATGTGTGATGTTGGCATTAGGATTTATTCATCATTCAAGTAGGATACTAAAAAAATACAGAATATTAGGAGGATTTAGGTGAATAAAGATGTATTCACTGTGGTGAGTTCATCATAAATTGTAGCTAACCAGTGGCAGAACTTTCAAAGGTTACTCCTACATGGCGGCAGGACAGCAGCAACAACTGCCTAAGTATGTCCTTGTGGTGCTGCTGGACGTAAAGGTAGACCTTGGGTTTAAACTTGTTCCAGGGATTATTTCTTTTTTTTTCCTAAACCCCCATATTTTATCCAATTGTCAAAATATCCTGCAACTGGATTAACCTCAGCATGCACAATTTCATGTAACTGTGAAACCTTCTCTTCAAGCCACTTCCTGACCCATTTCTAAAACACGTCAATCCAGTGTTTAGTAGGTAGAGTGAATGATGAGAGCCCCAATGTCCTCAGAGAGATGCCTAAGCCACCGAGGCTACAAAAGTTACTGAACCAGGTGGAGGAGCTAGCATGCAATACAGAAGTTGGGCTGTATTGTCAGCAGTGGTAGCAACCCCAGACTGATGGCGGAAGATAGTAGTCAGTTGGCCTATCCTGCAAGCACAGCTGTGCTACAGAGAGAAGGAAGAACAGGAGGAAGTTCCATGCTAACAAATGTTAAATAAGAACTCATTTTTTCTATTTATTTGTTAGTTCATACTTTGATGTGAAATGTATTGCAATATTTTTTTTTTCATAAAAGTAAAAACATGTTTATTCTTCAGGTAAGATGAGAGTATGTCCTCCACTGAATACAGATGGGCTCTACAACCAGTATATGCCACTTGGTGACTAGAGAAAATCAATATGCAAAGTAAGATATGGAAAAAAATGAACATGCTTAAGACACACCAGGTCAGTACTCAGGGGTTTTAACCTCTGCTGATACAATTGTTAATCAGAATTGTTTACAAACTCTGCGAGATTCTTGTTTTTTGGGGGGAATTACAATTAGGACTTCTGCTCTGTGAGTGGCAGGTACAGTTTATAATTTCCACAGAAGATGGCTGCCTCATTGATCACTCTCAAGCACCACCTGTATCACAAACCCTGCTGTTGATTCGGGTATGGAATAACAAGTCAGCAGAAAAGATCATTATGGGCCCTGCACGATCAACAGCAGGGAGCTTTTAACTCTGACATATTCACATGAATTTGGACCCTACTTCCTTTGTTAGGTCTTTCCTCTGCCTCCTATATAAAAGCTCCTTAAACTCTCCCTAAGCCCTAAACCTGTATTCAAGTTTGAATCCATCATGCACGTAACACTGCAACAAAGCTTTGCAGACCTCCAGGTCAACCTGAACTCTACCACCTGAAATTATCTTCTTTGTGTTCCAGCCCATGACCATACGCTTAAACACTTAGAATTACTGCTTCTGTACAAAATGTACTTCTGCATTGCCTGGAACACCGAGAGCAGAAAGCTAGGCCCAACTCTAACTTGCGCGACTGCCGGAGACCAGCTGGCAAGCCAGAGTGACCCTTCTACCCAGTCACCGAGCTGGGACATCCTAAGGCATACAGTTCTCACAGTTTAGACGTGCTTTTGTAGTGAGTAGTAGCCTTTCAATTGCAGTCTGGAGACTTATACTGTATGCCACCACAGCCTCTAGTCCTTGTTCAAGCTGCACTTGGAAATCAAAAGACAGTTTGACTTCACTGTGATTATCCAGGGAGGAAGGTGAGCAAGATCAGGTTGAGAGAGCTGCTGAGACTTAATGGAAAACAAATCTAGCAGTAGACTTCACCAGGGCTTTTCTTGATTTCTATTATTTTAATTAATGTCTATTTGAAATTCTTGATAGTATTTTAATTCCTGTGTTAGAATGAACTGAAAAGTACTTAAACGCGAAGTATTTTTCAAATTAATAATTCATAAGATACTTAGAGCAGTTATATTTAAATGACCTCCAAAATGAATTGTAGTAAGTTTTTTATGATAGAAATACATCAGTTTTCAACATGACAATCTCCAAAAGACATGACACAAAAATATTCTGAGGTATTTTTTTATGAATGTTTGGAAGATTGGAAGAGATGATCATAGGAGAGACACCTTCTCCCCTAGACCTGACAGACATGGAAAGACAATCAACTCATGCTGGTGAAGACAACACCAATGGGTTCAATCTTGCTGATACTACTGGAAGGAGACATTTTCTGTTCCTGACTGACTGACACCTCCTCATCAGGTTATACTTTGCATTCACCTCTATCCACTGCTGTAACCAAGCTTAAATACAAGACCCGGCTCCACCAGCCTGCTTTAACATGCTTTGACTTCCCTTTTACTTTCCCTATTCATCTCCATTCTTTGTTAGTCAGACTATGTCTCTAAGTTGCTAACTATAAGAGCACTCTTTACTTAATCATACCATTATATGAACTGATTTCCCAATTTATCTATCTGCACTCAGATTACAACCACACATTCTTTCACCCATGCTTGAGCAAGCCAGGCCACAGCCATTGTCTCTTATTTTTACCATATTATGTCTGAGTAGAATTTATGATTTTATCTGAATCACCTTCTGACATTCACCTTTGGTAGCTATCAGTAAGACTTGATAGTTTAACGGTTATCTATTTACTAAAAAAACCCACTCATCTGGGAAATGAATTATTTCAACTGGACATAGTCCCTATGCGATTTCATGTAAACAGTAAATAAAGAACACTCAACAACACTAGTTTAGAGATTAATCTAATTACAGGCTATTAAAAGAGGAGAATATAGCTGATTGCATTTCTAAAACACCGTACAGACCAGCAACAGTTAACAATGATTTGATGATTTTCTAGGAGTTTGGAACAAATACTTGGCTTCTAGTCTGAGAGCAATGCTGGACATTTCTGTCTGATGCTTGGGGGATTCAGCCAACTAACAGATACATTTGGTGAAGAATCTCATTCTAGTCATGCCCTCCCTTCCTAATTTCCCTTTTCACTGTTTTGTCGTCTTTGCCTGTTCCTCAGGGAACCGAGTGATTGATAGCCTAATCCAATGACTGTATTACAGCTGCCTCAACTTGGACTCTTTTCCTTATCATTAGCAGTTAGCCTATGGTTAAATTCACAGCTCACTGCTTGGTACAGCCCCTGAGATTTAAGGGTCTGGCCTTTAGAAAATATTTAACATAAAATTGAAATCTTGACATACTGAGAATTCAGTTCTCTGCAAGGCTTCTTTAATTAATCCAATGTACTGTACCATTGTTCTATATGAGGCTGTGACATGGTGAACTGTTACTGAAGCTCACAGAGATGTATAATTCTAAATTGAACACTCACTTACATGTACCTACACTGCATTTGTTTCCCAAGTACACGCGCATGAATGTGAAAATTTAAATTCAATCTATAACAATAATAAAACACAAACCAATTACACTTCAAGAGTAAAGACTTCTCATTCATTTCAAGCTCGGAATGAGCTTTGTTAAAGTAAGAGGAGGAGAAAACACAGGCTTGTTCAAATGCTGTGTGTAAAGACTCATGCTTCATTCTTTTTCCAGGACTCATTTAATCTTTTGGTGAATGAAATCAATTATGATCATTTTTAATCAACTACAAACGGCACCTGTGCTAAAAGCGTAAAGCGTTTTCTTTGTGGGAAAGAAATTGGCTAAAAAAATATTAAAAGTGGAAAAATATGCTTAGTTCTCTGACCTTATCTGGAAAATAATACTTATTTTTAAATAGCTATGGGAAGGATGTAGACCTTGATCTATGCTGTAAACCTTTGCCCTACTTCCAGTCAGTCGATGAGCTGCAAGCTTCTATGAAAATGGCAGCTGAGTCCCAGATGAAAAATTATGCATCTCATAAACTGCTATTCTGCTGAAATGTCAAGCTATGGCAGGGCTGTACCTCAAACTCAGCACTTGGCATTTTCCTTCTGTCTGCTTTGTTGCCATGAAGCAAACATGAACAGTGAGGATTTGTGTAGGGCAGGTAGCAGGCGAGCTCCCTGTCAAAAATCTATTATTAGGGCTCTGATCTCTCCTGCACAGACCAGTGACGGCAGAACACTAAGAGAAATCAGACTGCTGCAAGGACACCACGGAAAACAGAGGACTCTTTGTGAATCCTGACATAATATATGCAAATGAGGGCTTTTAATGGCTGAGCTACATTTAACAGAAATAATAAAACAAAATTAAAATTGTACTATGGCATATATTTGTTTTTTACTCCTATCCACACTGTTTTATAAATATATGTTAATGTAAATAGTCTTTAATGCTCGGTAAATATTTATACTAAACAGAAGTGCCTATGCATACATACATTTGTTTTGTTTCCAGTGATGGGCAGCTTTTCATTCATTTCTATTGACCGAAATCCACACTGCACAGTCACTGAGAGAACTGTGATTAGGAAAGTGAATGCTCTTGGCTTTCTTTTCACTTTTCTTTTAATGATGTGTCATAAAATTAAAATTAAAAGGCAGCCCTTATTATTATAACTTCATCTTTTCCTCTTTCAATATAATTCATACATTTCAGATTAGAATATATGCCCCTATTAATAATGTCAATTATCCATATAATGTATACATTTTAATTTAATGAAATAACACCCGCAAAGCGTACCCTTAAAAGTCACAATTGCTGCCTGACAGTGTTTTTTTGTAAAAAGAGACAGCTCCACTAACTTACTTCAAAAGTAACTAAAATTAACTGCCTCTGCTGGCTTCCAACAATTACATGTTCCCACATTTAATGACTGAATCTGCTATCTAGGTATATTCCTTCTGACATCCCTTGTGGTCAGCTATGAAGTTATAAGACAACTTTCTGAATCTCTCTTGTTCTGGAAAAAAATACAAACATATGTATTCAAACATGCCGTACAATATATTCATGCAAATAATGCCAAAATACTACAGAATGTAATAACCGGACAAAGCAATAACAGAACATAGACATGAAGTGTTTGAACTACTGCTGTAAAATACTGCAATATTTTTGCAACAAAGCATTAAAAGGTTACATAGTGAGTGCACCGTGGAGAGATTTGCTTTTAAACGAAGTTTTTTGCTAAGTCCAGTGTATGGTTTTATAAATTCATCCCCTAAGGATCTGGCTTCCAGACAAAAACAAAGAAACAAACAGATGACAAAGAACAAAAAAACATGGAAATTCAAACAGAAGCTCTGCTCTATTTTGCCTGCAATGGATATCCTATTGTGCTGCAATGTGATGTGTTTCATAAAACACATCTGGAATATGGAAGCACAGTATGAAAGCTCATGAAAAAACTTGGTTTAAAAAAAAAAATTTAAAATACATTTAAAGAAAACAAATCTTAGGGAAGCATATAGCTGCTGAAAGTATATTAACGTTTCTCTGGGAAACCTGCCATCTTATTCTAGTACCTATAAAATATGCATTTTCAAAATAATTTATACTTTACAGACTAAAACACCTCTTTCGGACCAGAGGTCATTATTCTTTGTGAGGATAAAAAAAACCACAGCATTAGCTTCTTTTTAAGAAACAAATACTCTGCCTTACATGGGTATAGGAAGAGCTCAGGGTAAAATCTCATCTATTCTATATTCTCAAACCTGAAATACTGCTGGCTCAAAAAAGCTCCTCAATGGTAATCAAGCTATGCCTCTAATCCTGCAAACACACATGATAGTTACACAGTTTGGGAAGCCGTATCTTAATTTTAGTATTTTTCTTTCATCATAAGGGCTTTTTCCCTTAACCATATTTTGGAGGCTTCATTAGGAGATTTCAATTTTTTGAGTAATGGGCAGTTCCTGGAAACTTATAAAAAATAGATGAAGACTGGGATCCTCTAAGCACAATGTCCTCTCACATAACGGGGCCACAGAAATTCATAGGGCTACCATAGCCCTTGGGCTCAGCCAAGGCTCCATAGTGCCAATTAGAAATTAATTTTCTTAGAAAACAACAATCTGTCAAAATTAAAGTGAAATTTTTTCCTGCAAACATTTTTGGCACCAGGATAGAGGTAGAAGGTGAAGAAAAAACAGAGATATTTTACAACACTCAATAGTCAGAGGGTAAACTTGGAATCCAGGGGACACAGCTGAGACTCGGGATCACATCTGGGATTTAAACCTGGCTCTCCCACGTCAGGCTCGTGTACAGGTCAGCACTGTGCTAGTATGAGTGTGTATCCTGTGAGAGCTGTTTCACTTTGTATTAATAATTCAGTATTTGCAGGGAAGTGGAGAAGAGAGAGAGACTCATCCTACAGTCTAGTGGTCAAACACCCACCTGGGATACTGGAATCCTTCCCTGTCAAAACCACCCAACAAACAGGAGGGTAGGAAGGAGGAAACAGCAATGCTTCTTACAGCTTAGCAATTTTCAGCTGATCAAATTAGATCAAAACAGGAAGGTCACTGCCCGAGCACTGGCTGGGAAGAAAATACTGACTGTGACAACTCAAAGCTAAACGGGGTTTTTAAAGTAATCTCATTAAGTCTCCCCTTGAAAGATTTTAAAAAAAAATGTTTTAAAAAAAGAGACATGTCTGTTCTCAAAACATCCCAGGATCTGGCAATGATATTAATAAACCTTTTTTTTAAAATTATTTTTTATGTATTTCAGACAAACCATAGGAAACTACCTGTCATTTAGTAATTTAAAAGGAATTAAGAAGAAATTCCCTTTTCAATGTCTCTCTTTTCTGGAAAAACTAATGACAATCCTCCTGCATAGAGCTGCTTCCACAAGAGGCAGAGGAGAAGAGGAGGGAAGAGGCCAAGGGGAAGTCGTATACAGAAAAGCTTTCTTCAGTACATGGCCACGTAGGACATTTCCGAACACTGGAGGACAGGGAAGACTGTAAGTCAAAATGTCAGGCTGCTGCTTGGACAGGGCATTAACATACTTTCATTATTTGCTCTTTGACAGAAACCTTCATCAAACTCAGCGGAGAGAGTCTGCACTCACCTGTATTAAGAAATGTGCGGACATAGTGAATTTATAAAACATTGAAGAACAGCTGTCCTTTCAGAGAGTGACTTCCTTGCAAGGTGTTCTGGCCCCTGCCACCGGGCCGCAGAGCTTCCCTGGCCACGCTGCCAGCCCGCCGGCCCCCTCAGCTGCTGCCAGGCGCCATGAAGCACCTTCCTCCCCTCAGGCCCCGCCGGCCAGGAGCCAGCCCTCAGCTTTCAGCAAAGCCCGGGCCAGCCTGCAGCCTTATTTCGGGGTGCAAAACGTGGACTTTTGCATGTTGAGCTGCGGTGGCTTACCTCCAGCTTTCTGCTGGCCACCTCCTCTCACAGGCTGAGGCCCTCGGCCAAGGCGCGGGGCTCCTTCAGCTCCCAGGGGAACGAGTGGAAATGCAGAGCGCCGAGGACAGAGCACGTTCCTGCCCGTGACACAAAGGGAGGAATGTGTCCCTGCTGCTGATGGTGGGCCCTAAGCACAGCAGCTTCTGCTTTTCACTCTCTGCAGCAAAACCACCCTTTCAGACACAGCAACCCCTACACCAGCAGGCAATGCTACTGAACGCAGGGAGAATTTCCTATGATTTACGTGTAAAGAGAAGGGGAGAAAAGATAAGCAAGCCCAGACTGATCTAAAATCCAGTTGAATCCAGCACTACAGAAACTCCTCACAGGCTGGGTGATGCTGAGGGTCACCAGCTTCAGGCCCAGGTCCTTTCAGACCTCCCCAGCAGACCCGACCGAGGGCTGGGGGCAGCTGCCACCCCACCCGCGGGGCCTCCCGTCACCAGCGTCACCGCGCCCTGCCGGGCAGAGACCCCCACCGGCACCTACTGCTCCTCTGTGCCACGCCGTGCCATTCCTCATCCAGAAAAGAACTAAAATCTGCACGACTGGAAAAAGTCCAGGAAGCAAGACACAGCTTTTGGCTGTGCCCTGTATCTGCTCTAAGTTTGTGCGCCAGAGAACACGATGAACCAGCTGTGCTTTGGTAAAACACACAGGAAATGGACCAGGCTTATTGCTTCTATAATAGCGCTGATTTTATCATATAAAATTAATTCTCTCTTGAGAGGAATTATTTGAAAAAACAACAAAAACTTATGGACTCTATCAGATAGTAAAACAGAACAAGAAGTTTAAGCAAATCCAAGTCGAAAACCAATACTTTACACTATGACGCGACTTTCAAGCCAGGACCACAGAGCACTTCCCAACAAGCCTGCAGGCATGTAAGTGGTGTTACTGCCATTTCACGGACAGGAGAAATAAAGCACGGAAAGGTCAAGTGCGTGGCTGCAGGCCACACGGCTCAGCCCTGGCATGGCCAGCAACAGACCTCAGAAGTATGGCCACCCTGCCCCTTGCTCTCACAAGACGACAGGCTCTCCCATTTTTTGTCTTCTTGTAAGCATGCTAGTGCTCTTGATTTAAAATTGCTTTCCTGCTTTTGTAAATTCGTACACTGCTATACCCTGATCGCTGAGCAGAAAGCATTGCCTATTGGCTCTGTGGCTTTCTTTTGCGCAATGAGTTGTGGGATTGAGCCCTACTGATGTCAATTATCAGCAAGAAACCTTTATATATTTGTCTGCAACAATACACTCTTTCTTTATTATGCTCTCATAATAAATTGACAGCACTTCCAGTGGTTTTCATATTTTTTAAATAACTAGATCTGCGTCATAGGTAATGGTGCATCCTAAAATGACATTTTCCATCTTCTTTAATACATGTAAAACTTCAGGAAAAAAATCCCCACATTTTTACACTTACACACACACACATACATAAAAATAAAAGAAACAAAGAACTTTTCCTCAGGTCCCATTTATAACAGAATTATAAACCACAAAAATGCTGGTACGTCCTCCCTTATAGCTGAGCATCCAGGTGCCACTGTAATTTATGCTACATACATGTTTTAAATTTGTGACATAAGAGACACTTTTCATAATGCAGTCATTTTATAGATTTTATTAGACAGACTTATGGTAGGAAGGAATATTCAGAAATTGCAACTTAAATGAGAAAATGTGAATGGTGTTACTTATATAAAATACTGCTGCAATAGTTCTTTTATTAATTTTTAATGCACAGCACCCACTGTGACCTCCTTTATTCTTTTCCTGTCAACATGGCAGGCTAGAGAAATTGAAATGGGTTGTAGCTGTTCTCTTCTTGTTCCCCTCTTCCTCCCATTTTGCATAATATTAAAATATAACATCTTATTGGACTGTCACTGTGAAATAATCATTATACAATAGGCATAATGATTTTTTCTGATTGTTATCTCTTCCTTGCTTTTCAGCGTTCTCTCAAAAATTCCAAATTCCATGTAGTTATCTAAGGCAATAAGGCAATTTTCCACTGAATACACTCGTCTGAATTAAAGTTTGTTTAAAAGGTATCTTTTGCTACATTTCTTACGGTTCTCCAAGGATAACACCAGTCACAAAAAATAAAGCATTTTATGCCTGTCTGGTCTCCTCTGATTACGTTTTTGGGGTGAGGTAGGAGGTGGGTCCGATAAAATAGTGTTTGACTCAATCAGGACGATGCTATTACTTCTGTTACGTATATTTACTGCTACCTCTATCACCAAGGAGACTAATCTCCATACCAGTAAAGTCAAGAAGCTCACAGTATTGTCTTTGCAGGGCCAAGTTCATGTTGTCACAGCAACAGAGTGCACAGGGTCAATAGATTAATACATTAGTGTGCACAGGCACTGAACTGGAGTGTAAAAGTTTTGCTGCTGGTTTTAAAATTAAACTGTGAAGCAGGACTTGGAAATACGGCCTACACAAGATATTCTTGTATATCTCAAGGAATAGGCAACAAAAATACGCATATATTTGCCTAATACAGTCTATCATTTTTATCACAGAGGGAAGAGGAGGAAATAACCTCCTTGGAAAAGGTGCGCTCAGCGGGAAGGAGAGAGGAAGGCTGGAGTTCGAGCTATGAAACATACACTGTATTTGGATTGTTGATATTTCCCTCTGCAATGCCCTTTCATTAGCCTCTGTCTAACGTGGGGCCTGACAATTGTGACAGAATGAAAAATTTGAGGAAAAGCGAGGGTCAGGAGAGAAGAGATTTCCTTCCCTCTCTAGCGACCCTATCACAGTATTCTGATGCAGCGCTTTACCATTAAGGAAAGGGCAACCCAGGAGCCTTCACACTTAATCTGTTCCATCTGTCATGACTATTAGAACCATTGACCAGCAGTGAGCTTTAAGAACTCCGTGCGACTGCAGACATGATATTCTAGCCCACTACAAGGACCTCCTGATGTTTTGAAAGCCTCCAAGGAAGTACCATGCATCAAAAAGGGCAACACCTACCTGACATGCCACCATATGTGGTCCTCAGTCCTCCACCAACTGCTGGCCAAGGTGTGCTGTCTGCTTTCAGTCCCATCAGTCCTGACACAGTGTTGGTGGCTGTAACACCATCTGCGCCACCTGTGAAAGAAAAG
This sequence comes from Larus michahellis, assembly GCF_964199755.1. NCBI lineage: Eukaryota > Metazoa > Chordata > Aves > Charadriiformes > Laridae > Larus > Larus michahellis. Next base: position 37,147,648 of record NC_133903.1, on the reverse strand, counting down.
GTCAGTCGCTTTTTGTTAAATCATGTGTATAAGAACAAGAGAGGGAAAAAACACAACAGAAAAACTGTGAAACTGTGAAATAACTAGAAACTCAAATAAACAGCCTAAGACAGAAAGCAACAAACTGTAAGGGGATGCACAGAAAGGTCCTTAAAACCAATCCAGGGCTGATAAATCTAGCCCTAGCTTCAAGGCAGGCTGCATCAGTTGAAAGAGCTGTAAGGGCTATAAGACAGCACACGTGGGAAACACTGTGGCTGACAGGAGGATCTCTGCCCTTCAGCTGTGTGGGACAGAACCTGCTACAGTGGTTGTTCAACACCTGGAGGTGCCCCAGCACAGGGGTCACCTCATCCAAGCTGATGACACCAACTGTGCACTGATGGAGACAGCCCATATTCTCATTTCTTATTGTGAGGAGCAAAACAAAATGACTGTGTGATAGAGAAATGATGACCACAGTTCTAAGTGATGGATTAATCCACCTACTTAAGTGCAAAATTATTTCCTGCCATGTTGTACTTTAAGCTCTAAGGAAAAAAATATACCTTCAAAAGGTGTATTTCTGTTTTCTCAGGATGCACACACCATTTTCACTACTAAACATAGGAATAGGGGAATGTACAGTGGTATGGTAAACATATAAAGATGACAGAAATAGGAGCGTGCAGACAAACACACAAAAACATATACGATTTATTGTTAAGAGTCTAATATAATTCTCTTCATGTATTGCTATATTCTAGAAGCACGGACAAAAATTATGAAGCCTTTGATCACTGTGCTTATTCTAAATACAACAAATAAACTATTTTCTTATTAGTTTCTGTTATTTGTTATTATTCCAGCAACTCCCCTATCTTCCCCCATCCAGCAAATTAGTAAATCTGCACAGCTTGTGCACTGGAGTCTGTTACCTTCCTGCGCAGCCATCGCAATATTCACAATATCAGTGACATTTGGGGTCAGCTTGGCAAAGAAAGGAACCTGAACAGCTTGTCTAACCCAGCGACAGATGTTCCGTACCAGCTCTGGATCCTGTTCAAATAGGTCAGATAAATATAGAACATAATTAAAAGTAATATGAACAAAAGGTATATAAAGGAAATAGAAAACTTTGCTGTAAGTGGCTCTACTGCAATTTAGTGAAATTACGCATCAGGACTGAACCTCATCTCATTAGTTAACTTATTTCAGACACTTCAAGTAACTGTAAATCCATTACACAAAGGTTAGTTCATGAAAAAAAGGAAAATTTGCTTTATTTTTTTTTTCCCCAAAAGACAAAGATATCACAACATGTTCCCTTCCCAGAGAGGGAAAAATATAATTTAGGATGACAGAGACTTTCTTTACCCACTTATTTAAAAAAATACTTTTCATTTTTAATGACTCGCTCCATGTAAAGTATGTTGAAAATAACCAGTATCCTACAAAATAACGCGAACCTGAAGCATTGGCTGATCATGCCTTGATCAAAACAACAAGGATGAGTCAAGGTTGCAGGGCTATCAGAATGCAATTCAGCATTTCCGAACTCTCTTCTGACTTCAGAGAATAACTTGGGATGGCCATAGTGTAAATGAAAGATCAAAATCTTCTCTGTTAAAGCCGGAAATCAAAATCTTCAAGTGTTGGCTTTTCACAATTTCCAGGCATTTACTTCCCTTATGGAATACGTCTCCTTTAGACAGTAATCAACCATCCTTTCCATTGAGAACGGCTCAGTGGAACTAACATTCTGTGTCTGGCACATGTAATGGTTATTGTTCAATATAACTCTTAGGGTATGGTTTGTTGCTTTTTTCCGTTGACTATTGATCATGCTCTTCAACAAATACCTTAAAATTTGCAATACTGACACATGTAGAACACAGTGCATGATCTGGTTAAAAACTGAATGGTGCTATTAGAAGATTTAGTACAAGCACAACCTGGGGTAGGTTAATTGTTACCACAGCCATTATTTATATTTACTAAATCTTTATCACTCTCTCAGATAATTAAGTCTGTTACATATTAATAACTTTCTTCCATTTGGATATTGTAAAAACTCAGAAAGCTGCACTGCTTTCTAGTAACTGAAAATGGGATGAGCCTAAATGAAGTTTAGTTTAAAACAATTCAGTGGACACCAAGGTTGTCAGTCTAGGGAACACACAGAAAATATCGAAAATATCCCCTTGTCCTTTTTTTTTTTTTTTTTAACACCAACGGTTAAATACAAACAAACAAAAAAAAAAAAAAAGAAAACCCCACAGGCTGTGTTCCTGGAAAGTACACAGTGCTTGACATGAATAGTAAAACCCTGCGACTTAGCTGTGCCATTCCAATAAAAATGGTGATCTCCCCACCCATGCAGCTTCCATGAAATATGTATGAACGCCGCACTGACGGTATGAAAGTAGTGGCATCTTTGACTTTCATTTCTGTTTTGAATTTCCTTGAGGCCCAACACAGAAATGAGAGACCCTCTAGAAGACATGAATTCTATATCCTTTATGTTAATTCTTCTTAGAAATCCTTGTCATAATGTTCAGGATGTTGCCACCACATAACTCATTATGCTGACTCTGTCGTGCTTATAGTGCTGCCATAAAAATTCTTACTACAACACACACGAACATTTTAAAAATTACAATTATTTTAATCCACATGGAATAACTTATTGGGAGATCTCTCATTCATATAAACCCGATTTCCATCCTACCTAAGACAATTTAACTAGTTCGCCTTTCTTAAGAAATACTAATTTGATTCCACGTCCCCCCTCCCCAAAAGTAAGTAAAGACCTTAATTTTCCATCCGTTCTGCTTCTGCCACACCAAGATTAATGCAACAAATGCAATGGAAGGGTCTTCAGTTTCTCAAACTAGCGAACAGTTTGAATATCTGATTGCACAACACGTCATTAGACAAAGCCCTTTGGAAAGGCTCACTCATATCAGTCCTGGAAACCTGCCCATTTTCGATACCCATAAAACCACAGGTAACTTACTAAGAAAATAATTTGAAAACTCAACTGAAGGAGGTGAAATCTTTGATTTTACCTCACTTAATATTCCAAGGGAAAAATAGGAATATTTAGTGAGGAAACATGGAAAAAATGAAAAAAGTTATCTCAGTGCTTTGCTGCATAGCTAGACAGTCACTGATAGGAATTGGAAAGGTGGTGTATTTTATACAAAAAAATAGAATTTCCATTAAATTTGAAAATTTTGGACTGAAACAGATATTTCTAAAGCTGATCTTTTCCCCTTGTAATCTTTTATCTAATTCATTTGTTCATTAAATAAATATCATATACATATAATGCTGGATATCTTAAAAGAAATTACTGTTTTGGAGACCTTATAGCAGCCTTCCAGTACCTGAAGGGGGCCTATAAGAAAGCTAGAGAGGGACCATTTGCAAGAGCATGTGGCGATAGGATGAGGGGCGATGGTTTTAAACTGAAAAAGGGAAGATTTAGACTAGATAGAAGGAAGAAATTTTTTACAATGAAGGATGTGAGACACTGGAACAGGTTGCCCAGAGAGGTGGTGGAGGCCCCGTCCCTGGAGACATTCAAGGCCAGGCTGGATGAGGCTCTGCGCAACCTGATCTAGTTGAAGATGTCCCTGCTTACTGCAGGGGAGTTGGACTAGATGACCTTTAAAGGCCCCTTCCAACCCAACGCATTCTATGATTCTGTGGTTCGCCCTTGTGCCACCCCCAAAACACACGCACAGGTGACAGATATCACTGCTCCCCTTTGCAGCGCGAGTCCTACAGCGGAGCTGTACTGGAGCATCCAGTGATAGGACGAGGGGAAACGGGTTCAAGTTACGTCAGGGGAGGTTTAGATTAGATATTAGGAGACATTTTTTCACTGAAAGGGTTATTAAACATTGGAATAGGCTGCCCAGGGAGGTGGTGGATTCACCATCTCTGGAGGTGTTTAAAAAAAGGGTAGATGGGGCACTTAGGGACATGGTTTAGAAGTGGCTCTTGTCAGGGTAGGCTAAAGGTTGGACTCGATGATCTTAAAGGTCCCTTCCAACCTCAACAATTCTATGATTCTATGATTCTATGATCCAGCTGACCCAATCTCCCACCCTCCTCCTCCACCTCTGCCCTCTGCTCTGCCTCCAGCCCCCTCCTGCTCACGCTCCTCCTGGCGCAGTGGCCCACATCAGAGAGCCACCCGAGCCTGTCCTCTCTCCCCCTTCACTGCAGTGACATTGCAAGTGTCCAGCGGCCACAGACACTACATGCCTGAGCTTCCCTGCTGCCAGAATGATTTCAATGCCATGAAGCCACTGCATGAGAATACCAGAGCTTTTATGCCCTACTGACAACTAACATATTCTCAAAGAGGAATAATATCCCCACCTGCTTTTATCTGTAACATCCCATTTTCTTCTGCAGATCACCCAGAATAAGTTATTTGTTCATTTATAAAATTCATGCTTTCCTACTAATTTGCACTGAGGACTCTGAAAAATGCATCATATGTCATCAGATGGTTGAAACCAGAACACATTCATGTCACTGGACAGCTAATTTCCATACAAAATGAATTAACTACACTTGTATAATGCAGGGGAAGTTCACTGGGTGGTGCGCAATCTCTCCATAGAAGTTTGCCTTTGGACTGAGAACACAAGAACACAACTTCTGAGAAAGATTTAAGTGATTAGAAACAGAGAATTCACTTCTAAGTGCAACTGTGGACTAAAGAAATTATCCCAATTTGAAATGCAGTTCAAAACTTAAGATTTCTGGGAATATTAATTTATCTTTTTCAGCAAAGTTTTAAACTCAGGTGCAAAAAATTTAACAAGTTGAACAGCCTGGTACCAAAACTAGTTTTAAAGAGGCAGTGTACAGGCTTCATTTTGCCCTAATTCATTTTGCTGAACTGGCCTCCCATCTACTTGGATTTCTGAAAGATTGATCCCAATTTACAAATTGCATTTACTGATTCTTAGCAGAGATTTGATTTATCAAACATGAGCACCTAACTTGTACGAGAATGAATCTTGAGGCCCGTGAATCACGTTACAAAACTCACCATCACTGCTAATACTACATAAATATCCTTTTTTACCCCGATTCACTTTATGAAAATGTCTTCAGCTTTTATCATTGATAAAGTGGTTGATGAAGCCTGCATAGTTGAAAAGTATTTTCTAAATGGCTTGATACGTAAAATGTTATTAGCTGTAAAAACAGCTGGGTATTTACATTTGCAAAATCAACAATATGAACCAACTGAAATATTATTCTGCTTAATGTAGTACAGGATTTTAATTCTTTTCGTTCGAAGTCTACAATGTTGCTATAAATTATCTTCTTCTATTAAACATAACTAGGTTTGTTGGTTCTCATTACTGATGATACAGTGGAATTGTTACAGAATGTGCAGCATAATTTTGCTCTGTGTGTCAATCCAGAAGAATGAACAAATGCTTCAATGGACTGTAACATCCATTGGTAGCACACTTCATTTATCTGCTGCATTTTAAAAAAAAAACAAAAAACCACCATCTAAATAAAAGCATGGTGAAATTATCATCATCTAAAACATAATATTGATTCATGCACTGTACCTACAGGAATCTGTTGGTAATTTAATACGATATAAAGTCTCTTTTGGTATGAGATGTACATTAGTGTGTCTTCTGTCTTTCTGTTCTTAATCAAATATTGCTTGTTTATTCCAAAGGCACAAGAGATTTGAATGTTACAGGGGTTGTCTTTTTACTTCCCTAAGCTGCAGTACAGAATCATTTTTTCCTGAATATTCATTATAGCCTTGGGCTAGATTCAGCTTTTAATCCTAACTACTCATTGCCAATGGGTAGCTATACTAGAGGAAAAACAACTATTCACCTTTTTTTCTAAATGATCACATGATAAGCTTAACTACAACCATAACTATAAGAGTAAGTCCTCAGAAATTAAAGCAGCAAGTTGTCTACTGATTGCATTTGGCATTGGTAATGAGATGAATCCCACGTCCTATCACCCCCAAGGCAGATACATCCTGCATGTTTAAAAAGGAGTGTGAAAATGCTGTGCTGGGAGTAGGTCACCTCTCCTTGTGTTTCATGGAAAGAAAAAAAACCATGAAAAGATTACCACAGAAATGTCAGGCTGTAGATTTTTGGAAGTTTTGGAAGTTTTTACTATGACCTATTTTCAGTGTTCTTGCAGGGTCCTCATTTTTATACTATCCTGTTTCTCCACCATCTTTATACTGTGTCCAGAACAGCGCTCTGAAGTAGGGAAGTACTATTATACCTGTTTAATAAATGGAGAGAGAAGCATCAGATAGACTGAGGTGAACCTCCTCAAACTCAACTTACTTTGGTGCCCAGTTTTTACCAAGTCATTTGCATAAGGATCTGAAAAGGTTTGTCTGGCAGAAAACTGCACTTGATTCTTCACAATACCTTAAACCGTGAGATACTTTCCACATTAACAAAAGAATTTTTTATTACTTGAATTGAATCGGGTTTTCAGAGTATTTGAATAATGCAAAAGATAGAAATAACAAGTACTTTAAGGTAACAAACACGCTTTTCCTAGCTATGCACAGTTTTTTGGAAGCACATATGTGTGTGCGCATGTATGTAAGTATGTGTTGCATGCAAAAAGAACGCAATGTCAGCCTGAAAGATGTCATAAAAATAAACCTGTTATAGAATTTCCCCCAAGAACTTCAGAAGGAAGGTTACCACTCCATAGAGCACATTAGCTGATCTTGTCTAATTAGCGCTAGAGAAAATGGACCATACCACGCAATCTTCAGTCCATCCCTAATTACTATAATGGTGGCAGTTCTGCCTCGCTAAGAACAGGGTAAGGACCTTTGCAGTTGTGGAAAGTATAAAAACATAACTCTTCTCAGACTGACGCATGAAGGCTTTCTTACGTAGGACTACTGGAGTTACCATTACAGGTCATGCTGATGATTTGCGCAAGTCCATTATCCTGACCACGATGATGGGAAGTTCTAGATGGCACAGATAATGATGCAAGATGCATTAGGACTTTGCATGCAAAGTCCTTAAATCTCATCTATCACTGACTACAATTACCTAAACAACAAAGTTTCAGAAATTAAAATACTTTATTCTATTTAATGCAAGTGTAAGTCTTTGATGGACACAAAACTATTCTCATATATATCTCTTGCCAATGAGTTTCATGGCTAAATCATGCATTATGTCAACGTGTTTGCAATTTTAAATACCAATACAAAGTTACAGAGGACTTTGGATTTGGATTAATTTAACAAACATGAAGCTGATGTGGGATTTCTTATATATGGTTAGCAGACAAGGGGCACCAAAAGTCCGTCATCAGTGCATTCTGGTGACAGATTTTCTTTCTGTACTGGCTCTTCAGAAAAAAATATATCTTGTAGCCCTCTTACATCTGTTATCATTGAAGGAATTTTTTATATGAAAAAATGCTCTACAGTTAACTTCCTCATTCTGCACAGTAGAAACATTTTCCAAAACAGTATGGATAGCTATGGGAAAAGGAGGGAGTGCTTTCAGGAATGACGTAGCCTAAGAAAAACTTCGTAACAGAGAATTTGCAAGATTTGGCTTTTAAATTTAATTCATGTACTATTCTCACTTTCCTGTTTCATTCAACAAAAGTCTATAAGGGGAGGGTTAAACCTGTCCTCACTCAAATTGCTGCCCGAGAGCCCATGAGGACTCAAACGCACCCTCATCTGATAAACAAGTAAGGGGAAAAGAATCTTTCACTATCTGCAAACAAACAACCTCCATGCAACAAGCAGACTTTCTTCCGGGCCGTGCTGCCCTTTCCTTTTGAACATTACAGTGGCACTACCTGCCATGACCTGCAGTGCAGGCAGGCAGGGAAGAGATACATTTGGAATGGCTTTAGAAGGTGAATAATGATCATTTCTATAGATTGCTTACCTATCTAATCCACTCCACCAGCTCAACATGTAGGTCTGGATCTGCATCTTTTACAGAGACCCCGCAGATGTTCTGAGGACTTGTTCTCCTGATAAGCTGTTAGTTTAAATGCTTCTTATATGTGTTTCTCGTATTTCTTTTCCAGATCAAACATGGATCCAGAAATCCATTAGGAAATCAGAATTAAAAAAAAAAAATCAAAATTTCTCTCTGTGTGTGAAGAGCTACTCTTTTGCTATTCCTTCAAACGTGAAGAAAAAGTAAAAGTATGGGAATTTCAGCTTAAAGCATTGCAAATTAGTATCTTTAGCATTCACCTCTTTTTCTTCTTTCATATTACTATCGATCTTTTCCACAGCTACCTTTTCTCCCTCCTCCTATGTGAGTTGTCCAACAGTGCCTTCACAAAACTGTTTCTCTCTAAACCTACTCAAAATTTCCACAGTACCTAAGCAGAGAATTGCAGTCCATCACAATAGCAAGAGAGACACCATTTCTGAATCTCGTGGTTAATTTTACTGTCTTCTCACATGCTACAAAGGGGCAGTTTAGGTTGTACATTTGTCCCATTTCAAACTTAATTAAAGCTAACAATTTGTTTAAAGCCTGTCAAATTAAGGGAAGGCTTTCCCAGGATCGAAGATGAATAACTCTCCACTTCTCATCTGGAGTTAAAAATGCTTCCTCATTTCTCAGGAAATTTGACAGCTTTTGGTCAACATCTATTGACCGCAGCTGTCAAAAAGAAAGAAATGAGGCAGTTTAACCTAAGGCAGGAATAACAGTTTTCACAGTTGTATGTGAAGCTATCTATATATATTAGGAAAAAATTCAAAAAATGCCTAAATGACTTCAGAGGCTTTGGGTCAGCCTGCTCAACCCCACAAAAATGTAGCTGCTGGATGAGAGCTTATATCCTTCTGGCTAGAATCTATGATATGATGTGATGTGAAACCAGTGCCACAAAATAAACTTTTAGAGATAACGACAGTATGTGAATTCAGGGCTGTTTTTCACTAAATACTGTACTGCCTTTTGGCCTGAGATCCAAAGTGTACTGAAGGTAGTCTAAGCCTTTTCCATCAGTTTAGCAAAAAAAAATTTACTTCAAAATCTTATTAGACATCTTCAATAAAATGGTACAGGAAAATCCAATTCAGGATAAAAATTCAAAAATGTCCATAAATGGATAATTTCATATTTTGTTCTGGGAGGATCAAAATGCTTCATTCCAGTTTAGGCCTTCAGCTTTTATTAATTAACTTGCACTTTGAAACAAGAGGTTTCAAAATGAAGTAGGGTTTTAGGGGTTTAGTTTGTCGAAGAATTTTTAAAAGATCAGAGATTGATATGGGAAGAATTAAGCAAGGTCCACATAGTTACCATTTAACTACACTACCATAGCAACAATATGTAGTGTGACTATTGCTCACTGGTTTAATTCAAGGATGTAAATTATTTTCTACTCTCTTACACACTCCATAATGTTCCTTTCTTTTAACAAACCTTTTAAAAGTAGTCCACTGGGTAAATTAAGACATTTATGTTATTTCTACATAATAAGTGTTCTCTTTATAATTTGAACAAAACCAGTAATATTTTTAAACTGAAGAGATACCATATGGTTTATACAACTAAGCATGGACTATTAGTGAAAAAACTACATTTTTGCTTACAAAATACTGCAGATTAAGATGAAGAACTATAGCTTGGAAAATTTCCATTAGCTTTTACAGACTACATTCTTTCTTTTTCTTACAGTTTTTCACTTAGGCCAAAACATTACCATTTGAATACCATGTAAAAGACTAGATATATTTTTATTTTAATGTAGTTTTTACTTTTTATATTTATAGGGAGTAATGACCCCCAATTTATAGATGTTTTTGCCAAAGTAAAAATCTAAGCAAGAGCCTGGCAACTTGATTCAACTTTTTTTTTTTTTGCCTGTGAGATATTTTAAGAACTAAAAAACCCCTGCCACCTAGCTCCATTCTTAGATGCTAGGACTTTATTACTTTAAAGTAAAGCTGCAAGCACGGTGTCATGATTTGATCAGCTGCTCTTCAGATCAGTTACTTCAAGTTCCGCTTGGGGGAACCTAATTGAGATTCTCCTTTTTTTCCAGTGATACCAATGTGTCATGGGATAAAGTCGAGTCACTCTGGATTAGGTCCAGACTTTGGTCATGGCTGAGCTGAGAAGTCAAAGCTCTGAGACCCAGGCTATACCGGGAGAGATAACAGCAGGTATTGAGAAATGCCAACAGGAGACTATGACAATACCGTTGTTCCTCCTTCTCACAGTTAGGCTGCTTGGAAAAACTTGGAAAAAAAATATTGTTGCACATTAAAAAATGGAACTTGAAATTTAACAGTGTTTAACCAAATAAACCTTAAAAGACTCATTAAAAGCTTTGGCAGAATCAGAATTTATCAATATATGTCAATTTTAGCAGATCCCCATCTCCTTCTTCTTCCTCATTTGATATAACAATCACTATTTCTCCCTTCTCCAGCTCTGCAATTAGAACCTTTGAAAGATGTTAAAAGCCTAAGACAAATAGCCTTTGATCACTTCTCTCCATTCCAAATGAAAAAATGGGAAAAATAAGCATTGCCTTATTGTAGTACGCTACTGGAGCTGCACAAATGAACGATACTTAACAGTACATTTAAAACAAACAAAAAAACCCCAAAACACCTCCTCCCCCCCGAAAAAAACCCAACCAAACTACCAAACAAACCAAAACCACTCCAAAGCTTTTTACCATATCTCATCTAATAGATGCCAATATTAACATTGGTCAGTATCCAAACTCAAGAATACATTTATCAAAGTGCTGTGTGGGAGATCCACTTTGGATGCCTTATTAGCAGCACGGCACGCCTACACCCCTTCTTTGATAATGTAGCACCTAATGACTGAAAAGATAACGAACATGAAGACAAGGTCAAAAATGAGCTGGAAATTTTTGATTGACCGGTACACAAAACTACAAAACACGGATTTGTGTTGGGAGTTAGAGCAACGATAAGAGGGATGTCGAGATCAAGCACAACTTAGACTTGAAAGGTTTGCGGCTGTCTTTAGTCAGCTTTGCAATTACTCTCTTTTTCAGATCACATAAAAGCTTTTTGTTTTGTCCCCAGCAAGAGAAGAAAAACAATTTAATTTATTTTGAAAACTGAGTCCTCTCTCTAAATAGAAAGTAAAACCATAACATTTTTCTTTATTCCAAATTTGGGGGTTGTTTGTTTGTTTGTTTTAATAATTTAAAATGTTAACCTAAGCAACCAGAAGAAACATCACTGTTAGAAAACTTTCTACTTTTAAAATTAAAGGCTTCTTAAAAAACTGTTATATGATAGGAGAAACTCTATGTTTCACTGACATAGGTCAGTTAAAACTGTCACAATCATTATTTACAGCCATTGATTTTAATGCAACATTAAAGGAGTCAGACACAACCATTATTTTCTTTGGTTTTCGGAATAAAGGTTAATAATAGTTGGCCTGAAAGGGTGAAGCACAGATTGCCAGTTCAAATTAGCAAATCGTTTGTTCCGATACCAACTGGGCCTGAACACTCCAAGTGAAAAATGTGAAACTGCACATTTACATTTTATAAACTTCTTGGAGATACTAACTGGAAAGATTTATTTATCAAATTGGAATATGTAAAGTGTTGACTAATAAAAAATGCCTTTTTACCCCAGACAGAACAAAATATTTTATCTTGGTTGTTTCTAGACAAAATAATGTTTCTCATACCACTGTAAAAAAAGTGGTAGGCAGCATGATTAAACAATATTTCAGCTCTTTAGTTCATGCAGAGGTTACCTGCTAGAAGGCACAGAGGTTTGATTAGGTTTACGTCATACATGAAATATTTTAAAGGGAAGCATAGAACCTGAATATGTGAGTGCTGCAGCTACAAATAGCTTTTTCTTGTGGTCAGGTAGGCAACTTCTCAGTCCTTTCCTATAATAAAGAGGCAGAAAATACCAAATAATTGAGGAAACCATAAACCTTTGAAACCACGAAACTAAGGAATTTAAAACCTATGCTCGGAGAAGGATTTCCTACTCAATTTTAAAATAATCATCATATGGACTTGCATCCACATTTGGTCTACTGTAAAGAGCAAGCCTGCCAGCACACTGGCTAACCTTACTAGGAGGTGAGGCAAGATTAAAAAAGTATGAGTCTAGTCCTGAAAATTCTCATGTAGGCAGTGAAGAGACTAGTTAATTAACTTTATCAAATGGTGGCATAAAACTAAAACCATAGAAAGAAAAAAGCTATTAATGTGCACTGCGTAGTTAACTTTTATTGTGCATCAAGATGCATAATCTTAAAATATTTTATTTCACCTGCATATAGATACTTGTCGCTGATCATTTCCTTTCCGATAAATCCTGTTTACCTTACATCATCGGTATGAACACCTGCAATAGCTTATGCTGTGACCACGTATCCAAAGACAAAGCAGTTCACAGGATATGGACATTTAACCCAAACATTTAGCCATGCAGGCCACAGAAATATGCTTGCCTGAATTTTCTAGATTTCCCTTTTCTGAAAGCTTCTCAGTGCATTAAAATACAACTGCAAGAATAAGTACAAGTTTTAAAAAAAAATAAAATTGTGGTTTTCTTTCTTTCTGGGAAGAACTCGCTGTATACTCCATCATAGTTAGTCTACGGAGGTGTCATTAAAACAGCCCAAATCTTTTTGTTTCCTTTTTAAACAGCGGCAGAGGTCACTGATATTTTGGCCAAACTGACTTTCTTTGTGCCATCTGTCATCCATAATGTGAATTCCATCTGAAATGGTTCCACCATAGTGAGACCAAAAATAACGTTACCCCCGACTTGCTTTCATGTCTTCATGAATTTCAAGGGAACTTTTACATTTTCTAAGAAAATCCATTTTGTAGAGAATGCTTTCCATATATAAATAAAAAGTCACCACACATAAACAGTATTTAAAACCTTATTAACAGCCATACCACGTCATTAAAAACTTTCATCAAGTCGGTAGTGCTGTTAACATTACTGTCGTATTTATAATCCCTTTTTATTTTCCATTTTGTCTTACGAGTAATTCAATTAAAAATCCTTCAAAACAATAACAGTGGATTAAATGTTGTCAAACCGCAATATAAAATTACAGAATAGTGTTCTGATGATGAATTTATTAAACTTTGCATCTTAATTCATTTTTCTCAAGTGTATGAAAAACAGAATTCTTAAGACAAAATACCAATTAACTGTCGTACCTCGTTATTAAGCATTGTCTCCTTTTACATGTTACAAAAAATAGAATACATGGGCACATAAAGGACATACAGAACTAAAGACATGGAAAAAATCCATTTAAATTATGATATTTTATCACACCTGAATCCTGTGAGGGCAACAGAAAAGGAAATGAATCCTCGGGTACTGGAGGAAGGTGAGTGATGTCACCAACTCAGGAGTGACCACATAGTCAGAAAGCTTTTTCTGTTCAGATTTCCAGTGAAAGCGCTCATGAGTCAATTGTTACTTTGAAAGCAACTCAGCAAGTGGTTTACTTTATGAAGAGGATTTTAAAGGATGTGGGAGTGGAAAGAGAAAGGGAAGAGACACATATGAAACCAGGGAAGGTGAAAAAATCATCCAAAGAGGCTAACACAACAAAACTGAACTATCAAAAAGGATGACACGTGGCCACGATCAATGTGGGAGCCAGGGACGTAAGCCCACAAAACACATCTCCTGGCCTGCCAAAAAGTGTGCTTAGATCTACCTTTGCAGAAGTTGGAGGAGTCAATCAGCAGCATCCCTTCTCCCTGCACATCCCACATACCCTCCCAGCAAAACAGTGCAGCACATCTCTGCACATGCAGAGTAACACCATCACCACCTGAACCAAGCAATTCTTGTTTCTGAGGAGTCTGTGCCTTGTGACTGAATGTCTTGCGTCTACCTGAGATTTTCCCTCAGCTGGACTATTAAGGCTTTGTGGCGGGTTGACCCTGGCTGGACACCAGGTGCTCGCCAAAGCTGCTCTATCACTCTCCCTCCTCAATTGGGTCAAGACAGGGAGGGATCATTCAACAACTACCATCATGGGCAAAACAGACTCGACTTGGGGAAAATTAATTTAATTTTTTACCAATCAAATCAGAGGAGGATAATGAGCAGTAAGAACTAAATCTTAAAACACCTTCCCCCCATCTCCCCTTTCTTCCTGGGCTCAACTTCACTCCCAGTTTTCTCTGCCTCCTCTGCCCGAGTGGCACAGGGGGACGGGGAATGGGCGTTCCAGTCAGTTTGTCACATCTTGTTTATGCCACGCTGCCCTCCTCAGGGGGAGGACTCCTCAACACTTCCCCTGCTCCAGCATGTGGTCCCTCTGAAGGGAGACAGTCCTCCATGAACTTCTCCAACATGAGTCCTTCTCAAAGGCTGCTGTTGTTCACGAACTGCTCCAGCATGGGTCCCTTCCATGGGGTGCAGCCCTTCAGGAACAGGCTGCTCCAGTGTAGGTCCCCCATGGGGTCACAAGAAGTCCTGCCAGCAAACCTGCTCCAGCATAGGCTCCTCTCTCCATGGGTCTACTGGTCTTGCCAGAAGCCTGACCCAGCACGGGCTTCCCATGGAGTCACAGCCTCCTCCAGACATCCACCTACTCTGGCGTGGGGTCACCCACAGGCTGCAGGTGGATACCTGCTCCTCTGTTAACCTCCATGGGCTGCAGGGGGACAGCCTACCTTTACCATGATCTTCACCACAGGCTGCAGGGAAATCTCTGCTCTGGCACCTGGAGCACTGCCTCCCCCTCCTTCGTCACTGACCTTCGTGCCTGCAGAGTTGTTTCTATCACATATTCTCCCTCCTCTCTTCTGCAGTTTCAAGCTTTTTGTCCCTTTTTAAATATGTTATCACAAAGGCGCTATCACTGTTGCTAATGGGCTTGGCCTTGGCCAGTGGTGGGTCCGTCTCGGAGCCAGCTGGCATTGGCTCTGCTGGACTTAAGGGAAGCTTCTGGCATCTTCTCACAGAAGCCACTCCTGTAGTCCCCCACTACCAAAACCTTGCCATGCAAACCCAATACAGGTTCCTGTTCATATCCATCAGCTTGGGCAGCAGACAATTTCTCTCCCCTACCCTGCTGCCTAGTTCTATGAAACTTAGAGAAATTCAGTATCTTTGAAACAGTTTAAACTCTGAGAAACATGACTGAAACGGGTCATTTGGTTGAAACGTGCCTCAAAGCAACAGAGGGCACTGACCAACAGAGACAGTGAGATCAGCTAAGACTTACCTTCTTAAGATCCCAGCCAAAATAGATGAAAGTAGCCAATAGAAGAGAACAAGACGACATATAAATCCTGAAACTCCACTGCAAACACCAACAAAAACCTCACTTTGATTATACTGGTTTATACTGGATTTTGGGTGGCAATGTTCCCCCTGCTGCTACAGCACAGTGTCCCACCACCCTGCTGTACTTTGCATTAATTTGTTGCAATAACTGATATAAAAGAGAAGAGAGAGAACTAATACTGCCTTCAGGACTCAATGAATTATACTTAACCAGCATATTATTGTAGGGTGATAGTAGAATGCCACGTGAACACAGATATAATCAAATTCTGTTTGGGGCATCATTTATTTAAAATACTTCAAGCTCCTTGCTGGCAGAGCAACAGCGAATTAGCACGCTATGCTGTGCACTTCAATTAAAAAGCAGCCTCATCTTCCCCATTTCCAAGGTACAGCAGAACAAATTTAATTGTGCCATGCAGCCAGTTCTCATCTCTGCAGAGTAACCAGGGCTTTTGAGGGTTTTTTTTTTTGCTTTTTGTTTTTAACAGATTTGTCTTCTTCTGAATGAGGCAATGTGGGCTTTTATGAAACTTGCCTCCTAATTGCAGGCAATAAACATGAACACAGCCAGCAGCAGAGGCTGGAGCGAGTACGGTTTCAGTAAAATGAAAATAAAGGTAAGAAAAGAACCACAAAGCAAGTTCATTTTACATATGATCTGAACCGTTAAACCACCAGGATCTGATTTCAGTGCTCACGAGAGACACGTACATACCTCCTTCAATATAAACTAAAAAAAAGAAAACAATCCCCCAAACCTATAGCTTAAATGCTGAGATAGGCAAATATTTTTTATATTTTGGAGGTTAGAAGGTATGACTAATTAATGAGAAATATTTATAAGCCAGGATGTTATTAACTTTTAAAGTATTTGCTTATAGCATAAAGAATCTCTGTTCTTGCACTTAGGCTGAGATCTCTAATAGGAGATTTGTGTTTTTTGTAAAAGTACAGAAGCATCCTCTGTGCTTTGGAAATTTAACTGACAACACGCTTTCAACTTGAGACTTCGTTGTCATACTGATCATCTCACCCCAAATGAACAGGTGAGTCCTTGTACTTCCTTTCACCCACTACTCATTTCCTATCCCCGGTACGAACAATGCAGTACCTTTGGATAGGAACGGAGCAGGGTGGATCCGCAGAATCACAGAAATGTTTGTCTGAACGGACTTCTGGAGGGCAGCTAGTCCAAGCTCCAGCTCTGAGTGGGACCAGTGCCAAAACCAGTTGAGGTTGGCCATGGCTTTGTTTGCCTGAGCCCTGAAAACTCCAGAGGGCACACAGCCCAACTAGACAACGTGCTCCTGGACCACAACACCTTCTTGGTGAATTGCTCAACCTGAAACATTCAGCCTGCAATTTGTGGCCGTTGCTCCTTGCTGTATCATCCGACACTACCGAGAATCATCTTTCCCTCTTCATAGCTACTCTTCCAGCATCTTTGTTACTACCTTTCAAGCAGCTGTAGGCTGCTCTTTTCTTCCCTCTGTTGTTTTTCACTCCTCATTAGGCCAAGGAGACTCACTGATAATTTTGAAGACTTTGGGTATCACCCATCCTAGTCGGTCTTATTCTAATGACATTAGGTATATACACATTACATTTCCTAGACCTGGGGCTTCGTCTGACCAACAAAGAATGACACAGAATTTAGCAGGAATGCAAAATAAAACCCAGATTATCCACTCAATTCAACTATTTATTCATTCTTACCAGGACAGCTGGAGAGACTTGTTGACTTTTGGACCAAAACCAAATAGTCAAACACTTAAATTTGTTGATTTCACATCACAGTAATGGTTCTGAATATTTAATGCCACCTTTTAGAAGGGTAAGTTAAAAAAAAATTAAAACATCTTTGCATGGTTTCCAGTGAAGAGACCAAAAGTGCACCACAAATAAAACACCAAGAGTTAGACACTGAAACGTGAGTGCTACCGTCTCAGATGTTTGATTGATTTATTATTTTCATAATTTTATGCTGTAATTACTACAACAATGAACTATAGTGGGAAAGCGATAGTGAAATGTTTTAATAATCTCTTGTTCACTGTGTTGTCTTTATGTTTACTATTAAATGTTTTGTACACTTACAAAGAAAATTCGTGCATTAGTGCTGTTAAACCTAATGATGGAAATTCTATTACGATTTTTAATGATATCCAACTTTTATACAGTTGCAGATGGTTATGAAAGAACACAAACCTTAACTTTATTATCATTAATCAGCATTAGTAAATATAATTGACATTTTATACAGAACCAGCTTTAAGTAACTTATTGGCAGCAATACAGATGCCTCTTAATATTACCCTCTGGCTAGCTATGCTGTTTGGGCGCCAGAGTGTCTGCACTAATGACTTGGAATTAAATCAAATAAAAGTTGAGAACTGTAATTCAGTATAAAACAAACAGCCATGCTTAGTACCAATTCTTTATATATATAATTTGGATATATCTGGATTTTTTTTAATTTACAGAGGGTATAAAACAGTGTAAGTGTTTGAGACTAGATAACAAAATGGGATAGAGAAAAAACAAATCTGATGTTCCCAGGATTCTATACTTACCCTTAGGCACACCATAGGAATCGAAATGAGGAGAAAAAGTAGACAGTGTAATTAACCTTTCCTTTCCCTTTTTTTTTTAAACAACAACAAAAGAAAGGCAGAACATTGTAGACATTATAAATAGTAAAAATACACATACATGTTTTTCTGCCATTATTTTTCATCTCAGCAATTTTTGTAGTTTCCTGAGGATCTAATGTGCTTATGCACAAAAAGGGACCTAATCCTTAAAAAATTTTCCTATGAAGACGTGGATTATGTTATCAAAAAGATTTAAGAAAACCTGCTTCACTGTAAAACCAGGAAAGCTGCTCTGTCTCTCAAAGCCTCATGCCCTAACTTCTAGATATCGAGTGGTGGGTTTTTTCCAGAGCGCATCTGAGCCCTCTCTTCCCCACACCACCTCTGTATGACCTATCTGACTTCAGCTCTGGGGAAAAAAAATAAAATTAGGAGTAGAGCCAAAATACTTCCTTGTCTTATGATGGGGCCTCCAGGGGCCACCACACGTGGAAGCCCCCTGAAGGGCTACTGATAAATCTCATCACACATATCGTTATTTTATCCAGTTTATCCTCAACCTTTGCTTCGATAAACTACATTTAAAGCCACTATAATTTAATTTCATCCAACTCTGAGGAAGAACCTCAGGATCTGGCCCTCTAAAGATGGCTTATTTTATTCTTTTATTTGTCTAAAGTAGAAGATTATTTTCTGAGCTCTCATTTTGGTGAGACAGTTAAGAGAACACAAGAATATATTTAAGCAAGAGTAGTATATATTAAACATTCAAAAGAATATCCATATTGTATGGGGAAGAGAGAAATTTTATTATTATACAAACATATATGTATATATAATGTAATCATCTTCTTGCTTTATGGATGTGATCTCCTCCAAGGAGAGTCACAAATCCACACGATAGCCCTGAGTGCTCAGATTTTGCATTTGGTTCTCTGATTTTACAATAGCTGAAAGATATGTAAAAACTCGTGTAGCCAGACAGCTCCCTACTGACTACACATCTAAGCAACTTCACATGCATATATTATTCCAACCAGTGAAAGCTAGAAATAACACATGCTTAAAAAAAAAAAAAAAAAAAACCCAAAAAAAAAGGCATGCTTGAAAGGAGCCTGTTTCAGCTTCCATATAAAACCTTCAGGGCTCTTCCTGACCAAACCGCTCCCTTCTACAGCGTGCTGCCATCTCAGGTGGGGACAGCCCAAACTACTGAGTTACAGTCTGCGGAGCGAAGGGTGGGAATTACGCCATAACCTTTTAAAAACAGCTATATAGCTCTTTGTATATTCTAGCTCCCCGAATGCAATTTGGGGAAAAAATTACTAGTAACTATTACCATTTTGCTAGCGTGGTCCTGGAGGGTTTTTATAATTCTCTCCCATTTTTTAATCATAACTTTGGTAAATGATCACTGGCCATGAAAAGCACCTAGATTACTTTCATTAAAAATAATAAAGTATAGCATGGAACAGATTGACATCATTTTGCTCACAGAAAATAATAAGATGTCCCGTGCACTGTGCCTGACAGTATTGCTATGATAAAGCAACATCCAAAGTGTGTCCACAGTTGCATTGAAACTATTACAGCTTCTGTTCCTCCCTACTAAAAGTTTTAGAAAGTTAATGATTTAGTTACCCAGCCACACCTCAGTTCTTAAAAGTTTTGTGTTTAACTGAGGAAGTAACGATCAATTAAGATGTCTACTAGCCCTCTACAAAGGGGTCAACTGAATCGTATCTGTCGATTTTAGACCACGTAATCACAACTCCCACTGTGCATCTCCTGTCTCTTCTTTGTCCCCTCTCCCCAAAATGTGCTAAGATGGGAAATCAAACAGGCTTCAGACTTCTGAAACTTTGGTCAAACTCTAGAAAATCTCTCCCGGTAGACTGTGAACCAAGATTTTTCAGAGACCTCCAAGCTCACCACATTCGGGCATGTTTCAGAGCCAAAACAAATTTCAAACCATGCCCAAAACATGTAAAAATATTAAAACTTCACAAGGATATTAGTATGCAAATTGGCTTTTGTGCACGTTAATTTTCTTTTCATGGGCAAAACAATATACATTCGCCTAACTGAAGTCAAGGGATGTATTGATAAACTGCATCAGATTCTACACGGCAGAGACATCAAGCACGGATAGTTCCAACCTAAACTGCATAAACCATCAAATCTATAGGTTACAGAAGACTGACTCTTATAAGAGAAAACATTAACTGTAGGTGGCACTACCAGAATGTATGCCCTATTTCTTGATTCTAAAATGCAGTTAGGATCATACGCTAAGAATTGTGAAATGAAATGTGTATATCCCATGTCCTTCAAAATCATTATTGATATATGCAGTAGTTACAGGGTTGTGATCTAAAAGATATCTACAGGGCACTGAAATGGAAACCAACAAATTCTGTCCAAGCGCTTTTTGGAAATTATTTGTTTTCGTCTTGTTCCTTGTCAAATACAGAATGCATTTTTGTTCTCAGGAAAACTAAGCATTTTGTATATTCTCAGCTTCTGTCTTTTTTTGCTTTCAGCACTAAATATTTAAACGCATTCAACCTAAGAATCTCAAGCCAGTAATCTGCTGCTTGTGTCTTTCCCCCGAGGTGTAACTATCAATGCGGCAGTGCAGGATTGCTGAAGAGACATGAAAGAGATTGTGGTTACCGTCCTACCTGCCCACAGGCCAGGCCCATGCCTCTCTCCCCCATACCATGAGGACACGATAAATTTAACTCCAGCGCATCTGCACCAGCAACCTATGAAACATGCAAAAAGGAAAAAAAATGAAAAATTAACTTCAAGTAACATGCGCTTTCCTGTAGCATTTACTGCTCATGTTAAATAGATTTCTTTAGACATTTGTTTTTATTTTCTTTTAAGAGAGAAAGCTACGGTTATGATAGCCTGAAAAAGAAACGTGTTGATCATTACAGAGAAAAATTCAAAAAACTGATGTGGCTTCCCAAAATTACAAAGGAAATTAAAGTAAAAAATAAAGTAAAAAGAGACAAGCACAATATGGAGTTGGTTCTGGAAAATGTTAAAAAATGAAATGTAATTACAGGGCCTTAGGGCAGCACTGCGAGCGAGGTTTGGTAGTCAGTGTTACACAGGTGCTTCTGTGCTCTGAAGAACTGTGACTCAGTACTAAATTTCTCCTCTCTGCTTTAATGAATTTAGTCTCTAAATTTTCTGCAAGTGCCTGTACTGTGCATTAGCATTTGTCATTAAATATTTTTGTTTCTGAAGTCAAACAAGAGAGTATTAAAAAAGCTCTATACAAACATATTATTCATGCTAATTTCTCTTCAGCACCCTCTATTAGCTACAATTACAAAGGCAGAGGAGCCGAGGTGTACGAGGGCGGCACACAACCACGCTCCTCTTCCTCCCTGCTGAACTGCTCCGGCCTGAGACGAGGATCTCTCCCGTTGCCTTCCACGTGGCTGTAACTAGTATTTTGTTTTGCATTTGCATTTTGTTTTTGCTTATTGAACGGGAGTAACTTCGCCTGCTGTGTGGCCACGGTTCAGCAGCTCCCCAAGCGTGTGAGCAGGGGAGAAGCCATCCATCACTTTCAGGAATGCTCCTCGCCCTGGCCAGCCCGGCCATGCCGCACCGATGCTGGTGCTGTCGACCTCCGTGACAAGCTGACCTTTTCTATGAATAGGTCGTCCTCCTGCCGAGAGGCACCGCGGTACCTTCTGGGGCTTCTGCTCTTTGGAAAGCCACATCTATTACCTTCTAGGTAGAATCCTACGCATGCGATTAAATATCACTGCTCTTCAGTCGTGGATTCCAGAACGCCCCAAAACAAGTGTGCTGCTCCCCACAGAGCGGAGACTAACTATTACTTTGCGGAAGAAAGTTGTATCACATAGGTTATGCGTTATCAAGTGCCTATAAAGAACTTTTTTCTAAAGGGGTAACATAAATACAAACACGGATTGGAAATATCTGTCTTAAAGCTGGACAGCAGAGACACTGGATTAAAATAGAGGAGCAAATGGCACAATAAAGCCATCCATCTTAGTCAGTTTAAAAGTGGTACTGCTCCTGTCAAGCACGGATTCCACAAAAGATTTCATGGTCAATTAGGTAAATACAGGTATAAAATGGACTAGTGTTGAAGATCACCTAGCTAATTACTGATAATATTTAATTTCACTTCCCTAAGTCCCAAAAGTGATTTTTTTTTCCTCATAGGTTTAAAATGCCCAAAGAAAAGAGAGAATTGTCTTCCGACATCACCACAACAGGGCTTAGGACACTGTGAATAAAGAAATAACAATGTCCAAAAATACACGTTCAGCCACATGAAAACACAAATACGAAATATCCACACCCATATCTACACATATATAAAAAAAGATACCAACTTATAAAATATTTAAATCTAAGCTAATGCTAGCAATAATGACAGGCTATTTTTTTTTCTGTGCTTAAATTTGTTAAAACATTCCTTTATTGATCTGAAACTATCCATTTTATTTCCTCTAGATACTTTAGGCAGAAAAGAACAGTTTTATTTAAAAATAACAACTTTGTCTTGCGTTCAGATATAGACAACTTTCTGAATTAAATTATTGCAGTCTTAATCAAGTATTTCTTACACTATTCCCTATGAACAGAGGTACATGTTTTTAAATAGTTTTTTTCCTTCGAATTGAATTGAAATTTCAGGTGCATAGTCTGTTTGCATTTGTGTAAGGTTGGCTTTATATTATAGGAAGCCTGCTGACTGCTATTATACACCCTGGCTTTCTCTGCTATCATTTTTGAAAGTCTGTATTAAAACTAGAATAGCATTAAATGAGCCTTTTATACTTTAAATATTCAAGAGTTTTATATTCAAAATTTCTTCTGGTGCTGTCAAACTAGTGTGCCTGTAGGCAAGGTAAGATCAAGTTAGGCTCTCAAAGGTAGAATTAAATTTTATCAGGGCATCCGTCATAATATACGGTTTGCTTAAAATGCAAATAAAAAGTATATAGATTCAAAGACTAAAGGCTTTCCAGGTACTGCTTAAAAATCCAAGGGACCATTTTTATGGAACAGATTTCCTTTAAATTTACATTTCCATCATTTTAATGAAAACATAGAATAAACAAATTATAATGGGCATGCTTTAAATTCTCATTTTTCACTTTGAATCTATTTCTTTCAAGAAATTCCTTATTGCAGCTCCTGTTTTTAAGGAGAATAAAAAAAAGACGCAGAAACACATTCAGGAAACCATTACCTCAGCCATTTTGGAAAGTTCAGTCCAGTCCTCCCTGTTATAGCTGCACATGACACTGGCAATCAGAATCTGAAAAGAACAGATATGCAGTCATTTTAAGCCACGTCACCAGATTTTGTAATATGGTACTTTACTGTGACTCCAGACATTAACTGCCACAACCCGCCTATGGCAACTACCAGCTGTACATTACTAGCATGCGTAGTGCTAACTATATTCCCGGGGGATGAGAAATAGTATACAAAGTCATCTATTTTATCCCTATTTTTTAAGTCATGAAGGAAAACCAGCAGGCCTAGTCAAGCACATAGAGGACTGGCAATGCAAGAGGACATGTGATAAAGTGAGAACAAAGGCTGTCCTAGACACAGAGCCCACCAGCAAAACTGTCAAACACACTGGTTTCTGAGCTCAGAGAAATGAAGTTGTTTGCTATTTATACAATACCAGAAGTAGTTGGGGCTCTTTAGGGCTAGGTAAGACATAAGCGCAAGAGTTTACAGTCGAATGTGGCAGCGTACGAACACAATACTCCAGCGGACTTCAGGAAGCCAGCACCAAACACCAAAACCAGCACCAAACACCAAGACCAGCCCCCTGGAATCTCACGCTATGCAATTAAGGACAGTGACAGGCAGCCAGGACTGTTTTGTGTCAAGGAAGGAGACTCCGAGGATATGGGGAAAATCTGGTAGTACTGGGAAAGCGGCACAGGGAAATTCCAGCTTTTGTTTTCCCACAAGATACATTTTACTTCCTATATTTGTTGGCTGTGGCCCCAGTTCCCCAAAAGCTGTTTCTGTGTGTTGCCTTTCCTCCTCACTGCACTGAGCACTTTTCAGGTCCAGGTTCTGCCTGTAACTGCTGCTGTCTCCAATACCTTTATTGAGGTTCGAGTTTTTAGGTAAAGTAAGTTCTAACAGGATTCTTCCGGGAAGGCAGCAAGACACACACCCTTCCAGTTGCATCCAGTGCCATTTACTGTTAAATGAATGTTAAAGACTCCTCCAGTCAATGTCCAGTTCAAGTAACAACATTACTTTCTATTTAAGACTAAAACAAAATCACTTGCTCTGGACCCATCAAAGATCATCAGACACTGAAACTCTGAAGTTGATACATTCGCTGTGAGATCAACAGAGAAGTTAGCCCAGAAACTCCTGCACGGAGGACTTCTTAGAAGGATGCATTTTGTAAGAAAAAAGCAACAGAGACCTATATTGCAGCAGCTAAAAGAATCAGCTTAAATCAGAAAAAGAAATCACAGAACTTATGAACACGCTACCATCTGAGTCCGTGTCCAAAGGAAACACCAGGAGAGGAGAACATAAAAACATCTGGCCACACTCTTGTTTATTTGACCCTCTTATGTGAAACGTATGAAAGTTTCACGTGTAAGTTTGATTCACAGGTAGAATGAAAGTTGGCTTTAATTTTTTTTGCTTTCCAGACAAGTTTTACTGTCAGCGTTAATACCTGGGTGAGCTTAATCTGTCACTCCCAGTCAGTATAACACTTCTCTTGAACTTTCCCGTAATGCTGAGGGTTAATGACTCATTCATATAAGGCAAAATACTGAAAAGCACAGTATACAAAAACTGTCCAATAGACATGATTGTTGGAAACTGTAAACTCCTAAATTATCTCCATAAGAAGGATGAGATATTTAGTATCTTTAGAAGGGAGTGAAATATACTTTAAAAATGAAGGCAGCTATGGAGAAAATTAGACACGGTGAGGTTACAATCTATTCATTTAAAAGGACAATACCACTTATCATCATCATCATTATTTCCATTGTTTTGCTCTGATGAATCTCTACCTATCAATCTACCACCCACCTACCTGACCTGCAGACTACCTACCCATCCACCGTTCTGGCTGATGTTTGCAAGACGGGAGTCTTTTGAGAAGGAAAGCATTTGATGAAGTGCCTGCTTTGCCTGCAGGTGCCCATTTGTGTGTACCTCTGCCCTAAATATAAGACCGAGCTTTTCATTAAATGCACACAATCATTACTGGCCACGCTTTCATTCCGCTCTTGACAGAGGAAAAATCTCTCTCTCCTATACCGCACTTTTTTCTATTGTGAAAAACCTTATATAGCTCTATAGGTCAAATGTTTATGAAACAAAATTTGCTCTATGTTCTATTTGAATATTCAAGATAATTTGAGTACTCTGGAAATAAATGTAAATCTTTTTTAAAAGACTCTAATATTTTTAAAAACACAAATTGTCAAAAATCTGTTTAAGAAAGTATATATGAGAAAAATTTAGAGTAAGAAACGAGTTAAAATATGTACTAACTGGAAGTTAGCTAGAAACTATATCTTGTCATATTCACACTTTTTATAAACTAACTAAAGCAAAAAAAAACCCCACCCCAACTCAGACACTGACAACATGATAAGGATGATTGCAATCACAATCCAAAGTATATCGGGAATCTACGCAATTCAGCTTTAAAACAAACCAAATTTTTCAGCAGGGAAAGTTGTAAGACAACAAGGGTGGCTGACTATATTCACAAGTAGCTGAGTTAGGTTATGTCAAGTGTTATTAATGAAATTTGAAAACTCTGCTGGGAGTGTACAAAAGAGGAGGAACAAGATCAGCGATCTTTCAAAGAGCTGTTAATTAAGACAACATGTTTATTTAATATTGATTAGTTTTAGCATTCACATTTGAAATGAAGTACGTACTTTTGACAGAAGCAGTGGTTTACAATAACAAAAATAACTGAAAGCAAAATTTACATTTCTGCCATGACTGTTCACGTGAAAACCATGATCTCAGAAGAAATAATGAAAATTTAAAAATAGTAGGGATTTTATTCTCCTTTTTCCCCCAGTGTTGTCTTATAACTTGAAATTAAACTTAATTCCTAGGTGGAAACAGCGCTCCAGCACTCCATGTTAACAAAACTGTCCTTCCTCAAGTGACTATTCTTCCATAAAATGTTCCTCTGGTCTTTTAATTTGGAATCAGTATCCATGACAAAAATAATAATAATTATTGTATGTGGACATTTAGGGGCACTATCTGCGACGTTTGAGGCTTGAATCTACTCCTAACATCACACATGGGAATTTATAAAGAAAACATAGAATATTATCCGCTATTACCTAGAAAGAGAATAGCAAGAAAGAAGTAAGAATAACAAGTGATAAAAATCAGAGTTTTTATTGGAAAGTAATAAACAGAAATTGTATCACATTTCAGCCTCTCAGCCTGTTCTCACTATTTTCTTTTTTTTTCTTTTTTTTTTTTTTTTTTAATATCTTTGGTGCCTACAATGCCACGTACCACATTACCACCGCTGCAACTTTAATAGCCCCAAACAGTTGGTATCTCATAAAAGCCCAGCACATGGCCCAGCCCAGGAGCATCCCCGGAGAGCACATCCTTCCTCTTGTCTCCTGAAGTTTGCAGCGACAACCTGACGTGAGTTTAATTGCAGTTTTTTGAACCACAAGTGCGAGGCCTCACCACGCTCGCCCGGGTTACAAAAGTAGCCTACTGACAGATCTTACAATAAAGCCGCTGCTAAAGTGCAGTAAGTGGTAAACGAAGGTTGACTGAATTGCAGCTTTGTCATAGCTTGAGTGAGGGCTGCCTGCAAAACCGTGTGTGATTGAAGCACAGTGGGATCCCTGGCCCATTCCTTACTCCAGAGGAGACGCGTAGCTGGCAAATGCTGCTCCCTCTTCATCCAAACTGCTGTTTTGCCTGATGTCGAGAGATCCTGCCTGTTCTGCCCTGCGCCAAGGAGCGCGGCCGCCCTGCAGACACAGCTCCTGCCTCGACCATCACTGCGACAGATGTCACTAGACAAGGTCTTTACACCCCGACATCACACAAGGTGACAATTTCTGCAAATGCCTATAAAGGGACAAACGCACGTTTGTAACATCAGACTGTTTTGTGAACAGGATTTTCTTGATCATTCATTGAAGAAGAAGGTCTACAGTAAAACTTATTTTTTTTGTTGGAGGAAGGGGAGATGGAAAAGGGAGGGTATATAATGTACCATTTAAGACACGATTATAAGATGAATATGCTGTAGCTAAAGCACCTAGTAAAAAGCTACATTTCACACAATTCTGTAACTAATGCATTAGTAGTTGTTCTACTTAAAAGGACACTGACAAGGTACTTCTCATAGTCCTTAAAATATTTTTTCTCCCTGTTTATAATAATCCCCTGGAAGCTTAAACTAGAATCTATTTCCCTTGCGAATGTGGTTTTTTCTCTCCCATTATCTCTACGTGGATGTCTCATGAATGCAATAGCATTAAAAGAAATAAAAAGGATGAGGTTTGCCACTGCGTATGTTTTCAAGTGACCTTTCTTCCCTAATGTTGCAAGACATTGCAAAACAAAAGGAAGGGGGAAAAAAACAACACCTGGGCCTACTTTAGGTCAGACAATCCTGAGAACATCTATTTAAAGCCAGACAGCAGTAAAACTCTAGGTAGACAATTACCATTTGTCCTGTACTGCTCTGCAGGGAATAAGGGAGTTTCAGCACACTCAAAGAGTCTGAAAAAAATCTCAGGGGCCTGGATTTAAATGTGAACACTATCAATTTCTGCAAATTTAAGAAAACATCCCAACAGACACAATGGAATCACAAGCCTCTACCATCATGCCTGTAATAACCATATTTATTTTGGTTATCTAACACAGGCCATAGCCCGTATTTGTTCCTAAACTATTATTTCAGATCTGTGCATAATCTCCCAGCACTTCAGGAAATTCAGCCACCCATGTAATGTCTGCTTTCTCCTCCCGGCCTGTCCCTCCTCATTGCTGCACCAGGCTTGAGGACGGTTCTACACTATGTGTCCCGAGACTCTCCATTTAGACACTGCGGCTGGCCTCAACCTTCACCCTCTTCCGCTTTCTCAAACATTTGCAAAAAAAACCAGGATTTTATTTTTGATGTGCACAATAGAAAGAGACATCATGTTTAAGAGACCGTTCCCCTGAAAGTTGTAAAATCAAGAGGAGCTTTCGAGAAGGCTGAAGGACTGGGTTTTGTAACAGCTACCTGTTTGGGAAGCAGAGATATGGAAGAGGATAATTGCTGCAGATAGAGGGAGTGCCGGGACTGAAGACTACATTAAGAACCAGATTTCAAACACCTGCAAAATTTTTCTTGATCAATCTAAACTTCAGAAGGTATTTGTGTTTGGGTCAGATGGAAAGACCTCAATTTTCCTTTCAAGACATGTTTCTTTTTCCCAAACACTACAGTATAGCCTTACCACACGACCTGCTTAGTTTGAACAAACTCAAACGTTTTTAACCAAAATTCCTCAGGAAGCATTCACTAGGAAGAAGCACAGCACTGGAGATGCAGTCTTTCTAAAACAATGGCAAAAATAACATATTTAGTTCATCACTCACCAGTGGAAAAAGACACCTACATCTGTACAAACGCATTAGGACAGGAGAACTTCTTGGCAGCTGAATCACTATTTCACAGCATTAAAATCCCCCCGTCTGTCTGTCTGTCTGAGGGGTACGTGCACTCAGTTCTGCCCCACTCCATCTCTCACCCACACACTGTAACAAGCCAACACACTCGGAGCATTTCCTGAAGGTCCTGCACACGTTTAGCTACAAGAGCATGTGGTCCACCAGGTGCTTGGTGAAAAGTTAGTAAAGAATGGTTTACTGAGCACTCCTCAGCTATTTCAATGACACAATAAACAATCTCGTAAACATCTAACTGAAAAACACATGCTGCGTAGAGACTTCTCATAGGTTTTTCACACACGAAAGAATGAAACATAGGGACCACAGGCCAGATTCTGCCCTAGCCAATAGCTCTTTGATGCAGTCTCAGTAGCAAAGAGCGAGCAGCACGGGAATAAACAGCAGCACCACAGGACTTTTTGGGTGGGTACAGATTTTCCACTTTATCGAGACTTGCACCTCTAGCCTGCCTCTGTAACCCTGCCTCTTGCACGTCAGGGTCAGCACAAGTCACAGCTGTGCCACATCTTGCCAGCAAAAAGTCACTCGGAGGTTTACTGCCACCCCGTGCCACTCGTGGCAGTCCTCTGCTTTTCCAAACGGGCACGAGCTGATCATTCTGAAAATCATCCAGCCGGAATTACGGATGTACAGAACATGTCTAACACCCACTTCACAAGATAAGAGTACACTGCAGCGAGTATTCTGTATTGCACAAACACGCTTAAACGTGCAGTATTGAAAAACAGGAGGAGCACAAAGATTTACTGTTGTAAAGATGACCCTCTGGAAACCAGCCTGATTTTGATGCCTTGTAGACCCAACCGCATTTCTCTTTTCCTGTGCTTTCCTGTTGTAATTTTTGATTTGTTGCAGAACTGAAATAAAAATAAGCTTCTTATTAAAAACTACCTAGAACATCAAATCCCATGCAATAAGAAAGTTAACAATTGTAAACCCTGTCATGTCTCTGAGAAGCAGAGGAATTATCTTGTTATCAATTTAATAATGGAACATTGAAGTAAATGATGCCATCCACTGACACCAGTAACACTGTCTCTCCTGGGAAATTCATGTCAGTAGGAACTGTCAATCTAGATGGATATGGACATATTAAACATTGTACCTTCAGTCCATAAATCTATTCTTTCTATGCTGCCTTAATAAAAAGATTCTGCATGATGATAAAGACAAGCAATGCAGAATGTCTTGACATCGCTGACCTATAATTCTGCTTCTCTTCTCTCTTCTTTTTTGAGGTAGTGGAGAGCAAATAATTTAAAAATCTCTAACCAACCATTGTTTTCCCCCTTAACTTGCACTTAAAATACATTTAAGATAATATGAGTACATGAAAATAAGACAAGTAGGGGATATTAGTATGTTTATTATTTAGCTGCCTTTCTGTAGCAAACCTTACGAATACAGCCTTACCTTTAGCTTGTTACTTTATATTGAGATCTCCAGTTTATTTTTCAAAGTGAAGTGGAAGTGAGATACAACAGGCCAATTATCAGCACGCAAATAAGTCTAGAGAAGTTGATGATACGAGTTGGAAAATATTACCATTTGCTCACCCTGTCACACACACAAAATGGGCGCGAGCAGAAACCAACAAAGATTCTCTTCTCAGGCTAAATGGAGACACTTAATTTTCAAAGGCAGTTATTTTTGTATGATGACTCTACTTCTATAAATGAGATTCCATCTATTTAATGAGATTATTTGATGGATGTCAGTGAGTACAGTGGACTACAGCTTCAAATTAAGACCTAGAGTTGTTAGGATCTAATGTCCTCAGACAAATAAAAACCAAGGGTTATGAACAAACCCATTTCTTTGTAAAATAACAGAATGCTGTGGCTTTGACGGGGGCATGAAGCTGAACAGGTGGCTCTAAGGGCTGGCTGCACCTGTAGCAAAACAAGGGAGCAGCTTGGTGTTGTAACTGCTCCTCAGCATCGGACCAGCCACTATCAGGGCGGGAGCTGAGCTACCGTGTCCTTGGCCCTGCTTGTACACATAAACATGTAGGCACAGATCACGCACATGGAAAGCGTGGATAAATGAAAAGCTAACTTTCCAGGTCCTACCAACCTGGAATACAACTGAAAGCAAAATGTATGGGCAGGAAAAAAAAGAGACCTCCTGATGCATCTGTACCTCCCATGCTTCAGGGCACTCTTTAATTAAGATGTGGTAATTCCTGAAGACTGAAAAAGAGACCATGGAATATATGAGTTCCCCAAAAGAGATACTGAATGAAAGAAAATACAGCACTCGTATGAAAGACTTCAGGGAAACTCAAATATTTTACATGATTAGAAAAATTATGTCCATTTTATGACAGACTGCTGAAAATTTCAGTGCTTCAGGTAAACCCTTCAAATTCCATTGAAAATTACCCATGTGGATGAAAACTTCCCTGGAAATTTGAAAGAATCTTTGGGATTTTATTTTGCATAGGAAACCTATCTCGGTTCAACCTTTAGTCTCTTTGGAAATGAGTGAGAAACGAATACATGGGTGAATGGAAATTAGCATTACTGAAGGGAAAAGATGCAAGTTAACAAAGGCTGAATCCACGAGAAGAGTGAAGACAGTAATTTTCAGCAGTACTCCTTGCAAACAATACCTGCAAGCCCTTGTGGATCTGCTATGCCCCTGCTGTATTTCTGTACTTTCCACGCTGACTTAATATAAAGAGAAAGCAGAGGAGACCAATACAATATTGGAGAAGCTAACAGAAAAAGGATATACCTAATTCTATGATATTTCAGACACATGCTATGACCTGTAGCAAAAGCTTTACACCAGGGTGCTGACACATTATTGATTCTTAAGACCACATATGGAAAACAAGGCTGGCAAAAGGCAACAGAAGTTTGTGGACTTTTTCATCCACCTTTAGAAATTTTTCCCTCACCAAGTTATCTGCCCAGACGTACACAGAGTCCGTTTTAAGACAGTTCTTTGAGCACCTCGCTAATTGTTGCTGTTTATTCTCACAATAGCTCAGGCATCTCTGTCTCTCTGCAGGGTGCCCCTCTGGGAGGGGAAGCCAACTGGAGACAAATATGTTCAAGGGACGTAGGCTGCTCCTATGGAGGGAATGAGCAGCCCTTGACTGAAAGGAACCCTCAGATCCCTGCCAGCCCCTGACTGCTTCTAGATACATGCAGATATATTTCCCCTATTACTTAGCAGCAAAGCTGCTTAACTTATTAGAAAACAAATTCAGTAGAAAATAAAAAGAGACAACACACACACACTGAATAACTTTGTCAGAGTTCCCTAACTCCCGCATTCAGTCAGCTAGCAATTCCCCAGGTCAAATCTGTCTCTTTGCATCCCCGAGAAGTCCATCCTATCTCTTCCCTTGTTCCATCACCCCCAGGGCTTCTTTTAATTCACTTCCTTGGATTTGAAGGCTCAAGAAAACTAGCAGTATTGGTGCCAGTAGAGGAGAAAAACGTAGCTCACTCAGGGAGAAGGGAGAAAAAAACCTCCCTTTTACACTTTAGAGCCCTGTGATCTGCTTCATCATGTGACATTGCTGGTGCCAAAGCAATGCTTGGGAGGAGTAAGTGATTTTGTCAGCCTGGTAGCATCCTCCACAACTCACCCACTCTCTCTCTGTGCACCATTATCCTCATAGTGATATACTGAAAAGCACTGATAATTTACCTGATTTTGCACAAACAGCTGTTAGGTTAGGCTGTTTGGATATATGAGGGTAGGCTCATTAAGAAGGTGTGTGGGAACAGGCTATAAGGCTTGTCCTTCCTTCAGGAAATTATCTGAGGGCTTTACACGCCAGCTGCGTGGGGAAGACCTATCAGTCCCATAATGGTGTTCTCTCCTGTCTAGTTTAGGTATCGGACTTCACAAAGAGGAGAGCTTCCTCAGTCTCCAGAACCTGCCTGACTAATGGGACAGGTTCACCTCATGACAGGAGACGATCTGCATATGTTCACAGGGCTGGAAACATGGGATCTTTTCAATGGCCAGAGCAGGACCAGTGGGATCCATCCCCACCGGAACTTCACAGAGGACCACTTACAAAAAGTTTTTTCGGATTATTTTCCTCTTGGAAAGCATGGATGAAAGGATGGTAGAAAGCTACAATACACACAGTAAGATAATAATAACTGTTCTATCTATTGATCTTCATTTTCTTGCGGTACCTTTGCCTTCCTCCTCCAGACACTAGAATGATTCTTTTGAAGAGCACTTAAGTTTCCACTACTTTGGGCATCCTCTCCAAATCCATATAATTTCCTCTGAATGGTCTGATTTCATAACCAATTTTCTTTGAGCAGAAGGTTGGACTAGCTCAGCTCAGCTCACCTCCTAAGGTTCCTGCCAACCTCAATTTTCTTATGAACCCTCCCCTGCATCATCAACAAGTATTCTTGCCTCCTTCTCTTTGTGATCACTTCATACTCTTGCACCAAGCAGAGAGCCACCTATCCTTAGCAACTCTGACATTAAGCCTATCGAGCCTTCCCCAGGCACAGGAACGTGCTGCAGTCTGGTGCTTGTTCAAACCTGGCTTTTATCTCCATAGTTTGCCTTCTGTTCTCTCATGCAACCTTCAAGCTACCATCTTTGCTCCCTTTTGAGATTTAGTTCCTTGCTGTCTCCACTGTCACCTCCTGTGATCTTGCAGGGCCACTGTGTTTATATTTTCTTCATTGGTGCCTACCTTCAGACTTTGTTCTCCCCCATCATCACGTACTAAAGCAAACACAGTTTTCAATTCTACTTTTTCTGCCACTAACCAAAGTCGTACAGCTCTGCTTTTTAATACGACTCAGTTGTTATTGAGAGACAGATCAGACCCACAGCGCATCAGCACAGCCATCTCCACAACTACGACGTGCCATCCATCTCCTTCACACAACGCACAAACCTCAAACTGCAACAAAGCCAAATACCAGATGCACTACACGCATTCATTGATTCCTACCCAACTTTCACCTCTCCAAATGAGTAAGAGCCGTCCTGACCTGATGGAAGACCACTGTTTCTCGTTAGACCCATGTTAACAGGAGCCCTAGGCTCATTTCACAATAAACATGTATCAACAGCAGCATTTCTTATACAAAATTAATTCTTGTTGCGCTTTTCAAATGATTAGCAATAAAATTAGCATTCAATAGCTTCTTGCCAGTAATATATAGGAATTTTTAAAAGGGAAAAGAGAGAAGATAAGAAGGTGAGGCAAGTAAGAAAGACGCTTCATAGACTATACAAAAACTTTTAAAAATAAATAAATATTTTCATTTGGAAAAAATGTTTCATATATAAATATTTTTATAGCAAAAATTATATTAAAATACCCCCTTAGCACATAAAGAAACAGTATTTTCTGTCAGGCACAGAACTTTTCAAGAAGTGAAGATGAAAATCCATGTTTTCTGCTGAACTTGATCTCTTCATATATTCTTCCTATTTTCCCCTGGTATCTCCCAGCTGGGCCAAAAATTCAGCAAACAACAGTGCCACTATGCACCAAACCTCACGATGGCAGGTCTTCAGTGCTGCCACCTGACACATGATCAGAAAATCTCATTAGTGGGTAGCTTTATTTTTTTTATACGCAGACATTACAATTTACTTCAGTAGCTAGCTGCTATGTCTGATGACCCAAGTAGTTTTTTGGGTACACTCCAGCAGCAAAGAACACACAGAATTAAAGGCTGGAAGTTGGTAGCTACCTTCTGACTAATCTTTCCTCCTCAACTGCCAGTTCCACCCACCTCTTCATCTTTTAGGGAAGCTGATCTGAAGAAGCTGAGAAACTGAAAGAGGCCTTCCTGTTTTCACTAAATATTTGGATGTTTAATAAAATTGTTACCTAACTTGTTCAGCATACTGCTATGTTATCGGACATTTCAAAATTAAAATGCATTGAATACTCTACAGGATTATAGTCTCATTCAAATGAAAGCACCGTAAGACCAATTGCCATCTAATGCTATGGAGATTTTATCAATGACCCAGCAGTGAGTATGTGTGTTCCCAAAAAGATAAACTGAAAATAAATCATGTGAAATGTGGATGCCTCTGGCAGAATCAAAGGCAGAAGTCCTTCTAGGAACCAGAGGGGTGCTGACAGTACGATATTAAGAGAATGCAAATGTGAATTACATCCATTTTTAACACCCACCCTTTAGCCTGAGATGCACATACTGCTCACAGGTAAGAACCTATAAAATTCACACAACTTATAAACACTCTCACCTGAGCTGTAGTTAACTTAAATGAATCATTCTGCAAGTGTATTCGGATTTGAATATGGAGGTGTATCTCGCATAAATGGCTAGGTGGCCAAGAATGGTGTGGCTATGAATAAGTCTATGAGGTTCTTACACTGCAAGAAAAGCACCACAGATTTTTAGAAACGCTACCCTGAAATTTAGGAATAGAGCTTCAATATAATTTTTTTCCCAAACCTAAGACCTTAACTAGCTGTTACGTATAGACAATCAACATAACAATCAACATAACTACCATTTTATAACAACAATGTTAAACATAAAGAAAATTAAAAGAAAATGAAACTTGAAATAGATTAGGAACCCTGTGCTTAAAAGATATGATAAAGATGTAAAAAAATAAACCAGCAAAAAAGCATTCGTCCCGGGAGTTGTGAGACTGAGAGGTGCAGCAGCAGGAAACAGGGTAGAAAAGTAGTCTGTTGGTTTCTTATAGTTTACATTTAACTTACATGGTGCACAACAAAGGATATATTTAGGTGTCCTTGAAAGAAGCCTTTAAAATATTTATTTGGGTTTAAGTGTTCATAAATAAGTACTTACTGTCACATTTTTCCTTCAACAATTAAAAGAATACACCATCCCCACCAGATACGCACACAAGGTTGAGACGCACAAACAAGTTACTGCTGATTTATGAGTTAGCACCCATCAGCGCACCTGCAGCAATCAACTACTTCAGGGCTCTTTCAAACCCCTTAAAATACAAGTCCAGTTTGCTATGTCCAAAATTAAAGAAATTAATTTTAACTTGAATTAGCTTGTACTTGCTGCAAGTTACAAATATGCACACGGACAGTCACCATACTGACACACAGTAATTTGCTATCCCATGGTAATTTGTTGGCATGTCTGTGTTCACATAACAGTATATCAGACTAATACTATAAAAACAGAGAAAGAGTTTTGCTCTTTGGGTCCTGCTGGCCACCTGATTTTGCATGTTCAGCAGTTGCTACTTAACCTTAATAGCAAGTACAGGTCATCATTTTCAACCAGAACATAAATAAGGAATTAAAATATAAAAGCAGGTCGAACTGAAATCTAGAGTATGGAAATGTGACAGATACAAGAAGTTTGGTGAACATGACTATGTAAAAGTTTATGATTGTACTTCTTAAACTCGATGTGCATAAAAAGTTCAGAAGCTACCAGCAGTCTTGAGGGTGTAGATTATCAGTTCAGAGCCCACTAAGAATTCTGCTAATCTACATGTTCCTCTTAGTGGATAAGGAAAAAAACCATCTTGGAACACTTTATTCCCACATTTCGCTCTGAATTTGAGATCTTTCCATAGCCCCCCTCCCTAGAAAGCACAGGAGGCTGGGATATAGTCCAGCTGCTGTCAATCAGACTGAAGAGCTGGCTCCAATTGTGATAGATTCAAGCATGTGCCTCTGCCTTTCTTGTCTAAGCTAGAACATGTCTGCATAGAGCCAGCTCTCCTACTAGCGACGGCGTTCATATCAGTAAAGTAAACTCTTGCTCCTGAACAAAAATAAACTGTTTGATGGTATAACTGCATCCACACTAGGGTTCTGCCAGGACAGCAGTTAGATGCGATTTTATTTTTAGTTTTCCTAGCCTACATAACTATGTGAGCAAGACTTTTAAATATAGACCTAGCCTTCATATTTTTCTTCATTAGAGCTCTAGCAGAATGACTAAAATGTAAACCACATCACAGAAATTAAGTGTAGAATATGGGCTACAGAAACAGCATATACTTACTAATTTTATCAGGTATAAATTTGCTTTCTTATTATTATTGTAACATACATT
This sequence comes from Larus michahellis, assembly GCF_964199755.1. Taxonomy (NCBI): domain Eukaryota; kingdom Metazoa; phylum Chordata; class Aves; order Charadriiformes; family Laridae; genus Larus; species Larus michahellis. The sequence goes on along the minus strand of NC_133903.1, from coordinate 37,110,917 downwards.
ATATAAAAGAGAAAAAGCAGAATTATCTAAATCACATACACTGAGTGCCTCATAAAAGACTAAAATTGTATCACAGCCAGTATAAATGAATGTCAAAGCTATCGTGCATTTTAAAAGATCAAATTTCGTAATTTGCCCAATTGCCAATGACAAACATGAAAGGGAAACTAGGGAGAAGTATTAGAGGGATAAACGTTTTGCACAGGTAATAAGGCTAGCGGAATTTTGTCATTCTTACAAACTTTAGATATTAATTTTGATGGATCGTCGACTGTTAATAATTTTAAAATTTTGCCATTTGGGGGATTATTTTTTAACATTGCCACAAGGTCATTTTCTCCCCATCAAATGGCAACTTCTACATCCTAATATTAAAACAATAACTACCCAGAAAAGGGCATTTCCCAGGGAGTAATGACTGGCTGGGAGGAGTTGATGGCCCGAGGCACTGCTGAGGGCCATTAACCCTGGCCGGTTATTAATCGCCAGGAAATGCCCTGCACCAAGGTTGTTATTGCTATTTTAAGCACAGATGGGGGGGGTGGTGGTGTGTGAAATGGACATCTTAGTGTACAGATTTTTTTAACGGATGATGCCACTTCCTTTGTTGCAGTTTATGGAGGACATTTCTAGAAAGAATGAATGCTCTGCCTGATACCCAGCTGGATTTCACAGATCGTTCTGCAGCACTCTATTGTGCACACAGTAACTTACCAAACTGAGAAGACAGTTGGGGATTTTAAGAGCTTTTCTTTCCTCTCTAAATAATAGTCTGCATAGAAAAATAAAAGGAAATTCCAACCGTAATAAGACGAACAAAAATATGCAACTCTTCATGTCACTGTCAGCAGAATTACATTCTAGAAATATCTTTTTAATCACACTGTCTTTATGTTCAGTGCATTTCCTTTGTCGATACTGCTGCTTAATGACCATTCACATATCTTCAAAAAAGGAATTTTTAGCAGCAACAGCCAAAGCACATCCTGAACCAGCTTCAGCTGATGCTAGCCATTAAGGAGTTTGTCTTTTCCAATAATCAAGCAGATTGGGTCATTTTCTAGGAGATGGCTGGTGAAGTATTTCAGAAACTGCTTTAATTTTCTCCTAGTTCTTACCCTAAGGCTAAAGTTTTAAAGATGTGCTCATAGTCCTCACAAAACTGTGGAAATTGTTCTTTTCTTGCAGGGATCAATAACTCACTCTCCAAATCAAAAGGATATTCTTAGCGTATGTACAAATAGTCCTCTGCCTTACTGAACTACTTACTATTTGTCAAACCTTAGCTGTGAAAGTAAAACAAACAAAATAAGTCACGGCTTCATAACATGCATAGCAAGAAAGTACAGTTCTGCACTAAACTAGTTTGACAGGTTTCTCAATAAAGCTTTAGTTTCCAAGCGCAAAACATAAAAGATCTTCTCACATTTCTCCTCAAGGTCCCCATTTGTCACCACAAACGTACATTTGAATCATAGATTGATTGTAAAAATCTCACTGAATTTACCACGTGCTTCTATTTTCAGCTACAAATTGCAGTTTCCAGCAAAAGATATGTGCTTTCTTAAAACAAAATTCTCTCAAATTGATGGCCAGAGTGTGTGTTTCCACCTCTTTGCCAGATTAATAACCATATTCTTAAAAAAAATAATAAGAAGAATACCACAGAAATTAATATTGTAGCAGTTGGGACCAATCAGCATGACATGTACGGCATGATCATTTGAACACGCATGAACAGACATTGTCTCTGGGTAAATTTTTAGCAGGCTTTCTTGTGTTTCTATATATAGGATCATCTGTGGTGACCCTCTGCAAATGCAGCCTTTCAAATCTCAGAAAATTGAAGACAGCACTTGAATTACAAAACCCTTAGCACATAATTTCAAACTAGTACAAAATATATCTTTGTCTCAGCTTGAGTTCGAGTAATGTAGTTACATGCTAATCAGGTTGTCAAAATGTAATACAGGCACAATGGTCCAAAGGTTGAGACAGGACTGGGAGGCAGGAGAGGGTTTCTGATCCTGGGTACAAATCTAACTGCTCTTTGCGCGTCGACAATGTAAACCCGTAGGAATGCGTTACGTAGCTCAGTCTTCTTTCTCCGACACGCACCAGCAGCAAGTCTCTAGGGCAAGCTTACAGTAATATTTCCCTGAAAACTCTCCCAGAGTTTAAGAAATCTGTGGCACAGGAATTCCCTGAGCCAGATGTGATGCACTCCATAGCTTTCTCCAAACAGTTTTTCCAGTCAGTTCATTCTCAACCCTTATGCACCTCTGGCACCAGCAATGCCCTGTGCGAATGAGCTCCACAGCCACAGCAGCACGTGGTGAAGTGTCTCCTACTGCTCATTTCCACCTATCGCCCTTCTGCTTACACTCCAACTGCTTCCTTGCTGAGACAGAAAAATCTGAACAGCGCAGTGTATTCAAAATGTGCAAAAAAAAAGAATCAATACACTGGCATAATGATGGTTTTTGCTTTGTTCTCTCTTCTGTCCCTAGAAATTCTGCGTTTGACATGCTTTATTTCAATGCTATTCAGCATTAAGCTGAGATTTTCACAGTGCTCTCTACTGTAAGCCAAGTATAGTTAACTTGGAATCAATCAATGTATATATAAATTTAGCACTGTTTTATCCCATGTGTATACTACATTTATTTTCATTTAATTTTATCTAGCAGTTCATTGGACAGTCATTCAGTAACGCAAGATCCTTCACAACCCTTTATAGCCAGCTCTCATCTTTATCTCCCTACAATACTTACTATTACCAGCAAAGTTCACACTCTTGAAACTCCCTCTCTTTTCCAGATTGTTAATAAACATTTTAAATATCACAGAACACAGCACAGATCCCTAGGGAATTTTACCGGAGCTCTCTATCCCCTGTGAAAATTGAGTATTTATTCCTTAACATTGTTTCCTATGTTTAACTAGTTATTTATTCATGTGGGTTTCTTCCCTCTCATCTTATGGCAACTAAACTTCTTTCAAATCCTTCGGTGAGGGACCCTATCAAATGCTTTCGGAAACCCAAACTCGCTTTATCAGCTGAGTCTCTCTTGATGTCCTCAAGGAACTTTTTGTAAGGTGTGGCATAGTACAAAAGGGGTTTCTTTACTCTTTTTTTCTTTTTTTTTTCTTTTTAATAATCCTATTTTTTGGACGAGCTTCTACCAATTTGCATATAATGGTAGAAGATTTAAGATCTCTAGTTCTCCTGATCTCTCCCAGAAGAGAGGTGTTACATTGACCATGTGCCAGTTCTGCTACTTTTCAAGCCTCAAGCAGATCTGCTATAGCCAACACTAGTATCAAAAAATGTTGATGATAGATGAGAATTTTCCTGTATTTTCTCATTTTTTTTACTAACACCTAAGCCTCAAGAAGTTAAAATTTACAGCACCATATTTTGTAGCTCAGTCCCATCTCTATTAGTATTTAGGTCATACAAGGCTTGAGCATTTTTTATGCATTGTGGAGAAGCCTTTCCCAGAAAACTTTCTTTCTTATAAGAAAATGTGATCTCAAAGACCAAATGCGTCAACATTTCTGTTACTAGACTTTGGTTTTGTTCACTCGCTTTTGCAAATGGAAACTGCCGTGCCTACAGAAATAGACGGGCACTTCTGGTGTAAATCCATTGTGTAAATTAGAGAGTTTTTGTAATTCCTCCTTAGACTGCAGAGAGGAAAATGCATCCTGCTCACTCACAGAGAGCTGAACCAGTGTCAGGAGCAATGAGAACAACCTCAGGATGGGGGAGAGTGGAAGCTTCCCTGGAATAGGTGGAGGTATGTTGTTAATGTGTCTGCTCTTATTTCACGTCAGCTCTCTCCTCTTTCTTTTCTAGGAAGCATCTTTCTGTACTGTTATCCATCCTCCCTTTTCCTTGTGGTGAAGAATGAAGAGAAAAAGGGAAGGTGGTCATATGTTCCATGCTCCAAGGCCTCTTCCTTTCCACACACCGCAGTAATCTAATCATTGGAAACTGAGGAGTCTTGGCCATTCTTGCGCTCCACACTAGCTAGCGCCAAGTGGTTTAGTTCCTGGGCAAGGTAACCAGTATGAGTGTCTTATTCCAACCTCATCCTCCCTCTTCAGCTAGGATTTCCTCTGATGTTAAGGGACTAGACCTACTGCCAGCTTTCTGTAGTGAAAGGGATCTTTTCCATATGGTGAATTTAACAACTGCTGTGTGGGTTTTTTCACCTCCTACCAAGCATCCACGACGGCTGGCTTTGGGAAGTTTAAGCTGCAGCAATAACAACTTCTGGAGTTTTTTTAATGTGATTTGTGGATCTGAAATTCAGATAAAGGAACCCAGGTCGCTGTTCTACACTGCTGGGCACTTCCATGATACGGAGTGTGTAAGCTTCTAGGCAGCCTAGCCTGTGGCTCCCTCCGCTTGTGCTCTGTCCTTTTCAGTTCATGTGGAAAAGCATCTGGGCTTCCAGCGAGGGTCCTCTGATAGGCCTGAGAATGCATGGCGTGCACGCTCCCCACTCAGGTCCACACTGCACTGGTTGCTGTTGGTACCAAGTGAGGTCCACGTGGGCACAGCCCTACCTGGTTGCTTAGAAATCTTTTATTCTAAGTTCGTCGGTGTTGTGGCTTGTCAAAATGTCTGTGACTTACCACGTGGAGGCACACCTCAGTAGGTATTTGGAGTACGGAGTATCATTTCTTTGTGACGGAAAGGCAAAGCTACCTGTTAACAGCCCTAGGAAGAGCAGGTGTTTATGGAGAGCAGCTGGCTGACAATTTGATCTTCACTTCTTCTGACCATGACTCCTGCAAAGACGAAGATGAAAGTTCTGCCTTTCACCTCCCCTAATTACCTGTATTACAAATGCTATTCCAAATTCCCAAGTATTTCAAATTTGAGACCCAAATGGTAAAACAGACTACTACTTTTTATAACACGAATCAAGTCAGTGACTGGTACCTCGAAACGTAAATACCATGTACTCTACACAACATCCCACAGACCTCTGAACACCCATCAAAAGTAAAAGCTATAATAATGCCTGCAAAAATACACAAATTATTCCTAATACATCTAGTGAGAAATCCAACTTTGACCTCCTCACAGTGAAGCTGTGAAGTCTATGATTCCTCTATATCTTAATTTTTTTTTCCACGTAATGTCCCTTAATTTTAAGTCTCAACGGAGATCTACAGCAATTTTTAGATATTCTGGTCAATTCCTCTCAGTAACCAGATTAAAAGGTCTACTATTAGTGCAGACTTAGAGAGGGAAAAGGTTTATAAACATATAGATGTTGTTCACTGTCTGTAGATGAAACCTGCTATTAAAACCAGAGCTGGTCCTACACATAAGCTTGATACGTAGGACCCCACTTCACAGATCACTTTGGCAAACTAATCAAACCTCTCCATGTAAACTATTCAATCAAATACTACTGCTGTTGCAAATCTATTTCTACTCATAACTTCAGGAAATCTTTTTGAACATTGCATTTTTCTGCACCAAATGCCATTCACAGGGGCAAGGCACTCACTTATGCCTGTTCAATTCTATTTTTCTTGCTCTGTAACCGCTCATTTCTGTCCTCATAGAGTAGAATTAGAACAAATCTGGTTTGGTTATCTAAAGCAGCAAACAAAAAAACACCAAACACCAAAACCAAACAAAACTGGCTGCCCTATTTCATACCTCTATGGCAGAAAAAAAACTGCACGACTAAAAAAAAATAAAAAAATTACACCATTCCAGAAGATTTAAAAACATTAAAAAAAACAACCCAAAACCCAATGCTACAAAGAAGCTGGTTGTCAGTCTGGGATCCAGCGATCTGTTCTCGCACGCTCTTCAGCGTGGCTACTCCTGACAGGTGTTCCTGGGACATTCTGAACAAAATGTTGAACAAAAATATATCTTTAACAGTTTCATCCTTGAAAAGCTGATCTCTGCTGAGTAACTGTCAGAGAGACTGTCAGCAACATTCTGCAAGCAGCAGAACAAACATTAAGACGACAAGAGTTTTCAGCTTGGTTTGGGGGTCCAAAAGTACTTAATGTTTCTAGCAGAAGAGGTTTCTCAGTTCAACACGTCACGACACTGATATCTGAATCACAGAATCAGAGTCACTGCTGACAATCTGGTACCCTGTGTACATTCCTTAGAGTCATACAGCAGCCCAAACTCATTTGTGCTCAATTAGGAGGCCAACAAGTTTACTTTTAAAACTTCAGTATACTAATATAGCAATACTGAAAAATATTCAATTTGGCATCTTCTTCCAAGATCCCAGTTCTTCCTTGCAGTACAAATTTCTCAGACAGTTGCTTGGTTTTGATGGACTTCTGTTAGCCCTGTAGGGAATGACATTTCCCCTGCAATCTATTTTGTTTCATTAAGCGTTCTTTCAAAGTCCTTTATCTGTACTGCTGTGACCTCCTGAACATGCTCAGACCCAAACTAATTATCATATTGAGGTTTTTCATGAATTTGCTCACTTTTTTTATCATCTCTAGGGCACCAATTACATTTTTGGGAAGGTGGAGAAAGACTACCTGGCAACTGTGTCCATCACCTTCTTACTGAACCCTCAGTTCTCATTTTTCTGTAGAGAAGCGTTTTACCACTTTCAAAGCTTGCTCTTGTCAAGCTTGTTCTCCCCAGTGCAGATGCTAAAGAGCTTTCAGGGTAACATGAAACCTTAAAATATTTGGCCAGCTGCTAAATAGTGTAGATATATAGACATGCTTATGAGACTGGACGAACAGGGTTCTGTGTAAGCAGGTGACTTACCAACTCAAATGAGAAGGCTGAGCTATGGTAAGCAAAAAGTTTTGATGAGGAACAGCAACAGTTTGTATGCTTTTTCTGATGAAGCAAGTGCTACCACCAATATATGCCATTCCCTCACAATCACCAAAAATGATTCTCACGATTGCCAGCTTCACTGTGCACACAGCTCCTTGTTTTATTGGCACACAAAGATGTACTGCCGCTACCAGTATTCACAGTTCCCAGCACAGATAATGGCCATCTTGTAGCTAATGTCAAATATCTGAATATAAAATTTCAGCAGTAAGTTCTCTTGTAAAGCTTTATAATTTTATTTTCAACTTTCCCAGACACTTTCTATTGATTAAAGTTTGTAGACTTTTGCTAAAATAAAAGTGAATTTTTTTTTCCTGCACAATTTTCATTCCTGATCATATAAAACCATAGAATAGTTTAGGTTGGAAAAGACCTTTAAGATCATCAAGTCCAACCGTTAACCTAACACTGCCCAGTGCACCACTAAATGATGTCCCTCAGCACTACATCTACACATCTTTTAAACGCCTCCAGGGATGGTGACTCAACCACTTCCCTGGGCAGCCTGTTCCAATGTTTGACAACCCTGTCAGTGAAGAAATATTTCCTACTGACCAATCGAAACCTCCCCTGGTGCAACTTGAGGCCATTTTGTCTCATTGTACCACCTGTTACTTGGGAGAAGAGACCGACCCCCACCTCGTTAAAACCTCCTTTCAGGTAGTTGTAGAGAGTGATAAGGTCTCCCCTCAGCCTCCTCTTCTCCAGGCTAAACAATCCCAGTTCCCTCAGCTGCTCCTCATAAGACTTCTTCTCTAGACCCTTCACCAGCTTTGTTGCCCTTCTCTGGACACTCCAGAATCTCCATGTCGTTCTTATAGCGAGGGGCCCAAAACTGAACACAGTTCTTGAGATGCAGCCTCATGACTGCTGAGTACAGGGGACAATCACTTCCCTAGTCCTGCTGACCACGCTATTTCTGATAAAAGCCAGGATGCTATTGGCCTTCTTGGACACCTGGCCACTGCCAGCTCATATTCAGCTGGCTGTCAACCAATGTCCCCAGGTCCTTTTCCACCAGTCAGCTCCCCAGCCACTCTTCCCCAAGCCTGTAGTGCTGCATGGGGTTGTTGTGACCCAAGCACAGGACCTGGCACTTGGTCTCGCTGAATCTCATACCATTGGCCTTGGTCCATCGATCCAGCCTGTCCAGATCCCTCTGTAGAGCCTTCCTACCCTCAAGCAGATCAACACTCCTGCCCAACTTGGTGTCGTCTGCAACTTACAGAGGGTGCACTTGATCCCCTTGTCCAGATCATTGATAAAGATATTAAAGAGAGCTGGCCCCAATACTGAGCCCTGGGGAACACCACTTGTGACTGGCTGCCCATTGGATTTAACTCCATTCACCACCACTCTTTGGGCCCAGCCACCCAGCCAGTTTTTTACCCAGCAAAGAGTACACCCATCCAAGCCGTGAGCAGCCAGTTTCTCCAGGAGAATGCTGTGGGAAATGGCGTCAAAGGCTTTACTAAAGTCTAGGTAGACAATATCCACAGCCTTTCCCTTATCCACTAAGTGGGTCACCTTGTCACAGAAGATCAGGCTAGTCCAGCAGGGCCTGCCTTTCATAAACCCATGCTGACTGGGCCTGATCACCTGGTTGTCCTGGTTGTACACATGATGGCACTCAGGATGTTCTGCTCCATAGCCTTCCCCAGTACCTAGGTGAGACTGACAGGCCTGTAGTTCCCTGGATCCTCCTTCCAGCCCTTCCTGTAGGTGGACATCATATTTGCTAACTTCTAGTCAACTGTGACCTCCCGAGTTAGCCAGGACTACTGATAAATGATGGAAAGTGACTTGGCGAGCACTTCCTCCAGCTGCCTCAGTACCTTTGAGTGGATCCCATCTCAATGACTCAGAGTCATTGAGTTCTTCATGAGTTCTTCATGGCCAACTTAATATTTCTTAAGCAAACTGCTTTCTTGAATATACTATAAAATGCCATCTTTTCAGCCACATTTTGGCTGAAATATAGGTACCATATAATCAGGTACCTCCTTGGTAAATAAACTATGAAGGTAGGACATGTTATGGCATTAGTTCTTTTGCCCCACTATCTAAAGCACTTCAAATATTGCATGTCCAAATTATGGTCTAATCTTTTTAACACGAACTGACAACTTCATGCATTTTCTTTCTGTGGTGGGTTGACCCTGGTCAGCAGCTAAGCCCCTACCCAGCCAGTTGTTCACTCCCCACCTCCAAATCGCCCCTCTGCAATTTCAAAGCAATCTAAGCAGGCCTTAGAAAGGGAGAGTTTTCCTATTACTCATTATGAGGTTGAGATAATGTTTCTGTCACATGGGAATAGCTTTTATTGGCCTTGGCCCCAAATGTCCCTCTACAGCAGGTAGTAAAGAGAACGGACTACCAAACCATGATTATAGTTTCAGTAGTCATTTGTCTGAAACGAGTAGTAATTAAATTTCAATCTGAAAATTCTGATTATTGAAATTTTTCTTTCACTTTTTTCTTGAGCCTTAGATTAATATAGCACTTTACAAAAACCTTTTTGGGGGGAGTGGAGATGCAAAATTTTCCAATAAGGTGTCAGCTTTATACTAATTCAGAAGCAATATTTTAATATTACATTTAAGTCTAAGAAATAAAATAATTGTTCCATCTCTTCTCACTGTCAAATTCTCAGTCTCTACTACTAAAGAACAAAAAAAATCCATCTTCTCCCGATTAATAATTAAACAGAATGACAAATCCTGTGGTATCAGATGCTATGGGTCACCATAAGACAGAAAAATGTAAATACAAATACTTAATAGATTCTCATAAAAAAAACCTCAGTTAACCACGTAAAGAAGATGTTTGGATATCAGAAAGAGAGGCCAATATAAGTAAAACTACAGTATCTGGGAGAGTATAAAGATGACAACGAATACAAACCGATCAATTTTCTTCTCGCTTTCACAACTCTCTGACTGAAAGGTTGTTTTCTTGGTATGTAGGAAAGCAGTGGACATGGTGTTTTTAAAACTGCATCCTTTGAAAATTTAACAATAAACAACACAGAATAATACCATATATTTTAAATGGTCTCAGACAAATTGCTGAGACGACGACAGAAGTACTAGAAGGAAAACAATCCCATTTTTAACTGCAAATCATTTTAACGGAGAAGCATCTGATTTTAAATAAAAAAATAAATCATCTTGGGCCTGTACTGTGCATACCTTCTAATTTCTTAATTATTAAATATTAAATTAACTCAAGTCCCACATTGAAACATCAAAGCTTTTGATGATACTTCACAAGCAAACATACAAAATCCAGATACTTGTTCTTTCTGCCTTCTCTTCTGCTTGGACCCTCACAAATATTTAATTCACTGCCAGTGGCACTGAAGCAAGTTTCTGCTGGTGGCGTGTTTTGCCCTAGTCTACCCCTAGTCCACCTGAAGTGGATTTAGGGTCAGAAGGAGAAGGTAATAGAAGAGAAGACTGAGAAAGACTGCCAGTCAGAGATAATTGCAAGCTACAAGAAAGAATCAGGAGTCAGAAGAGCCAAAGAATGAGGCCACCCACTACAGGGTGAAGACAGCACAAGGGAGATGCTAGTTCCTGATCTACAGAGGCAACATGTCACCGTTACGTGACATTATCCACTGGACTGTGCCTGGTGGTCCTCTTTTGCACTACCTCTTGCAAAAATTAGTTTAAATTTTAGGCTTTGTTGGGGGAATTTAGCTCTTTTTATGTTATCGTTCGCTTCTTCCTAATGGCATGAGATAGGATGATGTCGTGAGGTAGCTATTTTGCTCATATCCTTTCCATCTGTAAGATAAACACTACCTTAAATTACTTGTATTACATAGCAAAAGTACTTATGTATAAATTTTGATTTGTTTTTAATATTTACTGTAACAAGGTGCAGTTTTTTACTGTAATTACTTGTGTCCTCATCTTTGTTTGGCTTTCATTCAAGCAGAAAATGTCATTCTTTGCTTGTTAATTAAGTTCACCCAAACAGTTCTCAAAAACTGTTTCTGGTTTTAATAAAATCCCCCAAAACCCATCAAGTTTAAAAAGGCTTTCTAGAGGAATGAACAAGAATTGGTGGGGAAAAAAAAAATCTGCAAGCTCTAATTATACAGAATATTTCAAAATAAGCACCAAGAAACTTCTACTCAGTGAACAAAAATCCATTTTCTGTTAGCAACAAATTTACCATTATAATTATGACAGTTGTTAGATGAGTTCACAGGCAGATTTTAAAAATCCTTGTGAGCAAAGCCAAGGTCTACTGCTGGGTGCTGCTTCTCCCGTGCCCACGCAGGCGTTACCAACCTCAAAGATGCCACAGCAGCAGCCACAGCCAACGTGCAGGAGCTGAATGCACATTCTCAAAGCAATAACTCACATAGTGAGGGATGATCAGAAGATGCTCACCCCGGGAACTATGGAAGAGTGAGACTTCTTCATCCCACACAAGTGGCTAGGTCTCAGAAAATTCAAATTTTCCCTTTGAAATTGTTGCTAGCGCTTTTCCTCACAGAAGAGAACGGTTTGGTCTCAAGCACGAAATGCTGCGAAAGTTTTTTGGTGAAGACTGCAATGGGAGACCATTCCCACAGCAGAAATGTCCAACAGTCTGCCTGCATGCAATATCCAGGACTTTGTCACAGAATGTTAAAATCCGAAATCAGAGAATTAGTATTATCTTTCAGTTCAGACTTTCACTATTATGAAGCCCAGTCACAGTAAATAAAGTGACAGGGACCTCAGCAAAGCAGCACACAGTCCATCCATAGTGAAGTAGGATACTAAACATGCAGCATTTAACTTTTACTAACAATACAATGGGTTTAAACATTTTTATACTTGCCAATGTGCACATTTAAACTCCAGGAATAAGAAAAAAAGCCAACTGATTGTCTTCATGCAATAATATATTCAGCAACATTCACTTATTTTTTTCATAGCTGAACCACGGAGGTAACAACTTCAAGACAGAAGATATGTAGGCTCTGGGATTTCTAGCTGTATCCATTCAAAATAATGACTGAGGTGAATTTTACTTAGTGCCTCGCTGTTCTTATTCACTAGAACAGTAACTGAAAATCATTTATGCTAGCTAGCTGGCATCATTGCTCCCAACTTTGATTATCACCTTCTAGCCAGATATTCCCCATAGGCAAGATGGCTTTAACAAAACTCTATCCTTGTAGTTAAGTTAACTTTAAGTCAGTATTGTTTTTTTTCTCCTAAAGCAGCCAATTGCTTATAAAAATATTAGAAGTATCTTTCACATTTGGCTTAAGAATGAAAAGAACAAAGATTCTTTTTATAATCAAATTCAATTCACAATGAAAATTATTATTTTAAGTTATATCTTTAAACACCTCAAATACAAAATCATTCACAGCAGAACCAACAAGCGTCCACACTGGGATCAGCTCTTTCCCTTGGTATTATCTATTCGAATGTAAACATCAGCCTAACTAAAAAATCATGACAGTTGTCTGTTTGTGGAACAGTCATTTCACAGAATTTTCTGTCATAAAGATTATTTGGATGGGCTTTTCTGTTTTTTAATAACATACTCGTATGTCAATAAAGCAATTGGCATTCTATTTAATAAATATTAAATAGGTGAGTTTTCACAGATCTATAAGCTGGAGATTTTAAGTATGTTGCATCTTTATGACTGAGTGGTACTTACATGGTTTGGAAAGTCAGCCTTCAGTTCCGCAATACTTCTACACCAATACGCTGCTGTTTTCTCACTGATCAGTTCAATGTTTAGGAAGGAGCCTTGGCCTGGGCCGTACATAGGACCTGAAGTAATTCCACGCACAATCCTCGGAGAAACATTGGTCACAATATCCTGCAAAACAGTGAAACCTTTCAGATTGGTTTTGTAAAGTGAAGCATACATATATCAATTATGCCTATGAAATAACATAAACATATCAGTTGTTTTAAAAATGTACTGTTACTATGAGTAAAAACTACAATTATAGGCCAGTTCTCTAAATTAGCAAATTCTCTAATTAGATTCTCTACATCAGAGGAGAAAAACGTTTGCTGTGTGTTTGAAATGGTAAGTAAACTATCAAGAAAACGCCAATATGGGGCACCTATAAACTGCCATACAAAACATTATTTAAATAAAGCTTTTGTGTTGGGTAGAGGGCAAACAAGACTTTGTGTAAAAACCTGTGTAGGTCTCAGTCATGTAACTGCATACATGTGAACTATCCTCCCCAAAGACAATCAAATTCCATGTCCCACACTAACAGGTGATGTGCTGCCCCCCAGGCTCTCCGATGAAAAGTCAGGGTAAGAGGTCCAGTCACCAGCAAAAGTGTACCAGTGGGCAAAAGTTCACAAATGAAATGATATGACTAAAAGAGACCAGAATAAAAAAATAAAACCAAAAATCATGCAAACTAAGATCAGTATTATAAAGCACGATGTTTCTGAAGGTCAACATGAGGTTAACAAACAATTCTGAAACATACAGTAAACATGCAAAATGTTGACTTGTTTAGTAGTCTTAATTAAGCTGCAATGTCACCGTATCTATATTAACAAAGAACCATAAATTCTGACATTATTTAAAACTAAAGAGAAACATAGATGGCAAAATGTTCCTTTTGCCAATTTCCAATTAAAAATAATTTTGAGTAAAGGTCATTTATTTACAAATGTATCAGAATTATTTGTTTAAGTACCCCTCCTCACCATCTTGTCATTTTTAGTGAGATAACATGAACCTCCATTAGTATATAGCAATTAAGGTCAATTTACATATTTTAATTAAGAACCATCCCATATAAAACAATTAGGGTAATAGGCATACTAACTGGATTTCATAACATTTGGACGTTTTTCCAACTAGATAGACAGGAAACCTTAATTAGCATTAATTAGCACTGATCTGCATATGTTTGATAAGGCATACCCTTGCCACAAAAGATTATTTATTCCTGAATCTGCCAAATGCTGCAGTTACAGAGGATAAAGGGACTTTTCTTCACATTGTATGTAAATTTGAGGTAATCATCTGCTTACAAAGTTGAATTAATTATTATACAGTAAATATGTACTAATATTTTATACTAATAGATAATTATATGTCCATTTACATATATAGAAATCACCACAAAGTAATCTCCCCAGTTCATCTATTTTCAGGCCTAATAAGTCTGGAACATGGACAGCACAACAATCCCAAATTTTCCTATTATAATATTTTCCCTTCATCACAAAACCCTCACCTCCTTCTCAACAGTTAAGTTATATTTTCAGAAAAAAAATAATTCAGAACATTTTCCGAGTGCATGCAAACCAAAACACTTCCCTCACTCCCCCCAAAAATTACAAAAATTGCAGTTTATGCAGAAGAACCATTTACACCAGTTTGCTCCATATTATCCTCTTGAGTGTTTCACTCCTTTTGAATTGCCTCAGAGGAGCTTGTGCTTTGACTTCATCCCAGAAAGCTGTTCCTACAGACAGGACGGTGCTATCACATCATCCAGCATGAGAAAACACGCAAAGTCAATGACTTAGAAGCTGGCAATCTGACCTTACTCCTGCAAGCACGGGGTGCACATGGTCATTTTCCAACAGATGGGAGTTACTTTGACCATGCTGCAAGTGACTATGAGTTTCCCTTTTCTGACTCCAAAGCAGTCAGAAGCAAAGCCGCTCCAGTAGTACTGCTCTAAGCCTGAGCTAACAGCCTGTCTGTTGCTAGGAACTATTATTTTTAGGTTCAGTGCAAATTATGATAAGACGTACGTGGTACGATTTTCATCTTGTATGTGTGTACGTGTACACACATGTGTACGTGTGTATGCCTGACAATGCTTGGAGCCACCTCTGGTACTGTTTGTTACCTTCCTACGTGCGTGTTTTGTTGTTCTTCCAGCCTCTCTCATTTTACTACTGGTAAGAGTTCAAAGACTGAGATATTACAGCCTAGATTATATCTCTTGCGGAATGCTCACAAAGCCTCAGTCTGCTTCCACGCAAAAACACTCTGAAGTTTTTGTATCTGCTGTGGGTCTCCAGGCAATCTCTTCTCTCTTCTAAGAACAGAGAACCCTGTTTAGACCCTGCGACTGCTACCGAATCCCTGTGGCTTTGACTCGCTCTTTCCCAGACTCAGTCATAGCTGACATCTGAGGGACAATTTATCTCTCCAGGATGCCACCAAGTTGAATCAGGTAACGCACAGACTTGGCAAAGTGTCTCAAAAGCAGCCGCTCTTCACTTTAATGTCCACAGGAGATACACAGAGGCACATGAAACAGTAAACACACATACAACTCTCTGCCTACATGTCCTCACTCTTGAATTTTCCTTGAGATTTTGTGAGATCCTCTTTGGTGCTCAGGGACCTTCCCCTCCCGTCCCCCACCAGCAGACAGCTGCTCCCTCGAATGGCGCCTTCCACTGCCTCCCCACTGCCTCTGTGTCACAGGACCCCTCCGCTGTGTCCATGCATCGCTTTATGTTTCCTGACCAAGCTGCTTCTGCTTCCAAAAATCCTTCCTGGCTTTGAAATACAAACATTACCACCTGGCTGCTTTGTCTTGATTCCTCCTGAGAGGGATATGCTGTTCCTATTTAAGATCCCATTCCTTGTTTGCCTCTCCTAGCTCAGAGTAAGCTAGATGGAGAGACTCTGTAACGACTGACACGCTGGCACCTCTCCTGTCTCTTGTTAGCACATGACAGCCCCAGACACAAGGAGACTCACAGTTCACGGAAGCAAAATGGAATTTATAACTTATGTGATGATTCAAGGAATCTGTCTATGTACACACAGAATAAAATCACACAAGTGACAGAAACGAAAATTGTTTCTTTGAGATGAGTGTGAAATACCTACACAGAACTTGCCTTACCATCATCTTCCTCTTCACTCTCCTGCCACGTCTACGAAAGCTAAACAGGGAGAGAGTTAGGCAAAGGATCTATTAGCGGGGCTTAGCCAACTTCACATCCTTCAGTCTTAAAAGTGACTTTTACATGGTATCACAGGTTCTTTCACTAAGATGGGCAATTCTTGTGGCTGGCCAATTGTTACTGCTGTCTCCAAAACAGCAGGTAAGGTCAGAGCAGCTGAAGCAGCCATAGTGCTCCAGCCCACGGGGTTTGTGACAGACCATCTTCTGGTGTTTTAATCGAATACTGATTTTCGCTGTTTGTAGGAATTGTCCGGCCAAATGCTGGCATTCATCACTCCTTTTCTTTCCCGAAACCCCAGCTTTTCCTTTTTTCCCAGCTACGCACACAACCCTTTTAATGTTAATAAAAATTGCTGTGTGCATACAAAGCCAAATGGAACCGGAGTAAGAAGCCTGACAGGAAGTACTTCAAGGTTTGAACCTGAAAACTTTTTTGATTCTAAAGAAAAGCTGCCTGCTATAAGAGAGATGACCTGACGGATGAGTTGGTCTGGTTCCTGCATGCAGTTGAAAGTAGAGGTCCACATACAGGAATAGGAGAATGTCCCCAAACTCCAAGTACCAAGTACCTTACCTCCCCACATGATGGAAGCAATAAACAGCCCTTGGGAAAAATAGCACAAAGCTTTCGTGTACTCTGAAGACCAAGGATAGAAGACTTGCAATAAAGAGCAACTAGAGGAGAACAAAGCTTATATCTGAGCACACTAAAAGACACAGCTATGGAAAAAATGACTAAAAAAATCATTGGCAAAGGTAAACAGAATAGCCCACAGAAAATTGATTTGTTTTGTAGGGAAATCTTGCAAATTAATGTAGATTTGGGGATTAGGGAAACTGTATTCAGTACTAGATTACAGCAAAACAACTTGGTTTGGGGAAGTTAATGGAAATGAAGAGAAACAGTGACAACAAATAGAATCAAGGACCAACTGTGAATCATGAATATTTCAGTTACTGAATTTCTTCTTTTGCCTCAAAAGCTGATTCTTTTCCCCAGGAGAGCACAGCAGAAACAATAATATCAATCCCTCAAATACATGTAGCCCAGGACATCACCTAAGAAAGTGGTGTTACACAGATAAAAGCACCAATATCCTGCTGCTTTTGGATTCCTCTTTCCTGCTTATGAGCAATTCTGGTATTCTGGTAACTTGAGACTGAGTTAATTTGCATTACACATATATTTCTGTTCCTCTTGATTAATTAATCAACACACTAAAAAAAAAAAAAAAGCAAGACCCCAGGCATTGATCAGGCCCCATTTGCTCTAATAATCTCTGAACTCTGCAATCAGATCATTGCATTCTAAACTACTTAAGTCTAATGGGCTGGGAGGTCTGAGACAACATCTTAAAGCCCAAACACTCAGCACTTTTTAGTCAGTTCAATTTAAATAAAGGTGCAAATGAATCCATCAGCCCAAGCTTTACTGTTCACTCTAAAAGTTGTTTTTGCTTCACACTGTCCACATTTGCAGTTAACAATTGCCATAGAATTTTGTATTGCAAAAACACGGCCAGGCTGTTTAAGCTGAGAGAGAGAGACCGTTATGTTTGGGCAGCAGGGACATTTTGAATTTTAAAGGACCCAAAGGGGAGTCCAGCACTGTGTTAGATCCTGCAATAAGCACATTCATTGTGTTGTTTCTCCTAAACTAATCAGCAGAGAAATAATTCACATTGTGAATATTAACGTTGTCATCTGTGGGCGTGGAAGTTAATGACTCGTAGAAATGAATCAAGCCATTCACCTCTCTCTCAGAGTTATTGTTTTAGGGGCATCAAGAAGACAGCTCTTCATTAACTGGGTTCACATTTTTATTTCATAACCATGGCTCCTAGAAACTAAAAAAAAAGTTTGGAGAAAAATGTGTAAAGAGGTCAGTTGCAGGAATGTATAAAAACAGTCTCCCAAAAGGTATACCACAGCCTCATGCCTATTCAATTAATGTAGTTATATTACGCAAACATAGTAAAAAGAACCAGAAGCATAAATCTATATGATTTTTCCTATCAAAGCTCTGATGTGTTTCTATTGATTTGCAGAGCTTGAAGCATTTTTTTACCATTTTTCCCCAAATATTACAGCTAATAGTATCTTAATGAGCACTTGAAATAATAAAGTTGCTTACGGTATTAACCTATTGTACAAGTATTCACTCCTGAAAGTACAGGTGTTCTGCAATGTAAATATCTGCAGCACAATTAAGGTTTTGAATAAGATTTTTGGATTTTAAAAATACATTTAATCACACTATACCAAGTGTTAACACATGTTTTCTTCACTCCGAGAGGCTTCTATGAGACGCAGAGAACTTGCCTTGCAGCATTGGCCCCCAAAGTCAATGAAAGTCACTGCACACTCCAAATTAAGCTTTTCTCGTCTTTAACTTATGAAAGCAGATAGGAATTAGTGACCTTTGTCAGTTTCTTTTCATTAATATGAGAAAAAGATTTAACACAGTGAGCAGATTACTACTTTTTACAAAGTTAATTTAGTTGACCTTTCTTTCTTCTAGGGAGGGCGAGCATTATACTTGCCAAGCGGAGTGTGCATCTCTGCGTTCCCGGGGTTACTACTTATTAAGTGTCAATATGAACACCATGGCAGCCACACTGGCCTCTTTTTGAAGAAGAGGTATTACCTTATTAAGGTAATTTTAGTCAAGTATCTGAAAACAGCATACTTAAAGTTAGTAGACAGTAAACTGCAATGTAAAAAAAGCCTAAATGTAAGTGTCTACTATGTCCAATATACCACCTTCTTTCCTTGAACAACAAAGCACAATAGCTGAAAAATGCAGGTATTTAAGCAAATTATGATGTACTCCTTTTCCCCAGATTTTCAAAGATGTATTGAAAAGGCTGTAAAGATTTCAAAATCCAGTTTGTGTGAAATGTTTTAGAGCTTATTTTCTAAATGCTTTAATCAACACCCCAACATCAAGATTCAGTTTTCCCTACAGCTTCCGCTAATTACAGTAGAACTTGATGTACACTTTCAACCTATGGAAAAATATGGAGAAGGAGACATCGCCCTTTTCTGCCTAATATCGCAGTTGTTAAAGCATTCTGGAAATCTGGCTCACTGCTGTTGCACACCCTCATAGACACGAACAGCATCACAGACTTATGTCCTCGTAATTCCCTGCCAACTCTCACTCAAGGTCTTGTGATGATTTGCCTCTTCTGTGACTCAGCTGTCTAGCCAGACTGTGTCTAGTATCACCCCTTCTGGAGTCTTAACCATCCACAAAAGGCAAGTGAAACCTGAAGCAACAATACCACTTCACACAGCACCATTCCTATACGTCCTTTCGGAGTTGTTCCTCACCTTCTCTCCTCCACCTCAGCTGAGACACGTGACATTTCTGTAGGGTTCCTCTTCTGAGGTCCAAAGCACTGACTTACTCTCCCAAATTTCCTCAAGCTCAGAATTTTTTCCAGTTCAGCTTGTCAGGTTCCTTTTAACAGGAAGCTAAATGCACAGCAAGGACCTCTATAAAACCATTCCATCCGGTACAACCATGCAGATTAACGACTCATTTCCTTATCTGCTAGAGTAGGATTTTTACAACATATAGTGAGACTTACTGGCCTATGGAGCAAGGAAAGTAAATTTGCTTATGATTTCTGCCCATGGAGGTTTGACGTAGCCATCGGCACCTTCCAAGTGCACAAACCACAGTTATGTTGCAGACAATGTTGCCTGTTGAATTTGTAACACTTGTATTTAGCATTTTATTTTAGTGAGGGATTGGGCCAGACTTTACTCTTCTTTGTATGAGTGCAAAACCTCAGCAAAGTCACTTCCTCACACTCCCCTTCTCTTTCCTTCAGTGAATACGGAAGCATTTTTTAAAAACTGAAACCACCTTCACAGAAAAACTTATCTCAGAACATCCCACCATGCAGAAACTGCTCTAATCTCTCCACCACCAGATATGAGAAATTTAGTACCATAAAGACACCTCCATTTTTCACTGTTTTTGTGAATGAAGTCTAGATCTAGCCCTCTCTTTCCTCTTCATTGCTTTCCTTTTCTTGAAGACAAGAGAGCATGTAATCATAAAATGATGTAAAATAATTATTTTTCAATTTTCTCTCACCAAAATAAGAACTGAATTTAAAAATCTGTTACTTCTTCAGCTTTCCAGGATTGTTAACATTGGTGATTTAAAGCATCAATGTTCTGATCTCTCCATTAGTACAGAACAGATCTTGAAAAAGATCCTTGCTCTTCCTTATAAATTACACTTCTTCAGCTTTTACACACAAGATCTAGTATGCTATAGAGGCGAAAAGGATACTTAAAAAAATATTCTTATCTGTCCTTTAATGGCTGTTTGTCGTGTGTTTGCAAAGATGAAAGTACCCAAATCTGTACGTATCTTATATCCCTAAGCCTGGAGTAAAAACAGTGCTTGTAAATCTTCCTTAATATTCTACTCTATTTCTAGGCTGAGTAAGCTGAGTTATGCAAGCTATTTTTAAAAAAAAAATAGACTGTTACCTCATAAGTGTTTTTACAACATTAAACTATCCCATTTGAGTTTATTAAACCAATTTAACACTACAGCTCCAGCAAGCAAGCTAGCTTTCCAAATCAGTAAGTTAGCACAGGAGACTGCAGCCCCATAAGGGAAAAAGCAATGTGTCAGGATTTTGGAGAAAATCTGCCGAAGCACTCATATTGTGTGAAAGACAAATGACAAGTTAGAGATTTAGTTACCACATATTTGATGTTTTTCTATACTGTCTCATTAGTGCTTTAAGATTTAACCGTGAGAGCCCATGAGAAACTTCAAAATTTACAGACATTGAACCTAATTTCTACTTAAGCTTTTATCACTGCTGCTTGCTCAGCACACCACTGTTCTTACTAACACAATTTTCAGACAGTAGGCCATCTAACCAATGATTTATGATTAAGATAGCAAAATCCCAAGATCTTTAGATAATCTTACTAGATTAGAGTATAAAATGATTTTTTGTTTACTCTCTTTACCTTAGAATAATCTTGGGACAGCCCCATCCTCATCGCAAGTCAAGTAAAAATGGTCCGCTGTCCTTCTTCAAACAACATCGGTCCCTCAGCCTTTGTTAACTCATACATGATGGTTGTTTGACTAGAAGTTCTAATTTTATAAACTAAAGCTCCCCAAAATAACATACCGGGAGATTAAAATACAGGACAAAAGCAATATAAATTATGAGTAAAAGTACAAAAAGTTGGAAGCGTAACTATAATGTTTATACCAAATGTAAAAATATATGTTTTCTAGTTGTTATATATTTTACATGAAAATGAAGTTTTGATCCTTGTTTACAATTACATTCGCTTGAACAGTTTTCTTAAAAACTTTTCATAATACAAAGCCATAATGCTTTAAAATTAAAACATTTAATGTTTTTTCTTATTTTGACATTTTTCCTTGTTTTCTAGACATTAGAATGTAAAGACATTTGTACTGTAATTACAAAAGATCATTTTTAAAATGTACTATGTCCTACAGCACTTTGCCTTGACAAACAATTACTGGATATCACATTCAACAGAATACAAAAAGCAATCTTTATCACAAGGTTAAAATTAGTCTTTGAACAAAAGATGCTTTCAAAGCAAATCCAAATTCTCATCAGCTTTATATCAGTTTCTCTGGGAGAGACAGGGAAGCGAGGGAGGGAGAGAAGAGAAAGGAAAAAAAATGTGAAGGACATTTGAAAAATTTCTTGCTAATGTTAGTGTGAGGACACATTTTATCAGTTTTCTGATAAAGGTGTAAGCAGTAGGACATGATTAAATTTCTGCTGTCAAACTGCATTGTGGTCAAAAACTATACCCACAGAAGAGAGAAGTAGACTTAACAGTTCTTGAGGAAAGTTGTATCTGTGTTCAGACATTCACATTTGGATCTGTTTTGGCAGCGTAGGATTCTTAGATCTCAGGGTTTTCATACAGTAAACTACCTAATCAATGAATGGTTGGCTTTAGCTGACCGATGAGAAAAATGTTCAGTTCATTCATTTTCGAAGAGGGGCCAGAAGAACAGAAAATCATGTTTAAACATCCAAGAGTTCTGTGAGAAAGAAATCTAAAGCTGATCAGCAGGTTCCTTAGGCTTTGGCTGTGGGGAATTTTTGTTGGGTTTTCTTTTTTTTTTTTAGAAACAATATAATTTCTTTACCCCAAGAGCAAACTTTCCCAGTGTTTGAAACAAATAGCATATAAGCTGTAGCAGAAGAAAAAAGATATTCTACAGCTAACAAATAAAATTAGAAATAACAATAAAGCATGGCAGAAAACACAAAGTAAGAACATCTAGTTACAAACTCTCTAGAAATTTTCTATCCACAACTTTTTCACAAATGATACAATTTCCAACCAAAAAAAAATAAAAAATAATTCTAATTATTCCTTGGCACAAATGTTGGTTTGTCTGAAGGTTTTTAGTTTTTGGTTTAATTAAGCTACCAGAGCCTTCAAAGTGCAGCATTTTTTTCTGGACTGTGCTCTGCACCTATCAGGAGACAACCCCATAAAAAACAGTCACTGATGAAGAAAGCAGCGGATGGTCAACCCTGCCATTTTGATTGAAGCACAGAGTTCAAAATGCCAAAAAAAAGCACCATCTTTAGAACTTTAAATTACCTCAGCTCCAGGAATAGACACGAAGCTATTCATTGTACTATATGAAGTGTACTGGGATCTACTAAGAAACCTGATCTTTCAGAAATCACTGCTTCAGACGATATGAAGTGAGATGCTTGAGACTATCTACAACGAAAAAAAATGCTATATCGTAACAGCACAGATAATTCCTGGGGTACTAGGATAGAATGTCTTGAACCTGTGTAAAAAATCAGTTTTACTCTCCTAAAAGTTATATTTTTGCACCAATAAAGCACTATTTGTGGAGTTTGGATGAAGTACCTGATGAGCCTCATCGAAAACCCTAAGCTTTGTAATCTGTAACTCACTTATGTTCTCTAAAATATTGACAAGGCAGTTTTGGATAATAACCCAGAGCAGATGCTCACAAGTGATCAACATGATGAAACTGGATTCTATTACTCCACTGCAACCAAAACGTTGCAATGCTGATGATGTGAGGGGAACAGAATGGAATAAAATAGGAGTATGTGGATAAATAAAATATCTACATGGATTGCAGCTTTTGATCTGTATCCTAAAGTAAAATTTCTGTGGCATGGCTTCTAAGGACCCGTGTACATTCACAAAGGTGGAAAATTTATGCACAATAATTAAAATATACTAGTCCAGTTTATAATGCTTACCCCCTTGGGACTCCAGTGGATTTAGATCATAACAACTTGGCTTGCCTTAAGAGATGACTTCTTTTACAGACATCTAAAAATATTAGTCCATTTTCAGTTGTCAGGGAATATCATCATCAAATCAGTGATGAAAACTTGTGAAATGTACTTAACTGATCAAATAAAGGAGCAGCAATTCTTAAGACTGCATTCTAGACAAGCACTATTGAATGGTGCCATGAAATGCGAAGGAAAAGGCAATTTAAAAGTATGAATCTAAGAAAACAAGACAGGAACCAACATAGATAAGATCCAATTAAAAAAAATAGGTAAGAGTCAGGAAAGAGAAGGAAGAATTACATGACATGTTCGCAGCAGCAACTTTAGGAGAGTCACTAAAGGAGTTGTGCTTATAAGGAGAA
This sequence comes from Larus michahellis, assembly GCF_964199755.1. Taxonomy (NCBI): domain Eukaryota; kingdom Metazoa; phylum Chordata; class Aves; order Charadriiformes; family Laridae; genus Larus; species Larus michahellis. The sequence continues at coordinate 37,087,412 of NC_133903.1, read as the reverse complement.
AGCAAACGGATTCTCTTCTTGTGCTTTAAGAGGAGGCAAGATTAACATAGTTTTTCAAACATCATTGTTAGAGACAACTCAATGGTTTTTTTCTCTAATACTGTTGATAAATTGATAAACAAAATATTGTAAGAAGGCAGTGGGACAGCATCAGTAGTGGCAGGTTCCTAAAGGGATGAACCAAAAGCCAAGGTACATAATGACAGAAAACGAGCTCCTCTAGATAAAAAATGGGAGAGAATTGCAGGTAATCTCATAATTCTAACAAAATCCCTGACAGAAACAGCAAACAATGAGAAAATGGGTTCTTTAAAACCCGCAATATCTAGGATTTTGCACTCAATGTATGGACACAGAAATTGAACAAACAAACAAAAGCTCCAACACAGGAATTCTAATGTCTGCTAATTAAGCATGTAACTTCACACGTGAAAAAAGCAAGGAGGTAACTATTTATTTAAGAGACAGTGCTACACGGATTAACAAAGCTCCTGTCAACAACTCTGGACACCTGTACCAAGATCACTTATTGCCTAATTAAATATTAACATGTCCTGATAGAATCTGTGGTATAATTTTAATTACTGTTTTCTCATAGGGAAGCCATATAATCAATGTATTTCTAGCTGTTCCTAGAGGCTGTTTTGTAAAACTCCATTAGTAAATTGGGAACCATCACTAAAATATTTTCCTCCAGATTGCTATAAGTAAATCAAGACTATTATATTCTCCTAGGAGGAGGGGAGAATAGATGCTATCCTTTAAGGGCAGAAAAATATGATTTCTTCAATAACCAAGAAAAAAAATCTTTTAACTACAATCCCATTTAAAGAGTTATTAAAATTCTTGCACAAAGAATCAACATTGGGAAGGTACAGAACACCAAATTTATATTTAAATTTATGTATAATCCAAAACATTTTTATTGCTGGATTAAGTAATTAGGAGAATCACATGACTCCCTTGAAGCAAGTATTTAAATTTTCTGCTGGGGATGAATTGCAAATATTGCGGTATGTCTTGTACTTACCTGCAGCTTTTTCTTTTTCCATTAGGATTAAGAATGCTTAAATACTATAAACATTGGTTAGCATTTGTGTATATTTAGGGGTGAGAAATTAAAGGAAATTATACTGATTCTATTTGGGAAGGTATTTAAATAGCTAGTACTATAATTTGCAAAGTATCAATTCTCTAAGTAGCACTAAACAATTTCAAGTTGTAGATAAAGGGGTACAGGGAAGGCGGAAGGGGAGTATTTTGTTTTATATTCCAATGATAATATATCCATAATGCTTCTACTTTGATGACCTGATCTCTTAAATGTTAACTTTGTTTTGAACATACTCTTGTTATCTTTTTCCATGCAAAGGTCCTACTGAAGCCAACACTTCATGAGCAGGGATTGCAAGGCTGAGCCATCTACCATTCTCGGAGCCTGATTATACATAGGTCTGGATAACATAATTGTGTAGAAAAACAAACCATTAAAATATCAGCCCCTACGAATTTTAACTCAGCACTTTAACATCTTGTAAAAGATTCAAATCAATTTTAATTCAGCAGTAAATTTTAGACAGGACCTTTAAAATAGATTTTGATTTTTGCTAGAGGCCTAATCTACTTTAAAATACATTAAATAAAACTAGTCTTTTCCTCTTTCTATTGGCTACCAGAATGGGAACACACATAGGAGTACTGCATGCATTTTCATAGACAAAAGTAGTTGAAATGGTATCAGAATAGACTTAAACTAAATAACAAGACCCAGATAATTGACAAAACTCTTTTGAAATTCCTTTCCTATGAATCAGCTTGCAAGGTATCTTAAATCTTCTCAAATTAAACTATCATCCCAATAGTTTATTGTATATCCATTTTTGTAATGACTATCAGGTTTTTCCTGACCCCCTGTATCCTGGAACAAACTCTGCTAACATGTTATGATTGATGAGGATGCAGTACAGCTGTGGTAAGAAAGCTGAGACTGAGCTTGGGGCATCAGGTATACACCCCGGGGAGGGTCTTTGGGAATGCAGATCCTAGGTGGGCTGCACTCAGGAAGGGTAGAGCCAGCACGTCTGGATCTGCCATCAGTCTCTGAGAACACTGTGTGTTCGTTCATCAGCCATCACAAGAGGCAACACACAGAGGCTCCATAATCTAGAGGGAGATCACTTTTTCCTCTCAAGAGCCTCAAAGCAGAGATTTCCAGCCTGTTGGGCTGATTCTAGTTTTCCAGACTGAGCTCTTAATAAATAAACATTCAGTGTTTGCACATGTTTTAACTTCTCTAACAGACAGGAATCCATGTCGAGAAGTGCTGAAGTATACATAGAATTTTTATGCCAAGGGACGAGCTTTGATTCCCATGCGCTTGTGGCAGACACAGAGGCCCCAATCTCAAGTCTGGTTTTCCTCCGGGTTCATCTGAAGTTTTCATATCAGTAGGTTAATCATTGCTTTTTTTTTTTTTTGTTAATGCCCAGGAAAAATGATGCATTCTATTGGCTTTTAAAAATCAGACCTGTGGGGCATAAAGCACAAATTTAATAAAGCAAAAAAAGCAAAGTTCATTAAAATCTTCTTGTGAGAACTGAAAGTAGCCATGATACATGGAAATTCGTAGCAAGATGATTCTTCTGTTTACCATTGAGAAAAAAAAATTATTCTGAGCTGGCCAGATTCATTAAATGTATAATAGGTCCCAAACCCCAGCACTCTTTGGAGTCACTGCTGAGGTCTGTCAGTTAAGTAAATATGCTCATCAGAGAATCTAGCAGGCGCATGTAGATAGGGTAGACGTGAAGTCCATTCCCCTTGAAATCAATAGGAAGGTGGTTGTTAGAGACTACAATTGAGTTAGGGTTTCATTTGGGGAATCTATGGTAAACGTTCCCACTACTACTGCCACAGGGGTGTAAGAAAGCATACGACGGCGGTTGCTAGATCTCTGGCACTATTAATGGCAGAGCCAGCTGAGACATGCTACAAAAGGCTTATGCATGCTCAAAACTGGAATAATAATAATAAATCTGTCCTCAGCTAGAGAGACCTGAAGGCTCTTCGTTTATTCCAATAGAATATTGATTTAAAGCTGGGACAGGGATTCAAAAGCCTTCTGATGTTAAACGTAAAAAGCCATGCATAAAGTTGTACAAGGAGAAACATGTTTTTTTTTGCCCCACAAGAAATCCTTGATTAGGGATAATTATATTAGTGATAAATTGGACATAGGGAATGTCTTCCCATCCTTTTTCCTACCACAGAACTTCGGAGTTTTAAAGCACAGCTCACTGCAAGACCTCACTGAGGAACAGGATATACCTGCTGCCGACACATGCCAGAGCGCAGGAGCAGTGTCACGCCGAGAGCAGTGGAGCCAAGTTTGCTTCAGGACCAAGGAGAGCTCCGCAGCAGCGAGACCCATCGTCCCTCCCGACAGCCATAAATGACCGATCCGCTCTTCTCAGCCCCAAGCTGCATCTCCGGGCACGGAGACTAATCTGTATGGTATCGCCAATGCTCACTTCTCTGATGTGCAAAACAAGAATGTACATAGGCAGGTACGGATTGCAGGTTTCTGCTTTTGGAAGCAGTAAGAAACTGGTTTTTTACATCTCTGCTTATCTTAATTTTCCCCTAGCTAACGTTGGTTTGTGCAGCCAGTACAGAGCAGGGCAGGCTTCTTTGCTGCACATCTAGAACAGCAAGGATAAGACCATTTTATGCACACAGTGATACAGCAGAAACTTTAATCCTCATGGTATTTAAACAGCATTTTGTAAACTACAATGCAAAAGTGCAGTATCCCAAGAATATCAACAAAGTTTTGGACAAATTCTTAAACTACAATTGCAGAAACTAGAGTTATTGTAGGAGGGAATCCAATCGGACATTATGTAAGCTCTTTATGCCACACATCTCTTATGACTTATCTTCATATCTTTGAATTTTATATAAACATATATGCACTATATATGCATATTTGCAAAATAAGTTGCATAATTTTGAATTTGCATAATTCATACTTTAGCAAGACAATATTTTATTTTGGTACTCTTTAACCCATGGCCTCCTTAAGGGAAAAAAACTGTCTGTTTTAAATCTGAATCATCCCATTATTCTATGATATTTAGCACCCCCAGTGATAATAACACTTCTTAACCAGGCCCATTCCTGCAATTAATTTCATTTTCACAGTTCCCACGAACTCCAATATGCATTCCAATACAACTTCACTGCCAGATCTGAGCCTTATTAAAGTAATATCATTTTTACTTTTTTTTTCCTGTGAATAGAAGAATGCTGAGAATGGCTAACTTCCTACACATTGTATGTATACACCCATCAACAACCCAGCCCTTTGTGAAAGTACTCATATATAAACATGAGTGCTGCTTGTACTGCAGTACTTTAAAAGTGACTTCTCTCTCACTGCAGCCATTCTGCCCTGTAGTAATATAACATGAATTGTTTGTGAAGACATATGCATCTACTTTTTGTTTACACGTACTGGATTCTATACCATGAACTCACCTGATTTTAATTACGCATCCTTACCTAGAGATACAGATAGCAGAGTTCCCCCATCTAAATTGTGAATACCAGCATCGCAAAAGATTTTTTTCTTTTTTAAGTGAAGATAAGTTACCGCATTAAAAATAAATGAGCTATTTTTGTCAGTTGATTGGACACTGAGTACACATAATAAATCACCAAGAGCATTGTATGCTAGCCTACATGCTAACCTTGAGCTGCAGTTTATCTATTGCCTGCAATTCAGAAGACAACAAGGTATTTCACCCAATCAGCTGATCAGCTGAAGGAACTCGAAAGAGTGAAATGGCTTTGAAATACACAGGCTTTTAGATATCAAATTACCTCTGGAACCCTCTACCCAGAAGTAACTTGAACAAAACCCATTTGAAATACAACTTCAATATTCAAAAAAATCAATAATTTAAACCACAGGTTGAACATTTTTACTGCTTCCACTGCAGACTGTCGTTTTTTGAAATGAAAATGCTAATGGCACCAAAGGGGAAAGCTCCAGCCAGAAGAGATACATGTGTGCAGGCATGGATTGGTTAGAAATGCTGGTTTGCTTTCCCTCCCCCAGTTACGTTTACATAAGATCTCTTAAAATAAACAACTCTCATTTCCATTACTTCAAAAAAAAAAAAATGTTTTTCTTTGTTGCACTTAATGTTTCTGTCCATGAGAGCTTAGCTATATCAAGACACTTCACTGAAAACATGCAGGCTGAATGCAAATAATACATCCTAAATTATGCTATTAAGTTGCTTTATTTTGAAACAGGCACTAATGTCGTGCTTTTGAATACCAGCTAGCACACTGTGAACTCTTGTTTTATACATAGAAAAGCCGGAATACAGGTGATGTTGTGTTCCAGCATCTACATCAGAAACGGGAAACAGTCCAGTGCATCCTGCAAAAAAAAAAAGTACGGAGGGTCCACTGCTGGTGACAAAAGCACATTTAAGAGCAGAAATGGCTGGCCGACAAGAGACTTTAAAAAGATAAGGAAAACACATAAGGAAGAGGCATGGTAGGAATGTGAACCCTTGAATGTAATTGAAGCAAGCTACACATGGAGGATGTCTGACACAGAAGCAAGTCTCTCCACTGCATGAATTGGACCGTCAGACAGATTCTTAGCAGAGCTTGAAATCTGTCAGTCTCTCTGCATAGAAACTGTTATCTTTTGGTAACTTACACCTCACTCAATCCTTGCACTTTCTGCTACTAATTTTTTAAATTAGACTAAGGGAAGAATGAAAGAAGCAAAAAAAACATCCCAGAAGCAATGAAATGCACAACACGCAGCTTATGTATCTACAGGTATGCAACTCCCAACACACAGAACAATTTTTGTAACAGTAGCAAAGCATCATTTTCAGTATTGAAGAACAGGGCACAAGAAACAAGTTGCAAGATTGATGTTCTTTGGTTTATAGTTTTAATACTTTACTCTCGAATATATTCTTACCCTCTCTTTCATATACTTTTAGAGCCTTCTCCATCACAGGGTTAGAATGGAAAGGAAAATGCAAATGATATTAAGAGAGTAAAGTTGCTCAAGTAAAAAAAAAAAAAAAAAAAGAAAAGTAGTATTTGGATACATACAGTTTTATTGTAAAGTGAAGATTAAGTTTGCATTTCCAGGTTATACTTTCTGTTTCTAGAAAAAAATAATCATAATATTCACTTATGAATTTTTCTGGCTGATAGATTGGTTCAATTTTAGCCCAAGATAAATGCAGATTTTTAGCCTGGAATGAGAAATGACAAAAGTATAGCCATTAAAAAAATGTGATGCTCCAAAATGCTTACTCCAAAAATTCGGAGATGGACTCCAATATTCTGCTCTCCCTAATGGCACAAAACTTTTCCGGCTATCAAACGAAAAAGTCCATAAACGTAAGCAGAGAAATTCATTCACGTTTAAATATACCCAGAATATAGGAAAATAAGATCTGTTTATTTATGTGTTTGAGAGCTGCGTTACCTTCATGTGAAACCACGTATTCCAGGTACTCCCAGCTGTCTTTAAAATATACCTCCTACACAACAGCAGCAATCAACTGACCTTCCGAGAACACTGCTCTTGGCAGCAACATAAACAGAATAATAAAAAAAACAGTAGCAACTGGGAACCCAATATTCACCCTTTCCTCAATTCTTGCGAAGTTAAGGAGGAAAAACAAGCTCTTCAAGTTTGTGCTGGAGTTAAGAGACTCTGCTACAGATCACCCTGGGGCAAGAGCTCCCAGCATATGCAACAACAGCGACCAGAGGAACTGCCAGCGTCTCCTTCCCCTCCATCCCAGTGTACCAAAACAGCCAGTACAGGCTGGGTGCATTTTTAATTCCCCAATGAGGCACTTTGCAGGGTTCAGGCTGTGTAGTTTGTCACCACTGACAGCATTTGGATAGATTTAAGACGTAGTCCCATATAGCATGCATTGGCAGTAGGTTAACCTTGAAATCTAAAGCGTGGATACTCTTAGCAAGGCCTGCATTCAGAAAATAAAAGGGGTGTAGGCTCCCAGCTCTTATCTGCTGTTGCAGCTACAGCCTGGAATGGAACTACATCCCTCAGCCGGAAGGACTGATGATTCTCTTGCCGTAGCCTCTGGGTGTTTCCTCTAACGACCCCAGCATTACTCCTATCTTGTCTGGATTGACTTTTGCTCAGCATGCTCTCAACCATGCCCCAGTCTCCCACAAACACTGAATAATGCAATCAACTGCTCAAGCTAAATCAGCCGAGAGTTATAAAGCTGAGTTTCGACATATTGAAAACACTTCAATCAATGTCACTTTACTAAACCTTCTCTATGGCTTGATATACACATTAAATAAAAGGGTGGCAAACAGGAACCCTCCTGAACTGCACAGGGAGAGAACCATCACACACAATAAACCGGAGCATAACACCAACAACGCACCCACAAAGGCTCCTCTCACTCCATTGTTTAAGCATGAGATTTGAAGACGGACAATAAGGATGCTTTGGGAAAGAACGCATTAGGGACATTTGGGAAATGCTTCCATTTTTGATCGAGTCCACAATAAAGCACCAGATATATGATAAGATACAGCTATGACTGCATACAAAAACATTAATACATTTTATAAAAACCCATGATTTCTCAAAAAAGTTGGTAATTGATTATGTTTAACAGCAGTATTATTGCCACAAATTTTTTTTGTTATTACAGATTTAAATGTTGCAACAGGGCTTTACATACATACATTTACTATACCCTGTGAATTACTGGAAACATCCTTTTCTCTGTTTGTGTGATTTATTAAATCATAAATCATAATAGCACGTGCCAGAAATTCCTTTTGAAGGACGTAATAAGGTAACAATTATCCTCTGAACTCCTTTCTCTGTCTTCAGAGAATAAAATGCATTAGCAACATATCCGCTTGCTGCCCCATGATAGAAAATGAAAGCAAGTGTGATGGTTGCACCGAATGCTTTCCGTTCCTGCAGTTGGCCGGGGAAGTGAGCTTTGTTCCTGACCGTGCTGTCAGAGACAAAAAGAATAGTTTCTCCAATATTTTTAAGGAATACTTCTTAAAAGACAGTAAGGAAAAATGAATTGAAGAGGTTTGGTTTTGCACATGTGCAGATGGATGTGGAAGAACACAGAGGTAAATAACAAATGTAAATTTAAAATATATTTTAATTGAAAGAAAATCACAGATATGTGGCCTCCTTGTATGGTTTTGACTTGAATCGATGAATTACACCGTTTTTATTTTATACAACAATTCACAGAATCTGATGCAGGGGAGTCGCAGCATTTTAGTCTGTGCAAATATACACAGAGGAGCAACATTACAAGTATTGTTATAAACCCCTCTGAGAAGGTTCAAGGCCTTCTGGATCAGCCTGTTAGCGTTCGGAGTCCTGTGTCTGATGACTGGCACAGTGAGAATGCTCTTAGAGTACCATATTTTTGAAAGAAAAATCATAAACAAGAATTCACAACGTGGAGGGTGCTACATAAAGGCATTATTAACTGTGCAGGTGCAGGGAGGCAAACGCAGCAAGATCACAGGATAAAAATGGCTTCATTAATTCAAAGAAAGTATAATTTACTCCCTCAAATTTTGATTTAAAAAAATATTCTATTTCTATGAGAGAATAACATATTTGTTGTTTACATTAAAAATAAACAAATAAAATAAAATCAACAGTTTCAGCAGCAACCCATATCTGGAATTTACTTTGTTTTCTTGTTTTCTTTTTTATTCCAGGAAGACGCTGTGACCAAACCACATATTGCAAATGCTAAGAAGTAAAAAGATGGGGACCTCTGAAACAGTATATTATTTCCAAGAATGAAAGTGGATATTAAGCTTCACTTTGTTCAAGTGACATCAAAACATTCTAAATAAATAAATAAAGAAATACATATACACATACTTTCTTCGGTTTAGCTCATTATAAAACAAGAGAGCTATTTCTTCTTAGATTTTGCTGATATATAGCTCAAAACTAAATCTCAGCATCATGCAGAGATTCAATCCTGTATTGTGCTATGCTGATTCTGTGGGAAGCTTACATTTGTAATTAAGTTTAAGAAAGTGCATGTAGCACATTGTTTTACTGAATTACAAATTTAAATCACAGTGAAGGGATGCTTTGCTGAATTGGTGTCTATACTCCTGTACGGTCCAGGTTCTCACTGTTTAATACTCCCAACAGTTTCCATCGGCTTTGGGTCAGAATCTGGAATCTGGATATTTTCATTAATCATATTATAGCTATGCATACGCGTTTAATTCAGAGCATCATTATGACCTGTTCATACTCTGTCCCTTTCATACTCTGCCACACCTAGGGACAGACACAATGTCTAATGAGGACTCAGAACACCATATATGATGGTTGGCGAGCACCTTATTAACAGCTATACTTTTTCAACACCGACATACAAATAGAGTATCCTGGGAACCAGCATAATTTTGTGACTCCAGTAAACAGATCACAATACAATAATTACTGCCATGGTCAAATTGCACAGGATGGTGAAGTTCTTTATACGAGAATTTTGATATTCTGTGTTTATTAGCAAAAGTTCTAATCATCTAAAGTCCAAATTCCTACTAAAATATGAAAAGAGCACAAGTCACTGCTTTTCTAATAGTACACACTTGAACCTTATTTTATTTACAGCTTCCAGTAGCTTTCAGCTAAATTTCTCGTTGCGCCCGCTGCCACGTAGCTGGAGAAGGCTAACAAACCCCTCAGTGTTCACATGACAACCTTTGTGCAAACGCATCCTTATTCTGTCATCTACTGGCAGCGTGCTTCCCAGTCATGTTCTCTGCCAGTCCTTACCAGTTTGCCAATTACACAAGCTGCTTCCCAGACATCAGACAAAAATTCCACAAGACTGCTGTGCGAGCGTACCCTAATTAACCATCAGCTTAATTAGACAATTTACTGTGTAATTAGCAGGCAATTAGTCAACACCTCTCAGATCTTATTGACTGCTGTGACAGCCTTCCTTAGTCTACACATTCCCATACGCTTCCACGACCATGATCCCAGCCCCATCCCGTACGGCAGCAACCCTTCCAAGGGAAGGGAAATCATATTACATAACAAGGGAAGAGGGAGAAAAATCAATAGATAGCCTGTTCATTTATTGAACTGTCTTCTAGCCAAGGCTTTCTTTTTTCTAGCAATAGAAGGTCAGCTGCTAACGAAAAACCACCCAGCTATAACATTAGCTTACGGCTTTTTCATTTGTAATATATTTTAGGATTTATTTTAAAAAAAAAAAACCTCTTCTATTCCACTGAATCGTCAGAGAAGTCAGGCAAGCAGAAGTTAAGGAAAAAAATAATTTGTAAACTTACTTACATATTGTAGGTTTAAGCATATGGCCGAGAACAGTGAAGAGGTGCTGATAGCTGCTTTTGAAACCTATAGCTAGCGTTGGAATTAACTGCTGCATAGTCCAAAATGCACCAGGAAAGTCCAAGTAGATTAGCTTTAAAGTATAAAAAGTCAATACTTGATAATAATTCAACATCAGTGTAATTCAGTAGAAACAATTTTTTGAAGTAGTATGAAATACTCCACACAAATCTAAAGTTGCACGTCCTTATAATACACGATGTGAGAATGTACAATTAAAGACTATCATAATACGTATATTACAAGAATATTAAAAATGTGCATTCTTTTTTCCTTTTTCTATAGATCAAAAATTAGATTTTGCAACTAGCTGTGACAAAAGCATTTTGGATAACCCTTAATGTAATAATTCCAAAGTTCATGGGATGGACACACTTGTCTCCTGTTGCAATTAACTCTGGAAGATTTATTCACAAAAATACTACACTTCCTGACTGAAGGATGGAGTCCCATAAAACCACAACCCCTATTATAGTAAAATATTTAGATAATTATAAATCTCAAACAATGATAAGAAATGTTATTTAGAATACACTCACATACATATTTGCATTAGTAATAGGTATTTTAACATAAGAACCTATCAGTTTTTTTAAACATATGGGACTTCACTCTGCTTTTGCAACAACGTCAATCAGGAGTAAATGCAATTATATCACCATGAGATCCAAAAATCAGCTCTTTGCTTTCTTAACTTCTTGTGTGGGCAAATCAAATGTTAAATACAGCCCTACCAGTTTCATTTACCAAGTGGGAACTCAAGACCTAAGATAACTTGAGCATTTAGGAGAAGCATGTTGCCTTTACTTAAAAGCTACACTGGTATAACCAAAAAAACCCTTGAAAAGTGGATAAGATAACCAAAATGTTAAATATGGCATTATGCTATGATTGTCTTGGATAGGCATTTTTTAAATATAACTATTAAGAAAAATATCCAAGTTTTTCTAATAAATTATTACATACATTCTTGCCACTTAGGAAAGTTATATGCAGTCGGTTGTTTTGAAGAAAGCAAAATACTAAAAAGAGTCTGCAAAAATCTTAATTGAGAATGGAATTTACGTGTGAAAATTCTAAATTTCAGAATTACACTTGGCGATTTCTAGCTTACGTTGAAACTGCCTTTTTAGCTGAATTCCTTCCTGACACAAAATTATTTGAAATATTGCCAGGATTACCAACACCCTTCCAAGGACATACAAAACAGCTACAGAAAATGATACCTGAATGATATTTTACACAAGTATGTTACATATTTGCTTTTTAGAATCCTGTTTATTCAGGATGTGATATTCAAAAATGTTGAGTACTTCGGATACAGACATCAAGAGCTGCAGATTCTCAGCAGTTTTGGAAAATCATGCATGTGTGCTCGCTTTGTCTCTCTTTTGTTACGTATTTGCAGATATTTTTAGAAGAATGAGGTAAATAAAGCAGAAGTAGTAAAAAGCAAAGCAGCTTCTTCAACATAAAAAGAAACACTATTCAGATTTTTAGCCAACCGTAAAATTTGCATCCATTTTGTTTGACTGATTGGCTAATAGTTGTGCTATGAATAGACATCAAATCTTCTCTTAAGCACTGGTCACTTCCAGAGTACCACACATTATGCTGAGCAGGAACGAACACTCCTACTTATGGTGGCTATTGTTTATAGAAAGGCTTATGTACAAAATACTCAGTATTGCATGCAATCCTTACCCTCTTCCGAATTTCACTGGAACTGCTTCTCAGTTATGCCACTCTAAGTGCACAATGAGTTTCATTAAAATATGCAATGGTTTTCAGATTAAAAACTACCCAAAAGACTGGTTTACAAGTCTTTTATACATAAGGTGCCTAAAATATTCAAGCTGGAGGTTAATGATTAAAATTACGCTTTGTATGTTAGTGCACTGTTGCTCTACTGTTTTAAACCATTGGCTCCAGAAGAAAAAGACATGAAAAAGAAACAATCTAAATACTGTGTAAAAAACAAACAGATGAACAGAAAAAGAATCCTTAGACAACTATATAATTGAGGAACCTGCAGCATACCAAGAACCAGTTTTGCACATGTGCCCCATGCCTTGAGATATCAGACTTCTCCGTGACATACTCTGTGCTGTGGCTCTCATTGCAGAACAAATGAAGCATTTCTGCAATACTTAATGCTACAGGAAGAGTGGGATTAAACATTTGCCCAAAGGCCTAATTTTTATCATGAACCTGTAAAAAGATTTTCATTTTTGAAGTAATAAATACAGTCACAAAGAGAGAGAGACTTTTTACAGATAGTCGTTAAACTCTTGCTTTAAAAATGCAGTTCATTATCTCCAACATTCAGCGTACTAATTGGCCAAAATACCCAGACTTACTAATGTAACAACAGATTATTAAAATGGTCCAAACTACCTCACTTGCAAAGTCATTGGTGTCAAGAAGCAAGCCTGCAACAATTTAAGGCATACCTCTACTTCGTGCAGACTTCCGCAGGTAGGAAGGTACTTGGCTTATCAACAACGCCTTGGTTAAAGCGCTCATTCCTGTATTCTTTGGCCTCTCTGCTTTCACTGTGTTGTTCAAGCTGTGCTACATCTCTCCAGCCCAGGATTCTTCCAGGGTGAAGGTGTGCCAAGCCCCTACTGCCCCAGGTGTACGGACTGAGGACAAAGAATGGTCAAACACAGTCCTCTCCAGTTCCTCAGACAGCAATTTTGAAGCGATGAAAGTTACTAGCATTTAAGGACAGCCTCCAGGCGTCTTTACACTGGGTCAGGGGTAGGGGAAAACTAAGTAGAGATGAGAACTGGCGCTTACATTGAAGGTAACAGAGAAATGCTTTTTCTTGAGGAAAAAGGAGGAAAATCTGATTTCCTGCCACTTACTGAGATGCACAAAATGATTTGTTCCTTTTTTGTAGCTAAAGAACACATTTTCTGTATAAAAATATTCAAGTAAAATACAATGTTGTACCTACAGCATTTTAAATAATAATAACATTATATTGTATTTCCCTAGAATAGTCTTTTACCACCTCTGTCAAACTTAGCTAATTTTATGCAGTGATTTAAAAATGTAAAAATTGGGGAACAATAAAGCTGGTATTTCTTATTAAAATTGTTTCAGAAATATGGAACAAAAGAAGGTACATAAAGAACTCATAAGAATATTGAGATCAACACTAATGATTTTAACATTGGTAAAAACAAAAAACCAATTCAACTCACAGAGCTTCGTATGCTAAGAAATCCTGTAAAATGCCCATTTTTCTCTTCAAAAAACGTAGTTAGTAAAAGTCCTCTGATGTTATTTAGTAGAAAGGCAAACAGTCCTTTTTATACTTGACATTAACAATCTGATCATTTGTCTCCCCAAAGAAAGCCCATACAGATTTCATACAGACCACACAATAAAGAATAGTAATATTTCTGTTTACTGAGATATCAACTGGCATTTCGTTGCAAGTCAATGGTCTATCTTTGCTACAGCGTACTAGACCTCAATGTGGCATCTACAAATGTCAAGAGTATAAAAAAAAATTATGGGATGGAAATCAAAAGCATGTTCTAAATTCCTAAAAAACGAAACAAAGTTCACCTAAACATATTTGCTGCAGAAATCAGTACAATATTCAGCTGTCAATCTTGAAAAACAATGAGGGAGCGATGCTGTCAGTAGGACAGGATAATAACATTTCAAGCAGATGTTCAGGCAGGGCTCTAATTCTCACTGAACTCCCTTGGTAAGCATTTAATTTCTTTATCATATGCAAGCTAGGCAAATTGTACTTCATCAAAACTGTATTGTGAAATATTAATATTTCATATTATAGCAAAACTCCATAGAATAACCTTTGTCATATTAAGAACATCAGAATTTCAAATGTCATGGTTCTGCATTTTAATGCATCTTAAATAGCTTTTTGGCTTGGCACCATAAATTATAACTAGTTTAATCTAAATTACTATGCTGTAATATCATACAAAAATATACATTTTGTAATACAGATTCACTTCTGTGAAATACTAATGTTATGGAAAACAATGCGTCATTGTACCATGATTTTTACCACCTTCAATTATGAAGCGAGGTGCACACAGTGCAAATGTACAGAGAGAACTAGTTGGAGCCTGAATACATATATTGTAATAACACAGCACACAGAAATGTGATATATCCTTGGTAAATTAATTAATTCTCTACCAGCAATGGTTTTAATTTAGAAATGGTTCTGAAAATATATTGTAAAATGTACAACAGTGAATTGTATAAACATATATTATGACTAGAAAGTTTTCTCCACTATGGTTTTGTTCAAATTTAATCTAGTTTTAATTGTAGCTCTGTTTTTTAAAATCATCCATGCAACTTGCTCCATGTATAATGAAAAGAAAAATATTAAAGATTAAAAATGAAGTTAGTCTGCATGTTGATTTCTGCCGGTTCTCATAATAAAGGCAACTGTTTCCACGTTATTGAAAGCGACAGCATCACAAATCAATGCATGTCACAACAGAATAAAGACAGATGTATCTGATTAATGAGAATTAAATTTTAGAAGTGAAGGAAGCATCTAAAAATCAAAGCAAACATTTCTGCTATCCCAGTTGTTTTTTTCCTCTTTCTAAGCAGCCCATACAATGCAGTGAGAGAACAACAAAGCCTGAATTCTGTTGATAAAACCAAAATTTCTGCTATAAACTCACTGTGGTAATGGATATGGTATAGAGACGTGCACACATTGCATAACCTCTGACTTATTTTGATACTATGCTTATACAAACTTCCTGATTACAGGTTTAAATGCAAATTTTGTGTACTAAACAATACTCACTAATAAATTCTAAGTAAATAAACCAGTTTGGTATAATGCTTTACTAAAAAACTCCCACTCACAGTTATTTGTTTAATTAATGCAGTAGCTCTCATTCTGTGGGTAGTTTTCTGTTCATCTAAGCTCTAAAAGAGGTAATAATTGGTATTCCTTTATTGTGGACTCTATGATATGCAGCTCCCCCATTTCCCATCAATAGCTTTGCAACAGAATTTACAAATAGTATGTTGCGGCACAGAGTTATCTGAATAAGACAGAAATACTATTTGAACCAACAGCGCAATGAGCTATTGATCCTGCAGTCAAACAGGGAAGACGTGAATGTAGGAAAAGGTGTGAAGGGGCATTTTTATTTTGCTACCATTTGTCTTTCCTAGTGATAGTCCATTTTAAAAAGTTATTCTCATTTCTTGAACAAATCAAACCTACTTAATACTAAAACAGCTGTGCAAAGATGTTTAATTTGGTAAATAAAATTCTTCAAGTCGCTATCCCCATCGCAGATACCTACAGACACATACAGGTACAGTACTCTATAATTAATATTTGCATAATGCTATAATATCCAGTACCATCTAAAATATGTCGAGTGCGGTATACTTAAAGGTATAAATACTTCTGAAGGAGTTTCAGCTACTTCTCATGCAAGCTTTTTTTATGTTTCAACAATAGTACAGTAGTACGCAAGAACAAACTTCTGCTGAATCACTCGGAGTTGAAATCCTCACCCTACAAACAGAAAACACTACACAGGTTGTCATGAAGGCAATTATGCAGCAAAATATGTGGGTGTTTTAAAAGGGAGTGAGCACGGCACGAAACAGTTAGTGCTATGCCAACTCCCTCTGTGGCTTTCAACGTGTGATGCTCTCAAGGTGAGGCCAAGACAGACGAGGGTGGGGGAGACTGGGGGAGTAAATTATGGCCCAGGGACTAGAATTGCAGCATTGCTATCCAACAGTTCCCCTACACAAGAAAGCATGGCCTCTCATGGCAGGGATCCCTAGCCTAGTATTATAGAAGAGTTTTCTGTGCTAGGTAGTGAAAGAGGGAAAAAGGAGAAGTTGCTCACATGAAATGAATCCTCTGTCTTATGAGAATCACGGCTCTCCAGCCTGACTCCTTTTTATCTCTGTCCTTGGATCTTCTTCTTCCAAGATTTATCCTGCTTTTCTCTCAGATCTTACTCCATCACATAGTAGTGAATGCACGGAAATCTATGGTTAGGCTGTATGTGCTTTCGCTAGCTATATGTCACCCAAATTTAGCCTGCATCAGTCACTTTTTGCTGAAGCGCCAAAGGATGCCCATGGTCAACAGGGAAGTCAGTGGTTTCCCTGACTGAACACAGTGATGGATTCAGTAACTGGCTCTGGAAAAGGGAGCAATTCTTCTGCTGCTAAGTTCCCCATTGCCACACCGGCAGTTTATGCTTGGCCTTTCACTATTGCAAATAAGAAAGAAGTCCACAAGTTAAACCTAACCAGGACAGACAAAATGAGGAAACAAGACGGATGAGCACAGAATCCTGCTCGTATCACACACAATCAAGGCTGAAGTGAAGGAGCTGCCAAAAACTGTGTCTAGCGAGCTCCCTTCCTCCCAGAAGCTGTTCCACTCTTGGGAACTTTCCTGTCTGGGCAGCAGCTCTGCCTCCTCCCACTGACTCTGCAGGCTCACATCAGGAAATCTTTGGTCCTGTTCCTGCTACGCAGTTAGCCTGGTCTGAAATCTCTACTTCCATAAGTACCACAGCCCAAGAGAGCATTCTGCTCTCTCCTGAACACTACACAAGATTTATGTCTACATAATAAGAAGCCAAGTTCTAAAAAAAATTGGCACATTATGCCAACCTATATTATTCCAAACTCTCTACCTACTCCTTGTTCTAGCATTAAGTCAACAAGAACAGTCTTTGTGTAATACTCAGTGTTCACATAAGAACTGCTGTACCTCATTGAGCTTTTTTTTCCATTTGGAATATTTATTTTTTAGCATTAATTACCATGCTACTATTATAAATAAAAGCAATTTTATTTCTGCAGCACCTCACAGCCAAGCATCTCAGATCATGTCAGCAATACTAAGGCTTAACACCTGTGGGAAGTGCACTACTGGGAAGAATACAAACAACAGCAGAAAAACTAGGTAGTACTTGGGTGGGACACAGTCCTACTGCACACAGCAATATGCACCAGAGAAAGACTACTGCCTCCTACTGAACTTTAGAAGAAAGCTTAGCTAGAAATAATGATCACTGGACTAGAATTCATCCAAAGCACTTTTCTGAACTTTTTCTCTTTAAATTAAATAATACCTACAATATTTTGTATATAAATGCAACAAAAAAAATATTTTTAAAAAACATATTTTATAGCCACTTAAGATACTTGCTTTTAGCAATCCTCTCATTTGAAAGTTCTCCATCCCAGTCACACCTCCAGAGCATGGCATCCAGTGGAACACGTTGCAGTCGCCATTTGAGAGATGACTCAGAGTCTGCTGCTTAGTGGAGTACCAACATCACTTCCTACAACATGCATGTCTTTCCTCCTGAACTCCCACCCAAGCTGGAACTCAGCCAGCGTCTGTTTAGCTCTTGAGATACACAGTAATCAACGCGCAGTCTGGCAGGATTGTGAGCATACCAGCAATAAAACTGATAAATAAATAAATCTCAGTACTTGCTATAAGTTGCCTTTAGCCTAGGCACTGAATAATTACAGTTGACGGTATGTTATACACATAAGTCACTTGTAAACATACTTGAATGACATTTATGTCCTAAAAAGTGTTCTAATAAGAAACCCTGTGAAGTAGATTGGAATCTCCATTGCAATCCTGAGGAGCACTTACTTCTTTAGGGCTGCTTCAGGTATAAGCGACAGCAGTCACAGAAGCCAGTCTGACGTATTTTACACTACGCTGTAGTAATACAGCACTTTGTCCTTAGACCTTCCTCATATTAGAGGGCCACCTTCTATAGTTAATTCACTTATGGTACTCACCCATTTAGAGGTGGCAGGGTTACAAACCCACTTTTCCTCCCCTGCTAAGGTCTCCATCCATCAGCACGTTTTTACATCCCATCTCTGAACCAAGAATAAAAGCTCCTTGTTTCCAAACTCATCTCAAAAGCTCTCATCAGCCCACGCTACTGTTTGTCACTGGTTGACAACACATTGCCATTATTCACACTGTTACTCAGGCCTATACCCAAGGATTTACCTTTGATCCTCTTCCCTTCTCCACAAGTCAAACCACATCTACATCCCAGCCCATATCCTGTTTCTTTTCTCTGCAATACGTTTATCAAAAGTGTTGTTTTCTTTCACCGTCTAAACTTCTTACTCCATCTCATTTTGCCATTTTGAATGTAAGCAGAAACGCATTCCGAATGCCATTCTCAGGTCAAACAAGCAATTACACACTTTAATTCTACACAACATGCGTTATTTTAGGTGCCACACTGAGCCATAGCCTTCAAGACTTAATTCTAACTCCTTCTTCTTCCACTCCACGTTACTGAAGGTTTATGACACTGTACTACAAACCTTCAGCACAACTACTCTTGCCTTCATAGGCTTGTTTTATGTTGCCTCCATCTTTCTCTTCCACTACCCACCCAGCCTCAAGCTTACACCCACATTATCACATTGCAGCTGCATCTCAATTTCCATGGCTTATCTTGGCAGTCCTTGGCACAGAAGCCGCCTTTCGTGAGTTGCTTGATAAAGCTGTTACTCATTCCCTTTGCATTCTGATCCCTCACAGAAAACATTTTCGCTGCAATACTTTTTCTAAAGAAGGACTATTACCCTTACTAGTTGGCTAATATTAAAAGGTCGGTGAATAAAAGGGAAGAATATAACAACAATCAAAACCAGAAACTGTGTCACCTTTATATTGCACTGTTGGAACCTCCCAGACTGGTCGACCTACACAATGTACCATACCCTTCCCTGCTATCTTTATGCTAGCTAGATTTAATTGTGTTGTTCCCAAAAGATTCAGGTTTTTCAACTATACAAAGAAATGGTTACATGCTAAATACACCTTGAAATATTTCCTTACCTTATCCAGGGAGAACGTTTTAGTGACAGCAAAGCCCCATCCAGCTTCAAAAGCTCTTCGAATCATTGAAGAACTAGTAGTAGGGGTTGCACTGGCAAGGCCAAAAGGATTTGGAAACTTCAGTCCAGCCATTTCTACACTGATGTCTACTAAATCAATAGGAGTATAGAAGAGCGGTAGTTCTGGAACAGCAGAAACTGCAACACCGTGTAAGGACTGTAAAAAAAGAAAAAAATCACCGATTCTTTTGCTGATTCATTTTTATACAATTTATTATTAACCTTGATAAAGAAACAATTCATAGAAAACAACCCAAAGTTTAAGTATTCTATTACGTTTTCAGACGTGCAAATCAGCAAAATATGCAAACACTTGCATATGTAACATTTTCTGTCCAAATAACATTCGTGCTGAAATATTATGCCATACTGGAAATAGCCGAGGAATAATAATAATGAAAGAGTTATTTCACGTCCCGTACTGCTAAGCCCGGTTCAGTTCAAAGGTTTGTTCAGCCATTTTGAACAGCCAGTTCTGATCCCTACAGCAGCCAGCAGCAGTGAGACTGAAAAACACCCCACCGGGGTATGCACAGGCAGACCCTTCCTAGATTTCTTCCCAAGCACCAGTCTATAAAAAGTGTAGGGACTTGTGAAAAATGAGGGAAGGCATCCACATGCAGGATCACTCAGCCCTAACTCAATGTATTTTGAACTCCTGCACCTTTTTTCCCCCCTTTTAACGATTTTTATCTAGCCTACACAATGGGATAAATATCAATACATGCAAAACTATTATTGTTTTAATATTTAACTGTGTTACTATGAATACTTTAAGGGTGACTAAAATTAGACTCTGATCTGGGATCAATGAAGAACATACACATTATATCTGTGACACCACAGTCACTTTTGCTTTCATTTTAAAGACAGCCTTTTCTCTGGAGAGTCGGTGAAAAGCTTTCAATGGAAATGTTGCATCTAATGCTGTAAAAATTGCAAAGAGAAAATCTTTCTCCATCTCTAGATACTGAACTGCACCCTCATCAGGCTGTGGTAGGTAGAATTAAAATCTGTGCTCACTCAGACGGTTGACTCAATGGAATCACAAAGAAATAAAGCATGAATTTCTAACATGGAGAAGCCGTATACAGTCTGTGTTCCTAATAAGTCACAGCAGTTTATTCTGTCCTTAAAATGAAGAATTCTTCAGCAGGACAAAAAGAACCACTACTGGAGGTGTGGGAAAGATTTTCTGTAACAGAGTAAAAACCACAGCCACTTCCAAATTGCTGCCTTTTAGGTTTGTTTGGATTAGGCTTTTGTTAAGGAACTTATTTACCCTACTTCTACCTGTGAAAACTAACAGGCATGGATGGGATGAGGGGTTTTTTGTTTGCTTTAGTGACTTTTGTTTCCTAGGCTGGCTGAAAACCTGAGAGTTCACATGTCTGTTTTCTTTTGGGACTGCCTGGATTCACGTCTCACATTCTAACCCCAGATCTTCGATTCCTTGGACAGAGAGGATACATTCGGGGGCCAAACTTTCTGACGGTCTTAAAACACTGAAAGTAGTGGAATTGCCCTAGCCTAAAGGATGCGAACGTGAATGTATACTTAATGGTGCACTTTTTGAGAAAAGCTAAGCTTTAAAAATCCCTAACACGTGGGACCAAACTCCCTTCAGTATCACCACCTCTCCCAGCTGGCAGCTGATGCAGCCACACCGTAAAAAAAGCCAGGCATCCCCCATTTCCTCCCTCCCGAGTCCTCACTGCTTCCCCTATGTCATACTCCACAGGGCTGGTTTCCTACACCAGAAAAATCTAAGTTCTTAGAAGACCAAACAGCCCAGCACTCTACATCTCAAAAGCTTTTTGTTAACTGACAAATCAAAGAAAAAGAAAAAAAAAAAAAAAAGAAAAAAGAGGTACTGTCTTTTGATTATTCTGGGTTTGATTTCACCCTTTTAACTTTTTTTTAGTCTTTCTTAACTAAAATTTCTACTGCAAAATGTTGTTTGCAATGCCAAAACAGAATTTCCTGGATCACATGACTGAAATTAAAGCACGTTTTGTATGTTAGCACTTTTTGTCTCCTACATATTTGGAAGTGGGGAAATGTGCTGAAACCAACACTGATATACTGAACTCTTACACTGAACTCCTTGATTTTGATTCTGTAAGACTGACAGCAAAGAAAGACTTAAGGAAAGGTTTTTAGCCAATTCCAACTCTATGTGCACATGCGAGTAATAAACTTATTTTTCCATTTTGAAAGCAGTTATTTGTTAATTCATTGGCTATCCAGAATTGTTCAAATGTTCTCTGTGAATATATTTCAGTCTGTGGATCACTCAACTATTCACTGCTTGTATAACTGTAAATACCGATTGCTATAGACAGACAGAGAGATTAAGTGCTTAATATGCAGCTTAAGGTACATTGTACTGTTTCTTTTCCTAAGCAGGACAATTTCATACCTAAAAAGTTGTTCTCACCTAAAATAAGTGTTGCTTGAAAGTGATTCTTAACTAGAGACACAGAATGAGCTTTCTGTTAGAAAATAAATCCTATACGAGACAAAAAAAATAAAATCCACCAGAGCAGCAAAAGTCTTTTGAACCAGGAGGTTGAACACATCCATGGAAAAATAGGCCTTGCCTCCTGCATGCCATCAGGCAAACTGGTCATAAGCAACTTCCCAAACCATATGCAAATAGATCTATTCTTCCTGCTAATCTCCCCCTCACGAAGAGCAAAACCACAAACAATTCCACCCAGACACACTCAAGCAGCGCAAGAAGTGCCTAATGGTTTGTTAATGAGGAGGTAACCCAGGTGGAGGTGGCAGGAGGAGGAGAAAAAAGGTTTCAATGGAATAAACCAAGTCTTTAAAAACACACAGGGGCAGGATGCAGCTGAAGGTTCAGTAGCCAGCGGCTATACATCCTCGCAGATTTATCTCCCTCCTTCCTACCACTTCCCTTTTTGCTCTATTTATTTTTTGCTGGTTGTTCCTTTCAGCACAATGCTTATAAAAGAAATAAATTTACTAAGCCCTGATGTGTTGTTTTCTACAAAGCAAAACTTTTGGCAAACTAAAATGTTTTATAGCTTCCTGAAAGCAAAATCATCTTTATAATGAAGGATTTCCCTGACATTGCACAAACAAATAGGAAAAGAAAGCCTGCAGGCAAGGGTTTATTTATAATAACTCTTCCTTTGATTTTTAAAAATAGAGACAAAGTCCTCTAATTTGATGCCAACCAGCTGAGCTAACAATATTGCAGGTACTTATTGTTCCAGTCATGGCAATTTTTTGGATACTGGAACAGGGTGCTGAAAAATCCCCATCCCGTTGCATGCGGTGGCCCTACCTTACTCTAACCAGGATATGCCTAGAGGCAAAAGCAGCACAGTCTGTAGTGCAGGGCTGAGAGACAGGAACTCAGCTTTAGACCTGATACAATTTGTGACATTCATTTGCTTTAGATGGAGAAAATTCTTAACCACAACGGTATGGTCTAACTCCATTTTCGGGCCTTTAACAAAGATAGACTGTGAAAGTGAGTAGTTGTATTACTGTTATTTTTCACAGAGAGCCTTCTCTACAAATCCTACTGCCTGGAAGAGCTTTCCTGAATACTGTCATCTCAATCCTGCTTTCTCTATTTTTAAGTCTGATCTTAAAACGTATCGTTTCTCCCTTGCATGTGCTTCTTCCACCCTATCGTTTCTCCCTTGCATGTGCTTCTTCTATCTTCTCTCCAATTATCCGTTATTTAACTCTGTTAAATATGTTTAAGTTTTGTTAAATATGTTAATGTTATTTCATGCATCCTCAGAATGGTTGTGGAAGGGATGCCTGAGGACCATCGAGTCCAACAACGTTGCTCAAAGCAGGGTCAGCTGGAGCAGGTTGGTCAGGGCTCTGTCCAGTTGGACTGAGATTTTTCTAACTTGCTTCCTGGCTTTCTGTTTCTGGAACAGACTGGAACATGTTTACTCAGTTGTAAGCAACAAAAATACCAGGTTTCCTGCACCTGCATTTACTCCACCTTTTTGCAAATGCTGCTTTGTTACTCATCTCCACGCTAGTGTTTCATATGTTGTTCTATCTAAACAAAAGGACATTCAATTTTTCCTTTGGTTATCCTGAAAAGAAGCAGACAACATAACTAATAGCTTCTAAGACAAGCTTCCTGGGAACCACCCATCTCTGCTATTGATTATAAAATAACGTACATTCATGCATGCTTGAGGAATGTATGAGAATGGTCAACCTTCATAAAAGAATCAACAACTATACTCTTCAGATACAGAGCCCATATATTTTTGACAGCATAGATAAAGAAAAAAATAGCAAATATACAATACTGGTTCAAAATAACACACTGATATGCTCCAAATTCGTATAGAATAGCATCTTAGTGAAGTGCAATTTATATCAGTTGGGATTCAGCCCTCTATTCTTTAAGTGTATCATGTACGTTTCAGTCTAGGAAAAATATAAAAGGAACTGTCCACACTGGGGAGATTACAGTAAAGAAAAGATAGATTTAAATAAAAGAAAACTTATTGTGAACCAGAGAGGAAAAGTCACTTTTTAAGAGGGATTTTAGTGAGAAGAAGATGTCAGCTTGACTGCCACATATGGGAAAACGCTCCACAGGTAAGTGTATGAATGGAGCAGGAGTGAAGCATCAAGGCTGGCCCAGTGGTCCAGGAAGAAAACACTGGAAGAATCACAATGTGAGAGCTGTCTTTGCTCTCAAGGCAAGCATAGAAAATTAGAAGTTAGCCCTGCATAATTGTGAATTAATCCAAACATAGCTATTATATTATTAAATCCCATACACTGATCAAAAATAAATGAATTGTAACAGAGGCACAGGAGAGAATAGCAGCCTATATTGCTTCTGTGCAAGATCATAAAGTCAGTGTTGGACAAAAGTGAGGGCCATTGCAATCCCAAACTAAATACATCACTGAAATTATTTTACAGAAATTTTTACATCATTCATGGAATAACAATAAAGGTTGAATCCTGAAAAAATGTTGTGAATAGCAGATAGTTGCATGAATCGGTCTGATTCTGTTTGGATCTCTAATGACTCACAAAGAACGGTTCTAGGAAGACTGACTATATTTTCTAACAGGTTATACTACAACTATCCTTAGTTAGGCTTTGACTGGTCATGTTTATAGAAACTAACCTGACACAGCTGCAGGCAAGAATTTCTGAGATGAACCTATGCTTCATATAGTGGGAGGAATACGTTAAGAGGCAGGAGATATTTAGGCAACTAATGATGGAACGTTTCCAGCATAAGAGCAGCCAAGAAGCTTCTGTAAATAACTCCCAGTTTTGAACATAAGGCATTTCTGCTGGAGAGTCCTTGAGTCTGGATCTCATGCTTCACTTGACCATGTGCCAGAGCTTGCAACGACTGGAGTTTCAGGGCACATCTCAGGCCCATCTGTTTGCTTAGCCTTTTGCCTGGAGTAGGCTGGGACACGAGCAGTGTGCCATTCAAACGGTGCATTCTGCAAGAAGTCGGGATGGCGTTTTGAGTTTCAGGCTTTGACATGGTCTTGGGTTGGCTGAGAAATCCTATGGAATATTTTTATTTTGCTAAAGGCTGACTGCATTATTTATAGATCCTGGTGCTGAGATAGCCGGTGATTTTGGAAATGGCTACCTATTCCTGTAACTAAAATGCCAATGAATAGGTGGTATCAATGTATTTATTTAAAATTTAATGTGTACTCGGATTCAGACACTCAGATCACAGGGATGCTTCTTGCCTTAGAATCTCACAGTAGAGACAAAATAAGGTAGTGTGTAAGTGTATTTTTTCATTTGATACGGGAATTTTCCAGAACACAGGTCTGTGACCTGGATGTGCACACACACACGTGCACAAAAGCATGCACACATGCACACACCTACCCCTATAAACACCAGGGTAACACAATCCTTTCTAAACAACTTCTTTAAAAAACAAACTCTCCTCCAGTCACTAAAATTTCTACCAGGTCCAAACACTGGTGAAGTAAATTGCCAAATTACAGCACGCTGCACCACAGCAACCAGATTTTACAAGGGCTGCACATCCAAATAAATGCCCCTGGGCAACCCATTCATCTAACAGCTGGAAAGGTGACACTTGACATTTGGAAACTTTCCTGTGAAGATTGCTGTAAGGCTTTCCCATTAGCTTCCTGGTGAGACTGTAAGGTCGAATAAGCTGCCTTGAAACCTGCAAAGGGTAACGAAAATGCTCTAATATCACAAGCCTGCTTGATTTAAAATTCTAATTCTCAAGCCATGACTATTCAGATTTTTTCTGAAGTATTCAATACATTCCAGAGGGGGAAAAAAAAACAAGCTTTGAGGAGGAAGCAACATGATAAAGGAGGGTTTTTAAGTGATGCGTGTATTTCTAGAGGTTAAAGAGGAAGGAGACAAAAAGGAGGAGATAGCCCCTTCTCCCCCGTCACAGTTACCCAAATTCACTGCGCACTGAGAAATTAAGCAAGCAGGTCAGGGATTAAAGATGTTTCACACTCAGCATTTTCATAGGGTCTAAGAACGCAGGACACAAACAGTGCTTTAGAACAAGTGAGAAAAAATATGCACAGATACTAACAACAAGCTTTCAGTTGAAGTATTTTTAGGAAGTGAAATCAGACCCCAACAGCATGAAATTGCACAAACATGCAATCAGACAGGCTTTGAGCAGATGGATGGGGGAGAAAGACATCGAGCTGTTACAGTCCCAACTTCAGTTGTTCAAATCTCTTTTTGTGGGAGAATGAATCATGTATCATGTTTCTGAAAAGTTCCTTGCACTACGAACACGCTCTTTGTCAGCTGGTTCTTCACACACAGGCTGTGGCTCCTGTCTCTGCAGGTTCCTCTGCAGCTCCTCTAGACCTTGTGCTCTTTCTTCTACTAGAACAATTAGGGCAGAGGTGCTCAGCCAGGGGGACACAAGGAGCACCGGAAGGGAACAAGCAGTTACCAGGTTTTTCAAGTCTGTACCCCTTAAACTCACATTTCTCAGGTAAATTCTCCTTTGCATTATTTTCCCCTGTGCATTCTTGTGTCCAGGTCATCAGCCTCATCAGAGCAAACTTTGGTTCTGGTGTAGATAATCTGAGGGCTCTATAAACTACTAAAGTACAAGTACATGCTTGTACTTTAAAAGTACTAAAATTGTCTTCCCAGGTAACAACATTGGCGGTATTTAATTTTTATTTTATGCACTACTGAGAGATTTTACTTTTTAATACTGATGGGGCTCACTTCTTTTCCCCAATTAACTAATTAGGACTTCTACTTGCACTGTGTATTGTGCAGGAAGGCTTGCTACCCTTGAGTGGAATTCAGAGCTGGGGCCAAGAAAATGTTGCTTGGATTTTAGTGTTAAGATAACGTAAGAAAGCTGGGTTCAACTACCCAAACTCAAGTATGTGATCCAAGTTGAAAGAATCTATAATTTTCAAATCACCAGATAATCTAGGTATTAGTTCCTCAAAAATTGTATTTTTAAATCTAAAACACAATGAAATCATTTTAACAATCACAGTAAAAGTATCTACAAGCAGACAGAAATGGGAAAGAGAAAAGTACTTTTAAAAAAATCACCTGTATGTATCTGTGCATGTACCAGGAAGCCTGTTTTCCATCATTTACTGATTCCACTGTAGTGTTAGCAAGACCGCCAATGTCACCCCCTGCAAACACCCAGGGTTCACTTGCTTGCATTGTTTCCGGATCTACTTCAGGAAGACCCCATCTGTTAAACTTGATAGGTGCCATGGCCTCTTTAACTGTAATTAAAGTGAACGACAAGTATGTTAATAGAAGAAACACAAAATTGTTGCTAAAATCTGTCAAATATACACTGATAAGAATAAGAAAAGCGGTTCCGAGTCCTAGTTCTTTCAGTTACTGAAACGTAAATTTACAGTAGAAAAGTCCTTTTATATACACGAACGTTTTTGTTGAGCTAGTGAAGCTATGTAATTGCAAACGGGACTCAGACAGAACAACACGCGTTATACAGAACAGCAGCTTGGTAGTATCAGAAAAGTAAGCAGTTCCTGTGTGCCTACAAAGCCAGACTTGCGTACAAGATAAATGCACACAAGCATCACAAGAAGTGACTGACTCGGTGCTGGCTCAAGAAATAATTGGTGCTAATGTTCTTCTGGTCCCTCCCTGGGAGCACACTGCTTATCCCAGCAGCTGGGATTCACAAAGTCATTCTCACTGGCATTCTTCATCTCCCAGTCCAGCACTTCTGAAAATCCTATTAATGAAGAATATTAACAAAGGAAAAATAAATACTCACCCTTTCCCTCCACCCATAGCTTTGTAGTGCACTTACCATATCAACATGCTTTTCTCCTGAATAACCTACCATATACTCTCTTGTGCGACTTAATATGCAGCATATGATTTTTGAGGTTTAAAATGAAAAAAGAATGTTTATGATGCAATTCCCAGAAATCAATTTAGATCTCCAGAATTTACTTCCTATATCTATTAACCCTCACAACAGAAATGATACCCTGCTATTTTTTGACAGGTCATTATTAAACCTGACTGAAAATTTTCAGATGGAACATTTTCCCGCCAGGAAACGGTATGCTATGAAGGCTTTGGCTTCACAAAGGGTGTTGGTTTAAAAGAAATTTAATTCTGAAAAAGATACGTTTCAATAAAGTCAAAACCATCTTGACTCAATATTTAAACCAGAACATCCTGAAAGTAAGGATCACTTTGAAACTTGTTACGTATATTAAGAATAAAATCATAAAAACACAATCAAAATGAAATGCTTAGATGAAGACAATATCTTTTGTATCTTTTTCACTGCAGTTTCTGATGTTTTTTTAAAGCATGCATTAAGATATCTTAAATTTTTTCATGTTAGTAAACAGCATACATAGGCATTCTGCACATGAACTATTATTGTCCTTAAAAATAACATGGATGTGAAAATAAAAAAATTAATTTTATACTGCATGGCATTATATTGCATGGCATTAAATACACATAAATGCTCAGAAGACTCAGAAAAAAATTATCTTGCTCTATATTAATATGATCTTTATTACGCAGTTTAAAATTATTTTGTTGTAATCACGAAGACACTTCAAAGTAGCTTCATGGAGAAAATCACTTTTTCAATAAATATTTTCAGCAAATGTTGATGACGTACACCAAAACGAGGGGGTTTTACACAGTTTTGTCTACAGGAACTGAAGATTCTGCGATAAAATGCAGCTTAAAATTGCAATGTCCCTCAGGGACGTACCACTAGCAGATGCAGATTGCCAAGGTCAATTAAACTGATGTAGTTGTGCTGTCATATATGTAAAAGAGAGACCTGCCAGTTTAAGGCACGATTATTTCTCCAACATGAGGGCAACGTCAGAGTATTGCCCCAGCGCATACCTGAGCGCACAGGAAGCTTCAAACACATCTTTCCTGCACATCATCGTGATGGAATTTTCTTCCCAGGCTCTGGGAAGAAAATCTCCCAGAAAGAAGAAAATCTCCCTTCACCTCCAAATCATACATTAGAAGTGTATTTCAAAGCGGTGGCTGTGTATAATCCGGAGCAAAATAATAAAACAGAAAGCAAGGTACAAACGTTGTCACCTACTTGTCCCACCTACGCTCTCTTCCTCACCCTTGGCATACACAAATACCCGAAGGACTCAAATCCAAAGTATTTTTTTGCAACTTGTTCAGAAGCCAGAATCACAGAAGACAGTTTTAAGCTGAAACACTGTAGCAGGTTTTCATACCAAGAGTATTTAATCTATCTTCAAGACCTATTGCTTGCACAATCACTCCCACCCTGCCTGTACTTGTGGCTTAACTTGGCAAAAATAATATTTGCGTAGTAACAGCATCAAAAACTTATTAAATGTTTTCCTTTAAAAATATTTAAATTACTGAAAGATCACACCAAACACAACCTTCAGACTGAGACATTTTTCAGTCTGGAAAATGAATTTTTTGGTTTGTTTGCTTGGGTTTGGGTTTTTTTTCCATTTCTTTCTTTTTTAAAAGAGGAAAGTGCTGATAATGACTGATAGCAGTTTTATTAAGAATGCTTCAATAATATTTATAAATCAATACATTAACTTTCTCTTTATGTCTCAGATGGTCTGTACTTCAAGAAAGCTTTTGATCTTCTTGTATTTGTCACATATAGGATAACTTGCCGCATGGGGTGGTACCATCTCAGCATGGGGTCTAGACTCTTCTCGCAAGCTAAATACATACAGGCTTGTAAAGACATGTTTGGAAAAAACCCAGAGGAAAACTTGGTGCTGCGGGATTTGGTACCGGGGATTTAATAGATGACTTTTGTTTCTCTGAGACACGACTGAACCACAGTAAAGATGTCAAAGGGCAACATGCTGTTGGAGATGTAGTTTTTCAGAAGAAATGATGTAAAACTGGAAGTTCTGACTACTTTTTTCATCTTGCAGAAAAATAGGGTATTACCTCTTTTATCCTGGATCTATTACATTTTTCAAATCTATCTTTGGATTGCTTGTGCTAAAATAGCTGTCTGGCCGTAATTATACCAATAGCTTTTTGAGCACAAAAAATGCCCAACGTACCTTCACCTGAAACATCTCCCCAGGGCCCGGGGATTCGTCTGCCTGATCAGTATTTTTAAAACCGGGAAAGAACATTTCCCTGGTGGCAAGGTTGACATGGTATCTGGCAGCTATCTCCTTCTGTCTTTTTTATAATCTCCAAGATTTAGGTTACGTAAAAATAAGGGCATGATTTAAAAGCATCTTATATAAGAGTTCCTAACGTCCTCACAATTTGGATCTGGCACCCAGGGCAACTGTGAGGCTGGAGGTACCACCTCCCAGGCCACCTGCAGAAAGAAGGGAAGAACTCTGGTCTTCACAAAAGGAAGTCCCTTCCCTGCCCCTGCAGGGGCTGAGAGAGACTCTTAAGAGCCAAACCTGAGCTTGAAAGGAGGTGATCCCAACTATCAGTTCTCTGAATTGCTGTTTGACACTGAACAAAAAGCAAACTAGATACCTAATGTTTTTGTTGGTGCATTATTTGGGACAGGGGTAAAGAAAAGTGTCTTTTAAATCCCTGCAGCCTCACACCCTTTAAAGTTTAAAACTAACGTTGCTTTTCTCTTGAAAATTCAAAGTACAATCCTGTGGCTGTGCTGCTTTCTCCATATCCTGGTGAGATATTATATATCATTTGAAAAGATCCTTCTGGATGAAAGACAACATACAATTGAATTATTCTAATGCTATCAAGTGATGCTAACACAAATAACACCAAACAAAAGGACAGTTCTGAATATATATTCCAAATTTGCTATATTCACAGAGCAAACAAACACAAATGGAAACGCAGCAGCAAATTATAGCACTTGCAAAAACAATATTAAAATATAAGTGAATACAGAAAAAATATTTTAATTAACAAAACAAATCAAATGGAAAAGATTCCTCAAATAAAGCTTTAAAAGTGAGTCTGTGTGTGTGTTTGACTGCCATGACTAATTATGTATCCATGTAATGTGTGTTCAATTTGGGCTTATTTAAATAGCAGAAATGCTCATTAGCTGCAGTATATCTGTGAAGCTTCAATAAACAGTTTAATGGTTTTTATGTTTAA
This sequence comes from Larus michahellis, assembly GCF_964199755.1. Classification (NCBI taxonomy): domain Eukaryota; kingdom Metazoa; phylum Chordata; class Aves; order Charadriiformes; family Laridae; genus Larus; species Larus michahellis. The sequence continues at coordinate 37,056,352 of NC_133903.1, read as the reverse complement.
CCAATTTCATAAGTTCCTGTAATTTTAGCTTTAGTAGCTCATTAATGTTATTTTTGATATCCATCTTACAGACTTCCTTTACAGTGAACAGTAGCATTACTTCAGGAAAATACAAATATACTGTAACTTTCTTAATCTCAAATATAAACCCACAGCTGTCACATGCGCCAGCAGACTGACTAACTGCTGACACTGCCCAGCCTAAATGCCCAGCAAATAAAGAAAGGCACAATCACGCTTCCCACAGTCTGTGCCCCATTAGTGTACTTAAAAAGTGATCTGACTGGATAAAACTGGGTCCAGGTATGCTAGGAGGGGCTCCTGCTGCAAGCTGGTACGGACTTTGTTTTCTGCCTGTCAGCAGCAAGCAAATGTGTACTGATGCCTCTCGGGCAGCTAATAGGGCTTTAGAAGTCATCACAAAGCCACCTCTGGATATTGGAAATTGGTAATCATTTCAGGGTGCGGAACTGCTGCACTCAAACTCATTCAGTAAACCTATTTGTGGAGAAAAATCCTATTCCAGTGACTCAGCAGGAAAACTCCTACCTATTTCACTAGGAATCCTTTGAATCTATATACATTTCAGTTTTATATAACTTTTTTTTTTAAAGTCTGGTGACTAAAAGCCTATTCTGTGGGTGCGAGGCAGATGCTGTGCTACTAGGAGACACCAGGTCACCCTCATGGGCATTCCCAGCTGGGGCATCTCAGCCACCTCTCTTACAGAATCACAGAATGGTTCGGGTCAGAAGGGACCTCAAAGACCATCTAGTTCCACCCCCCTGCCATGGGCAGGGACACCTCCCACTAGACCAGGCTGCTCAAAGCCCCATCCAGCCTGGCCTTGAACACTTCCTCCCTCCTAGTCTTTCATTAGGTAGTCAAGGCTTCAGCGCTTCGAGGCTGAAGTCACCTCGTTGTCCAAGCAGGCTGTGTGAAGAAACTCAGCACTCCCTGCAGGCTTGCTGGCATCGGCACCATTTGAAGTTCTGTATTTGTACAAAGGAAATCTAAAATCTTTTTCATTTGCGAGGTCAGAGCTTTGCAAGCTTTTTCCCTAGCAAATGCTTCTCCATGTATAGAAATAATTATTAAGTAGGAGTGGATTAAATAATAAAACCGTAAACTGTTTGTGCAAATTTATTTTGCTGTATGTTGAACTATACTGGGGGGGCAGTAGTTATATTCTAGTGAGCCTTCTGGGGTTTGCTGATTCAGTTTCCAAGCAAGATGACAGTCATACTAAAAGTAAAAGCAAAATATCTGCAAGTTGTAACTGATTCCCAGAAATGTGAAATAAAAGTTTGCCCTTCAGTTACCATGCAATAGCTAGTTACTACCAAAAATCTAATAAAACATATTTTTTGCTCACAAATAGCCTACTATTTCTGGGGGTGGGGGGTTGCAAAGGCAGTATTTGGAGTTTGCTTGGATATTTTTTGCGTTCCCCTTTTTTGCCTCTCCAGGAAAATAAAACAGACATTAGCATGCTACGATTCAGTGTTCTGGAAAATGGCAATACTTGCTCTTTATTGCTGCCTGCTAAACAGAGTGTGGAACTAAACTTAGGTCGCCAGCTCCCTATCCTGTCTTAGTCCCCTGTCCTGCACTGCATTTTGTAGTGCGTTTTGAGCAAACGTACTATTTTCCATACTTTCTCCATGGTTCTCCTCAGAAACTCCAGGCTTTCCTCAGAAATTCAGAAAAGTAAGTCAGAAAAAGGACATTTGTTCCAGTGCGAAGTTTTGCAGTCTAAAAATATTGTTCCCTTTTGCTTATCAGAACAAAATAGATCAGCAAACGGTCATTCAAAGTTTAAACTTTAAAAACCAGTTGGACTGGTGTTAAGTAGAATGTTGAGGCTGTACGTGGTGCTAGGGAGTACACAGAAATACTTTTGTATATATTGAGTAGCTGCAATTTGGAATGGCGACAAAAAATATTTCAGTAATTCACTAATATATCATAGGCCTCCAAAATAACAAACCAAGCAGAAGAGCAGGAATATGAGGAAAGGTACAAAATTCTCTCACAGCTCTTTATTTATGTGGGTCAGTTATGATGGTTTGAAGGCACTGGTAAGCTATGCAATAAAAAAAAGCAGCCTGTGCTTGCAAAAGCTTTTTTTTCAACAAGGAGAAAAACATTTTTCTTACTCCATTGGCAGTAGTTTGATTTGAACGATTTGTTGAGGTTTTTTTTACTGGTTTCAGTAAAGTGGTAATGTTCTTAAAATAGTCTAGAAGGCAACTCTCCTGTTTTGTCTATTAGCAACTTCCCGAGCATAAAATGGACTTAGGAGTCCATTTTTTAAAATTAATGACGCATTTATCTGATTCCCAATGGGAGGGTGAATACCTACTGAAACTGTTGCTTAAAAACAAAATAAGCATTTTACTCTAACGAAACAAAAAAGACTAAATACCTACTGTGAGCACATGGAATCTCACTTGCAAATTTAATAGCTACAGTGCAAGAATAAGAAACATCTTGTTGAGGATAATAGACTAGAAAAATCGTTCTAACCTATGAGCCACTTTGGCTCAAAACAGCAGTTACCCATGTGCTTATGCCCTGAACACTTTGCTGAACTGGGGCTAAATCTGAATTTAATCCCTCTGGTTTTCATAGTATTTTCTTTATTCTTACATCAGTAGCATCAGCATTTATAGAATCACAGAATGGTTCGGGTTGGAAAGGACCTTAAAGATCAGCTAGTTCCAACCCCCTGCCATGGGCAGGGACACCTCCCACTAGACCCGGCTGCTAACAAATAGGACATATCCTGCTAGCTTAGCCCACACCAATACTTCATTTGCAGTTCCCTGAGGTGCTTTACGAATTAGGTCAATTGATAGAGCTCTTCGTATGAACAATTAACACGTTTATTCAACCTGCATCTGAGACATCCAGTCATAGAATAATTCGGACCAGCAGGGCTCTCTGGGGGTCACCCACTCCATCCCCTTCCAAAGTTACATCAAGTTCCAAGTCAGATCAGTTTGCTCATGGCATTGTCCAGTTTTAAGTATCTCCAGTATTTTCATTTCCATCTTTTGATGGAGAATACCTGAACATCACCATCTCTTGAATACAAAAATGTCTCCTCTTTAAAAAAAGAAAAAAAACACTAAGAATATAAGATGCTTTTCATGGTTTGGTTTTTGGTTTTCTTTTTTTGCAGCTGTTTTTTTTTTTTTTTTTTTTAAATTTTCTTTTGTTATGTATGCTGAGGCAGCCCGGATATTTGGTTGTAGTCCAGCTCAATGGTGAAAATCAAATTTCACTTTCATTAGACAGCTTAGTCAAAAAATAAAGATTTAAAAGCTACTGAAATGGTATGCTCAAAATAAACATTTTATTCCCTCAAGTCTTAGTTTCTTTTCCCTTTTACAACATCCAAAATAAATGCCTTGCATTTTTGCTTGTAATTTTATTGCTATTCTAATAGCAGTTTCACCAAAAATACAGTGTGAAACTGAGGTGTATTGCTTACCCCCAAGGTAAATGACTCTCTTCTTTCACGATCAGCTCACTGCATGACTTTGTACCCCTCCCATTTTATGCTCCTATTTAAAAACCTCACAACAACTACTTAGACAGTGAATGCATACTAAGAGATACAAGACTGGCACAGTGTTACAGCTAAGCAAGTTCAGCCTTTTAGCTGAAGTAGTTTTTAATGTGGGAGAAATCAGAATCACTCCTTTATCATAGGGTGTATGAATCACAACAAAACATACTGATTGCATAGGCTAATACTTGATTTACCACATGAGGTTCTAGAAAGCCTTCCAAAAAAACCTAAACAGAAGGTCTTAAAAACAACAAAACTTTCCAGAATTCTCATTCGAGTCAACTCCACCAACAGAGTAGCTCACGAATCTCTTAAAGATTGAAAAAATACTTTTCCCTGCTTCCTGGGGGTTAGACTGAGCCCCAAAACGTGAGCAACACAGATGACAGACTCTTTATACAGCAATACATCTCCAAGTGGAATGGGACACTGTTCTGTCAAAGAGGCGTAGACTGCACCTTACGTGCCCTTTAGAGTAGGAGGCAACTGCAGGGCAGGAGGCAGCCCTGAGTAATTAGCACTGTACGTAGCTGGGTGCTATTGCTGTCTAGGTAACAGCCTAGGCTGCAGGAGCCGATTCCAAAGCAATATTAAAACACACAAGACAGAAATGCTCCTGGAATAAACTTCAGACGTTCCTCAAAGAACCAGGTTGATCCTTCTTTTTTACTGTAGGAGAGAGTTTAGACTCTTCTCATGGCTGTATTATGGTTTAACTTTATATACAATCGGACCGGTGAACAGGAAACATCGAGTAGCTCATTCAGATTACAGACAAACCTGCTATCGGCTATATTCTAAAATTCTTCAATGGAACTTATAATTTACCTTCATTAACTAATGTTTTGTCTTCCTGCGAAGTCAGTACACTTTTTGTATAATTTTACCAATATCTCTAGAAAATCTTACTATCAGAAAATTCATTTCTTTAACTTCATTTAAAACAGCGTTATCTATAATGCGTACACTGAAAATGCAGATGTGAGAAGTCATACATTTTATATGCGCCCAAGGTATGTCCACAAATGCTATTACACTCCTCTTAGATTATTCTAGATTTACAATTTTCCTTGATCGAAAGGATTCAGAAAACTACATTATGCTAGGAAATTTTGACATTTCCGTTGCACTGGCCGAACTAGCATCTGATTACCAAATTTTCTGGTGACGTGTGCTCTGAGGCACTTGCCAAGTCCTCTGTCAGAGCATTTATACCCAAAAGACCATGACAACATGTCGTGGGGTAATTGGCTGGCATGACCATGCCCTGGGGAGGTAGGCACATTGATCACTAAGGCTTTCAGAACCTGCTAACCTTGATGAGCGTCTTCAGGCTGAAGATCTATTCATTTTATCAATCCGTCTTCTGCTGAGTCAGTGTTTTTTACTTTCAAGGCACCTTTGATGTATGTGCCTGAACTCTTTAAATCTAACCTAGTGGCAGAGGAGAACAGTCTGAGCTCTGCTCAGTTCCCATGTTCTTAGTTATACTCATGTTCTTCAGCTCTCTTTCTGCTACATCCAGGCAATTCTTTCTATCTCTGAAATGCCGTCTGTGTGCCAATTTCTGTATCTTTACTATGGAACTATGTAATAGTTAATTCTCAAGACCAAAACTTGTAAAGTGCAACTAAATAATGAGACATGCTGAGACAAGCACAGGTGAATTTAAGAAATACTGTATATATGAGAAAAGCCACAGTTCTTTTGCGTATGCACAAGGAATGAGTGACAGCCAGAAGAGCTGAACCAGAATAAAGAATCCGTCTTAATTCTTGCTTAATTTAATAGGTTAAAAAAAAAAGTTTCCAAGATCAGATCAGTTCAGCTTAAAGTTGTAGTATAATGAGTTTCTCTAAAGTTAATTAGTGAGACAAGAAGAAATTCCCAAGAGCATTATTTGAGATCCCATTTGCATTGAGAGGAAAGCAAGATATGTACTGAGCAACTGGACCTCTAATCTGAATTTCTGCTCTATACTGTTATATACAGAAAACCGCTTTGTTATCAGACCCTCAAGTTTTGTTCTAAGAGATATACCTAAAGGACAACGAAATTCCTGTGAAGAGGAGCAGCAGTCACAAGCTTTATAACCTCCAGAAGACTCATTTCACAAAACTGTCATAGGACAGGAAACGGCTGCAGCTAAAATAACAGTCAGCATTTACAGAATGCATTAGTCAGGGTTACCTTTAGCGTCAGTTAAAATGGAGCCAAAGGCACTGATCACCACATCAGCTTTCAGACGGACAACCTGATCCTCATCTTCTTTCCAGTTTCCATCACTGTCTTGTTCAGTTCGAACAAACTCCATAGCAACAATTTGTCCACCTTTAAGTACAACTTTCCGAGGGGAGAGGAAAGGCAGAAATTCACACTTCTCTTCTTTTGCAAGTTCCATCTGTAGAACAGAAGCAATAAAATACATAACTTGAATATTGTTGTGTTCTAAAACTAAAAAAAAAAACAAACTAAAAACCAAACTGAATGCTGAAATCTGTGATGAATGATATTGCTCTATTGCCATTGGCAGTGATTCAAAACCAAAATCACTGTAAGTAATTTTCTTACAAGATTTTATAGGCTACCAAGGCAACATCAGGATCACTGAGATTCATTAGACAGCAGCCAGAAGGTATCATTCTAGGATCTAACCATGACCTGAAGAGTCACCTACAATATTCAAACGGCTGATCTCTGGGGTGCTTGCAAGACTAAAAAATGTACTGTATTTTCTAATTTGAAGGACATTCTACCTCCTGTATGCAAATGCCTCTCTCTGACTTTATAGGAAACAGGTACAACAGAGGAAAATTATTTATACACAGACTACATAAAATGAGCCTCAGATCTTTAATAAATACTCATACATTTTAAGAGCATTTCTACAAACAAAACCTTTAGAAGATGTCTTTTAGGTACCTATAGCACGCTTTCAAGCCCTGTAGAAATAACAACGAGTGTTCCTCCTCATAAATGCTGTTATTCAATTTTACCTCTTCTGGGACAGCCCTGATATTAGTGAATCCCTTCCGGAAGACCACAAACACGCGACGAGCTCCACAGCGTAAAGCAGATGTTGCACAGTCAAAAGCAGTGTCTCCTGCCCCAAGTACAATTACAGTTCCATGTATTGATGGCAATGGAGAGTGACAGGCACACATCCCTGAAAGATGAAAGGAAAACCCCATTTTCAACTAGAGAAACCATTTCTGCATGACAGCTCTAAAGGTACTTGTACCCAAAGCAGTGTAAAATTGCATCTTATAGTTTCCAAGCATGGAGTGTCACTATCAAATTATTCTGCTTCACAGACAGTTTTATTCCCATTTTTAAGATATGCTCATATACATAATTTCATAGTCAGTACTCTAAGCAGCTGCACCTTTCTATCTGGAAAGAATTCAAATGACAACACGTTTGTAGGATTGTGGGTCCTGTCAGGCTGAAATTAGCATTGTGAGATCTTTTTATTCAAAAAGTAAGTTTCTCTCTTATCAGATTCATTATCCTCCCAGTTAAAAAAAAAAACAACACCTTTTAACAGATTATAAAGAATATCACTTGGCATTTTTCAAAAGGCAACCAGTTGTTGACAGCTTGGTGTAACAGTTTCTCAAAGTTTGTTCCCTCAGTCAGTTGTCTACAAGGCACTGACGCTGTTTGGGCTATGACATATTCTCAGAGGCTATTCTCAGCTATTCAGCTGAACATGAGGAAGAAAGAATATTATGATTTCAGTGATTCCTAGATCTTTCACTGGGAGAAAACATTTAATCTACTGCGGCTTTCTACAAATGATTTGCAAAAAGTTACACGGAGAGAATGACATTATGTGTTTGTCATCTACAGCTTGTATTTGATGATTTGATTAAGAAATTTGATTAAAAAATACTCAAGTAAAACTGAACTGTGTGCGTTCCTTGGATGAGACTGCACTTTATCACAAGTCTGAATACAACTAACTGTTATTAGGCAAATTATTGCAACTTAAAAAATAATGCCATAAACAACGTAAAGCTACATTTTCAATGAGCCTGTGATAATTTCAGTCAGGAGGTGCTAAGTAGGTTATTTAATCATTGCACTGTAACTCAAGTATCCTACTATATTAGCAGCAGATTTTCACATGCAATTGTAAAAAACCACAAGTATCATTCAAGGAAACAATGCTTTTAATTTAGACGTATAAACAGAGTGAGAAAAAACATCCTAATACATATTCTCTCTCCATTCGTAAAATACTTAATGTACGGCCAATGCTATCATTTGTGTATATGGCATTACCTTTACTATTTACTTAATAGGCTTCTTATTCTAAAATTCTCTCTAAACTTTTCTCATTTATTTTTAACCAACATAATCCATCACAAAAATTGTACGTTGAGCAGTGAAAAAAGCACAAGTGCAGCAGGGGAATGGCAGCTCAGAGTGCCATTACGGGACTAGTCTAGAACCGATCAGTCACAGCAGCCCACTTTGCTCTTCCTAACGAGGCCACTCCCAAAGGAAATTCACGTCTATGTATTTGCAAAGGGAATGAACCCCTTTTGGAGGAAAATATATTAACAAGAGGTATTCAGAACTTAATAAGCAGGCAGAATATGTATTTTACTGTCAATAAGTCTATTGTGTCTATTATTTAGAGAACTGTCACAGCAAAAAAAAAGAGGACAGAGCAGGACAGAGGATGTGTATATTTTATTTTAAAATTCCATGCTTTAGAGAGCAAGAGGTGCCTACAGCTACAGACAGACACTAGGAAAATTAAGCGAAAGAGACCATGTTAATTAACAGACAACACCAAAGAGCTATCTATTACTGTCAGTCAGAAAAGGTTAGTTCTTCAAAGTTCACCCTTTTTTTCATTGCAGACTTAATATAAAAAAATATCATTACATATCCTTGCAAATCGAGGGTGCTACTTTGCAACATTTTAAGAGATGTGGATCACAGTATATAGATCCTCACGCAGGCAGGCGACTTACACTACACGACTGCTATGTGTAAATACAGAATTCTATAAAGTGTTTTTTAGTCAAATTATTACAAGAGGGGATTGTTTTTCAGGATTTATTTTTCCTTTGTTAATCTACAAATGTTTTGCAGTGCAGTTTCTAAATCTGTTTAATTTTTAAAGATCTCCTAAAAAAACCCCAACCAACCCCACCCTTCTCTCCCAACCTATGTGAGCTCACTTTGAGCTTAAGAAAACAGACAGAAATAAGCATTTGATCAAAACAGCAGGGAGATGGGACAGATGGATGCAGAATTTCCCTTCCTAAATATTTTGCATAAAATGAGCTAATAAACTTTACTTTCATATGCAGAATAATTTGCTGCAGAATATACATTCTTTAACATATTGTTTATGGAAAGCCTATTAAATAAGCAGGCATCCCTATATGATGCTAAAAGAAATTTCTGAATGCTCAGGAGAAAATCAGTTTGCAGATAAGAAAGGTATACGTGTTGTTAAATATGTGGCCATACGTACAAGATCACATACTGCACTAAGCGTAGGCCCAGAAAACTGTACATGGGTACATGGAATTTCGTTTTTATCAATACATTGGGGAATCTAGACCATGAAGGAATGTGGCGTAGAAATCACGATCCCCATCTCATACATCCAACTGGGGCTTATGACTTCACATTCAGGGCCCCTGAAAGCAGCAGTGCTCCCTGGGGAGCAAACGCAGTCATCTCTGTACTCAAAACAAAGACGTAAAAGCATAAAACGAGACTGCATTTGGTGCCTATGAACTGAGTGTTGTCTTATTAACTCCTGTCCTGACTGTAAGTTGTTCGGGTAAGGAACTGGTGCTCTCTTAAATGTGTCTGTTATACACGCAGCACATGATTTGGGATCAAGTGAAATAATTTATCAGCAATATACAAAGTGGCTGCTTATATGGGTCAGCAACACCTTTAATATCACATTTTTTCAAGACCATCTTATATATGCTATAACAAGATAATTTATACGAATGGCAAGCTTATGACATCTTTTGAATATAATTCAAAATAACAAATATAACTTCCTAGGGGTAATGATTTGCCATGTGCTTAGATTTTTACATATGACTATTTGCTTTACAGTCTCTAGGACTGACTTTCCTCACCACACTCCCGAGGTTTCTCTCTCACCAAGAGAAAACGCTGCCACAGACCTATTCACTGGAAGGTGCTTTGTAATTGGATGTGCTGCTGTGTAACCAGCTGTCCACTCTGATATATCAATAACTGCTAATGACTTACTGAACATGATTGCAACAAAAACATAATATTACACACCTGGTTTACTTGCCATTGCTACCAAAGGTAGGAAGTCTTTAGATGTGTAGAATCCTTGATCCATTCTCAGTCCTTGGAATATACTGTCTCTGTTTGGTTCTGGCAAACCTAAAATAGATATTTGAAGGCATATCAGAACTACAAGGGAAATTTCAGTGACCAATATATATTTCACATCACATACACATTCTCAAAAACGTCCTGAATACAAGCACTTTTACAAACCCCCAGATTTTTCTAAAAGAACATCACAAATGACGGTAGCTTCATGTTTGTAGTCTGTAGCTTGCATAACTGGTGATCTTTTAATAGTACTGGTACTTGAAAAGAAGGTTGTTGGATAACCTGTGTACTCATATAACTCATATCAAAACAAATGCAGAGGAAAGGGTTAGAGAGAACAGGATATACATGCTGCAAAAGCAGGGAAGCTACTGGGGATGAGAAGACTCTTGCAAGCTTTCCTTGGATTGCTTTGCCTGCACACGCAGGTAACGCTTACTGCTGTGAAATGGTTTTGTTCCCTTTGTTTCGAGGCATTTTTCAATACAGCTAGTCTGCAGATAATACAAATGAGGCAATAACAAACAGCTTAACTGATGAGGAGAGGAGGACAAATGGCAATGCTGTACTTATCTACGAGTGTTTGTATGCCATCATTTTTTGCCATTCTTGATTGCTTTCTCAAAACCCTGAAGTCCTTATTGGCTGACATTTATTTATAGTTATTAATAGTACACGTTTATACAGAAGCTGTAGGATACATACAGGGATACGCTTCACAACCAATAATAGTAACAAATACCTTTCAATTAAAAGAAAGCAGCAAAAATCACCATTCCAATTTTTTCATGCAAATGCAATTACATATCAGGGTATTTTCAACACAGTCCCAACTTTCATATTTACATCTAAAAAACCACAATATTATCAAAGTATGCTAATTAATAATTACACACTGAAATGGAGTAAAAGTCAACAATTTTTCTAAGAAAACACACTACAACTGAGGAGTCCTCAGAGCAAGCAGGCAGAATTGGAGCATGCAAAGCAATCTGTCCCCCCTCTGTTCTCAAGCAGGGATGGCAGCAGACTAATGTTTCTCCTCCGAGACAGACTGGTCTGGAAAACCCCAATGACACCGTATTAGTGTCAACAATAAAGTAGGATTGTGCTTTGAGGAGTTCTGTTCCAAGTAGGGAAGGTTTAGGGACTTTTTATATTACTGAAGCAGCAAAAATCTGTCTCATCAAAGCATAAGATCAGGACTCAGTCGTAAGAAAGCTTAGGATGTTTTCATGAGTCCCTTGATATGAAGGAAGTTTCTTGAACTCCTAGATCCCTGAATGAAGTTACTATAACACAGGAAGAAAAAAAATAATATAGTTTTAGTTTTAACAGTTTCCATGAAGAAAATGAAAGTATGGTCTCGGTGAATTCAAAAGGCTTACAAGCCAAGAAGTGAATAAAAAAATCTTGACATTTTTGCATTTCAAAAATCTCATGTTATTGAGCACTTTCTTGATCTCTATTTATAAAAAAAATCATGACTCAATTGCTCAACACCTGGCTTTCAAAACACTGCTGATCTATAACTGGATATTGAGAAAAATAAGGTTAGAAAATACTGTCACGTACTGAACTTCAAGACCTTTGAATGCTGTACTTCCTGGGTAGACTGGAATATCAGCTAATGAAGAATGAATAATGGATATCTTAAGAGGCTGCCAGAAATACTTAGTGCCACTGAAAGTACAATATGTAAAATGCATTAAAGAAATTATTTTAAAAACTACATAGGTTTTCCTCTATGTATATATTGCAAAATCGTCTATGGCAAGAAGAGTACCTTGGAGAAAGCTCTCAGTGACTGCCTACAGGCAGAGGACAGAGTAATGCAACTATTTCTATCGAGCTCAGAGGCCTCAGTTTACTCTTGGAAGAAACACTCTTATCATTAATGGAATGTGTAGCCTGCATTAAAAATTACTTCCTTTCTACCTAACGTCTAGTGCCATTCAAAAACAAGGAGAAACGCTCACAATATTTTTTTCTTATTTTTGCTGCTCTTATAATCTCCTAATGAAAATTATTTCGTCTGCAACAGCATCAGTCATTTAGCTCCCATAGGGTGAAGAAAGAGTAGAACTGAGGGTATGTTGCAATGTTCATGGTTCAGGTTCATCACTAGTTTGGTGTCACTGAAATGAAAGGAGTTGGATTAAGAATACATTGGATACAATAATGTTTAGCCTGGCTGATGTGACACACACAAAAAAAGGCTAAGAGGTAGTCAGTATACGTGGCATTTTCTGCTCTTTATTTCACTATTTTCACTTTGCTGAAAACTGCATGAAAACCAATTTTGCAATATTTACATTTGAAGGAAATGCAGGGGATTTTTCTCTTGTACCTATAAACACCTGGCACAGTTTCAAGCTGTTTGCTAAGCATCTGCTGGAAGTTGTACTGGATTCTGATGTATCTCCTTTCGCTGTTTAGTATTTGCCATTATAATGATTGAATTTAGTTTTGTTAAAATAGTGAGACTGAGTACTTCGTAAAGGCACCAGGCTAGCTAAGAAAGAGGCAGACAGGCAGACAAACAGAGAAAGAGATCAAGAAGTGATAAGATACATTTTAGAGAGACACCATTTCATAATGAACGGCCACCCCACAGAAGTACGCTTTACAGACACATCAAATATTGATAAATAGCCAACAGCCTCTCAGGAGAGAGAACATTTGACCAAAAAAAACAGCTGCAGAGGAAAAAATGTAGTTTTGAGCAAACAGTTTTAGAGAAGAAATAAAATTTAAAAAACCCCAGTCATCTATGAAAGACACAGTTTAGGTCAAAATAAGGAACCAAGAGAAATACCCTTTGAAAATAAATCAGAGAGATCTTTTAGCAAAGGGGAATTCACACACTAGTACAAAATAGCCAGGAGCCACCCAAGAAAAAATGCTTAGAAAAGCATGAGGTCTTTCCCCTAGGTTTTAGGCTAAAGCCAATGGTAGTCAGTTTTCTGCTCTCCAAAACCACCTGCAAGCCATCTAAAAGCGTCTTTTATTTATTACTTGCTATTTCTTGTCCTGAAACAATCTTTCACTATTGTAGGTCTCCTGCCTTTAAATAACCTATACCAAAATCTAGTGATAACAATTATTTCCTTCACTTGCACTGAAGAACAACTCTTCTGAAGGGCAACCAAGAGGAGGCGGTCTAGAAAGACAATTCCACGGGTGTTGCTCGGATGGAGCCTGCACACCCGTACATAAGCAGAGGGCAATGGTTGCCCCCCACCTTCTGTAGCCAAAGCCCTGGCTCCCTGGAGCCTCAGTCTACCTACTGATACCAGGGAACCAGCTTCTAAAGCAACTGGTATCCAAACCACAACAGTGAAGCTTCATGGGCTGTAGAAAACAGCATTTACTAAGAATAGAGAAAGAAGAAACATCGTGAAAATAACAGCTTGCCTGACAGATCTAGTTCAGTTTTGCAAAGGCTAATCTAGACAATCCCAATCTGGGTCAGGTACAGCATAGAAAGCAATTCACCTCCATTCCTGACCTAGCTTGGCTAGGCCATGCCTTTCATCTCCAGATGCTCCAGCTATCTCTCAGTAAGCATCACTCTCTGAGTATGAAGCCCTCTTTCCTTCTTTCCTTCATTTGATCCCCACAACCCCGACTCCAGTGGGCTATACCTCATCATCAGTGTTTCTCCAATGTCTGACATACCATACACTTTCCAACGTCATTAGCCACTATAACAGTGGCTTTGGAAAACACAGACTTTATCCTGCCATTTTTATATCCTTTATATATACATATAAATATATACATGCATATATATATTAGAAAAAATATGATCTGCTTTCTATCAAGACTTTGCACTCTTTGTTCTCACAATACTGATGCATGCTAATTTTCTTAACTAGCAGTGTCAAGTCCATCGTCTCATTTAACGAGATAGAATGTAGATCCTCTCACAATCCCCTAGTCCAGATGAAATATGAATTGCTAAATGGATCAGAGTCAATTTGTCAGATATACAAGGTAATATAGAAGAGTGATGCATACACAATGTAAGGGATTGGCATGCAGAGCAGTACACCTAGTCCACTTGGTTGCTGCACCAAATAAATCAAAGCACGTCAACGCATCAATCAGCTAAGTCTGAAAAGGAAATAAATACCGCTGCTATTACTGTAACTATTAGCCTGGTCTGGAAATGAAAACTAAAGTGGGAGTAGAGGCACAGCATGTCTCTCTCTCCTATTTTGATCAAATCCCATCTCCCCAGAAACAGGAATGCTTTCTGAACCTGAACTCATTGTTTGTATTACTTAAATCTGACACGTTTGGGCAGATTTGCAGTTTCAAATGAACTTCTCAGCCAGTCTTAATAACTGACATACAAAATAAGCCCTCTTCCTTGGCGAGGGTCAAATGCAGTTTTCACTGGCAGCTGACTGAAAACAAATCTCCAGACAAAAAAAAACGGAGCTGAAGTTGAAGTACAAATATACAGTAGCCTACAGGGACAAAACTTACTAGAGGACTGTGAGGTTTTCTGGTTTTCTTTACACCAAACACTGGAAAGTTTGGTTTGCATCATTTTTAATTGTGATAACAACACATTTCAGCAAAACTTCAGCTGGACCAGGTAAACAAATGAAGAGCTAGGATCTTTCAAGCAATATTCCCTCTCTTTGGATTTTTAGCTGTTGCTATCCTGACAGCAGAGAGTTTTCAAGACGAGAATTGGCTGAATTGTTTTTCCCAACCCCTTACTTTCAGGTAAAAATGTAAATTCAGGCTGGTGAATGCAATCTGTGTTTGAATATACTGATTTTTTTAAAAGCCAAGACACTCTATTTTGACATTTTTATAATGAATCTTTCAACTTTGTTTCAAAATGACATTACATCTATAAATTTATCCAAATTGAATTCAAAGGAAAACAAAGACAATTGGATTCACTGGTTACGCATATCCCTTTTTCTACCTTTTAAAACTAGCAAACTGAAACAAATATCAAACCCCATTCATCAATTTATGGGACTTTTTTTTTTTTTCATATGTTCTCAGGTCATACAAATATGGAGCATTAGGTAGAAATTTAGAGGGTAAGGAGGTATTTCCACCTTTTGCCATATCTATGAAAACTAGCTCATGCTTCAGAGTTAAACAAGATTTTGAAAAATCACACTTAGAGGGAAAACTCTGCTAGACATAAAAATAAATGAAATATTCCTCTTCAATACACGTGTTCTGCCCTTCCCTGCCTCCACCACAGGGATCTGCTGAGGAAGGGGGGCACAGGAGATCCTTGGACCAGATGGAAAACCTTGGACTATCAGAGTCTACTAAGAATGAGGAAAAAAATGTGTGAATTTCCTAAGACACTGGATGTGGGCAAAAGAAACATATGATTAGCTGTGTATCTGCTCTGGTGGCAACACAAGTCTCCTGAAATAATACCTGAGAGGCTAAGCCTAGACAAGCTGAGACACAGCCTGCTAATCAGCGTACGAAACTCAAACACAGCCCAATAATGAGGTAGCACAGTTTCTGCACCAGCAAGACCTCACCTTTGGCCAGCTTAAGGAATAGGAATAACATGTTATGCCCGCTCACGTGCCCTGGGCAAAGGAGCCGTGGAAGGCTGATGGAGAAAGACTGATACGAATTTTAGAGAGGAACTGACATGGTCTGATAAGTTATTTTTGTTAACAATATTTGTTTATATTTTTTTATTTTCTTAAAAAGATGTGTTAAAGTAATACAGAGCTAAGATAATGTCCCTCTAAAGGTAAATTTCTAAATCCACCATTTCGCTTCTGAAAGGGTCCGTTTAAATTAACAGAAAAGTACCCATTTTGCCCCATCTCCCTGCCCATTTACACACTGTGTATTCCAACTTGCTCCTTGTGTTACCGTATAAAAGTATTTCAGATGTGACACTTCTGGTAGCATTCCACACTTGCCCAGAGACTTGCAGCTACAGGTACCATATGGTCAGAGTGTGACTACAAAGGTGGATGGCAGAGAAGAAAGAACATATTGTGAATTCCAAGTGCATAAGCGTCCTTTAATATTTCTGAATGCTCTGTTCTTCTTCAAAAAGACTAGTCCATGGTCTGGGAAAATGGAGATCAAAATCTATGTATTTAAAGCAGTTTTATTTTATGTCACACAATCCACGAATTGCATAAATCGGACCATGAGTTTTAAGTACACTGAAGTATTTTCTTGAAAGAGAACATTGAATCAGTGAATTCTTATAACTGTCAAATTTACTGTTTTCCCTAGATGTGATGGAACATACTTCTATGCAGTGGCATATGCTCTACCTATTTGTTTATAAGAAGTCACATGCATTCCTAGCAATATTGATAACATTGCTGTCCATGGATCAATACTACACAATTTAGATGTGAACTATACTGAAATGCATTATCCAAATATGGTATGTAAGCTGTGCCACATAGCTGGTTACATTAAACACAGCATTACAATTCGTGCTGTGACATTCATCAGAAATGGAACAGAAAGCCATTGGAACCTAAAGAGTTACTCTCTCTACATTTTTAAAGGTTTGATTCTGAAAGACTAAACGCCCAGTAAAGTTGCAAATGCTCTGCAGGTGGCTCAGCTTCTCTCAAGGTCAGTCCATTAGTGATTAACACATTAGTAAATACTTTTGAGGCTTATATTTTTAAAGGATCTCTCTTGTTTTCCTGGAGATTTTTTTTATGGTGGCAGCTTTGTTACTTCCTGTTGTGAGGTTCAATAGAGTATGTTTTCTAGGTGGTTGTTTTTTTTTTTGTTTGCTATGTATGTCGATGGAGATAAGTGTTTTAATTACTTTTTTAATGTCTATGCTTTTGTATTTTCTTCCTCTCTCCGTTTATTTCCTGCTGTTGAGATTACTGCCTCATCTCCACAGCAGGTGGCTCTTTCAAATTTGTTTTCTTTGTAAGCCTGGTAGATTTATTTTGTAATACAACTGCTCCTTTTTACTGTTTCTTATTAATGATTTCTTTACTTCGGAATAGGTACACTCGCAAGGTTTGTTCATAGAAAAAGAAAAGTAAAGGGAGAAAATTAAAAGAACTACAAGACACTTGGGTTAGCCTTTTCTTACCCTCAAGGTAGAATGAACCCTGTACAGTACATGTGAAAGAACACCCTTCACATCTACCAACGAGAGTTATAAGCAATTGCCGCAGTGCATTCTAAGTTGAATGGCTATGCCCACACCATAACGTCTTTTAAAAACATCTGCGTAAGTAGCTGAAGCTGTAAGTAATGCAGTCTATAGGTCTCACACATTATTTTCTTGCTAAATTAGACACAAAGATTTGAGCTCTTGCAAATGGTATTGAAACAACAGGAATGAAGTAGTCAGATCAGCCAGAACTAAATTTGTTCTTATAATCCAATTTCTCTTTGAAGCCAGTTGTCTAATCCCAATTTAGATGTAGCCAAAATTTCACAAGAGCTAGGCATCAGAAACTGCAGACGGGAATCACAGAGATTAGAATCAATCCACCTGAATGATGGAAGTTAGGATTATGACCACACAACAGTGTTCCTTGTCCAAGTTTGGATTACAAAACACTGCAGCTTTATGGTCTGTCCTCACAGCATTTAGTGATCCCACGATCAGATTAGACTGACATCTAATGTTGACCAAAATGTCCAAAGGTGAACCATAGCTCATTAGCCCCATCAAATATAGAGTCCACCGCTAATTTGGTCTTACCATAATCAGTCCAGCTTTTCTCAAGGCCTTTAGCCTACCCTTCACAGCCTACCTCTAGTCTTAAATGCTCTTCTTAATTTTATTATGGCCAACGTATGGGGCCTACACTTTGAATATTATTGGGGTATCACTCAGTAAAGTATTTTAGTGAAAATCATCAGTGTTTCAAGGTGATAAAACAAAGATCTGAAGAAATGATGTGGTAATTTTTCAATTCTCAATATCTGGGTATCCAATTAAGCACCATAAAGATTTTAAACTCCCAGTTTGACTTGAGCACTTACCCTCTAAAAGCACTCTTTTAAAACACATACCTCAGAACTGAAGCGTACAGTATCAGTAAGCGTTTTTAAAACACAATTGTTTAAAAGACACACTAGAAGAAGTGATAGTAGGTCGGACAGAGATATATAGCTTCCTAAATTAAGGAACACAGGGTAATTCTAGCCTTTCTTCTCAGGTTGGAAACTGATACATAATGTTGCCCATATTTGAAGTCAAATTGAGGATGCTAGCAAGTTAGATAGTAGTCCTGGTGAAAGGACTTGCTGAAATGTGAAGATAACTATGAAGTAAACCTCATCATAGAGAAGGATGAATGCAGAAGTCTGCTTACCTTCCCTCTGGTTCTGTTCTGCCTGGTATTGTTTATTGCAGGACTTAAAGCACTGAAACAGATTCTACAAATCTTGATTTGTAGAACATAAGAGTTCTGTAAATTGTAATACAGAGTAACTGAAGAAACATCTGCTGTAAAAAATAAAGTGGAATATTGCTGCAAACATTTCTTATGTCATCTTGGTAACATTTATTATACTGGCGACAAATCTGAAAAGGTCACTAGCAAAAATGCATTTAGTAGTCTCAGTCAAATCCATCTCTAACAGAAGAATATACCATTCAAGCCAGGAAAAGAGCTTGCTCCAGTCTGCTTACAATAGAGCTGAACCGGATTTTTAGTCCTGACTGGAATTTGGTCACTTCTCAACTACTGGCATACGCTGTCATTATTCAGGAGCATCCTTGAACTGGCAGAGCAGGGATGATGAAGTTTAAGACCTGACATGCTAATGTTGAGAGTTCCTTTTCCTCTTCCTTCTACAAACACGTTCCTAGCACTAACATGCCAAAGGAACGACACAGGGAGCTGTGTTTCCTCCAGACACCGGCCAGACACTGTATGTCAGTGTGACATGCACCACGCTGGAGGAGAAGAAACTGGCCCCAGTGCTTACTCTTGTTCAGTCAACACTGCTGAAGGGAAATGGCCACAAAAGCAAGATCACCTCCTCGGGGACTGCCTATCAGTAACTTGAAGGACACACAAAAAATGTATCATCTCAGAAACCATACGTCACAGAAAAGGGATTTTTACACAGTACAGAAAACCTGAATGTGTAGAAGTGAACGCAAAGTAAACTGCATGGAGATATTGGGAGCAACAGACTCCTGAAAATAAAGTAGAAAATATTACAATAGCTGTTTGCAATAGAAACAATATCTTTCCCCATGCAGATTCCTTAAAACTTTCCTGTCTAATATGTCCAGTTTATAGGCAGTTATGCTGGCATATTGGAATAATCAAAGCCAGTGGAAATTTACAAAGGGAAAATCAAATGTTAGCATAGAAAAGAACTCTTAATGTTAATTTTTTATTTTTAAAAAAATTGGAAAAGTATCTTGAAAAGCTGGATCAATAGAAGCTTCTGCATAGGGTAAATATGCAAGGACTGGATAAAACAAGAACAAATCTGATGGAAAACATTCACAAAGAAAAAGCCACGAATGCTTAGTTGGCATCACAAAGAAAAATAAATACTAGGCCTCTACACTGTTGCAAAGCAACAGTTGAAAAAATCTATCAAGGGCAGCAAATTCATCCTGTGGAAATATATGAGGAATAATTAAGTCATTAATATTCTGGAATAATACCTTTGGTCAGATCTCAGGCACTGTACAGCAAGGAAGTTGCAATGAGGTATACTGAGACAACACCAACTTGTACTAGCTAAAATCGTACTGTACTTTTGATATAATAGTAATATAATAGCTGATAGGTGGTATCAAAGTGTTAAAAATAAACACTGATTTTTAAAATATTGTTTCCTAAATTTCATGAAAGAGAACAGTTAAGAGTCACAGAAATATCTAACTATAGCCATTTCTCTTAAGCACACTACAATGACTCTATTGCATGCTACTTCCACAGCTTCCATTCTATTCGAATATGGTGACTATGAAACAATAGGCCGGCTCCATTACAGCTCTGCACCCTATATAACTCTACCTATATTAAATACCCGCAAAATCTTACTTATCCGGGAATCCAGGAGGAAAATCCCACATGCTAAATAACACTTGCAAAATGTAGGACTCTCTGGTTATTCCTATTTTTGAAACCTAACATGGATTCACCCAAACCTTTTTTTTTTTTTTCAAACATGAAAGTCTTCAGTGTAAACCAGCAATGTCTTCCAAATGCTACTGAGTAACTATCATTCTATCTGAAATTTCAAAATAGGAAACAAATATTGTTTCCCAGTTCTTTGTTAACGTATTATATTGTCTTATCTTAAATCTTAGAATATTAATACACTGGTTTTGTCCATGTGGAAGAACAAAAACACGCTATAAAGCTTATTCAGTAATTACTCCCATATCATTCCGCCTACGCTGCATTTTTGAATCACTTCAGGTAAACCATCTCTACATATATTTTAAAATGATGCCTCAAAAAAAAGCCTTCTAAACATTATTCATTTTTCTGCAGCACAGATCTACAACTGAAAACCTATCATCAGTGCATTCTGATGAAAAGGTAATAATTAAATCTTTTTTCCCCCTTCTTCTACAGCACATTATTTGACCTATGATAAAACAACCTATCACATTTCCATTTATTATTTCTACCTGAAGGGCTTTGCCAGCTCACACAAACATAAATCTCCATTTGTCAGATTTAAACTGTACCTGTCCCAGCTGCTATGAGGGTTCATAGCTCTTGTCCCTTAAAAATTACCGAATAGCATCAAGCGACATAACCTCCCTCCAGCCTTCGCTGACCCTTGCAATCAATAATATTTGTAACCCGTGTGCGCACAGTTAAGTAGAACAGAAGCCGTGCACTATCCCAGTTAACCACATTGAGCTGTGATACTACAATCTGCTCCCTTGTGTCTCCCATGATCAATTTTAATCTCTGGACCAAGAATAAAAGAATGCAGCCCCTTGTTTCCGAATTCATCTGAAACGGATGTTATAGATTTGTAGGTCTGCACAGAAGCTGTGGTTTTAATACAACCAGCAGTTCAAGGAAAGAACACATCCAAGCTATCATTCATTCTCATTATCCTCAGTGTACTTGGGATCTTCAGCAGACAATATAAAACACAGGAAAATGCAACACGTACTGACTTAGAGCAAGCTTGCTTTGTTAAAATACCATCAGGTAACAGTTATTTGTTAGAGCTGTATCCATTACTGACACTGCAGGTAAGGTGGAGGGTGGAGGTCAGTCGTTCCATTATGATTACTTTGTTTAAAGGTTTATAAATAGACTGCCAATATTAATTCCTTCTGGAAGCCTGTCATATATAGTAAATTAAACAGAAATTCCCTAGAAATAATAAAGACTAGTTCTGCTCCGTTAAAAAGAAACAATTATTATGGAAAGAAAGAGTAATTCAGGTTTCTGATGGTATTTGTTCTCTCACCTCCAAACTAATTTTATTTAAAAGAAGGCAAATTTGCCAGCCAATTAGTCTAATTAGACAAGGGTATCTGAATGTAGAACAGGAAGAAAGCAACTTTAGAAACCTACTCCAGCAGAAAAAGTGCTTTTTGAATCTGTCACACTACCAGAATGCATGTTTCCAGAGTTCTTGTAACTGCATATTTATAGGCTTGGCTATATTGGCTCCTCGACAGCAGCTCTGGTGCCATGAATCATCTATCAAAACATTTGAGAAGACTTTCTTACTCATTTCTTTAAAGGAACATTGCAAAGAGACACTTTCAACATGATTATGCTCCAGTGTTCACTATCAATTAAGAAAAATAGCACTCAGAGTTCTATAATTGCAGGTGAATAATAAGTGTGCATCGTCAGAGGCTTTATCTTCTCAGATTGTCACATGCTGTGTGTCAGTACGGAGTACGCTGCTACAAATATGACATTCTTGTAACATGCTGGAGGGTCAATGAGCTTTCTCACTCAGGTCATTTACCCACTTCACATCAATGTCCTTATCATTAAGCACATATTTATCTGCCTTTCCTTTTAAAAGTAGCTGTAGCAAGGAGCTGTATGTAAATACCCAGTTAAAGTGATATTTCTCCTGCACAACTAGATCGGCTGAGAAATGTTAAACCAAGCCTATAGCTACCCCTGTATACTTTCCCATACTGGAAATAACCAAGCAAGGTCATACTTTGACCTATTCTGAATAAGGGTCAACGACAGAAAGAAGTCATAAATTGCCTACTGTTTTTTTAAAATCATCAAATCATAGAAATCCATCAATTAAATCTTAATTCCTTTCCCAACATCAGCATATGTTGTGTTTCATATGAAATTTTCTTCAAAGACACAGTGTCTTTATTAACTAATTATAACATTTTTGTTGAGTGCCTTAGTTTTCCTTGGATGTTTCACACGCTGCTCACAGAGCACTAAATCTGGCACCATGGGTCAGAACCATAATGCACTCGAACTTCAGATGCTGTAAGGCTACTATCTAGAGAACAGTCAGAAAAATGATGGTGAAGATCTCCAAATGCCTCCTCAATGACCTACAGTCAAGAAAATGAGGTGTAAAACATTGTCACTGAAGATCATGGATCAGGTACTTGGCTTGTGGGTGCAGAGATCTGCACAAGCATGCACATCTGCTCCTCTTAAGCTCATTCTTCTGGGGGATAAGTAAAAAATTCAAAATGTGAAATGTATACTTCTTAGGTTATGCAACTAATTTTTGTGATACTTAAAGCGTCAAAGAGGAAGGAACCTATGCCCCTTTTCAGTCCATGAAGAGATGGCCAAGTACAGAGAGATCACTATGTTTCAGAAAGTTAAAACTAGATGCCTAAAACTGCCTGCAGCCAAATGGTGCGAATGCTCCCAAGAGAGCGCATCCCCTGACACAGGCATCCGGCCCATACTAATATTAGTGCAGCCACACAAACATTCCAAGGAGTGAGCAGGAGTCCTTAACGTCGTCTTGCTGCGTATTTTTGTATTTGCAGTGCTACAGCAGGAAGATCCCAGCGGAGTTTCAAATGGTAACAAAAGCATCTGATCAATAAATAGAAAATCAAGTTACACAGTCCCAATAGGTCTTTCTAACAAGGATTTCTCTCTGAAATGCTCATGCTTGTCTAATGCTGCTGCTTTTAACCCTTTCACACCAGCGGGTCCTACACGCTTGCATTAGTGCTAATGTAAAACAAATGAACATTTTTACAAGGATATCCACTCTCCCCAAGTAAAGGGGTTAATACCAAAGTAAGCTTTAGGAATGTAAATTATTTTCCCTGTGTGGCTGAAAAACTACATGAGTTATTCATTTAAAAATTATTAGCATATAAAATCATTATTATCTCTGCAGTTAATGTACAGCTCACTGACAACCTTTTGGACCATTACAATTAAGAAAGGCAGCATCCTTAATGAAGTTACAAAACGCATTCTTTATTAAATAGCAAACTGTATCTTTAATTACTTTAAATATTATAATCCGATGAAAAATTATTTCATAAACCTCAAGACAAATTATGTCAGAGATGGAGTATGCATTTTGTTCCTCTATGAATCCTAAACAGCACTTTCAATTTGCTTACAGGTTTCTGTTGTATGCAAATCTGCTCTTGAAATTGCTTTCAAGTGCCTAAATCCAATGCCACTAGCATAAATTTAAGATGCAGTTTGTGCTATTCTTTCTTTTAAAAAACAGATTTAATGTTTGTCAAATGTAGAATTTGGCAGTTCTAGTAAATGCAGCTTTTCTATTAATCCTTGGGAGGTAAACTGAAGATAGGTTTCTGTGGGGGTCCCGAAATCATTGAAATAAAGAGTCTGGGGGTCTAGTGTATTTTATTATTTCACTGTTTTATTTTGAGCAAAAAGACAACTTTGTTGTCAAGGGCTTTGAGGATATGCTATAATGCCAACAAGCACATACTGAGCTAATTTTAAATATTCCATGGGTTTTTACACAAAGTAATCTCTGTACACTGTCAAGACACTTTTTGC
This sequence comes from Larus michahellis, assembly GCF_964199755.1. Taxonomy (NCBI): domain Eukaryota; kingdom Metazoa; phylum Chordata; class Aves; order Charadriiformes; family Laridae; genus Larus; species Larus michahellis. The sequence continues at coordinate 37,032,448 of NC_133903.1, read as the reverse complement.
TGCCTGTCCAATTTTAGGCCTACCTGCTTGATGTGCTGGTTGCTATGTGACAAAGGCTAAGTGATGCACAACTAAAGAAAAAATTTAGTTCTTCGCAGCATTAAGCCCTTCACTGGGCCTTCGATGAAGCCCAGACCAAAGTCAGTATTAAAATGCATTGACTTCTGCATCACTAAGACAAAATTAATACATTCAACTTCAACTACGTCAACATCAACTTGCCACTGAATATTTTGACGCTGTTTAGAAACCCTCAGTAAGCTGCAAGACTTTCTCAGGCTAATCAATGTATCGGGGAATAACAGAGATCATCTTCAATTCCTCTATGCTAGAAAACTGGTACATGCTATCTATGTCTTCTTTAGCAGAATTATTGTCCACGCTAATCATGAAGAAAGACTCAGGAGAAACAATTATTCATCGTAATACTATACTAGTAAAATTGAAATTTAAAAAGCACCAAACTTTTTTTTTTTTAAAGCTTCTGCCCGTGGTCAATAATTGATATTATACAATTATATATAATTACCAAATGCAAAAATTGATAACATATTGTTTAAAGTTGAAACAAAAATACCCTGAAGATCAAACGATAATAAACACGCTTACTTGCACAATTAGTACAAAAACTTCTGATCACAGAAATCTGTTCAGAAACATAGTTGGCAGTCTTTTGGGACTAACTACATACAAGAAGAAGGCAGCAGCTGGGACTTTTAGGCAAGCTGGGGAGTGAAAGTCAAATGTTTGTGAAAGCACTCACAACAAAACCAAGTTTTGAAAAAAGTTTCCCTGCAGAAATCTAACGTTACCTGTAACACCTTTAAAGGTGTTACGGACCAAACCAAATACAGTACTTGAAACAAACCCCTTCCTGCGTGTGCACCTAATACTCTGGTTGATTTGCGCCCAAGTATCTTCGGGGTCCGTACCTTGTCTTCCCAAAGATCTGTATGTCTGTACATTACTGACACACTATTTAGCAAAAAGACTGCCTTGGAGGCAAAGAACATCAGGAGTGCCAGGAGATTTTCAGAGCAAGCCTTCTTACGTATTCAAAGATGTTCAAAACCCGACTGGATACAGTCCTAGGCAACCTGCTCCAGCTGACTCTGCTTTGAGCTGGGGCTAGACTAGACAATCTCCAAAGATCCCTTCCAACTATGTTCTGATTCTGTGAAATACCCCCCGGTTGAGGTCCTAAGCCATGGAAACATTTCTGAATTTTTTATCTGGGATTTGAAAAATCCACTCATACAGTTAGGTAAAAGAAAAGTATTCCCTATTAGGGCATGGATACCAGACACTCACAGAAAATTAAGAGAAATTCGCAGGCATCTAAGGCATTTTGTACAGGCTCTATATGTTTCTATTGGTTGCAGAGCTCTCCTAGCCAGTGGCAGTGTACTAGGAATCAGCCCTTCATCTACCCATGCTACAAAGACACAAAGCTCAGGCATAGAGAACCAGAAAATACAGCTCTCACACAAGGCTGGAAAGTTAGTTTCTGAAACTTCTTTGCTCCAAAACCTCCTTCCATGCTTCCATTTAGTACCACGCATACTCCTATGCAGAAACCACATCTCACCACTCACGGGCTCTTTCCCAGCAGGAGATGGAATTGGGTTTGTCTTATTCAACAAAAATACTCACTAATGTTGAAAGACAGGAGTGTAGGACAAGGCCAAGGACTTTAAATCAAAAACTTAATACAATTTTTCTCTGTTCTCAGATGATTTAAGTTATTAGTATTTAAAAACAACTTCTTAAATATCACTTCCTACAGTCGTGGATGTTCGCAACGTGTAAGAACAGTAATTCTACCTCTCATGTCATTTTCTAACAGGTTAGAATTGATACTGCTCGATAGTGGAGCTTCCTTAAAGTCCACGTAAAAATCCCACCATGCAGATGGAAAATCTTGCTTTGCATTTCCACTGCCCTATTGACAGAATTGTCTTTCAGAAGTTTGGTATTGCCAAATCAGTTATGCCAAACCAAGCCTTTCCGACCAGTATTTTTAATGATAAATTAGTTCTGCTTCGCGTATAAAATTAGATTATGCCTGCTTGAACACTGGAACCTTAGCAGCAACAACAGTTGTGTGAGAAGAGACTCAGGTAAACAGAGCCCTCTGCTAAAAAAAAATCTACCTCTGACTCCTGCATTCCGGCAACCACCACTTTATTCCTGATTATGGTACACATGTAAATAGAAAACAAGTATTCACTTACGCATTCAAATGCAAAAACAGATCTGGATGTTAAAGGTAGAGCATGTGCAATGAAAACTATCAGCTTGACTACCCTGCACAGACAGTCACATCACCAAGCACACGCACGGATACAGCTCCGTACCTATCAGTACAGGTCTTTCCAAAAGCTCATGCCTCCACATTTTCAGTAGGAGGGATTAGGATTATAACATCTCTTGACTCTGCAATCAAATGCTGAGCAGATATATATTTATGTATCAGACAGCTTCTTTTTTCATGGTCATCTCTATCATCAATTTAACAGAAAAGAAAAAGCCATTTTCAGAGACTCATAGCTCGGGAACAAAGTAATTAATTAAGCCACATTTCAGAATATTTGAATGAAGAAACTGTTGAATGGGCAAGAAACAAAACTAAATGCAGCCTTTGGAAGACAAAAAGAGATTACTATTGAGGCACCACAGGGCAGGTTTGGGGGACTTGACTATTTTCGTATTTATTCAATTCAACAATTTACACAGATAGTTTAGAACACTGTACTGAAACCAAAATTCCCAATCACATAGATTTTACAGAATAGGGAATATTAATTAATGAAAGGTAATTCATACATCCAACTAAGGTTACTTAAAAACCTGGAAAGAGATAAACAGAATGATGCACTCGGCAAATGGAGCCATCAGAAAGATGCCATAAACGCAATGCTATCGTGACATTGAAGAAGCAAAGAAAAAAAACAGAATATTTAAAATTTCTGAAGCCTTGTAATTAAATGTATAACAAATGCAGCATGCAGAATTCCTGGCTGTACTGTAAAATGCATAAAATTTATAAAATGAAGGTAGTGCTATTATAGCAGCACCTTCCCATTTTCATTGCATGCAGAAATGCAAATCAGTTAGGCAGACAGCGAGCTATACTCTACGCTTGGCTGCATGAGTTATTTCGATACCAATAGTAACAAATAGCGCTTACTGTTTGTAGCACTTTCTATTTTCAAGGTGCTACACAAACAGTCAAACCTCAAAATGTAACAGATAAACATTTATCCCTGTGCTTTACAGATGTGCTGAGGACCATACATTCGAAGCAAGGCTGTGATGGCTCCGCATTCACACAATAGGATTTACAATGCTGGAACAGTGGATCTTTCACAGCCAGAACCTTTACAGCCCAGGAAGCATGCAGACTATTTCCCGCCTACAACAGTGCTAGTGCAAGCGTTGTCTTAACAGTTACCTCTCTGCAATTGGAGCTCTGGAGGCACCCTGACCACCTGTGCCCTACACAGGAATCAAGGTGCTGAGAGAAGTGGGCGACGTCCTTGAAAGGCCACTCTCTATAGTCTTGGAAAGACCACAGAGACTAGAGGAGCTCCCCAATGACTAGAAACAGGAATCAAGCCTCCAACATCTATCAATTATTGTAAAATGCTTATTTTTGCAACTATTTTCCCTTCCTTGTTTTAAGGTGGTGGATGATACCTACAGGCTGTGTCACATCGCAGCTATTTTGCCAGTCGCCTGTACAGAGCGGACACGGGTAGAAAGACTTGCACACATCAGTGGGCAGCTACACCTTCTGTCCTTGGGAAACACATGTGAATGCTAATATTAAAATTTAGGAATATGTTGTCAAAGGGTTATTCAGAAAGCAAATCAAAATTAGCTCCTAATTAAAAGGCCCTCTATTTCCACTGACTCCACACAGAGTAGGAAGAGCTCAGCTGCAGGAGCAGAGCGGGAGGTGACTATTTAATGAACTATACATTGAATGAGACGGTCATTTGGTGTCAGCACAGACAATGGCAACCTTCCTTCAGGATTACTAGTTTCCACTATTTGACTTTTTTTGAACATGTCTAATTATATATCTTCTCTTACCTGTCACCTAGCAACCTTAGCTGCGATATAATTAAGTTTTGAGAAAAAACCCAATATATTGGCTGACATAAAAATATGCTTATTTTTTGAGTTGAATAAGTAATGTAATTAAAACCAATGTAAAAATCCTCAGTAAACACACATTTCCCCATTTTTCAGCTTATTATAGCTGACCAGTCAGGAGAGGTATTTATAGAAATACTTCTTTTTTTAAAAAACTTTAGATCTTACTTATTTGCTATATGTGACAAACAACATTTTACAAAGTCAGAAAGGATCCGAATTCAGAAAAACACATATATTCCATTCATTTGGTTTTTTTGTTAGAAGAAAAAACTGACATCTATGTTATCAAAGGAAGGAAACTATTGAAAATGTGGCTAAAATAACTATATGGGCTTTTTGCTTTATTTTAATCCTTTCCATTTTTATCATCTTTGTGCATATTACTCATGTCTTTCAGCTTTTATTTCCTCAATTTGCCTTTTTTTCCCCCCAGTTTATGCATTCTATTATATCTAAATCTTCTTCCTTTATATTTCCTTAATTTTTTCAGTTCCATTTCCTTGTAGATAAATTTTCCTTGTTTGCCTCCCCTTTATCTACTGTTTTTTTCCAACTCTCCCTCACTTTTTGCAGGGCTTTCCCCTTCAGCCTTTCCTTTCCAGGCTCACACCGCCAGCACTGTCTCTGGAGCAGCTGTAACAAGAGTCAAACACCACTTGCCTAGGGGCCCAGGGAATTGTCAGCTACAAGATGCTTTGGAGAAAATGTTTTCTTATAACTCAGTTATATCATTGCCTTAAAAATGCCAGGTGAATTTTAAAATATTTAGGGTTGGTACTTTAAAATATAGATAATGTGTTTTTAAAAAACAAAGCACAACTAAACAACACAAAAACCAAAGAAGCTTTTTCTATAGCAAAGTAGTAAGTCTACTGGAGAATTAATACCTCACATTTGATGATTTTGAACTTTTTCAATCTGTACTTCACTACAAGGGATTAATGGGTCTGTGAAACTGGCTCACCGAAGAATTCATGATGTTGTAATAGCTGTATATGGCAGTATCTGTCACTGACTGCTGTACTGTAGGAAACATGGAGATGGCATGAACATACCTGGTACCCGTTAAAAATACCATACGTACTTTTGGCAGATGTCGCATTGGCATAAAATTCTACATTAAAAAATACACAGCTAATTTTTTTTTTTTTTTTTTTTTTTTTGCATGGAGCAAGTGCTTTGAGCAGTTGTTGTACTGCAAACATTTACGCATACTGAAGTCCATGCACTGCAAGTTTAAGTGGTCTGTTGACACTGTATATTGAGGTAAACCCCGAGCCAAGACCAAGTTTGCTCCCTCTACAGAAGGCAAGCTCCACCTCAAGCAAACCTTGGTCCTACGTCAGTCATTCAGGCAGGACACAGAGCGCAGCGTGCGTAGTCACTCCAGACTCTGCATAAGAGCTGTGCAGACAGAGCCATACACGCCAATGGAATTACTTACACTGTCTGAAGTCTCTGCATAAGCTTTTGTGTGAACAAGGTTTAACATTGTTTTTTAACATAAAAACATTTTACACAGCTCCTCCCACACTTCTTAAAACTGCATCCCTAATTATGGAGTGTGGAGATCTACTATAAGTGATTGATGTTGTTTTGTATGTTGTTATGGAAACAAACCAAGTAGGAGTCTCTGCTTTGCATATAGGATTTTGAGTCAGATTTTACAGTAAATAACTAAGCTTTCCAGTGTATAAGCAACAACACCATATGGCCATTAATCTCCACCCAAAGACTATGTCCTCACTTGCCACTACTTGTTAAAATTAAGGTCTTTCCACGAATGGAGTAAAAATCAATGGACATGCTCCATCCTGTCACTGGTCAGTGAGCAACAAAATGTGGTTGTCTCAATAAGGGACAGTTTATAAGTGTGAACATTTGACAAACTCAATCAAAACATTCATAAGAAAGCAATGTTTAAATCAAACTTGGGCTGACAAATTCTGCATCTCTCAGAACAGAACACCTGCCCTGGGGATGCTACAGCCATGCACAGGAATTTATAGAATGTAAATTCCCACCAAATGAATGACATATCTAAGCTAAAAAACACTAATTTCTAAAAGTATTGTTTTGGTATCGAAGATGTGTGACATGGGTTCCTTCCAAACAAAAAGGAGACCAGTGCTCCCTAAGGAACTTACTATTCAATAAACGGAGGTTCCCAAAGAGGTTGTAAGTGAGATGAAAGGGGAAAGCCACATGAAGAAAGAAAACATCAAAGGGGTGTGGTCTAGTAAGAAAAAAACAATGCTAATTTTGCTTCTGTGGGAGTTAGATGACCTGGATAGACCAGATCACGATTCCTGTCCTAATCATTTTTGGTTTGTGCACATAGAGATAAAATTCAGCACTGCGTATCTCAATCCAGCCCTGCGTTGTGGCCGTCTCCTCTCCCTGCAGATGCCAATGGGACTGACTGTCCCTTTCCTTTGGGTGTCCTCCAAAGACTACTGCAATTCCACAAGGACCCTCTCTGACACCAAGAGGCATTACTGATTACCTTAGCTCTTACTTTGTACACTCCTGGACAAGTTCCCAAGCAGATAAAAATTGTTCTCCTCAGTATCAAACCCAAAAAAGGAAGGTGCATCCATTTCCTGATGAATTGTGGTACCAAACAAATTGCTCATAAACATAGCGGCCACCAGTTCATACATCAGTGGAAGTCCAGTGGTTTCCTGTCTTGCCCACTCCTTTGTCCCTTCTGGGAGTCACACCAGAAGCACTACTGGATTTGCCCAAAGTGATCATTACTAGCCCAAACATAACAATAATCATTACAGGTGGCCATTTCCTGGCCGCTGAGCAGTATCAGACAGGCTTTAATTGGCCTCAGAGACATGCACCTTGACCTGTCCTGCCATTGAGGCCCATCAGCAAACCCCAGCAATAGAGGCTTCCTCATTTGGGTCCAATGCATGTTCTCAAACAACACCACAAATCTGCCTTTTTGGTATCGCGTTGGTTCCTCACCAAAAAGCCAGCTACTCCACCCCCCCACAGGGCATGACAACTTCTCTTACAACCCCAGGAGCTGCAGGAGGGGAGTGGAAGCTGCCCCAGCCCTGCTTCATCATCTCTTTATTCTGGCCCTTGATTCTACCACTGATCTCAATTTTTCCTTCTCATATTTTTGCTCGGAGGGAGTGTAATGTCACTCTGGTCAGGGTGACAAGCTTCCTCACCCGTTCCTGACCAAGAGACACTTCTGCCTGGGAAAACACTAATAATGAGCCTCTCTTGACATTGGATATTTATGGTGCCCTAGCGCCCTTTGCTGCATCCCTGGGTGATTTCTAACCAGGCCTTAATGTGATCCCATTAGTTATCCTGCAGCTTTGGGGACATCTAATATACACCCTGTCTGAGTGTGTACAGCTATGGATATAACCCCTAGAGTCCTCTGCTGCCTCCTCCTAACTCTTCTTGCTGCTAATTCAGACATCAGGCTGGAATCTGGCTGAAGGACAGGGCTTAAATATCCTTCCTGGTGCACAGAACAAGAGTTCGTCCAGTGCAAAGTCTCTTTACAATGAAGCATTCAAGAGGACTAGGCAAAATAAACAGTAGTCTTTTGTTCAGGCTTGTTTGCCTGAGCAATGTTTTACAACCTTTGGGCCAAGTTCTCTTTTCATATTTTCATATTAGAAGGGAAAGCAATGCCTTTAATATGGCACAGGAGGTGAATCATAGGACCTGTAAAATTACAGAGGCAGGTTATAAGGATATTATAGGGTGTTTTATAGGTGATATAATTGCAGTTATTTTTGATAATAAAAATCCATTGAAATTAGGATTTGAATTACACGTAAATGTAGCCATAGGGCTGCGCTTCTAAAATCTCAGCTGAGTACTCGATTCTCATCTAAAAGTGAAACCAGGACTGAATACCCAGCAGCCAATGCTACTCCTCTACAGGAAGAATAACTAATACAGAGGGAGTGAAATGAAAAGAGCTAGCAATGCATTTCCCCCCCAGCATATCAAGCAGGTTTTCATACGGAAGCAGTGGTCATCAATCACTACCTCATTACCAACCTGTCATCTGGGTTTAGGCTAAATGTATTCTGGCTTGCTGCCATACTAAATGTTCAATGAAACATCCTTAAGGCTCTCTACAAGTTCAGCTGAAGTCGCACATGCTATACATCAAAGAGGAACATTAGCGTTATCATAGCTTAATAAATAGTGCCATTCTGGCAATGTAATCCTATGTTCTAGAGCTATCTTCCATTCCCAGTATTATACTGCTTAAGTAAACAATCTTGCTGTCTTGTGTGAAGTTTATTTAGTGATAAACGCATGTAAAGATAATTAGTCATAGTGTTATAGATACACTTCCATCTCAGCTGAAGAACATGAGCAAAAATAGCATAGGATTTTAAAAGCACACAATGACATAATGAACTTTATCTTGAAGCATTAGTTCATAATTCTTGTGTATTGTAGCTTATTATCCAAGTTTCACTGCGTTGGAAAACAACGATGACAGCTGAAGGACCCCAAATCAATGTCTTTTCAAAATAACATTGGCTTGAATACAGGACTTTTGCATACCTCTGGGATGCAATACAGCCACAAAGATGACTGCGAAATATATTTCAACAGCTGTGAATACTACTTGCTTTGGGAATAATTCCTGACTTAAGTAAGGATACTCATAATTAGTCATTCATTTCCATGCACACTTGGAGTACTAATTCCTGAATCTGTTTTCAAATTTAAAAATGCGAATAAAACATACATCTAGATTCTAAAGTGGCAAAAGCTTCAAGAGGCACCTTAAAGCAAAGCTGCATAACACGTTTTTATATACGTGAACCAGTTTGGCTACTGAAAATTCTTTTAAAATAATGAAAAATTATCTAGAAATTTAAGAATACTTCTTTTGTCCTCGTACAAAAGCTTTAATTTATAAACACTACATTTGTCATGCAACCAGGCCACATTATTCCTTAACTAAAATATGAGAAATGGCTTCAATATGTTTGTAGCATGTAGCAGGAAACCTGTTTTGACGAGTAAGCTGGGCTTGTTCTATGCAAAACGCATTCAACTTAAAATATGGATTCAGGCCCTTACCTGTATCTGACACTGTTCCTTCCCATCGTGTATTGACCTAAATAAAATAGTAGCTGCACCAACCCTTGACATAGGTAAAACTGGTAAGGGAGAAAAATCCCATGAGCCAGCACCCTTCCTCTACTAACACAGATGTAAAGAAAAAGTTACATACCAAAGAGTGCTCCCCACATTACAAGTCAAGAGAAGTTGGGAACACTTTTCAACAAGTAAAGAATAAAAATTGCATGGTGTTTGGATGGTGTCCTTCTTGACAAGGGATGGCAGAAGATTCTATTTTCAGAGTGTGTGTCGTGTTTGGCATTAACAATGCTGGATGCAGAGTCCTTCTCCCGGATGTTTACTGAGGCATACATACGTGAGGAAAGGCAATTCACTTTTTTAACTGAAGTTCTGACAAACTGGAGAGAGAGACTGCTAAATGATTCTTTGGTCTGAACAAGGCTTACGATGTATATTGCTTGCTCAAATCAGACTCTCCCTTTCCTGTTCTGTTGCCTCATCTTCTAAGACACTCAACTGGAGGTTAGTCTTGAGACAAATTTGGTTGTCTGTGGAGCCTTAGCAACAAAGATGGGATTTCCGGATATACATCTGGAGAATGAACTTCTCCTTTCAACTTTGAGTTGTCTCGCTTTTTGCTTGCCTATTCCACAACCTTTGAGTTCTCTCGTGCCTTTAAGGCAAGATCTCTGCTACGAAATGGTGCATTTAGTGCTTGGAAAAGGTGATATGTCAAGAAGCGGTAGTAGTTGCACAGTTCTGGCACTCCTGAGAGCAATAAGGGTGTATTTTGTGTGGTTCCTGCTCAGGACTGCAAGGAAAAGCCATGATAAGATTTTCCTTTTTCTATTTCTGCATACACACAAAAGAACAGGCACCAAACTTGCTATTAATAGTAATATATAGCTTAAAAAGCTTATACAGATTTCATTTAAGCCAAACATTAGATGCAAAACACATTGCTTCCATCAACTGCTTTAGTAATAACTTCAGAGGAAACAAGATCAGGATTTATATTCTGAAAAGTTATACGTTGATAGGCCGTACTTTTTTTTTTCTGTTTTTACAAAGATACTAAAGAAAAAGTATGCAAAAAAATACATGTTGCACATGAAAATCTCACTAGATTTTTGACAAAATCAAGACTGTTCTCATAGGACCACAGCATTAAACAGTTCTGTCTTTAACCCTAATCTTAATTCAGTGGCATTTTAGAGGTCTTCTACAACACTGCTAGCCAGTTTAATTCAGAAGCCGAAAGTAATCACTGAACACAACAGCAATGAAAAAGGTCATTAAAAGATATATCAATTCAAGGTGTACTATCATTTTCTTGTGTACAACAAGGGAAGGTGAAAAACTGTGCTTGGCTGTCTACATACCTCTTTTACAAAAGAAGCCTGCAAACGGACTTGCAGCAGGTCTGTCCTCTTCCATGCCTGATCGCTTACAGACTTGGTTGCATGACAAAGGAATTTGGATCCTCCAGTGCAGAAATTACCACATTTACAATGCTTTTGACAGTTTTTGCTTCTGAAGTTTCAAATTTGGCTGCTAGACTAAATTATTGGAACATCCACTTAGCTTTACTATAAATTCTGACTACTTTTTTAGGTTTGTTTGGTTTGGGGCTTTTTTCCCCCCTCTCCCTATAAATATACATGGGTCAGGATCCTGTGAGAGCTCAGAAGACTTAGTGTCCAGCTGTTCTTCCATATGTTCTCTAGGCCAACACCTGCTGCAGAGATACTACCAAGACCTCATGGTTGGCAAGCTGCTCTAATTCCACTCAGCTTGTAGGTTGAAAGGTCACTCCTTTAATGTAGTCAGTTTGTGGCTTCCACATTAAAGAGAGGGAGTTGCTATCACTGCTGGAGCTCTATTTTATGAAATCCAGTGACAGTAAAACCAGATGCCCTCCACTTTCGTAATTGCTTTAACCGTCTAGTACATCTTAGAAAAATAACTTCTAGGGCCTGATGAGAGGATGAGCCAACCTCTCCACGAACAAGAGAACCTTCTAACTCAAAGCTGTGATATTACTCAAGGACCCTAAAGAACTGGCTGAAGGCATGGTCCGAGCACAAGATTAATTTCCTCTTCTTTTTATTTCAGAGATACTATGAAAAGAGAATTGAAGATAAAGAGGCTTTTTTCTACTCTCTAACTCACACTATAGAGGAGCCCGTAAGATCAAAACAAGATGAAGAACAGAGCAGAAAAGGCTGTACGTGAAGAAAGCAAATGAATAGAATCTAACAGGACCTTAAACAAAACTTCCCATAAACAATGATGAGCCTAAGTAACTAAATACAATGTGACTACTACGCTGTAGCCCTTCAGCATGAAATTCCACAGACAAATCAGGCTGTGTAAACAGGTTCAAGGAACATAGCAGAACCTCCTGCAATTTTACTAAAAATTGGCACACCTTATTAAAAACTCTACCAGGTTACACTTTCTTTACATGACAAGAAAACATGTCTTTTTTCTGGATGGAGTTTACACACACAGGTAATCAGTGCCAAATCCCAAGAGGAAAAATATTTTAGATGCCTACTGAATTAGACAGAATCGAGAAGTAAGGAAGTGGATAAGGCATACACAAATAATAGGTGTAGATTTATGGAAAAGCATAGACCAGAATTTCCAAATATTCCCCATTGCAGAGAAGCGCTCCACACTTCTCTGGGAAAGAATCTTTCCACTGTCCCACCTTACCGATTTCCAAAACTAGAGAAAAGGCAGTTTTCTCTAACACGGGAGTCAGGACACTCCAACTTGTATGAACACTCGTTGCACTTTCATGGAGGCGAGTCTGCACCATCATTAGCTCTATGTGATCTGAACCCTGTAGTAGCTCTGAATAGAACCAAGGGACCTGACACCAGATCGACACATACAGACACATACCACAGAAAGAATAAGGCCACTTTATAAACCAAGGGCAGTCCAGAAGACTACCCAGCAACTACAAGATGTGTGGAAAAGTGAAACCTCCATCTACAAGTCATTGTTCATTTTCAAACATGCAGCTTACCTAGGGAAAAGAGAATTAGACCCTTTTTCTTAAAACCACGTTTACAGCAAATTTAACAAACTTTAATGACATTACCTTTTAATGACACTACAAATGAATTAATTTTCCTGATTTCAATGTTAAAATTGCATTAATACATTTTTTCACTTTCATTATACTTCTAAGAGGGAATCCTTTATGTTCGTATGTGCAGTTTGAACAATTGTATATGATGCCAAATCCAAACATTTAAGGGAAGTTCCAGCATATTAAGTTTAACCCTCATTTCTGTCTCAATGATAGATGCAAGAATTCCAACTAGGTTGATTTTATGAACCAGTTAAATGATTTGTATTCAGAGCAACATTAAAAATCTCCACGACAAAGTGTACTTGAACAAAAATACCCTGCTTGTGACACATCCTTTACAAGTAATGTGTTTTCATTTTTCACATGTTGCATCTCATTTATTTTATTCAGGCACACATAGTTAAATCTACAAGATACAGTAAGCTTCCAATACCTTTGAAATAATAAATCATTTCTTACAGATGTTTTCACCCACTGCAAGGCTGCTGCTCATTAATCAAACATTATCAGTATCTATCACTGCCCAGTGCTAAACAGGAAAGGCACCTCATTTTGAGTTTTGACTTCTATTCACTGGTTAGTCCCTGACCCTTATACTACCGCACGCTTATTAGAAATATGGAAACCCCTACCGCGTGGCAGATCTTACTACAAGGAGTTATACAAGCAGAGGCACAATTTTCTTTGAGAACTGAAGGAAACAAAGTCAAGCTGCTCTTCAAATTGGCAACACAATTACAATCATATTGTCTTCAAAGCTCTTTTCCGACATGCAAGTAAAACATAACCATGTAAGCAAACTATTTCTGGTCTAGATCTTTTCATATCTGAAATGTTGAAATAAATATATATTAGGCACTACGCAAGATACGTTTCATTTTTGATAAATTATTAAAATTTCATTTCTGAAAGCAGTACATAGGATACAATACATCTTTAACAGCATAAACCTACAGGGGAAAATTTAAAGAAAATAATGCAATGCGAGTAAGAAGCTATCTGATAAAAAATTTCAACTTCCTTGTGATCATTGAGAAATTGATGGATTCGTGCCAATAATGCAAAATAAAATTTGCATTATTAAATTTGCTATTTTGGTCGTTACGCTCTTTTTCAAAATACTGGAACAGAAACGAAATTTGGGGAAGCAGCACAAATTGCAAGTGGTTAGGAATGAAGATTTCTGTAGCTCCAAGAAACAGCCCGCATGTCTGCCAGCTTCTCCACAGCACTTTTACTGTACTGAGCACTTTCATAGCCCTTTTAGTGCTAAGTCTCACTGTTCCTACATGATGGTAGAGAAGAACGAAGAGTCATCCAGGAGGCTGATAGCCAGAGCCTAAGAACCACCCTCAGCAGAGCATCACACCACACTCCTTCCCCTCCAGTGATCTACTGTGGTGCATGATTTATATTTTTGTTATTAACCAAGTGAAAAATTAAAGGCAACAAACGCGGCTTCCAGTTAAAAACAACTACCATCTCCTGCCACAGCTGCAATTCACTCAACTCTCCTTTAACTAAACATTTTGTTTGCATATTCTGTAGCTTTCTGAATGAACACTGAACACCACACTTGTATCTATGATTATTCACTCTGCAAGGCTGATTAAACACGTTCCATTCTTGCAAGCATGGCAGGTCTACAGAAGTGACTGAGCTACAATGTGTATTTTCTATGCTTCAATACAATAAAGGGCACATTCAGCACATGCAAAGGCCCATATTTGCATTTGAAAAATAAAGAACCAACTTGCCGATGTAGTGGGTGTATCAAGACTCTTATGTCCCTATGATTTAAAAAGTGCTACGATTCCAAAACTTTCTTTACTTAATTTTATTGCGCTTTCCAGAAAAAGCTGCACACAAAGAAGGCATGGACTGTAACAATTAGGGGTGATTTCTTTAGATTCTATGTACTGGGGGAAGGAAATCATGTTTTTTAATGCAAATTAACTCCAAGCTTTATTATCAAGCAGCTACTACAGCAACAAAACAGGCAGGAACTTTATGCCAGTGATTAGTACAGACACCGCAACTGAGTACCTTACGCTTCGTGCACAGAACGGTCACTGTGTCTGTCTCCCCCAACCCTGCAAATTTCTTTCTGCTAGCAACAGGCAAGGACTCAAACTCTGAGTATAAGGAGACAAAGCGGCAATTTAAAATCCCATCACCTGGGACAACTTCAGGATCTGTAGTAGTCTTGATCTCAAGCTAACCACACCAGGCCCTGGCGTAGCATACCATGGCCCCCGCTCCTGCGCTGAAGCTGCAGAGAAGGCTGCGGGAGCTGGACTCCCGCATGGAAGAGCTCTGCCAGACCGCTGGGACCTTCCCGAGCTCTGCATGGAGTGCATAGGGGATAAGCCACCTCACCCGGTGCAGGATCAAATAATTAAAAGTGCCTAAAATCTATTTAGAATAGGCACCACAACGCTTCATGCTTTGGACTTTCTGTTTCCTTAGCCACCAAGAGTATTTCTTCTTCAATGCCGTTGCAGAATATCAAACTCAGGAGCCACAAGCAACATAAAAATGTAAACAGCTGCGATTTGGTCACCCAAGTATGTAAAATCATCTTCTTGGGAGCATATATTTTTGGTTTTGAAGCAACCCTTATCTAACTCTCTAAAGAAATCTTCTCCCAGATAAAAATGTAGCCATCATTTTTCATCTACAAAAGAACTGTACTGGCCCATAATAGCAGCATCAAGCCTGTGTTTCCCAGCAAATAGAAAAGCAGTCACGTATGTCACCTGTACATTGAAATAATGAATTGTGGTATTTTTGATGTCTAACTACTAAGTAATATACCAATTATAAAATTAGATTAACTGATTCTTTTAGAAGGTATGTTCCATTCTCATTTAAAAAATCCAATGTATTAGAGGAAAAAGCTATAAGTATTGTACTATTGAGAAATGGTCTTTGATAACGGTTAATGATTTCATCTCAATTTAAATGACAACCGGGTACTGAAATTTCACTAACTAAACTGTTTGGATTTACTTAAAAATACACATCACACTCAAATAAACAACCATCTATTATCATTACTCACAAACCAACAAAGAATAATTTCCAACAAAAAAAAAAAAACTAAGAAATCTGCGGTGTTATTCCATTTTCCATTACATCAGTGAAACGATAACAAACAAAACCTTGACAATTCTTAGAAATGTAGTAATACATCACAAGTTTCTACTTGGTAAGTGCACAATTGCACACAATTGCAGCATTAATGTTAAAGATGAATTGGTTGAAACCTGTTGATCTTTAAATTCTCGTTATTCTTTTTTTTTTTCTTCCTATGAAACTAATCACCAAAGATCATTAGAGGGAATGTTGAATCATCACACTAGCTGCTGAATACGTTTTAACTTTCTCTAATGGCTCATGTTCAGCTTACTACATTTTTAGCACAAATGAATGAACAATAGCCAAAGGATTTCCTGTGAAAGAAAACACTGTCAAGGACAATGTTTGGAAAATATTTTCCTTTGTTAGATAAACATGTAATTTGTATTAGCATTATCTGAACACTGCGAGTACTTAGTATGCTTATTTCTGTCTTCTAATCTTGTAAACATTGTTTTATAAAGACAATTTACAGTAAATTTAGCATTAATATACTGAAAGCAGTAACAGTACAAACAGTGAATCTTAATTACTGTACATACCCCACACCTTGTGACATCACCAAGAAAGTGCCAAATTTTGAATATGGTTTGATACTATAAAATGCGCACAGAAGACTATCTATGTGACTTTTTATGCACAAGGAATGTCAAATTTGATCTCAAGCCTACAGGACACACCCAGAGAAATATTTGCATACATGTTAATCTTTCTTTCAAAAGACTTGCCAGGTGATACATTCTATAATATTTACATGCTCTACCCTAATTATAT
Organism: Larus michahellis; assembly: GCF_964199755.1. NCBI lineage: Eukaryota > Metazoa > Chordata > Aves > Charadriiformes > Laridae > Larus > Larus michahellis. The sequence continues at coordinate 37,016,169 of NC_133903.1, read as the reverse complement.
ATGCAGTCTTAGTAATCATTAACGTATGTATTTACATAATGTCTTTTAATTTCACAGTAAAAGCAACCATATGACTGGCATCTCCTAAAAGTATAGCTTAGAATAGTAAAGAACAATTTTCCAGTATCATGACTACAACAAGTGGTTCAAAAGCCTGGATGATCTCTATCCACCCAAAATTCGAGACACAGCACAAAAAATATTTACATAGGTTAGTTAGCGATTACTTACTACAGCGTACATGTAACATTTTCTTCTCAGATATTTGTTGCCTTTAAAAAATACCATCCCATTAAAACTAAAGAGATCTGGAAGGCATCTCTACTATGATGGTGTAGAAGCTATTGTATTGGATAAGAAAATTACAAATACTACTGGAATAGGAAAGCTTTTCAATTAATACGTTGAGCCTGAAGGAAAGACTGAGGGATGCCCTCGGGCACAGACCACAGGCAAAGAAGGCTACAGCTCTCAGAAGGCCCTCAGACTATGAATCCCACCCAGACAAACAGAATCACTCGTAAGCGTGCCCCAAGTTACACGAAGGACCAAAACTGGCCTCAAGCACACCTGGGTGTCAGGATTTTCCCCTGAAATAAGGTTACTGCCCTTCATTATACCAAAGTGTTCCTAGATCAACAAAGGCCCTGAGTACCAAGCAATGTTGAAAAGGGAAGCAGGTGACTGAGAAGCACAAGACAGCCACCAGGTCAGATGGATGCCTTGAGCCCTGCCCGTGCCCAGCAGTGGCTTCCTAGGGACCATTCTCCCGCAGCGGAGAAGTGACAGCGCAAGAAGTTTTCCTAAAGAAATCTTGAAAGTCCTTCAACAAGTACTACAAATCCACTGCACAAATCCAGGTTTCATCCTAACTTGACAATTCAATTCAATAAGTAGATACACCCCTTGTTGAGTGGGCAGTGAAAGGAATATGAATTCAGAGACATTATATTTATGAGACATAAATGCGTACAGGAACACTGCTTAAAACTTTATTCATTAGCACAAAAAAGCACTTGCCATCTTCTCACCAATAATTGTGACTAAACAAGTGAGATTTTGATACACTTCCTACGTCTGTACAATCTTTAAAAATAAAGAATTTAAATGCAACAAGCCTAGGTTTTTAACCAGCCTTTTATCCTTTGAAAGCAAGATGAAGAAAAGTAAGGAATTTCTAAACCTGTTTAAATTTCACGTTGTGCCAGTCCTCCCATAGTATCAGGTAGAAAAACGTTTCAAAAAGTGTCTGATTGCATTAAATACATATTGGACCACACGCACTCTCCTTACAAGGAAAGAGAGCTCAACTAAAGTACATGGATTTGCACCAACTTACCAGCTGTATTTTAGATGGTTGTTCATTCTGTCTGAGTATTAATGTGGAAGTAAAAAGATGGCAGCATAATTAATACTTGTACATCTAAAAGGCTTGCGAACTTTCAGAAACAACAGGTAAGCAAGCAAAGCTAATTTCTTTAGGTGTAAAGCACTGAAGCGTGTAACATTAGAATATGAAAATGCAGTATCTAACATCACCATTTTGTTCAGTATTTTCTTTTCCTATGTATTTCTCAAATATCAAAATGCTTAAAAATAAATGCTTGAATAAACTTCCGAAATTGCTAAACAATGTTAGATGAATTAATCTACTAAGATATTAAAAAAATTAACTACGCTTAAAACAATATGAATCAAATTGATTTTGTCATTATATTTAGATGAGCATTTCTTCAGGGAAACTGTCCAGCATCTTGGAAAGAGACAGGAGAGTGTTTTGTAAAACATGTGCAGGAGAGATTGTTATGCTAAGTAGTTTTTTGGGAGGAAAGATAAGTAAATAAGAGCATGAAAATCTGTGTAATTTGCAAGTGAATAACTTAAGGATGCCCAAGGGCAGATTATTAGTATTTTTTGAAAGTGTCCTAAGACTATTAATAATAAATAAGCTGGTTTGTGCATCTGAGCCCTAAAAGCTTTCAACTGCCTGCTGCTTCCGATGTGTATTAGTAATGTTCCACCGATATCCAGAGCAGTAGTAAGGTCTGCAGAACTGGAAGAACAGCTTACTACAAATGCCAATAGTAGAAAAAGACGCCTCAAGCATCAAAATTCTTGTACATATGTACATTGTTGGTCTCCAGGAAAGACGGTGCACTGGGAATAAAAGCAAGTTCAAACATCTGTTATAAGCATGTAAGAACAGGGTCTTTCACAGAGTTCCTTTTCTAATATAACTATATTCCTTTTGCTTTTTAATAACAAAATGTTTTTAGACTAAAGAGTAGCAGAAGATGTGAATAACACAAATATTGAGGACCAGCAAGTTTTGTATGAGAACCAATTTATGGTGTAATTTGTTTATAATACTCTTGATATATGAAAAAATAAAGAAATGTGGTGTTATAGAAGGGTACATTCATTCTCCAAGCTGTAAGCCATGAGCTAAGGCTCACCAGGAGGTAGACTATAAAGAAGTCCTATACTTGGCTGCACAGACTTGTGTAGACCTTCTTCCTTGGGACTTCATTTCATGCAGTTGCAGTTCAATGTGCAGTTTTGATCCTGTTCTGTACTAAATTACAAATGCATTTATCACTGGCCTTCTCATGGATCTTCATTTAAAAAAAAATACAACAAACTTTTTAAATTTAATTTTAAAATTATTCCAGTTACAGTTACGCAACTGTGAAATATTTTGAATTGGCTTTGTTCAGATCCTTCCACTGCTCTTCATCACTGTTGCTCTTCAAACTGTTCGAAGCGCTCTCTCTGACTTCATGACTCATCTTGATGACTTCATTCTCATTATATTTAATACCAAAGTATCACAGCTTTTTGCAGCTAAATGGATTTGAATATTTTGTTTTGTCACAATAAAACATAGTTCCAAGTGTTTCCCTGGCTCTGCAGCCTGTATTATTTTTTACCACATAAGGATACTGATACCCGAAAGGCCATTGTTGTCACCAGTTAAAATTCTGTGTGAAAAGCACCGTCTTTGCAAGATTCTGAGACAGTGACAACCCTTGTCTACAAGCATAAAACCAACCCAGAAACTAAGCTAGGCACATATTTATTTTGAGTATCGTGTTTCCAACAACATCATTCTTTCCTGCACTACCTCCCAACTTATTATTGTTCTCCCCTGCTTGTTGTGTTTTAGCTGATCTTTAGGCTTCCGCTTCCTTGCAGCAAAAACTGTAAAATCTATGAAGTGTCAAAATACTTCTGAAATAATAAAATAACACAAAACAACAGCAAAAAACCTCCAAAAATAGAGCTGAAGATCCTAAGAGCCTAAGGCCATGCAATACTTGCACTACAGTTCCGTATTTAACCAAGATGCATTATATTTTACAGGACTTGCTACATTTCCGCTGAGCCAAACAGGTCTTTGCAACGAGGCCTAAAAGCATAATTTTAGGGAAGATCTTAAATGCTAAGAAACAGAAAACAATTCTGAAAAACAAACAACCAACAGATAAATCCTGGAGATGTTTTCAAATAACTCTGCCTCTAAACTATTCCCTTTGGAGGTGATAAGTGAAATAGCAAGTGAAGAGAAAAGAAAACTCGGAAATACAAGGTAAAACAAAACCAAAGCAGCAAACAAATAAAACTCTCTTCACAACCTGAAATAAGAACTATTTTGAATATGACATATTTCCTCCATAAATGTCTGTGCTGGCCATGGGCCTACAGGCCCCATATGCAGATTTCATGTCCTCCAAATTTAGTTTATGAATCAGGAGTACGATGCACAATTTTTTCCTGTAGCACAAGCAAAATGAACATCTGTTCACTTTTTGCCATGTAGGTTTATATCTGTGTGGGTGGGTGTGAACAGAGCTCTTGATGTGTAATATTCTTCCCATCTGCACACCAGGTGGCACTGCATAGTTAATCAGAAGATAATAACAGGCATGAGGAGATTACTTACTTTTTGGGGAAGAGACAGTAAATCAATCTCACAGGGTTTTTTTTAAAAACAAGGTACATCAATGCTTGGACTTTTAATTCCGTTTTTTGGTGTGTAATTTCATTCCAATCAATGGAATCATCTGATTATATTATTGTTTGAATGCTATGTTAATTAACTATGAATGACTGCAATTATCACAAAGGTTCCTTCCACATGGGATTTCATTTTTTTCTTTTTTATGTACGGTTTTAACCCCTGCAAGCAGGATATACTATTTAGGATACATCCAAGCAACAATCTGCTTAGACTTACTCTGTATGCTCATCTAACCTACCATTTTGCAGTATTTAACAGAACCTCTGAATACCCTAATACAGTAAAACTGACTTTATAGCAATTCAACATCACAAGATGGAGGAAGAAACAACAAAAAGAAAGCTTCGTTACTAGTTACATTTGCCCTATAATGAGATGTTAACTAGAAAGTTAGTGCTGCAAGTTTAAGCCTACAGACACTAAAGTTAAAGTGCCTAAGCAATATTTGGGAATGGGGGCTTAAGATTTTTTTTTAATATTTTACCAAATAATTTTTGGTATAATCTTTGAAGATATCTTCTTATCTGATCCTTATATAAAAAGAATGCAAATGTTATATAAAACCCCCATGTTATGGTAAAATAATACAGAATAATGAGAGAGGTTTGTGTAAAAGTCTGCAGAAAATATGTTTATGGTGATAGCCTTTCTATATATTTGTTTGAGTCTCATATGAAATGTCTTTAAATACTTTAAATATTTAGGTCATTCATTTTCATTCAATTAAACAGTTGTATTACAAAAAGTTTTGTATTTTCTCTTTCAAAAAGAATATACAATGCTTTATGGAGTCTTAAAAGCCAGAACCACAGAATCCTGTTTTCCAAAGAATGTAGCAGAACGTCAAGAAGGATGAGTAATAAAAAGCCTAGTATTTCTCCATTTGCTCTGATAGCCAAGCGAGACACATATCCATAGACATTTTTTGTAAAAATCAGAAGTATTCCACCCTGAAAGTCAACGAAGAAACACAGTAAAGTGTTTGGACTACTCTGTTCTTGCTGCCTTACTTTGCTGTCTCCGAGGACCATGTGCTCTCTCCTCTAGCCCCTCACCCCATCATTGATTTCTCCTTTTGCTCTCAGCACGCTGATTCTCTATTGCCCTGAGTCTCTATGGTGTTTACAGAAAGCAGCAACTGATGCAAGACCTTTTTTTTTTTTTTAATAGCAACATTTTCAAACTGATTTGTCAGCTCAGTGACAAATTCTTCACGAACATTTCTTATCAAAAAGCAGAGCCAATGCTAGGTAGAGTATGTTAAGCGTAATCTATCAAATCTGGGAAGTATTTTTTATTTCTATGCATACTTTTAGAGGTTAGTTTTAAAACTTGGAAACTTCAATTGAGAGATTTAATTCCTATTCATAACAAAATAAAACCAGCAGGCTTGTAACTGGAAGATAAACAGAATTTTAAAATTAAAATTTTCAGGACTCCAATTCTACATCTTTAATTCTTAACCAAGATTTTTAATTGCCCATTGAAGTAAGACTGAGTAAGTTTAGAAACTGCACCAAACTAAATGACAATGGAAAGAGAACCAAAAAATATAGTAAAGACTCCCAGAATATATTTAGGAGGTTGTTCCTCCCTCTATTTGGCTGCTGCCTTTTAGTCATGGGGAAAAAAAAAAAGTCTCATGCGTGCTATTGTCTATCATTACTTTTGATGGAAGAAACTGAGATTCATGGCCTACCCTTTAACACATGTTAGCTGTAATCTGAAATCAGGACTGCTGGAGAAAAAATATAAAAATGGTCTATCTCTTAGGTCCTTGTATGCAAAACACAAGATACATCTGCTGCTAGATGTTGCAAAATACACATCTTTGTAGCGAGAAACTGAGAGGACGTGAGAGTAAATGATGGACAGGGAAGAGGCAATTCAAATATTGATCCTCTAGAAATAAAAAGAGGTACAGTATAAGGAACCAGTTGGATGCAGCACAGATCAGATAAGGCAAAAACAGGAGATTGAAGGAACTACCAAAAGCAAAAAAGGTAACAGGCAATCCTGTGACTGCAATTCACCTACCATTTGTGCTGAGGTCCTGCTATGAGGGCACTGTTGGCTTCCAGCGTGCCATTGCCCAGACCAATCTCTTTCACTACCGCTCATCCAGGTAACTATGAGACCTCTTCCTTCAGATCTAGTCTTTGCTAGTTCAACATATGGCCTTGTAACCCCAAATTATTATTTATTTTAGAATAAGGCTGTAAACCTCTATCCATTTGTGAACTACTTAGGAATTCTTTACCCTTCAAGCCTGAAAAAGAGCAAATAGATTGACTAGAGCATACTTTTAATACTTTTCCAAACAGCTGTCATAAAAAGCCTTTGCTATTCATTTTTCTTCAATATGGTCACTTGCTAGAAGTGATCAAGCCTCAGTCACCTATGCTTTACCTTCCATAGACTCCAGCTGAGGAGTGTACTTTCCCTACCTCATGTGACATTCCCAGAGAGCAATAGATTTTTCCTGACACGTAACTGTGAAAAAAATAGCTTTCAGAGTTCTTGCATCTCCACCTGCCCTGTATTTACAAGTGCTCTTCCATTTCATGGCTCATGCATGGACTCTTGTACAACCCTGACTGATAAATTCTTGAGTTCCATCTCATTTGCAAGACTAAAGGTGTGCTCTTCAAAGTCACATTGCTCGGAAAAAATCCTCTCACAGTGTACTCCCTCATCCATCAGGGACTTCATCTTCTTTTACACACCCATTCACTTTTTCTTTCTTCCACTAAGAAAGAAAATTGAAAACTACCATGTTTATTTTTCATCAAGGTAGAGATTCATTCATAAGAAAATTACAACAACATTTACAAAAAAAACAAAAAAGCTTCTATTTTATGTAATTAGTGTTCTCTAATTATTTTACTCCCATGATTCAGGGTAATGTTCAAATGGGACGTTTCATTGAATATATGTTTGTTCAGGAGGCAAAGAACACAAAAAGAAATACACAGTACAGACCCCTTATGGAAGAACCGCTGTTCTTGACAGCATCTATTCTATTGCATTAATATAGCTGACCCTAGAAATCTGTAACTCCTTGGTTTGTCCTCCATTTTCACTACCAGCACGCAGGGCCACATTACTGCCCAGTGCCTTACACAGTACTGTAAAAGACAGGTGACAGGCAGACATGGGGGTACAGACAGGGACCAACTTCATCATGAATGCAAGGTAGCTTCAAATAACAAAACTTTATAGGAACACATAATCCTTCATTAGCATTTATACCCTCTGTTTCCTAACACAATCAGTGAACACATGGTTTACAGGAGAATTATGCTTCAGATACTTCTCTTGTTTATTAAAATTCTGCCTGTGTCCCTTTACCTAGCATCTGCATGGCACAATGTTGTCTATATATATTTCTAACCAATAATATTTTGTATTAGGATAACTTTATTAAGGTCAGAAAATAAATCCATACATAAAACAAACATTCCAATCCTCTGTGTAGTGCTCAGTGGTCATTTTTGCTAACCTTTAACTGAACTGTTATTTTAAATTTCTGAGTCACAAATGCAGGGGAACCATGCTGATATTCCAAAAAAAAAATTGATAATTTTTTCCTAAATGCTAGACTCTACGAAAACAAGTGTTTATTTATGAATTAATCCCTCATTGGTGAGATTTTGCAAAGCAGTTTGAAAGGCATAGATTAAACCAATAAAGAAGATAAGTTGGACCATTGCCTTGTATACTACCACATCAAAATATGACACATCAGAATTCCTGTACATGGAAGGTCTCTAACAATGCGAGGATTTAGGATTATATAAATCACAATGCTCTGTACTATAATCACATGACAGAATAGACTTGCAAAGCTTATTATACTGCATACCCAGATGGTAAACAACAGTTGTCACTGTACTAAGAATTACATCTCTGTAATCAATAATAGGAAGGCGGAACAGTTGGACAACTTGTTTCCTATTATGTTCACTTAGGCAACGTCTAGATCAATAAAGAGCATTAAGCCTCATACCAACTGTAGACGATGCCTGCTCAACATGCCTATCATATGGTAGCGATGGGTCCAGCTGTACTTCAAAATACTTGTAAATGGATAACAGTTCTAATCTAACATTAAAAAGAAGCAATGATTCAAATAGCAGGCAGGTGCAGGACTTCTTTAGCATATGAGAGAAGACCTATGATGCCAGTTTTAGTGTAAGTCGAAGTCGGGTTATTTTGTTGATCCATCCCATAATTACATTTCAGTACAGCCTATCTGAAGGATGTCACATGTTTTATATGGAGGAAAGAAAAAAAGCAACCAAGCATGGTATCGCTGGCTTACATATAGAGTCAGTAATTATGTGGGTATAGTAAGCTGTTCACAAAAACTGAAAGCTGAATTTGTGTATCGCTCCAGGCCAATATGACAATTAATTACGAGTAATTTTTTAGTTCGTTCATTTTTTAACTATTTCAACAAACAATAAATCAACCCATTCATCAATATTCTCATCTTACTTAAAAAACTATCATATAAATCTGAAAATTTTAACATATAACTGTCTGAAGACAGCTAGATTAGCTTCAGCTTCCTGTTTTTTAAATTTTCCTTATACTCCATACTTTCACAATGTATCAAATTGAAACTGTCTCACATCATGTTGTTAACACAGATACAAGTCCCAGTTTATTCTTAGACAGTATTCAGCTTCAAGATGACAAAACACAGAACAGTGAGCTCTTCTTACCTATTCCAATAAAAACTGCTTCATAGCCGTCTTCTTTCAAGGTACGGAGTGTCATCCCATCCACTGCAAGGCCTTTACTAAAAATTATCTGAAAGAATTAAAGATTACTTGCTTTTAATGTGATAATGTGAAAATAATTTCTGTCGTGTCCTGCATACAGACATCTTGCAGGATCTTCTAGTGAACAAACAAAGCAAATAATTTTTTTTTCCCCTTAAGCCAGGCTTAAAAGGCCAGATTAGCTCTGATTTAAGCAAGTGGCCCAAACTGATATGGGTAAAAGGTACCTTCAGATTATCCTCAGATGGGGGCCACCATGGGCTAGCTTGGTTTCTGCTGTAAGTTAAAACAGCAAGCTAAACAAATGAACGAAGCCTGTCTATGGAACATAATACTGAAGTAAAGCTGAAAATGGCAGTTTTCTACTGTGAGTAAATAGCTGTGTTCGGTGCTGACTACGTAAAGTTATATTCCCGTGTGAAAATAAGAATTTAGGAAACATGATATGGAAGCAAGACCCTCCTTTAGGGAATATGCCCTAAATAGATCACCCAGCACACCAAATGAAAAACAAGCAGTTTAGGTTATTGCAGAAACATTGGTGAAAGTATGAGCCTCTAACAGAGAAATAAAGAAAATAAAAGACATGAGCTATTCAGTGGTGCCCAGGGACAGGACAAGAGGTAATGTGCACAAACTTGAGCACAGGAAGTTCCACCTAAACATGAGGAGGAACTTTACTTTGAGGGTGGCAGAGCCCTGGCACAGGCTGCCCAGAGAGGTGGTGGAGTCTCCGTCTCTGGAGACATTCCAAACCCGCCTGGACACGTTCCTGTGCAACCTGCTCTGGGTGACCCTGCTCTGGCAGGGGGTTGGACTAGATGATCTCCAGAGGTCCCTTCCAACCCTATAGTTTTATGGTTCTATGATTCTGTATTAACAGGGGTTCTGAACGGAAAATGAAGCAATGTTTTCCTGCACATTATCAGGCACTTGTTAGGCCTCCAATGGCACAGAATGCAATGCCAGTCCCAAAGGAAGGATAATATTGCTTTGTGCTGCGCTTTCAAAGCTCACAGCCTGAATTTTTTGCACTGAGACCAGAAGCTAGAACACCTTTATGCCAAAAACCCTCAGTGATGCCAATGGTGTTTTTGCAGATGCAGAAAACCTGCCTGCAAAAGTCTGGGCCAGAGATGGCAGTAAGCCTGAAGAATGTTCTGTGCAAATTGCAGTACGCCTTACTTGTTCGTAATGAAGCAGACTGTTCTGCATGGTAAACTAACAAAGGTCTTCAAAATCATGAATGAGATCAGTTTTGAGTTAAACTTGCACTTGTTAATTCTAATTTTGACAAGCAACAATGCCCAGAGTGCAGTGACTGGTATTCATTTATTGAAAAAAAAATAAGTCACAGTAATAAAAATGAACCTATAATCTATATTTTTTTCAGTTCAACTACCATTTACTTCCATAAGCAAAAGCTGAAAAGTTTTTGCAGAGTAATGTTCCACCAGCAATCCTGCTTTGAGCACTCACTGCACCGGTTGAGCAACTACAGTTGTTACAAGAGCAAGACGAGGAAGAGTGCTGCGTGTTCAGCAAACCAACTACAGCAGTCTCCTGCACAGAGGTCATGCAACTGAAGATACACACACCTTCTGCTCATCTCTCCTAACCCTGAGGCTTTTGAGCACATAAAGCATGCGTGATTCTTCTTCTGATATTTTGTACTTCTTGACACGGGTGTGTGTGTATTTCCGTACTTTAGACTCTCCGAACTTGAACGTTTTCCCCAGTTTTTTTATATCACTTGTGTATTCACTTTACGAAATGCCATGTTCTGTTGTGTAAGCATTATACTTTGTGATCTTAACAGTTTCGCCTTCATGTCATTGCATATCTTGTTTGTAATTGAATCTGCCTGTGTTTCATTTAATACATTTTTCTTACCAGTGGAAAAAAAAAAGGCAGACGTAAAATACAGTGTACAATACTTAAAAAAATGAGGGTTTTTTTGTCTTTGGAGATTTAGTATGAATTTTATCAGAGGTGCAAAAAGCCATGTACAGTTGTAATCCTTTCAAGAATACAGACTACGTCCTCACCAGCAACAAAATACACTCCATAAATTGTCATTACGTTTTTTTATCCTATTGTGTACATACGTTATGAAAACCTAATGAAGGAATTTAAATGGCAATACTATTTTATGTGGGGATTCAGAATACTCGCAGGGCCTAGCTCTGTAATCCTTATGCAGCTGACTAATTCTTACTAATTTCAGTAGAATTACTTGAATAAACAGCACTACTGAGCATTTACACAATACAGCACCTTCCACCACAGATTTGAAATGCATTAAGTAAACACCAGAAAATATTTCCAGCTTACAGAGGCATAAAGTTAAGGTACTTGGTTAACCAGCTCGCCAAAGGGTCAATTGCAAACCAATGGCACAACTTAGAAGCAAATTTACATTGAGATTCTCTGCTGCGCTTCAAAACTGCAGAGGACTTGCAGGTCAAGATGACGTGGTGGCTCTATGAGTCTATTCTAGAAACCTTGTCACAACAGGAAGGCCTGGGGAACTGAGTTTGGCAGAGCGTTCCCAGGAGCCTATGCCCAGCAATTTTGTCGAAAATTGTCTCAGTGCTCTGTTTTTAGCCCCATCCCTAACTCAATCTCCGTTCTGTCAGTCTTTTCAAGGGTCGCAAAGGGATCTTTAGAGTAGAAAAATAGACCTGTAGCATTTAAAGCCTTATCATACATCTTACCAGCATTTTTATAAAACCTGGGCAGGATGAGGTTCTCACTTGGGTCTTGTGACCACAGTCTATTGCTTTTACTATGTGAACCAACACAGAAGATTCCAAGAAGAATTTCTTGCTTCACTGAATGCTTTAGTATCATGTTAAAAATATATTATCCCTCCTGGTACTCAAAAACTTGATCCAGTGATGCATTCTACATTTGTAACTTCTATTAAACTGTGCAGCCATTGCAAATACTATCTGAATCTTCAGCTCAAGCCCTAAATTAACAATAAAGCAATGTTCCCATTATCTATAACAACACACATTTGTTTAACAGAATAATGCATAACTATTGCTTTCCAAGAAGTTGAATGACTGTTATTGTTTATAATAGACGATCATGTTAACACTTTGTTTAATTTGATGCATTTTATTATAAAATTAACTTGGATGCAAGACTGTATGAAAAACCATTAAGAAAAAAACTCAGGGAGAGGGAACAAAAGGAGAAGTATCAAATATGAATGTTTTAAGTAGTGCCAAACTTGCATGAAAAAAACTCGATTAAAAAAATCAAATCATTCCAATAGCTACATTGAACCCCTAAAGCAATTTAGGAATTTGTTTCTTACAGACAATTAATCACATGCAGGCATGCCAGATGAGAACTATTGATTGCCCTTTTCCAAACTAGTGGCATTCAGACAGGAGACAGACAAATGCCCTGAGCAAGAGGAAGCATCTTCCTGCCTCTGTCTAGCGTAGCTTTTAATTGTTCTTTACTAATGTGCATGACATTTTGCTGTTAATCTTTGGCAGAGTTATTGTTCTTTTTTCTTTGAGCTATATATAGGCAGGATATATTTTTCATTACCTTCACTCCAAGATCCTTCATAAGCTCGGCTTCAAAATTCACCACATCATACGGCAATCGGAACTGAGGGATTTCAGATGTACTAAAATAAATAAAAACACTTGTGAAATACTTCCAGCTATCAGGAAGAAAAGATTTTTTTATTTCTTAAAAATTCAATAGTTATAACACACTGTAGTTAATTTTCATGTGTATGAATGGAAATGTGCTGAGGCTTGATTGTTGGCATTTTTAAATTGTTAGAGTGAGAAAACAGCATTATTCACCCAATGCTAAAAATATAGGCCAAGAAGGCAATACCTCGAGGCCAATCCTGCCCACATTTGCAGGTAACCATTTAACATATGTTAAGCTTGGGTCCAAAAGAGCTTCAGCTCTACTCCTGTTGTTCACCAGAACATGTAACACTAAACAAACTTAAGACATCCATTTAACAAAAGATCTCGTGGCTACTAAAAGCAAAGTGATCTTCTAACAATCATTCAGTTAAGCTATCCAATAAGAAAGAATCAAATGTCCCATACATTTTTTTAAAAAGTGTTGCATATGCTATCTTGAGCAGTGGTATTAAAAATCTGTAGCCTCCTCCATCTCTACTTCATAAATTTTTTATGATCTTTCAGGATGGACAGTTGGTAATTTTCTATCAGCTCTTGGTTTCGAGTCTGTTTTTTGACGTCCTGGCATTTTTTCCTCCTGGGGAAGTTTAGGAATGACATCTTCAGGTTCCCAGAACCACAAGTCTCCTGTACGGGAAAACTGCAGTGCCAGCATAGAATCTCCATTTATATCTACTAGTACAGACTTTTTTATCTCCGACGAAAGGACATGTACTTATGCCAGTTCCAAAACTCTATCGTAAAACACATTACAGGTAAACACAGTGTTGTTCTATTTTAGATACTTTTGTTCAATGAAGATGAAAAAAAACTGACTATACAGAAAAGTGAAAGTCTCTCCCCAGATATTTCTAAGCATCATACAGTCCAATCTGTTTTCAAATTAATGGATCTATAATTTCCATAACAAAGCACTGGCACAAGAGATTCACTGTGGCTTTATTTTACATGTTGTTAGTGACCACACCATCTTTAATATCTATCTTTGACAAGCCAGAAAGTTTTTATTTATTTCAAGTTGCATCAACTTTAATTGTTTTGATAATTCCTCCTTATCATTTGTAGTACTGCCCTTTTTTTACCTTTCATGACCAGTGTACAATGAAGTGTTCTAAATATCAGATATAATAAATGTGTCATGACAATAAAACTTTCATAGGTCATGCTAAGTAAAAAGGTGTCCGAGGCAGAAACTAACACATCAGTATGATTATGCAACAGAGATTCAAAAAAGAAATCTAATTAGAAAACAGAAAGTTCTATTTTCCAAGCCACCTATATATTTGTTGAAGGCCTGTCATTTCCATGAAGACATGGAGATGTCTTAGAAGAACACAGAACAGCGCTGGCTGTGTTATGTCACTGTCAGAATTTGTAAACAATTTTTTTCTCTTATTAAACATTTACTTACAGTTTTGTGCTGTGGAGTATACCCACATATATATATATATATACACACACACACCCCTAAATGTACAAATATGTTCATACGCAAATGCACACAGTTCTGTGGGGACACATGCACACACATTTACCACGTTTACCGGCTGCATTTTATGAAAGTCAACTATGAAGTCAATAATTCTGATGATACAATTTCTTTCAGCAGCCAAAGACAGTCTCTGACTCTCCAATGAAGAGACAGAGGGGGAGAAGGAAATGGGGCAGAGGTGCAGGAGGCATGCAGTGGATGGGAACAGTGTCCCAAAAATTCACCTCTTCCTCAAATCTGGTCCAAGTTAGAGGTGCTTGGGCAGGTGCTTGGTGTTTCTCAGTGATCCTAAATTACTTTTGCTCAAGGGACACCCCTTTGTCCTAGTGAGAGAAACATTTTGGTATGTTGTAAACCAGTAGCATAGATAGGAGCATGAGCAGTGAAGCTTGTTCATGGCCTCTAAGCAAGAGCGTGATCTGCTCATGCCTACTCTACTATAAAGCATAAATTTTACGCAACTGGTGAAATGTAGGAAAACCTGCCCATGAATGTGAAAAATTCAGACATGCTCAGATAACCACAGACTTATGCTATGCTTAAATATCACACCACAGGAACTGCAATCACTAGACACCTTTCTAGTGTTGCAATATTATTAAAGTTAGCTATGATGCAACATGTACGTGAAGGAACATCCTAGGTAAAAACACTTAGAAAAAGGCAGAGCAAACTAAAAAGGGCACAAGCACTGCCCTTCCAAGCCGATTCCAAATACAAAATTAATTTGGTCTTGTTAACCATTTGCAATAGCTTATGAAGCCTTGAAAACACACCCATCAATAACCTAAACTTGTTAAAAGATGTACTGTGAAGCCTTACAAATGAAATAATGGATGATTGCTGCCACAGGCCAGCCTCCCTTCTGTTCCAAGATTAAAGTAAGGACAAAAGGAATTGATGCCCTTAAACCAGATGTGAAACTTTCTACAATGAATGGGAGTAAAATTTGACCTTGATTGCTATGTGTATTTAAGACTCAGAAAAAAGAAATGCATTTTATAATGCACTGTTTGACCATTAAGGATACTAACAGCACAGAACAGGCAAAACTTACTGTAAGGCTTTTTGCAGTGTAACAAACAGACTAAGCTTTATTTTAAATTCAGCTTAAAACATGAAGAACAGATGCAACTTAAGATCACGTTGCTTCAAATATGCAAGATGCAAACTGAGCATCTGCAGCACTGCATGCAACTGCAGAAAGTACCATATTATATTGCTGAGTCCAACCTGAGTCTAACCTATCACCAAATAAGGCTTCATTGTTGGAAACATCTCATTATTTCTTACTACTTTACAGCAACAAAACTGATTTTAAATCTGATACTTATTGTGCTACTCAACAGGTGAATAGGTATTTCATATACTAAATTTGCAGTCCTCTGTGGCAACCAGTTCAAGTAAAACAGCTCCACGGTTAAATTCTTATGTATTAACACCTTGATAATTAGGTAGAATACTTCTGAACCTCACTGGGAAAAATGCAAGTAATCAGTTCAACTTCTCCAGCACTGATTCTCTATCTTCCAGAGCACTGAACAAGTATTTGACGTTATGACATTATGGATCAAATTCATTAATGGTGTCAAGTCTATTGATTTCAGTGATGCTGCAGTGAGAAATGCGAGCGTGTCACCCTTCTTTCTCTGTTTCTTTCCACTTTTTCTTTTGTAAACACTTTAGTGTGAGCATATCTTCAACACATAAAATTTAATTTTTATTTTGAATGGGTTGATATCCACTACTCAGCTCCTGAAATATTTTATCTTATACTTAGGGATTCCAAAAAATTTATAAGATATGATCTCAGCTATTGTTACAGTGGTAAAAATTGATCTTCTAGTGTAGGGGACCTGACACCATGCAAGTGTCAGCCAAGTGTTCACCATTCAGGAAAACTGCAAAGGTACCTTCCTTTGTGTATTTGCAATTTGTTGAGGGTTGAGAATTGTAGGGGCTTTACTTCACTCTTATGGTATGGTTTACTAAGGCTGGAAGTCCAGGCACACATGATGGATTTATTCACTAACACCTTTATTTGCATAAGGTAGTTCATGAAAGCATTTGAAATTTAAAATCCTCCATGAATTTAATACCTGTCTAAAGCATTTTAAAGATCTACTAATTCTTTCACTACATAGAGCTACAAGTACTTCATCTTGTTTGAAAAGTTTTGGACAAGGGAAAATAGTTCCTGACAAAATTTTCTAAAAATGTTAATTTGATAATAAATATTGCACCCTGGAATTTTAGAGGTCATTTGAAGAGAATATAGGAGATAGCCAACAATCTCAGTTAAAGCTTGCCTGTAACTGTACCCATTTTAACTTGAATGACGAATTATTAAAATAAAAAATAAGTTTTCCAGATCTGAAATTTTCTATTCACTTGCTTTGGTAAAGGTAGAGGGATTGCATATCAATTACATTTGCGCAATACTTTTTGCTATGCTTTCTACAATCAATGGAAACAGTGCTTTGTTGTCATTGTTTTTTACCTTAAGCCACCGACATACTCCTGCTTTTCAAATATGGTGATGTTTGAATAGCCCAATCGAGCCAAAAAGGAAGCACAACTTAAACTTGCAGGTCCTGCACCAAGGAGAGCTATCTTCACGTGATAGGCTTCAGGCATATCTTCTAGAGGAGGTAAGGAAGGGTTTCTGATCTGAGGAATATTCATAGCTTTGAACACCTGAAAAGCAATACATTCAACAGGTTACTGACTTTACATTCCCTCCTTAAATTTTGTTATGAATAACATGATGAAAGCTTCTGTTAGTACTGTCACTTATCATTGATGTATTATTGCAGATCGCTTCATAACATTACAGGTATTCTCAGATGACATGATGTGCATTTGTGAAGGATAGTGTAGTTGCAGGGTTTGGTCCTTCTACGGTTCTTTTTGTCTTAAAAATGTCTGAAGTCAGATCTTTCACTACTGTAAATTTTACAGAGAAGACGGAACCAGATTACCCATAACAGAATAGTAATACAAAGTCAGACAGATGGCAGAGAATTTCCTTCCAAACAATGTTCAGATTATCCTTACTACTAGAAAAGGTTTTTTTGTGAATAATGCAAAGGATTGCAATGCCAGCAAAGAGGCTTTGCTTCTTCAAGAGACATCTTGTGTGATTCTGCATAAATCATAAATGGCTTGACTTAGATTTAACCAATCTTAGGTGGTTTTGAGAATTTTTTTTTAGGAACCCTAGTCTTCGGTGCTATATTTTCAAAGGTAACCCACGCTTTAAATGCCTCCTCTTAGATAATTCTAATAGGACTTAGTTCATGTTAGTTACTCATCTCTTTCAGATGTTCTCCATTCTTTAATCAGGTGTCCAAAAGTTGTAGGCATACCTGAAAGTTACTCTGTTCTCCCTATGCCTCAATTCTTCACGTGTAAAATGGTGATGAGCTGCTCCATTCTGTCTTGACTATGATTCTATGACTATTAAAAGTATTTTGGGACACTCTCTGACCGCTATTATGTATAGAACAGAACCCAGCACAATTGGCTCCTAACCTAGTTGCAATGTCACACAGTTTATTTCATATTTGCATTAAATCAGCTCTTTGCTTAGGCACACAGGTAAGAGGCTAAGGCAGAGATATTCTACATTCATTCAGCTACACTTCGCTGTCCTATGCATTTACATACATTGTAGGGGAAGGAATAGAGTCTCTATCTTGCATATCCTATAAAAGGAAAGAATAGACTCAGCCCTTGCAGGCTACTAAAGATTAGGAGCATGGAAGAACATAGTTACATCTTCGTTTTATTTTAGGAATTAGGGGGAAACTATTTAATCCAAGGAGTGTATCTCTGTAGCAGAGGCACAATATTATACCAAGGATACGAGAGTTCATTGCACTGGGATTCTCAGACACTTCAGGGCTGCACCTCAAAAACTACCAGAAGACAACATCGTTCCCTATCTATTTCATGCAGAACTGTGTTCCACAAGTACTAACTAGTCCTCTAAAATACACACATTGTCATTTGTCTTAATAAATATTATATTTAAGCTATTGAACACGTTTACGAACAGTTTTAACTTTCCTTGGAACTCGAGAAGCAAAGGTTTTCCAAGTTAAACTTTGGCAATTCCACTCGTGAATAGAATTTTTAATTTAAATTTTGAATCAATGTTCATTTTCTTCATGCGCACTTGAGCACTCATGCTAGGTAAACCAATGATTAGTTCCTTCCCCCTCTAAAATTTCTGTGTCAAATTCCCCCAGTCTTTGTAAATTGACATAGCATTTTAACAAACTGCAAGAAGCAAGAGACACACAATTGTTTTAAAAAAAGAATCATTTAAACCTGACAATTCATACAATATGGGAAGGTTTAATGTGGTTATTAATGGATTTCACAGGCTGAAAAGCTTATATTGTACCGTGAAACTAGACTGTGATAACCAAAATGCAGTATTTCTAAAATGTCTGCTTTGTTACATTCACACAGAAATGGCTTGAATGATACCAAATTTCCATTAGTCTCATACAATTGTTTTAGAAGGCTACTCAGTAAGACAAATTATATAACTTGCATATTTAATTTCTATGGTGAGCATTATGAATATGCATATGCTTAATAAATTTATGACTAAATTTACTTTATTGTTAACATAATTATTTTTATATTTATTATTGAATAGCCACACCCTTCAACTAAACGTTATACTAAAGTGCCACGCTACTATAGTGTGGTGTTAAGCTTCAGAAACCAAGCACTCATGCAGGATTATCCTAGTAGTTCAGGCTGAATGGTCAACTTTAATTCTGCCTATTTGCAAACAGGGTGAAACTGTCTTTATGCAGCACAGCCAGCTTGTGCGGTGATATCTTGCCATCTGGAATTCAGTGGCAGTTTTGCATATTAAGGCTGGCAGGGTAACTGTGTGAAAATAGCAAACTGCTTCAATGCATTTCAAAAGATTTTCACTCACCTCATGGTGAAGTTTCCCTACACTGTAATTCACCTAATTAAATATCACTGAATTCTTCTGTACAAACCCTTTGGTGTGCAGAGATGACTACTTTGCAAGCAAGTGTTCAATGCCACGTTACACGCAACTGTCCTCTCCCATTTTAATCTGCTCAGACTGTGGTCAGGATGCAAGTAAAGTTTAATATAATTGCCTTTCTTATCCACCTTCCCTTCAAAAAGATGGTTTCATTTTTGTTTGGATGGAGATTTTCTCTTGTGTTGCAGTCCTTTTTAACCAAGACCCACTCAGGAAAATGAGACCAAATAATGAATTTTAAAGCTGAATCTCTCAGTGGAAAGACTGACATGAAAGACATCAGCCCCACGTCTGTCCTTCCTTCTGGCTCTGTCTCATAGACAAACAAAAGAGATTAGATATATTATTAATAGACATTAGTAACGCTGGGCATTTATTCTTTATCTTTTTATCAGATAGTATGCAATCATCATTACTTCACCATCCAGGGCCCATTCAAACTAAACCCACACAGATTCCATCCACTTCTTACGCTTCCGTGCCCATCAGGGCCCATAGAAAGGATATACCACTTTACGAAAAAATTATGCAAACTTTGTCCTCAAGTGAGATACAATTTGACCAAACCAAAACAGCCAATCTATTCTGCTAAAGTTCCAACAACCAAAATAAATTCTCTCTTGATTCAATTATTTATAACATATTACAGTTTCCCTATTTGCATTACTTTAGCATGTAAAGGTGTGAGCGCACTTGCCCAATGTTCTCTCCAGTGTGAAATCTGGGGGGTTGTTCTCCCCTGTAAATCAAACATACTTTCACTGCAGTTCCAAAATATTCAGTATGCTCGACAAAGAGCGTAATTCCAGGCTCTGTATGCAAACACAAGTTTGTATTAAGGTTCCACAATATTTCCCACTTAAGCAAACTACGGTGGTTTCAATTGCTGAGCATCTGATTCAAGTTTAATTTTCCTGGAAAGTTTTAGCCAACTCACTTTAGCTGGTTTTCACAATGGAAACAGGGAAAAGCTTATTGTTCTCCTCATGTAATATAATTCTGGTTCTTTTCTTCACCACACGACTCTAGTATTAGCATGTTTTGATGAAAAGATGTGACATTTGGCAGAGAGTGGCAGGTGACTCAGAGAAATGCATTTTGCTAACCTGATGAAAATCATTTTATGGCATAGTAAGCATGATTTAAATGAATCTAAAACATTTAAAACCATTAGAGCAGGTTAGAACTGTTATTCAGAATCATTACCTCAGTTTTTATATAAATTAGAATAAATTAAAGTAACTCACTTCAGTCACTTTTGAGTTTTCTGATCAGAATTTTTCTAAGAGGAATATACTGTAGATACCCTTCTCCACCTATCTGAAGCATTCCAATATGGTCAGACAGTGTTACTCTAATTCACATTCATTTAAAATTATCTTTGGACTATGACAAAGAATGTGTCCAATAAAACAGTAAATAGACTGAAAGTTTAACCTCAATGTCAAAATATAAAAAAGCTTTTCCCTAATTCTATGAAACAAGACAGGATGCTAAAAAGCATATTTGGTAGTCTCCAAGACATACACAGAAGGTCACATTTCTTAAGTAATACGAAATAATGAGGAAAATAGAAGGGGCAGTGGGAAAATTTAATCTTTTAGTAACATCATTTTCAACTTCATAACTAAATCTGTTGTATTCTTGAGGCATAATGCTTGCTTCCATGCTTAAAAGGGGATAGAAATAAGTTTATCAGTCAGGTTTGCCATTAAATATCCTTCACGAAGATGATGAGATACCAAACAGCTACTGACGTAGACATTAGCATCTAGCTTGAATTTATTTTAGTGTGAAACTTATTAGTATATTCTGAATTATTATCAGATTTTGCTAGTGTACAGAAAGAAAAATATCAGCGATGAAATCAGTAACATTTGGGAACTGTGTGTATTAGTTTCACACTTTCCCACTGGTTTCCATGGATATTTATCTGTAGGTTGGTTTACATTAATATGGGGCAGTTCAATATTTAAAGGAGAAGATAATAGTCTGCACAGATTTTAATAAAAAATTAAGCAAACTGCATGCACAGTAATCTTCTTCAAGTTGTCAAAATACACGATCACACAATTAATTTCATTTAATTGCAATGGGTAGCACAGGATGTACAGGGAGTGTTTTTTCCACAAACATGAGCTAGTTATGAAAACTTGTTGATCCTCCCTCCATAAGTTAACAGCTAAAGTAGCACTGCAAACTTTTATGCAAGTAGATGAGCGTTGACAAAATTAGGGCCTAAAGCATCTCATTAAAGACTTTTCAAACCTACATAATAACTATATGTTAATATTATCCCAGTGCCAAGAAAACCCATGGATCTCAGACATTGCAGAGTCCATACCTCAACATTTCATGAATCCCACCACTAAAAAGGACATAGGAACATTAATGTAAATGCCTTAAAAAACACAAAGAGCATTTCATGTCTGTCAAACATGCTCTAAAGAAGTTTGTCTAACTTGTCCAAATATCAGCAAGTCTTTCAGCATTGGTCGGAGAAATCAGAAGTCCTCAGATTCATCCCCTGAACTACTGTAGAAGGCTACGTGACCCCTTTCAGACAGGCCTAAAATTTTATAATGGATTAGTAGAGATTTTAACATGACTTAAAAGAGAAAATAACCTAAAGATGTGTTAAAATAAAAATTCATGCAGACAAATAGAGTTTTCTTTCTGTTTGTCCTGTCGTCTTAAGTTCCCCAGAGCAAACTTCCTCTGATGATGCAGTGCGGCCATCTGAGCTGGCAACGGTGAGGGGCTCAGGCAGACACGCCAAGGCCATCCAACTGCAGGAGCTGCAGCTCCATGAGAACCACCTTCTCCCCCCACCCAGGCTAAGACTGACCAGAGCTGTCAATATGCAATTAAAAGAGGGACCCTGAGCCCAAGGGTTCAGCACAGCAATCCCTCTGGGCAGCCGTTGCTTCCTTGCCTGTGGTGGGTTGGTGTTGAAGGGAGGTTCAGCACTCAGAGGGGGACCCTCACCACAGCCCACCTCCCAGACCAGGCGCTCTGCTGAGCTGCCCCTAGGGTAACAGCAGGCTAGCACCTGCAATGCATCTTTTAGGAAAAAAACATATCAAGTTTCCTTTTCCAATTTCTTTCTGCTGCAACAGCAGCCAGAAGATATCTCCAGAGAGGAACAAATCACCAGAACTGTAGCTGGCACAAGAGTCACAGTATTAAATGATCTAGTATTTAAATCTAGTATGCAGTGATTAAAATAATATATTTTCTATTTAGCTTGTGCTGCTCCATTCAGAATGATTAACTAGAAACACAGGAGAACCTTTAGATTCAGTAATGTCTATCCAGAAATGTAAGATTTTGAGGGCTTCTTACTAATACTACAACAGACAATGTAATAGATCACACTTCTTTTTTACTCAAGCTTACAAACTTCTACTTGAGTAACCAGTAATTTTAGTTTATTTTGTGGGACTGACAGTGATATAGCTCATGCCTGCATGTATTGCCACTGCGATCTCAGTATATTTTCACTGAACTTGTGTTCCAAACCCAGAGATGTTTCCTGATTCTAAATACTTGGGCAAAGGAGGCAGATAAAGACATTAATATAATTTTGACCTGTGCAGTCGCAGGTGTAACCTGCGCTTGACACTCATCATTTATAATACTGAGCTTTTACTCCATGTTATTCTCTAGATGCAACAGTTACCGTGGTAACTGCATCCCAGTATACACATTCTACATCACAAATATAAATGGACATTTCCCTTTTTTTTTCCACTTGAACATTTAATTTTCAAAATACGCATTTTTTCAGACTGGATCACAATTTACTTTGAGAATAAGCCTAACATAGTTACAAAGCTATATGGAAGGGCAGAAGGAAAATTCAGGAGGGGTAAGGTGCCATATCTTTTTTTCTACCGTATGCAAGACAAATATTTCACAATTAGGGAGTTTTATCTGCAGTATGAACAGATGATCAGTCATTGTTCAGAAGCACAAAGGGGCATACGTCATACCCATATATTTTCCATTTTAAACCCACATTCCTGCTTTACTGCAATTTTATCTTTTATCTCAGCTAGCAGTTGTGGCTTTTTGTTATCGCTCGCTCTCCTAATGCATCAAGTTTAAGATCCTCAGACTAATTCCAAGAAAAAAAATCTAAAAGTGGCTTTATGCACAATGGAGTTTTCAGTAAATAAGGCCCTGTGGGAAAAACTATTACACAGTGCATGAGAATTACCACGCAGCTCTCATTAAGAGTAACACATGTTGCACACCTAAATTACACAAGTTACTCATATAGGTAAAGCTTGGAACACACTTCACTTGCAGTATCTGGGCCAATTTTTGTATAAGCAGTAGTAACTTACGATTTTCTTCAGTATTTTAATCTATATGTTTATAATGATTGTTACTTGGAAGCACTCATACCGTTATATTTTTTTTCAACTATACATACTTTCTTAGTAAAATTTAACTGAATGAAAGCTAAAAGAAGTTTTAATTACAAAAGTGACTGCCTGTTATTACTAATTATGAGTACTACGATACATACAAACTCTTTGTTAAACAGCAGTAAATCTAAATGTCATTAACAACTACACTATAAAAATATTAAGGATAATAAAAATTACTGAAATGTTATTTTTGTTAGCGTGCTAAATAGAACTGTATAACAATTTTATTTTGTTCGAACTCTTGACACCAATATCACTTTAAACAAACTTGAAACATTAGGAGCAAAGCCATTCTGAGCTATTCATCCTCTCTGCAGTTTTCCTATCAATCATTGTGCTAGCACTGAGCTTTTTTAATAGATTTCTAAAGATTTTTGAAGAAAAATGACAGATATTTAGCATTATCTATCAAGCTATAATTCCTCTCTATTAATCAAGGCATTAGGGCTAAAAGGAGACACAAATCAAGTTTTAAAAGATATTACTTGCATTTGGTTCCTAAACAGTAATATTTCACCATTGTATTTATCATCTACTTGACAACTGTTTAATCTCTCTTTTTTTTCTTTTTGTTTGTGGGGTTTTTGTCTTTTTAAGAAAAAAAAAGTCTTCTGCTTTGCAACAAATATGAAGTTTTTTACATACAAGGAATAAAGGCCATTAGAAGAAAAGCTAATAAAATTGCCTCTTGATCGATAAAACTCAACTGCTGAACATACATGTAGAACAAATACAGTTCAGTGTCTCTAACCTCATCCTGTAAATGAGAACTTTGGTCCAAACTGTACTGATTCTTACGCTTGTATGTTCAAATCTCAAGAAAACTGAAGTGGATAACTACTTAAATGACAGAGGGGAGAGAAGGTTCAACAACAGATCGCAGAAAAGTTTAGCAGTTGCTCCAGAAGGTTTACAAGTCTCCTGGAGAGAAGAAAGGAGAGATACAAACAGGTAAAAAGAGAAGAACTGCAGCAGGTAGGAACGTTTGCTCATCGAATCATGACCCACAGCCATTGAGAAGAGGGTGTGAAATCTCTGAATGACAGCAGAGGAAAAAAATTGGCCTTCCAGACATATCATCTGTTACTTCCAGATTGATTCGCATTTCTATTTCGGTCTGTCCTACAAACTTTTTTTTCTCAGGCTTTGTAAAGGTGACTGGAATTTCATCGTATGTTTGTAAATATGATCAGCCAAATGGCTCAAGATACAGAAGAGGGACATGTTCATTAGTTAAGGACTGTATAGAAATGTGCCATCTTCACACGTGCATATGGCTTCTTTTCTACAGCCACAACTTCCTCACTTTTACAGAGACCAAAGTCACAATTTTTACCCAAAGATACTGCAGACAGATCAGATGAAGTGCCAGCTGAGACCATGACTTTCGTACAAATTCTCCATGCCGTCAAAGGAAGTTAACAAATGAGCAGTAGCCTTCGTCTTTCTTCAGATGGAAATTGGAGCATTGAAATTATATAGTCACAAATAATGCACATGCACTTGAACAGAAACCCTTGAGAAGACTTCCTAACATCAAGCAGCAAGTAACCACCTTTGCTTCAGTAGCCAAAATATACACATACTTTTATGAACTAATACATTTACACATAAGCGCATGTGCGCGCATCTGTATTTATCTAGATAGACGCACATAGACATATATTTCAGGTCACCCTGAAACTACTTATTTACTTAGTTTTGGGAAAACAGTACAATAAAAAGTCTAAATCACCTGCAGCTTTTCCTTTGCCCTGAAGCCGGTGCAAATGCGCAGTAATTGTGCTATAAAATCTACCCTGTGCCCAGAACAGTTCTACGCCTCCTTGCATGCAGCTACAGAGGCAGGTGCGCTTGATGTTTTGCCTTATGCAGCCTACTTCAGTAACATCCACAATTTCACCTGGCTTAGATAAATCTTTCATTATAAAACAAATTGTCTCAACGCCTAGTGTTTCTAAAGAGTCATCTTGTTCACAAATAATGTTCCTTATGTTCCTACGAAGTATTGCATTATGAAAGCATTTCTAAGTTTCTGAATGTGCTGTAAGAAAAAGGATAATTATTCTAACTTCCTACGCCTTTATTTTATTAGTACCAACTTTTTTTTAAACAAATTATTAACAAAGGTAAACACTTAGACAACACTCACTGGCACATACAAAGAATTTAACACATTTACAAGTCCTACCTCAGTAGCAAACTGCTGCAATCCACCAATATTAATTGGTCCCTCCTCAGTGGCATACAAATTGCAGCCACCAACACAGAGATCTGATGTTGGACACACCATTCCGCATGTCAGGCCAAGTGGATTGTCAGAAAGAATCATTTTGGCAGCTCCATAGTAGTTCTGAAGGAAAAAGAAAAAAAAAACATAGAAAAAAAGAAGAAAAAAAGAGAGAGAGTCATATACCAAGGAAGCAAAAATTCAAAAATTCAAGAGAAAATACAAAATACTTCTTCTTTAACTAGATAGTAGAATAAAATATAAATATAAATATGTTAAATAACACTGACATTATTTAAATATACCAACGTGTTATACAGCATTATGTGAAAGACACTGGAAAGAAAGTCAGCAAAATTGTTGATTATGCAAAAGATAAAACTTTTTTTTTTAGCTTGCAAAATAGTTAAAAGCATCTTCAGTCTAAGGTGGTTGCTGCATTTTTAGTGGCTTAACAAATCTACATTCGGAAAGTACTGTGTCTGCATTATGTACTTCTAAATACTTTCTCCATTTCTAGGTCAATTGGGTGGCAGCTGAGTTGTAACCCTTGTAGGAGGTCTGACCAGGAAGTGTCAGTCAGATTATCAGTTCTTTATGACACAGAGAATGAAAAGCTTATTTTGCACATCTCTGCACACCATCTCTGCGGACATGCCTGTCCTTCACACCAGATCAGTAGTGCCAATTGTCCCAGACCCGTGATGAGAAGAGGAGAAGGTTTCCTATGTAGCTACCTGCACTACTGAATTCTTTTTTGAACTCTTTTTCCTCGACCACATACCGATCAGGGCAAACACTTATTTTCCTGTTTCTCTAAATAGCAAACCAGGCAACTGATTAAAGAAGTTATGTACTATTCACAGTTTCACAGCTTCTCAATATTCAGTGCACGTCTTCAGAAAAGGAACAGTTTCCTGATACATGAGAGCTAGCAAGATTTCTTTCCATAATAAAAATCTAAGGAATGGACATTAGCAAGCTCCCAGTGCCTGACGCATGAGAAAACAAGTTTTTTAGACTGGATAATTTCACTTAAGAAGGAGCATCAAAGGAAATGCCAAGAGTGAACTGAAGTCTCAATTAGAGGGAGAACTGTTGATTGTTAAGTTCCGCATTTACATTACATTTACACTTATGAAACTATGGTGAAATTAAACCAAACTGTTCGCATCCTATCTTTTCTTCTGTAGAGTCAATATAGAAGTTTACTTAATCATAGATTCCAGTTATTTCTTCGTTTTACCACTCCTCCCACCCACTCTAAAAGCTTCACGAAGGAAAGTCCATGAAGATGGGTTAATACTAGAGTTTCCTTTAAGGGCCGGAAGACAATACAGAACCCCTTCGAATTAGCACATGGCTGAGGTTCCACAAAAGTTTCTTCAGTGAGGAATTAACGCTGGGATCTCATTCCAGCTTTCTCCAAGCTAGCAATAACGAGAGATTAAAAAATGTCTCCTTCCTCTTCCACCACCTCTTCCAATATCTAATCTTTAATAATCATCATGAACATGAAACTGTTTTTTTATAACAAGTATCTTTACCTTTCTGTCGCGGGACAGCTGGCTCGGAACAGCCAGAAGATGTAGCGTTCAAACAACACGAAGTACTTGGTCACAGCAGACCCTATGCAATGCCTGTGGCTTACTGTCTGTCAAGTAGGCTAATGTACACACAAGTGTTTATTAAAAGTGAATGCTATGCCACACAGAGCAAGAATCCAGTTACGAATAAAAAGAGCAGTGTCAAGATCTGACAATATAACAAACAACGGGTAACAACACGTTGGTTTGGGAAGTTCAAATTCACCAAAGGCGTATTAAAAGACTGAGCATAAAATTCTTGAAGTTAAACCAGGTGTTAGAAACACAGCTAGAGATCCCCAAGAGAGTGACAATGTTTAAGAAATGTATTTTTAGACGTAACTGGACCTTTTGCTTACAGATGCTGGTCTACTGCTGCCTGAGCCCCTGCCCATCGCCTGGAAACACAAGCAAGCTACCTGGGTGTACTTTCATAAGATTTTCTTAGACACTATTAAAATCCATTGATATTCTAATCCTGGCTGAAAAGGCAATCCCTTTACACAACTGTTGCAGGAGAACTTTCAACTATTTTGTCTGCAGTGACCGATAACGCACTTTATCATCCCTCAATTCACTTTTATTCCAATGTAAAGAAGTATTAGTTAAACAGAAGTTGTACGTATTAGCAAATATTTTTGCTCTTCCAGATGAATGATACTATTTTGATATGCTAGAGATTGTTAGAGCGGCTAAAAACAGCCAGTGAAGACACTGTAAGTTCAATTCAGCAGCAAAACACAGCAGTCTAGTTATACTGAAGATGACACATAGAATAGTTTGGGTTGGAAGGGACCTTTAAAGGCCATTTGGTCTAACCCACCCCTGCAATCAGCAGGGATATCTTCAACTAGATCAGGTTGCTCAAAGCCCCATCCAACCTGGCCTTTCACCACCCTCATTGTAAAAAAAAGTCTTCTTCATATCTAGTCCAAGTCTTCCCTCTTTTAGTTTAAAGCCATTACCCCTTGTCCTATCACAAGCCCTGCTAAAAAGTCTTTCCCCATATTTCTTATAAGCCTCCTTTAGGTACTGAAAGGCCACAATAAGGTCTCCCTGGAGCCTTCTCTTCTCCAGGCTGAACAACCCCAAGTCCCTCAGCCTGTCCTCATAAGAGAGGTGCTCCATCCTTCTGATCATTTTTGTGGTCCTCCACTGAACCTGCTCCCAACAGGTCCTCCTGTGCTGAGGGCTCCAGAGCTGGATGCAGGACTCCAGGTGGGGTCTCGCCAGAGTGGAGTAGAGGGGCAGAATCACCTCCCTTGACCTGATGGCCACGCTTCTTGTGATGCAGCCCAGGATACGGTTGGCCTTCTGGGCTGCGAGTGCATGTTCTCTGCTCACATCGATAACCACGCAGACACCAGAGGTGACATAATCAATGCAGGAGACCCACATCTTTCTGAAGCAGCACTCGCAGACCAGCCTACATACCCTACAGCATCTTAAGTGGCACTAGATGTCTGTTCCCCAGGCAATTACATCTAGCCATTCCTTTTTTCCACCCTAAAGGAATAATTACAAACTAGTAGCGAGGAGTTTTCTCACTAACTCAGACAAAATGTTTTTCAAAGAATTTTTGTTCAGTTTGATACTTCACTACATATGAGAGTTATATTCTCCCTTCCTGTGTTGTCCAGGATTATTATTTATTATTTATCTTCAACTCTGGTTCAATGGAAACAATTACAACAATGTGCATTTCCATTTAAGTAACTTCATTAAGGATTTCCTACATTTTTAGGCTTTACAATTAAAATCGATATACAGCGCTAGTTATTATGCCAAGAATGCAAAACTGTTAAGCTCTTCCTTTTTAAAATTAATTTTAATGCATCTCTGTAAAGGATATCCTCACACTTTAGCTATGCCACTACAGGCAGCGTCAACACAGCTGGCACATTTTACATGTTTTGCAAGCTCAAACCCAAACTTTGGGCACAGCTATGTATGCTACAGAAAGACAGGGTATGTTAAAGTAGCCAGTGACTTCAGAGACGTGGGACCAGGGTCATTGTGGGTATAGGACTGAGATCATGGCTTATTGAGGGGATATCTAGGGAAACCAGTCTCAGAACATCATGCCAGAACATCATGCCAGACTAAAGAGGAGTCTGGGACTGAAGTCCTAATGGGGGTAAGGCCAACTGCTGCTGGACTCTTAATTTAGAGGAAACACAATCGAGTATATGAAGGCAGGGTCCTGCTTTGGGAAGTTTTGAGATATTGCTGTCACGATCATGAGTTGCTGCTGTCCTCTTCAAATGAGAGTAACAAAAGATATATGTGACCATGCGAAATATTAAGACATTAGATAAACTGTATCAAAGAGCATATATCTCCTAGTCTTAACACCTGAAAAAACTTTTAATGACAAATTAAAAGACAGTCACATCCAAAGTCGAAAGTATTTCACTTCTCTTTGGGAGCAGCAGGTCTTCTGCACTAGTGTGCTCCAAGTGTGCTGAAGTGGACACCTCTAAATATGAAAGGGAAGTACACGTTCAATGCTGACTTGGTTTCCCTGTCTGCCAACAAAAAGTCACCCTGTGACAATTTTACCATTGGTAAACTTAAAACATACTCACAGAAGAGCTGCAGTTCCCTAACTCTCCTCTTCCACCTTCTACAGCACCAGTGTAACCACTGTTCCTATTGCCATCGATATTGTCCACTACCAGTGAAAGGATACAGCCACGTGCTGCTACCATGACTCCGTGCAGTGGCTCGAGAGCAAGCCCACCTGCAGCCTTCCTGATAGCCGGGGCACAGTCCAGCACAGCGACTGGGCTATGGGCAGGACTTCAGGAGCCCGGCTCTGAGTTGCTTCATCTCTTTATCCTTCCATTCTACTTAATCATTTATCCTGCCTTTACTGTGTTGATTTATTAGCTAACATATCAAACATGATTAGAAAAAATGTTTTCCAATACTTGACAAAAACTGGCAGGGAAATACAGTATAGTCTAGTAAGTTACACTACGTGGTGTTATACAAACTGTGTTACCAAACTGCAAGCCATTGTGTTGCTACAGTAATAAATGAGAGCTGACAGTATAGGTACTGTAGTCTATGTACAGTATCTTAAATGTTTAGTTACATGAATGCTTTGTGCTTACATAACTTTTTTTTCAAGCTGAAAACGTGTACTAATGATCAATAAATTTACCAGTGACATTAAAGGTAAAATATTCATAGAATATTCACATTTTATAAGAAAATAATGATTGCTTTTATTTCACAAAACCAGGGTTTTGTGACACACACAATAGACATGAAGCTGCACACAAATATAGACACGAGCTGCAGACCTGGCGAGCTGGTAACTACACACCACATGTTGTACACGAGAAAGGATCAGAATTAAAGGGCGGCTGGCCATATTAAAATGACAAAGTTACTCCAGGGCATGGAATGATACAAGCTACCTTAACAGTCTGGAGTAATTTTTTCAGATGCCGAAATAATAAGATGACTCAGATGGCTAGTTTCTTACAGACGTCACAGAGGAAGCAAGTCTAAAACTAGAATGTTTCTGAATTTTTTAATGAGATAAATGTCTGCTCATGCCTTTGTTCATAGAATCTTTTTTCCTGTGCACTTTCATAGAAATAAATTAATCTAACTGGATAGGATGTTTTGCGGTTTCCTACATCAAAACATCAATAAATACTACATTGCTAACACGGGGAACAAAAACAAGCCTTAAACAGACATCAATAATCAGTGGAAACCAGGCAGAGGAGGATCTCCACATGTATCATTTGGAAGCATTATGTAATTTGCATGCAAATGAGACTGTTTTTTACTTGAAAAAAAAACTATTAAAACACATAGGATCAATACTGAGAGACCAGAAGAAATTGCATTTACTATCAGGAAATGCTTATAGCATCTTTTCTTTCAATTCAGTTCAAGGGCATTTTATATAAATTCATTATGCATCAGGGTGTTTTGATATTGCCGTTTTCTCAAAAACAATGAAGAACATGCATTATTATGCTTTGTGTATTAAAAATGAACACACTGACTTCATCACGGTTTTGGGACAGAGCAAATACTTTAAAAGAAAAGAAGAAAAAAGCGTTAATTCCCTTTTCATCTGGGTTTGGTTTAAAAAAAGGGAGACATAGCAAAAATATGGGAAAATATCACCTCCTCCTTTCCTAGTTCATGTTCTGCAATGGCTTTAAAATTTACTCAAGATGTATTGGATTAAAATATTTTCACATATCGAAGAGCCACTATTTAAAGTACGTTGTTATATAAGTAGCATTTTTCACATTGACACACACCAGTTCAAATATAACAAGAAACGCCCCCAGTCTGTCAGCCCCCCCCAAATATCTTCTGAAGAAGAATGAACAAAACATAACAGCAACTTATCAAATCATACATATTCTATATTATAATGCTGATGATTTTTAATCAATCCAGAAATCTTTCACATCATTTGACTTGTGTCATCATAACAGGACTGTAATTTCACACAGTGTCACTATCTTTTTATGAAAAAGAACGGAAGAAATATCTTGTACTGTCATTTTGTCCTTTGTAGTCTAGAATGTGAGAGATTCCTTAATTGACATAGTGTCATCGCAAAAGTCTATTCTACATAATTACACTATGGCAACTGAAACCAGCTGTCAGCCATTCCATTACACTAAGTACAAACAGACATCTCAAGAAAAGTCACTGTTTCAAGTGCATCAATTTAACACCATTACTACTTTTTCTTTTAGATGTTTTTTTGCATTTAGTGACCTGAAATATACAAAGATTAACAGAGAAAGCCGAACGAAACAGCACTTTCAAAAACCTGGGGCCTCAAAGTAGTACTTAAAGATTAATTGTGATGCATATCTGTATATAATTATTACCAATCAGCTAGCAGCTTTCTGACTTCCACAATCCTTCATTGTATTAACAATATCCCACTTACAGTATTTTACATATGAACTGTGACTCATGATTTTCTACAGTCTTTGCAATGGCATATAGATGTCCTTTGTTAATTTACTCAGAGTTCCTCTGGCACAGAAAAACCATCATTCTGCTTCTCTCACCTGTCATCATCCTATGTCTCTCACCACCCTTTCTCCCTTACAATCTTTTCTTCATTTCATTTTCTCTTAATGATCCCACAGCTTTTTGTCTCCTGCCTTCCTTTGTCTACCCACATTTCCTTCTTTCTCATTTCCACTATATTACCACAAACATTTTTTCCTCTACTCCCTCAATCTCCCTAACTTCAGATTCGCCCTTATCCCTTGGTATCCGTCTCTGTCTTCCAGTTTGTTCCCTTTCCCATTTCTCCCTTGAAAAAACAAATTTCTCTCTTGAAAAAAGCCCACACATTTCCCTTGGTTTCATTTAACCCTAAACATTCTTCTGAAATCCTAAAACTTACGCTTGTGTTCCACAGTTTCCTCTATACTGTTCCTGGCATTCAATTCTCTCTCCCCCATTTCCATGCCGGCATTCTGCACAGTCCAGGGACAACTTTTACCCAGAGGGCAGCATGGCGTTGTTGGTTTGGGGTTTTTTTTGTTTTCTGGTTGTTTTTGTTTGTGGTTGGTTTTTGGTGTTTTTTTTTTTTAAATGCTGGCCATGAGAAGGCTTACATCCACCTACAAAATCTCTTAGAAAAAGGCTGACATGTCAGCTCAGACCAGTTTATCTTTATTATTAAGGGATATGCAACAAGACGGTCTTTCTGAAGAAGGAGAAAACTGTTGAATCATTGTAATACTGCAAGGCTTGAGATAAAAATGTGAGAGCTAGTAACAGAGGGCTGCAGGGACAAAGTATAATTTTTGAGTAACGATAACACAAAATATACTTCTGCACCCCCAATTCTTCATTATAGACTCAAACTATAAAGGCTGAGTCACTCCTTACCCTGTGCCATGTAACACAACTTAATATCCCCACACCTAAACTGCACCAACAGTTGTTTTTCAATGCGACTACTCATCCATAAAGGTGCCTGATAACAAAAAGCTCCCAGACCATCTCACCGAACATTACAAAGGTAGAGCATGTGAGCAGCTGTTGCTTTCTAAAAGGCAGCTTCCTCTGGCACACACTTCTGCTTAACAGGAGGAAAGCTGGACAGGCTGAGAGCCGCTTCTGGGAAGCTGTAGGATTTTCTGCTGCTGTACAATATTTGCTGCTGCCAGCCCTAAACGATGACAGGTGCTGGCGCTCCATTTTACCAAGTCCTTCTTGCTTTGACATATCAAGACAGGGAAAGGAGGGCATAAAATCCTAAAATCACTCCTGGTATTCGTTCAGGGGTAGGGAGCCAAAGCTTTCTCCTGCAGCAGCTGAACACATTTTTTTCCTTAATGTTTTTTCTCTTTAAAGAAGGCAATAACTAAGATGGCACTTGTACGTTATAAAACAAGGAATATACACTTTACAATGTGAAGGCTGTATTTAAAGAGAGGACAGCTGGAAGTCAGAATACTTGTTTGCCACCGTCTGATTCTTAGAAACAAAAGTAGTAATGTGCACATGGTGAATTTGAAGTCTGGTGGGAGACACAATTGCTAGAGGTCTGTATGAACTGAGAAACACTGACTGGGAAGACACAATAGAATAGATTGTACCTTTATAAAGTGGAGTTATAATCCAGTTTGTATGAAAAAAGAGAATGGAAGTTGTGGCCTAAACTCTACTGAGTCACAGCAGCTAACACAATACAGCCTAAGTGACATCTTTTTTTCTCAAAGAGGCTCAAGGCTCATTGAGTCTGGCAATTCAATTACCCTCTCAACCCAGAAACAACCCCTCCTCCCCCATCCCTCTTCTACTCCTGAGCTCAGGTCCAACGGCAGAACAGCCGGAACAGCCACATTGTACACGGCCTGTAACTATCTAAAAAGCCTCAGGCTTAAGAGAACAAGAATCCCTGACCTTTTATGATTGCTATAGCAGTTTTCCAACAAAACAAACTGCATACAATAGAGCTCTTAAATACTTGAACAAAGTAATTCATTTTCAGTACACCGCTGTCTAAATACTCTATATTAATAATGAATCATGTTTAAATAAATACCTGCGTGTAATACTGCTTACTGCTTACACGGGGATGAGGACAAGGAATTTCTTGAAATGAATCTCCTCCAAACAAGTACAAGGATAACCTGCTGAAGGGAGTTTCTAAGTGACTGATGAAGAAAGATTCAGAAGCAGGAGAGGGACTTCAATAATCCTAGAAAGAGTACCCCGTTTTCCTGGATTTATTGACCTCAAATACCTGAATGTTCTATGCTTCACTTACTTATTTTGTCTAGAAGCTACCAGATATATTTATAAGCTTTTGGATTAAAAAGGAAAGTTTATTTACAAGGTGAAAACAGCAAAAAAGATTTATCATTTTGAAAAGTATTTTCAAGGACATGTAAAATATCCTTGATCATGTGAGGTAAATACTTTTATGAAAATAATACAAAAATATTCAGCAAGCAAATTGCTGAATCATATCCAAATGATTATTTCAATAGAAGTTTAGAAAAATGAATAATAAAGTGAAAAATTACTTACTGGTTCCATTAAAAAGTTTCAAAATTGTAAGTCAGAAGTTCGAGTGTGGTGTTCAAAAGCACACCATTCTTGTTTTCTGTCTGGTTTAAAATCATATGGTGTAGGTACCTCCATCACCCCCGCAGCAGAATGAAAGAGGGGAGCGGACACTGCAGGAGCAGCCATGGTAGTGCGCCCTCACCCAGATTCTGCCAGGGTCGTGACTTCAGGTGAATCATTTCAACTTTTAGTACCCCTCTCTCAACTTCCACCCTGTTCTATTGCTTGCTTGGCAGAAAGAAAGGAGTTTCAAAGTGCAGTAGCGTAAGAACAGTAGCACATACCTATACCTAGAAAAAAATCCTATTAATAAAGGAAACCAGAAGAATTACTGTTACTTTTTCTGAAGAACAGATTTTGTAATAATAGAAATATTTTCTAGCAAAGGCACCAGAAACAAATACAAGAGGGAAATTCAGCTTAACAGACCATAGGCATCAAGCCAAAGTTGGGTTCCCTCTATGCACTGTTCATTTCCGTGAAAAGTCGCTTGGTACATGAATTACAGGAGGCACAGCAAATGGAGGCCACAAATATGCAGGACTTCCTAGCCTTGTTTCTCAGCCCATGACTTCAGCTATTTACTAAGCATATCTGGTTGTGAGTTTTTCTCACTTCTAGCTTTTTGGGTTTGTTTTTGGGTTTTTTTTGTGGTAAAACTCACATAAACACACTTGGAACTGGATTTCACAGAAGCAGCACTGATTTTAGGCTTGCAATTTCCCATCCCAACATCTTGGCTAGCAGAAACCAACTACCTGCCTTTTTAAAACTTCCTGTGTGTGAATGTTTCCTGCTGTCTATGCAATTATCAGGCATCAACATGAGGTAAAAGCAGTTACCAAAACAGTTGTATACCTTTTACAAAAAATAGTTTCAGAGTGGATACAGAAACTATAGATAGATACAGATGGGGTCCAAAAAGAAAGGCTATAAGTACATTTCAGTAATCTAAGATACATAGGTTTTTCCATAAAGAATGTTAAATCTCCTGAGAGTTGTATAGTACAATTCTTTTCTCAAGCAGAATTTCCTGATAAAACAGCATGCGATCAGGTCACCTGCTCAGGGCAAAACCAGAGTCTTAGCTAGCGTCTGCAGCTTCCAAGATGATTTAAAAGAGTTATTGTCAAACAGCCAAAACTCTATAGGGTTGATCCACCTCAGTGACCATCTGATGCTTAAATCTGGCCCTATTAAAATCTGTAAGAGTGTACCCGTTGGCTTCAGCACGGAAAAGACTTCACTTTACACCTTTCAGGCAGTTTTCTAATATAATTCCAGTATAGCTTTGCCAAAATACAACTGTCAAAGCTCTGCAGTCACCCCACCTTGATTTTCTCTGCTCTGTAATGGATTCACAGAATTCAGAATGAATCAACTGTTAAAATGATGTACGCTTTCTGCCAAGTCACAAAGAGGCATCGTATTTCTGAGGCTATCAGTCTAAAAGACCCACCAAATTTTTTGTTCCAGGATGCTGCTGGTGTTACTACTTCTTCTGACATCTTCTCTTGCAGTCTTCAGTCCATCTTCCCTGGTTCCTTATTCCCAGCTTTTACGTGTTGATAATCAGGGCTTTTTTCTTTCCTCAACAACACATCACACTACCCTACCCAAAGCAGTAGCATAACTATTCCTTAATAAGGAAACACCATCCTGGTAAAATACTTTCCTAAACAAACCGCAGCAAAACAATGAGATGGAGACTAGCAGTTTCATTACTGCCTTGTATCTTCTCTGTTCAGTTTACCTGCTTCACAATGCCTGGAAGAGGTAATAAGCAGCAATATACCGCATACTATACTATGGTTGCAAACAGATGCCTACATTCATGAAAATAAATGCTGCACTAACAGGGTACAGATTATATAAGAAAACTGTCTATATGCAGATGCTGGGCATAATGCCAATTACTGTAAATCACATCAACACGTTGTTATGTTATAATTGATACATGTATCTTAATATTTCCTCTTATCCTAATGTTTCTTGTTATGGTGCAGAACCTACCAGTAGTGAAAGCAACGTGGCTGTTAACTGGCCCACGGCACTGCTGCTGTTGCCCACTTCACTCCAGCTTTACCTGTGTTGGCCCTTCCAGCTGCATCTAACAGCGAGGCATGTAAGAGCATAAAATGCGGCCAGAAAATCTTTGTAGCACCCCCAGTAGATTATGAATCTAGTTGGGCTCATACAGACAAATAAATCACATGGCAGCTAATAATTCCACAGATGGGAAGTAAGTTTTAAAAGGTATGGGGCAATCAATATCCAGTCATCTTTAGGCTACCCCAGACAGCCTAATTAATCTTGCAATATCAACTTTGCAGTCATCTTTATTTATTTCTGACTGTTAAAAGTCATTTGTAAACCACAAATCAGAATAATGTTCTTAAGATTTCATTATGATTATAGTATAATAGCCTACTAAGAATGGAAAAGGTACAGTACCTCCAAAGAGGGATTTCAATTTATTCCTGTAGTATTTTATTAATAGTCTAAGTGAACAACTACAGTTGCATTAACCAGAGCCTCTTACTATAAACTACGAGAAAATATTCCTTGAGATGACCACCTTCATGCCAAATTTCTGCCCAAAGCAAATTTAAACTATAATTACTTCTTGAAAAGAAAAAAAATTATCTTTAATGAAAAAAAGGTTTGTAACTGTAAAACCTCAGGTAGCAGCAAAGTTAAACAATTACATTGTCATGCTCAGTTTTGTGAATATCCGTATATTTGAAAACCATCAAAACCAAAAACTTTATAGAAAAAGTGACATGAAGAAATAGATTTGCACTATCTATACAGGCACTGAACAGCAGCAAAAATAATTAAACATTAGGTGACTGTTGAACTTCAAAAGCACCTATTGTAAACACTGGTTTTTTTAACACTTTACAAAGACAAACCTTGAAATGCAATCTCGCAAACAGAACTGCAG
This sequence comes from Larus michahellis, assembly GCF_964199755.1. NCBI lineage: Eukaryota > Metazoa > Chordata > Aves > Charadriiformes > Laridae > Larus > Larus michahellis. Next base: position 36,978,344 of record NC_133903.1, on the reverse strand, counting down.
GTAACTGCTGTTATCTGCTTCCATGTACTACTGCAAGCCTGATTTTTTTACCTTGTTTGCAATACTTGTGATGAATGACTTGATGTCCAGATTAGTTGGGCAACTCTTCTGACACGGGGCATCTGCACACTTTAAGCACCTGCAGGAATAAAAGAAAATGTGTCAAGGAGACATGGAATGCAAATGCCGCTAACAGCATAAGGTTTTCAAGTTAACATGGTAGAAGATAAGCCACAAAGGAATCATACAGAGCATTTTCATAAAATTTCTATTTAAAACCTCAAAGCACTACATGATCATTATTGACTTGTATTCAACACTGATGGTTTATATTCTGTTGACTTCACTTAGCAGGGTGCAGTTACAAACATATGGACTACACATGTCTAAGTATCAGAAAACAATGTCTAATTACACAGAAGTAATTTTTTTCCTGGAATCCAAGATTGCTAAACTTCTGACCGTTTCATTTTTATAATTGAAAAACATCTGTGCTGTGAATCTGAATTTATTAACGAAGTTCTGGAAGTGTCACTGTGGATTAGATTTTGGATGTTGGACAATCAGACATACAAAAGCAACAGTATTTCCACAGAGGAAGGAATTATTTTGTACTGTATGTGCCAAAGAACAAGAATGGATAATGAATTTTCAAGTCACTTTTCCATGAGTTTCCTGTGATATGTCTGTGACCTCTGAAAACAATTCAGTAGTCTTATGTGTACGCCCAACTGAAATCCCTAAGACCCTCCTCTTGTCATCTCTAACGACAAAACCTAACCGTGTATTAAAATATACTAAAAGTAGCAAAGATTTTATGTCTGCTCTTGCATAGTCATCCATGAGGATGTACTGGTCTGGTTACTTGCACAAGTCCCGTCTAAGGATTACCTCAGGGTAATCTATGCAATTTGCAGTAAGCAAACCTAACAAGAAAGGTAAAAGACAGCTGAAGAAGTAAAACGGTTCTCTATTAAACACAAAGGTATTTGTACACACTTTTGGTTTTACATATAAATGATTATCATAGGTCAAATGCCACACTACTAATTATCTCAGAATTCATTAAGTTATTCCAGATGCTTTTTGAATATTGTTTTACTAACATACAGAATTTATGTAAATTATGGGTTTAATGATCTACGGAAAATGAAATAAAATTTGTTTTCTATGTGTTACCTGAGCACAACTACTTCTATAAATTCCACAAGTCCACTTTAATTATTGTTACTTAGTGATAGACAATAACAGCATGGAACCAGCTGGGACAGAATCTTTTCAAACACAGAAAAGCTGCAAGAGGCCTACGGACTACACGCACAAAGAAATGAAGAGCACATTAAAAGGAATGAAATGCTTGAAATACTTTGAGTGAAAAACTGGCCTGACTTTGTCAATCACACGCATTGCTTTTGTTTTCTTTTTTTTTTTTTTCAATTAATGGTGGAGTAAGAGAGAAAGCAAAGCCAGTTAAGTAAAAGATTAATTAGTCTCTCATCCTCCTATTCATTATCATCTAGCTGGGTATTACAGACACCGTGGCACCAGCAAAATTTGAAAGCACATGAGGAAGCGGCTGTTTGGATTTTCTCACTGAACTAGTCATGGGGAAAAGGTCCTAGAGGAAATATTTAAAGGAAAACAGGTCTCCCAGGCTGCAAAAGCTGAGAAAACTGATAAAGCCAAATCCAGGTTGAACACCGTGGTGGGTTACCAGTTCAACTAGTGAGGATGTCAGAGGGCTCTGGCAGAGGAGCGCCGGCAGGTTTAGCTGTAGCAGTTAAATCCACCGCTGCCCAGCACGACCCACTGACAGGCACATGTTATAAATGCCTTAACAAGCAAAGGCAGGCCAGTGGGGACCTCAAAGGGTTGATGTGGCCAAAGCACCGAGTCAAGAGGATGCTCTTAGCATTCCAAGCAGATTGAAAGACAGCAAAGTTTTAGTACTAGAAGCCAGAAAAAAAAAAAAAAAAAAATGAGATTCATTCGACAAAATACACCACTATAAGAGCTCAGATGATCATTTTGCCTGCGCAGGCAGTAAGGAAATAATAGAAGTGGGAAATCGCATGTTTAAAAAAGGCAAAAATTTCATTATGACTTTTTGCTCTTCTGTATCTGAGACCAAAAGAATTGCACTTAACGTAAAATACATTTTTGTGGATTATATATAGAACAATCTCATGTCAAAACTGACTAGAATGGCATCTAGCAGGATAAGCAGCATACAGATTACCCATCGTGGCTGGCAAGCATCTTTCCCAAATTATTTCTCTTTTGATTTTTGAGCTGGTTCACAAATAACAGCTGTTGAAAATGTCAGCTATTGGGGGGGCGGGTAACGCAAACTCGAATGTGAGCTTTGGGGAGGAGGGAGGGTGCCATGAATATGCCAGTCCAGACTTTCTCTTATAATAATACCATCTTCTGATTCTCTGAGCACTCTGCAGAGTAAAGTGCACCCGGCTGCCATTAATCCCACTTATCACCCTGACAGCTCAGTAATTACACTCTCGCTATAGCTAGGTACTGTAGTCCTAATAAAACATCAAGCACTGTGCAGAATGCATGCTGGTGAGGTGTTTTATTAAACTTGGGGGGTTGATCATCAAGTGACATTAGTGTTGACCTATTTTTCTATCTGACAATAAATTATCCTTTGACCATACCATAATAGATATTACAGAGTGCTTTTACTGTACCAAGGAGCAAAGGCATTGCATTCTGGTGAACCAGGCAAAAAGCATAAATAAAATAGTAGAATCACCCACCAGAAAGTTATTACATAAATTGCTGCAAGTGATTGATCCTTTCAAAAATCACAGGCAAAATACCATGCTTAAGGGAATACGCTGACAATTACCATGAGCTTCAATTCCACATGCATGTCCCCATATGAAGAAGCGTTAAGTATTACACTTATTTCCTTTTTCTGTAACTGTCCTCCCACCCTATGAAATCCCACCTTTTATTTTACAAGGTTACCCCATTACTACAGTTTTAGTTCAAAATAATGTAAACAACAAACTAGAAATTTAGATTAAATTTCTGTAATTCACCTGCTAGCTCCTACCAAATTTAAACAAAGAGCTACATGCTCATTATTAAAAAAAAAAAAAAAAAACACGGACAAAGTGAAACATCCATGTTTTTAAGTGGTCATACTATTATGGACTGTATAAAAATATTAGACAAAGCCTGACCTGTGCTAATCTCAGGGTATATATCTCCGAATTTCTTAGTAAAAATATAGGAAATACTCTTCTAACTGTGAGAAAACACCCTATTATCAGTTTTTCCCCTATTTGTTTATAGAACAGCATCTCCTTCAGAAACATACAGGCTATGTTGAATCTTAAAAGATACCATATTCACTTCATATGCATACTGATTTCCATGTAAAAGGCAACACCATAGTCTTTGTACCACTAAACCCAACTTGAGTAACTCAAGGAAAAGGAATTATATTTTCCATTTTGGAAGCACTTAGCTGTTGGTTCAACTCAGTCTCATTGTGAAATGGTAAATTAAGTTAGATATAAAACCCCTACAAATGCTATGCAAGTATAGCATATTTATATAAATATTTATGCAAATATTATCATTTGGCATAGCTTTATAAACATGCCTGTGACTATATAATGACAGAAATTCACGTTTCCCACACATCTAAGCTCAAAATTTACATCTCTTACTGAACAGTGTTAAATTATACATATGTATCCCTAGTGAACGTAAAATCCTTAACTACTTATTTTAAAATGTTGCAACACTAAGTTATTTATTGTTTGAGGTAAGCGTGCCTGTAAATCTCCTTCAGGGACAAAATAACGCATGCGCAGGATACTTATGCAGCAGTATCAGCTATCAGGTTTGCACCTATCAATTTTGTTGGTGCAAAATAAGCACCTAAAGCTGTGAATGTACACACACAAACTCACTTCATCGACCTCTAATAGCACAGGTACTAATAATAAAAAAAGAACAATGCACAAAACCCAACACCAAAAAAAACCCAAAGCACACAACACAGAAAGCAGTAGATTACAAACATGTGAAGATAATAAAAGGAAAAGGCACTTCAAAATTAGTGATTATTTTTTTCAATGTAATAGAAAAGAAAAAATGGAATAGGCAAATTGAAGTTGCTCACTCCTGGAACACATACTACCTGTTGGGAAAAAAGATGCAAGAAACCATGAGGTATGTCTATACATAGAAAGGAATAGAAAGCAAATGAGAAAAAGAACGGATAAAAAAAAGTAACAAATTTCTATAGTAAATCTTTCCCTTAGGAAAAAATTATTCCAGGAACCAGTTCTCTAATCTTGTGTACAGAAGAAAAAGAGAAAAGAAAGCCACAGCAAAGACTAATTTTCAATAGTTTTCATTGTTTAATTGTTGGAATGTTACCCAATATTTTATTTTACAGTTAAAATATCTAACCAACAGATCAGTCTCATTTCTAGGTCTAGACAAGCTTTTAACAGATTTTTGCCTCTAAACAAAGAGGGGTAATTTAGTTATATCGCTACCTAAAATTGCAGCAAACAATTGTCTATCTAACTGGCAATAGTATTACCTGAAGGGCAATCGCATGTATGCTGAAAGGCCAGGGGTGAAACAGATAATCTGGAGTAATATTCCACAACGGGTCACTGCTGATAATCTGTCAAATTTTCATGTATCACAAAACAGGCCAAATAACCTTTATTGTGGTTACTGTTGGCAGAGGTTTTCAAGCAGATTAAATCCTAATCCATTTATGTGGGTTTCTTCAGGACACAAACATTCATTTTGAAAAAAGGCTTCCAGCTCTACTATTTGTAGAAGTTTCTAAAACTTTATCCACTAATCAGAGAAATAGCCCAGATACCCACATAACAGTTTTACACAGACGTCTTAATGATGTTCTGTATACATTTCCTGAGGCTTTGGTCAATTAATTTTAAGAGAATGGTAGAGCTCATTCCACCCAACAAACTAGAGGCCAGTTTGCACAGGAGACCCAATACTGATGTCAAGGCTCTTCTTGGTTCCAAGTCTCTTGCACCACTCTCTAAAGCCTGAGTTGGGGATGGTAACCAGTGGAATAAAGCCAGCCACATGTAAGGAAGAAATAAACCTATAATTTCCAAATAAATCTGTAATTCCCAAGTTAAATGCCCATTGCCTTTGATGACAGAAGTGAAGAGCGTCATGTAAGTTTTTCTCTTGAGGTTCGATCCTTTTACCACTTATGGCTAATCTTGCAAAATTTAGCCTTTCTTCTCCCCATTTGATCTTGCTGTAATTGAACAGGGACAAGGACAACCCTAAACAGATATGTCAGGATAAAGATCCTCTACTGCAATTGAAAGCCATGGGTAAGAACCTACTGCTGGCAGCTGTAAAAAAAGAACTGCTGCCATTATTTTCTTCATTAAAAAAAAAAAAAAAAAACCAAACAAAAAACCAACAAAAAAACTCCCACCAAAACTAACAATCAAACAAAAAAACCTACCCCTTTTTGTCCTCATTACATTTCACAATGGACAGAGGAGCAGAAAAAGATTATAAAGCAAAGGGGACATTTTGTTGGCAGCTTTAAATACCAAAACACAATAACAGTTAAAATAAGGGTTTGATGAGTACCAAAGACAAGTGACACTTAGAGGAATATTTGTTTTCATTCAAAGTCAAGAAGCACATGCAAGGCTGAGAACTCTGTTGTGTATGTGCAATGTAACAACGAAGACAAAATAATCTTAAATTAGAATCAACTATGAACACATGATTTTGGACCGTAAGAGAAACAGATAAAATCCTCAAGAAATGCCTCTGAACATAAAGGGCATCAGAAACTGTATAAAAGGCAGTGAACACAGACTGTACAAGCAAGAAGGTATCATGGTCCAGGATACATAATACTGCAAAGAGAAATGCCCAGCCCGTTGGCGATGCAAAGAAACAAAACACTCAGTATCACGTAAATTGGCAACACTGGTTCATATCTGAAGAAAGAAGGAAAGACTCCCACATCATCGCTGTTGCCTCTTCAGTCACCTGGGGGTCCCGTGAGCCTTCTGCAGACCCACAAGAAATAGGATGACTTCTCTTTCAGTAAGTTAAGATGACCAGAGGAAGTAAATTTTAAATAGAGGCACTCTACAGGACTAGAGACAGATATGACATTGCCACTGGCAGCTACAGGAGGTGTAAGAGAGGTGCTTTTTATCGAAAGGAAGAAATGCTCAGAGTTGAAAGTTAGTCTTCAGACACAAAAACCTCCTACCCTAGTGCAGAATAATGGCACTTACAGACAAGGTTATTTTCGGACACTTAAGAGGTAGTGAATCATATGGACATAGACTCCAAATCATTCCATTCATCAATGACTCATCTTTCTCTTTTCTTCTTTGGCTCTCTACACAACCATAATACTTCTTTTCTCATCTACTTCTGAATCCCCCTTGAGTGCAGGAACTCTCCTCCCCTCTTTGCATCTGGCTTGGCTGTCTTCCTGTTTTCTCTAGCCTTTTTCCCCATTCATCGGAAACTTCTCCCCTTCTCTGTCCTATAATTTTTTATCATTCTTCAGCATAACTCCATTTTAATGGATAATGTTGATAACAAAAAAAGCATGCCCCAATGTCGGACATCAGGTATTTATGACAGCGATGTAGGAGAGTTTGCACCAGTCCCTTTTCAATCCACCTACTGAGTTCTTGCCATCTACCATCCAGCCCTTCAGAACCCCCATTTCTGGGAGGTTCCTGCAATAAAACCGTCCTTGCTGAGCAAACATGTCTTCAGCATACTCAGGACCACGCTAGCCCAGTCTGCGATCAGACATATGCGAATAGTGGCTACCAGAAGAAAAGCAGATTGGTGGGATTTCCTCTTAAACCCTGCTGAATGGTGGGAATGCAGCCTGGCAGAGCTCTGCAGTCAGCTCAGAGGTACTGCTCTGAGCACCGTCCCATGGCGAGAAGCCTGATCCAAGTCAGTTCATGGGAAATTATATTCTGCCTGCACTTCAATTCCTCCTGTCATTTTATTGGGACACAGAATTTTTCATTTACCATACTGCAATATAGCATCAAAGATTGTTGCCTTCACTTCACTTTATATAGCTTGTATATCATTACTTTAATCGTATTTCTCCAATTTATAATGTCACAAAGTAAAACTCCTACATAAATTAGAGTTGATTAAAAATAGAAAAAGCAGTGCGTCTTACAGGGTATTGTAGCACAAAGCATGTATATCAGCACATGACAAGTAAGAAAAGCTGTAGCATCCTTTCCATGTATTGGAAATTAAAACATTATATATATATATATAATGCAAATCTTTTCAACCATCTTATGCTTTCTCATAGACTCAATCTGTGAACAAGAAAATCAAACAAATGGTTCACATGTAGTAACTATGTTATATGCAGCTCATACCAAATCAATATTATTACTAAAAATATATTTATTTTAACATCTCCCGCACTAGAATCTGTATGGAGCTTTCACTAGCTCCTTGACTCCCACGCAGACTACCTCTTCTTTGAAGTTTTACCAGAGCAATTTATTTACAACATCTTTAAATGTCTGCTTTGTTTTTATAATCTATTTGTTATATATTGCTGCACAACATTCAGAGTTCTTTAACTTCCAAAACGAAGTTATTACAATGTCTCACAAAAAACTACTGCCGTGGTGCAGTAATATAATGCTCTCAGATTGTATAAAGGCATGAAGTCCAGTGAGTGTCAAAACCTATTTATTTTTCCTCCTTAGTGGCAGATCTTAAATGGGATATGTCAACCATACAGTTCCTGACAAGTATCTGCAGACTCACGTACCACACAGTTCTCTTACATAAAACCCATCTAAACGCTTTTACCTGCAGCAATTATTCCACCTCGGCCTCTCTAACTTGAAACACAAAATGAACCTCCAATTCTTCATTTGAATGTTATTCTCTTCCATTTCTTGCATTCATTTCCAAGTGACAAAGGTTTCTTTACAGTTTATCAGTATACTATGTTTTGGAAGGGGCTATTAAAAATAATAATCACTCCATCCAGGACCATGGTACATCAGATGCTGCTTCGATTCCCATTTTTGACACTACTGGTGTCACTAGGTTTACATCAGGTAGCAGAGTCAGCGTGCAAGTCAGACTTTAGCTCTAGGTAACACAGAGACAGCAGCTATGAGTCCCAGCAAAATCAACCTATTTTCCACCAACAGGAATTTGAGGTTATTCTCAAGCAGCAGTCACCAGTTTGGGCGCTGTCTGTCACAGAAAACTATCATGGGAAACAGCACCTGATGTGCTCGGGAGACTCCTGGTCTTCTCCTCATCTTTTCAGTTATTTCTCGTCCTTTATATTGTGGCACCTCCCTAATGAGGTCCTGTTATTGATATTCTGTCCCAGACTAGGGCAGTATCACTGTACCTCTTCAAAAAGGTCGTATTTAAATTGCTACATTTTTGCAATTCCCATGAACGACAAGCTAGATATCGGTTTCAATTAGCTTTAAAAATTCAATACATTGATTTGTCCACTGTCTTTAAAAGATGACAAATGGTCTTGGGATTTGGGTTTGATTTATAAAAAATAATGTCTCTTACTTTTGCATATCTCTTTCTAAGCTTTTTTTAAAAAATCCTCTATGGAAGACTCAGCTTTCTTAGCTTGTTGGGAACATTTCCATGCTTGGGTTAAGAAGTTTCAAACAATCCTGAAAGAGCTCTGTACAAAGCTACGGAGTTTACGTAGTCTTATATAATACACTGAATGTTACCAGATGTGTTTAAACTGAAAAGCCAACAAATGAGGTGCTTGAATTTCTATTTTGAAATATTGTATTAGAATTAGAATTTAAGTTTAGGTACTGCAGTAGCCCTCACATCTTACATCTATTCCATGGCCTAATTGCTCCCAACACGTGCTTGGCTAAGAAGTTACCATAGCACTCTGAAAAAAGATTTTGTAAACTCCTTCCAGCAGGATTTAGTACATAACTGGCCTAAAGGTTGTTGCTTTGTACAATGAAAGAAAAGGTATTTGTGAATCTGGGTCTTCAAATTTAGTTACTTAAAATTAATGAAAGAGAATATAAAGTTGAACTTAGCAATGAAAAGAAGTACGGGGTACATATTCAGAAAAAATATTACTTGAGTTTAATGTTCAGCTTTATGTTTATACCCACACAACTGGGCAAACACATGAATGCTTTGGGAAAACCAGGTGCCACAACTATTAAAGTCTGTACAAAGAATCTGAGGGCCACCTTTACCTGTACATGAGAAACTCATTCCCTAATCTGGATAAATACCCATTTTTCATACTTCATTCTTACAGAAAGAAAAAAAAAAAAAAATCAAACCTGCACCTTCTGAGTAAAGGTTATATTGGGTAGACTATTTCCTCCCAATTCACGTCAGAACTGAAAGAAGTCTTTTTTTTAATTTCAAATGCAAAAATATTAAATATTCTAGATTTACAGCAATATTCATTCTAAGCATTGTTCCCGTTTTCTATTTCATATTAAGCATTATGAAATTTCTGTGTTTTCAAAAATATTAATCAACATTCAAAATTCATTAAACTGACCTAGAAAACCTAAGTATAGTTAAAGTTTTATTGCTGTCAACAACATATTTTTATTTAAACCTTAGAGGTTTTAGAGCTACAAAAAAAAGTAATTAAAAGTCAATTTGCCACTTCTCTGGAAACACTGATTACATTTCACACTACATACTAATTAATATTTTCTCAACACCATAGGAACACAATATAATTTGTTGCTTATTATGACAAACTTGACGGTATCCCATATTATTCCACTAGTGCAAAAGATGCACAAGAAACACACTCGTCGATAAGACTTTCAACTATCTCTTTAGAACTCAGACCGTGCTCTTTCAAGTCCTTGAAAGCAGCACTTTATCTGCCAAACCATCCACTTGTGGCTCAGCCACATCTAGCCTTATGGAGTTTTTTAAACGGGTACATTTATGTTCACCACAATAGTGATCCCTTTCACATAGGAGACAGCTGTTACATGATGTTCAATATCCTTTTAATCCTCTATAGACCTTAGACAGAAGGGTTGGCAGAACTGACAGCTTTTATTATAGCTTGCCCTGTACACAATAATCTTCTTTCACCTGGACTGTTCTCCCAGAAGCGTTACAGACTTTTTGACTTATATCAAGGATTATTTCTAGTCTTTTTAGGAGAGAAGAAATTATTTTTATGTAGCATAATTCTTATCCTGTGTAAATTACCTTTTCAAAATATGAAACACCTGTTGCCTGTTTATCTTAATGCCAATGAAACTCCTTTGGGTTCGCTTCAGGAAAAATACGCTTTACAAGTTCAGTCACAGACATTTTTTCTCCCCAAATGCTTTCATCATCTACGCACATCTTACAATTGACATTCTATACAATACATCATTAATAACAGGAGCCCACTTCTACCATTTATTTGTACTGGAAACATTTAATACATTTAATAATAACTTACATAACCAATCTATGATAAAGCATAAAGTAACTAAAATGCATGAAGTGAAAAGTCAAGAAAATGTTCTCAGTTGAAAATTACAAACCCAGAAGAAACTGGTTTTCTCACTACAGCACCAGAGAGACTATCGATCAGACCAATAGCGCTAATGCTCATCTGTCTTGCAATTTAGGCACGCCAGCAATTCCACCACAATTAACGCAAGAGTGATTTAAACAAAGAACCTTTGTGCAGTAGCCATCTTGGGAAAGGCAGTAACAGCAGAATAAGCTAATATTTCCCTTATTTTTTGGATCTGAGCTCCAGAGAATTCTCTGGCTCTCTCTGTACCAACATCCTGCCATTTGCCCAGAGCTGATCTAGAATCCGGGCGTGCGAGACAGGCTTCACTGCTCACAATGCATTCCCACCACTTCCCAACCCATGGTGCTACTGGCAAAGGGAAGGGCTGTGGGGGAAAGGGAGGAAAGAGAGTAAAACACCACGGAGGTTTGTGCAGGCTTTGCCGCTGGTGTCACCTGAACATTTGAACCTACAGTGAGCATATTCCAGAAGCAGACAAAAGCACAAACTACCCCACTGAAGTCTGCATTCAAAATAAGTGTTTCAAAAGTTTCGGGTTTCCCTTGTTTTCAGACTTGTAGAAAAAAACCCAACATTTTTGGCTGCTACTACAGTTTAGAACTCCAGAGAAAACTAAGAGGTCAGCCACATTTCCACTGTGAACCTGATGAAGATGCTTCTTCCCACGCAGGAGATAAGCTACTGACACCTGTCGACCATCTTTTTCCAAATTTTAAAACTTGTAGCGAGAGTATCATTGGTAAAGCTCAGTCCTGCCAGATGGTGAACACTCTAGTTCATTATCAGACTGCTTAACTGTGCTTTATTTTAATATATGTAGTTCCCCGTGGGGTTCAGTGAGACCATTCATTTGCTTATAATAAAAGCCCTTATGCGATTTGTTAAACCAACCTAATGCAAGTCTTACAGAAATAAGTCCCCAGCACGCAGACTAGTAGGAACACCTCCAGGGTCCTCACCTTAAAATTGACGCAGCTACATATTTGAGAACCATGTGCCACTCCTCACGTCTTTTCCCTGAGAGGATCTACTGGTGTGGAAACTGCAAGAATTCAGCAGAGAAATCTAAGATTTAATATTTTCTCTAGAAATTGCATGTGTACAGTGACTGTCTTCCATCTTCTTTTGCAAATAAAGAGGTTTGTCTAAGACACTTTAATAAGCGACACTGTCACTTGTTAATATGCTCAGCCATCAAGACCCAGAAACAAGGAAATATGCTTGCTATTTTGGTTCTAATTTTCTAAACTGCATATCATTTATACATTTTTTTAGCCATACAAAAATAATATATCCCTGTTTATAATATATAAACATCTTAAAAAAAAAAAAAAGGTGGCATTTTCTTGTATGTTTTGCTGCTTAGCAGAATTATTTGGCTTTGCTTTTCTACCTTGAATTTATTCAAAAAGTGAAGATTCCAAACCAGTGTCGCCTCAGCAAATGAAAAGAGCTTTATGACACAATAACAGAAATCATATAGGCAAACTACAGAGGTCAGCACAGAGCAAAGAGAAACCCTCTACAAATTACACTAATACTCAATGTTGCATTCTTAACATCCTGAGTTTATATAAGTAACATTTCAATAGTAGATAGTTGAAAATTCAGTCTTATTTGTTTACTAGAAGTAAATACACTAACTCATTAAGACTGAATGATTGGTAGGTATGTGCTATATCTAGATTTCGCTATAACCACCTTCCGTGTGAAGAATTTTACAACATTCACAGTATGATGATGTAAATTAATGACATAGCCAAAAGTCATTCTCCAGACTATTGACATTTACATGAGACCAATACATAATTTAAATACAAAAGGATTTCTTTTTCTTTTTTTTTTTTTTTTTTTTTTTAGCCAAAACTTATGGAGAGTAGAGGTAATGTGCAGGCTCACTTTCAATCAATCAATCTGAGCAGTCACCAAATAAATTTATGAACCTGACGCCCTCTTGATGGCAAGGCTGGTTCACAGAAGCACCGCACTGCATACTTCTGCCTTATCACAGTTTCATTCATCCAGAGTAGAAAAACTCCTACATGCACACTTCTTAATTGGGGATATAAGACAGCTGTTCAACATTTAAAGTCTCTCCAACCAGGAACACTGTAAAGTTACATGGACAGAAGGCTGGACTAGATGACCTAACAGGTTTACATTATCTTTGCAATTTCTGCTAGTAAGTTGAATAATGGCCTTTAAAAATGGCGAATTTATGTTTTCCTATCTATCTGCCGTTGAGGTTCCCCACAGAGATAAGCAAACTTTAAAGAATTTAAGAGTTCATATATCTCTCAAGTTATTTAGGATTACAGGAGTGACACAAGTATTCTTTTTCCTTACAAATTAAATCCCTATTTTTAGCACCTTACCAGTCACTCCAAAATTAGGGTAAATAAAAGGACTCTAGTTAAAATAACAGTACCCAAAAGATGTAAAATATGTGAGTATTATATACAAGGATTTTCAGATGCAACCACTTGAACATGTTTTTAAAAGGGGTTGATTTCTGAACACTATAGCATGGCCTTTTAGGTGGATGTATGTTGGCAAAGAAAACTCCATTTACTCGCTAAGCAGAGATAAGGCACTGGCCTGCTAATGTCATGAAGGCTTGGGTGGCAACTAGACCACAATCAGTTCACCTGTGTTTGCAAAACACATACGACAAACATCTGTTGCTAAAAGGAACGCACGAACAATCTTGCATTTTAGGTTTTACCTTTACAAACAAAGTAGGAAGAATTTTCTCATCCTTTTAAGAAGATTATATAAAAGATAAAGAATTTGTCACATTTCCTCCCATGCTGAAGCTAATGGCACAAGAATGAATACATTTTCTGGGATGGCTCAGCAGTTAAGTGCTGTCTAGAAAATACTAAAAGAAATGTGGGTTTTTTTTCAGAGAAACGCAGCTTAGAGAAATTTTAGGATGAATAAAAGAATGATTAATCTGTTGATTCACCATGGTTTGATAGATCACTTGTTCTTGAATATGTGGCATTGTACATCTCTGTACATGCTCAAATTGTTAGACCTACACCAAATATAGCAATCCCAGGACTGTAAATGTAGCATAACTGAAAAAGCATACTTTTCCCATTTCCCAAAGGCACTGCATTTTCAAAAACCTGCTGGAAGGATTTAAATATTCACTTTTGGTAGATAGTGTCTCTTGCTACAAATGAGCAGATGTCTGCCTTTTGGCAATTCTTTCTTATGCAATTATTTGAAAACAATTACAGAAAAATGTTAAAATTGATATATATAAAAAGTAATCCACAAAGAAGCAAATACTACATTCCTCAGACAAGTCACAGAGACACATTTCAGAAAGCATAGGAATCAGTACAAAGTGCTTCTTCTCTTCCAGTCTCCATAAGTACCTCCTCTCTCTAGACAAAAATACACATGGTACACATTAGCAACTTCCCAATTTTTCCTGCATCCCAGGGTTAGGCACTGTGATTTTTGTGTTGCTCTTTTCTAACCCAGAAGCCTTGGGGTTTGATGAATAAATCTGAGAACTTCCAACAGCTTCATGCCTCAGGATTTATAGGATACTATGATACAGCCTACAATATCAACACAATCACAAATACAGCTTCCTTACCAGTGTCTCTCTTCCTTAACAGCGAGGACAGCTAATTGTTTTCTATATATGAATGCCAAAAGCATTCAGATCCCTACAGACTAAGACAGCTCTTGTTAAAGCTCTTCGCAGTAAAAATCCTGAAGGTCTTTAGCCATGGCCTTTTTATCACTGCACAACCACCACTCTCCCTGTCCTGAGCACTACTGTTGCTAAAAGCCTTCAATGCTCCCATGGATCTCAGCTCTCACCACGAATGAAGCCCACAGGAGAACCTCCTTGATGGTTACTGCTGTCAGCCTGCTCCACTCATGTATCCCTGGCTCCAGGAAGCCAACAGGCAAGCCTAGCTATTGCTCCTCCCCTCCTTGGCCAGAATCTGATCACAGCAGGATATATTCCAATGTAGGTTTACTGTAGACTGATAAGAGCTTTGATTGTGAATGATGCTGCTGCTTTATCAGATTCCTTTCTCAGTCAGGACTTGCCTCATTAGCAATTTTAAAAGAAGTTAGCTTGCCTGCATGAAGGCATCTTAATAATGGCTTCCAAATTTTAAGCATCAGAAGGAAAGATACTTTGTGTTAGAATCCCTCTCCAGCCCCAATTCAGGTATATTCAAGGGCTGTATTTTCTGTGAGAGGCTTGATGGTGTTAAACATTGTTCAGTCAACAAAGGTACCTAAAGGTACTAGAAACTACACAGGTTTCATCTTCAGTCTATGAGTTCTGACTAAAGTTATGGAGTTCAACAAAGAATTTCAATACAAATTCAAACCAACACTTGTGTACTAGTTGTGCCGCTGATATGTGTTCAACTACGTACCACGAGGCAGTGGAACAGAAGATGACAAATGCAAGTAAAGGATGTTTAGTCACTTGTAATTCAGTCAATACAATTTGATTTTTCCTTTGCAAGCCTAGAATAGCAGAAGGATAGAGTTATTCACTCTTTAATTTCCATTTCACTATAGGCTTGAAATGTACTAGACACATTATGACTAGAAACACATTCCTGGAAATAGCCTCTACTCATTATTTTCTACACTCTGAAGCAATTTTTTGCATAATCAGAAGATGGGATATTTTGCCAATCATGAGAGGTTTGTCTTTCTGCATTAGACAGAATGAAGAACGGTAAAAGCTCTCTGTCTTTTCTTTTTCCCTTCATTTCCTTATCCATGACTTGCCTCTTCAGCCCCTTTGAAGACGAGGAGCTTTTCAGAGAGACAGGAGTTTGACAGCTTTTGACAGTTTATTTTCTCAAAGAAAAAAATAAAAAAATCAATTCCCTAAATGCCAAAAAAAAACCCAAAATCAGTGTAATTAAGAGCAGAATTCCTGACAGTATTTTTGAAAGATCTGTCCACAAATCCATTTTGGTGCTTTGCACATGCTAAAATCCAGCAACCTAAATTCTTCTAATTTGTGTTTATAAAACGCGATCATGCAAAACTCTGACCACAGTTTCAAACAAAAGTAATAGAAATATGCACAATGCATTATATAAGGCTTTACAAATCTCCCATTTTTCAACAAAGAGGAAGGAGTGACATTGCTCTGGGAAAATGCTCCACTGATAGCACAGCATGATCTTTGCTAAAATATACTTGAGTATGTTGTCTAGCATGGTGCAAGATAATGTACTAGCATAAACAGTTAACACTGAACCACAAATGTCAAAACAGATTAAATACATTATGCGATACATTATTCTTTTTTTTATTGTGCTTGTTCACTTGCTAATTTGAACAATTCTGTAATTCATAAAAGGGTTTCCCTACCATCAGTGCAAATTATTAATTTTCTGGCACATAATTAAAAATATGCTTTAAATTTATACTTTACATTGCATGTTTGTCACCCTTGCGAAGACAAAAAATATTACGTCGTCAAATGAAATTCTAGGGTGACTATTTTGAACCTGAAAATAGCTCTACACAACCTCCTGACACATTTCTCAACATCAGCCTAGTAAGTATACTATACTATCACCAGCATTTTTCTGCTTAGCATGAAAATATAAAGCTATTTTTTCTGAATACCTCCTAATAGCACTAGCTATTCATATATCTTAAACTGAAGTCATTCCTTCACTGGATGAATCCTATTACTGCGACACCAGTAACATTATACCTGTCCTAATCCTTCTCTAACACACACTTTTTCCATAGTATAAGCCTAAATCACTCTGTAGAGATAAATCACAAATAGAGGCAGGTTCCATCGAAAAATTTAAACATCATGTTTTGGTTTTAGAGTCAGACAAATAATCATTCGACTATAGTTCACAGTACTGCTTTGCAAGAGAGACAGTAATGGTTCACCATCATTTTTGGAGGGATAAGGGTTATTGTTAATGCATCTATCTCATCACTACCAGAGTTCACAATACAAACATTACAAATAATAATAAATAGTTCAAATAATTTTCATGTTCCAACAGAACAAACAAATCAGACTTATTTAATGTTCCCTTTCTATCTATTAAGACAAAAAACTCACGAGTGCCAGCATTTTCCACATTCTCAGAATATAAGTAAGGTAAGGCGTGGAACCAAACCATCTCAACCAAAAGAGTTACAGAAAGAGTTCAGTCGGCATCCACAAATTATGTGTGACAAATGCCCTCAAATATTCCACCTTTTTACATAGTCAGTTCATGATGGCTTATGCTAGTATCTATTAAATATTTTATTAATTTACCATAAATATAAAGTATGACATTACCACCTCATTCTTGGAGAAATAAGAGATTAAATTACTGATACACCAGGGTGGGGGGGAAGATAAGCAACGGAAAACGTGCATTAAGAAAAAGGGAGAGAAAAAGATAAAACAACAGTAGCAAGCATTAACTAACACAGACACTCACTAGGACCAATTTCTCAAGCCAAATCTATCCCAAGAGCCCAAATGTTTCAGAATGCTATGGACACTAATTCCGGGACCAACATTTACAGCTCAGAGACCCACAGCTCTATTGTAAATATACTAATGCTAATTCTCTGATTTTTCAAAAATGCTACATTTCCACATTTTCCCTTTAAAAGAAAACAGGTCCTTGAGTCATATTCCAAAATGCAAATGTTTAATTTCACATTATTTTTTATGAAAGTGCACACTGTATTGTATGAAATCTTCATATTGGTACATCTTTGGTCACTTGACAAACGTATTTCTGCAATATTGTTATAACACAGCTGGTCTGAATTTTTGTGTCCAGTTACAGATTGCTATTCCTTTAACAGAGACCAGCAGCATTTCTTTTGTAGGCTCAGAACCCAGCCTTATTACCATAGCTTTAAAATGAATGGCATGTCTTTTGCCTCACTAACCAACAGACTTAAGGACTAGATGATACCTGAACCAAGTATCATCCCTGGCTGTGGCACCAGTTCTGTAACCATTTGTTGACTCCACAGATTTGACTGGTCCTTTCAAGCCCACTCCGCTTTGACCAGGAGGACTGATGAAAAAACTACCTGCTTTAGTCAACACTTTTCTGAGTAGAGCATTGAACTAATGTCCCTTCCAATCTCAGTG
This sequence comes from Larus michahellis, assembly GCF_964199755.1. Taxonomy (NCBI): domain Eukaryota; kingdom Metazoa; phylum Chordata; class Aves; order Charadriiformes; family Laridae; genus Larus; species Larus michahellis. The sequence goes on along the minus strand of NC_133903.1, from coordinate 36,960,600 downwards.
AGTCCATAATTCTACAAGAGTTACCTAAACTGTGTACTCAAAGATAATTTTTCCCTACCTGGCCTCACTAGGGCTTATTATCACAGATCCAAAGCTATCCTAACCACCGCTTCACGCTGTGCTAACCAGAATCAACTCTGACCTCAGACAAGGCAAGTTCACACCTGCACCACAGACTGTGTTTATCTCCCTACATTTACCTAAGCAGGCATCATCAACAGAGCACCTAAGCATCTCTCACTCTTGGTTTGTACTTCAAAGCTATAAGGCAAAGAAATATTATTTCAGTTTTGACAATGAAGGACTAAGGCACAGAACATTTTAGCAGCCTTTAGCATCCTACAGCACAGAAACCACTTGCATACAAGCCTCCAAGGCAATACCAGAACCATTGAGTTACCGCTCATTCTTTGGTGCTCCACTGGAACATCAAGTTAGATACGGTTGTCTTACACAATTTAACAAAAGCTTTCTGATTTTTTTTTATTTAAAAGCCACCATGATCAAGCGCAGAACTCTCAAACTGCTGCTGCAAGCAAACAAAATCATGGTCCCAAGGAAGTCAATGAGAAGTCAGTCTCTAACTTCATTGTACCCTAAGGTGAAATTACAGCAACATTTTTGCTACTTTGACTCATGCTTGTTCTGGGGAGTGAAGGCAACTCAAGAGTTACCTGAACTTTAGACTGAGTTATTGATCATCAGGAAGACTGTTGAGTGTCAGATGAAGAATCCTTGTCACAGGCATTACTATGACAGTAAAAAAGAAAAGTTTCATTTTTAGACTGATGTTGCAGTTGGAGTCTACTGATTAGATATTTTTAAAGAAAAAATAAAGTGTAAACAGAACCAATAAACTTAGGAGTCATTATAATTCAGAGTTCCTTGATGACATTTTTAAAAACTATTTTGAGAAAAGAATAATGCTTTAATAAATAACATCAAGTTACATCAATTTTTGTTTTTCATATCATACACTTGTGAATGAACCTTGACTAGAGCACCAAGGTAATTGTATGGATTTTAACACCTGCTTGAGAAAAAAATGCATACGGTTATTAAAAAACAAACTATAGTTTTGCATGTCAAAAGAAACACACTCTTTCTAGTATAAAATCCCATAGTACCGAATATACCATTTTTCAGGTTCTGCTAGATATAGATGTAGTCTCAACAGTAAGTACAGGCATTATGCCAGGTAATAAAATATTTTTTCTATTTAGAGTGACAGAGGTGTAACTTGTGAGACATATCAAGTCTCTAAATATGGCATTTTTTTTATAGCTCAGACAAGTCTTATGACCACCAGTGTTACAATTCTCTGATAATTTTTGAAGATATGCCAAATTACTGTTAGTATTAAAATAATTTCAAATTTAGTACTTTTTATTTTCAGAAAACTAAGTAGTCTTATTTGCATGGTTCTTTAGACAAAGAAAGAAGCAGAACGTATGTTTGAAACTACTGGTAATGAGGAAAGACTGGATATCTGTATGCTGTCCATAACATTCAGTTCGCTTGAAATTGTTCTCCACTGCATCTAACTACAGCAATAATTATTGCTATAAACAGTATGCTCTCACACAAACGAGAAATCCTACAGATTAATTTTTAAAGTGTGTTTCCCTTAATGATTCACGTATCAATTTGATCTCTTGGATCTAAATAACAAAATAACAATCATACAAGGAGAATCTAGTAGGCTCTGTGTGTGTTTCATAAAGGAAATAAGGTGTAATTTATCATGTATACATACAGCATCATAACATTAAATAATCATTTTATTTTACATCTAAGTTTTGGGTTAAAAAAAAAGATACATGAAGGCTAATGAATTTAACAGACTACATTCAAAACACACTGAACAAAACAGAGCGATTTGTACACTGTGATTACCACATGGAAAACATAATTTAACCCACTCAAATATGTTACCAAACGTATCAGAAAGAGTATTAGCGTGAAGCTCTCTTCTTTTTCAGTTAAACAGGAATCCAAATAGAATATTCACACATATTTCTTACAGAGTAACACAAAGACATTCTTTTCCAGTTGTATGCAACATTTTGAAGACATGTTCTGCATAGCAGACTCTCACTTCTTGTCTGAATTTAACGTTAGGTAACTTTCTTACTTGTTTCATAACACCTTATTGCAACTTACTACACTATCTTTGGTATTCACTACACACTGTAATAAAAGAAGATCCCTCAAGTTGATAAAATACGGTATGTCTGAAGACAGCAAGCATGTGCACATTTGTTTACAATAGAATGCACAAATCAAATGTTTTATTTGTATTGGGGCTGGCACAAATCACTTGCTAACAAAAGCATTAGTGCTATCCGGAGGCTGCACTCTGCAAAAAAACAACTTTGAAAAGAAACTATCCTGAAGGAAACCTCCACCTTCACCTGTCATATAAAGCATCCATCCGTCTGATGCACACTTACAGAATGAAAGCGAAATTGAAGTGTGACCGTGATATCTAATAATTCTATTGAATAACTCTGAAGGTATTCAATAAAAGGGGAGTTTGTGAGAAGGAAACAAAACCCTTCTATGTAATCAGACTTCTAAATTCTTTCAAAATACTTTATTTCAGTAAATTCAAAATATAGCATTCTCTAAATTAAACCATCTGTGGTATAAAGAGAGGCTCAGGGATGACAGACCTCAGAGTTCCCATGTTTTCAGCCAGCATTCTAATAAACAGACCTTCCTGACAGAGCCCACACCGCCAAAGAGCAACTGGAAAGCAGTATACTCCAGAGAAGAACCCCTTATGTCCCTTACCATCAGCCCCTTCTGAAAGCTGCCTCTAAGTGCTACAGACAATTCAAAAATATCCAGCCTATGGACAGCGAGCAAGGTGAGCGGCAGCTTTTGTAACCTGCTGCACCAAGTTATCCACAAAGTCTGTGTTTTAATGAAATTCTGTACTAAGAATTTGAAAGGACAGTTCCTACCACGAAGCACATTCAGACAAGGGTAACTGATGGAAATATTTGACAACGCTTTAAGGAAAAGTCCTCAAAACACATCCAAACCATTAAGAATGATGGCAAAGGAATATTTAGGGCATTATCTGAATATACATGATAACTTCATGAAAAAGTCTCCAAGAATGTCCCCATGAGGAGCAGTGTGAGGCTTCTACAGTTGTGAAACTTCAAATTACAAGACATTATATGGAGTATGTTACATATTAATATAAATGACAGCCACCCTCAGCAAATTGGCAGACGACACCAAGCTGAGTGGTGTGGTTGACAAGCCTGAGGGACAGGATGCCACCCAGAGGCACCTGGACAAGCTCAGAAGTGGGCCCATATGAACCTCATAAGGTTCAACAAGGGCAAGTGCAGGGTCCTGCACCTGGGTTGGGGCAACCCCAGTTATCCATACAGGCTGGAGGATGCAGGGATTGAGAGCAGCCATGCTGAGAAGGACTTGGGGCTACGGGTGGACGAAAAGCTGGACATGAGTCAACAATGTGCACTTGCAGCCCAGAAAGCCAACCGGATCCTGGGCTGCATCAAAACAAGCATGGCCAGCAGGTTGAGGGAGGTGATTTTGCCCCTCTACTCTGCTCTGGGGACACCCTACCTGTGGAGTACTGTATCCAGCTGAGGAGCCCTCAGCACAGGAGAGACATGGACCTGTTGGAGTGGGTCCAGAGGAGGGCCACAAGAATGATCAGAGGGCTGGAATACCTATCCTATGAGGACAGGCTGAGAGAGTTGGGGTTATTCAGCCTGGAGAAGAGAAGGGTCCAGGGAGACCTTACTGCAGCCTTTCAGTACTTAAAGGGGGTCTACTGGGAAGGTGGGGAAAAACTTTTTAGCAGGGCCTATTGCAATAGGACAATGGGTAACGGTTTTAAACTAAAAGAAGGAAGATTTAGACTAGATATAAGGAAGACATTTTTTACAATGAGGGTGGTGAGACACTGGAACAGGTTACCCAGAGATGCAGTAGATGCCCCATCCCTCAAAACATTCAGGGCCGGGTTGAATGGGGCTTTGAGCAACCTGATCTGGTTGATGATGTCCCTGCTCATTGCAGGGAGGTTGGACTAGATGACCTTTAAAAGTCCCTTCCAACTCAAACTATTCTATGATTCTATAATACAAAAATACATCGTGAAGTAAAGGCAGAATTTTCTCTGCAAGCGTTTGAAATACTGCAGTATTCATGAATACCAACAAAGCACACATGCTATAATAATACATAATATTCAGAACAGATGATGATGTAAGGAAAAATTAATTTTCAATACATTCAGCAGTATCTTTAAAATACCGGTCTTTGGCTGTTTTCTTTTCTCTTTGTTCCATTAACAATATGTAGCTTAGTCACCATAAGACACACTCTGTGCTGTCTATAAGGGCCTACTTTTACTGAAGAAAATGCATGTGGAAATGAATCAGCTCAGGAGCATCCTTACATTTTTGAGTATTTTAATTGCAATGCTCTAGGGCTCAGAAGTGAAACAGTGTTTCAAGGGCTCATTCCAGTTTCGAGTTCTTCCGCGTGATGCTGTATGATCTAGAAAAGGTCAATTTTTGTCTTGTTTTATTTCTGTAGTATGCAGAGATAATACTGCTTCTCCAAGGGGCTGTGAGCATCTACGATCCCTGATGTACTACAGTACCAGGGCCACAGGCACACTGTGCTTTGCTTTTGGTGCATCTATGTTACAGCTTTACTTCGGACCAGCAAAGGACTTCAGAAGAGCATCTCCCAGGAGAGTGCTCCAGCTCTACAAACGCTCCAGCCTACAGCCGGTCTGAGGTGTGTAACCAGCACACGCTCAAATGGGTGGACCCTGGGTCCCCAGCACCAGGACTTGCTCCAGCCGGGCCATCCTGCCGGCTACACTGTGGTTCCTCTGCTGCACCGCCGCACCAGCGACCGACTCCATGCAAAGCACCCAGCATGAAAGAGCTCTGCTGCCCTGTAAGGAATTCCCCCTTTCTTCTGATAGCACTGAAGATGCAGCTAATAATTTCACCGGATAATACCTTATTCAAACATGTATTGGCATTGGGACACATTTTATATCGCTTAAAATCAAGAGGTTTTTCAGTATTCCTCAAACAAGGCACCTCCTCTGCTGGAATATTTGTATCTCAGAAAGTGTCTGCCTTCACATACAGGCTGACAAATTCCTGGACTGAAACTCATTTAGCTACATCCAGTAAAACGGTGTCCAGGCTTCACAAGTTTCTTTATATTTTCTTGACCAATACCACTGTCACCTGCCATAAACTTCTTTTCTTTTTTGATAATTCATGTGGATTTAAATGTGATGGTGATATCACTAAATAGCTTCACTATTTCAACATTTTTCTTTTTCCTTACTGTTAATTTTTATGGCAATTGACAGATGCCCTCCTACATTTTAACTGAAAAATCCATTTTTGGAAAGAGAATTACATGAAAGACAGTTTCACTTCTCAAATGCTACACAACATTTTTTTCCATAGTGTAATTTCTAGGTCTTATATGGGGGGGGGAGGTTCTTAAAAGAAAAATATTGAATTTACAAAGTTATGCCAAAAAGGAAAAAAAATTATAGCTTACATTAATCTTTAAAAAAATGCCTTGTTAGTGTAACTTGGTGGAAGAAAGGTACATAACTGTAAACATTTGCTACTCAATACTAAACTTTGTTTTGGAGACTGAATATCTGTCTTTTCATCTATAAGAGAACTGGTCATCAATTAAGACTGAAGCTATTCATTTATGAATCCAGACAGTCCAGAAGAAATGCAAGAGGCTAAGTTTTCTGAACTTTTTGAAGTTTCCCTAACATCAGCTGCTACGACATTATCACAAAATCCTAGTTTTACATCCTAGTTGCCAAAAAAAAGGAAACCAACCAACCCTAAAATAAGCTTTTTTGGTCTATAATACATAACATAATTTAGACCTGTTTCCAAATATGTTAAGTTTACCTTTTTTTTTTTTTACATTTTCTTTCACCTTTTAACGTATCAATCCTAATGTAAACAAACAATTAGAAGAACGAACACAGCAGAAAGTTCTTGCCAACTTTTCCCTGCCCCAGGAAAAGCCTAGGAACACAGAGGACGCTTACAGGATGCCCTGAAGGTCATCAAATCCAGAGCCATGGCAGACCCAGGAATAACATGAGCAGCCTTTCACTTGAACTAAGGTCTCTTATCTTGACTGCCCAGCTCAATGGCAGTGCTGTACTACCACATCAGGAAGAGCAGCAGCACCCTAAAAGCTAGTTACGAATCACTGGTGCTATTACATCTCTCTTTAAAATAAATACACGCACATCTTAAAAGCTGTCCAAAACCAGGCAAATACTTATTCGGATCGCTTGAGTTCCCAATCTTGCATGAGTTTCTCTTTCTAACAAGCTTGCAGGACACCAATACAGTTATTCTCCCTTCCACAAATGAGCAAGTAATATGAAGACTTCACCACTAAGTGTTTATCAAGACTATCAAGAACAAAAAACAAGGAAAGCTGAGAACAGAATATCCCCAGGCATAAGTCACAGTTCAAAGTATTAAATGAAAGCTGCTGCCAGTTAATGGAAGAAACTGGCAGAGTGGGACTCCGCAACCCTCAGTACTATAGGCTCCTACAGAGATCAAAAATACATGACCCAACGAAGTGACATCAGAAGAGAAAAGTTTCTCCCTCCTTCCTTTCTTAAAACCTATAACTAAGCTTGCCCGCAAATACATCTACCATGCTGCCAGGAAGAATTTGGAAGTTGGACAGCTGTTTACCCACAACTATACATACCTTTCATACCCTTACTACCTCTTTGATGGGGGAGGAACTGCCAGCACGCAATTCTCATCCAGCCAGTTCTCACAAACCTTATCTGCACTTCGCTAATTAGACCTTGCTGCTTCACATTTCTAGGTCAGTTACACAGAAGCCACGGTCTTCTTCAGTGACTTTCGCAGAACAAAACTTCAGCCTCTGCTACACAAAGTAGCGTATGAAATTTTGTCCCAGCGTACAGAAAATACACAACACTTACAATACTGGGTAGACAGAGAGAGGTGTTTGCCAGGTCTTATAAAACAAGCATGGTGTCCGCTGCTCACAGAGGAGCAGAGCAGACCATGCGTCTTCTGTAATGTCCATCCAGCAGGCAAGTTACAACCTACAGATTTGTTTACACTGTATAGTGTTAAATGATACGTATCTGGATTGTAAAATGAATGTTGTAGTCCCCAAAATTTATATCTAACTCTGGTGTATCATAGTTTAATCCCAATCTTTTTATTTTTCAAAGGATGACTACATTCTGCCCATATAAAAAATTCAATTAATTCAAGCAATGACTTAGAGAATTATTAAAGAACATTTTTCAATGAATATTTCTAAAAAATGTAGAAATATTTCACATAAAATTGTCTGGGTTCCTACCAGTAGAACAAACAGATGTTTTCCTTTAAAACTCAAAGGGAGGAGGAGGAGGAGGGAAGAAGCTATCTGTAACATGAAGTGTCATTTGCACAGTCACAAGTACTTTGGGTTAATTACTGTTAAGGTGCTAGACTATCCAAGTTTTAATCAACAAAGCCCTACTCTGGTGCAGATGTTGACATCTGTAAAAGTTAGTGCCATTTTACCTCCTCCAGGCATTGTAGCACCTGGAGAAGCCACAGGGAAGGCAACATGGATTCTTCTTGAAATTACTGCAGCAGCTGTCAACTCAGGGGGAGGTATAGACCAACGTGTACCAGACAGCAGCACTGTACAAACCCGCACTCTCTCTTCTTAAATACGGTCTATAAGCAACACTGGGAAATCTGTGATGAGAACATGACTTGCCATATGACAAAAGATATCTGCATTCATTGGACAGAAATACTTAAAGCTTTTAATTTTGTCACACAGGTATAGACCTTGATCTGGCACTTGTTTAATTAGTATGGCAGATTAACAAAGTCATATACCGTTCACGGTGACATGATAACTTCTGTCTAATGGTGTAATATCTTTGATTCAAATACCTGAATTTTAACAGAGATGTTCTTTAAAATGACAACCAAAAAGTGGAAAAAATATTTATTACATGAACTCATTTTTATTACCTTATTCTCTCTTTTGTGGGTCCGCAAACTCTAAGCAAAAAATTATACACTACTGAGAAAACTTTAGTACAAGAACCCGATAACCATATACTGGATACTATAAAAAACTGTTTGTCCTTCTCCAATTCAGTCTTGGAACAAAGGACCAACAGTTTATTCCCATTTGAAAGTACATCGGAGTCGCAAAATGAGTGTCACAAACTTACAGAAAGCAATTTATAGAGCTATAAATACAGCAGTATTAGTACAGACAACACACTGCAGCCCTTCCAATGTGAATGCCATACCAGTCTCACAAAAAAGAACAAGCAAAAGCTTAAAATAATAGACACATATTCATTGGGAATTTTGTAACATGGTATAATGATAATGATCACTTTTCCAGGTTAAATTCCCATCCAATTTGTCTGCATGGAAATAAAAGCTCATACTGACAAACTACACTGACGCGGCAGAAAGGAAAAATTGCAAAGCAGTATCACCAGTCTTGGGCTTTCGCTTGCTTTTTAGGCAGTTATTCAAATCCTTTCCAAAGCCCTACTATCCAAGTACAGGTTCATGAGACAGCCCAGGAGTATCTGGAGTAACAAAACTGTAAAAGTACTTATGTTTCTCTTAACTTCATAATACCAGAATGAGAATGCTATGAAATAAAAACAAGCGGAGTGCAAGGCTGGTAACTTCAATACATATCCCATATCCACTTCAATAACAGCATAGCCTATCATGTCTCATAATATTTAATAGAGTAATCTTGCTGCATATCAGTGCAGCAAGAACAGATTCTTCCGTGTTCTTACAATAAACTGCTGTTAGCCTCTTCCTAACTCTACAGAAAACACTCTCTGAGCATTTCCATTGTGTTAGAATAAATAATCTCAACTTGAAAGCTGAAAGGTGTAATACTAATGCCATGTACTGACATAACTCAGAAATTTAATATTTGATTTTTTTTTTTAATACTCTTATAAGTCAATCTACTTCTATGGGAAAAAGAAAACAGATTTCAGACTACTGTTTCACAGAAATCTGACCCTGTAAACATAAGGGTTTTGAAAATATTTTCTAGTGGGTGAGAGCAATTTCTGAGACGTAGAGCACACTTATGAAACTTATTCTGCAGAGAAGATCAACTTCTATTCTTGATCTCAGTCTATGAACACAGTAGACAAAGCTGAGAATCGTCAATCTATAGTCAATCACCCATCGATCTCAATGGGGTACTATGGAAAACTCGAGAGATAATAGATCCTGCATATTAATGAATTTCTAGATTATCTTCATTATTTGTTCAGTGCCACATTATCATACTTCGGCTCACTTGAGGGGGAAATATGTACCCCTCCCTTTTTGAACACTGCTTTATTGTACTGTGTTTCCCTTTCTCTCATTTCTCTGCATTGCCTTAGTATTTTTGCATCTCTCTGCTACAGCTCTCACTCTTCATTGCAGACTCCACTTTTAGCCTCTGCCCAGTAGATCCACTGAGACGACTGCTTATTAAACAAACACATACACCACAGGCACTATAAACTAATAATACATACACCTAATAGCAATCATTAGGCCTTAGAGAGACTCATCCCAGTGATGTCAGAGTGGGAAGCAGTATGCCCATCTCCTAGTCATTCTTTAGGCTGCTTGCAACGCAAATCTGCACAGCAGCATCTGAAACAGAGATGACATTGGGATGGCTCCTATCATAAAATCACTCTCCTGTGGTCCAGGGCTAAGCACTGTATCCAGAGGAATTATTTTGAAGACTTGATACTAATCCTGAAATTATGACGTAAAAGAAGATGTTAGAAGATGTGTGTATTCAAAACCCAGCGAATGCAAAACATCTCGATTTTACTTTGAAGTAGATAAAATAAGTTATGCAGTCAGAGTTATTGATCCAGTCTCATTTGAAGATTTTGAATCAAATTCATAAATGAAGAAGAGCGAGAGCTCAAACGTGTCCAAGCCAGGGAGACTGCTGGGGGTTCCTGAAGGACATGCAATTACTAATGCAGCTTTCAGACTCTGTTTGCCTCTCCTTTCATTTGCTTACACTTGTGAAAAACAGGACATTTTGCTGTATAAAACTGAGAACAGATGGGAATGGGTACATAAAAAATACATGGGGACAGAATCTGAGGGGAACCGAAGCCCAAAGTGAATTCAGCTATTCAAGATGACGTCCCCTTGTGCTGCTTCTAATTCACCTCAATACAAACATGACTAGAATGATAACACTTGAGAATTGCAATATATCTAATTGCTTTGCCACTGGAATCAGAATTATCTTTCCTAAAATCATGCAAGCGATTTGAATTACAAGCTCAGGCTTCTGTGCCATCTTGAAGATACAGTAATAAGATTTGCTCTTTGCACAGTTCCAAAACTTAAGAGGGGTTTTAGAATATCCTACCTTCTAAACCTCCCATTTACCAGTATAACAGCTCATTCACAGAATTAGCTTGTATTTTGACTGCTAGATTTGTTCTGCCATTCAGGCACACGCTACTCCCTTTCCATTAATTCAAAATGCAAGTATTAAAGTAATCTTTCTGACTACTGTTTCATCTGCAAAGGCAAAACGTGGGCTTTGCGAGCCCAAAGTTAATTAAAGATAACTTTCAGCTGCCCTTCTGTATAGTGAAGTGGTTTGACCCAAGTTAGATGCTCAGGCTCCAAACACACTAAATGAATGGACAGAGTAGGTAGGGGCATACATGAGAGATTCCCACAAACCAGCCAAGACACTAGCTAGTTTAGTTGCCTAAATAACTGACATGACCAGAGACAAACCAGAACCATGGATTTCCTTCTCCGAAGGTTATCACTATGAACCTGCTCACAAAGGCATAAATCTAAGCTTTGCTTTTCCATCTGAAAGAAAAAAACCAAAACATAGTTCCACAGCAACCACCATCAGACAACCTACATTTGAGCCCTGAGCTTTAGAAGTACTAAATTCAAGCGCTTATTTAAAAACCAGGAAAAGCAGGGATTTGAACTCGTATATTTAATATGCCAAACAAAGCTATAGCTTTCAGCATCAGATAGTTACTAGATCCCTCTGTACATCTGGCTTGGTTAACCTGGAGGGACTGAACTGATGCGGAATTGGAAGAGCCCCTGTTTAGAAACCTAGTGGAGAGTTCAGCGTTGAGAAGCTCTTTAACTGTAGAGCAGTGTAAGTACTCTGGCAGCCTTTAGGTGCTCTCAGGCTTTAGGGAATTACAGGGGCAACTCTCAAGTGACTTTAATAATCATGCCCAGTGTCTCATAACTACCAGGTATTTTGTCTGACCTGGCGATCTAAAAGATCTATTGACCACTTGTCAATAGTTTTCTCAATATAAAAACTGATTCAATAATCAGTTCATTTCTTTGAAAAATATTATAGACTTTTTGATGAATTTGAAAAATACATATATTCTGTTGAACAGATGTACAGAATTTCAAAATCACATTTCCAGAGAAAAAAAGGTCCAAATGTATACTTCAAAGGATGAAAGCTAGATGCTGCATTCAGTAGACTTATCTATTTCTACTTAGCATGATATGAAGCACTTCTAGACACTGTTTCGATGCTATATATGGTACATTACTCATTCTGAGAAATAGTTAGCATAGTATTTTACAAATGGAAGAAAATAGCTACTTGCACATACATTTGTGATTCAAAGCCTTCATTTAAGCAATGACACCCATCCATCACAAGTATGTCATGGTGCATGCTTTTTTTATAACAGTTCATTACATACAATGAGAGAATCTAAATATCTAACATGTTTATAGCACATCAGGCAGTCCTTCTAGCACATCAGCCTGATGCTGATGTTGGACGAGCTCCTGATAGCACATCAGCCATATCATCATTCATTAATATATCTCTGCAGCTTTCAGAAAGAGACAGATGATCTTTCCTTGGAGGCCAATGCAGCTTGACTGTACTGATGGGTGCCCAATTTGACCTCCAAATCTTAGGTGAGCATGCCTCAGTAAAAAAGGAATAAGAACTGATTAAATATCTTGTTTCCGTGACAGCACTATAGAAGGTATTTAAGGAATTAAACTATTGTATGTTTATATTAACAGATAACAGTAAAGCTGGTACAAAATACTGTTTCATAGACTTGCATTTTTTAATAAGTTCTTACGATTGGTAGGAATTTGTTTTTCCTCTCAGCTGTTCTCCTAGAGTTAGACACACTTGAGAGCTAAAGGCAGACCATTTCTATAATGCTATGAAATTTGACATAACCCCACTACCATCACTACTACTACAACCTCTCAAAAATCCAGTATGTCCATGATCTAAAACTAGTAACAGAATGCAAGAAAACCATGCAGGCTTTACATACATCCATGTAAATGTCTTTTAGTCTTGAGGCACAGATAAAACATGCTTAGTCTGATCTGAATTACTGCAGTGTTCTTGTTAAAAACCACCATCTGTCAGAGATTATCCTATTTTACACAGAGGGAACATGCATTAATTATTAATCCTACTCCTCACAGAAATGTACTCACACAAGATCAGGACTATCCATGGTGTGACAGGAGTATTAGTGTTCTTAGTAGGTAGGCTCCGGATGAAACTTGGGATTGATCCCTTGAGTACTTCCAGCAAACGAGCTGCTTCAGGCCAGGTCACTAGCCACATGGCAGGGCACCATCACACAAGAAGCAACAGCTGAATTCCCAAGACCTGAATCTATTTCCATTAGCCAACATAAATACTACATACAGTACAGACATTACACTTGCAGACTTAAGCACTGTGGCCCTATGCTATGCGTACACCGAAGCATGTATTCAAGCTTAAGCATATGAAATTGGCTTAATTCACAATTAAATGCAAGATTAAGAGCTTTCTCAATGTTGGCCAAAGTGCTTGGCACTTTGCTGAGTCTTCCACATATGCTGAGGGAGGGAATTCATAGCTGTAAATAGAACACTGATGTGGCAGATCTAATTCATCCACAATGAGAACCTGATGATAGGCGAAATAAAAAGATAAAGAAAGCTCTTCATAGATCTTTAGTGAGAGACAATGGAAAAGGATCATTCTTCCCCAAGGAATTCCCTAATCACATATCATTTTCTAGGGAAGCTGGTAGAGATCACATTTCTGCTCTGAGACAGTGTTACCTATTTGGTATTGTTTGAGTGTACGTTGCCATATATTGTCTTCAGTTAAAACTTCATTACCGCTAAGTTTGTTTCCTTGGACAGGGGCAAAGTGACCAGTCAAAAAATTTTACAAATAGACTTCTTGCAGGTTTTAGTATTCCAATGAGAAAAACTTGAAGACTACTGAACAAAGTAATTAAAAAAAAAAAAAAAAAGAGAGAGAGAGAAGACATTTATGCCATATAGAAGTAGCTGATACAACACAGGAACTCACAGTCCCAGGCTGTATTTAGTGCAATAGATGCCAGAACCTCTACCTTACTATGAAGAACAAAACTAAAAGTATATTCTTGATTCCCAAAAAAAGAAATAAGACATGTCAGAATGTGGAGAACTCTTCTGGATAAACAGAAAATATACTTATGTCCATAAACCTCAAACGTTGATGTAGTTTCTATTTTTAAGGTAATCTCTTATTTTACAATGTCTGCACTTTTCCAGGCAAGGAAAAGGTTAAAAATCTTTCTTTCCAAAAACAGAAAATGCTCCACTGAAAAACTGCCTAAGCTGCCAAGCATGGAGGGATAGTACTCCAGTTGGAACACATTACAGAGACAACATAGGAGAGCTGATCCAGCTTTTTATTTACTGTAGAGGCAGAAATGACATGAACATCTTTCTGTGTAGACCTAGAAAAATATGTTGGCCCTGAAGCCAAGGATCAGAATATTACCAACCCTGCCAGAATGAAATAGGTTATTTGTTTTTTTAATTTAGTGAGATTTGGCACCAATTTATATATTTTTCCCTGGAGAGGAGGAACTATTTATATTCTTCAGAGCACAGATCATAATTGTTAATTTTCAGTGGCCCTGCATAAAGAAATAATAGGTTTATTATTTTGAAAAAAGAGGACCAGAGTTTTCAGTCTGGTAAGGAGAGACAATTTTGTGTAAAGCCATTTTAAGTCTCTTCTGGCAGGCGGAACTTCCAAGAGAAGGGTTTTTTTCAAGTAAGTACACGTCCACGTCTCTTGGGGTCTGCAACTGTGACAAACAGGAAGGGGGACACAAGCCCCACGCTAAAAAGTCACCTTCCATCAAGTGAAGCATCACTAAGGACTTCTCCCATTCTCACGTCATTCATTTTTTCCCCGGATAAAGTCACACCACAAAGTACCAAGGGGTGTCAATTGTGAGAACATAAAAATAACAAGTGTTTTGTCCTCTGATGTCCTGTCCATTGACACTCTTAAAAAAAGGGATTTTACTCACCCTCACACTACCATTCAAGTACTATGCACACCCATCTGTACTTAGAGCACATAATATAGCTCGGGTTATATTTCCAGATCAGATTAGGTTGCCTTTATCTGACAGGAGTCACAAGAACCTGTCGAAGGACCTTCCCAGGGCTCTGCTTACAGACCTCAGTTCGGAGGTTTAAATTGACCATGCGGCAGGAGAGTAACTCAGCTATTATGTAGGTTTTGACCCTTTCTAAACCACCAGCTCCTAATCTGCTTCCCTGGCAGCCAGATCTGGACCTCAGCTTTCAGGTTGCTTCTGCTGAGCACTCTGACCACTCATCAGCCAGCCAGAGACTGAAGGAGAAAATGTCAGATGAGGCTGGAAAGTCACAACCTTTCCAACAGCTACTCCATAAGCAAAGGAAGAAAGATTACATGACAAGGACTTGGCCCAGACCCTCTTACCTAGTGAAGTCCTGGTAGGCCACACAAGGAACAACAAAAATGACACTGAAGACAGACAAAAAAAAAAAAAAAAGGCGCAGAGAAAGCAAAAGGGAACAAAATCAGCTGCTTAACGTCAAAAAAAGCCCACACTTCTATTCTGTCTCCCCATCAGGATATCTGAAACTGGTCATTGAGAGTGACTAGAAAAAAAAAAATCCCTGAAACTAACAAACTGAGATCATTCCCCTACATGAAAATGTAGGAAGAGATCCACCCTTCCTTGCTGTTTTAAAACAACATATGTCTCACATGCAGCACAGAATCATCATTATTTGTCCAGTAAACCTAAGAAACCATAAATAAATGACACCAAAAACAATACAATGATTAATGCTACCTATTTTGCAAGCAAATAATTCTTAATTACCTCTCTATAGTGTGCCAGGCATTTTTACACATGCAATTTTGGAGATATGTTGTATTTACGTATTAATGAAAGAGTCCACTATATAGCTCAAGTTTAGATTCCTTAAAAAAAAAATAACCCAACAACTTTATTGTATCTACTTATATTAAAAAACCTGTCACTATGTAACACTTAGCCTGAGTATAACAGCTTGTTTGGGTCATCAGGTATATGAAAAGACAACATTTGACTTTTATGATTAACTCGAGCTTCTTACTCATTACTGGCAACAGTAGAGTTCCCCACAGTCCCACAACTACCAATCCTGACCTCCCCACTCCTTCCAAAACCAGGACAACGAGCACCTATGGCAGCTCTAAACCTTTATGACTGACTCCTGACAACAGCGTGTAAGGATTGCAGCAAATTTTCCAGAAACTTTTAATAAGACCAAGCTGTTTCTTTCAAATGAAACTTATACGGGTTAACTGCACCTCAGCAATAATGCGGCATTAAATATTGACTTAGCTCTTCAATATCTAGAACTGATAAAAGTGGAGGGTGACAGGAAGAAAATTTTCGAACAATCAGATTTTTTAGAGTATTCCCACAAAGTTTTGCTAACATCCATATTAATTAGATACCTCCTCATACTGCAATAAATATACCTGTCAGCAAACCTCTAAAAAGAGGAACAATCATATGATAAGCAGGAGTCATTCCATGAAGCCAGTCCATTAATTATCGCATACTCTTCCACCATTATTCATCACACGGATAATAAATGAGCCAGAACATAAGGTTTATCTATCTTTTGATTACTTGCTCTAGATCATCGGTTGCAGAGGTTTTATGGTACTGGCGTATTCCATCAATGCAAAACCTGAGCAGGTCGCTTTGACACCACCCCCCCCCAAAAAAAATTCAAGACAATAAAGAATTAGTACATTGCCTTTCTAGAGGTGAACTTAGAATTATCAAACTACTGGAAAATACCCCAACTATTTCTTTAAATGCTTCTCCTTCAGGTACAGCAATTCAGAAAAACAGATCAGTTGGAGCTTCAGGGAAGTGACTTTTTCTTATCAATTTATGTATTTCCAATTAAAAGCAGAGTCCTTTGATGCAGGACAGCACACTGCTTTGTAATTTCATGATTACATAGCTGCTTTTCATTAGTTTTTAAGAAATGGCATCAGAAAATTGTGCTTTTGAAAAACATGGATAATATATATTGGAACACTGACACCCAGCATGGCTCTTTTCTTTACATTCCATCATCACTTGGATGTTATTCCTATTCTTTCAATAGCTTTGCTACAATTCTCTTTGTAACCTCAAAAAACCTACAATATTCATGTAGCCCATTCATGCAGGGAAAAAAAGGTGCAATTGTTGTACTTTCACACAAATTTACAGTATATCTCTGCGGCTCACGTCTTGGGGATGCAGTACACAAGTATTTTAGAAACGTACATGGACACAGACAGCTCCTTCAGAACGTTGTTCATATTTATTCCTTCACAAGTCAATTCTCACAAAAACAGGCTCATCAAGCTGTCCTGTATTTCTCTTGATGCAATATAACAAGAACTAGGGAAACAGATTCCATTTGCAAGCTATCTTGCAATTTAAAAAAATACTTCTAATTTAATTAAAAAACATTTTTTGCAAAAGAATATCCGAAAAGTCATTATAACTAAAATAAGAAAACGCTTTCTTCGATTTAATTTTTTATATATTATAAAATATAAATAAAGAATCTACATTTAAAAAAATAAATCAGAGGGTATCATTCCATTAGGATTATTTTTCAATTAAGCTTCTGTAGGAACTTTTGAAAATCCCAGCCTAAGGATGGCGGGGGGGGGGGAAGAGACAAAAAAACACAAAAAACCAAACCCACAAAGTTCACCTTTCTAAAAATATGTAACCTAACCTGCAGGGTCCAAAAGCACACTTATTTCTGGTTCTAACAAAGTGATACAAGGAGCAACTGTGCCAACTTCACCACGTTATGTGACCTTCTTGCCTTCTGCCATCATTAAGCCTCAGCAGATGCTTTGTTTTTACCGGAGTCCATTTTTCAGAGTCAAAGAGACATTCCATCTTATATACTGGGAACGGTATCTTAACCTAGCTCCAGAAGTTTTTTCCTACCTATCAATATAAGAATATATAATGTGGTCAAACATCTCTTTACCTGTCCCTCGCGCAAAACAGCCTCCATAAAATGGCAGCAAAGAAACCTGAAAATGTCCCTTAATAAAAGTAACTAAACCAAAGATCCTTTCTTGAAGGAAGAGTCCCACTTTCATGCTGGAAATAATGGCAAAATAACAGTTTGATTATTTTTTTGTTAAATTAGCACACGTTTGCAGATCCAATTCCATATGATAATGGACAGACTGCAGGGGATTTTGGTTTTCAGTCTCTTAAGTGCTATTTTTCTTGTTTTCTCTTTTTTTTTTTTGTGAAGATAGAACCACATTTAGATTTCAATTCAAAGCACAGCTCTAGTTTATAGTACATAAAGATGCCTCTGAAGCACAAAGTACTGAATCAGAGAAAGGAAAGCACATCCCATCCTACACTGGTGACATGAGTTATTTGCATAGTTGCCACAAAAGTAATAATTACACTGTAACTCAATAGGAACAATGGTAATTTCACAGTAGCTCGTGTTGTTGTTATCACCCTATATCCTGATAACTGTGAAATTAATTTGTGGCACCACTGTATGTGTCAGCTTTAAGCTGTTCCCTAGGTAACATTACGCTACCATAGAGAAGGAATGCTTGGCAGTAAAATGGGTAGCATCAGATTGATTATACAAAAAGAATCTTCCCTCTACATACAAATAACTTGGCAATCAGAGAAGATGATGAGAAAAAAATCCTCCCCACTGTTCTGGGGTTTTTGTTGTTGTTTTAAAGAAAGAGAGAAGAAATTAATAGAGTTAATGGTATTAACTGACCATTATCCATACACTGGAAGAATGCAAAGATAACACAAAATGAGCAAACTACCAGATTACATTTAGCGCCACTGATCCATTGTTCTAACCGCAGCCAAGACGCAGCATAAAAACGCTGAAAATTTCTTTTTCCTCCTTCTAGTCTTTTCCCACATTAGCCATTAAATGGCAATTTTAAACATAAAAGCAAATATGCAGCACTAAGACTTATTTAGGAGGGCAACAATCATGTAGGTTATGCTTTCACAAATAATTCTCACTTCATCTGAGAGGTACAGTCCTTTCAACTCCTGAACACTCAACGTTATTTTGCAATACTACTACTGCCAAATAGGAGTTCCATACTACACATAAAAGATGACACCCTGCCACACAATGCACTGAAATGCTTACAAACTTACTGGTGAAAATTCAGTGCCACAGTAACTGTATATCTGGAAAACATTAAATCATGGAATTTAAGGAGGGAACTTACTACTGATTGGTAACAATAAACAAAACACTGAGTTTAAACTTACCAGTCATTCTGCTTGGTACACAAGTAGGTATGAGGCTTTGGATTAAAGGCTATTTGTATTTATAGAATTTGAATATTTCTTTCACTTTTAATACATACCATTAGAAACACATGCTGTAATGCCTTATTCTTTCACTGTAAGTTTGTGTGTAAGGAAACAGGTGAAAAAACCTCACAGCACATTACATATACAGACTCAGTGGTTCAGGTGGAGTTTTGTTGCTGAAAAAGCAGCAGCATCTCAGTGTCAGTGCTAGTCATCAAAGCGAACAAAGGTGTTGAGCAGATACTCTGATCCAGGATATCCAGGGACAAGCATGTTTTGTCGCTCTGCAGTTTTGATCTTTATCTCTGACTGATCCTCCTTTTCTGATTGCTACCGCCAAGATACTGTCCCCAAAACCCCTGACAGGTGATGTTCAAATGTGGGGTTTTTTCCAATCCAACATAGAGTTTTCAGAGCTCTGAAAGCAGCTGTAGGAATCTAAAGACAGCTTGGACAGTCCCAAATGTGTATTCTTCATTAAATATTGGAACATACTATGCCAAATTATGTCTCTGCTGAGAGGAAAATTTTGACCGCCCTATACTCAATTATTCATCAGAAAGGCACCCTGATCATTGCCACTATCAACCCAGGAATTCAACCTATATTCTTTGCCAAATCGGCACGTACCCTCACCCACTCAACACTCACTCTTCTTCCACTCCCTACTGTGCAACCCAATTCTGATGCGCAAGGACCCTTAAATGCAGACAACATACACAACACACATTTGCAGTCAGCAAGCTCACTGTATTAACTGCATGGGGAATTTGCTGGTGTTCTTGATGCTGGTAGGAATTACTAAGGGACATCAGTACTGATTGATCCCCTTTTTCAGTCCCATTAATAACTGTCTGCAGTTATCTTTGCTTTGCTAGGCCAGCGCAGAGCCGTGATGCTCAGCTAAGTCAGTGGTCATTTTTTTTCCAGACACCTGACACTACTTCTGCCTGCAGGAGCATGGGCCAAGCCTGATGGCTGGCTTTTTAACCCCTGTGCATCTCCTCTGCTCTTTGTTTTCTTTTATACACTCGTCAGGTGTCAGTGCTGAAACAACTCCAATCCGTTGGAACAAACACGCCTCCTGGAACGACAAATGCTGCCACTGACGAACAACCTTCCATTTGCTGGATCAATGCTGCCAAAGGCATTCAGAAATGCTTCAAGAAAGGTGTATGTATGCATGTAACTAAAGATCTTTGGAAAGCTTCAGACGCTAGCAGCAATTACTGTTTTAATGTAAACCCAAACTTACTGCCACAGAGAAAATGTCTGTGACCAAGAGGTGGCAGATACTCTTTTTAGAAGGCTGACTGAAAAATGAGTAGTGGGGATAAAAAAAATGCACAAGATGGGGAATTTTACCATTAAATCAAACCAGGTGCAACACAGCGGTATTTTTACCTATGATAGCATTCAATAACCTGATGAAACTAACTGATGTCCTCTGAGCTATCCGTGATTCACAAAAAGAAATCCCAACACTTTTTTTAGCATGCACTGGTAACCTCTGTAACCGAGACTGCTAACGAGGCTGAAGGTGAACTCCTTAATTGTGAACTATTTGGTAATACTCCATAAGTGGTGGCTGTTCCTTATCACATTTGAAACACGCTGAGATATACCATGGAGCAGTTTATAGAGCCACTCCCATGCTATTTTAAGCGTACATGTTTTGCTGAGGACTGTTCAAAACTGTAAAGAATATTAATGTATCTTTAAGACAGCTGTGAAGGGTTGACTGCCGCAGTACAAGGGTGATTTCTACTGACTTGGGGAATGACTTTAAAGCGATGCAAAAATTAGTTGAAAATGAGACCAACTGCAAAAATTCTGAGATTTCTCAGAATAAGAGAAGGTCTCAACAGCAAAGTCACTACTAAGAAAGATGCCTTGTTATCTCTGGTTTCTCCCAGCTGCCAAATTGCTGATACATTACTAGCTCTCTGGGTTTCAAAAAAGAAGTGAGACGGTCTGCTGATATTACACATACATTTTGATTTTAGATCTTATTTTAGATATATTTTTCCTCCAAAAATAGGACTTTTTTGGAGAAAAAATTTACATCATTTGACCAAATTGATGGAGTAATTATTTCTGATTTCATAAGATTCACCAGGGT
The DNA here is from genome assembly GCF_964199755.1 of Larus michahellis. Taxonomy (NCBI): domain Eukaryota; kingdom Metazoa; phylum Chordata; class Aves; order Charadriiformes; family Laridae; genus Larus; species Larus michahellis. Next base: position 36,939,610 of record NC_133903.1, on the reverse strand, counting down.
CTTGGAAAAAGGGCGTACATGATCTCTAACCATATAGAAATTATATTTGATTACTAAAACTACGATGCCATAAATGTAGCATCTACAGAGAAGCTTGTTCAAATATATCTAGAATACCATAATGTCTCAAAATTAAGACATAAAACCTTTGCAATGAAATGACATCAAATACACTTCATAAGACAATTGTCGCATACATTCAGCGAGAGTTATTAGCCAGCATGCGAAATCTTAGAATAACTTGCATTGCACTTCCAGCCAACTGTAAGCTTGACACATTACCTTGGAAGAATGCCACATTTCCCGCTGTGCTAAACTTACTGAAACAAATAGGAAAGCAGCATTGCTGTGTTACATCCCTGCTTTACTATTGTGTAATTGGACTACACTACAGGAACAACACTTTGTATTACAAACATCGAGTTCCCATTATCAACTTGTGGCTTCACACTCTCAGCACAAGAGCAATGAATTTTTGTCTTATATCAAGAATTAAATGAGTATGATGGAAGGGAAAATATTAAAAGAAGTTGCATTTCAAAGCTCTGTTTGCAGTTGTAGTTTTAAGACAAAATACATTTTATATGTTATGACATTGTTACACTAGCAGAAGATAGAATGTTTAGCAATGCCAACAGCGAAAGATTACTCAGGCCTTTCCAATTTAGGGGTAAAGTCTTCACTCACCCAGCGTACTCAAGTAGAATAAAAAAATAAAAATTGATCACAGAAGCAGGGAGTACAGGGAAATAGTTTTACACTTACTGAAATACATCTAATTCAATCAGGAAAGAGAGCTATACAGTCCCTGCTGGTTAAACATCTTCCTGTATTAGAAAAAGAAAATCAGGGATTTCATCTACAACTGGGCGAACAGTGGTCCTCTCCCCTCTCCTGGGGTATTAACCAGCCTTTCCCCATGGTTTTGACCACAGAAGAATTTATCCCTAGAATGGCTACATGTCTAGTGGCAGAGGATGCCCTAGCATGACTATATCCATATGAGCAAACAGTGCTGCCCAGCAGCAGGGGCTCTCTACAGCAAACCAGCTGGCATTAAGACCCAGCATAACCCCTCCTGAAATGCAGGCAGTGTTTATTTCAGCCTAGTTCTAACCTGGTCCTGTAGGCTTGAGCAACCAACATGGACATCCATGTCCCTGTAGCTTCTGCATCCCGGCTGTCTGTGCTGGCTATTGCAGTGACAGCACAGAAGTGCTGCCCTGCCCCAAGCAGGACTCCAGCAGCAGCAGCAGCGCATCCCCCTGCCTGGGCCCGCGCCACCCCGCTGGCTTTGCACAGATGTCGACTGAGTCAATGAGGATGAGACAGAGGCACCCTACAGGTAGGCCACGACTAAACGTATGATTCTACATAGGAGCCGTTTGAGCTTGTCTATATCTACACAAAGAAAAGAAGTCCCCTGTTTTGGCTTCTGCAGCCACATGGCTACCAGTGCTCAGGCTTAGCCATGCAGCCACAGCTCTCCTTAGTGGAAAGCACTCAGCGGAGCCAGATTCTCTCTTAAATATATAACAGTTCCTATTTAAGTATTTTTAAACATCCCTGCATAGTTCTGTAATTATAGGGAGAACAATTCCCACCCCAATTAATTATTTTATCTTATCTGAGAAGAAATCACAAGAGAATACATTTGAGGACAGAAGAGGGTTAACAACACCAGCAGTCGCCGTGCAAGTAAATTTGCAATGGGAAGAGGGAGGTGTGGACACTGAGAGGCACAGACCAACATCTAACAGCCAGCCATGAGCCCAGCAAGATGCTGCAGGTCCTTGGGAACAGCAACTGTTTTCCACATGCTCAAGTGCATTTCCTGTTGGCTAGAAAAAGCACAGATAAGCGGGGAGAACCGCTCAGGAAGCCACTACGTGCTCCAATGGGAAGACATGCCAGGTAGGAGAAAAAAGAAAACATGTGTAAAATTATTTTATAAATATATCTTTTCTGTAATAAAAATACTCCTCAAAGTATAAGTGTTTTCTTGCCCTTTTGGTAATACTGTCAGATACCGACCAAAACCATATTTTATTTTTTTATATACACATTACCAAATACAAAGCAAAGGCTTGGTTAATACGAATTGATACTGACAAATGTGGAAAAATTTTCAGTATGTAAAATAGCAGTATTAAAAGTATTAGTGGTCATAAACAGTACCATTAAACAGTACTATTGAATAGCAGTAATAAGTTTTATAGTACTTATAGCAATAGTAATTACTTTATTGAATAAATAAAAATATTAAATATAGCAATAGTAATCACTACTTTTAAAGTATAGTAATAGTAGAAATACTCAATACTATTAATAAATAGTAGTAAAAAGTATACTATTTAAAAATATTTTACAAAAACTTACCAGTTTTAAAAGATTATTGTATTGTAATGGTGTCAGACTGTAAATCAATGTCTTTTGCAAGTATTCTGATGAAATTCACATTATAATTCTTTCCATTAAATTCTGAACCACATGCAGATCCACTATTAGAACTCACTTGAATGGGTCCAAATACTATGGTGATATTTAGAACTGTTTAGGGTTTATTTTACAGAAGAAAATGTCTTTTTATTTTTTCTTTCTGCAAAAAAAGACAAGCTTGAAGTTCGGTATTGGACCAAGACAGAAGTAAGTGCTCCATATTGGTTGAACAAGCTAAATACATACAAATTGAAACTTACTGCAAATGCCTGCTTGACAAAGAATCTTGTCACTACCAATATTCTCTGCACGTTACAAAGCACATCCTAGACAAGCAGTCCTGGGCATTCAAGACGGCAGGAGATGTTGCTCAAGAATATTGAGTTTGTTCCTTGATTCTCCATGACACCTCTTATGCTCGTCTCACTCTGTAAGCAGCTTCCTTTGTATTCCTTGTTGCCTGAAATCTTAACACTCCTCGCTCCTAGGGTCTTAAAATTTAGTAGCTTTGCCTTAGGCGCTAGCAGTGAAAGTCTCTGGGTGGCATTCTGAAAGACCTAAAGTGGTCTACAGCTTAACTGGCTGCCCACCAACTTTTCAACAGCAAGTTCCAATGAAAGAGATTCTCCTGTAATTAAGAGATTCTCCTGTAAAATTTCCTTAGAAATGAAGATGGAAAATTGTTTTTGCAAAATTTTGTAGCCAAATAGCTAAGTGTGTGGTACTGATGATACTTTATTTTCTTAACAACTAATCTATTGAAAAAAACCAATAGACATTAGAGTCTTATTTTCAATAATCACATTGATTCCGTTGGAACATTAAACTTAAATAATATTTTCTTTTCTTGCTCTCCCAAATAGCCTCAAGTAAATAAACAGGATTTAAATTTCCCCCTGCAGGGGAAGGGCAGATTAATTTTGATGGAAGTTAAGGTACAGTTGGACCCACAGTTTTTTCTCTGAACTACCCCAATATACAAAACACTTCTAGGAAAATGGATGTTCGCTCTTACGTCCAGAACCACAACAGTCAGTATAATATAAAGTTAGGACTCTTGAGAAGTAGCAAAAAAAAGTAATCGTAGCTACTAATATTCATTATAACCAAAGGGTTCTAAACACACCTTAATCAGAAAAGATAATGATCCCTGGAGGTATTTAAAAGGCAGGTTGACATAGTGCTTAGAGATATAGTTTAGCGATGTTTTTTTTTAGAGTTAGGTTGATGGTTGGACTAGGCGATCTGAAAGGTCCCTTCCAACCCAGGCGATTCTATGATCTGGCTGCAATGAACATACAATGCAAAGACAGACACTAGCTAATAAAGCAGTTTTGAATGAAGACTATGTTTTGTCTTCAGTCTCCTAGGTTTGCTTTGTATCCTGAACTCCAAGGAGAATGTACTTAGAGATGCCCATGGCAATACAAAGCCCATTGACTTCAAAGGACACCACAAAGGAGGGAAGAAAGATTACACTTTTTGAGGCTTTTGAGAACTACAGTAAACGTGTGAAAAGAAACAAGTGCCGATATATTTAAAATACCATTTGTTAAGACAGACTGGTTTCTGACCGTACACAAAACAGAAGCTACTGTAGGAAATGGGGTTTCTTAAATACATGTAGAACGTGGTACTATCAATAGCCTGGCTACAGTGGAGATTAAATTTATGACTTACAAATAAAACAGCATGAGCTTTAACAGCCTGAACTAAAACATTTAACTCCTTTGCCAAAGCTATAAGACACCCAGCTTCTGTGTATGTCCCAGACTTTTGTTATGGTCTAACTAAACCACCCAAAGCCCTGAAAAAAAAAAAAAAATCTACAGAAAGCTATGTCTCATGGCAACATCACCGTAAGTTTCCTTCACTCATCTCCAAAGTTTAAAAAAAAAAAAAAAATGTATTTAACAAACCAAAACCTTTTTTAAAGTGTATAGGCTGATGAAACTAAAGTAGTCATAAGCCTGGTAGTCATATTGTATATATTGTCTCTAGAAATCCATTTTTCCTGATTGTTAATGGTAGCAAAGAACAAATTTCAGAAATATTTTAAAATCTTGCATTTTAAAAAGCAACAAATGGGAACCCAATAGAGTGAACTCAAGATTCTGCAGTGCAATTTTCTACTCTAACAGTTTGCAGACAAGTGGCTATTAGTCACTGAAAGGTACAACGCTGCACCCGCTGCATGCCATCTTTGGAGTCTTTGTGGTAAGCCATCTGCCACAGTGGTTTTCAAAATCTCTTTCACCACCAACATCAGACAACATCTCCTGCAGTTTGCTAAAAAGCAAAATTTTGACTGTTACCCAATTCTTTTCTTTAAATCACAAAACTAAATGGTTCAAAAGCAGAAACAGGCTCCCCTTCCTTGAAGTGACAGAAAAGTGGGTTTTGTTTTCTCATCTCCTCTCTGAAATATTGTTTGGGGAACAGTACACATGAATACAGCACCCACACGTTTACCATGCACGGAACAGACCTGAAGCATCATTCAGTCACTGTAATGAATACAAGAAAGTGTATGAAAAACATACAAGATTTTACCAAAACCTTTATGTAAGACCCTGCCTAAAGCACACTTCAGTATATCAACAAAAGTAGTAATTGTAATGCAGTTTCCAAAACCATTAATATTATTTGTTATTTTGCTATTTTACTAAAAATGTTTTTGTTCTAGATCCATGTACTGTTTATATGCACTACAAGGCATAAGTCAGTCCTCTGATGTAAAATAACTGTGAACCTACATTGCCAATTGGAATCACAAAAAAATTCAATATCCTTTTACATCTGCCAGTCATGAACATCATTGATGCACAACTTTAGGTCAGCTAAAGTTGCATTTGTTAGTTTATGCTAGCTAGGTGACTAAAGGAACACTCAAAGGAAAATAACTTATCTTGATCCCCTCCCCTGTAATAGCTAAAGAAAGAAGCCCATCCTCTGTCTACATCAATAGATCAAAAAAAAATTATAATTCATAAATTAAAAATGAAAAATTATATACGGTATTTTCAACAGTGTATGTGCAACTATCAGCTGAAATAAACTTGGAAATGTAATTCAGTATCAAAATTTCTGATCAAGGTATTATGAAGTTGATAGTAAACAGAACAGCCCATCTCACAATGAAACTCAAAACAAGATACTTTATAGTTTTCTTTATATATACTTTAAAAATATATAAAGCAATGCAATTATATTCTAAAGCACAGGAAAATAAACATTATCACTAGTTCCACAAGATCTTCAGTGTGAGTTATACCTGTGACTTTAAACAATGGACTTGTCACATATCAGAACCTTCTTTTTTTAATTGCAAAACGCAATATGAAGTTGATTCTCCACGTAAATGATACAGGAAGACAATGTAAGTGCTAATAACTCTCACAAAAATAATTACATTAATGTCACAGGTTCCTATACATGCTTGGTGTTATAGCTCTGCACAGTGTCTGCCTGTAGATAGAAATTATTCCATCGTGGCAAGAGCTAAGCAATGCATCCCAGGCACAGCACTAGGCCCCCAGAAGCTGGCTAGTGGGTGACTCAGGGGTTTATTAGCCAAGAAAGAACAAGGCAAAACTGCACGAACAGAGAACCTTGTTAATGCCACTAAACAGCTTCCAGCACCTAAGCAGCTTGTTCAGTTGTAGCTATCCTTATACAGGGCTGTCTTGCACTGCGAAGATACACGACCAATGTTTGGTCGACACAAGTGATGTTGACAATACGCTTGATCTGTAATGTACCCTAAGGAGGATAGCGAAGTTCTGATTTCAAAACAAGACTCAAAACAAAATTAAATTCATACGGAAGTACTACTAAAAGTTCTCAAGTGCTTCTAATATTCTGCATGTATTCCTATGTGACACCAAATGTAACAAGCACCACTAGCATTCTGCAGCATCTGCGTATTTCCATATGCTATTAATAGTACAGTAAATTTATAAAATTGTCAAGATACATATCTAGAAACAAAATTATAAAGGGAGCATGGTCTATTCCCTAAATTCCACAGTTTTGTGGGTTGTTTTGTTTTCAGTTTGGGAACACCTCTGCAGTTAACTTTTTTTTTTTGAAGAAGTATCTCTAAGCCAAATAGTCTAAATGAAGGTCTAAATAAGTAAGCCTATATATCAAAGTGGTTTATCTAATCAGTATGTCCTCTGGGGCAAGGGGGTATTTGGTTGTTGTTGCTGAGATACAGCAGAGGAACATGTGCTGGTCACCCAAGAAGGCCTAGCGCTGTTGCACTTTGTAAGCAGCACAATATTTTTGTTAAATACATAAGCAATAACTTGTTTCTCCCCTAAAAACATGTCCCAAGCAGCATTCAAATGATTGCACTAGAGAGAAACATGAAGACAGAAGAAGGTGGAGAACAAATTTGAACTTACTCCCTCAGTCCCATGCAGGCACACTAATCACAAGGCTAGTGGCTACTTTGGATCGCCAGAATTCACTCCAAAGGCTTCCTCCTCCTCAGAACATGAAGGATTTCTTCAAATAGATGATCTTTGAGACCTGGATCAGGTCTCTAGTAATCCAGAAGCAATTATCCTTACTCCTCCTCATTCACCTTCCCTTTCAGTTTACCTGAGATTGGTCCCATCTCTCAGAACAGCTTAAAACAATACAGGAAAGCAGGCATACTTTTAACATGAAATTTTTCATAGTTCTCATTTTCCTTATATTTCATGCCTGTATTTCTGTAACTCTACAGCTCTATGATGTGGCTTATTTAAACTGGGAAAACCAAGTTGCCTGACTCAGAACCAGAATATCAACCTGTATTTCACACGTCTCAGGCCAGAGCCCTAACAAGCTGGTTACTATATGTTTTGTAGTTTGTGCTGCAGACTTGCTTTGTTCACATTTTTAAATCCCTAACTTTTACTCTGCAAACTAATGAACACTCCTGAAGTCATGGAACTTCTTACAGTGCGCTCTTCTTGGGTTTTGCCCAGCCACAGAGATTATTTGTCAAATACATATGAGAGTCTAGACCATAGTAAAAGAAGCTTGATTGTTACTAACCCCAGCTTATACAGCTGTTAAGACAACAGTGAACATCATCATTAATAGAAACTGTTTTTATCAAACTGGAATTTACAGTTGAAGCCTCACTCCCATGTTCACATTATCCAAAACCGTATACAAATACGTGAGTGCAAAAGAAAATTCCAAATGAACTTTGGTGCCTTTTTATACTGATCCAAACAGACAAGCAAACTTTCTCTCTCCTTCCCCACTTTGAAGTACGAAGAAATATGTTTAAATCTTCCTTTATTAACAAGAAGTCTATACAGAAATAGTCTGCTTTAATTTTCACCTGCAAAGCTTTCACGCATACTAACTCAATCAATCTTCACAAGATAGACCGTACACATATTCACCTACAAGTAGGACCCATTCCTGTGTTTAACATCTCACCGGTCTTACTAAATGATTGCTCACTGCCACAAGCCACCACCATGGCTTACCAACTCAGCTGACAAGCAAACATTTGCAACATCACATTCAGAGGTTAAACATTATGGCTTCATTTGTCTGACACCAGGGTTCACAAATCCACACTAGACATAGGCCTAAAGCCTAGTATAGTGTTCAGTCTGGAATGGCTGATACTCCAAAGGGTACTGCTGCTGTTCAGAGGGACCTCAACAGGCTGGAGAAATGGGCCTACAGAAACCTCATGAAGTTTAATTCCCCTCCTGCCAGCTGATGTCTGTTGCTTTCTAAAATTTGTCCTTCACCTTGTTAAATCCGTTAACTCCCTAAACCTTATCTTTTTCTAAATTGATAATAATTGGGTTTGGATTTTTTCCACACATCTACTAAAAGGTGCTTTATAGTTTGGGGGGATTTGCATTGTGGGTTTTTTTATTTTTAAGACTCCTCAAAGCTACTTTACCCTACTTTCCCAGAGGAATTGTTACTGCAGCAGTCCACATTCTGGTTTTGCCACCTATGAAAAGACTCCTAGGGTCAGCATAGGCTTAGCTATGCCACTTCCTCCTCCTCAAATACTCATCTCCTCGTAGAAGCCAAACCAGTCTAAAATCTCCTTTAAATTTCTATGTGAAGCTTTACTGAGAATCAGGATCCAAATTTTTTTACAGTGATTATATATTATGAACAAATTGAGCCCTGTTTAACAAAAGCTTAATGCTTTTGCTTATGCAACCTGACATTATAGGTATATATCTATGCTATTTTTCTGCCAACTTACTACATAAAATACCCAATTAAATTATCATATGCACATTCAAGGTATGTAAAGGAATAGTCTGCCCATTTATAAACCCTAATTCAAAAAACTAATGTATTCTTATTGTTTACTTAAGCTTTGCAGTTATATTAAAATATAATAATAAATAAACCATTTGGAGCACATTAAGAAAATAAGCAAAACATTAACTGAATTGAATGCTTTATGATTTTATGTGCAATCAGAAGTAAACGAAATTCTTACAATACTACTCTTTATATACTGAGTAATGGCAAACTACTATCAGCTCATTATCTCATTCAAGCTCTAAAATAATATGTAAAGTAGAACTAGAGAAAGCTCATATGCTTTATGATCATTTCAAAACCCTTCAGAAAGTTGGGTTTTTTTGCATACATCTATATACATAAATAAGAAAGATGATTTTCATGTAATCCTTAATTTGAATACCATTCAGTTTCTGAAGAGCTGGAAAAAGAACAAGACCCTTTTTGGATATTAGTGTTTGTTTATGCAGAGCACAGTGATATTCATAGACTAGAAATGTACTGAAATCCATATTAAATTGACCATTTTTCTCAAAGAGAAAGTTAAAATGGAAGGTCTCATTCCAAACAGGAGCACTGGGGGAAAATGTTCATTGTATCTCTCATCTGGCAGACCAGTAGTACCACTCTGGGAAATCAGAGAGGATTTGGGCAGACTGCCCACTCGACTTAAGGCTCATCTGAGATCCACATATATCCGCTTAGCTATCCAACTAGTATTTTTTTGTTGTTGTTGTTTTCATGCCCACATGATTTTAGCGCCTTTGTGCAACGTGTAACCCTCTCCACGTGCTCCCTTTACCAAAAGGAGGCAGGTAGCTCACAATACCGAGGCCAGCAAATCTGTGTCCTCCCACACCCCTGGTCCAATGTCCACTATAGTTATGGGAAAGCAAAGGGAACTTTAATCTGCCAAAATGTACCATTTGAATGACATACGCTACAGATAATCTTGGGATCCAAACAGAAAAATGCAGCCACCGAGGATATGGGGTGACTACGTAGCAGTTGAAAGAACTGTACAGCCTAAAATAACAAGTGTCTTTTACACGCATTTAGAAAAATATGTACACCTATACGCAAACACCTCTCTAAATTAGCATTTTGCACTTTTTCTGTGTTACTGAAGTACATTACAAAAACATACTACAGTCTTAATTAAGTACGCTAGGTATTTTCTTTACCTCCATAAAAACAACTAAGAAAAAAAATCAACCATATAATATTGACTGCAATTAAGAGAGTTCCAACACTGCACAATATCTGTCAAACCACAATCGGTGACTATTTCTCAGAATGGCTTGTACACTGGCAGAAATAGCCAGGATACAAATTTATGAGATAGTAAAGTGCTTTTTATTGTATGCACAGCATAGAATCATGAGAATCTTCTACACAGTCCTTGTAACAGAAACATGACCTTTGAAATGCCAAAGCTCCCTTTGCTAGGGAATGTTTATCACCAAAGAGCTGTCAGCTCCCAAGTTTTTAAAAGATTAACTCTGCTGAGTCATGTATCGCAAAACACCACAAACCTACGCATGGAACGCTGTTACAGGAGAGCAGCAACTTGAAATCCAATTTGTTGAAAATACTAAACGTAGCTTCATATGCCAAAAGTTCCCCAAATCTTTATTTTAAATCACTTTCCATTTACTGGCACTACAGGAAAGATTTACATACACAGATGTCCAACCACACAGGGAGAAAATACTAAACGTATGAAGCAAAACAAGCAAAAACAAGAAATCACAATTAGAAAGGTGAGTGCCGTTATTTTTACAGTTATTTGCAGCACTAGTAATTGAAAAGTTCAGAAAGGAAAGAATATAACTTGGAGGTAATAAGAAAGGCTTCAAAAGAGGCAGGTTGCATTTCAAGTCAGAAGACCTTTACAAACGCTTATTCATAGCAGTGTACGTGAGACAAAAGCTGCATGAACATCAAGTCAGACTCATGCAAATAAAGTCATTCACACACATCCATAAATTTAAAGGGATTGTGAACACAATCAAAGCAAATGGGTGTAATTAGTTTTTCAAGAAGATTCTCAATATTTTTGTTCTTGTTTTTACTTTTTACTGCGGTAGTGAAAGCCTAAGATGTTGCTCCGATATCACTACGTTTGCATCATTACATTTTACCACCAAACTTGCAAAACCTTTAAAAGTACAGGTTACTATTATTTTCTGATCCACGGGTAATACTATAATTAACATCTTCCTGATGATTCAGTGAGTTACTGTAGAAAAATCTGTCTTTGATTCCACCACCTTTCAGCATAGTAACCATTCCCTTTGCCATGTACTACAGCTGCCAAGTTTCTTCAGAGTCCTGTACCCAGATACTCGACAGTGCAAGTAAGGGTGACAGAAGATACACGTACTGACTAATTTTGACCTCCCCTAATAAGTATTAAGTGCAATGGTACGAGGAAAATATACACGTCTACAATATATGAAGGACCAGATAGATTTTAATGTTCCACTAGCAAAACTAAAATCATGTAAATCTGGTGATAAAATCAGAGTACATAGGAACTACATACATAAAAATCAAATCCAATTTAAAAGCAAACACAGGTTTGTTCAAACACATTGTACAATTGCTTTAACACTTACAGAATTTAGATGAACAATATTTTCATTCACTCACAGTTTAGTATAAATATAAAGCAAGGCACCCCTTAAGCATTTTAAATAACAAATTAAACATTTACGTTTTTTACTGTGCAGTCAGGCTTAACATTTATGCAGCTTCAAAACCAAAGTACAGCCTCAAGGGAAGCCTCTCCACTGACAAATTAATACCTTAGAGAATAGAGCTGAATGGTGGCAATGAACTCATTTGTTCCCCCAATAATGAAGAATGACTCTTTCTTTACCACATCTGTGACTGTTGCTATGGTGACCCAGACTTACCTCATTGCTTCTCGAAGTGCTCCTCGCTCACTAAGAGTCGTGTGCTTGATGTCGTCAAAATTATTTTCCAGTTTCTCACAGTTCTGCAACAAACGGACGAATCCATGTAAGGCTCTTAAACAGTATATTGTACATGTATTAACATTATTCAACATCCTGCAAACAAAACTGATTTATATTATGTAACCTCAAATTATGCATTCTGTTTTAATTACAGAGGAGTCATTAAAAAGACATTGAGAACTCAGAAACAAAGTAAACATGAATCTTATTATATGGTTGTCATGGAAATCAACTTATAAATGTTCCATAATGAAATGTATAGAATTTTTACTTTTTTCTTCTTTGAAAAAAAAAAAATTATTATTTTCCCTTACCCGTATGCGAGGCTACAAAGCTACTGTATACACACAGACAAGAACAGAAACCTAAATATGCATTTTAGAATTATAACAAAAGTTATAAATTCTGTCCCAATGAAACAGGCAGTGTTTGTAGAACAAACCAATCATTTTTAAGTAATATTTAATTTTTCAAACATAACAGAAACTGAAAAGATGTATTGTTTATAGACACCTCAATCACTTAATGTTTTTTCCAGTATTTCTAAACATAATATGAAGCCGAAAATTTTGTGACAATAAATGAAATAAAATTGCTATATTCTGTTAATTTTTATTAATGTGCAACTGGTTCCATTACTCCAGAGTGCTGATCCTTTTCTTCTGCTCCCATAAAGGCAGTAAAATTGATTCAGAAGATGCTGAGGAGAAGAGAAATTTGTTTCTGTGCAAAGCAAGTGTGAAATACCAGCAATCAGGAATTCTCTGATCATCTGCATCATCCATAAGATTTTTGTATCCTCTTGAGGCTCCGTCAATACAGAAGGCTTTTAGGTTTCCCCTGTTCTCTGCAGCACCTTTCTCCAATACCAAAACTTACCTCTGGGAGGCATAATTTTCCCATATGGGTGTGTAAAAGAAACACAAGTTGCAAGCGTAACAGTTAATATTGCTAACACCCTTGAAGGCACGATTGTCAGGCTCTTTATGCAGTAGCTTTAAAGAAAAATATGTGCACTATTATTTGGTCATATTGCTTTCACAGTTTTTAATACGTGAATTAATTTTCAAGTCCACATCTTAAAGATAGTTATAATAAAGACAATAAAAGTTACCTATTGTTATTTCTTTTGTGCATTGATTCTTTATTTTTATAATTACATTCAATTTGAGTCTGTAAAAGCATTACTGGAAAGGAAATTAGATCTTTGTAAATGACCTAAAAAGATATTTTAGCTTGTCCAATTAACATTTAAACTATCATTATTTTTAAATAAGATATAGACTTTTTAATACAAAGTTTTAATGCTTTAACAATACACTTCAGAGCCGTAGAAATGAACAAAGCTACATTTGGAACTTTTGCAACATTTTCCCTCCCTTACAAAAAATGATGCATGTCTCAAGTATGAGTAGTAACCTTATCCCATAGCTAATCTGATATTTTTTCTTTGTTTATATTACAATCAGCTGTCCTTTGTATGGCAAAATCCTACTCAAAAACTCAAAGGGATTAAGCGAGAAAGACAGGGAAGCTCTACGACGAAGTATTCCATTATTTCGATCAGCGTACATTGACCTTCAGCTCCAAGCACATACATGCAGGTCAGTCATTTAAAATACACAAAAGAAATCCAAATTGACAATACTAATTAACAAAGAATTCCCGATTCATCAGTACTAAACTGAAACTATCTGTGCAAGCAAAATCAAACCTCCCATCCTCCAGGAAAACAGACCAAAGGAAACACCATTTGGAATATTGCTCCAAGTGCAAAAAGAGGAAAGCCCATGTTTTAACAATCCTGTGCCACCAGCATCTCGGGACAGGCTCAGAAAATCTGAGCATCACGCAGTTCATTTCTCTTGACCTTGTGGTATGAAGCATGTAGAAATGGCAGAGGATTCAAAGCACACAAGATTTTTATCAAACACAACTAAATCTTCTCTACATCATACAAGCTAAAATAATTGATGGTCTCCACATGGAAAATGCTGAAAAGAGTAGGTTCAGCTGGTATTTCTTCTTTGTCTGTATAGACCATACTGCATTAATCAGCTGAAGGACAACAAAGATGGCCCATATCTAAAGAAAATGATGTGATCATGTAGCCTTACACGCAAAAATACTCCATCTCAACTATAAACCCAATGCAAAAATTAATAAATAACCCTAAACAAGCAAACACTGAAAAAAAAATATAAACTCAAATAATAGATGTGGTACCAATTCATTTGGCAAGAAGATGAACTTACTTCTAACCATTTCTGACAATTGCTTCTGGATAATTTCTTTCTCAGCTACTTTCAGCCAAATAGCTCTCATCCAAGATACAGCAGTTAGAGAGAAAATAACTTCACCGTTAGGAACAAATAAACTAAAAACTGAGCCAGATGCAAACTCCTGAAGGAAGATGACCTCACAGTACTATGTCATCAGTTACTGCATACATACTGAACAGGAGAGTGAGCACATATTGATAATACTCACTGCTTTCCAGTTAGAGCTGCAATCACCCAAAACAGTATGTTGGATCTTCTCAGAGAAAAGAGAATAGGGTGTCTGAAATACCAGATACAGTATCTACAGGTGTATAGGTGTCACTTCTTCGTGGGTCCAAGTATCAGCTCACACACTATATTTGTGAGCATGAGAATACTCTGAAGAATACGTCTGGGAGATGATGAAACTACGGTAGACCATGACCAGGGCAAGTTTTACGTTCTTAAGTATTAAATCAGCAGAAAAAATTAAGCTCATTCTATTATTCTATTAAACCATGCTACCAAACAGATTAATATCTATAAACACCTTGCACAGGGTAGTATGTTTCGGCCCATACTACTTCACAGATTTAAGTATAATGAGCAATTAAACTCCCAGGTGTTTCATTTTGAACAGCAGCTAAAGTAAAAAAAAATCAAAACACAAGCAATGAAAAAAATTGGGTTTGGTGGCTTACTGCCAAGTGATTTTCTGTGGGTATAGATAAAGTCTAGAAGTCTTACTCAATGATTCCATAGTTATATAGTACTCTATATGCTATTGCTGTTGGTAGATCTATAGTGCTATATGACACTAAACTAAATATCACCTTTAAAAAGTTCAGGAGGAAAAATAAGTACAGAGATGCGATTAGGGACATGGTCGTCTTAAGTCAAGCTACCATTGCATGTCAAAAAGCCACAAAAGTCTAAATACTGCTTCTTAAAGGATTCCAGCATAAATACTTTGAGGTTTTTAAATTAACCAAAAAGGAAGAGAGTGGAGAAGAGATTTTCTATATAAATAAATGGCTTATTTATCATATGAGATCTTAACTAAAACTACATGACAACTAGTTAAAAAGGGAGATGTAGACTGGATATCCACAAATATCTGTGGCATCACACACAGCATACTGGTGGAACATCTAATCAGAAATGAACGAGATGAATGATGAATGTATGAAGATAAGGAAGAAGAAAGATTAATAAACAAACTGAAAAGATTTTCCTTCCATAGCCACAAAAATATGACTTTTGTTTTTCCTACTGCAATTTATTCTTGTTAATAAAATAAACTGCAAGCTTTGGGAGCAAGGACTACATGCTCGTAATTCTGTATTTTCAGTGAGGGTAAGTGATAATATTAATAATATCATGATATAAACTTTATAATAATATTCTAACAGTCTGGGGAAAGTCAGCAGCTACCAAGTCCAAAATGGTCTTACTCTTTGACACTGGCTGAAGTAAAAAGCTACCTCACGTAACTGGAGAATATAAATAAAGAATCACTCTAGTTCTAAACAAAAACCTAGGATTCTAGCAAAAGTGAAGTTGTACTTGTTAAAACACATCTCTAAACATTCATCAGCTTAGCTTGCCCTCTTTGCTTGACTTTGTCATTTGAAAAGCAATTTTTAATTTGGCCTCTTGGGTCAAATGCAAAACTTTGCTGAAGTAGCTCAGAATCCAAGAGCAGTCTATTGCCCGGTGTCACCACCAGGCGTCTATTGCCTGCTCTGCCATGACAGGCCTAAGAGACAGAATTTTGAGAAGACCATAACTCAAACTTGCCCATTCTGCGATACAGTACTGATAAAAGAAGTGACCCCACTTCCATTGAAATCAACCTTAAATCTTTCATCCAGTCAAACGGGAGTGGGATCACACTAAGCCACATCCTGCTACTTTAACTCTATCCCAAAATACTTCACATAAGACATTCAAAAGTGTCATAAGACATTATTACAGATAATGTCTTACACACATTTTGAGATAGTTGAGAAATAAAGTCTTTTGATCTGACAACAGCGTTAAGACCTATTCTAAGGCAACCTGCATCACCGAAGTTGAGTAGCTCTCTTATCCTAGTCAATACACTGCCAAATCAAAAGCCTTACTTAAAATACTGTCTCTCTTCCATGAAAGAAGTTTTTAGGTAAGCAGGATTGCTGAATTGTTGGAATTCATTGCTTCCACATCGTTTTAAAAAAATTTTATTAGAAAGCTTAAGTTTTTTCCAAACATTTGTGAAAGTAAATCTCACATTTTTGCTGTCAAATGTTCTCTGTGTATTAAAGATAAGGAACGTACAGCATTTGAAAGATGGAACAGCTCTCACCTGTTCGGTTTTTATTTACTATTGCTGCTAATGCTAAAATAAATCCATTTTTCTCGTGATTCCTCCTTTATAAACCATGAAAAATGCTCCTACACAGTATGTTGTGTCTTAATTTTCTAATGTTTATGCAGTCAAATTTTAAAGTGTGCATACTAAATATATTTGTACCTAGATTTCTGAGTGCTTAAAATGAGACAACTTGGTCCAAGTTCTGAAGGATGTAATAGGTCCCTCTGATATTTCAATTAGCTGCTTTTAAGGAGGTAGGCTCCAATGACAGATTGCCGTAACTGTTGGGGACCTACAGAACCTACTGTCCTACAGGCCTACGCCCTGTACAAATTCAGCAAGAAAATTCTAAAATTTTGGTCCAAAAATTCCTTAAGAAGTCAAGTCCCACACATGCCCCAAGGCTTACCATATTAGCTAGCTCTTTTGAAAATGTTGTCCATACTGTAGAAGTGATCTCCTTTAACAAAGTTGTAATAAAAAAGCTAACTTCTTCAGGGGACTGTATAAAAAGTGTAGGATGCTTATTTCTATATTGATCTTATTGATACAAAAAATGTTAACAGCAATAATCACTTGTTATTCTGGAAGTGTGAATTATTTCATCAGCAGAAAACTTTAGAAATAACGAACTTGTGTTTTATAAACCTAAAGCAACATTATAATAGTAATCTAAATTGTAATATATTGCTGCAAGGATAATTATTAAGGGAAAACACAGCTGACATTTTCTGATTTATGCACACAATCAGAGATGGAGTCCAAGGACTGTGACATAATTATCTTCATGCTAACAATTTTTGTAAATCTCTTGACAGAATTTTAGCTAATTTTAAAATGCCTTCTGAAGATTAGTACTTAAAACTGTTGGGGAAAATAGCACAATTTATTAGCAAGGGTATAATTGTAAACCTTCCAAATACTCATTGTGAATATCATTTAGACAGTAACTCCTGCTTTAGCAGCTGGTATATAAGACTCCAGTTTATGGAATCTTGAAACAACAGAGAGAGTAGAATCTAATTAAACAGGATTACATGCCAAAGAAAAATTATTAAAAACAGACTAATAGACAATTGTTATGAATTTGGAATAGCACATCTACTACTTCTGCTGCGAACTTATATAACACTGTGCTTTATTCCAATGAAACCTAAATATTCTCAGCAGGCTTCTCTCTTGATTCGGAACAGACTGTCTTTCTACACTGAAACAACACAAAAAGCTAAATGGTTCTATTGATCTTCTCACACAGACTTAAGCACCCATCTGCTATAGGGTAAAACGACTTGCATATATTGCATTTATTCTAATGTTGGTGCTACAATTCATTAAAAATATTCAGTAGCCAATAGCTGTACTCCATGCAGGAAGCCCCCTTAAACTATCTTCATATTGAGCAACTAAACAAAATCAATGCCATTTGCCAAAGGGTTTTTAAAAACTAAACAAGTAAAAGGATTGTTTCATCCTAACTGTAAGATATTACAATCTACACAATATCTACCTACTGAATTCCTCCTTCCTATTTGCTGTAAGTCATTCTCAAGGGGTTCTTATTCCTAACAGGGGGGAAAGCAGCTTAAAACTGATACTTGACCAGCTGTTCACAAAGGAAAAATAGGTATTTTTTTTAATATGTACATATTCCTAATATCTGCAGAAAGTATATTGAGCCCTCAGGTATTTACATAACATTTGACAGCATGTCATTCATAATACATGATCATTTGTTATAACAATTTTTTCATTATGGGATACAGCCACATTGGCCAGACAGGCACTCTGAAAAATATAGATGTTGATACATCAAAAATAGCAGACTTCCAACAGAAAAACAGTTCTAAGTGTTAGTAATCAAATAAAAATCAATAGAGAAAATATTAAATAGAATTGTGGGTGGTTGTAATCAATGCCTAATTAGCATAACCATGTTAATTTTTCTCAGGTTTTTTTAGAGGAATATTATTTTTAAGGGACTAAACATAGCGCACATGCAAACTCAAACACAAGTATCACATTTTCTCCACAAACAGGAATATATTCCTTAAACTGGACTGATACCAGGGAACTCCAGTGCATGAGATATTTTCTGAAACTGCAGGTGTGGTTTTGGTTATTAATTACCAGAAATACTGTCAATGTAACTGGTAATTCTGAAGTGGAAGCAGACAATTTTGAATTTTTTAGAGTTCAAGGATTTTTTTAAAGTTTAAAATATGGTACACAATCTTTAAAGACAGGTGATTATATAAAAGTTAATTACTTGTTAAACATACATAACACTTTAGTTTGCAATTTTACCGGGACTGTGAAAGATCTTCCAGTCTGAGATGGCATTCTGCTAACTTCCTTTTCATGCTGCTTCACGAACAAATTTCAAGTGGCAAATTTATAACAGCCTTCATGTTCACATAAGGGTATGGTATCTTGCTTGCATTCAACCTGCTGTTGTCAGAGCAGATGCAGACACCGCGTGTTTTGGCAATGGATAACACATCAGATAGTAGTGATACAGGGAAGATGAGAAAAGACATTCTGAAAGGACCAAGTATGCAACACAAAGAATAGTAGAGCAAAGAACTCAAAAGAAAAGCATAAAAAGTTAGAAAAGATATGCAAGACAGCAGAGGCACAGCTGGAAATAATAAAGGAGCAGAGAATGCAGGTGATGCCACTAGACAGGACATTTTATAATGCTCCTCCCCTTGTGACTCAGCTTTAGAATACAGAGAAAACTTAAAGAACAAAAAGGAAGGAAAACCTTTGCCTCTCCCACTTTTTTCCTTCTCACCCTAGAACAAATGTTAAATTTGATCAGCAGATAAACGGGAAGACTTGGCAACAAGCTACTGGTACCTCTGCATCTGAAGGGATGCTTTTAAGACTATTTCCCTGTATGGGATAGGGCTCGGTAGCAGGAACAATACACAGAGTATGAAAGCTTCCTCTAGATACTATTTCTTTTTTAACACGGCTGTAGTCCTGCCTTTTTTCTATTGGACAGCCTGAGCACTACATGACAGCCTTCAGAGAAGTTTAAGATTCTGTCTGGGACCCATTCTTGATGGTTAACTCCTCTGATTTTCCAGTACTCACAGCATAAATTTAAAATTTCATTCTTTAAGGGCACGAAGTCTAAGTAGAGAGACACAGGCTCTACACAGAATTTCTAAATATGCTATTTTCACTTGAAAGTGAAAATATAACTAAGTAAAGATTAGTAAGAAAAAAATATCCCAAATACTGTACTCCCTCCCTTCTCAGTACTTTCCCATACCTCAATCTAGCTTGCTTTTCCCTTGGGATTCTTTACTCTGCTTAGGTAAATACTCCCCTGACTCATTGAGGTTAAATAAAATGAGAGTATGTAGTTAAAGAACAGACTCATATAGAGAATTAACATTTACAGAGCTCATAACCTGGAAAAAAGGAAGAATCTCTAAAATGCAGGTAGAACTGTACTCCTAAGGAACAGATTATGTTCTTGACATTCAAGAAAGAGCACAAGAAGAAGTACATACCCCAAATCCTTACTTTTTTAGAAGCCAAATGACCAAGAATTTAAGGAATTAACCCCAGATATTTGAGACTACCAACTTACAGGATCCCTCTTATTTTTCATGCATAGCTAAAGAATTACTAAATATAACAGCTTTTCAAAAATTAAAGTTACAATAAAACACTTAAACATCACCCTGAAACAATGCATTCCAGCCCTATGTAAAGGAATAAAAGCAAATTCCACGTAGCAGGATTGCTTCTTCAGCTCAGGATGAGCTTACAAGGCACATTTTATTTTCCAACAACAGTATTTTTTAGAACTGCCACAATAAAACATTTTCTTTCATGGTTCCGTGTTCACCATCCACTACAGCTCCCTGTAGTTGCCTCAGTATTAAAAAAAATAACACAACAGGACACAATTTTCCCAACCAGTTCTGCAGGAGCTAATCTGCCTAAGCTATTTCTCATGATTTTGCATAAGCTTCTTTCACAAACAACTATGAGAACTGACGAGGCAAGTGTGCTGGTTTTGGCTGGGACAGAGTTATTTGTCTTCATAGTAGCTAGCATGGTGCTACATTTTGGGTTTGTGCTGAAAACAGTGGTGATAATATTGGTGTCTCTTCATTACTCCTAAGCAGTGCTTACACAGAATCAAGGCCTTTCCTGTTCCTCACACCACCCCACCAGTGAGTAGGCTGGGGGTGCACAAGAAGGTGGGAGGGGACACAGCCAGGACAGCTGATCCCAACTGACCAAAGGGCTATTCCATACCATATGACATCATGCTCAGCAATAAAAAGCTGGGGAAGAAGAAAAAAGGAGGGACATTCAGAGTTATGGCATTTTGTCTTCCCAGGTAACCATTATGTGTGATGGAGCCCTGCTTTCCTGGAGATGGCTGAACATCTGCCTACCGATAGGCAGTAGTGAATGAAGTCCTTGTTTCCCTTTGCTTGCGTGTACAGCTTTTCCTTTACCTATTAAATTGTCTTTATCTCAACCCACAAGTTTTCTCACTTTTACCCTTCCAATTCTCTCCTCCACCCCACTGGGTGGGGGGAGTGGGTGAGCAGCTGTGTGGTGCTTAGTTGCCAGCTGGGGTTAAACCACAACAGCAAGGTCCTACCAAGGTCTTTCTCTCCTAATCTTACAGATCATGTCTTTCTATTGACAGTTATAGAAACACATGCAGCAACTAAACTACATTCCATGCACTACTTACTAAATTGTGTACTCCTAATTCTCTCCAACATCTAAAAGACTTAAGTCACCTGGAAAGAGCCTGAAAAGATACTATGTACAAGGCCAAGAGCCAAGGAACTGGTGACAGTGCTAAGGGAGGTAACCAAGTACCTCTGTACTCACATACAGCAAACACTGTAGGATCTATGACTCCAGGGCTCCAAGCAACCCAATGTTTCTGTCCTGTGGGAGGAGTGGGAAGAAATCCCATCCTCTGCTTAGCTTAGTAGAAGAAAACAGTGACAGCTCTGCATGAAAAATACTTCAGTGCCTGTGACTGATGATACTTCTTGCCATAACCATATGTGGTTATATGTCACTATCCTTACTGGTCAAGTCCTCACAAAGAAGCATCCTTCCTCCAAATTTTCTTTGCAAAAAACAAACAATTCCACAAAAAAAATATTCTTAAGACCCCCATCCTCTGACTAGGTGAATTACCAAGGAAATTCTGGTCAGCCACCAGAAGAAGGCAGAAGCCCTGAAGAAAACGACCGATGTGGCCATGTGGATGTCAGAGGAGCAGTTTTGTGTCAAAGTCTGCTACTCCATTTGCTAGTTCAGGCACTGCAGTTCTCTCAGGCATGTCTGGGGCAGCGGCCTTGCAATCCTCCAGCTCTCTGGCATCAATTGAAAGCACATCTAAACCATCCTCTAACTAGGTGAATTAACAATAAAAGCGTATATGCGCTTCTATTCTGGATTACTGTGTTATATGAAAACCAGTATCACAGCATAAAAGATGACTTAGATAGCAATGAAACAAATTTCCTCATGTGACACTTGAGGGTACTTACCACAGGCAAAGACAAATACGAAATTGAGACTAGGTTCTCCCAGAGGAATAACTGGAAATATTAAGTTTGCTTGAGAACCATGCACCCGAGTCAAAAGAATAAGAATTAGGAAAAAGGCTGTAGCCAGTACAGCACAATCCTTGTATCAAGAGCCTGGTGCAGTTGTATTACATGCTAGCACTTTGTATCAGATTTTCCATCACTATGATTTGACTTAAAATCATCTGAAGCTCATTCATAAACTATGAGCACCATACGCAAACACAGTTACCTCAGCTCTTACATTTTAAACTACATGTTGACTCTGAAGTAACTGTAGATATAGCAGGACACGTCATGAGAAGACATGTGAGTGAGCTGACAATTCACATCTCTGGAAAAAAAACTAGGCTGCAGTTTCTCCTCTATTTCCATTTTCTTTGAGATTCAAAAGACGTGTCCTTATCCTGAGATGTTCATGAAAGCCAAGCATGTTAATATGTTTTATATTAATTGCCATCTAAAATAGCTAAGTCAGAGGAAACATGCTGCTTTTTCTTTTTTTTTTTTTCAAAATACCATAAAGAAAAAAATAGTGAAAAGACTACTATATTGATATGCATTCTTCACTATGCTCGTCACTGACTGGTATCTAAAACCTTACTGTAACACTATAGGGTCCACATACAGTAAGACAGTGACCTCAGACTCTGTAATATATACAAAGTGAGGAGAAACAAATGGAAGCGCACCAAGAAAAACCAATGTGAAACTGGCAAGCATGTGTAAGAATGCACAAAGAACCACTAAATCGGTTCACTGGGAGCCAATACTGTTTAACAGTCACAAAACTACATATCTTTAAATATCATGCATCAGGTCAAGTTAGTCAAAATGAAAGCCTACACTCATTGCTAAAGAGGTGGAAATTCAAGTCTTGGGGCGGGGAGGGAGCAACAAAGTAGGGACAGTACAAACACTGTTACTGTAAAATATTTTTTCCCTCTCAAAAAATCAGAGATATGGGGCTATTACAATAGTTGCAGACCTTACAAAGTTATCACCATCTGTTGTGTCATCTAGTTACAGACACACAGCCATAATCAAAACTAAGGGTAAATAGCTCAAATAAGTGCAATTTTCTTTGAATAAGATACCATACATCTTTAGTAAGCTTGAGAATCTCCCGATACAAATTTAAGAGAATAAAAGGTATCAGGGTTTTTTTCTGTTAGAAATGACATGGACAAGAACTTTCCTATACACAGAAATGAACAGGGTTTATGTGTACCTACATTTGTCAGTGAGGCATTCAAAAGTTCTTTTCACAGTGAACATTAGAAAGAGCATTAGGAGAATGCTGCTGTAACACTGTTTATTCACCTGCAGCTTGAGAACAACATCCAGGATAAATATATAGCCTCAGGTCTCAGTTCCACAGAGACCTTAGAGAGAAGGGCATCTAACAACCCAATACCTCCATGTGGTACTAGGCACTCTTCTAGTTCTGTCCCCCATTTACTGTCTTCTTTGTAAGGTTTTTTTTACTCCGTTGGAAGCCTTCCTGCCTCAACCTGAATAGCTTTCTTCTGCCAAAACCTTCTGGCTTGTTGTATTCCCCTTCTTGTCAGTCTCTTAAAAATTGCTATATTCAAGCTGAGGTGAGCAATACAACCACGTCCCGAAGCACTAGGCAAGCACCTTCCAGCAATTCCCAAGCAAGCAGGGACATATGAGGCCAAGATTCACCAGAAGAGAAATGTCATGTAAGGCTCCTTGTATAAGCTAGGCTTAGCACTCTTTGGCAGAGTCTAGTTCAGGCCCCAGAAACAGTGCTCCTCAAGACAGCTGGGCTAGGTAGCACAGTTCCTGAGCTAATAAATTGGGTATCTCAGCAGGACTGGCTCTGTCATAGCATTTCCCTCACATGGCTATGCTACTCTCAAGTCTAGAAGTGGCTCCAACTATTGCAAGTAAAGGGCTTGTAGTTCCCAAAACACTGCACAGGATAGACCTGACCCTGCTTAATGTATTTAATTTGGAGAGTTATGAACAACCCACTACCTCCCTGCAACCAAAGCTTAACCTGGTACCCTTAGTATAATCATCCACATTTTACAATAAAATGCAATAATCTGGTTTTTAAATGCTATTTTCAAACATATACACTAAATATTTCTAAGTGACATTGAAATTCTAAAGTATTTTTCCTCTCCAGAAAACATATTCTACTTATGAATCAGTCCCCAGCTCCTGAGTGTCGCTACTACTATTGCATATGTGCAAACAGAGCAATAGGAAAGAACAGGGTGGCTGCAAAACAAAAAGAAACAAAAAAAACATTATTCTTTTAACATGATTACCAAATTTCTCCTTTTTCTTCTTGAAGCCATTTTTATCTCAGATTTTTAATTCTTATTGTTATGCAGCAGTTTCCCTCTTTCCCTTGTGTATATAGTGTTTGAGCTTTCAATTTTTCATTTTTCTTCAATAGTGCCCTATCTTTCCTTTTTTTTTTTTTTCTTCTCTTCTTCATTACTTGGGTTTTTTCCTCTCCTGTTTTGTTTTCCCACACTTGTTTACTTTTTTCCCCTAGTTCTCACTAATTATTTCACCTCTCTTGGTATGTTTCATTATGTGTCATAGCTTTTCCTTTCTTAATTTTTTTGTATTGCATTCCTTTATTCCACTCCTGCAGCTCTCTGATTTCTATGTGCTTGCTTAACTACTACCCAAATGGCTCCAAGCAGGACACACTCAAACTGAAGAATAAATAAATTAAAAGAAAAATACTATCTGTGGCCATGTGGTGTTGCCTAGCAACACCCTGTACCTCTCCACAGCTTTTCTAGAGCCCTGGTGGCAGCAGAGCTTTTCAGACTTATTGCTACAAATATATATGCAAGATCCTTCTTGCATTGTTTGTCCGTTCACTAGCAAATAAATGCAGAGGAAAATGCAAATGAGAAAGAAAAACTCCAGAGAAAGAACCAACAACAGGACTACTCTTCCAGTATAGGAAATGGCCACGTACTCTGATGCACGCTGCCCCTTGTCTCTCACGTACTCTGTAAAACACGCATAGCTTATATGTTATTAGTGTTCACTAATACTACTACGGTTACAATCTTTGAGAAAGAGAATGTAAGTAATATTTCTTATGCAATTAAAATTTGTCTTAAATTTACTCAACACTTAAATAGTTACTAGGAATGAGTTACTGGCTGAGATTCATTGACTTCTTACACTCTTGCAAAGTTGCTTCTGACAACTTTACACCAAAGAAAAGACAGTAGGTAGCCTCCAGATTGTATAGGATAGGAAAAATAGTCCAAGCATTGTCAAAAATGCATTGGGATTATTCAGGAAGTGAGGTTTGTTCCTAAGGTTTATAGATAAAATCTTAAAAGATTTTCAATATCTATTGTTTCTAATGACTTTAGATGTGACAGAAGTGAAAGCGAAGCTTCCCCCCCACTCCCTCTTTTCTTTTAAAACAAGTTTGCTGGGCTAAATCTTCAAAAGTTAGAAACAAAAGCTCATTAAGTCTATACTTTACAAAGTATTGATGACTCAGCATTAGCTAGATGGAATTTCAAGAGGACAAATACTAAGCCAGTTTCCCTGACAGTCCTTTTTTATTTCACATCAATGAAAGACTCCTCCCAACAGCCAATGGCAACTTCTGAGAAAGAAAAGTCTTTTTAGTTTTGGGAGGGAAATAATGCTTATCCAAAAGACTAAAACACTAAGCATATCAGGAGTCCTGGAAGGGGAATCAAGAAATAGAAATGCTAAAGCAAAAGATAACTACATCATTTAGGTAAGGACCAGCCTGTGATGAAGCCCTACAGAATGAGAAAATGTTCGGTTAGCATGTATCTTTCTGAAGGGCATCAAAATCAATGTTATTACCTGGGAATTTTTTATATAGCTAAATCAGCCTCAAAGTAATTTGATATCTGCGTAGCAGAGTATCAGTAGTAAGTGAAAAGAATACACATCAGACCACATACCTTAAAAACATACTTAACAGCATCAGTCTACATCTGTCAGCTACAAATCATTACGTAGTAAAGAGAAACCGCAAATGATCCCCATAGGTAAACAAAGGACAGAAACTAATATTCAGGTACATGATCCCAGTTTATTAACCTCATTCCCACAGTAATGTTTATAGAAATTAAAGGCCGAAGTAAGGGTACGTAGAGTTGGTTGGAGAACACAGCAGAACACATAGATGATACAGGCCACCATAAAACAAACACAGGCATTGCAAAATCAAGCACGTAAATCCATTCAAAAATGCCTAAAAAAGCTTTGCTATTTCAAAACTTGATTTGATCCCCTCACGCATATGCAGCAAAACACTGGTTTGAATGATATGATCATATGCTATTTTACACAGAAGTGCTGCCTGACTCAGAAGACAGAGCAGAGTGCTCACCTAATCAATAGCCTTTCAGCATTGGTGCTTAGCATGTAGCCTTACTTACTGCACACTATTCAAAACCTTACTTGAAGGCAGAACTATTTTTCCCCATAAACATTTCAATGACACTCATCACTATGGCATCTGAAGTGATTTAGAAGCAATTTATTCTACATACTATAACTATCCCGTTTTAACAGGTAGCAATCGGCACAGAAAGTCTATCAAATAACTGAGCATGCTATGTCAAGACACCTATGATCCAAAATATACAGGAATATACAGTCTACAGGAAACTGGAAGAAGTGACAACTTGGATGATCAGAATTACTCTCTTGCCTTCACATTCAGTCGACATAAAGGTTTTCTCATCCAGTTGATGGAACCATCACCCTCTGATCAGCTGGTATTTCCAAATCATCTTCTCTCTTAATTCCAACCAGTAACCTCCTAGTCATTCTTATCCTCAGCCCTTGGCTATACAGCATCCTAATTGCACTGTTAAATTTATTCTCATCTTTTTTTTTTATTCTAAACTTCAGTGTCACATAGTTCTTTATGATGTTCTAGTTCCTTCTGTATTGACAGTGCCTGTCAACTTTCTTGTAACATGCTCCTAATATTTATGTCGGGCTCATTAATGAAAATATTAAATGGTATGAATCTGAAGACTGATCCTTCAACAAGCTCTGCTCAAAGCCCGGAAGCTCTTTTTTAAGCTCTACTCAACTCTCATTTCCTTCCTAGACAGTCCTTTATTCATGTTACTATTCTAATCTAAGCAGGTGATACTTCATTATTAATTGGAAAAAAAAAAAAAAAACCAAAACCTTGTCAGTGTGTCATGCTCTATCCCTAATATCCTCCAATATTCCATCTTATATTTACCTTAATATGTTTAATGAATCTTTGCTTCAAAATTGGTTTTCAAGGTTTTCCATGCTGCTCATGTGAGACGAACGGAATTACAGTTGCCCATCAATTCTCAATCTTTTAATACACACAAACTGCATCGGCACTTTAATCAAGTACCATAGCATACAGCTTGCTTTACTTTTAGGCCTGTCATTTCACATGTCAATTTTTCTGTGATACTTTTATGGACATTTTTCTGACCCTTTGACTTCAGAGATTAAACTCTCCAAGTTTTCCTTCTGGTCTGTTAATTTCCTGGGTTAATTTCCATTTCTGCACTTGTCTGCCCGCTCCCCATCTCTTGTTTTACTCCCATTTTACTGAAACTATGACAACAATTTACAAAGATTTTAGACAATACCTAGGATGTTTAATCCTATCTTCACACTGGCTTTCCTTGTTCTTTTATTTCTTTTAATGTAGGTAGCTTAAAAACCTTTTACTATTTGTTTTATATAGCTGAATAACCTTTTACTATTTGTTTTAATTTCTTTCGCCAGGTGTGACTCAACTTGACTTTTGAAAGTTCTCATTTTTCCCTCTGTACTTCCTGCTTTGCCCATCAATCCCATTTTTTTCAATTCCTTATGGGTTATCCTCATACTCCTAATATTCTTTTTGTTTTCCAGTTCAGTCTGAAACTCTTCTTTACAAGTTGGGATGCAAATTTCAAATCACTTTTGTATATTTGAATTAATAACAATCTCCTCAAAATTCAAGTCTTTGGGTTGTTTAGCTCAGTTTTCTTAACTTCTGAGTTTGTCTTATAAAAAAAATAAGTTTTGTAAGTTCTATAGAACTTATATTAAATTCACTAAAAAAAAAAGCTTGATGAACATTGTATTCTATGATTATCTACTCTATGACTTCCCCCATTTGCTACATTCAAGGCTAAAGTTCGTTCAGCTCGATATCCAAATTAGTAAGAGTTGATACTATTTGAAATTTTATGTTAGCATTTCTGATGTAATGACTGTTCCTAACAAAGTTTGTCAGTCATCACATCAAAGAATACCTGCACCCTACCACTATTAGCATTTGTGATTTTCCAGGCTGGATGTAGAAAGTCAAAATGCCTTACAACAACTTACCTCTCTAATAGCATTAAAACCAATTGCAAGTACAGAAATTTGTGAGGGTAACAGAATGAAGGGCGGTGAACTTCAGGAAATATTATTTCAACAGACTCAGGGATCAGGCTGGTATGTCTCCTGAAAGATATACTGATCAGTACAGGAAAGCAGGAGAGAGGGCAAACCCTGACAGAAATGCACAAAGTGAAACTATACTTGAGCAGAGCAAAGAAAAAAAAAAAGAAAAAAGAAAAGAAAAAAAGCACTTAACGGATGGTTATGATCATACCATGTTTGCCCTCATGGCAAGAAAATCAAAATCATAAAAGCAGGGAAATTATGACACATACCTAAGTATACAAATTTCTAAGTATAAATAAATAGCACAAGCACTGTAGGAATAAAATCAGAAAGCTAAGGCACCAAGCAAATTTCAAGTAGCAAGGAAGAGGAAAAAATAGTAAGAAAAAGGTTCTATCTGCATAAGCATTAAGAAGAAAATAAAAAGAAGTATAGGTTATGTACTGGAAAAGAGAGCAAATAAATGATGCAGAGTGAACTGAATTACTCACAGCCTTCCTTGCCCTCTTTATGAAGATGGCATAGTACAGACACAACTACTACTAAAAGTATTACTTTTGGCAAGAACATGAGATTGCAGGTTTGAGTATGGAAAAAGAGGTTTGGAATTTTATATTTATTTTTTTTATCAGACAGATGCAGTTCACATATCACTGAGTCATCAAGGAACTAACTGAAGCAATCCAGAGACCATTCTCAATTGCACCCAAAGACTCTGAGGGCTTGGGGTTCCAAAAGGCCAGAAGAGACAAACATAATGTTTCCTCTTACAAAAAGGGGAGTGAAGATAGCAATTATAGCCCCCAGCAGAGAAAATGGAGTACATTTATTTAAAAATTACAATGCAATAAAAAAAGCCAACATGGGCATGTAAAAAACAAAGCTAAAACAATCTTATCTTCTGTCATTAAGAGGATGAATGGTCTCATGAATAAGAGGTAGATGTGACAAATCTCGAGTAATCTTTTTTTTCCCTAAGTATTCCATAGCACCTTTTCATAAGCCAATTAAAAACGTACTCTAGATAGAACAAATATCCAGTGAGTGCACAACTTACTGAAAAACAATGCCTAGCTTGTTTTCTAGCTCTGAAAAAGGACCTGAATCAAGATGCTTCATGATTCACCCAGGACACCAGTGAGTTGGGCAGCTGGAAAAGAAGAATATACTAATGGCTTCTACTGACATCATGTTTGGTAGAATAAGGGAAACAAGGAAAGAGGAGATATTAAGCTTTTTAAAAGGCAAGATAAAAATTTAAAAATCAAGCCAAATTGAAGGTCTGAATTTAGGCCATAAATTGAACACAAGACAATCCAATCCTTGCAGAAGGAACAGCACATTGTGGGACAGTTCAGTGTGTGAGGCAAAGAAACTATTTCATTCCACTTGGTGCTAGCTAGATTCCAGCTGAAAAATTGTGTAATTTTTCACCATCAAGATTAGAGAAAGATGCAGAAAATGAAAATCCAAAGAAAAGCAAGAAAATAATGGTTTCAGAAAGCATAACCAGCAAAGAAGAGCTGAAGGAAAATAGAGAATGATAAGGATTATCTAACAGGAATTACCTAAAATAACAGATTTTATACCAAAAGGGAACAATCATCAATTATTCTATAGGTAGAAGGAGAAGGACAAGACGACAATTTGATCTGCAACAAATTAAATATAGTATATTTTCAGAAAAACTTACTGTTGCATTGATTAAACACTAACAAGAATGAGGAACCTCCAACATCATATGCCATTTGAAGTGGGTTATAGTCTAACTATATTTTGTTCTGCTCCAATCCAGAAATTCTCTCACTAACCCTCTCAAACCTACATTTTTATGATTCTATGATTAGATTGATTTCTATTTACAGCCATAGCCAAACTTAAACCTGCTGTGTGGAGACTCTATAGCATATTCTCAGCACACCAGAAACAAGTTTACTGCCCTTCCCTAAAGCGATTTTGATCCATAAAGGTTCGGTTTTACCTTTGCTATCTTTTTACCGTCTGTTGCATTATTAACATAAAGTGCTTTATCTTTATGTTTGTCTTTTCTGAATAGTGCATATCCCTTAAGGCAACTATACAGGTAGTCATTTGGATGCTTCTTGATTTGTTTACTTGATTTAGCAATGTTAATAACATTCCTCTCATGTGGTACATGAACAAGAAATCTTCAACTTATTTTTTTTTAACAGAAAGTACAAAAAGACATATATTACAACTTGATCATTTTCAAATGGAATGCACATGGTAGGATCTTTAGCTCTACAGAAGAAAACCTCTTCCATTTTAGCTATCAATTAAGCAACAGTAGATTGTTGTCCTTTTCTCAGTATTAGAAGGGAACAGATAGTTTTGCTGAGTGATTGTTCCAGATACTTGCTGAAGAAACAGGACTGATTGAAGATGGAAGAAATGACCACAGAAAACACATACATGTAGCTTTCTGAAGACAGCTGGAATTCCTGGAACAGCCACACAGCCAGAAAGACTAAGAAGGAATACACTTCGACATGGCAACACCACTGCTTCAAAGACTGGACCACCCACCAGTTCCATTTCATCAAAATGAAGCACACATGCTATAAGGAAGGTTCTTGTACCAAGGAGTACCTAGCATCTTTGCAGACTGAAGAATTCTAAAACCATTTTTTCTAATATCAGTACTGGAAGGGATACTATGTTTATTTTCAACACTATATTCAAACAATGTATCGGTTTATAAAACAACAAAGAAATTGTTATGAAAGTCTCAAATAATTCCTGAGATCCACCACCAAAAATTTAAGAGTTCCTGAAACCAGGACACTACTGTAAGCAAAGAGTACCGAATATTGTAAGCAAAGGAGCAGCGAGTGATGAGGCAGTTAACTGCTCTCCACCTGAGGACTGTACATTGTGATAAAAATGCAACAGAAACTGGTCGAGATAAGGTTTTCAAACCTCCTGGACAGTTCTGTTGTATCAGTGTACCTTTTCAGTCCCCAGCCTGTTATGCATCCTTGCTTCAAAGCATGAGGATGCTAGTGTTTTTTTCATATAATGCTATCAGGACTGGTTAAAAGATCAAAACTAAGTTTTTCCCACCAGACCTGTTCATTCATACTT
Organism: Larus michahellis; assembly: GCF_964199755.1. Classification (NCBI taxonomy): domain Eukaryota; kingdom Metazoa; phylum Chordata; class Aves; order Charadriiformes; family Laridae; genus Larus; species Larus michahellis. The sequence continues at coordinate 36,908,145 of NC_133903.1, read as the reverse complement.
AAATCAAGTGATTTATTTTTTTTTATGTGCATATATGACTGATTTTTTTAATATGCATAGAAGAATTGATGGACTGGTACTCAGAAAATTCTTTTCCAAATAGATGGCAAAGTTGCAGACCAACTACAAGCAGGGTATTGTAACGAACACTTCAGTGCAACTTAATATTGGATAGTGCTTCTAGCCCTCCTTAAAATACAGCATTCAGCAAGCTACCATACTTCCTTCACGCTAAAATTGGTCTCTTAGCTCCTTTTACTTCTAGTGAGCAGATGTCTTCCTGGACTTAGACAATATAAATAGATCTGAAGTGAGTAATTACTAAGAGGCCAACAATGGCACAGGTTTCTCCAAGAAACAATGTTTAAGCACTTAGAATTTCTCAATGTAAAGCTCATGATCATTTTTAATTTTACAGATTTCTAAACAGAATCAAGATGGAGCTTTTGCTATACAAGAAGAAAGTCTAGGAGAAGAAAGGAAAGAGCAGTACAGCTTTTTGTATAAGCAATGGTTTACAAAAGAAAGATGGGCAACGGTTTACAAAAGAAAGGCAACAGTTTACAAAAGAAAGAAAATGTGGGAGTAGAGGAGCTGAAAAAAGAGAAGCTAGTCTTGTTATTTATTCTGTTTTCCAATACACCAACACAGCAAGGCACCTTTATCTCCATCCAATAACCACAGGGAAGTGCATGTATAGAAATTCACATATAAAAGAATATAAGGCTAAGCAGAAGATAAAAGTTAACAGTGAAGATCAGTTCTACCTCTACTCTCTGATCTGCTCAGCTTTAATGAAGGGGAATGAGTTGATCAGACTTACCTAGAATTCAGGATTTGCAGCAGACAAGCATTTTTCATTTTGTCATATATGTATGTGTAAAACCAAACAATTTGCAACTCTGAGACACTTCAGTATTGAAATGGTTAAGATCAGAAATGCATCTGGAACTAAAAATCTTTGGTGAATGCTGCTCTATAAGAAGGGGAATCATCCAACATCAAATCTGAAGAACACCAAACCTGAAGAACTCTGAACAGAGGAAGTTAAAAGGTCAAAGGTGGTTTTTGTACAGCACTTCAGCAGAACCACAAGGTAAAAAGGAACCTATTGCAGAGGACTGAAAAAGGATTTGGCATAACTTGCCATCAGCTAGTATTTACAACTTGATACACAGAAAAAGTGCATAAAAGCACTAATTTGTAGCAGTCAGGCAAGTTAAGAGCTAGTGAGATATTCTAATGAAAATACCTGAAGACATTGAAACTAAAATAAAACAGAAAATTCAAGGTTTATAATATGCATTTCTTAGAGCAAGTATAAGTGATATCATATGTAAACATGTAAACCACTTTATTCCAGTGAAATGGTTACAAATGTCAGTATATGGGTATCTAGATGAGAAAATGCAGAGTAATTAGTTAATCTAAAAAATGCATGAGTAGGAATTTGACTGCTAAATGATTAAACTGGTACATTTTAAAATGTGTATTAATATTTAATTATTGACACTATGAGAAAAGGGAAAAATCTCTTGATGTTACTTCCCAGCTCTTTCTGATACTCAGTAACCCATGTATTATTCATATGAATAGTTTGTGCATATACAGTCAATCACTAGTTAAATAAAAGAATCATTCTCGAATTCCCTAATCACCTCAATAGATCCTAATGCAATATTTTCCACGTTTGGGAATCAGAGCATTTTATTTAAGAAATCAGTCTGGCCATGATGAATACAGTGCAGCCTGAGCAGACATCAGTTCAAAGAATCAGATGTCAAAGTGCTCCCTCTAATGTCCCTTAATCATCACACCAATTAGTGGTTGAATAGTGATGTGATTAAAAAGACTGCTGCTATCCTATACCTATTCAGACGAGTAGAGTTCTACATATGTTCTACCAATTAATGTTTGAATAGAGCAGCGATTAGAGAGACATCTGCCATTGTATATTCATTCAGAAAAGAGCTAAACTTGCATATTCATATGCAATGAAGACAAAAATAAATATTTGCAAAGGTAAACTATACATTTAGATTATAAAGATAATTGAGTTGATTTCCTTTAATGAGTGTTCTCTATTTTATAATATTTGGGATTGTTTTTTATTTATAAATACATAATCTTTCATCAATATGTTTCTAGAAGTGGACAAATTATTCACTGAAAAAGCATTTATTGATTAAAGTTCCTGATTTCAGGCCTTGGGTGAACTGGGTTTCATATCTACTTGTTTGGAATTTGCACTATTTCTGCTTCAACCCATCAGTTATTTGTCAACTGATAACTTGATTATTCCGTAATTGTGTTATGTGATTGGGCACGAATATCACGTGACATTTTTTGATCTCACTGGAAGGCAACACTTAGAGTAACAGATTATAGCTGAGAAAGAATCATCTTATTTACAGGTTCTGTGCAAGCTTGGACATTTGTACACTAAGAGGTGCTTACAAACCTCTTTTTTAAATAAGAATTCCTTTTTACAGATGTTCATATATAGCAGCAACAGCCACGGAAATACTGTCAAAGTAAAAAGCAGCTTGAAGTTTTAGCAAACTCTTATTACTGCTGTTTTAAGGGAGCAACCTCATCCTCCGAATTTAAAGATCCCGAACTGTTGCATCTTGAAAGCATTGCAGATCTCACTCTCCACCATTAGCACACAGCAATCTGGTAGTTGCACCTTAATGTCACACAGAAAAAGACAAGGTGAAGAATTTGGTTCTCTCTAATGCCTGGTAAGAGCTATACAACAGTTAAAGACTCTTGCCCAAAAGTGATGCTCCTGCAAAAAACAGCTGAGCTTAAAAATTATTTTGTTCAAGGAAGAGAGGCTCTTGTTGCACAATGCTGATCGGGTTTAGCAAACCTAAGGACAAAGAACAATGCTACTAATGCCAGAAAATCAATACTGTTACAGGCTATGGCAATTAACTACAAACCAATTTAAATGCCGTTTCCTTTTCACCTTTCTTGTCTCATTGAAATACTTCCAACTCTTCCATCTGGAGGAATTATCACTATTATTTCTAAATGCAGAAACTGAAGAAAGTCTGAATACATAGGTGGGCTTCTATCATCTTGTCACCTATCCTCAGTAGGTACCTCCAAGGTTTCATTACAAAAAAAAGACTGGACTACTATATCGCACTGAATTCTCCAGTGACATGTGAATCTATAAATATTGCGGAGGTGAATTTCATTAAAACAACAAACCTGCATGTGTATAAGGTAAAAGCAGAACTTATTCCATCATGCTTAGAAACCCTATTCATAAAGCAAGGAATTCAGTGTGCTGGGTGTAACGCAAATGCACACAATGCGTGCCCATCTAGTTCGTGATTTAAATGCCAGCAAGCATAAAATACACACAGAAATAGAATTATAGAGTTTGAAATCATAAATAAAAACATAAATCAGATATCCAAACAATCCTGAACTAGATAGGAAAACCCTGAAATCAAAACAAGTCCTCACAGCATCCACAGTTCATTGCTTTAGTTTTATCTGTAAATTGATGTCCTAATGTAATCTAAATTTTGCCTCCTTCTATGAGATTTACTATTAGTATAGCCATCTCAAAACTCGTTTACTTTTAATTTCTTCTGACCAACAGAAACCTTTGTTTCCCCAGACAGACTAGTAGCACCTGTTTATACCACCTTTCAGCACGACTCAGAAGAAACCAGCGTTAGTTCTCAGGTTTAGCACTGTTACTGAGGGCGACTCGACAATAAAGAGTTTTCATCCTCTGATCTAAATCTCAGAGTTAAAATTTCTGAAGGAAAGCTGACTGATGTTGCATCTACAGCTATAAATGATTTTTACAACAAAATTTGGTGGCTAACACAATAAATAAACAATAGCACTCATTGAAAGCATAATTGAGCCTTCCTTCATGAGAATGCTTTTCCAATGTTGAGAAAAGATACCGACACTCAGTTTCCACTTCAAAACTCATTTAATGGGAACCCAAAGTGTCTCAGAGCAGGCTAGGAGTTAAAATTTCACTTGTGTAATTATTCTGAAGAAATATGTAAGTCTGCCATCTGGAAGTGTATTAGACATTACAAAGTCACTGTGTGCATGCTTCAGCAGATGCAGCTTTTGTTCGGAGTTTTGAGGGCTGTTAATTTAATTAGTTTTGTATTTTCATACTCCCACCTTCCCTCCAACAATAATTCTGCAAAGGCAGCATCAGTACAGCTTTAGAAGAATCACAAGCTAAAAGCCAGATTTTAGGAAATGCAGATTTTAAGGAAATGCAAACAAGTATACTTCCTATGGACTTCAGACAGAGCTTGGTCAGTTCATTAGCAGGCCTAAGCATTACTGCCAATGGCTTTTTGGACCATAACAGAAAGTTTTGCTCAATGTATCATGTCCTACATTAGCTTTCTTATTTTAAGAAGGCTAGGAAAAGATTCTATCATTTTATTATCAACAACAATCTAGAGAATGTAGAGAGTCTCATTTTTTCCTAATGCCTTTTATGTAATGGGATACCAGACAAATGCTGATGTTTGGTTTTTTTAGTTTTGTAGGGGGTTTTCTGCCAGAATAGTAAACTGTGTAGTAAATGTTGCACAGTAAAAGTGAAGCTCCATATTTCTGAGTAAAGAAAAGATTGACAGTTCTAAAAACTAGGACCATTACAAGCATTTTACATTTCTTATCATGATTTGCAAACTAAATAATGTGACATTTTACCAAATAATTCATAATATACAGTATAATAACTACCTTTGATGAAGGTGTTTACATGTACAGGTATACCTATTTGCTTATCTCTAACCTTTAACCCTGTAAGTTGCAACACATGAGCAGACCTCTGTCAGTGCAGGGTCCTGATAACTGCATGGATCTCCATACAGTAATGCAGAACTATGAAACCAAATTGTTTATTTAACTGTAAACCTATGTCAGAACATCATCCTGCAATATTAGGCAACACTCAGAATTTCTTTCAAATGAAAATCCATCAAAGGCATGCAAACTAGCAATGAATGAGAATTGGTGCTGTTTGCACAGCCCAAGAAGCCCAAGCCTTGGGAATCCAAGAACGTTTGAGACACCATGAGGTATGCATGCACAGCTAAAAGCAGGAACGCAGGAAGAGAGACAATTTCTAGACAGCTATGCACTTTCACAAAACCTTCAAATATCAAACACTTTATGAATAAACTGAATACAAAAATCAAAGAAGGCTGATACAGGGGAAAGCTCAGAGATAACCAAGAGTGGTATTAAAGCCTAGAAGCTGTAGCAAATGTGTGTTAACACAATCATTAGGAAGATGTATATGTGTATGCTATAGTTTGAAGTTTAACTAATTAGGATCATTTACATTGGAACAGTTAATCAGGTTACTACACAGATACCTAGCTGCCCTGCTGCATGATACTAGAGCTTCCTAACAAACACTTTCTGAAAACAGAGGAGTTTACAGCCTAGTATTGATTTCAGGTCTCCTGAAAACATAACGATGTAAACTGCAGCTGCCCAGGAGCCGCTTGCTGAGCAGCTCAACTATCTGTGCAGCAAGAACAGGCAGTTGTGGGCAATAAGTGCATCAGACATCCCAAAATAACCACCCCTGTTCACAAACAGAAGCTTTACATGTGAGTTAGTTTCCAGTTATTATAACGTTATCTAAGGCAATAAATAAAATAAGAAAATAGGAATATTAGCTATAGGAAGAAAGAGATTCTTACCATCAATGCTATAAAACAGGAAACTATAGCAGAGTAGAGTTGAAATGCTAAGGATACCCTGCATCGCTCCTCCCAGCAAATATTTGGTGGTTACACCAGATTTCATGATTTTGAGAAATTGAGGAACTTTGTGGGGGTTTTGTTTTGGTTTGTGTTGTTTAGGTTTTTTTTAAATAATAAATGATTATCAGCTATGAGACCTGAATTTTCCTACTTAGTGGGAGAAGATGTTTTGATAACACTATGAAAAGACACCGTAACATTGTACCCATAAGGGAAATAGTTTGCAGATGAAGAAGTAGTGCTCTACCTCTGAATGTAGAGGATTATCTAAAACAATCTGTAGGAAGACAGTAAAAACACTACAAACCTTCTAATCAGATGAGAGATCAAAGAGACAACAAAGTCTGATAGGATTAGTCAAATATCACACTGAGACTACGAATCTAAATACCTGGAGAGAAAATGATGATATCTCATTGCAGAAATACTGAAGAATACAGTCAGTTTATAATGAAAAAATATTTATTCTAAAACCACCTATTTCCCAAAAAATACAAGGCACAAAATTTAAAATGCAGAGACATGTTTTAATCTAAGCTTTATGTATTTATATATAATGTATATGCATACGGTCATGTATATAAAGTACATATATGGGTAGCTCTATATATACATACATATATATACAAAACAGGTAGAGATGATGGGTTCCCCTATTTCTGTGCTGAAATAAAATTACCTTTAGAAGTCTCAAAAAGGATAGTGAAGTGCTGCTCTACCCAGTGTTACTCTTGGAAAACAGAAAGAAAAAGACCAAGTGGTACGGAAGAGGCAGCTGACGCTGGCTACCCAGGATAGCGAGTGACTCTGTGGGGCTCAGGAGGTGGTGAGCCACTTCACACTCAAGACTGATCGGACTCCATAACAAAAGGGGAAAAAGTTGCAGCAAAGACTTATTAAATCACCAAAAAGGAAAATGAATAGCATGTTGTAGGTTCTGAAAAGTAAAGAGCTGATCACAAAGTAACTTTGTATCTACAGGAACAGAATACTAAGAGCCAAATTTGGGTACTGAACAACAAAGGAAACTCAAATTTTAATTTCTCACACAACCGAGATTTCATCCTCAGTGATTTATTGCATGTTCCCGATGCAATAATAAATGTGCACTTACTGAACAGCTTTTGTCAGAATTCCTCTTCCATTGCTTCTTGACTTGTTTTTTTGCTGCAGTTGAATGAAGAGTTGCATGTATCTGTTTTCGGGGATTTAGAGCCAGAATGTTCTGTAGAAAAAGAATAGAAACTATTAAAATATAGATAAAATTTTTTTAAAAGTTCAAAGCCTCTTAAATTATACCTCACACACTAATTTACAGTGCTATGCAAAAACAAAACACAATTACTCAACAACATAGCCCAACTTCATATGAATTTGTTTAGATTTGTATTGTCCACACCACTTAGATTTTGAGTATTTAAAGATATTTCTAGGACTACTAGAAAACAGAATTATATTTAGCGGCCATGACAATCATTTCCATTCCCGGACGTTTGTTATGCACAGCATATAGAAACACATAATTCTGCTTCATTATGTCATTCCAAGTAACACTTGTAAAGCAAAACAAGCAAAAATATTTTAAAGGATCTGGGTTATTTCTGGATGTTTCATCATTTCAGTATAAATTCCAGCTTCCCCTTCACAGGAATCTGCTTCTATGTCTAGTAAGCAGATGAGTTAGCTTCAATTCTCTTACAATGCAAGGACACAAACAAATGTTGTGCACATATCTGTACTTTTAAGTGACAGTGGTGGTCTGATAACACAGGCAGAATGAAGTTTGTAATATCTTTCATCATACTAGTGAAACTCGCAAAATTAAATCAGCTTTTTGGAACCCAAGCTCTTTTTCAAATCAGGCAAATGACAGGTTTCTGTATCAAAACTGACCTCATTTAATTCAAGGGTGAGTGTGAATAGCATGGGAGCAACAGATCCAGACTCAGGTCTGCGATGGAGAACCAAAACAGGCATATTGTTGGGCGTAACTCCTGGAATTGGTTTTGTAAGTTTTCCATTAAAAAAAAAAAAAATTACTTTATCACTATACTTCTTCACTGTAGTGAACAGGGTGTGCTTATTCTATTACTGTATGTCAAAGATGCATGAGAATGACGTACAAAACCAGAGACTGAATACAATGAGTATGATGGTGTTATGAATATTACATCAGGATGCTTCCTTATTTTAAAAATCTGCTTGAGTGGGTGATAATGATGAAAAAGTAATCTGTTGTATTAAGATTTTATTGTATTGATATTTATGGTGACTTTTTTTTTTAAATGCAAAGGGATCACTTTCTAGTCAACTATTTAATGCTTACTCTGGACTGATCAGTAATCCACTTTTCCCACAAAACAGAAGTCTCACCTACTTGAAAATTCTACCTGCAAACAACAACATAGCCCAATACAGTAACTCCCAATTTGCCTGAAGCATGAAGAGACAAAAAAGTGGGTTACAACATTCGAAAAGATACAGACTATTTAGCAGCCTATGTGCTGTTGACTTTCAGGAAGTTAGAGGGCATAATCAGATGTGCCTCTGCAATTCCAGCAGTAAAGACTCTGCTCCATTTCTGGGTGTTCCCCAGCTGAGTACCTCAGGCAAGATGTGGCAACCAAATGCATTCAGTGGTGGTTTATGCTAATTTATTTCATTCTTAATTAAAACAGAGCAGGGACATTCACATAAGGGATGTCACTTACAGCATCTCAGTTGCTACTTTAATTTCTCAAGATGATCAAACTCAACTGTCAGAGCACATCTGACTCATTGGTGATAGGCTGTTGAGTGCCCAAATCACCCAAACCGGGCAGTAGGTCCTGAATCACACATACGCTTTAGCAAAATTTTGCTTCCTCTCTTTTGTAATTGCTTAATGCAGTACTCTTGGCCATGAATATTATAATTATTTTAGCAAACTGAAATGAATTGCAAATTTCTAGTAATAAACTGTAACAGATGTACTCCACTGGGTACAGCACCAGTTGGTTTAAAACGTGGAACAAATGGTGGGGCAAGCCAAGGACGGAAGAATCCCCATATGTTTGCTCCTGTTGGAATTCTGCAGCGGGAGCATGGCTCCAAGAGCAACAGTTGCAGAAATCCAAAAGGACTACGTAGCGCAGCATGTCCCAGAATTATATCTGAAATAAAACCAGCACAGAACATACTAAATCACATATACAAAACAAAAATTGCTTATATTCCCACTACCTAAATAATATACTATCTGCCTAAATCTTGGATTGCTGACCAAGGTGGCTGTTCTAGTTAGAGGTCCCTGGTGTTTAAGAACCGCTCAGAAGTTAACTGCCTAAATGGGAAAGTAATGTAAATGCTTTTGGGTCTGTTAAACTGTCAGAAAGGAAAATTAGTGAGGGTGTTTTCTTCCTATTCATTTCAGTTCCCTGGTTGGTTTTCTGCAGCTTATGGCTAGTCAGACATTTAGTAAATTTAACAAATAAATTCAGGTAGGTCAGCCAGTAAGTGGAAAATTACTAAGAAGACAGTTCTAGAGGGAGTGCTGCAACTAACACTTAATGTATGCACCCAGCTAAATAAAAATTAACCACTGAAGATTGCAAGAAAGGAATCCTGAGACCCCCTATTTCCCAAACACACTGGCCATCTGACCAGGCAGAGGGCTCATCGGTGAGGAGAGTTATTTGGGCATCTGTGATGTTGCTTGTCCCAATCCCATGCTTACACTGCTACATAAATTCTCATTCTTGCCAGATGAGCTGTTGTTTGATCTCTCCAGATGTTGAAAGGGCAAGACTCAAGAATGGGGGATGTGGATACATAATATATCACTTTTCAGAGTACTATGAACTTTGGATTTCACGTTAAGATGCTATTTGTATAGTAATGGGGAAGCTATGAATTATATATTCAGTGTTGTGCATAAATGGCCACATTTATTTCATTAAAAATAAAGTAGGTATAAAACCATTATCGGTAATGGCTGCAAATCAGCATATAATGCTGCTATATTTTTGTAGAAATCTAGTAAGGTACTATGTTGATGGAGAAAGAAATAGGGCTATGAGTAAGTACATAGAAGTAAATTCAGTCCATGTTGAGTACACACTTGTGGCTCAGCCACGCAACAAGGATAGTAGAGTTAAGCTTGCAGCTTTGCAAAACATTGATGACTATGGACACCACCAAAGTATTATACTTTCTTTCATTATTTCCACAGATTAATTTGAAGACTTCACTTTGGGAAGAAAGCCAAGTGGTTTGTCTCTGCAGAACACAACTCAATATATTTCGCAGATGACACCCTCAAATATGACTACTTTAAGGAATTCCTTTAATAATAACCCATGACAATGATTTCTTTAACGACTTTTAAAAGACAAAGATTAAGCTAAAAGAATATTACAGAATGGTTTAATTCCCTAATACATTCTCTTCTAGAAGGGAATGTATTCATTATGACTAATATACATTGCTTTAGGTTGCAAGTATCCTAAAACGCTGTAAACTATCCATATGTAATGTACGTTGAGAATGACTAGCATGTACAAGTGATAGCTACAGTTTTTAAATTTTGAGAATTTAGTGATAAATGGTTATGTTGATCTGTGCCAACACAGTAACATAGCTTCTGAGAATAAACTTGCCATAAGCTATTCATTAGATGTTTATTGCTCAGCTTCTACTTTAAAGGCTATGATTAAGAAGTCTACACAAAAAAATACTAGCTCTAATCTTCACTATCATCTATTAATGAAGGGCTGTAAAAGTTTTAAAACATTATGTTATATTACAGTGAGTAATTTATCAAGAATCTGAATTAATATTACTCCAAAATAAGTGATTTCAAGGCAGCCATTTGGGATAGGACACATTCTGCAGTTGGGAGTCCTGTTTCTGATACCGCATTTTTGGGTCAATCAAGACAGGTTTGGCAAATGCTCTACAGTGATTCAACATAAATTTCTGGTATAGAAATTCCATTTCATTAAAAGCGTCACGCCCATTTTATTCCCATCTCATAAAGCCACCCTTTTAACTGAAATCATAAGAAACTATTGCAATTAAATCTGATTTTTAACTAAGTGCATGATAGTAAAATAAATACAAAGTTATGGAAGCACTATGCTTATTTGGAACACACCATCATCTGGGGGCGGCGGGGGGAAGAAGGCCAAAGAGGGGATGATTTATAGAGGAAAAAAAAAGTACAATGTACATCATAGATGGGACTCCAGTAATTTCAAGGCAGTTGTCAAAAAGTCCTGCTAGTCTAGCATTATCTTTGTAAAATATATGGCATTATTCCAAATTTGGAAAGCTTTTCTTTAAAGCACTAAGCTTTGAAGTCTTCAGGTTTTTTCTCCCTCTCCCCTCCCTCCCTGCCCTTCCTTCCCCGCCCCTCCCCCCTCAAAATAACAACCTTAGAAAGGTATCTTGGTTATGTGGACCTTATCTCTCATTCACAACAGGAAATCTGGTAAAAATACGATAGTTAAGATTACTCTGCTTCTGGAAGAACACCTACTGAAACCAATGAGTTCCATCCAGAGTATTTAGTCTTCAGTAATCCTCATCTTTGTTATTAGTAATTAAAAGCAAGAATAAAGATCAGAAAAACCGTCTTCAGGCTCTGTCACAGGTTGCGGTATTAAAACTGCATGGGCTTCTTAATAAGACAAAGTAATAATTTGCTCTTTTCATGGATTCTGTCCAGCTGCTGAAAACACAACTGTTCACATGCAGACTACGGTTATGGGCACAATAACCAGCACATTTACCTAGCTCAGCCCATGCAATACACAAGTTATATTCCATTTTACTCCAGTTGCTTCAGAGAGCATCCTCAGCTAAACTCTTTTATACATATCAATTAAAATTCAGTAGTAGGCTAAGCATGCTAGGGAATGCATGTGGAGAGCAATTTAACCCACCCCACTCCATTAATCTACCCAATTTCCTTAAGAAGAGTTGTAATCTCCCTCACAGCAAGTAACATTAAATGTATTGCAAGATACATATGTTCACCAAGTGAACATAATGAGAACATATTTATTTTTTCTAAGAATAATGAGCGTACTAAACAATTAATTTTGAAGTTATGCAACTGCTAATTCACTGACAGAAACAAGTACCTGGGTTTTTATTTACTAGTATATCTGAACATGAAACTAATTTTATTTATTATTGTTAGTCAGTCAAAGACCAAAGAACTCAAGCTAGAAGTATTTGTTTTCGTAACGTTAGATAACCCAGAATAATGAGTATTGCTTAAAAATCACATCAGTCAAGAAAAAGATGACTGAGGCATGAACTCTTCTATTAATATCTTATTTAAATTGTCTAGTTCACAATTTACTTCTCACATCTACTCTGCCTTTTGGAAAGCTGCATGAACCACTAACAGTTAGATGCAGTACTTCAAACACCCTGTAAAGTCCCAAACTATTACAAGTGAAAGTTTCATTACCAAATGGCCAAGAGCAACTTCTAGTCCTAGGAGAGTTTGTAACACTAGAACATAAATAACATTTCAAAAAATAAGTAGCCATGGTGTCATGTCTTCCAAAAGCTAACTCTATGTTATTTTTCATTATTGAAAGAATATGGGGAAACGTGAATTTCTCCCACATGCTTACGCATGACAGAATATCTCATAAATTGACGCTTGTGTATTTCCTTACTGAAGATCTGAACTGATGAGAATCTTCACAAACAATTTATGTAACCTGGCTGAAAATACATCTTAGGAATTCATCCAAAAATTTCAAAAAGGAGAAAAAGCTGTGCTTTCACAGTAGTTCAGGCACGGTTTAATTGTGAGGCAGCGAAAGCCAGAGAAAGCTAGATGAAATGTGAAATGACCACAGATGTCAGGGAAATAGTGTGGTCAGCCTTTGGAGAACCCTAGTCTAGAACCAGAAGGGATAGGTTCAGAATAGGACTCAGAAGGTAACTCCCCAAATAATTATTTTTGTATTACTGAGACAAACGGCTGCATGTGTGAGCAAAGTCACCAGCAATTTACATTATTATGATATCTTCAAACCAGAGTCCTCAAGGTCCAGAGAGCTGGAAGATGAGGCTCCACTTCTGTGGAGAGACAGCAGCCTGTGACTAGGAAACATGCGAGTAGAGCAGACTGGGACTGAGAAGCCAACAGGCTCAAGAGACTGGGGCCTGACCCTCAATCCTGGTGTGCATACGGGCAGGAAGCTCAAACACACCTGGGAAAACTTTTAATCAATTTTTAATCACAAGACTTATTTCTTCTCTGAGCCACATGAGCTCAGAGTCTCAAAAAAGAGCAAGAACTCAAAGGCCAAAGGATGATCTTGTGGTAAGCATATTCTAACTCCGCACTGACAGGTCACTGCCTTTATCACAGCACGTAAGTACTACAAAATCATAGAATGGTTTGGGTTGGAAGGGACCTTAAAGATCATCTAGATCCAACGCCCCTGCCATGGACAGGGACACCTCCCACTAGACCAGGATGCTCAACGCCCCATCCAGCCTGGCCTTGAATACTTACAGGGATGGGGCAGCCACAGCTTCTGTCAGCAACCTGTTCCAGTGTCTCACCACCCTCATAGTGAAAAATTTCTCCCTAGTATCTCATCTAAATCTCCTCTCTTTCAGTTTAAAACCATTACCCGTCGTCCTATCGCTACACTCCTTGATAAAGAGTCCCTCCCCATCTTTCCTGTAGGCCCCCTTTAAGTACTGGAAAGCCACTATAAGGTCTCCCTGGAGTGGACCCTTCTTTCTCTAGGCTGAACAAACCCAACCCTCTCAGCCTGTCTTCACATGAGAGGTGCTCCAGCCCTCTGGTCATCTTCATGGCCCTCCTCTGGACTCAAACCAGGAGGTCCATGTCCTTCTTATGTCAGGGGCTCCACAGCTGGATGCAGTACTCCAGGTCGTGTCTCACAAGAGCATAGAGAGGGGAGAATCACCTCCCACAACCTGCTGGCCACGCTTCTTTTGATGCAGCTCAGTCTTTATCTTCACACTTCCACCTAGCTTTAGACTTCCCTGTAAAACAGACTGTTTCTATATTAGAACAAACACCCTTCCGGCTTCTTGCATTCCTTACACAGCCTCTAATATTTAGTGAGAGTTAAGACTATTCTTTATCCTGTAATAATATCATAGCATACTGGTATCCTAGAGGTGCAGGCCTAGATCCATTACTAGATACTTAGGAAGGGGGATTTCCAAAACAGATCTACCACCACAGATTTCCCTGCAGTATGTAAATACTGTCTCTTAACAAAAGGAGCAGTTTTCTAAATCATTCCCACAAAAGCCAGGAAAGTCTTAATTATAAACATGTCTATATTAACAGAAGTGTGGTATACCTCATGCATTTTCTGTTATATAACCAAAGTTAATACATTACAGATTAACAGAGCACAAAAATTGCACAACCCTAAACAAGGTTTACCTAATTTTGTTGACACATTAACTTTCAGATTAAGAGCTTGATTTCTCTACCTCAGCAATGCATTTATTCTAGGTATTATTGTAAATTCTAAAAGGTTTATTACAATAGAAAACAAAAAAGTGTTACTTGCTTCCCAACTATACCAACCACTATTCGCTATTGGAAGAGCTCTGGGTGGTAAATTACTCCACTGGAAACTCCGCATGCTACCTCCTTGACACAACTAATCTGCAGAAGCGCCTTGACCCTCACAGGGCAAAAATACTCACCCTCTGTGCTTAACTTTAAGTATCCTAGCAGCATCCCAGCATTCAGTGAATTATTCACATATTTAATGTAAGCACGTACACATTAAAAGCCACACAGTTTACAGCAGGCTCAAACGCCACATTACTATAAGACGAAGTTCTCAGATCTGAGGCTTCTCCATGAACACCGTACTCCGCAATAAGATCACATTTTCACATTATAAACAATACACTACATCAAAAGCTATTATGGCTAAGATGGCACATTCAGAGAAGGCATAGCTGAGTGCAGCTCTCATGGATTTATTCAAAGCCAAATTCATTATTACAAAAACATTTCATTGACTAAAATACTATTAAATTTACAGCCTTTAAAAACAGAAGGGTTTAAAATTTGGTGCAGCTATCCTTCTACACCTATATTTAACATTTTAATACATTTTCTCTCTAACTGGACAGTCTTTAATCATCCAACCAATTGGCCAAGTGCAAAAAAGCAGAGCAATTCACGTCACAGCCTTGATTCTTAGCTTCATGACAGCTGTTACTTCAAAAGTACGCACATGCACCATCTCCACAGTCTGTGAAACCCACTACATTCAAAGTTACCTTTTTTTGTCTTCTTAATAAAAATATCTTCCCTCTTTACAAATCAAAACTTAAAGCTTCAGAAAATATTTAGGTTTGCATCACAGGTATAACAGAAGTTTTTTTGCTTCATCACTGTAATATTTATCTATGCCTGGATCACTTGCGCATCAAATTGCTCTGTTACATGAGGAATACTAAATAACATTTGTAACTGCTCACTCATAACAAGAGTCATTTAATGAATATCTCACAGAAAAAAAGGATCATTATCATACACACACACTTACTTCTCACTTCTATTTTCTGCAAGAAGACAAACAGATTGAAAGAGAAAGCAAGCTCAGTTGCCTTTGAAAATAAACTTCGTGTCAAAACCAAAAATAGGCCATTGTATCCCCATAATTGAACCTCTCAATTGAAGCCTCAGTTGCAGGTGTTTGCTTAACCAAAACCCAAACTTGCATTAGAGACATGTCAGTTAATGAAAAGTCAATGCTCTACTGACTTTTGATCATAGGAGAGAAATTAGCATTAAAAGTTATTACTGCTTTAAGTTTAATCATTGGCAAAATCAGCAGAACTAATTTTAGCTGAGCAAAGCAATGTTCTGAAAACTTTATTAAAGGTAATTTTCAAAGTCCAATAAATGAACCTGAAACGCAAGGAGAGTGACAATATACACCCAAAGATCTAGTACATTCAGTGCTTGAAACACATGAACAGTTGTATTTGTTCCAAGAACATGCCAACTATCTATCAGTACTGAGTTTCTAAATCTGTTGCAACATTAAGAAGCAACAAGTAAAATTACCTATGTGCAACTAATGTGCAAATGTCTACAAAAATTTCAGTAGTAACTGTTTAATACAATGGTAAAATACAAAACTGACAATGAAACTACTGATTTTCTGGTAACTTTATACATCAGAGCATCCTAATCAAAAAGGAAAAAAGAAACCAGCACATAGAAGGAAAATGGAAGTGTGAAGAATTTGTAATTATATACTACAAACAGTAAGGGTCTGATGTGTGAAGTTACATACTAAAATATTATCAAATGTCTGATAATTGAAAAAAAATAACAGCCAATTTTCAAGCAAATTTAACAGCTCATGCAAGTAAGGCAAAAGGAAACTCTTGCCAATTTTTCCTTTTCCCTTTAACATGTCATTGTCGTCTTTTGCAGAAGCTCACAGTGATCCTATGTTGACATCTTTAAGGAAAGAAATGTGACATTCCAGAAATACATAGGGCATCATACGCATTACCGGCAACAATGCAACATGTATTGATAATGAGGAATACAAAGCAATTCCTTGGAGTTCTTCACTCTAATTCAACAATTTTGATTTTAAAATCTTATTGACATTAAATGCTGCTGAATGTGTGGGCTGGAGGCAGAGGTGATACTCTTAAAAAAAACAGGATAATCACATTAGGCTGCCCAATCTAAAAACATGCCAGCAAACATTTGGATTCTGATCTATCATACTTTGTCACATGCTTATACAGAAAATTTATTTTAAAAATACTTTATAAAGGGTGTTGTATGTAGTAGTATTATTTTCCAACTCTTGTACTAATTAAGACAAATTGCATTTCTTCTGTGAGACCTCTGAACAGGGAAGAGTTATTATTTTTATCATTTGTAAGGGTTTCTAAAAACATAGTTAAGTAGTTCTCCTATAAACATAGTGTAATGATTCTAAAGCCTCGGATTTCAGCTGCAGAAAGATTTAAGTATTGGACTTTTGCAAAAATAAAATTCCTGTCTTGCTGACAAGCTCTCTTTCCTACACTAGAGGATACAAGACCACAAAGCTATCATCCAATTAGGATGGAAATATTAACAAACATTTGTCTCAGATCAGCATCCCTTTGTTTGTGGTTTGGTATGAGCAGGAGCAAATACTGCAGAGCAGCAGGACCAGCTGTAACAGAAGTAACATTTAGTACACTAGAAATGATGCAAAGGAGAAGTGCCCAGGTAACTGTTCTTTAAGTGCTTTAGCTATCTTCCTGCTCTTCTCCACCTGAGAGCTTCAGAAATATGCCAGAAGAATCAACAGTTCAATGTGGATTTGGTCTTTACCTCCTTCAGCTTGACTTTAGGTTAGCTCTTCTTCTAGCTACTGTTTGCTCACTTTTCCTGAGAAAAGGCCTGCATTCACAGACAGGTAAGTTTTGTAAGTAAGGCAGGTGACTAACTCCAGAAGCGGACGTTGCATGCCCAAGTCAGCTTCCCCTTACAGTGACTGGGGGAGGGATTCACAGCTGTCAGCATGCCAAGCAGGACACCCCAGTCAGGTGTGACAAAACACCGAACAGACAAGAGGTACGCAACCACACAACCACAACGGTTGTTCTCTCTCACCCTCCTGGACTTACAGACCAATCAGCAGCCTTTGCACAGGCATTCCTCTAGGATGACGGTTCTCAGCCTGAAACTCTACCCGAGTTTAAATGCTTACCTCTAACTCAAATGCATGAGTTTCCTAGCTTCCATTTGAAACAGAGGGGAAAAGGGGGAAGAGTCACAGAAAATTACAAGAGCAGCCACTTTTGCATTATAGTCTAATGGTTACTGGAGTCACCCTGGAAAGAGAAGACTCCCATCTCCACGTTCCTGCTTTCCACTGACCAGAATAGTAGGCAAACCTGGATGAAGTAGAGCTGATTAGGTGTTCAGCTAAGATGACAAGAGCAAATCAGTGAGCAAACAGGACAAGAACACTGCTCCAGCACTAAAAAAGTTTTGACCCAACTCTAAAGACAGCTTATATATTTTTCATTAAGGGCTCATTGATTAGGTGCATAGAGAACACTACAGTGGGAGTTAAAAATGAGCTACCTTTGTTTTTGTGATAAATACTTCTTGGGATTCCTAAATCAATGCATCTTAACTCCTTACCTGGTGCCAAGCTTTGGCAGCGTGCAAGCTTTACTTAAGAACAAATATTCTACAGTCTTCTGAAAACTATTTCTTATCATACGCTAACAAAGAGAAATTGGCCCTTCAGCAGTCAGTAGTATTGGTTACCGCTGACATTTTACTCAGATTGTAGGTTTTTTGAGAAGAGATAATATTTTCTTTTTTTCTGTTCTGTGTTCATTTCATTTTTACATTTTATCACCAGCATTCTAGAACAGCTTCTGTTGTGGTTGTTTGATTTTTTTTTTTCTTCCCAACTCTTTTGTCACTCTCTCACTTCCATCTGTTTTGAAGAGCTATGTATGAGCTTACTAAAATCTTTAAAATTTTGTGTTTTCAATTGGAACTGAAAAAAGGGCAATATCAAACACAGCTTTAAAATGGAAACGGAATAAGTCTGGGAACCACCTCTAATCTCCCGTCTCATGTTCCTGTCATTAGCACGCACACACACAAGCGTATGAGTGAATTTGCACAAGCTAACTTTGTCCCTCAGATTCTGAAGACTGCCGAGATTAACAGAGAGGGAGGTATACCTCTAACACTGATAAACAAATTTGTGAAGGTTGAAATCAGGTCTTGTACTCACCTGTAGCTATATTCCAAAATATTACACTACACATGATACTTTGCACACAGATCCTCAAACCAATTACTGGTAACATTCCTTGAGAGCTAGTACATAGACCTAAAATGACACACCAAGAAAGACAGTGGGCTTTAATTTCATCAGTACTAAATCAAAATCATATCTGGTACTGCTCAGGGTAAAAATGGCAATGAGTAAGTGATGGAATACTTCTTCAATACTGATTTAATTTACAATTAGAGTTTTTCTAAATGTGATAGCTACACCCTATCTCACATTTTAACCTTAACATGTGACATAATATGAAAACTGCTGACACAAATAATTGACTGGTTTATTATAAATAAGAATACTTAAAATTCTTTTTAAAATGCCTCATAAATCCACATTATGTCTACTTTATTGATTTCAGAAAAGTTTGTGTTATTTCCATAGCACTATTTCATGATCTGAGCACTTAAAAAAAATTACTTTTCTCAGTTTTAACTGTCACTGAAATATCCTTCATTTCAAAGATATCAAGAAATTATCACTATTCATTTTCAATACAAAGCCTCTTACATTTCAGCTGTCATTTTCAAAAAATCATACTGAAAATAGTGTTTCTAAGCAGAGTTCAGTTGCAGTGTAATAAGTAATAATTTCATCAATTAGCAGTATTCAGCATCCACTGAGAGTTCTCTCACTATTATTTTATTCATAGAGTCCTTTGTGGAAGTCGCATAC
This sequence comes from Larus michahellis, assembly GCF_964199755.1. Classification (NCBI taxonomy): domain Eukaryota; kingdom Metazoa; phylum Chordata; class Aves; order Charadriiformes; family Laridae; genus Larus; species Larus michahellis. The sequence goes on along the minus strand of NC_133903.1, from coordinate 36,888,836 downwards.
TAAAAAGATCCATTTATCCTTCAAGGTTTTTCATAAATGTGTCATACATCTTAGAAAACAATTGGTTATTATTCTCGCTCAATCTAAATAACTATAATAACTTCCAGGTGTAAAACCTCTTTTTATACTTCCAATCTTCTTTACTCACATTATGGGTCTACATTTTTAATAACCTATTCTAACACTTCTACCTACTTTCACACATGCATTCTTGAGTTTTGCACGGATGCTAGACATGCCTGGATGGGAGGGTAGTCAGCTTATTGTTAAGAGCAGAATAGAACTGGGTTTCATATAATGCCCTTCACAATCAAGGCAAAAACAAGCCTTTTATAATGAGCTAGATGCTAGTATAGATGCTAACAGTGTAACGCCTGTTAAGAAAAATGCTGTGATTGTTAAATTCAGCAATAGCTTGCTCGCAGCGTGTATTTTATTTTTCTTTCCCTCTAGATCCCTCCACTATTTATCAGCCAAATTCTTCTCACCCAGAAGGACACATCCTACCTTCTGTCCTTTCATCTCAAGATTGCAAAGGGCTCCCTTTGGAGCACAATATTACCATTCCTTAATCAACTAACAGAGATGTGACTGGGCAGTATTAGGACCTCTCTCAAAGCTGGTTAGAGAGCCCTGTGCAATGCATACGGCACAACCAAACTTCCCTGTCTTAGGAAACAGGAGGAAAAAGCCCCAATTTTAGTGATGCATCTCCTACACAGCAGCCTGCTTCCTTCTCTCCAAGCTGGTCAAACGTTTTGTTGACTGAGAAAACCCTGGCCAGGACAGTTCATTCCAACAGAAGTTTCAATTTAAATAAGGCCTCGCAGAACACAGCTAACAAAATCACAACAAAGAACCAAGGAAAGTGTGCAGTAATATATTAATAAATAAACTAGGTACCACAACAACCTATCTGAAAATGGCAGAGAGTTCACTCTCTGCAATAAATATAAACCTAATGACATTGCTCATATAACTTAAAAGAAGTGCATCATTAGGAAGATGAGATTAACTAACATCAAACTTTCAAAGCAGCTTTCCACTTTTCCACCTCATTTCTACATTCTCAAAGTGGTGTGCACAGGTATATCTATTTTAAAAACTGCATACACTGGCAAGACATGTAAATTAGACAGTGTGGCTGCCTGGACACTTCTCTCTTTAATTACATATATAATTGTTCTTGAACCAGAAATTAAAATGTCGGAATGCACCATGATTGCCTTTAACTGATGACTACCATCCCACCTAAATGGAAATATTTAGATTCAACACCCAGATATTTTTTTTAATTAGCTTTCAAATGAAGTCACAGGCAAGCATGTCTGCCTTCTCCCATTTGCACTGCTGGTGTCAAGTTGAACGGGAAAGGCCAACCATTTCAATGAACTAAAACAAACGTAATTTTAAGGTCAAGTCACTTGTAACACTTCAGGCAGCAAATGTCATATTGAAAATAAAATTGAACCTTGGCTTGAGCAGAGATGAAAGGTTTGGCATTTCAAGGACTTTATTGTGTTTATCACTTTAAATTTACAAATAAAACACCAGCATCACATGTATTAATATTTATCATACTGATAAAGCTTTCTGAAATTATATGGTTAAATGGAAGCATTTTTAAAAAACAAAATACTTTTATAGGTGGGCTTATCCTAACTTTAAATGGTGAAGTCTCTGCAAGACCTAAAAACACTCAAAATTCCACATTTGCTTAGTGAAGCATCTCTGATCATGGTAAGAGACCTGATGTTTCATAAGAAGGTCTAAGTATTTTGACAGAGGGCAAAAGTGAAATTGCCCAACTCAGTCCACAGCATAAGAAAACAAGGATGTTGAAAAAGCAGGTTATTTCATTTGTTCTGAGACTACACATCAAAGGTATGGACATATTTCTCCTCATCCTCAGCCTGAGCAACATGACTAAGGTTGACATCCTATGGCTATTGGATGGAGTAAATCACCTCCCACCACTCACAATGTGTGCTAATACACTGACATCTGAGGAATTAAAACATCTCATGGCTTTGACTATGGTCTACCACTGTTTAATGTGGAACTCCATTTGCCCTAAGCTCTTCACAAATACACTTAGGGGTTTGACATAGACATGCTAGTTGTCCAGATAATGTATTTCCAAGGGGAATAAACCCCTCTTCTGTTGCAAGCCAGTTAGGGAAGGTTATGCTGTGATTTCTGAGCTGTCTCAGGGACAAAGCACAGATTAGAATTGCTTCATGATGAGATTCTTGCGTTATTCCTGCTTGCAAGGAAAACTGGATCCCTTTGGTGTAAATCTGGGCTGAGAACAGTAACTCTGCTACAACTTAACTGGGTAATAGCTTATGAATTGGATAATGTTAAGAAAAACTCCTATACATATCTTGATCTAAACAGTCCTCAAATGTACTTGCTTTGGCATTTCATCCTGACTGTGTCTTCTAACTTTTGTTGCTGCTGTTGGTTTTTTTTCTAATGGTATTTAAAGAAGCTTGCCCACTTGAATCCTACGTTCTTTGCCATCTGCAACAACAAAAAAAGATTTGTGTATTCCTTATAGTTGTAAGAGGCTATAAGCAGAAAAAAAGGAATTTAAAGTTAAACTTAAGACTCAGTATGAATCACCTGTTATTTCATAAAAGAACACTCCTGGCTAATTTCAAGGCAAAATGTTCTTCTTATTTCTAATAAGCATTATTATAAGAAGAAAACCAGGGAATTTAGTTAATTTCCTCCACTTACTTCTTTACCTGCTTTCTTCCCCAGTCCCAATTTGACCTGAATATATCTAATTTTTTATATATATACATTTTGAATTATGGCATTGCGTTTGAACTGCATAGAGACCAAGACAACAAAATGCCCACTAAGATCTGTGTAGCCGATCTCTGTTGGCACATTTCACAAACTGATGCTCCACACATGTAAAGATGCCAGAGATTTATGCTGTGCTGATCTGCAAGAAGAATTCTGCCCATGGTATACAAATGACAGCAAATGAAAATGAAAAGACTTCGAATAACATGCCCACACAAACACCACCCTCTGAGCTTCTGATAAGACATTTATGGCCAAAGGTTTCCTAATCCCAAATGTTTGATTTCTTTGCCAAATTACATACTTGCCGAAGTCTCATATAAAGGCACAAATCCTGCTCTTCTCAAAGGCAAAGGCACAGGGTAGGGAGCAGAGTGTGTAACACTGTACTGATGAAATAAAAAAAGGAATAGAAATCATATGCTAATAAGAGGAGGGAGGTTGCCAGGCAACCAGGGAGGGAGAGAAAGCTGGTTTTGATTTGAACTCTGTGCTGTCAAAGGGTTAGCGTAGCCAGAACAAACAGGACACATTCAATCCAGCTTGTCTGCAGCCACCAGGAATTTCAGCGTTTCTCAACATTTTAGGTAGAAGTGTGCTCCCAACTCAGTGCCAGCTATGTTTGTGTTCCCTGGGTCATTTTACTGCCGCTGGCAAAATGGCATAGGATAGGATGGACAGTAGATTTTTTAAAACGCATTCATATGAAAAGCAGCAGCATGTGCCTTTGGGTAGCACAAACTGCACCACATGTAGACTGGCTTGTAGGATGGAGACAGCCGTGCAACTTGGGTCCAAGCAAATCCCAGCCCATCAGATACAGCCACACCTCTCTCGGCCGCACTGAAAACTGCAAATTATGCCCTGCAGCTATAACCGCATCCCTTCAAATGCCTCTCAAAAGACTGTCCCGCACCACTGCATTCTTGCTGCATTAGATGGGCCAAATCCTGCCTTGTGGATCTCAGCTTCCTATATCAACATATAGGTTTATTTTCTTAAGGGGAGGTTTAGACTGGATATTAGGAAAAATTTTTACACTGAAAGGGTTATTAAGCATTGGAACAGGCTGCCCAAGGAAGCAGTTGAGGCATCATCCCTGAAGGTATTTAAAAGATGGGTAGACATAGCGCTTAGAGATATGGTTCAGTGATGGTTTTTGTCAGAGTTAGGTTGATGGTTGGACTAGATGACCTGAAAGGTCCCTTCCAACCTAGGCAATTCTATGATGATTAAAAGATGTAACACTAGTCAGAGGAAAGAAAAAATTTCAAGTCCAGTCTACAACATAATATCATCATGAAATCCATTTGCGTAACAAAAAGGAAAATGAATTCCAGTTCTTTCTTGTTTTCGGAGTTAACTGCAGTGACAACTGTTGTTAGGTCTCGTAACAGCCTGCGTTTTTCCTAAGTCCCAGCCATAAGAAAAGGCAGGAGAGCCAGTCTTATTTTGGAGACCTTCTTACAAAAAGAGTAAAATTTTTAAAATGTGGAAAAAATTGGAAGTTGAATTAATGAGTAACATTAAAATTCAAAGGTTGAAGAAATATTAAAAGCATAAGAGTGGGATGGAGGTTTTTTTCCAACACCGTTATTTTAGATGACCTGACTGAATTTCAGTGCTACAATTTAGCAGACTATCGGCAGTGGAGGCAAGACCGTACTTAACTTTTTGAGCATCAACAGGACTTGCATATACAACATGAAAAGACATAATGTTTCACACAGAAGACTTTCTTTCCTATTTGCCAGACCAGGTTTTAATCTGATGAGTAAATCATATTGTTCAATTCTCGGAGACAGACATGATAATTGTGGTCTATCATCTTCCACAAGGTCTTAGTAATCATGCTATAATTGCTGTTCCACTCAGCTAAGAGTTTACTACAATAAAACCACTAAAACAATGAAAGAGCTTGAAAAACTCATTAAACAAAAATAGCTAAACAGGAAGTTTTGTTTCCTCACTGATTGCTTGTCAAATGACCCTAGGAAGACACAGCCATCAACCCAGAACAGACATCTGATCATCACAGCAAGCTATAAAGCAATAACTTTAAAAAATTCTACATATTAAAGCTTTGTTAAGGAACTTCAAACAACTAGCAGTTATCTACAGCAGAGCGAGACACTGTAATAATTGGGGCTTTTTAAAATAAAAGTTTGGCCTAGATCAAAGAAAGCTAGCTTCAGCTATTTATTCACATAACCTTTGCCTGACAGTTCTGAGAGCCACACTGACTAGTTGGATTCCCTACTATCTTGATGGAGGTTTCCTGCGTTTTTACACTATTCTTTATTTTTCAATCCTTGCCCTGCTTCCCACTTTAGAGGACATCAAGCTTAGCTCTCAGATGTACCTTCATGGTACCGCCTTTGCTAACTGCAGTCTTTCACCATTCTAGTCCATTTGTATTGGGAGAAGAATAAACCTGACAAGCAAAATTTACCTTGCTCTCATAGTCCGTGCTTTGTAGCACCCACTAAGTATATATCCCAGGGAATGAAGAACCGTCACTGCTATCAAAGCTGCTACTTTAAGTGGTATGGAAACTGCAGGTTGTACAATAAAACTTCCTTAAGGCTTAGGGGCACTTCCCAGGTGACCCTTGCACACAGCAGGGAGCATGGCACAAGTCCTGTTCCCGCACCTCCCCGACCCTGGAACCAGCTGCAGCCCTTGAGGTTCAAGTGTGCTGACTGCATCCCTGGTAAGCTGCTCAAACAGGCTATAACCTCATTCCACCTTCATTAGCAGCCTTCAGAGAGCAGTGTATATCTTGCTGCTGAAGAAACTCAAAATGAACATGCACATGCCTGCTATGCACCGAGGAACTCCTGGAGCCTCCCGTGTCCTCACTAAGGTCAGCACCTTAGTGCAGTCTGGCCCTTAAGAAACACTCCTCTTCACCCTGAAGTTAATGTAGTTTCTAAAGCTTTTGTCCACAATAGGCGACTGCAACTTATTTATATCTATGAATTACACCACTACAGAAACAAGGGTACAGTGCATGAGAAGCACAGCAAATGTTAGCTTTCTAAAGTAACACCAAAATAACTTTATAACTTTTCAAACAAAATGATGAGATATGATTCTATGATTTCAGAGACATTTATACTTTCTAAAGCTAAACAAAGAGAAAGATTGACACAGTTACAGTGACGATGTTCATTATACTATATGTGAAAGTGACACAAATCTCAGACAACTCCCAGACTGCTATTTCAGAACACGGCTCTAGCCCTTCACACCTTTCCTTTTATTCTCACAAATCAGGCATCAGTGCTAACATCTGGAAACAGCTGTGACAGCATGATAGGTACCCAGCTGCTGGCCCAGCAAGGAATTACCCATTCATCAACAACCAACTCCCCTTTAAACATATGCAGTAGAGGACTCAGAAGGAAGGTTAGATCTGTGGAATGCCAACATACTCTCTACCTACTGTAAGAACGATAACACCGTTTCGTACTAAGGTATTGTTGGGGGGTGGGTGTTAATTTTTTGTCAGTGTTTTAGGTTTGTGACAACAGTGTGGCAAAGCATCTCTGCTCTGCGAAGAAGCCCTTACCAAGGATGGATGAGAGTCCTATTGTCACTAACTGTAGACTGGATGGCAAAGAGCTAGAAAGCATCCACCACCCAAACATCACTGAATGAGATGACTAGAGGAGCTGCAGAGAAAGACTAGAATGCAGTCAGGAAAACACAGCATGCAGAGAACAATATTAAGTAATGTCATTCGAGGTTGTGTCATCCTGCGTGAACTCAAGAAACAGAGTTAAGATCCTACTTAGCACTTCACAGTTTTGACATCCATTAATTTCTGAGTACTTGATCTGACAACTTTAATTCTTTAAAGAACCCTGAAGTTTCCATATGATTTACATGCAATGATAGGAATCAGCTAAAAAAAAAAAAGGCGGGGCGGGGGTGGAGGGGAAAGGAAGACTTTCTGTCCCAGAGCATAGTTGGGAAAGGAATGTATGAAGCCTGTAAATACTACCTGGAGTTTGAACATACATATAACATACAGTTTCACATATACAAGTTAGAAAGGGAATACTGTCCTCATACTGTAGATTTCAAAATTTCTTATAAAGATCTAGAGATGCAAAAAGCCAAGTCCTTGCACCATACATCCAAGGTAGATACTCTCACCCATCACTATTTTGGAATGGGCTTTCTTCCCTTTTGCTTAGAGTTTTCACACCCAAGGAATATTCTCAGCACATTCTGAGATTTGACCAGATTCCACCTCCCTTTCTCGAGAAAAAAAAAAAAAAAAAAAAAAAGGCAGCATTTGGGGTTTTGGGGGTTTGCAGTTGTTTCAGGTTTTATTTGGTTTGGGTTTGGGGTTGTTTGTTTGTTTCTTTTGGATTTTTTGTTGACGTTGTTTGTGGTTTTTTTAACACTAACATTTTTTGGAAAAGATCCTGTATTTTAATCACAGCACTTCTAATCTTCCACAATTTGGAAATTAGACTTTCAGAACAAGATTATCTATGTAATTTCTCTGTCTTCTTTAGTTAGGCCAAAAGATTTCAGGGACAGGATGCCCAGGAGCTGAAGGTGCTGGCTAAACCAACCAAGGGGGAAGAGATTCCTCAGGGACAGCTTGCTGGAATTTTTCTGTCATTAAATAACTTGGAGGACTGACTATGATTTTAGCTATTTCTAGCACAGATTTTTGGCTCCTCTTTAACCAGTGACATCAGTCTTTTTACCTGGCCTTAACTATTGATAAAGTAGTATCAAGACTCCAAAGGTCATATTTTATGTTTTAATTACACGAACTATGTTATGTGAGATGCCAACCATTGAGATAAGTTTAATGAAATAATTTTTTAGGTTTTTATACTGTAGCCAAGAAAGTGATCAAAACATTCAAATAATGCTGCCAGTGTTCACGTTGGTAGACTACTTTGCTCAAATATTCTCACAAATGTGGTTGTGATCTACAATGATATAGGCTTAGCTAACATGCACTTTCCTTACTTCAAAGAAAAAGATAAAATATGTTTTTATTGAAAATACACTACTTTTTCCAAAAAAAAAAAAAAAACAGTCCCATGGAGGGGAGGGAACAAACACAAAAAACCCCACAGAGTGCTGCAATTAGACTATCAGTAATTATTGATATATTCATCTGGGAGACAAATCATACAGTGACTAAATTTATTCAAACAGATGGGGAAAGGACAATACATATGGTTAGAAGTAGACTGCCTTAATTTCCTTGCTAATTTAAATGAGTGCTGAAAACAAAAACACAGGAAGATACTGACCAAAGTTTCTATTTTCAACCTGAGAGAAAAGCAAACACTAGTCTTTTTCAACATCCATCAGCTGGTCTTCTAAATGGTGTAGTGCTGTATACTATTGTCAACACACAATCCTACAATAATATATTGTTCTTTGAATCTGAATCATATGTATCTAGAAATGCAAAACAATGTAATCCCAGAAATATTTTGCATTAAAAATTTGAGGAAAGTACTAAAAAACCTGTACTGCTAAAATCAAACTTTTCTACAAGAAAAATTAACTTCAACACTTGAAGAAAAATCCCGGATTGGCTGCTCTGAAAACACTGAGCTGGTAAGAGACAGACAGTACTGATTTCATACCACAGTGTCTCCCTAACTGCCAAGAAGGCTTCTAAAATAGTTCGGTTTTCCTATCCATTCCATGTCTCAGTTTTATCAGAGTATCTGTAAGAGCATTTCTGGACATTAGTCATGGTTTGAGCAGCAGCTCAGTTAGGAAATGGACTGGACACAAAAACTCAGTATGAGAACTGATGATAAAATTCAGTCACAACTGGCCTAGAGGTGTATTGACGTCGCTGCAGTGCGCATTTATGTATTATGTATGGCTGGGCCCTCAATAAGCTGCAATAGCCCACCCCAAGCCTAATATTTTGACCTAATATTTTAAACTTCAAGGCATACCACAGCAAAAAGTTGTGTCAGGCTGGAACAAGACTCTCAAACTACAAGTTGGTTTATCATCACTTTTTTTTTACTAAAAGAGCTGAAGCTTACAGCCATGTGCAAGGTCCTCTGAAGGGTAGAAGAAAGCTACCTTGAGTCCCAACCATGCAAGTGACCACATGTGACACTGCACTAGCCTTGGTCCCACTCCACCTCACCTCCGTCTTGCACCAGGCCATATCCAAACCCTACTTCCAAGCTCCCAGTCCGACCTGCCTCAAGGAACGTCACGCAAAAACACTAAGTGCCACCGGCACTGGAAGACACTTGCAGCAAGGGTGCTACTCCTGCCATCCTGCTCAGCATTCCATGCAACTGTTTTACTCCCAGGAGACACGGTGTGGTACGTCAGCTCAGCTTGGCCCACAGAGGGACGAACTGAGGGCCTGCACACCTCCGGCGGCCCACAGGCAGCTGCGGGCCACTGAGGCCAAGGCCCTGGGGCGCCGTGACAGGGCCCGGCCTGGCAGCTTGAGGCCCATGACGCCGCCCAGGGCCACCTCAGCCCGCGACCCCGAGCAGTCCTGCCCCGCAGGAGCCCCGCCCGAGCCGGGCGGGAGACGGGGCTCGCCCAGACCCAGCCCTCAACTTCGCCAGCGGGGAACGAGAGGAGGCGGCAAGGAGAAGGGGAGGCGCCGGGCACCGCCCCCTCACACCCCCCCACACCCCTCGGCCGCCCCACTCACCGGGCCGAGGGAGGAGGACGCGGGGCGAGAGCCGAAGCGGTGCCTCGGGCCACTGCCCCGGGGGACACCCCAGACAAGGGCTGCGGCTGCCCGGGCGGCAGGCCAGCCCCCGGGGCCGGGGCTGCCCGCGGCCGGCCCCGCGGTGGGGCAGCACGGTACGGCGGAGCGAGGCCCCGCGCGCCGCCGGCGGGCGGCGGCAACGGCGGCGAGGCACTTCCTCAGGCAGCCAAACTTTGCTGGGCGCTCCCGGCCCGGGCGCCGCCGCCGGGCAGAGCCCCCTCCCCGCTAGCGACAGTCGCACGTCCCGGCAGGGCGAGTGGGTACCTCAATGTCCACCGGGTCCCGGCTCAGCACACGAGCCATGGTGTCCGCACCGCCACCGCCTTCCCCCGGCTCCCCGCAGTCCCAGAGTGGAGCGGAGCGGAGCGCGGGAGGAGGCGGAGCCGCCAGCCCGGACAGAAACGCCCAAGTGGGCGGGCGCCCCTCGCGCCGGGCCGGGGCCGGGGCCGCCCCGCCGGGCCGAGCCGCGCCGGGTCGGGGGCGGCCCGGCGGGGTGACGGGAGCGGTGTCGCTGTGGCACAGGGGCGGTCCCGGCCCGCCGCCGCCTCGGCGCGGTGAAGGCTCGCTCCGCTTTACCTCAGGCCCGCGGCGGCGACAGTGGCCACCGAGGGGAGAGGACGCGGCTCGGCAGAAACCCTCCACAGCGGCTTCGTGGCACCGCTCCCCGCGCTCGGAAACGGCACCGCCGCCGCCCAAAGGGCAGGTGCCCCGGGGCCAGCCTGGCCTCCCTCCGGTGCCGCGGCAGCCCTCGCCCCGTCTGGGTCCACACGCACACCACAGCCTCCTTCGCCATCCTCCTCCCCGTTCCCGGTTGGTGGAAGGGGAGGCAGGGACAGGGCCAAACCTCACTATGGTTGGTTTCCCACATCGTGAAAATCCCACAAGAGGAGCCCGCACGCCAGGGCCACAGCCAACAGCACCCTGCCCAGGGACACGGCCCCTCCCCTGCCCAGAGAGGGGTGACCCTTCCCGGGGTCACACACACACCTTCCCAGCATTACTGGCCTGGGGCACCCCTGAGCCTCCAGCCTTCCCTCCACCTGCATTCGCCTCAGGACAATCCCCCCAGCAGGAGCCATCCTGCTATGGAGTGACACAAGGGCAGGCAGGCCAGGTCAACACAGCCTCTGTGCTCTCTTACATTTGTTTCCTCACAAACATTGTGATTGTTTAATACCGCAAACACAATATTTATGGTACCACTGAAATAAACATTCCCACTGCAACATGCCTATGAAGGAGTTCTGCCTTCCCAACTACCTTAAAAACAGCAAGGATTCTCCATTTGGAAAAAAACCCAAACACCATAACATCAATTTCTAGGCAGCACTTTCAAGTAGCCACACTTATGATTTGCTAAAACATGACAGCTTTTCTCATCATTTCACAAGAATAGAGGAGACTTTCAGTTATGACCAGTCTGCTTTTCCTGTTTGCATGTCAGGCAACTTCTTGGGTTCTTTCTCCCCTTCTCAAAAGAGAATCCCAGATCTAGTCTTCAACATGCTCTTTACAGCACTCATTTTATCCAGTTAGCTTTCATTCTACTCTTCTTTATTATAGAATTAAAAGGATAAAAAAAAAAAAAAAAAAGAGCTTCCCACTCTTATTTGCTTTATAAAAAGCCTGAAAAAAGTATAAGTAGCTTCTGGACACTGGTGACCCTTCGGGTGCAGCAGAGAATAGATTTGCCTTTTCTCTTCCTTTCATGTCTCCGGAGAGAATGCCTCTCACGGAATAGCATGGAAATTTTTCTTTGCATTGTAATTATTTTATTTCTTTCCATCTCTGTAAATGAGCACTTTTGAGATGCCCAGTGGAGATTTTGTTTCCCTTGTAAGATGCAGAGAAATAAGGTTGTGGTCTTTTGTGTCTCAAGTGAGAGCTGTGTTTTCTCAAGTCTCTGCTTCGGCACTATCGCATAACAATTCTTGCTGATTACAATCACCCATGCAAAGCAGTTAAAGTGTTGGCAGGAAAATCAGAAGCAGGATCCCTTGCATTGATAGTACTTATCTCTAATGAATCCAAGAGTCTGGTTCATTTCATTAATATTGACATTGCTGATCAGGTCAGTGATCTCTGGTGCTAGCTGGGGAGTTTTCTAGTTGTGTTTGCTCCCGACCTACAGCACTACATTGACTATGCAAGTGCATTAGTTCCATAAGTCATTTTCACAAGGAATATTTCCATGTATGTGAAATAAACTGCTTTCTGTCCAACCACCTACAGTTTGCATCCATTTGTTCTAAAGGAGCAGTTACATTAGAAGAGATTAACGGCAGCTACTGAACTCTCCAGTTTTGTTCTGTCCTGCCAGGTTTTCAGCTGTTAAAGATAACACCTTTTGAGGAACATCCACTTCTTTTTGGAAAGTGTCATCACACACATTTTTTCTTTCACCCTGCAGGTTATAAATCCTTGGTTACCCCCGTGTTACCTACCAAGTCAAATGAACCTAACACCTCTAGGATTTTTGCCCCGTGAAACCATTAAATGGTAGCACCATCTAAATCTCATAGAAGTAGGGTTTTCCCCTCCAAATGAAGAGGGACTAATTCTGCCAATAAGCACAGGTCACAGAAAGGGATTCAGAGACCTAACCATACCCTGCCTTACCTCACTATTTGTATTTCTTCATAGAGGGGGCTCCTCTTATTTCCCCTCCAACACATTTCTACTGAGGATCGACTTACTGTCTGCAAACCATGGCAGTCAGCCAGTCTATGTCGGCCTGCTGCACTTGCCAGCTTCCCCCAGCAGTTCAGGAGGGCCGGCCTTTCATGGATCAACCCTTCTGATCTCTGGATTCTCAGCTGACCTTTGTTTCAGGAAATAATTTCAGCAGAAACAAGGATGCATGCACAACATTCCTCAGAATACAAGTATTCTCACTTTTCTAAAGCAGAAGTTATAAGAAATTTTAATAAGAGAAGCTTTACCCAGCCTAAATGTATTTCCTAAGAAGTACTAAGTCTCTGATTTTTTTAAATTCTACCTCACCCCCCCAGCAGGATTTCGCAAGCAGCAGAAACAGATGCTAAGACTTAACTTTCACTTCTGGCATGAAATGCTGTCGAGACTTGGTTGAGTTATAGGCTTTGGAAAATTGCAGTTAACCTTTTGTTCCTTGTGCTCTTCAGGTAAAATTTTCCTTACATGCCAAAGAAATAATTGTACGTGAACTTTCTCAGAAAACCTCCAGGCACTCACTGCCACCACAGCAGCAGCCGCCTTGTGCCGGGAATGGCTGCCTGGCTGGGAGGGCAGACAAGGGCAAGGCAGGGCAGCTGGGCGCAAGCAAGGCCACGTCCTTCAAATTCAAATGGTTCCAGGAGCACAACCTGCAATCTAAAACAAAAGATTCCTCCTCCAGCCACTGCGGTAGTTAATCTGCGAGTTTAAAGGGTAAACTGTAAACTCTGAAAGTTCAGCATTCAAATTCTGGCAGTGATGTATTAGGGAGCCTAGAGGTCTCAGTGTACTGACATATCATACACGCAACTCCCTACTTATTCCTCAAAACTGCCCCTGATTCACATTAGTTCAAGTACTAGAAAGACAGGACATTCCAGACTTCGATTTGCTGTGCAGTTATAACTTGGACCTGGTGGTCAGCCTTTAATCACACACTATTTTTATTCCAGGACCAGTTTCCTCATTCCTTGCATCTGAAGAGTGATGGTTACAGTCTCACAGCTGGCACCTCCCAACACCTGAATGCCTGATTTAACAATACAGATTACTCATTACACTTAAGCAACTTCATCTGTCAATTCATGGAATTCAGGAAAGCCTGAAGTGAACCCAAGTTGCTCTTTTACCTTCTTTGAGCACCTCAGTATGACAGTGCACAGATTTGCATTTTAGTTATTTGCCGTTTTTACCCTCTCAGTTTGGCTTGTCAACTCCCAAGTGCAACAGCCTATATGCAGTATACAAAGGGTCCAAGAAAAATGAGATCAGCAAGAAAATGTCATGAAGATGACAAGCTGCTTCTGAAGGTTCCCAACTGCTACTCAGATGTTAGTTTGATTTCTCCCCTTGTGCTAGGAATCACAGTAGTAGTGGTGGTGACTTTCCCACGACAAGGCAAATCACTGTTAGAGGAAAGTTGAAAGAAATAGCCCCACTGATTTCGGTGCCAGCTTCATCAACTCTGAAGACATCTGTGTTGCATGTCGTCACTGTACTGGTATCAAGGAGGAAACACTGTATACACATGAAAAAGTGGAAGTGCGAGAGGAGGTTTTACTGTACTGTTTCTGAAAGGTCCATAAATGAAGAGCCATAGAATTACTCTGCCATCCCCTGTCCTCCCTCTTCTAATCCAAGCCAGAGGGACTGGAATTCAAGAGTTAATTTGACAAGTCTTGCTCTTAATACCTCTCCCAAACAGCAGCGTTGGTGTTGAAGGAAGCATATACCTACAACTTTATGCATTTCTTCACCAATGTAGGGAAAATGCTCAAGTTAAAACATTCATATTAGTGAAGATGTTTACCTTGCCTTTCTAATCTACCTGTTTACAATTGGATTTGCAGTGCTTTTCAGAAAGAGTACCTACATGGGATAACCCAGGGTATGCCACAGTACGGGAGTACAAATGCGCTTGAAGTGTGAGATATACATAATTATAAATTCTGTTAGGAGGAAACTCTGACCATTACTCAGACATAGCCTTCGGGCATGGAATTGTAAAGCACAAATAGATGAATAAATAACATAAAATGGCCACCATGTGAGCTTTGATAAGTGTCCAAATGCATTTTAAACTAAAATGAACTGTTCTTCAGTGAGTCCACTAATTTATTCCAGCCATCTGTGGCAGTGTAAACAAAAGCTTGTCTCCTAAACTGCTTTATAATTTTTTAGGCATAGCAAGGACCACAAGTTTCAAGATGATCATCTTGGGGAAAAAAAAATAAGTAAGAAGAACCCACATATTTTCACACCACAAACATCTTTTGATAACCACTATCATGCAATTCAAAGAAATATTAAAAAGTAAAACTTGTTTCTGGCATAGCATAATGTTTTCCTATTTAAATGCCACCAAATGTTTCTGTAGGATATTTTAGGGGATGGAAAAATCTGGGGTTTTTTTCCCCTTCCAGTCTCCAGTGATGACATCTGTAGACAAATCCTATATTTATTACTAAGCTTGAGAATTGCTAAATTGACATCCTGGGTTAGCACTTGTCCAAGCGTCTTTTCTTTGTATGAGCCTCAAATTATTTTCAGTCTCTTAATGTGCTTCTCATGTTGCTGGACCTTAGCTAGGTAGAGTAGTCAGGAAATCTGAATGCTTATAAGCTGAAAAGTATACACATTTAGCATGAGCCTTCCCTGGATAAAAGCAATTACGGAGCTCAGATTAAGATGTGATTTCGGAGCATTGAACCTGGGGAAGAGGAGGCAGGAGGCTGAAAGTACTTTACAGGAAGAGTATGTTGGACTTAATTTTAGAGATAACAAACAGCCACTCAGTCACATCAGACACATCAGAATAAATTAGCCTTTCTGGACAAAAAAGGAAATCCACTATAGGATCTGAAAATTTGAAATCACTTCGTTGCCTCTGAGACATCTCATGGTTGTGATGGTGGAAGGGGTGTCACATCCACCTCTTTCAGCCCAGGATGTTAGAAGCAAATGGTGCTCTTTTCCAGACATATGCACCTCTGGGATGAAAAGAGGGAAAAATAAGTTTTGTTTTGAAGGATCAGACCATTTGCACCGAGGCCCAGTACACTGCACTATTTGCATCCTCTACGTTTCGTGTGGCAGCAAGTTTCTGACAAGGGTGAGGTCTGCCTTTTGAATGAGACCTGGTTTGGAGCCATTTCATTGTGCAGCAGTGAAGTAGGACGAAACGATACTGAGTTCACCCAAGATTCCTGCAGATGTCAACTGGCTGGTGTCTGTGCAAACTGACCTTCCAGCCCTCCCTCCCCTGTGCACATGTTTCCAGGTCTCCAAGAAGTCAGTCAGACTGACAAGCTATTAGAGAACAGGTTTGCTACATACCACCAGCAAGTATTTCTCCATATTAGAGATGGTGACCTACTTCCTAGCTTATGACCATGCAAAATTATCTACCACAGTGCTTGCAGTTTCAAAGAGAAGCACACAGCGAGGTCAGAGGAAGATCAGCCTCTAAAATAGACAGACACCACAAATATATTCACTGAACTATCAGCATGAGTTCATCCCTTCCAACAACACCAGGTGTATCAGCAGATTTTTTTATTCTTTATTTTTTTTTACTAGGGATTCTGTTGTTGTGTTGCTTTCTGGAGACACTGACAATGTACAAACTGGCCTCTTGAATTACTTACAAAATACTAGTACTGCTTACTATTGGTCTCTATAGTTGCAGCATAACTTGTTTCAACTTGTATAGCTTTTCAAATGCCTCACAAAATGAAACATTTGACAAATAAAATGGCTAGTGTTTGCTTTTTTAAATTACTGTTTTGTAAAGAAAAACTGCCACCAGATTAACATCCTTGAAACAAATAAACTGTTGGTGTGTTTGTTCTTATTTAGTAATTCAAAAAGGAACAAACAGGTTTGCCTCTTCCTAAAAGATACACAATATCTGATGATAACTAAACGTCCCTTTAAGTGATCACAATTAGTCCTTTGTCTCTGCAATACTGCCATGCCTCTCATGACTGAAATCCCAGCCTTACTTGGTAATGCCCAACTGTCAGCAACAGCAGTTTTAGGCTAAGTTAGTACCTTTTTAACGCCTTCGGTTATACCTTGTGACCAAACAAAAAAAAAAACAAACCCGACAGTCATTGCAGAACCTGTTATTAAAGTACTAATGAGAGCACTACAAAAGAAAAACCGGAGAAACTGATAGGAACTATATGCTAGCCTCATCATAAGTCAACTTGGTAGGCAGGTTTGCCAGAGGAATCTTAGTTTTAACAGTAAAGGCAAAATAAGAATAAAGAGTTACCTTGTCTGATTTTGTAATGTGAACACTTTCCTTCTCCCTAGCATACGTATAATGCATGACATTCCCAGAGGACTGTCTGCTTGCTTGCTTAGAGATGACAATTTACAAGTGACATTAGTTGTTTAGCTGTGTAAGAGCACATATTGGTTTTACATTAACAGACATCTTCCCATTCAGTTATTATAGTACACAAAAATTAAAATTTTCTTTTTCATGTTACTTAAATACATACTGGGTTGCCATTAAAACAGTGAAGCTTTCTCTCTCCACCAGTGCTCTATGTAAACGCTAAACAGGACTCTGCACATTTTTAACCTAACTCTTTGAATGCCTGTGAGTTGCTTCCTATGGAGAGTTCCATTTGTTTGCAAATGATTCATTCACACTGGCCTGTAACTTCAGCAGTTGTGACCAGACAGCGAAATGTATTGCTCCTATTGCAAGATTTAAACACAGAGTTAAAAGGCAACACGTTGAAAATAATTTTCTAAGAGAAGTTAATGTCTCCTCCAGGTCTGCTCAGTGTAACAGACCCCAACCATAACTAGAATTTTATATATTTTGTTTAAGCCAAGCAATGAAATATTGACGGAGAAACACTGTTCTATGGTGCTTCACATTGCAAATAAATAATTGCTGTAAGGTAACATGGTGCTTGGGCTGGAAACATGAAGTGGAAGCTCTCAAAGCACTAACCAGTACACCTTTTGCTCTGTAGCTTCCAGCAAGTAGGGCAAAAAGAACAAAAACTTGACTGAGTTTTTCATGGGACAGTTCAAGAAAATTTCTCTTCCCTACCTTGCTATAGAGCTGACTTTTACCCCTGGATCCATATAATGCATAGAAGAAATCCAATTTCCACTTACAAGTCTCACTTGTGGCTGTAGCCCCCAACTGTTGGTGTAAGATGATGGATAAAGACTACCTGCAGCCTCGGTTGTTGACTAGAGAACTGATGCTTAGATAATATAAACGACTTATAGTACGTCCCTATGTCCTTGCTTAACTACTAGGCTGATGGCAAGCTTGTCATCTGTCTTGGACTGTTTGGAGCAAATTCCTGAAGCCTATTTCACCACTTCAGAAATAGCTAACTTTACAATCAGCAACAGTTATTGCCTTCTTGGCAAGGTTGAAATGAATAGGAGAAATTAATTCCTACCCAAGGTCCCTGCAAAATATGGGCAAGACGTTCATTCCCTGCCACCCTAGCCTAAGGTAGCGATTGTCAATAGGACAAACAGTCTGCATCATCATTTTCTCTCTAATTTAATCAAGGTCATATTAGATCACTACATCAAATCAAGAAGAGTCAATTTGATAAAAAAAAAAAAATCTGAGCTAAACCAATTTCCTTCTGGAAATTAACCCTTTATCACAAACACTATCCATCAATGCAGACCATCTTATTTCCACTGAAAATGACCACTGCTACAGTACCTACACCATGCTTTAAAAAAAATAAATCCTCTCCCACCAAATAAAACAAGATTACATTGTCTAATCTCATGCCTAAATTTGTGGCTTTTGATCAGATCCAAATATTTAATTCTTGCTTTTATTTTTGTTTCCTCCAAAACTACTACTTCTACCTTTTTCTTTACCTACCATTAGCCCCATAATACCAATAGACCTCATGACAGCTTTTCTAGACAAATGTCTTGCATACACAATGTTGCCACTTCTCTGATCGTCTATTGTTTTACATATCTGGGTGTTTTTTGTTTGGTTGTTTTTTTTCCCCCCCCCATGTATTATATTTAAGTCTCACACGGGAAAACAACAACTTTGATGGCATACTGAAACATATGCCCAACAAAAATGTACCGTGTTATGCTGGGTGCTATTTACCTCATGTAGGGTTAGATCTTAAAAAAAAAAAAAAACCAAAAACAAAACCATGGTGTTTGCAAAGCTGTCTACTTCTTACACAAAGGAGCAAAGTAAAAGGTTTGTGCTTGCTTGCTGGTGGTTTTTTAATTTGGTTTTGGTTGGGGTTTTTTTTTTAAGATTATGTCCAGCGGAGCTCCTTCCCCAGGTTTGTACCAATTATCACTTTTTTCTTTGCAGCACCTACGTGTCCAAGATTTTACTCCAACTGCATAATAATCTATTGCTATGGCAACTTTTGGCTAAGCTGCATTCCACCTTCCTGCAGAATGCCTGCAGTTAGGTGGACTACAGCCACAACAGCCAGCTCAGAAAGTGTGATCTCCACCTGGCTGGGACTCGTGGAGGGAGAGAGGGGTGCAGATATAGTCCTTTTAGCCCACACAGCAAATTCCTGCTTAAAACATTCCAAAAACTTGAAGGATGCCTCCCACGTGCCTCATAACACCTACATCAATGGCTTCTATAGCCAAAACATTTTTTTTTAAGCTTGTCAAATACTGACAATGAGATCATATATATACTTATACTTGTCATTTCACACTTATTGCAGAGAACCTGTATCACTGTCACTGGATGTATTCGCTATGAGCCTGGAAGGAACAGAATATCATAGGATTTAAAAGGCCTTTTTAATTTTTATTCTTTTCCTCAATCACAGAATAAATTAATCATCAGCATACAAATAAAGCTATTGTAAATACCAAAGTCGCTGGAGCTGTGACAATTAAGATTGACTAAGGAGCTCCCCACACACACACATGCAGCCAGACCTGCAGTTGAACCACGTTGTAACAGACTGGCTGGCCCATCTGTTTGTTACGCTTGTTTGTTATTCTCCCATCGTATACTTAAACTGTTAGCACTGGTTTTGGGTTATATGCTTTGCAAGTACATACCAGCCATTTAAGGATGATGAGCTCTCCCCACCCCCATTAAAGCCATGGTAACACAATTTGCCTTGGATCTGATTTTGCACTGTTTGAGTAGTGTGACACTGAGCAAGTACTACTCACTGCAGCTGTAGGTTGTGATCTTGTGAGGGACAAGCCTTAGTATCAGCTGGATGAATTTGAAAGGATGCAGAGTCTGGCTGAGAGTGACATAGCTGGCTTTGCTTCTTACAGTAATACTTTTTTTCCTTTTAAGTCTCTACCTCTGTTTTGTACTACTTCCACAGAACAAAATGAAGAGGGGACTAGTAGACTAGAAATATTTATGACCAAGTGTAACCTCAAAGTGTTTTAGAATAGGAATAATATACTTGGGATAACAACTGCTGTAAGTTCTACATAGATCTGTGAATTTCGGTAAGCTGTATTGTAGGCTTTCTTTTTTTTACCTTTAAGGTTGAAATAAAGAACTCCTCAACAAAACTGAAAATGCATAGAATCCCTTTGGCCAAACTATTTGGTCGAAGGAAAATGTGGCTTGCCATTTAAAATTTCTGCTATTTTTTAATACGCAATTTAGGGCTCTAGCTGTGGATTGTGATTTTTAATTTCAAAATCAGTTATGTTATTTTTACTATTTGCCAACTATAAGATGCTGTATTTTACCACCAAGATATTGTAATAAACCACTAGTTCAAGCTTTGAAAATCTGTATATACCTATGAATCTGTAATTACCTTCTGCTTATGGCTGAAGGCAGGGGGTGGTGTGGTTTTTTTTCAAAGCATATCTAATATCGCAGAAAGTCTGTCTAGGTGTTTGATGATGGTTAGCTAGAAAATTAGCCTGCTAGAAATGTTATTCATCAAAATATTATTGAGTCCTGGGAAGAGTGCAAACCTCTGTGGGAAACTTTCTCAGAGGCAGGCTTCTTGGTTGCATCAGGTTTAAATTACATAAAGTATTGATTAAAGTCTTTCCCAATTAACTGTTGCCAACTTAAAAGGTAAACCAGACCATTCATCTGCCTGTTCTTTTAAGGGAACATTTAGGGCCAGATTCTTGACTATTTTAGGGCTCAGCTGTACTGCTCCACAGCAGCCCAAAGAGGCTGCTAAAGTAAGGGTTGCTATTCTACCCTGACCTTGCAAGCCTCAAAACATGGGTGGGATTTCCCTATGGCTCAAATCCTCTGCTGATGCAGTGCCCATCAGCTGTGCCTTGCCTCATTTGTAGCAGCAGAAAAGGAGGCAAATGAGAGGATTTATACACAATCTTAGCATCAGGAAAATTAGGATTAAAGCTTCTTCCGCAACTTCTTCTTTCAGGACCACAGTATGTGCTTTCCATTCTCCAATTTAAACATATATTGTTTAGAAAGTATTTAATTTCTGTATATTGAAAAATTCTGTAAGTCTGCCAACATCATTATTAGGTGCTCTGTCTCCTGAAGGTGTTTATCTGTGATATCTGCTGTTTGCGAAACAACAGTGCATGTTCATAAAGCAAGGAATTCATTGATCAATCTTTGAGGGGTTAATTTCGCCCAGTCATCTATAATTAGCTGCAGAAAAGCTCTGTATCTTCCAATAAAGAAGCCTTTAGCCACGCCAAGCAAGAGGGCAAATAGTTTCTCCTCAGATGAGAAAGCCGGTGCATATGGCATGAGTCCACCCAAATGACTTGAGCCATCTTTCTGGATGACTTTAGATAGCCCTTGACTACACAATCAGTCAGGTCCCACCAACCTCAAGGAATGCTTAGAAGGATGTGCTGTACAAAAGGAGTTCAGAAGATAATCAAGAGCACCCATTACTATATCGCAAATGGTTCCTGTTAAGCAACCACTGAAACAGTCAGAAGGAAGGGTACATCTCTAACCTTAAGAGCAACTACAGTAAATGGATTTTTTAAACCCAAAATACAGTTTTAGCCAACAATTTCAATACAAGCAATAGCAACACATACTCCTTACACTTTCTCAGAAATCCCATGCACCCAGGACTGTGACCAGCAAGCCCAAGGCAATGAGAGAAGCCTACTCCTGCAACAGACAAATCTGTACATGCAGCAGAAGCCGAACTCTTATCATGTAGTCTCTCAAAAGAAACCTTTAAGCTTACTGCAAAGTCATAAACAGACTCTGGATCCATTTATATTAACAGTAACTTCACTGAAGACAGGATCAATTTGTTTCCTTGTTTTGATTATACAGAACAGCACGTGTAGTTTCTTCTAAAACAATATGTATCTGAAGTTCGTCATATCTAAACCATAAGGATTTGTATTTCTTCCACAAAAGATGTCAGTGATACCAAATACAATGAGTAAAGAAAAGTACCCAACATATAAGTCTATTTGGGCCAAGTTTCAATATTGTAACACCTTGATCCCTGCTTGAGTAACTGAGAATCTGAAGGTTTTACAATACAGATATCACTTCTATTATCAGTATACATTCCACAGTAGGGTTTGTGGTGGTTCCTCTCCCCTTTTGTGGTTTTATAAATGATCTGTACCTCATGTTCAGAACACTGATATCCTAAATCAAGCTATTTAGTCCCAGGACACATCAGCAACATTAAGCGATTACATCTACTTGGGCTCTTCCTAACTCCACTCTAACTGAGCCGTAGGATGTTTGACAAAGAAAGAAGTGTGGGAGGGTGTCTAACGAAAGTGTGCCTTACGTTTTTCTTCCCAACTTTCTCCTAACTCTTTGCTACAGGCTGTCACACCTCCCCTTCCTCTTCATTTTGTTTTTACTATCTCTGAAAGTTAGTAAGACCTCTTTTGAAGTGCCACAAGCATACCCCTGGGGCTGCATGGGCTTCTTTGGTCTAAGCTTCTTCCTTTAATACACTTTTCCCCTTGTTTTGTTATCCCCTCCCCTTGTTCTTCTACCACCTGTTCATCCTCTTTTCTCACTTGCCCTTTTTACCATGTGGAATTTTTGCTTTTATCTCTGTCGCAGCATCAGGAGCCTTTTTTTCTTATTCCTCTGTGATGAAGAGTTTACGTTTCAGTAGAAATTCAATCTAATTTTGTTATTTTTCAAGCGTACTATGGCTGCATTTGTAGCATTTATTTTAGAAACAATGGGTGCGCAGGACACAAAACAGACTTCTAAACCAAAGTAAATCTTAAGATGTTAAGGAGAATAGTCACCTTCTGTCTGATTGATCCTGAGTCTTAGGGGATGGTCTACATCTGTTATGAGTTGGAATTATCCTCCTGCTTGGAGAAAAGCCAGAGGAGAGGAGAGGACTCATAAATAAAAAATCCTTCTGATATAGATGCTTTTGCTGTTTGATTAATTTCATTACATCCATGTGGTATGCATAGTGGTCCTTTCCACCCAGCTTATCTTATGTGGCTTCACAATTTCCAGATAATTATAGAAAAAAGGAAATATGCTAGTAGGGGGAAATATTTTTTCTTTCTCCATCTCTGTGGATGAGTATTAAGTTACTCTATGTTACATTTCACCTCACATTAGCTTGGGTGCTGCAGCAGAGCGTGAAGTTAGCATAGTGTAACACATGATAAACTTCTTTTGCTCCATGGGGAACTACAACAATATATACTAAATTGTTGTTAAAAACATATGAATTCTGAGCACCTGTAGGACTTCCCACCTTGTGATCAGGATGGCTTAGGATGTTTCTTATTATTATTATGTGTTCAGAAAAGAGTGAACTAGTCCTTTCTTTAGTAAAGGAATGATAACAAAGAAAGATAAAGCAATTCGGATGTAAAGTTAAGTGGCCAGCAGTTCGGCAGTTGAAAGTCAGCCTGTCTCCGGCCAAATCAGGCAAATCAATACAAATTAAGATTTCGGCCCAATATTGGCAGGAAGAACCAGAAAATAAAGCCAAAATGCAGCCTCTTCAGATATAAATACTAATCTTCATAAGTTAAGGAGAATAACTGGGACCAACAGGCATAGGGATATTGTTTGGCACAAAACAGAGCAGGTGACTTCTTTTGACGAACTTCTAGTTCCTCAAAAATATAACAGTGTAAATACTAGAGAAGTGAGGGGGGAAACATTTCTTTTACTATGACCTCTATGCTACATGCACCATAGAAAAATCATTACTACACTCTAATGAAAGGTATCAGGAAAGTTGAAAAAGTGAAATCCCAGACTCTTTAAATCAGTTACAAAACTCACCTCTGTAATTAAGTTCTCTATGTCAGTAAGATTTCAGCAGAAACTAAAGAATTGATTAAGGAGATCCTAACACTATAGCATAGATCCATTATTCCTCCTAGTGACTTTTCACATTGGGAAAAGACTTTGATCCAGTAAGGACCCCTTCTTCCTCACCTTGAGCTCTATAAGCTTTTTGCTCCTGCTAGGCACTAATTGATTTCATTGAGAGCAGGTGATCTTAAATTAAGCAAATTTAGCTCCAATTCATGACCATATATGGAAATGCCTATGAGAAGCAGTGACTGTTTTAGAATGCAGATTTGCTCTAACCTCACAATCTCCTGGGGTAGAGTAGATGATATGACAGAAAAGGGAGCTTCAGGTTTTTCTGGTAATTTGAGAATTATACAGGAGGATAAGAGAAGGCCTGACCCTCTGCTTTTCCCTCGCAGTCTGCCCTTTGATATAAGGGACCTTGGTTCAAGGGCTTGAGAGTGCGATACAGCAGCTGCATATTCCTGACTCACCACCTTTAAAGCAAATGTGGGCAACATTAGGATAGATACAGGTAACTGTGGGAGTTTCCACCACTGTGAGCCAGGTGAACGCTGTACAGCTCTTCTTTATGTGTTACTCACAAACTCTACCCCCAGACCAGTGGAATAATGTGGATCATGGTATCCCTCTATGGTTGTAGAGACGTAGGACCCATTGACTCTTCCTGCATCTTCTTATGATCTTCATACTCGTCATTCATTGAATTAGATGACATGATGAGCCCCCCTTCTATGTCTGTGTTTCAACTCTATAAACAACATCTAAGAGTCCCTGTTTGCCGTCTTTGTAATATAATCAGTGTGACTTAAGTGTGAAATGTTTTCAAGAATGGCAAAAAGACTATTTTATTTCATGCAACATAGCATCAATTATTTTACCAGCTGCTTCTTGTAGTCTCGTAGATTTGGCCATAGTTGCATTTGTATAACCTGTACATCATCATACCAGAAACATCCACCTTTTTTACTCTTTCTGCTCTCATGTAAGAAAAACATGATCACTCAAAATTCCACAGGTAGACTGGGCAGGTAGCCCTTATAAATGTTGTTGTTAGGGGGGAGTTTCAATTTAATACAACATGGTATTTCATATGCAATTGTCTTCAAGTCCACGGGATTTCAGAACCACTCTGCCTTGCCTTCTGCCTGCCCGCCCTCCAAAGGATTGCCATGTGGCAGACAATTGAGAAAGTCTCAGTAAATAATTAGGAATGGCCCCTTGTGCCAGCACTTTTCCTGTGTTTTATTTTTTCATTTAAAGAATATTACAGATACACTATCAAGGAATGACACTGTTCATCTGGTATCTTTGGCATAAACAGACAATGTGAATTAAGGCTTTCTAATAAACGCTATAAAATGGATTTCTTGAGCAGAATAATGTGTTATCTATGGGTAATTTCCCATGAAAGTAGAGGCTATAATTCTGATTAGACATGGATATTATCTTTTCCAGTATGTTTCTGTCAATGCACTGATTCAGCAACCATTTAGACCCCAAGGTCAGGGCTGTTCATAAGTCCCATTGATTTCAAAGTTGAATGTCTGCCCAAGATTAAACACAAAGAGGAATGCGTTCCTAAATCAATTTATTTAAGTCTGTATGTAAGTGCTGTGTTGAATCAGGGCCTAAAGTCAGCAGCAAATCAGGAAAGATAATGAGTTGGGCCAAATATGTGTATTAGTAGCCAAACGCATATAATCAGAGAAGGAACATCATTGTTACTTGGATTTGAACCAGAATCCCCAAATGTATAAGCTAACCAGATCTTTACCTCTGATTTCTTTTGGAGCTCTTAGCTTAAATCTAAATGGGGAGACAGGTTACATGTGCCACACATTGTGGTGGTCCTTGATTGTCTTCTGCCCTGCACCTGGATCTATTTCCCAGAGAAGTCACAATATTAGCAGGAGGGACAGTGCCTGCCTGAGTTTTATCTTGCTAGGATGGTACAGAAGATACACCTAAACTCCAGAGCTGGGAAGGGCCCTGCACCCCACAAGCTCAGGTTTGAAATCTTTTACTCTGTGCAATGTCTTCAAATAGAAGTTTATTTTGAGTCTCTGTATAAAGCAAATAGAAAGTTGTCTTAACAAACACAGGAGATTATTAATTCGACAGAGCACAATGTAGATCAAAATGGTTTTAATCATTACCCCCTGTTTTAATTACTACTTGACACATTATCTCTATTGTCCTTCTACAAGTCTCTCCTTTGAATGAAATATTAAAGGCGAGTCACAGATGAATATATATGCAGTCTAGAAGGAAAATGGCTTTGAACTATTTGAAATGATTTATTGTCCACATTTCTTTATGAATATTTATTTGCCATAGTGAAAGCAATTCAATAAAGAGAAAACACGAGGATGAGTTAACTGAACATTTGCATACTCTACCAGTTAAAAAAAGGGAAAGAAAAATAATATGGTACATTAAAATGGTGTTAATACCGTGGCTCTCCTATTTCCTGTAGTTAATTCCGAATATTGCATGTGTGAGAGCAAAAAGCTAAGGCCAAGACTCTTAGGAATTCAGATCCTGAAGAGGAGATATGTAAATATAAAAACATACATACAAATACATAAATATACAAATAAGTGTCCCTAACCTTTATATATTCCCATTCAGAAAGAAGTAAACATGTTTGTAGGGGTATTTTCAAGGCCAGGGCGGAGTCATTTGTTTCCATAGTACTTCAGGTAGCTGGCTATGAAAGCTTGCTTTATACAACAAGCACACATCACCTAAGTCCTCATCTTCTCAGAACCAGAGATCACTCATTCCCTGACACTCCTCAGAAAAGCAGGAGGCATACATGGCTATCAAAAGGAGACGTGAGCACACTGAGCGTTTTGCCGTGTAAAACCTTTAGTATTTAAACATGACTACGCATAACAAACCCAAGATCACATACAGAGCAGAGATGCTGCTCTCCTTCACTCCTCAGTGGAGGAACAGAGTTTTTCATGGTATGTGCCCTCATTTCACCCTTCTTGAATTAATTTCATCCACCAAAAAGCACTATGCGTTAGACTTGGAATGAACTTTGTTCCTCAGAGCTTCTTAGCAATATTCTGATACTCAGTCACAGATGGGGCCTTGACAGATTTTGTACTGATTTTCATGATTCCTTTTTTCTTTATATTTTTTTAAGCAGGATTGTCACTGCTTGAGAATTCCAATGCAAATGGAGATGTTCACAGGCACTGTTTCATAAGGAAGCTCAGCTGGTTGGTTTTTAGAGCTCATAAACGGAATAGTATATCACATACAGTATTTGGGAAATGATAAAATTGATATATAATAGTTCTAGAGAAGGATGGTTGCAGTAGTAAAACACAGACTTTGGACAAATACATAAATTCTCTATGCCTCAATTTTCATTTCTGTGGAGCAAGAATGATAATAATAATATTTATTTATAGTAATAATTATCATTATTATCTACCTGAAACTAGCTGTGAGGCTAATTCATTAATATTTTCAAATTACTTCATGATCCTCAACTAGAATTTGCCCTGAAAGTACTAAATATTATAATTTGCTCTGTATGCCTATTTCATTTTGCTCTGGAGAAAAAAAACACTTAATGTGTTGCTCTTTTTACATTTATCTGCATAGCACATTCTAAAATTCTAGCTGTTGAACTTTTCTAGAAATATAATAACAGGCACATTTTAAATTACCGTATTTTTCACTTATTGCTTTCTCTTTTGTCATAGCATTTTACCCCCACCTAGATATCCTGATCCCTGATCTGGGGGTTTGTTACTGTTTGTACAAATATGTGAATTGAGACCTACAGTTGCTATTTATTTCCTTGCCTGAATTTGGAGTTGAGAATGTAACCACACATGGGTTCTCTGAAGTCAGAGCTGTCTTGATGTACCATTTTTAATGTACCGTGAATAATCAGGGACTGTCTTTAAGTTACACATAGTTAGAAGCTACCACATATTACGTGCCTGATTATATTTGTAGGTATCTCAAAAGTTATTTTCTTCTGGCACTTTACCAGGTCCTCCATTTATTGGTGAGAGTGCATCCGTTATTCACAATTGAAGACACCCAGATCCATTTCCTCTGGTTGTTATCCGTTGGATAGCTAAACTCTAATGGCTAAAATCTACATCTACCAACATAAAAGCCACAGGATATGACACTGGCATCTTGTGGTTCCAATCAGCCTCCTGGTATTACAGCAGTCCTTTTTATTTAACTGTATTTCTACTGAGCTCAGCCCACTACTGAGTCACGCTAGCTGTTTTACATAGCATCTGCATTGTAGATTGTCATAATTGAAAACTCAACACAGCCCGGAGGCAGCGGTGCAACGGGATGGGGGTGGGCTGGGGCATCACTCAGAAGAATGAGACAGGCAGGCAGCAACGAGCCAGGCAAAGGCGGCCCCGGCAGCGTCTCCCCAGCTCTGGAGCTGGTCAGGCGTCTGGCAGCCGGGTGGGTGTCCCGCGGTGCCCGGGCAGCTCCGGGAGAACCAAACACCCAGTGCAGCAGCTGGGGGGAAGGAAGACTGCAGATGTAATTCCGTCTGCCATGGCGGGGCCGATGTCTGGGAGCTCATACCATGGGCAGGGTGCGAGGATCACCTGGAAAATCACATGGACAAATCAAAACCAGATTCGTGGCCACGCGCTTCACTGACAGCTCCCGTCCTGTGCACATGCCCAGCCCTTCGCTGAGTGGTTCCTGTTCCTAAGACGTCATCTAAGCCAACAAAGGCAGAGAATGAGCCACATAATTTTTTCTAGTGTTTCAGAAGGGTAACATACATCAACAAGTGTCACTTGCTATTTGAATGCTTGTAATAAGAATTAGAACAAATTACTTAAATTGAATGACTACAGTAGGGCACAGTATTTCTTCCTATTAGCTTACGTAGAAAGAAAAAAAATGTCTGGAGTGTAAAAAGGACACAAGAAGAAATAATGAGGAAACAAGTTGTGGCACAAAGAAGAGAAATATTTCTTGCCTGTCCTCTTGGCTCTGCCTATGAAGATTTCATCCAACAACCTCAGCCAAAACTAGTTAGTGGGTGATATGTGTGTCTGGCTGGTGGAAGGTCCAGTTGTCTCGAGGGGCTGCCTCGCAGGCGGGAGGGTTTTCCAAGAAGCAGACAAGTAGGTCTCAGCAATGGGAGTCACGAGCTTTCCACGTGAGGAGCACACCTGAGCTGGTGGGATCGTTTGGAGGAGTTAGATGTGGCCCTACTTTGTAGCAGCACCCCCAGAAGTTCCCAATGTTAGATTGTCCCCCAGAGACAGCTCTCCATGGGTCATGGCACAGCAAGGGAGGAAGATGGGATAGCTCAGGAGACTTAGGCTGTACGGCTGTAACATTGAGACAGGTTGAAACACTCCACCAGTCAGGGCTCTCCCTTAAAGGTATGTTTTTATAAACAGATGCCTAAAACCACCCAGGGGAGCAGGTCAGACCAGTTCCTACCCTCCCTGTAGCTCTGGCCTTTGCCTTGGCTCCACTTTCCACTCTCTGCCCAAATTCCCCAGCCCCAGCAGCTCTGCTCCCACAGCACCCTGCCTGCAGCCAGGGAAAGCCACTGCCGAGACCCCTGAGACCCCCCCAACACCGCACATGGGGCTTCATCCTGCCCCGGGCTCTGTGTCCCCATGGCGGCAGAGCCTCGTCCCACCACTAATCCTCCAGGCCAGATCCCCAGATGTCAGTGCCTCTGGGGCCTTGCTGGGGGAGCACAGGTCCAGCAGGCAGGAGTGGGAATCTGGGCTTTTGTTCATGTTTGTATTTCCTAATTTTCTGCTAGAAGTGCACTCTTTTAGGGCTCTGTTTAGCTGTCTGCATTATGGGTACGATCATGTATATTTCCTGCTCACGGCATTGTGTTCATTAATCATTATTTCTAAAGTTCCGTTAAATTCTCAGACAGTGGGATCTACTGCTTTCCTCTCACTCTTCTCTTACCTTTTTCTTCTTCTGCTTAGTATAAGGACAGTCATCAGTAGTGAACTGATTATAGGAAACTAATTTACATCGTCAGTTCAGTAGGACACACTTCTTAAATCATCTAAGATAAATACTTTTAATTAAGCAAACGTCCTACTCAATTCGCTGTGGACAATCCCATCATAATGGATATTACTTCTGCATGCTAAATCTGAAGCTTCACCAATACTGAATGCACAATGCAAAACCATTATAAAAAAATATAGGCTTACTGTAATGTTGCCATTTTAAAGCTGCCAGCTTTTATATTCATTAATATGATGACAACAGACCCCTGGCTAACAAATTTTACTACAGATCAGAATTTTTATCAGATATGTATATGAGATCAAATCCATGCTAGAATATTATTTGCAGTTTTTATTAAAAAGTTAAATTGGGATTATCATAAAATCTCTTCAGATTCCTTAATAAAAAAAAAAAAATTAAAGTTAAAATCTAATGAGATTTCCTGGAAGCATTTTAAAAGGTTGCAACGGCAGTAAAGTCAGCAGGCACCACACAGCAAAAGGAAGTATTTACTGATCAGAAGATGAATGCTTCCTCCCCCAGAGTTTAACCATTTTACATTATATGGATTTTTAAGAGAGAGAGAGAGAGCGCGCACACAAGAAAAACTCCAAGCCAATTTCTTCCTGATCAAAGCCTTCAAATTCTGGTGCAAACTGACTTTTTACTCTTGTGACCAAACCCTCCTCTCTCTCTCTCCCCTCCCTCCTTCCATCTGTTCAGGCTTGGATTTGGAAGTCCCTACCGCAGAGAAAGAAAGCCTGATCCCTATTGCTTCGGTTGTTGTGTTGAAGCCCATTAATATTCCTCTGGCAGGTACCCTGACCTTGGTGCCCTTGAACATGCTTGAAAACACAGGGTATTCCTGAGCCTTTGTCCCTGGGAGGATTAACAGGGTTGCCCTGGAGCCAGCCTGAAGGTGTTTCAGTAGGTAATACGGGTGGTCTGCACAGCTGACTTCAAGCTTTGCCTCAGGCTGCCCCTGCTCAGCAACATGGATGCAGCCATTGAAATTAGGGGGTAAAGCGTGGCTCTGTGTACGAGTTAGATCTGAATCCTCAGAACGTGGGGGAGGATATCTCCAAATATCTCCTTCCCCCACCAGGGTAGGCATCCCAATGGAGGGAACAAGAGCTGCAGACCTGCTCTGCTTCTGCCACCGATTTCTTCTCTGACCTTCATTCAGTTACTTAAGCCGTCTCTCCCTCTCTCTCTATTTTTCTTTCCTCTCTGGTCTTTCTTGTGGCTCTTAAGCTTATAAATTGTCTGAAGAAGAGACCATGGCTCTCTGCGTGGTTTTGCTGTGCCTAGCACAAGTAGGTCCCGGTCTCAGCTGGGTCCTGTGGCTATATCATAGTAAAAGTAAATAAATAAATAATAGTTGTATTTGGTGGTTATTTTATTTTTTTTATTAACAATAGGATCCTAATGGAGGAGAAGCCTCTCCTCTGAGGTGGCTTTTTATCTGCAAGTGAAAGTCTCTCTCCTTTCTCAGCTGGAGAAGATGCTGCCTTTGTAAATCAGACAAAACTTATCATGTAAAATGGGACACATCTTTGATTATACTGAATACTATCCTGTCTGTAATTTACCCTTGCTGCTGCAAAGGACGCAACATGATTAAGCTAAGAAATGATAGACTGAACATTATGTGTCAGGATGGAAAAAGATATTTCCTATCTAAATAGGAAACAATCATCAAAAAACAGTGAAAATATACAAGAAAATGTTTCAACACACAATAAACAAGCAACCCCGCTGTTGCCTTATATTGCATTGTTGCTTTCCTTGCTCAGATTGCTGCAGATACTTCTCCTGTAGCCTACGATATTCTTTATTTTTAAAAAACTACAAACTGCCATGATTTTTTAACTATGCGAGTATCTTTCCTCCATAAGCGCATGTGTTCTGTTGCTTGCTGGGTCTGCCAACTCTTCTGCGTTTCTCTGGGTGAGTCCAGATTCTCCCAGTGACATTTCTCAAATTGTAGATCTGTGCAGTGTGTTTTCCTGGAGCTGTTAAAAACATCGCTACTTTACTTAATAACAATGTTTAGCAGTACCAGATATCACTTGTTATTGGGTATACGCCAGGTGCTCCGCACAGGGGGAGAGGGGTCGTTATCCCCATTTTACAGACCGGGAAACGGAGGCGTTGCATTTGGCAGCGGTTTCCCCAAAACACGCTGCAGAGCATGCAAACAGGAGAAGGACCAACATCCCTTCAGCTCACATTTCATTCTTTAGCATTTGTTACTGCTTTTTTTTTCCTTTGACACTACCACCTGCAGCGCTGTGCCCTCCCAGCAGCATTACAGAGAATGATCATAGCAGAGCCAAGTGCTTTTGCGATGACAAATTCAGATACCGCAGCAAACAAAGCAAGTAATTTTCCTAATTTTGGAGTGCGACTTTGCCATGTATGTTGTTTAGTAACTTCTATCGTGTCTCTGATGATTTCTGTGTCTGATGTCAATAACATGATACGTTCCTATCCAAATCAGCATATGATGAAATTTTGTGCTAATATTCAGATGGTAAGGTCTGTTTGCTGTTTCCATATAGATGTATCTTTGACAGGAAGAGCAATTCTATAATAAGCCCAGGATGAAAAGCCCATCAATTGAATTGGTACCACATTACCATGGCAACAATATAATGCTAATGAAATTGTGACTGTTGAACCTTGTTTATGGAACTCTACAAAATGGGCTTCATAAAAGGAGAAATCTTGTTGATTAGCAAATGTTTCAAAGCATGATAAAAACCTTACAACCACATGTGCTGTGACTTATTAACCATGTTATCACCCTCATTTAAGACAATACATTGCTGTTTGTAAGAGCAATAGCACTCTCAAAGAAATAAAATTATATGGGGAAATCTGTGCTTCTCTAGGTTTCAACATACACCACAGAAAGACTCGCTCACCTCCCTGCCCCAGTTCACCAGCTCAGTTGGCATAGGTGCGTATCTAGTCATGCGGTTGTTACTGCTTGTTTAATCTCTCTCAGAATCTATAAAATACACTGCTACTGTAGCTGCAGTAAACACCTTTTCTGTAAGACAAACGTGGCTTAGTCTATATCAAAATATTCCGCAAAAACCTATTCCTTTAGATGAAACCCTACACAGAGAAGGTGTGGTAGCAGGAACGCGCTCTTGGCTTCCCCCCGCTTTGGCAGTTTACTGCCATATATGATCCTGGTGCAGAGGTGGGGAGTCACCCTCCCAGAGGGATGGCTCTCATTCCTCAGCACAGCGGTCTTTCATGAAGGCAAGGTTTGATATTATGTCCTGCTTTTAAACAAAAAACTGCTGAGCACTCAGATTTCCTGGCCAGTTGTGTCCCTGGGCAGCCAACAGGCTTCTGGGGAGTTCCCTCACCTCTAAGCGTTTGGGGCTCCAGTGTCGAGTTTTGTACAGCAGGGTCTCATTTTTACCTAATAGATCATTTTCCTCATTGTTTTCACATTGGAAATAAAAAGTGTAGTTCACCCTGTGAAGTCCATCTTCTAATTTGCCAGGCAAATCAGGACAGAAGTGCTGGTGAACTGGCAAGCAATGAGCTCGGTGAGGCCAGGCGGCTGGGAGTGTGCGCCTACGAGATTTTTCTTTAGCAGGCTAATAATACTGTAAAATATTCACCACAGTAGTATTACCTAGATATTTAGCACAGACAATAGGAGAGAACACTGCTCATTTTAGTGAAGTCCTGATCTACATGGCAGAGAAGTCAGCGTGAATCTTCACCGCATTAGATTTAATGGGCTTTAAATCAGGGCTTTAAAGGGCTGTTTTTGAAAGCTCCACGTTTCATCCTATTTGGAAAAGGAAGCGCTGTCTAACATTTCGTTATGCCCATGGTTAGTGGGAAAGCAATGCACTGAATTTCTGAGTTGATAGAAATATAATGTAATGTAATTTCACTTAATATATATTTTGCATTGGCTGACAGTTTTATTAAGCAGAACCAATAATCATCATTATTCAGTGTAATAACCATCTCATTAGAAATGGTCTAATTTTCCCTAATTTTAATTTACCTCTCGGACTACGCTGTTCTAAAATTACTGGAGTGCCTACAGTTCAGTTTTGTAAGAATTAAAAGGAAACATAAATCTTCAGAAAGCTACCACTGACTGATTGCTGCTATAATAGTAACATGCCAGAGCTTTGTGAGAGATGGAAGTACAGAAAAGTCAGGTTAGGGAATTACTACATCACTTTTATTTTCTTACTGTCTTTGAAGTAGCACTTTCTGCACCCATTTTGCACAAACAATGATAAATTGTGCAGTTGCCTGCAAGCTTTGCATGTGCTCCCCTTTAATAAAGGGCCCGGCTAAGGATCACACCAAAGAGTGCTGGTAAGGAGGAGCTGACAAGCAGAAATATTTCTCAGAAGGAGATGAAGACACCGATCAAGTTTCATTATCCCCCGACGAAAATAGGATGTAAACTGTGACATCCAGACAGATTACATATGTCAGGCAAGCAGATGTGAGCAGAAAAATGTAGATGCTAAACCTCACCTAATAGGCTTACTCTGTGGATTATTCTCAATGACCAAGGCTATGTTAACTGTAGTTAACATATAGGATATAAGAAATATCCATTCATAAGTGAATCTGGGGACATTCCTAGCTGTGCTGAAGTTAATACTCTTTGATATACCTCGGAGCATCCTAAAAGCACTTTGGGTGTCATACACTTCTACAGGCATCACAAAGAGCACTACGGTATATAGCTTTAGTTCCAAAATTTCAAAGGGTGCTCTGTTTTCTCTAAAAATGTGCTTGAACATTTTTATATATTCAAATATCACTTGTGCATGCAAACTGGTATAGGTGCTTAGCTACTTGATTTGTTTGTGCCAGTTCTGAAAACACATTTGATCAAAAGAATAATGTTGCAATCACAGAGAGAAGCAGCCTCATACGAACAAGGAAGCACTTTGCAGGTTATGTTATAAAATAGACAAATCGTCTGAAGGTTTTGTTTATCATAGGAAGTTACTCCATGTAGTTCTGAGTCATAAAAAATAACTGATTTCTATTTTTTTTAATATTCCCTCAAAATAATACAGAAAAGCCAGCCTCTCCTGTGTAAGCACTCTGCTTATGAAATCTCTTCTCTCTGAAATTCTGAGCCTTTTTCCAGCTGTAGTCTTATTTGCTCAGCTATCAGAACACACAGTACAGCAGCGAAAAGCATTACACTATTATCCCAAGATAATTTGATAGTGTGTAAATGTATTTTCCTGCCTGTGGTTCCAGGCATTACGCTCTCACTTGAAGCAATGATTTGCAGTTATCTTATACAATTCAAGTTAGCCCATATTGGTTTCACTCTGAACATTTACCTGCATGGTACAAACGTGGCTTATTTGTAGGTTGTACAAGCTAGACTGGATCGGTGATTTTTACAAGCCAGACTAGATCAGCATTGTGATGGGATGCCTACCATAGACAGCCGGCTTCTGGAGGAAGCGGTGTGGTGACTCACTGGTGGCTGTCTCCCGCCTGCGTCAATGTTATCGCACCTGTACATCAGCATGAGTCTGTTGGAAATGCTGAATTTTAAGTCTGACATAAAACCACAGCTCTGATCCGATGTGGTCGGTAAATACGGCATGGCACTTTCCAGAAGTACTTACCCTGCTTTCCTCTTTGGACTCTGCGTGGGACGTGAAAACTCACCTTAAATTCCTCTTGCATTTCTGGAGTTTACCATACCATTCCACAGACGCTGGAAACCAAATTGTCCAGTACTAACTGGGTAGTTGTTTCACCTCTGATGCACCCGCATTTCAGGGTGATTCCATTCCTTTGCAGAATTTGTAAAATTAGTGAGTGTGGACACGAGGCTTTGGTTTTGGATGGGCTCAAAGATCACCTCCCTTACCCTCACTTGGAAACCTGTGTTGGGAACAGATTTACATGAGGTGACAATAATTTGCTCCTGGCTCTTAACTGGTCAGCAACGGATGCAGCAACCCTTGATGCTGGCAAGAAGAAAGTCTCATTAGGGAGCACTCCGCTTTCTCCATCCCTGGTGACACTCCTCCAGGAGCCCAGGGTGAATTCAGAGGAGCAGTGCATTGGTGACGGCCATTGAGCTACCTGCTCTCTGTGGGTATGGAAATACTCAGCAACACAAAAGACATAAAATATGATTTACACTCTCATTCCATTGTCATAAATTCCTGACTGTCACCCTAGTTCATATTTGATATAGAAAAAAAATAAATAAAATGAATGTCAAGGGAGTGATTTGCAAAAGGGCGCAGTCCTGGCTTGGTGCGGTCAGCAGCCGCGGCTGGAGCTCCCACCTCTGCCGTCCTGCTCCCTGCGAACTCAGCTGGGGCTGCCCCCAGCGTGTGGGCAAGAGGCCTGGAGATGCCCAAGTGATGCAGATGTGACAGCTACAGTTCAAACAAAGCAATGGGGGACAGTGTCTATATAGTCAGGAATTATCATATTGCTGTTTTTTTTCCTCCCTCATCTGTTCATGGTGTCTTGGATTCTGCTGTGACACTTCAGCCAGCAACTTTAAAATAAAAATGAATAAATAATTATGTGGATGTTCGAAAAACTACTTCTGTTATGCTTAAAATATTTAAAGCCTTTTATTTTGAGAAAAAATTAATATTAAACTTGCTTTTCCAGGACACAGTGAAGTTTAAGAAGAGCAGCCCAGTTTACCATCCTGATGTCAGTTTATGATAACATTTATGACATTAATATAATGGATTATGACCTTCCTTGGCTTGTCTGACTGACAGTTGTTCATATATAACATGGTACTTATCATCTTGGTCCTTCCATAATAATAATGGCTTCAATTTTCTGATCTGTGTCATCAAAACATGTACTCACAAGTGCTGATCTCATCTGTGGGAGAGTAGTACCAGGCGCGCCTTTTGAGCTTTATGTCACCTAAAATCTAGAGTGAAATTGAAGCCCAATTGCAGAAAAATACCCTGTGTCTAACTTTATCCCACAGGCTGCATAATGGCAGCCCTTATGATTTTAAATGATCTACTGAGGCCTGTCAAAATGATGTTCCTTTCTGTGTCGAAGTTACTGAAGTTCAGAAATGTCATTATTCCGTACAAACCTGAGAGATCTCGAGGAAATACACAATAGCTGGTGTATTACAATTACTTCTGGTATATTACAATTACTTACCTTGATTTTTTTTTTTTTTTGCTCTTTAATCTCCAAGTAGAGAGTATGAAATATATTTTCTTCAATATTTAAGGTAAAAAATTGCTGTGCAATTTGTACCTGCTTTCCTTGTGCCCATTTTCACTAATCAAGGTGTCAAGATACTCTTTTTAGATTAATGGTTTCACATGCATCATATATAAAAGGTAAAAGAAGATGGTGAAAATTTTGGGTGTTTCCAAAAATTGACCATTTAGCAAACACTAATGATGTTGGGGTGGATAAGGGGACTCTTGGAAGACCTGGATTGTACACTGAGGTCTGCCACAGTCCTGCTCCGCAGCCCTGTGCCTTCCCTGTTTGCACTGGGCCTCCCTGTCTGCTCGGTGGCCACTGAGATGTTCCCTACCATCCTCTGAGCATCCTCTAGCGAGCTGGACTGGGGCCATTGCTGTGACATGTGAAAGATGTCCACACCGCAGGGTCAGGTCTGGTACAGCAAGCGAGTGCACACAACAGCAGCCCGATTAGTCAGCTTTATTCAAACAAACCTGGGAATGGCATCAAACACCGTGCACCAGCAAAGCAGGGCCATCTTCCCACACATGGAGAAGACACCTGCCTCTCCCTGAACACGGCGAGTCATGGGTACAGCCACAGCAGCATGCCGGTCTTTACATAGTACAAGGTTTCCTCCTGTATGCAAGGGACAACCAGCTTGGCAACGGACACATCCTTCAAATAATAAATATTAAAAAGAAACACTATGTCTTTACGCCAGCTGAACAATGCCATGTGCCCTAGAGCCGCACAGAGACAGGACATCCCCCCTCAAAACCGGACTGCTCTCCCACAGACAAGGCTCTCCGTCCAGGCGAGTGCTGCAGCTCTCTGGCCCTCGCTGTTTCCCTGGGGCTACACACCAGTGGCTTTCCGGCATGAACATCCCACCTACAGGAATTTAAAGTTGAAGCAAGAACAAGCCGATAGTGCAGTAAGGCAGCGCTGGCACGAACTGTTGACTGGATTTATACTGATGCCTCTATCTTCTTTCCAGTGCTTTGTCAAGAACATGACATGCTAACTTTTTTTTGTTTCTATTATTATTTTATTTTTTTAAATGAACTGGCAAAGTGACAGCATAGCTGCATGCAAGTTCTGGGGTACTGCTGTTCTGTTGGCTGACACAGCAGCACGGAGAGGTGCTCTGGTGCTCAGTTGTCACCTCCTGCAGCTGCCTTCAACATAGTCAATCAAAACGGTTCCTCAGCTACAGATCCTGGGCCCGCTTTTCAGGCTGGGTGCTGATGAGCAGCCGTTTCCATCTCTGGACTCGGTGATTAGTTTTATTCAGCTAAGAGACAAGTTGTTGGACATTTCTCACTGTTTTCTGTGAAAAATGTGGGCATGTTTTCTTGGGCTATCAAATGGGACATATGGGAGCTGGATTCCATCTTTCATTAGGCCTTGGAAATTGTGTCCTCCTGAGGCAATTAATTAGCATGATGTTCTTGGCTGCTAATGTTTGCTTTCAGTGGCAACAGACTTGGCAACATAAATTTTGCAAGGATGGTCTAATGGTTTAGGGTGTTAGCCAAGGCCTCCACACAGCCTTCTTCAACCCCTCAGCTTTTACAGAGCTCCCTTACGTACACAGACAGGTCCTGTGGCTTCTGTCCACGTCTCAGCTCTGCCTTTGAAAAATAAATATAATAGTATGTTGCTGCTTCACGGGACAGATGCATTACAGATTGCACCACAACAGAGGCCAGGCGGCACCACTGCAGTCCTCTGCCTCCCTATCTCCATGATGGAGGATCTATTCTACAAAGCTTTTCTTTGATCCTTCCACAGTTTAAGGCAAAATCGTTTGCATTAGAAATTTGTCAATTGAACACGTTTCTATTTGTTTGCTTTCAGTTTGCCCACTGTAGATGTCTGCAGGCTGTACACACCTTTATCTGTAGAAAGGACATCTGTAGGAAAAGGCGTATTTCCCTATTTAAGTCAGCCATTTGATGTAGGCTCATATTTAAGGTGTTTGCCCCTCAGTTGGTGTTTTCCGCGTGTGATCATTTCCAAACTATATCCTTCTTAAACCAGCATGATGTACAGCAAAACCACATGCTTTTAACCTCTGAACGCAATCCAGAGATATAATCTAGACTGTTTGCTTTGCTTTTATTACCTCAATTATATTTATAATGTTATATAATTATAAAAATTCATGGCTGAAAAATAGTATTAGTTACAATTACGAAAAATGTCATGCTTCACTCGAAGGGAGACACCAGCAAAATATAAAATGTCTAGCCAGTACAGTTATATAGTGAATAACACATCCGCCATGGGGAAGAACACATGTTTTTCTTTGGTATCCACTAAACACTAACATAGGGCTAAATTTTCAAGGGGAGGGAAGAGAGGGAACCTAATTCAGTGCACCAAAATGCTAGTGCCGTTTTATAGACGCATTGGTTAGTACAATTGCAAATAAGTAGTTGTGCATTTAGGAGCTCACTTAAGCGGTCCTTAATGTATGTGATTTGAACTCACAAAAGGCATATTACAAAGCTGTTTGAAACAGATGTGCTCCTACCCTCCATTTAAAACAAAATTAGTCCGTGGTGTTAATTTAGGTAACCTTTGCAGTCACTAATATACAATCACACACTTTTTAAATGTGTATGAAAGGAATTAGTCAGAAGAAGAAAATGAAAATACCACTAAACAGTAGCTCTGGTGTTTGATGCTCCTTCCAGATAGCTCATTCTCATTTAAATGGAATGAGAAAATGCAAAACGTTAAATGTGGGATTGTCTATTTTCACTTGACGTAGCTAGGACTTAAACACTCTGGGACTGAGGTTTGTTTTCATACGCACCAGACAAATCTCCATTAATCAAAAACAACAAAAATGCAAGCAGGAGAGCTGAATAATTGAAGGTGGACTTATCCTATACACCCAGTGTATTCGTGCCTTGCTTTTTTATACTTTGTGCTACTACCCTTTATTAGCCCAAGCTATCTTAATGCACTGCTTCTTCAGCCTCCCTTCTTCCTCCCATCAGTTCAGGCAGAGCGATCCATTCCCACACACCCGGCATTCAACCTCCAGCTCTCTGACTTTCAAACCGTGTCTTTTACAGACCACCAGGAAGGATTTTGCAGAACACTAGCTGAAAGACACGTATTGTGCAACTAATAAGGAAGGTTTAAATACCATTAAAATTCTGACTTGTACTTTAAAATGCCGTGAAATTCAGAGTTAAGGCTCTGCCTTGCATCCCCGGCTTCACAATTGCACCTAAGTACTGCCGACGGTGCAGTAAGATCACAGGCTGCCTGCAGCAGCTGAAACACGCAGGCACTTTGGACCGCAACAGCTTTTTGCTCAGGCTCCTGATGGCTTTCTTGGGAGCCTGGTCATCATTTAGTCTAGCGAGGAAGGCACCGAGTAAGAAGTTTAAGCTCTGAATTACTCTGGTGGTTTTACTTCAGCCTCTCACGTACTGCTGTCTTTGAAGGCGTAGCAGTTCCATGCTCAACTATTTAGTTCAGGCCTCAAAATTACACTTGCCCTTAAATTGTTGTCAGATGATGAAGGAAAAAGTAAAATTATAAAATGTTCACTTTTTAAGCCATCTCTTTTAAAAATTGGGGAGAAAACATACCTAATATTTCGGACGGTTCCTTTGAATCACTGACATGAAACGATTTGGTGAGCAGGTATCATATTTATATGATGGGACCAAGGATTTTCAGTTGATGCATGGCTGGTGTGATGGAATCTTAAAAGCTGCTGTATGGGTGGTAGTATAGGTTTGAAAATTAATATCCAAAAAAAGCTGCATACGAAAAATCCTCATGATTAAAAATTGAAGAGCATTGATCTGCATTATTGACTGACAGTTGTAAACCTTTCATTTTACAGGAGACCTGCTTCCTAATTCATACACAAAAATCTTCAAAACCATTGGCTCTTTTCTTTACAGGCTTTATAAATATGGGATACATATTGTTTAGATGTTGCCTATGGGGCTAGACTAAGCAATACCAGCGGAAGAAAAAAAGGCCAGATATTACAGTGGAATTGGTTACAGAGCCAACAGCCAGCCAGGAGGGAGCTGCTCTCATGGTGAATGTCCATGCATGATGTAAACCTCTTTTTTGCTGATGGTGGTTTAGTAACTTCCATTGCAGGTGGGTATTACATTTTTAATTGATCCCTAGGAGCACAATCTCAATCCTTCACTGATATGTGTCCATTTCACAAGGTTATTGGCTTTTGACACATCTCATTAGATGTTACGACGAGACAGATTTTTTTTTTTTTTGCACAGATTGATGTCTATTGATATTACATTAGTTCATCAAGGTTACAAATGACACTGCATTGCACTACATTTCACATTTGCTGTATCATGACAAGAGGTTTATAATACTCACTCTGGGGCACGTAAAGTGCCTGCTACCCATCCCTTGGATAAATAATTTAAGAAATTGTTGGGAAATCATACCTAATTAGTAAGATCTGCACTCAACAAGTGCCCTTTGATTTAAATTGTATTTGTATTTTGATAGGTATTGATTTTATGAGTAGGAGAGATGAATAATATATTTTGCATTTCTCCACTGTTCACAGCAATAATCTGACAGAAATAACGGAGGAGCGCTCCTGCGATGGAAACTGCTTCTTTGGGGACTTGCCTACCTTTCCCTAGAAAACCCATGGGGCAGTTAAAGGCACTCCTAAACTGCGTGGAGTGGCCTCATCCCTTTTTCTTCCATTGATTTGCTGCATCATCCTGGACAAATCACTCAGCCTCTCAGTCTCTCCTTTTCCATCTGCAAAATGGAAACGGAATGGTTCTTCATCAGTCCGCAAATGGCCTTGAGACATAGGGAGAAAAGGAATAGCTACATCCAAGTGGGTATTATTCAAGTCCTGCCTGGCATTACCACATGGAGCACGGGGCAAAGAAGGGAGCCAGCAAGTGAGTCTTTCTGCAGGCACAGCAGCGTCGTGTTACACATCTAAGGACCCACGGTGACACCATATACCTCTGAGAGCAGAAGGCAGAGGTGGACATCACGCAGCATACTCGAACCCAGACGGGCTGCCTTCTGTCCCTGCTGCCGGCATTAACGTTCTGGTTATTTTAGCTACTCACTTTCCTGTGTGAGTTGATAAAACAAGATTCATTTGTTTTTCCTCTATTGGATGCTAATCCCTTAGAGCGAGAGAGTGAACAAGGTGTAGGTTGTACCTAGCACACAATCCAGGCTGGTATCTTCCCAAAGCAATAGCCACTCGGCATGCACGTATGTGAGCCTGCTCGCATGAGTGGACAGGGTTGAGGAACAGAAGCAGGCAAAAACATCTCTGAGATTAAAAACAAATCAGAGTATATATAGGTATTTACAAACACTGGCTTCCAGCACCCCGGCAGCTATAACAAATGCAGACTCTATGAGATAACCATAATTATAGAAAAGCTTTATTATTTTTTTTTTCACCCAGTATGCCAGCTCTGATTAAATAGGAAAACTATAGGCTCAACTGTGCGACACGGTAAACCATGGCATCGAAGCAAGCATCAAAGTGGCCCCTCAGCTGCCGGCAAACAGTACAGTCATAAGAAAAGAGACAATGAAAATACAATAAGTAGAAATAGCAGGTTTTTCCCCATAATATAAACACCATAGACATTCTTTTAATACAAAGACAAGCAGGATCAACAGTGACAGCTTTAAATTTGCCAAGTATCATGGGAGTACTGTAAAACACATCCTCTCCAAACCAAGCCGAAGGAGCAGAACAAGCCAAGATGTTCTCCTCAGAACAAAGACATCCCTTTTCATAGGTCTTGGACAGTTAGCAGGCTTAATTTATTTTTTTATTATTTTTATCATCATCTCTGCCTCACTGTAGCTTCATCAAGATGTGCTGAAATATCTATTGCTGCCTGTTTGCATAGGTGCAGTCTGCTGCACCAAAAATATAATTTCTGTTTTTTTGAAGTGGTTAAGATGCTTTATTTGAATATGCACCTTAAAAAAAAATTCCCAAGTAGACAACTAGGAGCCGGGACCTTGCAACTCTAAAGAGGAGGGATTGCTGTCACATGGAAATGCAGACGATTCGTATGCGTTTGAGTCCTCAGCCTCTCAGGGGGAAGATTTAAATAATGCATGGTGGGTTTCTTTGTGATGCTTTTCCTTTTTTTTTTTTTTGTTAATATTTTACATTCTTTTAGAAGTATTACCTGTGCGTTAAGGGCTATATTCATATAATCATGAGTGACATGCAACTTCTCTGTCTCGCCTTTCTAGTTCCAGGCAGATTTAGAGAAATTGAGGCCTGGCAACACACAGCTGAGGTGCACGGGAGCACACAGCTGAAAGCATAAGAATGGGGCTGCTTGAACATCTTTTTTTTTTTCCCCCCCTTTTCTCATTAAAGTTTCATCTGAAGAATTTTTGTGGAAGCCTCAGCCAGTAAAACAGCACTCGTCACTTTTAGGTTCCCAAGCAGCAGTGCAACAGTGGCACAGGGGAGAACACGTATCAGATAGACGCAGCCTTTCTTCTTATGCCTGCTGTACCCTCCCAGATGCAATAATTCACCCTCTTCTGTATCTTTTCATAAGACACAAGAAATATTAATTATCCTGAAGAATTTTTTAAGAGGATCACTACTGGAGAAGTTCTTATTTCACAAGATATTCTGCTTTCCAAGTAAAATGCAAAGCGATTGTAATGAGTTTCATTTTAAGGCAATGCCAGATACCTCCTGGGTAACCCATCTAGCAAAGTCCGATTCCCAGTGAAGCCAATATGAGAACCATATACACTTTTATGAATCCTGAAATGGTCCATGAATCTCAAATACTATTGCACCCTCTCTTTTATAAATCTTTTATGTGTTTTTCTTCAATAAATACATACATTTTGCTTTTTGAATCTTGGGGCCCCTTTTGAGCTGCACAGCTCTTAGAATCTTGATAGAAAAGTAGCAACATGAAACCGAAAATAAATGCTTTTAACAAATGGGTAAAGTCTATATTTCACCAAGGAAAGTGTGGTTTAAAATAAAACACAGGCTCCTGCAACATCGAAACCCTGCATATTTTCTGCAGAGCATGCCACAGCTATTGACATGCTGTTGGTTTTATATGTCCCAGGATGCATGAATTATTACTGTCATTCAACATTTTATATTCCTAGTTCCATAGCCTATAGCAACACTTACCGTTAGCTGTGGTAGACTATACCAGACCTCTGGCAATGCTTCTTATTGATCGAGCACTGCTCAATGTTTGCCTGCTCAGTAATGCAAAGACATCCTAATTCTCTAAGACAGAAAACCCACAAGTTACTGCATTTGGGATTTCTAGTCCTTTTAAGAGACTCAAAACACAAAAGACAGATTACAGACACTTTCTGCCCCTCCAGGAGACAAACTGAGAGTTGTCTTATGAGCTTCAGGTACTACAAAAGAAAGCGTGTTGCACAATAATGCTAAAGAGGAGAGCTGGCTGGATGCTAACAAACTGTGCTAATATGCAAACTGGTTATGAAAAGGACCCCGGGAATGGAAGAAATGTTCTACTGAGAGTCAATGGACTTGCCATGACAGGTTTATTAACTTCTTAACAAAGGAGCTAGCCAGAGAGAGTAATATAGAGATCCCA
Organism: Larus michahellis; assembly: GCF_964199755.1. Lineage (NCBI taxonomy): Eukaryota > Metazoa > Chordata > Aves > Charadriiformes > Laridae > Larus > Larus michahellis. Next base: position 36,844,423 of record NC_133903.1, on the reverse strand, counting down.
GTAGCAGAAAAACTATGTCAAAGGCGTTTATGCTTATGGATTTGAAGGAGGGTGAACTAGCTTAGTGCTTAGCTGGGTGAAATTCCCTGAAGAAAGCGAGAGCATGAGTTTATGTAAATAATAAAATAGATATTGCAAATCACAGGGCAACAGAGAATACCACGACTGTCTGTAAAAAGACCCAGAGCAGCAGCGACTGGTTTCTGAGCTCAGCGCGCGCACACACAAACATGCTTCAACACCCACTCAAGTCAAAGGGAAGGTGACCTACCCTTGGCATGGGACAAATCCTGTCGGGCACCACAGCTTGTCGCAGCAGCACACCAGCCTCAGCCCCTGCTTCGAGGAGCTGTTTTATCACCTGCTGCCTTCCTCCAAACCATGCTCTTGCCCTCCATTTGGTGCTGCTTCCTCTGATTTCTCTCTCCTCCTTCCAGGGAGCAGCCATGGCCCCAGCAGCCTTCAAAGTGGCCACAGCTTGGCTCCCCGGCAGAGTCCCTCAGGTGGAACAGGTCAGCAGGCAACGGGGAGACAAGAATCACAGCGGGGGAGAACCACACTGCAGGGCGGGGGGAGCGCTAGTACAGAAGCTTCAAGCCCTTCAGACAAAACCAGCTTTATTTCACTTTTTTTAAAATAAAAAAAAAACTCCAGGTGATCACTGCAAATAATGCCATTTTCAATGAGTCTCGTTAGCAGCATGTTTACCTTTATTTGTTACACCTTAATTTTGCAGTTATTTTCTTAAAATTTTCTCGTTCCTTTGCACTGGTGCACCTGAACTGGATTCACCTGATGCAAAGACAAGATGGGCAAACCCTCAGCTGGAGTAAAAGAGCCATTGCAGAGCTTCTGGGGGGAGGGGATGACAACCCCTCGCTGCCCTGCAGTGCTGCTCGTGTGGGCGCAGTCTGGGGCAGGAGGGCAGCTGGTTCCCTGAGCGGAGGAACCGTGCTGCTGCCCATCACTGTGCTGGGGACACCTCCTGAAGGCGTGAGAGCCGGCCAGGAGCCAGCTCTCTGCTTCTGACCCACCTGTCCCAGGCGCTTCCCTCGAAGCCGTGACATGAGCCGAGGGAAGGGTCCCACTTAGCTTGGCTAGCCTGAACCACCAGAGAATTTGGGCAAGGCCAGCTCAGCTTCTCCCCTCAGCCTCGTGGCTGCCCTTCCTCGGGGTGCAGCCCCCAGGGAGCATCCTAGTCTTCTGCCCTGGACCCCCAGCCAGGTTGTGCTTCACACTCAGGGCACCAGTGCTCACATATTCTCAGGGCTGGTTGCACAGGGACTGAAATACTTCAGTAACACCTCATCAGAATTTGCTTGGCCGGCTTTGATGTGTTTGTGTGGTGAACATCCTGCCCAGCGTCCAACAGCACCCTGTCCCAGTGGGTTGTTGCTGCCCGTGTGGGGCGAGGGCCTTCCCCTGCCCTGGGGACCTGCTGGACCCAACTCTCAGGGCAATGCAGATCTCGGATCTGACCCCTGCAGGCTGTACCCATGCTGACTGTCCCTTTGCACCTCACTTTTGCTACAGAGACAGTGGCTGCAGCACCCTCCTGGTGCGCTCCGATGGTCTTCGGGAAGGGGCTCTTCCCCCAGCTATCACTTTTTGTCCCACAGTGCTGTGTGCAAGAGCGAGCCTGAAGCATGGCAAAGGGCTTATCTGCTTGCACTGCACCTTTTTCCTCGCTCTCTGCCATTGTCTGTTTCTCCTGCTTCCCTCGCCTGCCCCTCTCATGTTACTCCCACCCGAGGGGCCCCCAGCGTCTTTGTTTCTCAGCTGCATCTCTTGGGAAGCATCATGAGGTCATGAACCATTTCCTCCCAACACTGACTGCATCTGCTGCCTTAGCCCAATGACAGAGTTGCTTGTACGATCCCAACTTGCTGCAACGAAAAGCTGAGCTCCTTCAATTTGTCCGGTGAGTTTTTATTATCACTTGAAATACAGTGGCACAGCCCTGCGTTTGTAACGTCTTCAGAGTCACTTAACGGCACAGCTACCGAGCGCAATTCCAGTTGAGCTCAGCTGAACACAGAAGGTGACTTCTGTCACCAGAGCACTTTATCATCGGGGTAATGCAGGCTGGTAAGGCAGGCAGCGTTTGACTAGCGAAGCCTCTTTCTTTGACATCCTAAGGGGCAATCATGGCTGCACATGAAATAAACCCTTGCCAGCAAATGAAAATACTTTGCTTTGCCAAAACATTATGATGATGGTTTTGTTCCTGTCTTTGGAAGGGATGGGATTTAATCAACAGAACCATTCAGCTCCTCAGCAAGCTTGAAGAGAGCTGGTTAATGACAAACATCTCTGACATTCACATGGTCCCACCAGCCTCCTTGAATGGATAATACCTCTTTGGTTAACTTCTCCCAGGGAGGAGCCAGGTTCCTGCTTAGCCCCTGGAAACAGCAGAAGGTGCAAACTTCAGGCTAATGGCAGCTCCTCTCTGCTTCACGAGGCTCAGCCCATTGACCTCATGTTCATGTGGTCACATCTGGTAAAGCCGCTCTTCTGGAATGTGCAAACCAGCCCCCAGATTCAGGCAACCGGTCATAACAAGAAAGGAAGGGAGTTTCTGCTGCAGGGTCTGCCAGAACAGTCGGAGAGGCTGCTACAGGCACCAGCGGGATTCGGCGTACTCAAAAATGGCACAGATTGTATGGCCAAAAGCAACCTTTGGCTCTTCATGACACAGTGCAATATGTATATAGTTTTATAAATATATATATACACACACACATTCACATACATGTTCAGGTTCACATCATACTTATGTATAGGCACACACGATGGTAGTCCTAAATTTTCAGTAAAGAAAGAACACATCATGTGTGTCTGTGCAAAATGATCTCAACTCCTACAGATAGTTTATCAGCTGAAATGGGGATTTTACAGCCCTCCAAATCCTTACTTTTGAATCTTTCAGTGGTTTATGCAATTTGAGAAGAGTCTAATTTTGACTTATTGACATCAGTGCAGTTACTGAGGGAGAAGGGCTAACTCCCACCATGGTTTCCTCTGGACCCTCATATGAAGAAACAAAACATATTCCATTTCCACAAACACTGGATGTAGTGTTTTTAATAAAATAAAATTCCTTTAAATGAAATATCACTTAATGATTTATTTGTAGTTCTGCTTCTGAAGATTAAAAACACCTGCTGTCTTCCCATGATCAATCATTGATTTTTTTTTTTAAAGCGCTGTTACTTTCACTATAAACATATAAAACCAATCTAAGCTACTAAGACCCTGGATACAGACACATCATAAAAGCCAAACTACTTAATACCCAGCAGGCAAATAAAGATGTGGACAGATCTCAGATGCTGCAGGCATAAGTATTTTGGACAGACTAAAAAATCCCTGGAAACTGGAGACCATAATCAAGCCCTTAACAGATCATTCAGTAAACCAGAGCCTGAACGACCCTGTGGTGGGTCCCAGTTGTGGAATGGAAAGTTGGAAGGGGGTGAAAGGCAGCACACCCCGTTTGCCCAGGGGGCATTTTCCTGGCGCTATAAATGGGTTACAAAGTCAAAAATGGTTTTGTAGGTGCCCCACAAGCATTCACATCTCCTGCTTGCAAGGTGGTGTGCTTCAGCCGACAGATGAAATTGGAGGAGACACATTGCTCCTTTGCCTGCAGCCGGCTGGGCTTTGTTCCTCTCTTTCTGCCCAGCTCCTTCATCCCTCATCCAAGCTCTCAAAGCTTCCTTTTATTCCAGTCTTTAAATCAATTTGTGTTAAACTATTACTGTTGTAGATGCTCTTTCTGTCTTCCTGCTACTCAGTAGGAAGCAGACTCAGTGGTGCCAGCCTAACTAATGAAGGTTTATTTAAGGGTGGCTCAAACCTGTTAAAAACAAGTGACTTGATCCCGCAGTCCTGTGCTCAAGCCTACAACCCCCGCCCCAGATTGATCACCCTGATATCCAACGAAGTGCTGTTGGCAGAGCTGCCAACACCATCGCAGATGCATCTTTACATATATTAGTTGCATTAAATTATTATTATTACTGCACCAAGCTGCCTTCTGGCCGTGTTACGTGTTAAAATTGCAGGAGCTGCTTGGGACTCAGCACTGCACTCCTGACAATTGTGAAACTCTCCCTGTCATCCACACAGTATCACCCCCAGTCAGCCACTGCAGTCAGGCTCACGCAGCAGCTCATAAGCATAACTGTATTTTTAACATCCCAGAAACCATTACTGCGTCATCTCCCTTTATGGCTTTCCCGGAATATTCTTTATATTCCCCTGTTTGTACAAAATGCTGCATCTACGATGTTAACTCTCTCCGCACAGACTCGATGAGTTATTCCTGCTCAGAGAGGAATGCATCGCCTCCCTCTTAAACATAACATATTGATTTTAAAATTGCTTTGATGACTTGGAAAGCAATGCACAAATTGGAATCAGTGCATTTATCAGAGCTGTAGTCTTTGTGCGAGGGCGGCCAATGTTTCCGATTACCAGAGGACAGTGGACTGGTCTCTCCAAAACACAAGGTAACAATTTTACGGAAGATGTGCTCTTGTCCAGCCCAAGTCCAGAATTCATTCTCAACAGGTTGGAAAGGCTGAGGCAAACTCCTTCAAATCTCATCCTAAACCTGGCATTTTACAGATGCTTATTCTCATCAACTGAGGTCTGCTTTCACTGTCAGCAGTGGGGCAAAACTCCCCAGGTCGCTCTTTCACAAGGATGCTATTAGTTTACTCTGTACTGAAGTTCGTTAGGCTTTGGCTTTTTATAATGTAGGAGCAAGCAATTGCATGGGGATATGTATTTTCATCCTTCCCATCTGTAACTGTAAGAGGGCACAATGAGAGCAGAGAGAGTCTATGAACACCTTAAAAAAATAATCTTTGGGCTTTGATAAGAGTGCATTGATTTGAGTCACCTGGTTATCGCTGAATCTTTATATGAAAGCAGTGAACGTATATTTTATTTTAAACACTTAGCTCCTCTAAATCACAATAACTGATTTTTTTTTCTTTTTGTCAGTAACAAGAGACATCAGATAGCTCTCCTTTTAGAAGAAAGAAGGGGCAGGGGGAGGGGGGGGTAGGGGGGATAGACCTACAGCCCAGTATGTGGCCAGATAGGACATTACTTCATCTTTTGTCATGGCTTTTTAAACGATAAACCTGCTGAGATTTAACCGGGAGATGGTGCTTACTCCTGTTCCTTGTAGACCTCGGGTCGGCTGAAGGTGGATGAACATCAGACAGTGCCCGTGACCAGCAGCGGTTCACGGGGCCAGCCCGAACCACGTCCCATCGGGCACCACGGAGCTGTGGTGCAAGCCCTCGTGCCCCGGCCAAGTTAAAAGGGAGCAAAGCTATTGGAGACAGCGCGGGGCGAGGGCAGGGGGAGGAAGGGTTTTTTTCAAAAAACCCCGCAAACCTCCAAATCACGTTGTGCTCCTGCCTAAGGAGTAAACTGAAAGATTGAGAATTAATTGTTGAGTTTACAGTTGTTTATCCATTCTTCATTTTTATATTTCAACTCCTTTTTTCCTCTCCTCCTTTTCTTTCCCTTGTCTCTACTTATTCTTTTTTTTTTTTCCTGTTTTTTCCTATTTCTTCCCTTCCTCTGCTATTTCCAGTCATTCCCTTCCGTGCTTTTCTTCTTCTACCTTTCCCCTTTGCTCAGGTGCCCTGTCCCTCTCCTCTGCTCCCTCCAGGAGAGGAGCAGTGGGCAGTGCTGTGATTTAGCGGCGATTCCTCACCTAGCCTAGGATGAGCAATAAAAAAATAAATTAAAAAAAAGGGATATGACAAGTATTTTGTTTGAAAAACACCACAGGTCCCCCAATTCAAATCCCTTAAAAAAAAAAAAAATCAATGGCAATTTTTAATATGCGTCTGATCACAACTCAAAGGTACCACTCCTTGAGTACAATAATGAGTCAGACATTTCTAGAAATTGTGGGATATAGGAAACATATTTTTGCCAGTTATTCATCGACAATTCTGCAAAATTAATCACAACTATCATTTAGTAAGCTCTGTCGCATAGACTTCATCTTTATTCAGTCCCCACCTCTTTACATACCTATTCAAACACTGAAAATAAAGACATCTATTTACTCAAACACATCTTTGTGAATATTTTTTAAATGCAATAAACTCTCAGTTTTCCACCTTAAGTCACACCAAGGACAAGGCAATAAGAGTTAACAAGAGCTCTCGCAGAAACATTAGATGTGTTCTAACCATCCACGCTACTATCGCATTTTTAATGCCCGATAGTATTTTACACCTCAGGTTTAATGCACACAGAATAGTTGCAAGTACAATGACATTTGGATATCAACATTTAGAAGCATGAAATTACAAGTGTACTGATGGGTTTTTATGTGCTTCCTTATAGCACAGAAGCTGCTGCTCTTTGTCCCCCACATCCTTTGTGTCAGAAGCAGCACAATGCTAATAAATCTCAAATATAGTTGGAGATTCATAGCAAGGGCTGCAACACCCGGGTGGAATCTATAAACGTGTATTATAATTGTTTCTGTGCGAGGCTGGAGTGTGGAGGCACAAGGAAAGGTCTCTTCTCCCTGTTAGCAGGCATCAGAAATGGAAGTAGCTTCATGCCTCTGCCTGGGATGTGATCCCTGATATCCGCAGTTCTGGATGCAGTTGAAGGGAATCGGGTTTCTCCGCTCTCCGGAGCAGGCCTGGGCAGCACTGCTCACAGCTGGCAGAGATGGGGCAGCCCTGCAACACTGCCCGCTAGCTCGCTCAGAGCGCCAAAGATCTTTTTAGGACACTTGCTCTAAGTATTTATGTAAGGTAGCAGCACAGCTTTAAAATCTGGCAGTGCCTAGACTTCACAGTACTCAAATCTGCTACACAATTAAGAGTTTGGGGTTAGATTTCTTTTTAGGCATTTACATAACCTCAGAAAGTGCTTTGCTCGGAGCTGTCAGTCACAGAGTTTCCAGCGTGGTTACTAAAACATTAGGGAGTTTCACACCCAATGTACAGCAATCTGTTTGGATCTAAAAACTAGACCATGCTGTAGTAAACAGGTTTTTTCCTCATCTCGTTTCATGTAATTGGGCAGGAATACTGAGGTGCTGGAGGCTTGAATCCCGCCTGGAAGCACCATGCTGGGCAGGGAGGGTGGTGCATGGGTTACACCAGGGGATCAGGACAGAGAAAGCATGAATTCCTCAGCTCAGACCAATTCCCTCTACCTTTCTCCACCCACTTGGCAATCTGGTGTCCCCAACTTTTCACTGAGCGGGCGAGTTAACCCAGAGAACCGGACTGAACTGCAGGGATTTAATTAACATGACAAACAGCTTTTGTCTTGTCAGGCTTAAATCACTGTAAGGACACAGCCTCTGGAAATAATACTCAGATTTCCAGATCTTTAGAGTAGCTATTTGGAAATCCATCAGTAGAAATGCTGAGAGTTACTAGAGAGAGATCCTCAGTTGCAGTTACTTTAACCGAGACCCTCCTCTTTTATGATTTCTGGGATTTCCTGCTCTCATATTCTAAACGTAATATTACATTTCTGGGAAAAAATACACTGGATTTTTAAATTATGAATATAAATATTTACCACTGAAAACAATTTGCTGGCTTTCTCAGCTCCCTTCCATTAAAACCCTCTATAACCACATTGTGCTTTATGCACATGCAAGAGAAAAATCGCAGGTCAGAAGCACAGGGGCCCTGCTGATGCTATGGAGCTGCATCCCTTCGGCGGGGAAGGGAGGAGCCGCGCTGCTCCCGGGGAGCCCTGCACAACCTCCCGGCAAGCCCAGCTGCTGCCACACCGCTGCAACGGAGGGCATCGCTGCCCACCCAGGGTGGGCCCTGGCAGAAATACCCCCCACCCACCAAGGAGCAGGAGGGCTGGAGCAGTGACCCTCCCCAAGCACCATGCCACGACGGTTGTGTCTCCACGCAGAAAGCCACGCTGAAGCAAAGCAGCACCGGCCCTCAGCACCGTACCCCAAGGTGGGTTTCTCCCACCCTGCTGCTCCGCAAGTGCCATGGCTTCAGCACAGCGTTAGCCTTCAGGCACGTGGTTATATGCTATTTTTCTGGGGGATTAGGTTGTATCTGTTAATTGCAATAATCCACCACCCCCAGCCACTGAAGCTCCCTGAGCTCCCAGACGTCCCAGCCCCAGGAGACCCCACCTCGCTCTGGGGTTATGATGAAAAAAAGCCACATTAGCCTTCTGTAAACTCCTTCAATTCACCGCATGCACCTTGTGTTCAGCAGCACGCAGAGAGAGGTTGTCCTGCCAAGACCTTTTCCTTCTATGGGAGAGAATTTTTTCCCCCCATCTTTTCCCTACAGTTTATACAAATAAAAGGGCATAAAGGGAAAAAAAAGAGGATTGTGACGTTACGATTTCAACGACAGCAAATTTAGCCAAGAAAACATACCCACCCGGTACCACCCTGTTGCACAGACAGGTACTACGCCCGAGCCTGCAGGGAGCTGATAACACATTCCATACTTCCAGCTTAATTCAGCAGCTGACTCCATGCAATGCTGGACTACTGCAGTATGTGTGCACACATGCACCTGCACACACAGGTACACACACTTGCTGTACAACAGCTGTTATTCCTAAAAACAGGCATGTTCAAATTGCGTAATACTAAGGGAGTGTATTTTTGCTTGAAAAAAAAGCAATATTTTATTTTTATATATTTTATATCCTTTACATTTTATATCCTTTATCAATCACGATGTCTAAAATTGGAGCACCCGGGTAGCACACTCACTGATTTCTCACTCAGCTCCTGCGTTTTTATTTCAACAGTATTTTTCAACCCTGACACTGAACAGATGAGCAAGTTGTGATCTGACATGCTAAAAACAAGAGCAATTGCTCACGTGCCCCGCGCAGCAGAGCTGCCGCCCCCGTGGCGACAGCCCGCAGCCCTCGCGCAGGCAAGGCTCCCACCGAGGGCAGAGGGATCGTGTGCCACTAGCGCTGCCGCACTGGGCTTGCTATTTGGTGACAGACTTTGCTGCAGGGACAGCGTTTGGGTTTCTTCATTGTAAAAGAAGAGGAGAAATGGCTTTATTACTGATCTTCCCCAAAAGCTGTCCTTAATATTATTAAGTCAAATGAATCAGCATATGATTTGGTTTTCTGTATAAGGGTACGTTGAACTATCAAAGGATGTAAATTCCAAGGAGAGGCAGGCAATCACTCTTCCCATACCTCAGGTTAGACGGCAGTATTCATATTCTAATACTTGTGCTACACATGTATATTTTAAAGTCCTTGCAGTGCTGGAATCCAGGCTCTAATGGGGCTGGCCCACCCCTCCAAGCTGTACAGCCAACACTCATGTAACACCAGAAGCTTCAGTGGGGTTGCCCTGCATTTACACTGCTTTAAAAAAAAAAAAAAAAAAAAAAAAAACTCTGGTGCCTCGTCCTTGTGCTGCCCCAGCTTTCCCCCGCCTGCGGCGGTAGCGCAGGGAGCAGGCACAGCACAGGCTGCAGCACCCTCCTCTACTTGCTTACCTGCGCACGAAGCAAGGGTGCGAGTGCCAGGAGCAAGGACCTGCCCTGAAAGAGGTACTGAGTTTGTCACCAGGTATAGGAAGTGGAAGAAATTTTTATTTTTATTTTACCCTGCAAGAGCTCTGAACGAAAATATCTGGAGGAAGTGCAATTTAGATCATCTTTTTCATCATCATTTTTTTTCATCTTCTGAATCCTTGCTTTAGTGGCTTGGAAAGAGCTTCACTGAGAGACAGAAGAGGTTTTGTCACGGGGAGCCACTGCCCAGCAAGGGCAGACCCCCTCCTGCCACCCCCGGGCAGCGGGTCCATGCCATCCTCCATCCTGACTTCCCTTGCCTCTGCGTCCAAAGGATCCGCTCCAAAATGACACAGTACTTTATACGGTCATTAATGTCTGCCTGAACCCAAACACCTAAAAAGCACCAGGAACAGCAAACATTGGAGTGTTTAAACATGTTAACAAATAAAACCATTAATGGCGGTGATGTTCAAATTGAAAGGCAAAACTCCAGGTTGGAGGGGGTTGGCAGCATGGTGGCTCTGTGCACATCGCAGCCTCCACCACACCACTCTCTCCTCAGCCAAGTCCAGGATTTATGTGCCCCCTCCCTTGAGTAGGACCCAGCTGAGAGGGGGCTGGCAGCTGCCCGTGCCCCTCCTGCCGTGTGCTGCCTGCGGGGGCCAGCTCAGACCTGCCCCTGGCAGGAGCGATGCTGCAGCCTGGCCATCCCCCTGCCACCAGGGCAAGCCACCGCTGCCCCGGCCTTCACCAACTGCATTAGTTCCAGCGATTAAAGCACTGCTCTATGGGCTTGGATTTTCCTGTCAGGGTCTAAGTGTAACAGAATAACTACAAACCGGATTATACAGCTGAGACCCTCTTTCCCCACCAGGAAAGAAATAATTTTGATCCCTGCCTGTTTTCTAGCAGTCTTTCCCTACAGGTGAGTGACCTTCAGTGCTCCACCACAATTAACTGTGGCCCTTAGCTTTTGGTAGCAATTTGTTTTCAATTACCTCCTTTGGACAAATCTGACGAATTACCGCCATTTTTCCCCCCCCACCTCTTTCTGATGCCAAGCGCGTATCAAAGTGTTCACAGCGCCTCAACTGTTGACCCTGCAAAACGCCAAAGAAAGCATCGGTTACCCCCGGGGGAAGCCTGGGGTAGTGCAAAGCCCGGGTTGCTTTGCCTGGCAGGGATCTGCGAGCACCGACCGGGATTTCTCCCCGATGGGGAGCGCAGGTCTGAGCGCTGCAGGGCCACCCCGGGACTAGCTCCGCTGTGTCCCAGGGAAGCTCACACCTACTGACAAAACCACTCTTCTCCTGCCCAGGGCTGCAGTGCCGGCAGCAGAGCAACAGCAGCTCCTGTCCCACCTGAGCCCTGCGAGATACCACCTGCTCCCAAAGCAGAGGGTGCCTGCAGGGGCTTGGGGATGCGCCGCCCGCCCTCCCGGGAGCCTCTCCTCCGCTCCAAGACTGACACGGAGCGGGAACCAGGCTCAAGCTGAACCGAACAGCAGCTCTTCCAGAGTAGGGAAATGAAGAAAGGAAGCTGCAACACACTGTGGATCCTAATTGCATTTGCTCTGCAGGCTCTGAAATGTCAGTCAAACAAATACGCCATTGCCTTTACTGCTCTGCAGTTGCCGTTTACTATTTTACTGGGAAATTGTCCAGAAAAGGGATACTACCTAGAAGGGAGCATTATGCCGGCACTGGAAACCAGTAATATTTCTGAACAACCCCATGGGCCCACTGTCTATTCCTACACTGCGGAAAGGCAAGAAAAGCCAGAGTGAGCCAATTCGTGTTTGTGGTAGCAATTGCAGCAGCAGTGGGTATGGAGGCAGCCCAGCACCCAGCAGGCACATCTGAACTGGTGCACGCTCTGGAGCTATGACAATATACACCAGAGAAGAGTATGATTCAGTGAGCGGAGGGAAAAAAAAACATCCTGAACTGAGCTTTTTTATGAGTCTGAGTTTCGTAACGCAGCTCACCAGAGCTCATGAGGACTGGGGTAAGCAACATGAAGAGGCAGAGCATGCCCACTCCCCAGCTCTATCAATCTACAGAGCTGGTAATTTCCAGGAGATGAAGATGCCATGAGGCAGACAGGGTTTCCCTGAAGTGGCAAGGCCCCTTTCCCTGGGAACAGCCCCGCTAAAACCATCTTTTTTCTCTGGCAATGCCTCTTGCCCTGTAGAGAGCTCACTTCCTGCTATAGGCAGCTCTTTAATACTTAATTACCTCTCTGCTAGAGACTCAGAGTAAGCGTTTGAGTTATTTAATATGCAGAATCAGTCTGAATCACCCCATTTTACCACTACTTTATTTTTTTCTCCCAGTCAAAAAAACATAATAAAGGGCACACAGCCCATTTCAGCCTGCTGTAAGTCCCCTCTTTCTCTCCACGAGGAAACACAGATTTACGTGGACCAGATCTCATTGACTTCTAAGCAAAGCCCGGTCTGTCTGCCCTTCCATCTCTTCAGGTAGGAGAGCTAGTCCCAGAGGGCAGTTTCAGACATACTTATAGAGTCAAACTCTGTGGGCAGGGGGAGCCGGGGCTGTGCACAGCACAGGTGAGGAGGGAACCATCCATTGGCGAAAGAGGCGGCTGCCACCCCCTGGAAATCAGCTTAGCCAGGAAAACCTGTGCCCTTCACACCAGCACCTGGCTCCTTGCTTCCAGAAGGTTCAGCAACCATTTTATTTCTGACATTTTTTTGGGTTTTCATCACCTTGTCTCTGGTACTGAAAGCACTCGGTGGAACAATGCTCCGTTCAAGCTCTCGTGTCAGGGCACCCTGTCCCTGTCCCTGGAGCAGCAGTAACGAGGCCACACAGTGCCTGGTGAGCAGGGGACAGGGACAGGGATGGGGACACCATCAGCAGTGCTGTGGTAGCTGCCTGGCACAGGGTCAGCTGTTCGGGGCCAGAGCCTGAGCTGCTGCATCTGGGGGAGCTGCGCTCACTCCATCACAGGGATTTACACCACCAGCATTCTGTCCCTATCTTATTCTTTGCATACTTTGTTGGCTCTAGGTATAGTCCCTGCAGACATACAAGTTGGATGAATATTAATTGTTTTCATTTTAAAGAAAACAAATGCCATGCTTTATCACCCCTTTCTCCCTCTCTCTCTCAGATGGGATTTGTTATATTCACGTGGGTTTCGTATTTTCATAAACCACATTGGCTGGAGTAAGCTGTGTTTGAATCATCGTTTAGAGAAGTGAAGATTTAATTTCATGGTGGAATTAAGGTTGACATTTCCTTTTTATTTACACTACACCAAGGGTTAATAAGGCTACTATAACCTTAATCTTTGATAGCTCAACAATAGAATACGCCGGGATTACTGCAAAAGCTGGATTTTAACTCTTTTAATCCCATTATTGTTGATAACCTTATCAACACTGTGCCCCACCATAGAGGTGGAGCAGGGGAATCTCAGACTTTACGATTCCTTTCCATGGAGCACCACTCATAGTTTGAGCAGAAGAGCCAGAGACAGTTGCTTGGTCGATGCCTACAGTGAAGTTCACAATTTGCAGTAGGGCTGCAACGCTGCTTTCAAACTCCTTGTCAGAGATCTTTGCCAAGAAAAACATTGGTCCAGTGGCATATGTTGGCGGAGCAATGCAAGGTTGCTCTAATTCCCTTACTTTGTTTTTCCCTCCTCCCATGCGACAACTACTCCAAGAATCAAACTGCCAGTCTGGCAAGTTGAGATCCAGAAACTTACTGCTAATTACCATGTTTACAATTCCCAACCTGTCTGTTGGTGCCAACAATCAAACTGCATCCTCTTGAGTGCACCAAAAGACACTTGCTGGCAGTAGCTTCCTAAGGTTCTAGGCTGGCTACATTAATTACTGTTAACTTAATTTTTGTGTATTGAGAAGCAGCTTTAATTAGCAATTCCATGGATTAAAATGATCCTTTTATGAATTTCAAGGAATAGCAGCTTGACTTATGGACTACTTACCAACCTATATGTCTTTTATTTGGAAACATGAGTGGTGGTAAATTTATACATGGTCTGACAAATAAAATAGGCAGAGGTTTAACAAAAATCACACCAGGAAATGAAAGGTTATGCCTTCCCTTTGAAATAAAATAAGCAGCTCTAAAAAGGCAGATGGGATATTTTCAATCACTTCTCAGTAAACATTTGACCGGACAGAATAAACCACGTTCCCATGGTACATCACTAAATCAAAGTATTTAATGAATAATAAAAAAAAAGGCACGTATTTTATGAACTCAGTGAAAGAGAGCCCAAACTCAAATAACTGCAGGGCAGAGCCTGAGCAGAGAGGATCCCGTTTGTGCCCTGCAGGTCCTAGCCCGAGACTCCTGAAGGCCACCTGCCTACCCAGGCAAAACCGACTCAATTGCCATCCCCTCTAACAAACCACGTGCTCCAAACCCAGCAGAACCAGCAGAGAGTCCTGTGCCTGAGCAGTGTCACATCTCAGCAGCCAGGCTGGGCTGGGAGGGCTTGGGGACCCACACGGGCACCCCAGGATCCAGCCAGCGCATGGGGCTGTGCATTACATGGGAACGCGGTACCTGCTGAAGGTCTGTGCCCCTGGAGCTGTGCCTGCAGACCCCACAATTACACCCACAGCGATTCATTTCTAACCTGAATTTTCCATGGCAATGGCATTCACAGCCTCCATGATGCCGGCCTTAAAAAGTTGGTCAAGATTTCATGAGAACTGCACTACACCGCCTCGCTGAAGATGGTGGGGTTTTTTTCTGTTCTCTGGCTGGTGTGGAAGTAAAGGACAGAGAGCAGAGCTATCCCGAGCTCTGCCCCCGACGTGGCTGCATCCCTGCCTGTGCTGTGGCTGCAATCAGTCTCCTCTTATAGGGGCAGTTTGGTTTGTCACAATTGTCTGAAAATTGACATTTTAAGAGGAATCCTGAAGTCAGACTGTGGAGCAGGGCCATGCCCATATCTGCTTATGATAACACTGGTCCTATCTGGCTCACAAAATTGACCCTACTTTGAAATGTGTAAGGATAGATTTAGGGGTCTGATTTTAGGCCCCTTTTTCTTAAAACCTGGCCTAACTGTGCAGTAACAGGGCACGGTGAGGCTGCCTTTTCTGCCCTGTAGCAGATTCTCCACCATCTCAGAGAGTCCCAAGACACCAGCTGGTTCCCTGCTCTCCTGGCAGCGTTTCTCAGGCTGCTGGCCACTGCCGGGGCTCCTGCTTTTACACCACGGTCCTACTCTGCAGGGTGGCACTGGGCTACTAAGGAAAAGATAACCTAGGGCAAAATTCAAGTGTACAAAAACTAATGTGGGATAGGGGAAGTGGAGCCAAAGTAGGGAGTAAGCCAAAGAGACAGACATCAAAATCAACAGGCATTTTGACTTACAGGGGAAGAAGGGAAACAAACTGAATCAGCGCTCCCAGAGGAGACAGTCTGGATCTACCCTGGTCCTAAAGCAAGAGTGGAAACAAGCATTTAAGACCAGTTCATTTATACAAGGCGTAATGAATATGCTGAGCAAACTACCAAAGGAGGCAATAAACCTGCATCTCAGAGAACGGTCTAAAAAGATTTAGATGGGCACTTTAGAGGAAAGAGATATTCCAGGCTGTGAAGGCAAGCAGCAGTATACAGGGACGCGGGGATGCATCTCAAGTGGCCCACACTATTGACCTGTTTTCCCTCCCCAACCCAGCCTGCTCAGCTTGATTACTTACATTTTGTATAACTTATAGACATAGTCTAAGAAGAGTCAGCCAATTTCCACTCAATTTATAATTTAGCAAGCAGAGGAGCTTGATTCTTCTAATTTACATAAAACATACATAAAACTGAAAACAAAATTGCTTTAGAGCATATGGGCAAAGTACACAAGAGCCACAGAGGAGAGGAGGAGTAAAAAAGGACATGGAGCAAAAGCACCGCCTGGATTGTGCTTTGCTAAGGGGTTTTGAGTGCCTTATTTATGCTAAATATCTCATAGACAAGCAAGTTTTCGTTGTCACGGGCATGTGTCAGCGCCGCACCTCAGCCTCGCCACTGGACTATCAGCCATACAGACCTACCTAACCAACATCGTAACGCAGACGGGACTTTTTTACCGCACCTTTTTTTCCTAGGGAAAGAAGAAATATTGAAAACCTTCCACAATGATATGGCAAGAAGGCATCAATGTGTATTAAGCTAGTACTGCGCTCCTCCGATTCCCTCTTGGACATCTCCTTTTCTCACGGAGACAGGCAGGGAGCTCTCACCCTGTGGGTGAACCCAGGTCAGTGTGTCGCTTCCCAGGGAGCAGCAATGGGGCTGCGCTTTTACCCCCTGCATTCATTTCTCCTGCAGGCCTCCTCCGTGGCTGCTGCGTCCTGGCAGAGCCATCGAAGGCATTCTGTGAGAGGAGACACCACCTGCCAAGTGCCAAAACCGATATTCCTCCCCGTGGCGTGGTAGGCTCCAAATCCTGCCTCTCTTCTCCGTTTGCCTGAGGAGTCATCCCGGGTACTAACAATAGACTCCATAGAGGCTGGTGGAGCTCAGGCTGCCCCACCAACTTCTGTCTGAATTCAGTCATTTCCAGCGAGCAATATAGAAATATGTGCTGCCTCATTATTGATGTATATTGTGCAAAGGGTTTAGCTGGGGATGAAGCTCGCCTGCTTTCCTTTTATGGACGAAAAGCGGGATCCCAGAGCCTTTATGTGAGAACTCTGCACGTGTCAATCAAACCACACCAGGATGAAGATTTTGTGCTTTTAGGTCCTTCTTAAATGGCAGCCACACAGCCATGGGAAACGTCCATGGGAATGAAATGTGGCTCTGCAGGTGTGCGTATGTGCGCATAGGCACATTTACACACACGCACACCGAAACCAAAGGAAAACGGAATACTAATGGTCTCAGCCTAATTTTTCTATTCCTTTTCAAATCCCAAGACCAGGCTGTAGTCTGGGCTACTCTGACAGAAATCTCATTTGATGCTATTATAAACCACTGATTTACGCTAACGGAAGAGTTAGCCTCTGATTTAAAAAGCAAACCTTAGCGGCTGGCCTGAGGCCCAAGCCTCTCAGCCCTTCGGTCCTGTAGCTGTAGCGCATTGATACTTGCCAGCTAAATTTGATCATGAACTCTAGCGAAGGCAAGATATCGATACTTTAGAAAGCCATTCCTCACACTTCTGAGCAGCAAACGGCCCATCACTAAGAAGGCCAAACCCTTGTCAGCGTGAGCTGAGTTCTATGAAATGAAATACTGACCTTACTGCTAGCTCCAGAGTTAACCTCAGAAGAGAGATTTTATTAGAGAAAGCAGAGCTATTATTCAGAGCCTCTCTACGGGGCACATATTTAAGTTTTGCATCCAAGAAATGTGGAATACTTTAAATCGAGTGGCATTCAGTAAAAATTAAAACATAAAAGCTCCAGCTAAGTGTTTTGAGGGGGGGGTATTTATTTGGTTTGTTTTCCTTGGATTTCGCATCACGCCCGTTCAGCCTCCTTTCCCTTGTTGGAGTTTTGCCTCCCTCTGTACTGGGGAGGCTGGAGCCGAGCGAGCAGCACTGACTCACTGCAGCTCCAGCAAATGAAAATTAAACATGTCTATTTTCATCTCTAACCAAGGGCCTGGACTGGTCCTGCATTCTGCACCGGTAAGAATTTACATACAGAGAAATGACAGGCACCTAAACAAGGAGAGCAAAAGGCAGCGTGGTTGTTTCTCGCTTCCTAGAGCAGGACTTGCAGATCCTGTTTTCACCAAAGGGCTCTATGAATGGCTGAAGGCAAATGGGTTTATGTCATTGCGTGTACAACAGCCACATGATGTCATAACACAACAAAGGTCAATATGACACGCGCAGTCAAAAAGAAAAGGATTGTACTGAAACCTTGCAAGTAAGTATGTTGTTGTCCTGTGCATAACTCAGAGCCCTGACAAACACGCAGGGAAAAAGGTCTCTTTCTTAAAAAAGGAAAAATCATCACCTCTTAAACTGAGGTCTTAGAAAGTTTCCACTGCTCTCCTCTGTAGTTCAAGACACACAGAAAAAAATTAGGAAATTAAATGATGCTGACATTTCTAAAACAAAACGTGCTGAGAAAGAAAAACCCTTCCGTCCCCTCAAGCCTTTTGCGTGTATACACGTATCATAAACAGGAAGGGGGGCAGCCAGGCAGTGGAGGAAAGAAAGTAAGGGAACAAGAAAGCATTTTTCCTTGTAGTAGTCATTTTTAACAGCCAGAGCATCAAGACTATAATAACTGTTGCTCCAGTAAAACAGCAGGCATTGAACTGTATAATTTTGGATTTCAGAAGAATGTTTATGGCAACTTGACAAAGCGGTAATACTGCTCTACATTGTTTTGGAGTAACCAGGTAAGTTATCTCCTGAAGAATGGTTGGTAAAGGATGAGTTTGCAGATGGTCTGAAGCATTAATGCATCAAGCCTCCCTGCTCTTATTATTTCCCACCTAACTTAAAAAAAAAAATAAATCCTTTATAATGCAGTAATTACAGTGATGCCTTTTTATTTGAATTTTCTATCAACGTCTTGTTAGGAGAATGTGAATACTTGCAAAGCTATTCCTATCAGATAATCTAAAAGAAGTCACATGAAATCTACATTATCTATGTAAATGCCTCCGTAAGATGCAGTGAGATGGTTCTTTTTTTGGTAACAGTCTGCACAATCAAATTCTGTACAGTTCTGGTTCAGATTGTCCCTCTTTCTCCAATTAGAGAAGACCAATCCCATGGTGATCCCTTTGTCATTGATTTTCAGTGATTTAAAAGATAGGTTTGACCTGTGAACCTTAATAAACTTTGTGATATTATCCTGACTTAGTAAGTGAACTGATAATATTCCAAACAAGGTTATGAATCAGCAATTCTTAATATTAAAAGTCAGCTATATTTTTCCAACATTTCATGCCTAATATAATAATGTGAAAGGGGTGTACATTACGTACAATTCAGATGAACTGATACAGAACAATACCATGGTGAAAATTGACCTTGAAACAGATAAAAGATTAAGTCTGACCGAATCCGAAATACACTGAAAGAGCAGCTTGGAAAGTTTAAGTAGCCTCTTATGGGCCTACCTATTTCTTTCTGGTGGTATAAAGTATTGGGGAATTATCAGAGCCCTTTCAGCTCCACGGAGCTGTATCGCAGAAGTCAGAGGCAAGAAGACCTCCCCAGGTGGCTCTCCAGCCCTCATAAGGTGACTGCTACCTGCAGTGCCTTGGCCAAGCTGACTTTATAGCTCCCAGGCAAAGGCCTGGAGATTGCTCCGTCACTTCATATCATCCCTGCTGGCTAGAGAGGTATTGGGTTCACTAAAAGGAAACATTTCCCGATAGCCACGCTGCATTTTCTCCCTACATAGCTCCGAGGTCTATTTGCACACACCAGGATATGTTGCTTTCCTGTGGATGGGAGAAATGCTGGCCCCCACTGAAATCAATGGAAAATTCCCACTGGTTTCTGTAGGAGAATGATTTCAAAAGTAGGATACTCATTTAATTTATCTATATGGGTATTATTATGTAATCTTGCATAGGTATGTATATTCACATATATATATATAAAAAAAAATATATATATATAAAAAAATCCACCTCATTTCAGCTATATATTCAGGGCTCTTATTTTTCCCATCAATCAACCCCTCTAGTTTCTGGAACGTTTCACCTAATTTTCTGTTGGCTGCTTTTAACTAGATACCATTTTTCCAGAAAGCAAACTACCAAATCTGTGTGATGTTCCAGCCCCAGTTTCCACAATTCTGGCACATTCTCCTGGCGCCAGGCTGCGACACCTCCTGGCCTGCCGTCCCTGGCGCCTCTCCTCTCATCTGCCCACCGGCCCCGCAAAGCCATGGCACATCTACCCTCTACCATCACCTCCAGGCCTCTTCTCTTTACCTTCCTTAGGGTCCTGTCTGTCCTTCGATGTCAGACTCTTCCCATCACCTCTATGAATTCTGGATTGGGTTTTCACTTTTAGACTTCTTATTTTTGGCCTGTCATTTAAATTTCTTTTGAGTCATTGTTATTATCGAGCCAACATTTATAAATAGCTCTATGCATTGCAGGTATGTGATAATCAAGTCCTTTGATTTTTGAGCAGTTTGGTTACTTAACGATAGCAATAAAAAGCATGCAAGCATCATGGGCGATAGCCCAGGAAACATTTCCACCATTAAAGCTTTCAGGAGGCAGCTGCTGAATCTGGTAAAAATTTATGGTTATTAATAATGGGTTTTATGATTTACCTTCACAACACTAAATGGTGAGGTGTCATAACAGCTAAGGGTAATACCTATGGGGAGTGCTTTTCAGAAAAATAGTAATCTTTTAAAAGGAAGGAAAGAAAAAGCCTTTTGTGTATGTAAAAACACTGTTTATTTTAAAAAAAAGGCATAAAAATCCAGTTGTATACGTTACTTCTAGTGTGATGTAAAAACCCCGACAAAAAGGCTAGTTACAAGGTTACAAGTTACAAAAGGCTTATTCTTACAGCTGCAAAGTATGTGTATAGCTGTGTGGATGTACAGGTATTACTGTTTTCAGTTTTCTTAAGAAAAACCCATGAACACTAGAAGCCACCTAAACTGACACAAAAGGCAATAACCTGTTATGGGAAGAAAGCTTACACTCCCCTCAAAATCAGATGTTGTCTTGAAAGCGGAAAGCAAGCAGAACTCACCCCAAGGAAAGGCATCTGCATAACTGTACGTATCTACATGTAACAGCGTGTGCATTTATTTTGGGCAAATTTGCAGGCAGCAAGAGAAATCACACCACCGGTCATAAATACGCACTGCAATGGCACAGCCCCTGCTGAGGCGAGGGGGAGTTGTGCCTCTGCCGGGTCTGGGAGAGTGGGGCTTTTCGTATTATGCCGTAACCTCCCTTCAGAGAGATGTGTGTATAGACATGTGCGCGTATAAATATATATAATCATTCCATTCAGACATCTGTGCATGTGTGTGTATATATACATACATACATACATATGAGGGCTATAGGCTTAAATATTTGTGGAAAGAGCACCTGAAATCAAGTGGCAGTCCTCATCACTTAATTTAGGGTATTCCTAAGGAAAGCGATGCTTCCTATTACAGGCAGACCCAGGCAGGGCTCTTCCCCTGCCTGCACAGGGCAATGGGGGCCACAGCTACTCTTCCTTCTCCCACTCCCGCCGAGGGGCACGAGGTGCCCGTGGTGCTTGAGGGCACAGCCTTTTCGGCAGTCCCCCGCTCCGGGAAGGCCTGAGGAGTCGCCGTCTCCTCAGCGCAGAGCGGGTCAGGGAGCAGCCCAGGGAGCAGCCAGCATCACGACGTGGCTGCGCAGGGGGGACCCTGCAGGACCCTGCTTTGTGTCAGGGCGGCTGCCACCCCGGTGTCCTCTCCTCCATCCATCGGCTACGCTGCCGCAGGGCCCTGGCGCGACAAAGACTTACCTACAGGAGCAGCCTTCGAGGCTACTCCAGTGGATAAAATTACCCAGAGATATAAATCTTCTTAGAATTATGGCCTTTAAAAAAAGGCTAAGTTCAAGTAATTATTTTTGGGCTAATTCTTTATTTAATTTTCTACTGGGATGCAGATTACAAAAACAATTTTAAAACAAAAATTTAGTATTTAAATTAATTAAATATGCACTCACCAAAATAGCTGTTAACACACGGTTGGTGCTGCCACAAACCTCATTCTAAAGTGTTGTCTTAGAAAATACTCATACTGGTACAATTAAGCCCCCTTATTTATAAAGTAATTTCTTATTATGTTGCACTATAGCCTTTTAGTATAATCTTTGCTGTTAATAAAATATCATTAGACTATTAGAGGCAGGGGGTTTTTAGACTCATTTTTTAGCACACAGGATTTGCAATTTCTAGAGCAAAAAAATAGGAAGTGTAGTGTTGCAAAAATCCCTTTCACTAGGGATCTAATCTTTCCCGCAGTGAAATCAACTGGGGCTTTGCTACTGCATTAAATGGTAGTATTTGGCCCAAAATATTTTGGATTTAACATGAGCAACCTTGCTCCCCTGAGCAGTCCCGTGGAAGCTACATGCATTCTCAGGATCGGGCCCGCAGTATATATAGTCTCCTCTTAGAGATCTGTTGTTCAGAAACGACTGCTTCTGTCCTTCAACATCCATACGTGACAGATCCCAGGGACTGCTAATGAACGGGGAGAGCCACTCTGAGATTGTGCTATTGGGAAACATCATTCTAAGAGCCCTTACGCTATTGAGCCTTTACACAATATTGTATAATTATTTTGGTGAGCATACCCAGTATTTCTCCGATCGGACCTTATAGTTTCACTCTTTTAACCCACATATCGTAGCAATTCCCAAAAGATTTTAGAGAAAAGAAATCTACAATCATCAAAATGTTAATTTTGACAATGACAAAGAGTACATGCATTAAAAATGCATCAGCCCTGTCATTAAGGCATTATTCAGCAAAACCAGCTCATCATGCTAAACAGAAAGCAACTAGAAGAAACCAGGTATAAAGAAACATTTTGCTAAGCTTGTATTTATGGGTACCGGTCCAATCCATACTGCACAAGATACTCAACCAAGCAAAGAGCAAACAAAACCGCATCCTTTATGTGATGAAATGGGAACTCCTGATAATACTCTAAGTCATGACTCAAGGGAAAATGTCAACTAAAAGCTCAGATCAGAGGAAGGTTTGTAATACAAACCTGGATGTTTAAAATAGTGTTTCCACCACTCTTCCTGCAGCACTTGTGAATGTGGCTGTGTTACGGTGCTGAACTGACTATGATTTAGCAGCTGATCGTGTCTTTTTAGAGCATAATTTAACATTATTTCTGAAGCTGTTGAACATACTAAACTACAAGAAAAAAAATCTGCTTTCAAGTGGTATTAGAGAAACACAAGGATCAGAGTGCTAGCATCAAAGATGTGTCTAAAGAATAACTGATCCACACGTCTGCGTAACAACAAGCGCTCCACTCGCTACTGAAAGCAACAGAGTAAGATTCCTTTGGCAGTTGTTGGAAATAATTAAGCAGAACATAGATGGCCTTTCAGTTGCTAAGCAAGAGACAGAGAGAAAAACATTCTCCATCATCCCGCCTCACACTCACAAGGTAACGATCACTCCACCTCTAGCTCATCCATGTTAAAAATCGTTCTTAGCCTCATCGTAGCTAAGCTTAGGGAAGGACGCATTCAAAAAGGCTATCTCATCACAGTACTCTTGGTCTTGCTTTAAAATGGCTTCTGATCTAATTCACTTAAGGCTGAAATCTGGTCTCACAATTGTGACTACATGGCAACAAGACCTGGGATCATCTGGGCTTGTGGAGAGATCTCTAATGGGGAAACGTAGGCATGATCACACCCTGTTCCATGTCTCTGCCAGTCTTGGGGGCAGAGGAGCAGGGGAAAAAAGACTGGAAGTACGAATGCTATGACTGGATTTTCTTAAGCACAGCATCCGAAAGGCTGACCATGCTTTTAACCAAAGCCCTTGCCCTGCTCCTGAGATTGGAGAGAGGGACGGTGCATCTCTTCTTCTGTGTTAAAGACATGGGGCATGGCTTGGCCAGAAACAGAAATCGACACTCCCTTGGTTGTCTTTCCCACCTGTCCACCTGCAAGTAGCACTTGGAGAGTCCTGAGCCCTTTAGTGGCAGGAAAGAACCCACCGCCTGAGCTCCAGGGGGTGAAACAAGCCCTCAGCCCCAGCCCTGAAGATGTAGCTCAACCCGGGGCCTCGGGGTCTGACGAGCTCTGCATTCGGCTGGTGCTTCCTGACCTGTTGAGCTGGGGCTGCTGTGAAGGTGGGCTTTTAATCCTACCCTCACCAGCTCGCTACTGTGGGGCCAGGATAAGGGGGTAAAGGGGGGTGTCACCCCCTCGAAGCAGTTGGCCACAACCAGCTCTCCAGTGGCCACCCCGCTGGAAGGCCAGACCCCTTTGGCAGCCAGGGAACGGGGGCTCCCCAGAGCGACGGTGTGGAAGACACAGCCATGGCCTCTTGCCTGGCTATCACGGATGCTCGGCACCTCCCCGCCCGCGGGCAGCCCCCCAGCCCCGCACGACCCGGCTGCTGTGGGCGCGGGGGCCGCGGCCGCGGAGGGGGGCGGCATCCCGGGCTCCGCCGGCGGGGGCGGGCGGAGCCGGGGCCGCCCCGGCCCTGCGGGCAACCCGTGTCCCGGGGGTGGGGAGCCCCCCCGGCAGGCGGGGCCGACCGCCCCGGTCCCCCCATCCCCGCCCCGCGCTCCCCGCCGCAGAGGGGCGAGGGGCGGCGGGCGCCGGGGGCTGCCGGCCGTGTGCCGGGGCACCGGGGCTTCCCGGAGGGGGCGAGCACCTTCCCCCCAGTCTCGGCGCAGCCTGGCCGAGCGCTGCCCGCGGAGGCGCACCCCGCGGCGGCGCCGGCTCCCCCGGTCACCCCCTGTCCGCAGCCCCCGGCGGGCCGGGGCCGGCCGCGGCGTGGTCCTGCGAGGCTTGGCAAGCCGTTCCCCGGCCCCCCCCCGGCCCTGTGCTTGCTCCCACGCACACACACACACACACACAGGCGCGGGTACCCCCCGCTCCACAGGGGGCAGGGCGCCCGAGCTCCCCCCGCCCGGACAGAGACACAGACAGAGTGAAACATTGCAAAGCGCAGGAAAAAATGGAAAAGGTGCTACCTTGGCAACTAGAGGAGGTTAGGAGCCAGCTGGTGGGCTGGGGGCGGTCGCGCTGCCTGCCTGCCTGCCCGCCGCCGGTACTCTCCTCGACTACGCGTATTCTTAAGCAATAACAACGTAATCCGTATTATCCACCCAAGAATACCCGTCACCGAAGAGAGTCAGAAAGCTGCTGCTGTTGCTGGTGGTGGTGGTGGTGGTGGAAGTGCTGCACCGGGACAATAAATCCATAACTATAATTCCCCTCTAGAAGAAGGAGAATCCACAAGGGTTGCCGAGTGATCTTGTCCCATATCCAATGGACGCTGAACCTTCCCATCCTGCAGAGGCAAACGAGAGGAGCGGGCGTTTAATACACACGCTTACAGTCCCTCTGCTCTCCTGCTGCCTTACTGGAGCGGGCAAGGTCTTGCAGGCGAGGTGAAAGGAAATAAATCAAAGTAAGGTTGAGTTTACCTGGTGATTGCCCGGCTTCTTCCTCTGTGCTTCTCTGGCATCCTATTCCCTAGCTGTATGCTCCATCAATTCTCTCTGGGAGCTTGCAAGAGATGTCACACGCAGCAACAGATTCCTGTAAAAGAGATGCACGGTTAAGCACACAAATATTACAAATCTGTTTGCATAGGTGGGCTTGGGAGAGCTCCGATAAAGCAGCAGCCACGCCTGAGAGACTTTTCATCTGGGCTTTGGAAATGCATTTTACAAGTCCTGACTCACACTGACTCGATGTGCTACCAAGAGGAGGGAGGGCGGAAAGGAACGCGATGAAGAGAAAGAAAAATCAAAGAAAGAAATAGCAAAGGCTCCGCGCTCAGCAGAGGCATTCCTCTGCCAGGCCTCCCTAGTGCCATAAAAATCTAAGGCGAAAAAGGCTTCAAAGTACAAATTCACCGCACTTCGCTCCCCGCGTGTGCCCGAACGGCAGAGCCCGGTGGCTGCCAGGCGCCGACCGGGCAGGCGGCTCCGCGGCGGCGGGCGGGGGCAGCAGCAGCGCACCTCCGCACTGACACCTGCCGCCTCCCCGCAAGTGTTTGCAAAAGGCGAACCGCGGAAAAAAAAAATAATAATAAAAGAAGTTATTTCCAAATGGCGCCTGCGGCTCTGCCTGTCACCCGGAGCAGTTCCCTTATCAGCAGCGCTCGTACTTGGGGGAGGCGGGAGGGGGAAGCTTTGTCTGATGATCTGCCGCGGTGATAATAAACGTTTATTGTTCGCCAACTAAATAGAAAGGATCTCTGCAACGTCATGGCACAGCACACTTCGCCTGGCGATTAGGAACTTCTCCGGGTTATTTCACCCCGGCTCTTGATGCTAAGGACAGGTTCTGTGTGAGTGACGCGGAGGGGGGAATGAAACTAGCAATGCACGGCCAAAACCCGCAGATAGCAGGGGTACTCCGCACTTCTTCAGCCATGAGTAATTATGCAGCACGCACAGCTCTCATTATCCACTGCACTCGGTAACTGACCAGCTTGTTGATTAGATTCCAACTGAAATTAATACAAGATGCTTGCTTTTTTCTACAGATTCCTTCCTTAACCTGAGCCCTTGCCTTCCTTGACAGATTACCACTATGCTTCCTACGAAAACATACGAGAAGACAGCATTTGTTTTGTAACACAGACTCTTGTCTGAATTTGAAAGAAAAGAGAAAAACAGAGAAAGAAAAAAAATACTTTGACAGCCACATTACCTTAAATTAAAAAAATAAATATTTCCAACTCACTCTCCTCTATTTTAATCACACTTTCGGTGTGATTTTCTGTATTCCTCTAAACACAGCAAGCTTTCAAGTTGCATTTTAAATGGCAGGTAGAAAGTAAATAACAAACAGTGTAATTTTTCCCCGCTGTGAAATTGAAGGCTGTAACCCCATTAGCTGGCGTTGGAACTGAAATAACCGATGCAGTGCGTTTCCTTCAACTTGAACAAAAGCCGTTTGAAAAAAGTAAAATGCACCAAGTCGTGGCGAAAACACTCTACAGTCATACACCTAGACCGATATTCTCCGAAATTTGGAGGCGCTCCACAAAGGCATCGAGAATTAAGCAGAAATCCAAACTTTGGAGTGGTTTGGTTTTTTTAAAAAATAAAATAAAAATGTGAAAGCATGCGAATCTCGGGGAAAAGAGGACCCGCGCGGCGCCAGCCTTATTCTCGCCGTGTCCATCTGACACTGCCCTTCCCCTCCCTGAGAAGCGTCCCCCACACACACACTCCCCCCGCCAACACAGCGCCTTCCCAAACTTCCCCTGCCTGCCCAGCCCCGCGCCACCCCGCACCGGCCCGGCCCGCCGCACCCACCGCCCGCCGGGGCCCTTCAGCACCCGCCGCGACGGACAGCGCCGAGCACCGCCCGCCGCCGCGCCGCTCCCCGCCGCCTCCCGCCGGCCGCCCGCTCCCCCGCGCCGCCTCCCGCCGCCGGGTCCCTGCCCGCCCCCGCGCCCCTGCCCGCCCCGGCACCGGGCGCACACACAGCCCCCCACCCCTGCACCGGGCACACCGAGCACCGGGGGGAGCGAAACCCCCGGCGCGCTGCCCGCCTCGCACCTTCTCCGCCGCATGCGGGAGGTGCCCGTGGCGGCGCGCCTCGGCATTAAATACCTTTGTTCACCGGTCTGCGGAAAGCCATGTTTTATCGGCGCTGCCGCCCCGCTCCCCCGCCGAAAGAGCCCGGGTGCCGGAGCCCCAGCCCGGCGGGGCCGGGGAAGGGCCCTGGGGGGCACCTCCGCCGCCTCTGCCGTGCCCGGGGGGGTGGGGTGGGGGATGAGACAGAAGGGAGGGGAACGGCTGGAGGGAATTAAACAATTAAGCTATCAGGAGCGGAGCTCTGAGCAGAGCTCGGGTTCGCCACGAAAAGCAAATTTCAGAGGGGGAATATCGATCCCATCCGTCAATAGAGAGGCGCGATGTCTTTCCGTGCGAGAAATTGTTGTGAATTAGGGGGCTCGCCGGTGAAAGGGGCGCGGAAAAAAAAAAAAAAAAAAAAAAAAAAAAAAAGGAGAAAAAAAAGAGAGAGAAAAACCAGAGGAAGGAAGAAAATATTCATTCCCGCTCAAAGGCAGCCTCTTTTTAAAATCGCTGGGAGCTCGCTCCTTTCGCCACCTACCCGAGTAACCACCAGAAATCCACCTCTATTGAAGCGCTTACCCTTTAAATCCAGGTTTCGAGCAGAACTCCAACTGTGTGTAAAACCAGGGAGTCATCTGATGTGTGATGGGGAATGGGCTCTGGGCAGCAGAAAGCAGCTTTCTCTCCTGGTGCCGGATTACCATGTTAACAGACCCCGGGAAGGGACCCCGGCGCCTCTGGCTGGCCATGTCTCGTTGCTTTCACACATCGGCGGCTGCTCTTGCTTCCCATGTCCCCGGCGATCGCCTCTCAGATGAATGTGGGCTTCCAGAAAAGGAGTCGGGGGGGAGAGGAGGAAAAAAAAATCGCCTAATGCAATCAAATCGATCTGATCTACACCATCTGTCGCCTGCCACTACACACAAGCGTTAAAATAGGAAAACGGGAGACACTGACAGCTCAGGAAGGTTGTTCTGCAGAGTTCATTTTTAGCAGAGCATAATTGGGTATGGACAGCATACAGTTACCAAAGCTGCTGTTAACCATCCAGTAGAGGATCCCAAACATGCTAATGGTGGATTAATTGAGGAAGATCTGACGTGCAAGCTTCATAGTCTCTTATTCATGACTTCCCAACGGGAAAGGACCAATGCCGTGTGGGACTATGGTAACACAGAGTCAAAGAGCTGCTAAGAAAATGGCTCTGTGTTCATAGCACCTCTCTCTGATAACAAACATATGTCGACCAGAACCGTTTAGCAGGATGGGGGAAATGAAATTTTCTTAGCCGAGGTTAGCAATTCCCATTGCTTGCACTTAAAGACAAGTAAAAAATGGACTGCGGGTCTAAAGCGCTTCTGAGTGCCGGTCTCGGTATTCGCAGCTAGTGAAAGCAGACGGCTCCTGCTCAGATGGGGGGGTTAAACCCCAAATCTCTTACTTCTTACTGTGACCAAAGTGCATCCATAGCAAAGCTCTAAACATGCAGCGCTGCTAATTTCATCAGGAATGACGCAAG
The DNA here is from genome assembly GCF_964199755.1 of Larus michahellis. NCBI lineage: Eukaryota > Metazoa > Chordata > Aves > Charadriiformes > Laridae > Larus > Larus michahellis. The sequence goes on along the minus strand of NC_133903.1, from coordinate 36,816,096 downwards.
GTCGTTTTAATGCCAGGAACCCTTTTGACTTTTTCCAGCGGGAATGGCTTTTGGGCAAGACATTTCCGATCACTGAAATTTGACATAATCTCAGATAAATATGATTTGGGGAGGGGGAGAGGAAGGGGGCGGCGAGTTGGGAAGAGACGGAGTGCGCATCCAGACCTGCAATCACCCCTGCTGCCAACACTCCAATTTGCTCGCGTTTTTTAGTCTTTCCTGAATAATGAGGTTATAGAGACGTATATGTAATTATTAAAGCGGTATATGTACACAAGCCGCAGACGGCTATGGCAGCCGCGTCTCCACACACAGACGGGGAGACAGAGCGCTCCCGTCGGGGTGCTCTTTCCCACCCCCTAATAAATCCATCACCAGGCGGGGGAAAGCGCTGCTAGAACGAATGGGAGGCGATTTCCCCCCCGGCCCCCCCCGCCCCGCCCCGGCCGAAGCCGGGCCGGACCGGGGGCGGCGGGGAGCGGGGCCGGGCGCTGTCCGTCCGCCCGGTGCTGAACGGCAGCGGCCCGGCCCCGCAGACAATGGCCGGGCGCAACGCGCCCCTCACCGCCGCGCAGGGCGCCGGGCCGCCGCCGCCTCCTCCAAAGTCTGCGCGGACGCCCTGTCAATCCGCTGCAACAATTAAGAAAAAGCTCCCGTTCGTTTCCACCTCGCCTATCTGATTAGCAGAGAATAATAATGCTAATAATACGAATCTAAGCGGGTGGATGTAAATGTTCCGGTAAACAATTAGTGTTTAGGGTAATTCTGGAGTTAACTGCATGCCTCTCCTGGAAGTTTGTGTTAATCTCTTTAGAATAAGTCTAACAGTTATGAATTAGATTAGCCCTGAAAACATAGCCTAAAGACAAATCAAACAATTTACCCGATCTTTTGTTTCAATATACATTAATTAAGCACTGCTGCCTACCTACACAGCATTCTTGGGTCCCGGCCACAGTGCCGAGCCAACAAGCCTCGCCGCCTTTGTTAGCATTTGCGTCCAACTATTGCCCTCTGCAGGTCAAGTCCCAGCCGCGGCGAGCGCTCCGCCGCTGCCGAGCGGGCGGCAAGCAGGAGCCGCCGGGCTCGGCGCCCCCCAGGCCCCCTGTTCGAAAAAGATCCAACTTTTGTTGGTTTTGATTCTTCACCACGAGGGCTCGGAGGTGTTTCTTTAGGAGGGGCTACGAGTGGGGGAGAGCCGGCACCAGGCAGGGCACGCAGCACCGCTCCGGCTGTCCCCAGCCCCTCTTCCGACCCTGGCCAGGAGGGCAGAAGACAGAACAAGGCGAGGTGCCACACTGAAGACATGTTGTTTTCTTTCTCCCCTTCTCTCCATGCGACTACGGGAAGCTTCCTAGGCAAAGCCTGCCCTTTCTCCGGGTTTGCCGAGGAACAAGGCAAGAACCCAACATCGAACAGGGCCAGGTGGGTCCCGGCGTTCAGGATCCCGCCCGACACCCCCAGCCGGGCAACTTTTCCCTGGGCACAACTCGAGTTTGCCCCTCTCGCTCCCAGTGCCAAGGAAACCTCCCGGGTAACCAGGCAGCCCCGCCCTTCTCTCTCCCTCCTCACCGCCCCAGCCCCACGCCCGCTACCCCAAAGGGATGCTTTCTGCTCCTGCGGCGACAGCGGGAACTTTGGGCACCGCCCGGTGCCCCTCCCGCAGCCACGCTCTGCCGTGCCCCCGCATGCCTCGGCACCACTTACACGATAACGCACAAAACGCTGTAGCAGAGCAAAAGAAAAACACCAATGTTAAAGCGATCTAGTTATTGTTACTTATAATTCGGGAGCTTCAGTGCCCAATAAAGGTGGCCGCTCCCTTTTTTTTCCCCACCACGCCTGAACACCGGTTTGTAAGGACTCGCTTTATTCCCTTTCTCCGCTTTCTCCCTGGGGCTAACAGAGTTCGCGCGCGCCTCGGCAGCCGCTCCGGAGACCGGTACCGGCGCCGCCCGCTCTCACGGGCTGCCTGCGCCCCGCTGCCCTGGGCACGCATGGCCGCCTATTACCGCTACTAACAAGACGGTCTTTTCTCAGGAGCTCGGAGCTCCACGCCGCAGCGAGGCGGGGGAGAGAGGCTGGGCTGCGGCCAGGGCGGCGGACCCCGTCCCTGCCGCAGGCTGCCCGAGGAGGGGGAGCGGCCGCGCACCCCGCGCTGCCGCAGAGGCGGACGCACGGCGGCCTTTTGTCTCCCGGCAGCCACCGCCTCGCCCGGCCGGGGGCGGCCGCTCCACCGGCCCCGCTCCCGCACCCCCGGGCCGCGCCGGGCGGAAGCGGAGCGGTGCGGGAAGGCTCCGGGGCTGACGCGGCCCGGCCCGCACCCGCGGAGCTCCGGCGGGGGGCTGCGGAAAGGCGCCGGCCAGCACCGCCTGAGGGCTGGGGGGGCGGGAGGGGGTGAAGGCTCGGAGGGCGGCCGGGGCTTCCCGGGCCGTAGCGGGAGGGCCCCCCGCGGCCCCATCCCGCCTGCGCGGCGCGCAACGGCGCGGAGCGGCGGCGCCCCCTGCTGGCCGCGCGCGGCAGCAAAGAACAGCGCGGAGCCGGGGCGGGGGGGGCTGCGGCGGGTGTGCGACAGCGGCTGCCGTCCGGGGGGCTTCCAGGAGAGCAGGCTCTGGGCGCAGGCGGGCCGGGGAAGGGAGGCGAGCGGGGTCACCCACCCCTTCCTTCCCCAAGGCAGGGTGGGAGGGCGTGCGGGGCTGCCCCAGCGCCCCCGTGTTGTGGCAGCAGGACAGGTTGCCGGCCCTCGGAAATAACTGCACTGGGGAGACACCGCCAGCAGGCCCCTGGCAGGGTCCCCCCTCCCTGGGGGCTGCGCAGGTGGGGCGCAGGGTCTAGCCTCTGAACACAGGGTCTTCAGCCATGTGAGAAGAAAGCAAGCCACACATGGTGCCCAGCTACCTGCCCCTGCTCACGTCCATCCCTCCTCTCCCACCCTCGACAGCAAGCACAAAGAGTTCCACATTCAACACTACCTTGAGCTGTTTTCAGCTCTATTCCTACTTTGGCATTTAAGAGCAGGAAAGGATTACCTGAAAATGTTGAAGAACATCTCAAGTGCTAGATTGGTGGGATAATCAGGGAATTGAAGAAGCTCTCTAAATGTAGGAGACTAAACCCCAAAATACACGTGATCCATCATGAGACACAATGTGGCTGACTACTACTTTATCCAGAATATCACCAAGACGTTCTAGCTTGGTGATGTTCTGGCTGTTACCTGGGAACGTTGGACTTGTGTGGCCCGAGAATCTAGCTCTCTGGTTGTCTGTGGCATGATACCCAGTTCATAAACTGATCGAGATCCGTTTAAAAAGCACTTACTTTCTCTGGCCCTACTATTCCCCTTGGAAAGCTGTTCCAGAATCTCATAACTCAGCTTCTTAAGATTTCCAGCCTACATTTATTAGGGGCCCGTTTATATCCATTTGTTCAGATGCCAATTTTGTCCTTGAACTTAATTAGTTCTGATATTTACTCCCCTCACAGTGTACTAATATTCATTCTCATAATTTCTTTTGTTTAAATCAAGCTTTTCGGTCTTGTCTCATAAGATAGAATCTTCATTTTCCTGATTATCTCCATATCCTAGCAACTTATGAAAACTGGGTCGTGACCAACACCCAGAAATTATGGTTTTCAAAAAGGTTCATTATTCTATCCATTTTCAGTTTGACCAAGACACAAGTAGGGAGAATGATTAGCATAAGGTCAGACAAACCACAATTCTCCTGACTTCAAGTTCTTTCGCAATCTATCAGGGACATGAGTTCTGAAAGGCTTGTGGTTTATAACTTGGCATTACATCAATGCACATTTATATACCTATATATCATCTTCTCGAGGGGAAGAATGGCCTTGTAGTTAAGAGGGTACATTAGAAATCTGGAGATTTCACTTTGAACACCAGGTCTGCCATAGGCAACAGAAGTAACTTTGGTGAGTCCTTTTGTCTTTTGCCACATTTCACCAATTTTAAAACAGTAATACTCCTCACCTCATTTTTCTTCCCATATAACCGCTTGCATCTTATGCTCTCAGACCAAGCGCCTCCTTCCTGGGTACTCCTAGTGCCTGGCACTCTGAAGTCCAAATGCATCTGGGACTCTTAGGCTGACAGTCAAAAATAGCCCCTACTCTTACAAAATCTACTTTAAGGATCTATCCTAAAAGCTGTTAGTCAGTAAGCACAGCAGGAACAGGAATTCCTGAGACCTGCAGCCCATTGATTATGTTAGAAACATTCTCTGTTACTAAACTAAACCCAGGGGCCAGCAGTAAAGTCGGAGACATTTAACAGAAAAGCTGCATCCTGACTTCTGGTTTTCAAGTCTTTGTCTGGTTGAAGACCAAGTCAAAGCTTTATTATTCAAACACGTGCACAGTTTAGCACCTTTTCCTTGCCAGTTTTCACTTCAGACAGCAATTTTTGATCAGCTAATACAGCACAGAAACTGGACAAAAACTGGAAGGCCCGACAGCCCAATAGCTGGAGTGGTCCTGGTAATAACAAATACTATCATCGTCCTTTCTCGGCAATCTGAGCGCAGAGGGTTGGGACTGAGCACAGAAATAGAGAGCACTCTGTTGAGCTGAGGTGAAGCAACGATATTTATGGGAGTAATTATCACAGAGAAAAACTGGAAAAATATGATTACAGCAAATTGTAACTCTCTCAGATATGTTCTTCGTTGTTAGAAATAGCTCAGCTGAGACCGAACCAATATGAACAACAGACTGGGAGTGTCAGACATGGATTCTCTGGAGGCTGATATCATCAAACCCTCTGAGCAGAACAGGATCCAACTTCAGCATATGAGAGAGCTGGGTGTCAGCAGCCTGCGCCTCTTCCTAGCCATTCTTCTTGTGTAAAAACAACCTAATAAAATGAGAGGTGCTGGGCTCCCCATTTGAAAAGCTGACCTGGAGACGTTGCCTCTGAAGACCGCTGGTAGAGAGGTAGCTGTCTCAGAGCCAGGCAGTTCCCCTACACTTTTCCATCAGCAGTGGTAGCCAATAAGTGCAGCTAAGCAGCTGGCAGAAGATACTCTAGTTTCAGAGCACGCCTGTGTAGACGCAGTAGCGTGACATGACCACGCACAACACCCATCACTGCACTGCTGCTGCCTTTCCACTTGATGCTGTTGTTCCTCTCTTAGCTTCAGCTGCTCTGTTTGCCAAACGTGTGATGCCTCCAGAGAGCTCCTGCCACAGGCACAGCCGTGGACTCAGCTCAGCCTCTGGGGAGTGAGGAGAAGCCTGGTCAGACGGCGGGTTCTGCTGAAGGAACCACAGCAGCCCAAAGCAGAGCATAGGGCCGTAAGCTATAATGGAGTGTTGAGTCTCAGGACCTTAAAGGAAGCAAAAAGGAACGGTAAACTCTGCAAGATTGGGGGGGTGTATGGAAGGAGAGGATATAGCTAGGAAAAGCAAGCCTCAAAGGCACGATTGCTTCGGTAGCAGTTCTGTTTTCCCTGTCTGGTCTGAGCAGGACTTGTGCAGACAGGTTTTATGCCTTTATATTTATGTGATGTCTTGGCTTGATGCAAGTCTTCTGCACCAGGGTGAGTGTTGGCAATTATATTTGAGGAGGGATTTTCACCACACTTCCACATCAGAATATTTTACCTGCTTCATGCAGCTAACATCTTGCAACCGATGTTTAGAAATTTTTAGAAGGAACAACCAGTATCATGTAAAACTAAAAAATATCACTTAATAAAGTAGTGAACAGTTCTTATTTAAATATACCTACCCCGTGGATCAGATGCATCAAAGAAGTTCTTCAGGCGGCTTGAGAGCTCTGTAGGTGTTGTTGCTGCTCTCAGTCTGTGAGAAGAATTATAAATGGTGTTTACCTTTTAATTAAACAAAACATCTTGCAAATTAAACACATGCTCTTGCACATTGAAATTTAGTTAGCATCCATTTTTATTGTGCATCCTATGGCTCTCTGACAACCTATTGAGTACACAGCCAACTCTGAACACATATTGCTGATTCCCTTTTCCCCATACATTTTGGGCATTGTGTGTTAGGTTTTATCACATCCGAGGGGAAAAAAAAGCATTCTGTAATTGACTGCTAATACTTAAGCAGATTTCCTGCTTAATATTCTTGTTACTTTAAAAAAACAAAACAAAACAAAACAAAACAAACAAAAAAAAACCAAAAACCAAACCCAAAATACATTGGTGTGTCCTGGCAATGGCAGAGAAGCAGTTTTGGACATTTGTGTGACATACGTCTTATTATCTTACGTAGAAAATTTGACAGTGAATGACAGAACACCTTAGAGGGATTTAAGAAGATGAGAAAGGCAACAGCTTTCACATGAATACAGAGTCTAGTTCCTAACAGTTACAAGCTTTTTTTACATGCATCCTTGTAATTTGACATTTATAATTCATTGTAGTGCTGAATCTCTGTCATTTTCTCACTGTCAGGTTCTCTATACGTGGATGTACATGTCCTTTCTAATTAATATATGTATTTGAACATTTAATCTCATCTTTTATCCACCTTATTATGCAGTTACACATCGATCTGTTCTGTATCAACAAATGCGTTTTGTAAAACATAGTTCTATGTGACTCCTCTCTCTAAACAGGTGCCTATATCTTCTTTTTTTTTTTTTTGCTGTAAAACCATTTTAACCTAAACAAAAGCATTAATTCACAAGGCATTTAATAACAGGTAAAAATAAATATCCTGCAAAGAAACATTAACCCTTGAGATTATATTTTTTTAATATACAGACACACACTGTGCATATTTCATGGTGCATGGCATCTTTCTCATAGGGAATGCCGAAGACCTTTTCAGAGGTATTGATGCCTTTGCAAGACTGATAAACATTAGACCTATTTTATCCTTGAAGGAATAGTGCAGAAACATTGCAGAACTTGCTCAAGGTAAGCTAAGAAAACAGCGAGACGGCTGCAGACAGAGCGAGCCCCGAGGTCTCAGCACCTGACCCGAAGCCCACTGAAAAACACAATCAATATGAAAAGCAAGTTGCATTTGCAGGCCCCAGTTCCAGGGCTGACCTTTCGCTGCTCGCTCATCATTTTGCATTAGCAGCTGGGGTGGTGCCATGCCATCACCTGGTATTCCTGTTTATTAGTTAACTTAGTTGAGATTTAATTCAATTGTAATGAAGGCCTTTCAGTATAATGTTGAAACAGGCAATGAAGGACACACCTTTTAGTAACTTTCATACTGATACTGAAGTCAAATAAAGTATTTAGTCAAAATGTTTTAAATATTATGGCTTCATATTTGACGTAGGAGATATTGAAGGGGTTCTGCTGCTTAAAGCACTGAATAAAAAAAATAAAGCGGCTGCTATTTGTGTGGTAAAATTAAAACGTCCCCTCTACTGGTATTTAAAAAAAAAAAAAAGGTCTCTTAGGGAGGAATTCAAAGCAAACTTTTCACAGCTTTCATCTGATCAGGATAAACGTATTAATACAAATACTGACAGCCGTTTTAAATACTCATAATGTAACCTGTGGTTTTGACAGATACCGGGTTTACTTTGAGAAGAAAACAAAACCCGGTAGCAGTACAGAGAAAAAAACTTACCCATACAGTTTATAAGAGTGTACAACGGTGATAAAGACCATTTTAAAGAAAAAAAGAACATGCACACAGATGTCAGTCTGTTGTTCATACTGTTCAGTGGAAGAGCGGGATTGTTACAAGCAGCTACCTCTGTGCTGGTGGCCTCAGACTCTGGGAACACGGGCCAGATCCCGCACTGCCTCTAAAGGTTTCCAGCATTGGTCACACAGCGTTTTCAATGGGGACGAAAAACTGCTCAGGCCAACAACTTTCACAGATATTGATCTTTACTTCTCATGATTTGTAAAGAAGACCTGGGCAACAGAACGGGCTTTGCTCAGTTTTTTTTTCTTTTTTTTCCTTGGGTCTGAATATTAATCTGCAAAGTTCCACTTGGTTTACACAAGATTGATGCAAGAAATGGAAGAAACCAAGTTTGTTTGCAGAGATCTCTAGTCTGAAAAACATTCTCAAATTATCTTGATGGTGCTGGTTGGAGGTTTACCTCTTTATATTGCTTCAAATGTCTTCTAAAGTGTGGTCATAGTAGAATCACAGAATGGTTCAGGTTGGAAGGGACCTTAAAGGTCATCTAGTTCCAACCCCCCTGCCATGGGCAGGGACACCTTCCACTAGACCAGGCTGCTCAAAGCCCCATCCAGCCTGGCCTTGAACACTTCCAGGGATGGGGCATCCACAGCTTCTTTGGGGAACCTGTTCCAGTGTCTCACCGCCCTCACAGTAATGAATTTCTTCCTAGTATGTGATTTAAATCTCCTCTCTTTCAGTTTAAAACTGTTACCTCTTATCCTATCACTACAATCCCTGATAAAGAGTCCTTCCCCATCTTTCCTATAGGCTCCCTAGAAGGGAGCAATAAGGTCTCCCCAGAGCCTTCTCTTCTCCAGGCTGAACAGCCCCAACTCTCTCAGCCTGTCTTCAAAGGAGAGGTGCTCCAGCCCTCTGGTCATCCTCGTGGCCCTCCTCTGGACTCATTCCAACAGGTCCACGTCCTTCTTACGTTAGGTCTCCAGCGCTATTCACCTGAATAGGTGCTATAACACCTATTAAGAAAAATAATCTGATGAAGAGCTGCCCTGGAAAATGCAAATAGCATCAAATGGCACCCAAATGTTCCTAAATATAAAATGGAAGGCAAGAGACTCATTTACACATTTTAAAGTAAAAAAAAAAATAAATATAAGCATTGCATTTTATATTTATAGTCTCACTATACTTTTTTGTTAATCTTCAAGAACCACAATAGAAATCCCTTTTCTCTTAATTTCTGACTTGGGAAAAATTCCTATTCAGTCAGTGAGGATTTTCAGTAAGTGGAAAATGATTAAGGATTTTAGAATACATTGCCTGGGTCAGAGGTGTCTTTGGAAACAAGACAAGTCCCTGAATTTTCAATATTTTTTCCTTGGCAGTTGAATACAAGTTGGAGGGTTTCCAAACCCAAGAAGAACAATGCATTGCCACAGCCGTACTCACACAAAGCCATGGCATGGCCTTGAGGAAATGGACAGAAGGGCTACAGCTTCATCGTAAAAGTTTGGGTAGTGTAACAAGTAGGGTAAAAAGCTCTTTCACGAATTAATGTGAAATACAGTTTTTCTTTGAAGATAATCTGGGTTTTTGGGGTTTTTTTTTGTTGTTTTTTTTTTTAATTAAGAGTTCACTCTATCCGAAGTCCCTGTTTTGATGGTTTTTTTTTTTTGCTTGGATCTGGGAGTGTGAATCTCCACTTCCAGCATTCTTAAATGCCAAGTTCTTCCAGCATTTAGTAAACCTCAGTCAGACCACGCAACAAAATTACCTCTCACGTTCTGTTTTATGGCAGCGGATCTGTGCTTTGCCCGAAGGCAGGCAGGCTGCCCCCCGGGGATCAAACAGGCTTCTTGGAGCGGGTGTCTTAGTTTAGGTCTGCAGTAAAATGAAATGCACTTTGTACTTGCGAACATTTACATACAGTATACGAGGAGTGCTGCAAGAAAAGTTCACTAGTGTGAGCATATGTATCATTCTCTTTGATATATTTCTCCTATTTTCTGATCCCATTACTTCAGATCAGCTCTAAGTCTTATACCTAAACAGTCAGTCCAAAGGGAAAGTCCCTATTTACAGGCTGGATTAAGAGCTTTAACAAAAGGCAAGGCAGAAAGCCATTCATTTACTATATAAGAAAAAGAACTTCTTTGTATTTTATCGCTTGCCAGCATCTTCCAAATCTTTCTCTTTACTTTTCTTCCCTTCCAAACAGAAAGTAGAATGGGAAGTTCCCATTTCACAGCATGGATCAAGAAAAGAAAAAAAAAAAGCATATTGTTCAACTTTCCCTTTTTGCCTCTAATGGGTTTACTTTTGCTTCACCCCTCAGGGCTCCTGGAAGCGTATGTGTTCAGCTGAAATGCTGCGCTGATGCCTTGTTAGACCTTTTCCCAAGATTTTTCTTAAGAAGCACGTATTTGGAGGAGAACAAGACTGGAAGGCGAGGGAAGGGCTGGGGTGGAGTTGCCTTCAGCCAAGGCAAGGAGCAGTCCCTCTCCACAGCACAGGCGGAGGGAGGAGACGCACCAGCCATCAGTGGAGAGGGCAGGCAGCGGGCAGAGAAACAGTTTGCACAGCAGGAGCTGCGGCAAGGGAGAACCAAGCAGAGGAGTCCAGAAGGATCAATAATACAACACATGGAGTGAACGTGGCGGGGACGGGGAGAGCCTTTCTCTCAGGCAGGCTCCACACAGGACATCCCGGCAGGGCCTCCCTGAAACAAGCACCGCAAAGGCTCAGCAAGAGAGGGGTGAAAAAGGATTGCTCCGTCTTGGAGTATTTATTTTGGGGGGCAGAGCAGACATTGAACATTGACAATTAAGGGTTGGTTAAGGGTAACCAAAACTTTCCATTTTTAAGATACCAGAATGTTTGCTTTAATTTTTTTTCCCCCCCAATCTATTTGTTTACTATAGGACTTTTTGAAACAAAATCCTTCATTTCAAAATGGCTGAAAGGGAGCATTTTGACAATTTATAGTTATTCATAATAATAAAAAAGCTACTTTTTTAAAAATAAGGGGAAAGCAGGAGTAACCCTTCTCCTACAAAAGTTATGCTAAAAAATTAGTAGTAAGCAGAGATGAACTTTTACCAGAAGTTTCCCAATGATACACCTGAATGAGGGGAGACAGGAGGCAGGCAGAAGAGAATGGAGGCAGAGGCAAAGTGTTACTTTGCAAATCTTTACTCAGGTTAACTCCCAGTCTGGCTCAGATTGGCAGGTTTTGGCCCAGGTAAGCTTATAAAATTAAAATTCTCATTAAGCTTTACTCATTTCAATTTGCCACAAGCCAGCAGGCAGCTTGGTGAGCCCTTGTCTACACTGGGGACTCCAGCTTCAGGTCTGAGGCACGTCATGGGCATCACACCCTTTTGCTGGCACAGCCCCAGCTGGGCCCACAGCCCCCAACTTTTGCACATACTTGCTGCATCTCCTTACAGCTCAGCTTCATGGCTCTTCTCATCAACCCTGGCACTTTTTTTTTTTCTCCTTCTGGTAAAATTCCTCTGCTCCAAACTCCACCTTGGCAGGCAAGCTTGGTCTGAGTCATTTCCTGGCCTAATGGCCTCTTTAGTATGTATATTAACCCAAATCACCTGTGTAGGAGCCACCCAGGGTGAACGATCCCTCATTACCTCTGGTCTGGGAGATGGATAACACCATCCTGACAGCTCAGGGTGGGTTTCATCTATACAGACACTTTCATGATAAAACAATTAATCATGTCAACCAGCATTTTTCATTAGTACATCCGTGTGGGCAGGATATTTTTAATAGCATTCATTTCTCATGGGTGCCTGTTTGGTTCATCCTACTTACGTTCTCACGATTAACTGAATTACCAGTTTCAGAGACTGAAGGGAATTTCTTCCACATTTTTATCATTCTTCCTCAATTCATCACAACATTGGCAGGGATTCTTGAGGCATTTCGTTCTTATCTGTAATGTGGTGCTCCAGCAAATTTTATTTAAGAGAATCCCTGCCCTAAAGGGAGCCTAGCACATGGATACCGACCTTGTTGCCACCTAATCTCTTTTAATGGCTCATTACTGTTGTGGCATTTGGTCTCTTGCTCTTTGTCTCATTAGCTATAAGGCTCTGAGATACGTTGGAAGGCCCATGGTATGCGATGTTGTGCACAGCAGATATTTGGTAGACAAACACTCTTGACTGCAGCGGCAGGGAATTGGCTTTGATGGTTCAGCTGGTCTCTTCCCATGTGAGGTCCCCAAGGACCTCTCCCATCTTCCAGTAGAGCTAACGCAACACCTTTTGCTTGTTCCAGTAGGAGCTATACCAGTCCAAATGAAAGCATCTCTTCCCTTCTGCTTTCCTCCATTCAAGCATGAAGAGCTGCATGACCAATGCTAGCTCCTGCCCCAGAAACAGTAACAGAAATCTTTCATTTTATTGTACTCCCCCCCCCCCCAATGCAAGTTCCACTAATATGTCACATTGCTTCTCTTTTGCCTTTCTTAACGGTCTCTCGCCTTTTTGCAAAACAAGAGGACTCATCAGTGATTTTAAGTGGTCATAGGTACTGCAAAACAAGGTAGTGCATTCCACATTAAATCAACATTATAGTGAGAGATGAATACAATCTACCCAACAGATATTTTATCGTGAAAATTATTAAAATTCATAGCTTAGAGGTGTGAATGCTTCTTTAAGAAAGGTACTTATGTTATCCCCAAAATAGCACCAGTACCATGTGATGTTCCAGTTGCTATGGTTACCACAAATTTGTTATTTAATAGCAAAGAAAATAGATGCACAAAACATGCTAATTATAACTGGTACAAATTTTTCTAAATGTTTTATATGAATATGCATGCATGTTTTATGCATAAGGAATAGGAATGCCCTTTTTCAAATAATTCTTCAAGTTTTTAGAAGCATTTTAGTAAGTGTTGGGGAAGTACATTGTGTGGCTCCCAGTAACAGAGGGAAAGGAGAGCGAAAGATTGAAAATGGGCACTTTGTCTAAAACAATGCAGTTTTCTATTCAAATAGCACAAGAATCCTGAAAACCCAAAATGTTTAAATTTGTCAAACCCTTGTACTTTCCTGACTGCATTTGCTTTGTTTCTTCTTCTCCTCCTTGCTCTGTTGAAAGGGTTCCCTCTCCGGATTGAAGTCTCTGAGAAACAATTGCAGGACTGTTTGAAGTGAAGTTGCCTGTTATGAAATTGTAATGTTAATATAACCCAAATACAGAAACTGAGGTGCTCCAGTCACTGCCAGACTCGATGCTGCTTGAGACAACTACAGCCGCCCTCTGGCCAGAGCCCCCAGGGCTCCGGCGTGCGTGGGGTGGTGTGTCCGCTCAGCAGGATGGTCCTGGATGCTCCTGCTTCCACCGTCTCACCGCCGGCTGCATTTTGGGGGTGCAGCTGGAGGCCTCTGCATGCCCCACTGGTGCTTTGGGAAAAGCACCCTCTCCTGCTGCAAGGTCTCGGGGGCCTCCGCAGGCTGGGAGCTCAGGTAGCCCTTGGCAGAAGCAGAGCCCATCGTGGAAAGGAGCTGCTGTCGGACTTGTGCGTATTCCAAGGAGAAATATGTAGGGCTGGCTCTGGACATGCAGAGGAGGGATGCATTCCCACTGGAAGGGATATAGATGAGAACAGTTCTCTTATAACTCCCCTTTCCTTTCTGTTCTCCATCAGATGTTCCCAGAGATAAGTCTGGGAGACACAGTGTGTGCAGTACTTCAAGTGCTGGAGCCGTAAACCTCGGCAGGGTCCTGGGGAGGAGCAGGAGAAATTTCATCCCTTTCCTCAGCCTGTCTGCGGCCACTGTGAAAAGACTCTTAAGCCTAAATTAAACAAAGAAATGATGGCAAGTTGTGGGAAGAGACACGGCGTGCGGAGCCAGCCTTGGTTTGGAGCACAGACAGGTTGGTGCCTCACCGCCTGGTGCCGGGCAGCCCCGGCTGCTCCCAGCTACTGATCCGGATTCCCGCCTCTCCCAGGCGAGAGGAGGACGACGCACGTGCCTCTGGGGCAGCAGTATCATATGGTGGACTCTGCCACACTCAGGGGTCATTGCTGAAAATGTCACCACTGTCACTTGAAATCAAGCCCTCTCTCCTCGTTGAGGCTTTTATCTCTTCCCTTACGAGGATGCAACAGCCGCAGGCAGAATTAAAGCTGCGTGCACGTGTTTTGCTGCCAAATGGCCGTACTTAATGACATGGATACCGAAGGCACTTACTTATGCTGCTGGTTTTTCCCTTTCACACCCAAAGCACATGCTAGCCGGCTGCTGTATTTCAGATGTTGCAGCGTGTCAGTGATACCAACTGAAAAAAAACCTTCTCTGTAGCTTGCTGTCACGCCGTGATTGATATCAGCTGTAACAAGATAAAATGTTATGGCACCGTAATTCTGCTTGATGCAAGGTAGTCTTTGATCTTTACCATTTTGCAAAGATTATAATATACACTTAGTTTGATAAATAATACCCTTTCACCAGAGTCATGGAAAGTGGAAGGAAAATTGGCAACTAAACTTTTGAAACTTCTCTGGTGAAGATGTTGACTTTTTAAAGCAAAAGGCTAAACAATAGGAAAAAAGTCCCACTCACTTACTTATAAGTTGATATAAATAATAAAAAATTACTAGATCACCAGCCGTTTTTGGCTGGTTTCTGTGTGTCTGTGTGCATCACACCAGCAGCAAGGCACTCGGCTCCTGGCGGAGCACCGCAGCCATGAGAGCAGTGAGGGAGCCGGGCGTGCTGGGGAAGCCGTAACCCCCAGCCTCACACAGAAATGGCGAGGAATTTACTCTGGCTTCTCCTACCTCTCTAAAGCAGACGGTTGTAGAGAAACTCACTCAGAGAAATTCAGAACTATGGAAGACACACATGGACAGGGAAAGGGATGGAGGCTCGGCTCTTCCAGCCCCCCAGGACAAACAACAGCATATGACAACCCCAACACATTTTCTTCAACTTACTATTTGAGATGAGCTGGGATTTAAGTTCCCAGGTGCCTTTCTAAAGGTGCCGAGAAAGATCTAAAATAGCCTTTTTATTGGTTCTGTTCTGCTTTTTAATTTGAATGGTTATTCGAATAGTGGCAAAAATGAGCAAACCCCACCACCATCGCCATGAGAAAGTGTTTTCATCAGGTAATCATTTATTAAAACATTTTAGCCAGCTGGTATAAATATGATTGTCATCAGAAAATGACAGGCAAATATGTGCTCCCATCTGCACTATTGAGTCAGGAAAGAGTCTACTTCGGGAGTTTTTCTTTATTATTATTATTATTATTGCTGCGCTTCCATCCACAGTGAAGTGCACCTGAGCGCAGCCCACCTCCCTTGGTGTGGCTGGGGATGGGAACAGCACGCGACGTGGGGGGGCACAGCTCTGCTCTCCTTTGCTGTGGGGCTTTGTGGAGCTCCGGGCTGCTCAGCACAGACCACGACTCTCTCCCGCAGCTTGGGAAGCACTGCAGTTTTAATTTCACCCGAAGCTGGACGGCCTGTTTACAGCTGAGCTCAGGTTTCCAGCAGGGGTTTGCCAGTGCCGTCTCGAGGGGATGGCCACATTGGCAGCGGGGTTTAGCTTCCGAGGGTACTCTGCCAAATCCGTGAAAGATTTTGCATGGCAAGAACGGGGTGTAACTCCAAGGCCGTGATTGTTTTCCATGTAAATGTCTGTTTTGGTTTGTGCTTAAATGATTATCTGTCATTGATTTGTGTGCCTAACTACAACCGCTTCAAGCTGTTTTCAATTATTCTGTTCTCAATACGATGCGATCCCAAGGATTAGCCATACCGAGTGCCACAAACCACCTTGCAGCAACAGAGTCATAAACTGAAGAGGATAGAAAGGATTTTAATGGGAGATTAAAGGGAAGAAGTGACTCACTGGATGAGAGAAAAGAGGGAGTGCGCAGGCTTTGACTGCAGGAGAGCTGCTTCGTGATGCCTCCGAGTGCACTGAAGACCCCAGGTTAATATAATAATTCTTCTTTCCTTATCATGCAGGTTTCTAGTAATGATTTCATAATTAGGGGTGTATTTAAAAATGGGCTTGAAATGAAGCATATGTTCTGGCTTTGCACTAAGAGGAGGTGGCTAGTCGCAGTGTAACGGTGCACGGGGCTTGTTTCCTTGCCTGCTGAATTCTCTTTGTAAGTTTTACGTGGTTTCTCTTTCTGTATTTTTAACTGAAAACGTGCACCTTTGGAGAGAAGATGTATTTCTCTTTAGCAGTCCTCCCCTTCACCAGGACTGATATTTTAAGAGTAAACAATGTTCATCTACACCACATCCCGTGTCCTGTGCCGGGGGGGTAACCTGAACTCTCCCAGACCTTGCGCCTAGGTGATACGCAATACTGCTTCTCATCAGGTACTGTAAGGTTTATCAGCTGGGATGGCTAGCACGCTCCTTCAGCAATCAGGAGCTGAAAGGGCTCCAGAGCTTCTCTTTACACATACTAGTAAAAGTCTTCATGCACTTGGACTAAGATCCTAACTGTTGCAAAGTAATTAACTATGTACACTTCTGCAGTAGCCATTTGTGACGGTATCCATCAACTGGGAAAATGTAACTGCTATTGAATTTCTAAGAACAGCCATTACTATTCTGACTTTAAACCAATTTAAATATTTGAACTTTCTGAGTGCACAGTTGAGATGAATAACATGGAGAAGCACACTCGGATGGATTAAATCCTCTATGGATTTTATCAATATGGAGAGTAGGAAGAAAGATAAGTTATTTGTCTGACATATATATTTATATATATATTTGTAGCGGATAAAATCAAATGTGTTATCACTATCTGCACTCTGCTATGTATATTTTAAAACATTATGAGTGGATAGGTACATACACAGCACTAGTTTACAAGAGATACCATCATTAATTTCCACATAGCTATATGTTTCCATGGGCTTTTTAACCTTTTAATATTAAGTAAAATAGCAACTACAGCACTCTTCTGTATCCTTGGGAGTATCACAGTTTTGAAAGATTTCTGTTAAAAACGCAGGAAATGCTGGATTTGCTACTGCATTAAAGGTTGGGGAAGAGAGGTACACAGCGTAGGAGGTTGGGGTTGGATTCCCGGCTCAGCTCCAGGAGCTGAACTAAGCGAAGCCCCAGTGGAGAGGTATGGGGAAGTATAGGGAGGTATAGAGAGGTACTGGCAGATACAGGGTGGTATAGGGAGGTACTGGGAGATACAGGGAGGTACAGGGCTGGCTCCGCCGCTGTCTGACAGGAGACTTTGGGCTGGGCAGGTCTCGGCCCCATCAGGCCAAACCTCTTTGGCTGCACATGGTACTTGTGGCTGCTCCTGCCCACGGCGGAGTGGGAATGTTTCTGCCTGCCCTGGCAGAGGTTTTCTGTCTAATCGGAGTTTCTGGGCATCAGGAAATCTAGTGACAGTGTAGAGTGATAACTCTTCTTCTGGAGACAGCTGGCTCACCTTATATGAGAAAGCTTTTTCTTTCTTTTTCTAGGCTAGCATTCAAAAATCTGTCAGATCACTTTAGTCTGTTGAATTTCGAGCAAATTCAAGTAAAATAAGCAAGTCTCCAAAGCAAAGCTAAACTCTAAATGCCCCAGTACTGAATCTATAAGATCAATAAAAACAACAGGGATATCTGCAGTAGCTTTTGCAAAACACAAAGTAGTTGAGTCTCAGGCAAAGCTTTTATATAACTAGGCTTTTCCCATGGTACACCATATCCTTGTAATCAGTCTCCAATCTGTTCTCTAACTTTCAATAATAATAAGCTGCAATGAAGCTCACCCAAATGAAAAAAGTAAAAAAGGACGTATGCACAAAGGACCAAGCGTCCTCATGGGACAGTGGTAGAAAACAGTGTGGGACAGGATTTCTAATCTGACACTCTCCTATTGCCAAGTCATAGGAGGAGTCGACAATTATTTTCCAAAAAAGAAAGACGGCTACCCCTGGTTGCATCTCAGTTATCCTGGTTAGGCTCAACATATTGCTGTTTTAAAACTGAAATAGAAATGGTCTGAATTATAGAAATAGTTAGTTGATGGGACATGGTCAAATAGCTCAGGTAGATGTTGTAACTCCATCTGCAAAAGTATTTTATAACCTGTTGAGCAATGCTCTCTGAGCTTCCATGAAGTAGGATTGGAACTTCTGTGTTTCAAATCCCCCACTCCCAGTTACCATTTAAAAGAAATAGCCTTGTTTTCACGCTGTCTAAAATGTACATTGGCAAAGCAGAATTTCCTGAATGCAGATAAATAATCCCAGAGTTGTTTTGACGTGACTGAAAAGGCTGGTACAGATGTAACAAAATAAGCTGAAGAGATTTATCTTAGCCCGTGACTCGTACTTGCTTATGAAGAAGCACAGCAGAAAACCCCAGAGGCAGTAGGGTCGCGGGGGGGGGAGGCAGCAGCAGGGGGAAAAATGCACCCTCATGGAGAGGGGACGAGAAACACCGCCTTGAGGACTCAAAGAGCGTGCATGTGCAGCTCTCGAAGCAAACCTCTGAGTACCCAGCTCACATCTGCACTGCGATAAAGCTGCTGACACCAAAGAGTGACTAAACGCTGAAAGAGATGACAGACAGCAGGAAGGAACAGAAAGGGACGGGAAGGGACACTCCCGCCGGCGGGGGCCGTCCCAGCCGCGTCAGCTGTGGTTCTTGCTTATGCCAAGCTTGCAAGATGTGGATGTAGAGGCTGGTGGGAAGACGGAGAGAAGCGTGGCTGATTCCTAGAGCACTTGAAGTGCACGGGTACTTACATTAATGCAGAAATAGGGCCCAGCCTGCAGTTTGACAACCCGAAGAAATACCACTATGAAGAGACAGCAAAAAGGAATTGCCAAAGTAGCATCCCTTGTCCACGTTCTCCACATCGATGCCAACGTTTTGAGTACTGCCAGGTTCAGAACAGTAGATGCCACTCACACACACGAGGCAGCAAGCCGTGGCGCCGTGGCAGGGCCATCTCCTGCCCTCCTCGGTGGTTGCACTGAGCCAGCAGCCCTCTGCAGTGCCCGGGTACATCTTCCTTAAACAACACGGCTTTATAGTGCTTTGAATTGTCATAAATACACCAGGAATGTCTCAGACTAATGCCTAAGAATATGTATTTCACGAGAATCGGGCTGTTTGCTCTTAGACGTATTTGTAGAAGAGTATCTGTTTGAGAAAACTCTTGAACTGAACGAACAATTTCTAAAGCAAGACCTTCTCTTTGTTTCACTGAGTGCCTTGTCATTGGAAAGCAATAGAGAGCCCTCACCTTATCACAGAGCTCCCCTTCAGTCGCAGCACTGGAGCTGCTAGATAGCTCTTTCCTGTGATATACTTTAATGGGTGTCATTCTTTTTTAATAAGTCCAAACAAAACAGTTAATAAATCCTAAGGGCTTCCTATCACTATATCTATAATTCTTGGCTTTCACTTCAGCAGTGTTGATCTTCTTGAAACTCATGGCATTCTCATAACTCTCTTTAAATCATGATCCGTGTTTCAGGCTTTGATTCAGCGCTGATGTGAGTTTTCTGCACGTTTGGCTGTGCAGCGTCTGCCGATGAGTCACATTTGATTTACACCCAGATAAACTACACCCTCCGGGGTAGCCTGGAACTCCGAGAGCAGCACCCCACTAATCCACATTGCCAACAGGATTTTCTATCGCTACCTGGTTGGAGGACGCCACCCCAGTTTTGGTCTCCATGGAGATTGTTATGAGATGTGTTAATCCATCATCTCTCGGTTACCAAAAGGATCTTGGGGAGTTCAGCCCCTCCGTGCAGCTCACGGGCCCTGAAAGAGGAGAGCACTCCAGATTTCTCAGCAGGAAAAGGGAGGGCTCTTTAAGAAATGGTCACCTTTGCCATGGCTTAGGGGAAATCTCTGGATGAAGACAGCTCTCACACGTGCGTACGGTGAATAAATCTTTCACAGTAATTTTTCCTTTTTCTCTTTGGCAATTTTTAGCACTTTTCTCCTGCTGCATTCTGGTGACACTGCAAAACATCCCCACTGAAATGCATTCTTTTAGCAAAGTGAAGCAGCAAAATGGTGTGTTTTAAGTGGAAATCTAAATGATATACTTGCCAGAGCTGGTCAAAACTTAGAACCTGAACAACTATTCATGGGAAAGGCGGCTGTTTCACACCTGCTGTAAATGAGAGCTTCAAGCTGCATTTCAAAACGTGCCAGAATAGAAGGAATCTCTAAAAATTAACTTTGAACTGACTGTTTTATTAACAGTGCAGGCTTGTAGTCACCCTTTGCGCAGCGGGACCACCACCACCTCGAGCTGTGGCATGGGCCTGACCGAACCTTTCCTCATAGCGAGCTCCCGGCCATGTCCTCTCAGCTTTAAACTCAATTTTTGTTAGAGTAGGACTGTTTGCTTACTGAATACTGAAAATCCCAGCAGCTGGGGGGGGCAGGGAGCCTTCTGACACACCTCGTAATGAATGAGCCTCCCCAACATATTCCGTAGATTATGCAATACGATAGATGAACTTTTCTGTGATTTCGCTTTATAGTTACAATGCATTTTATTGCACTAGATCTTATCTTTAAGACAAAAAATTAATATTTAAAATCCTATTCTCTAGATCAAAGCATCTCTTGCTTGTTTGTAATGAAACACTTTGACTCTTACCTAAGTTTCATGTTCAGACTGTCCAAGAATTCAAGTGTTTCATTATAACAGAAGCAGGAGATGCTTTGATCTAGAAAATAAGAGGCTTCAAATCTGTACTTAATAGCTGGCAAAGTCAATTATTCAAATAACAATAATAATATAAAAGTCAAGGACAATAAAATATTAGAATATTAAATGAATCATAAAAAGGCGTGAGTCAATATATGCCATACCATATTTTCATACTAATAATATTAATAAAGAATAACTGTTTACATTACTATAATGTTTATGTACATGTGTATGAGTATAATGGACTTATGCCCCACGAGAGCTGATTGTGGGCTAAACCTCAAAGTATTAGGCAACATAGAAAGACAGTACCTGCTCCTAAAGCCTTACAACGTAAGAATGAGGCAAGAGACAAAAGTGGGACATGGAAAAACAGATGATGGCATACAGGGGAACGGAGGATGAAACTGAGCAACAGGCAGCAAACGAAGAGCCTAAGGGAAAGAGGGCACGGAGAGTTTCCCTGTGGAATGGGGAGGAGGATGCAAGGCAGCTTGCAGCTGCCTGCAGGATGGTCGTCTCAGAGGTTGGAGGCAGCAGGGAGGAGCTGGGGGTGCAGGTTTGGGCACCCAGCACTTGAGTGATAGCAGCCGGCATGAGGGTTGGCCCAGCTGGCAGTACTAAGTAGCAGTTGCTAACTGAAAGTGGAAGTGGACTGTGACAGAACATGAAAATTAGGACAAACCGGTAACATTTGCTGCAATAGAGAAAGAGGAGATAGAGGAGGGATGGACAGAAAAGGGGAGATTGATGGGCTAAGAAAAGAGTATTTCCAGTATGATTTTAAGTGGATACCAAAAAGGCAATGTTGCATTTGTCAAGGCCTGATAAAAAAAAACATTGCCCTAATTGAGACATAGAAGAGGCTAGACAAGGGTCTTAGCCATGGGGATGGACAGGAAAGGTGACATCTTAGAGATGCTAAGCAGGAGCAGTCAGTGGGATTATGCCATCGCCTGGATGCGAGGACCTGAGAAAGGGTCTGAGTCAAAGATGACACACAAATTACGGGCCTGAGTGACAGGTAGGGTGGTGAAGTTGTCCACAGTGATCAAAGAGGGGACTAGCAGGGAAGACACGAATTGGGGAAGATTAAAAGTTCTGTCTCATTCACATTGAGTTGAGTTGACAGACGGCCGTCTACATGAAATGACAGGGAAGCAAGCCCAGAGATGAAGTTGGCCAGAGGAGACAGGTCGTGAGCGCACAGGTAGATCTGCGAGGCGCCCGCGCAGAGACCATAGCTGATTGCGTGTTTGCAGATGAAATTGCACAGATATGCAGAAAGGTGCAGAGAGAGAAGGCAAAGAGTGCTCGGTTCTGTAAAAACACCACAGAAAATAATACTCCCGGTGACATAACATAAAGTGAGGTTAAAACAATAAATACACATGAAGAATTTAATTTCAAAAGTGCTTTTAGTTTCTGATTTTATCTCATTTTCCCAAACAGAATTTTCCAGAGGATCATTTGAAAAATATTCTCCTTTTTTTTTTTCAGAAAAATGTCATCAAAATTAATGTAATTCCATGAATATGTCAATTTTGACAAAAATTGTATTTCGCAGTGGAAAAATGTTTCGACGACAAAACCAAAAAATCAGAGTGGTTTGCTTTTAGCTCTAAACGTAGATCTTGCTACTGTCAAGTAACATCTTTCATTATCTTCTTTATGTCTCAAACCGCATTAAAAAGAGTCTAGAGGTTTTGCTGATTCTGTTGTAATCAATCCTGTCAGAGATGTTATTGGATTTATCTTGGAATCTGAACACCGACATTTTTCATTGTTGTTTTAGATTTTCTTCATGATTGTACATCTAACAGAGTTAAAAGTATAAGAAAATCTAAAATATGCTAAGTTGAACAAATAAAATTATTAAATGACTGTAAAATTATCCATGAAGCTTTCTTGGCTCTGAATAAACATCAGTGACTTTTATTTAGCGGACTTTAATGAAATGCAGGTCTATCCAGGTATGAATTAATTTTAAAATTATGTCAGAGTAAAGCAGTCTCATATTTACCTGGCTTCATTTGGTATAGAAGTGTTTAAACATTTATCAAAATAAAAGCATGCAAGCATGGCAGAGCCGAATGACACCGTGAATGAAATCAGGCAAGATTCAAACGCTGCAGCAAAACCCACCCAAAGCCAAGCACCACACGTGCCCCAGCCTTCCACAGCCCTGTATAAAACCGCTCAGCTGACGCACAGCACTGTTTATAAATCATGCATACGTCTTGTAGGCTTCAGTGCAGTATGGACAATAAAAGGGAATTAAGATGCTTAATGAGGTGAGATGCCTCCTACAAACCGGCGTCTGTCTTTCCTTCTTTCTCACACTCTTTGGGATATAATTTTCTTTCGTTTTCTCCTATCTTTCATCATTTCTCTTGCTAACAAGGAGCCCAGCTTTTCCTACTGAAGAATGCGATTATCTACAGCATTAAGCACGTGCAAGTCATCCATCTTCCCACTTCTAGTATGCGTATGTGCCCTTCGTAACATTACCACCTTCACTGTTACATATGTTACACAGGTTTGCACAGGCTATCTCTGCCATTGCTGTGATATTCCCCCAAAGCATACGCAGTTAGATAAAATTCCCTAACTAAAGTTGCCCTCCCTGCCCGCAGGGGACAGAAGCCGATCTGCCCACCATTGCCGTGGGCTCGCTGTCCCCTCATTGCCTATGCGTGCCATTAGACAGCATCACATATAATATCATGTAACTTGCATCATTAATAAAATGACAAAATAAAACTTGAATTACCACTCTCAGATGTGGTTTACTGGAGCATTAATACATTTCTTGGGCTATTGAAGTCATTCAGCCTTTGCAGTCATGGCTCACAACGCACCCGATGTATTATTGATGTCCCAGTAAAGCACACCCTGTTGTGTCTTAATGCTATGGCATAAGATGCCTGAAAAAGTAAACAGCTATGTAAAGCAGAGAGTGGTGGCTGTTAGAGAGATGAATGGGGGGACATTACGGTTTCGCTCACCGAGCCTGTGGCTCCGGCAGTCTCAGGGATGCCTCCGTAACGTTTGGCTGTGTATATTCTGCAGAGGATTTTTTTTTTTTCCTTGAGTGTTTCTAAACATCTATTATTTATAAACCACCACGTCTCTGCGTGATGCTTCATGGGTAAGTAAAGGAAACGTTTCCTGCCCTGAGGAGCTTGCACTGGCTGCTCCCCGTGTGGTGAGGCCAGCCGGCTGGGCAGAGGTGCGGGGGTCTGTCCCCAGCCCCACTGTGCCCACCTGCCCGCGCACAGCCCACAGCAGCCCCAGCAGGGAAAGGCCCAAACCAACCATCCCAGCGGCATTCACGCTGGGCTGCCGTCATTTCCATACTGCTTATACAGAGTCTACATCTTAGATAAGCTGTACCTCTCCGAAACAAGTGCTCAGATAATCTGTATCTTCATGTAATTCGCTGCTACGACTGCTGCCGCAGCTGCTGCTACACGGTTTTCTCCCTCCCAAAACAGCTGCGGATCCAGTGAATTCCTTCAGTGTTGGAAGACGGAGCCAGCGGGTGGGAGGGAGGGAGCCGGGAGGCAGAGATGAAGGGGACAGCTGAGGCGCTGAGCCGGGGACAGGAGCGGAGAGCAGAGAAGAGGAGGGAGCTGCTGCAGGGAGGGCACTGCGTGCGCTACCTGCCACGCATACAACCCACATGCTGCCTGGATCAAAGCGTCTTTTATAAATAACCCCTGGGAAGAAGGTCTCCACAATGACAGCTGAAAAGATCCAAAGCAAAACATACACGGGCAAGGCAGTTCTGTTCCTGAATATGAGCATTTCCTTGACTTGCTTGATGACGGGTCACAGATGTCCCCGAATGACTCAGAGAAGCCTTTTGGAGAAGTCTGAGACCCCAGAGTCAGGAATTCATGAAAAAGGTGGACAGCCACCACCTCCGAGGTTACTGATTCCTGGAGCAGGAGGGAGATCGCGTCCCCCTACACGCAGTGTAGGATCATACCTTTGAGAAAAGCAAAGCCGTTGAGAGACTGCTGATATCTCTTCTCACAATTATTATTTTTTTTATATTAGTGATTTTGGCCCAGTTTTTGAGTTAATGCACAGTTCTTGATAAGGAGACTAACTTTCATCGGAAGGAGCTGATCTTCTAAGAAAAAGGCAAAACGCAGGGAAGGAGCAGAGACAGATGACTAAAGTTTAGGGGTCAGGCTGCAAAAGAAACAGCCAGTCTGTACATTCAGTACAGTTGGTGCATGTCACCAGTGGCTCACTGGGTGGAGCTGGGAAAAGAACACAACCTTGAGCTCTGCAGCTGAAAAAGCCCATGGGGTAAAAACATTTCAGATCAGTCAGATCCTGTCATTCAACCCAAGACAAAACATTGCTTCAAGTTTGGGGTTATTTTAATCCTTTTCCACAACTTTTTTTCCCCTCTTTCAGTTCAGTTTGAAATTGAGAAATGCATTTTAAAGCAAAGAGTCAACAGGCTTGTTTTCTTGAAATGTCAGAGTGAATTGTCTCAAGGTTTTCAAAATCTCTTGCCACCTGCCACTTCCCAGATATTTTTTCCTTGGCTGAAAATTTATTGAGTCTGACCCTAATTTGTTAACAGTTTCGATTCCCCTGAAATGCTGTTTTCCGGAAAATTTACCATTTATCACAAAACAACGTCAATTCGCCCCCTCTCCCCCCATTCCTGTGGGCAGCTGGGTGCAGTGCCTCCGTGCTCGACTGCCCCCCGTCGTGCCACTCGGCCTCCCCGCTGGCCAGCTGGTGCTCCAGCCCTCCCAAAAGCCAAGCAAAGATTTGGAGAAGTGTAAGACTAGCAGATTTGGGTATCTGCCCAGAAAGCTTTTTTTTGTGGTGTGTATATTGGGGTAGGAATGTTGTGGCCAAGTGTAAACAGCGATGGGGTGATCCCTAAGTCTGGGTGCTAGTGGGCAGAAGCCTCCATGGGGAACAAGGTCAAGCTGGTGGCCAGCTCATGAGGACAAGGAGGCAAGGGGCGTTGGAGGCTGATGGTAGAATACGCTTCAGAGGGATGACTGCGACAGCCACGAAAGGAAAGAGATGGCAGTAGTTGAGCCAGGAGAGGATGAGAACCTTGGTAAGAGCTTTGATGGTCTGGAGAGGGAAAAGCCCAGAACAAAGAGGGGTTATAAAGGAAAATACAGTAAAGGCATGACCAGCTCAGTGAATAAAGTGTGTGGCAAGTAGATAGCCCACGCTCCATACTGTAAAAAAAGTCATAAAGGAACTGCTGAAAGAATACAATGATTAAATCAATATATTCTTCTCCTATTTCTAAAGCCTTTGCTTCCAGTAGTTTTCTAGTTCAATAATGTATGTGCTGTGACAGATACAGAACAGTCAAAATTAACAGCCCCCCTCCAGCTGCAGTTAAATTTATTTAAAAATCTCCACATTTTCGTATGTGAAGTAGATTTTTAAAATCGATCAGAGTGTTCAACATATTTATATTAAAACAGATCCTGTTTTATCAGGTGGTTGTAACTGTTCCGATAGTTAGAGCCATGTACTTTAGCTAGCAATAGAATTGTCCTTTGCCAGGTAACCGATTGCCATGTATGCAGATTCTGCATGCAAAAATAAAGACCTTCTTCCATGGATGTCCGCATTCTTTTTAGCTACTCCTGCACGAGAAGCAGCTCAAAGAGCTTCTTTTCTTCTCACAAAACAAAATGGCATAGTGCATCATTAGAAAGGGTGTATCAGTACCTGGCATCCCTCCCTGTCCTCCTGTTGTGCTGGTCCATTCTCATCCTGTCCCTTTAATAAAAACCTGCTTCCAAACAGAAAGGTGGAGACTAAGTGAGTGACACGTGTTAACCTTTGTAGCATGTTTGTGTGCTGTCATAGCCTAATCTCTATGAAAATCAAAATGGTGTCATTTTTTTCCTTTTCAAGTAGCAATTTGGCAGGCCCTTACCCACCACTTAACTCTTCTCTCTGTGCTGCCTGCCCAGGGCAAGATTTCAGTGCTGTCCAGGAAATCTCAGTCTGCTACTGCAGACGATGGGTAACCAGCTGCCTGCAACTTCCAAGTTGCCAGGACAAGTTGCAAAGATCACTAAACTCTCAGAGTGACAGGTGATCGATATGCTGAACAATTAGTATCAAATATACAGTAAATGATGCATAATATCATTGGTGAAAAATGTTCTATTTAGGCAGAATGTAGATTGATGTCAGAAAATGCTCTTTAGTGTGTGGAATAATCAAGTCAACTGCTTGATGGATGTACTATATAGTCTATTTACATAGCTTGGATTCAATACACTTACACGATATTTGCATCAGAAACATATCTATAGTCAACCAATGGGAAAGAATACATGATTTTACCAACATGCTTATACATTAATAATATTACTTGGCAATCTGATGTTTCAAGACCCAGGGTGAATTACTTATTAAAAACCCATATACAGCTATCTGTCTTTATCTTTCTTTCTGTGTGAGCCGTAATGGCCCTGATTGTTTTCAAAATTACATTTGGCCAGGATATGACTGTTACATGAAACCTCTTAAACCAATATCATTTCCCTCACTGATAAAATACATTATACTGCTGGGTGCATTGAGCCAAGCCATTAACGAAGGAAGCTTAACCTAACCTTTGTGCTTCTGACCAGCCGTTCAAGCAAACTAACATTTCAGAAATTGTTTAAAAAGTGGAATTGACATGATTATGAATATTTATATTAAGTTCACTCATTTCTTGGAGCTTCTTCTATCACCCTCACTTTTAATGGTTTGAATTTTGCAGGAGACTTAGTTACTTGGGAAGATACAAGGAAATGTACTCCATTTAACATTGTTTGGAAACGCAGGCCAGCAATAAATTAGCCAGATAAGGTCAAATTAAGCAAGGCCAATTTTAAAACTTGAATTCAGGATGTACAAGAAAAATCAAATACATGTATTCAGTACAAATTTGAAAAAAGAGACGTGAGAGAATCATGGAAAAACCTCAAGTCAAATTCTTCCTAATAATTGTGGCACTATTTTAATAAACCGTCTCAAGCTACGACTGGCTCTAAGAAGAGGCAAGGCTCCCCGGACATCCAGGCCAAGACAATAGAGCTTGTCTGATAGGAAGCAAGGGATGTAACGTCAGTGAGAAACACTGGTCTCACAAGGAGCTAATGAAACCATTTTCTGAAGTTAAGAATCAACTAGATCCCAATGCTCCTTCCTCTTTCCTCAGGTGTCCACCATGACTCCTCCTCACAACAGAAAGGAGGCTGATCATCATTTTCTTGCTCAAAAAGATCAACTGTAGAGCAAAAGTAAAGGAAGGGCAAAACTTACCTGTTAGCACAAACAATGCATAGCTTCTGCATAGCACTTTTTCTCTTTAGACGTCCGGTGGCTTTACAGAGTAGGTCATGGCCTATAAGACCTTGGGGTAATGGCTTGTTCATGAAGTATAGCAGCAGCAGAGGTACAAATGGACCATCTCAGGATCACTAAGCATGAGAAGACAGAACTGGGGATCCTGGAAGAAACGCTGTGCAGTTCATTGTATATGCAAACTGGCAGGCACTGAGGAGTAACGCAGTCTCGCCACAGGCGTCTCAGCCCACCAGTCTGAACAATTTCCAGAGGAAAACCATTTCAGAGGCTTGCTTCTCTTAGCGTTTTTCTTCCCTTGTTTCTCCTATTCATCTACTTGTTTGTCATTTCTGAAAACACTGAAAGCACCAAGCATACTCCTGATGTCGGCAGATGTGAAACAAAATGATGCGCTGCTAATTGTAGGGCACGAAAGGTACATAGCAGCTTCTGTGCTTGCCAGGACAGAACTAATTTTAGTCTGTACAGCCACAATTTTATCAGTGTAGATACCCAGTCTGCAGCAAGTAAAGCACTGTGGTTCTGCCTTACTTCCTTACTCCCTGCAAAGGAAGTGTGTTTGAACTCAGTAACCTGCGTGTTAGCATTTACCCTGTGGTTTAGGATTTATTATCTGTGAGACACCTGGTCTCAAGATTTTGGGATGGCTGCAGCAGGATGGCTCTGCAAGTGTGATGGGAGGGGAAGCCATAGGAATGAGCTAAAGGACAGCAGCGTCATACAAATACACAGCTTTAGCATGGCTGCGGATGCTCAGTAAATAAAACAGTAGAAGAAGAGATCATCACCTCTCCAGCAGGAGACATCCCTGCTCCTAAAGAAGAGTTCTTAATTGGTACAGCCACCATTTGTTCTGTTTTATGCTGCATCAGCCATCTTTGAAACTGGAGGAAAGAGGAAGGGGAGAGCGGTCTTCACTTCAGAGAGCTGCAGGAGTCCCTCCCCTCCCCTGTATAACCCCACAGGCACCGCGACACAGCTCGGGCAACGGTGCATGGCTGTGTCCATGAGCCCAGCCATCAGCCCTGCATGGCGGCATGCCGGGACAGACAGGCCCGGGATCAGGGAGGTGGCAGGAGGCAGCAGCAAGGAAGGAGCAGGCACCCGGGGGAGCGGCGGGGTCTCCACACAGCCAGGGCATCGCAAGCAGCTGCCTGGCAGGCTGGAAACCAGAGGCACTCTCCATGTCATATTTCCTCCCACGTTCAGAAGAATTCATCATCTTACACTGTATCATAGCAGCACCTGATCCCCTCCCTGATCTCTTCTCCTGCCTGGAAATAATGGTCCGCACCCGAAATCTGGCTAAAGGCTCCTGCTGAAATGGAGTGATGCTCTTAGTGCTCTAGTTAGTGCTGTCAAGCAATCTGAAATGGAAGCTGGCAGTTGTCCTTCCAAATGGCTATTGCTACTTGTAGCCCAGAAGTGGTAAGCTAAAAAATCTTTTTGTATTTGAACTTCTTCCAATTTCATTCAGCAGGATACTGGCAGGCCACTTTCTGTGTTAATTATTTCTATCCTGATTGCCTGGCCACACAGAGCACTGGATCGACAGTATCACACTTCACCATTTGTTAATGCTCTCAGCACAACGCAGAAAGAAATTGAAATAAAGAAATTTCACCTGGAGACAAATCTCTGAAAGTCAGGGAGAGAAGGTGCCAGTGGAGTCAGAAGAGCCATGTATCTCCCAAATCTGCATCAATCCTTCCATGATTTTAGAAATCCTTAGGAGCAGAAGAATGACGCAGTATATTACTCACTGGAAAACACTTAATGGGTCTGATCCTGAAATGAACTACACTGTCTTAAATCTGGAATGGCTCCAACAAAGTCAGAGATTAATCAAGAAGAACTTTTAAGGCCTGATTAGGAAAGACTGCCCCTGCATTGCTGGCAGGTACAAATGAGAGGACCTAGGCATAAAATTACCTCATTGCTCCCACAAATCAGTGAGCTAAATGGCTACATCTTGACATTCACACCGGCAGTAAATTACAGTCAGGCGCAAAAATCTGGGAACAATTAAATGTGGGTGCAAAACTGAGACTAAAAGCCGGAGGGTATTTGAATCCTGTTGACACAAATATTACCTTCTAATGCTCTTCACAGCATCATGCCATTGGAAGAGCACAAGGGAATACAAGGGACAATGCTGTCCAAAAAAACACACTGGAAAACCGCTTAATAGAATTCGCACCAGGACTTTCCCGTCCTTGGCTTCTCAAGCAGTTGTGGACTACTGCGGTATTCCCAGCAAGGGAGAAGAAAACTGGAAAGTTTTCATCTTTGGGAACTGTCTACACGAAGAGGAGATTCTCCCTTTGTACAGCACTCACAAGCCCAGGTTCTGACTGTACCTGCAGAGCAAGGCCAGTCTGTGAACATAATTCACACATGCCACAGCTCTGACATTTTTACAGACCATACTACTGGCCGCTGAGAGATGGACATCACCTGAGACAAGTGTATTTCTCATGCAAGCCAGGATTGTTTGTCCAAAATTAAGCAAAATTATGTAGAGTCTGTGGGGCATGCCCTGGAAAATAGCAAGCACCTATAAAAGGAAACTGAGCACCCTGTGCACACACTAAATCCATGTAGTAATGAAGCTACTTCAAAAAGTGGAGGCTAATCAGAAGCATTTTGAAAAAGAAAAAAAAAGCAATCGGATCCTTTCAAAACAGACAAAATTACTGATATCCTTAACAAATTTTAAAATTACAGTTGGAAGACTCTAGTTGGGATGGCCCAGCTTCCCATTGAAGCACGAGTTCCTTGTTTTGAGAATGTGTGTAAAGAAGCGGTGGTGAAGAATTCATTAACGAGTTAGTTAAAGCAAACCTGTAGCCCTCAACTTCATTGTTTTGGGGTTAAATGGGACATTTTTGAGGAACACAAGTCAGAGTCTTGAAAGAGACCTGTTCACATACAAGAAGTCATAAGTTCTGTCTGAAACCTGAAGAGTCTCTTTTGGAAAATCTAGTGGAATCCTGTTGCTGTGCTGTTGCATCAGGACTGCTGACTTCCCTCACACAGCTATTGACCTGGTGCTGCTGTAGCAAAAGCACTCCAGAAATTAATTGGGAAAGATAAAGAACAGCATGGCAAAGGGCGAGGAGCACCGCAGTGTTGGGCTTCCTCACCCTCAACGCTTACATTGCCAATGCTGCCCTTTGAATCTCCCTTCTGAAGGAGGTTTGTACCACAAAATCAGAAACTTTCCTTCTCAAGCCCCTTATCCTCACCCAGGAATTCAATTGAGACTGTTGATAATAGTAATCTGGGTGATAATTAATCACACCTGCGTCCAGTTGCCAGCAAGGAAGCAGGGAATGCCTTGCTGCCCCACATAGCCCCTTCCCACAGCCCGAGCTCCCACATAGCACATGGTCAGTCCCTGCATCCCCACGACTCCGAAACCCCATGGTCTGGCACGATAGCTGAACATGGGCTTGTGTTTAGCTAATAATGAAAAAGAGGAGAGAGGCAGGCTGGGCAGCAATAGCACTTACAGCTCCAGCACGGGTTTGCTGGTGTCTAGCCACAGGCATCCAAGGCATACCAGCACATCACCCAGCTTCCCAGCGTGCGACACCTCCCTGCGGCACACAGACAACGTGCACGCGTGTTGGCATGTCTGTGAGATGGAGATAAGCTCGTTAACGACTGTGTGATGCCCATTTTGGTTTAGGAATTTTGCGGATACTGAGGTTAGAATTTCATCTCTTTTCCCTTCATGGATTTAACTAAATCTCACCCAGGATTTTGAAACATGCCAGGATTAGAGAACAATCTCTTTAAACATGAGCTTATTTCTTACACTGAAATTTTTCCAGCTGGGATCAGCAATAACAGCAACAGTTTTAAGGTCTCCATCTTCATAGTATAACAGGACATACAAGCTGGGTCTAGGCAGCCTGGGCTTTGACGACTTTAGCTGAGCTTTAGGTGCTCGTTACGGTGAAAGCCAGTACTTAATTCACCTGAACCTTCAATCTGTAAGTACAAACTGTTTGAGGAGAAACACCATCAGCTAATTAGGCTCTAAGCTCCCTTGCCCGGGAGCTTTTTTATCTCAATGCTTAGGGGTTTGGATGTAACACAGTTTGGTTGCTATCACCTTACAAATAGGGAACGTGAGTGAAAAGTGGGTCCATGTGGAAGATCTGTGGGCACAAACTTAAAAGCATCCTTGAAAAATGTATCTGGGATGATACACTGCCTATTCAAATTGCAATAGGAAACATGCCTCATCCGTCAGGTGAAAGGAAACCATAGTGTGAAACCTCACTCATGGACAGGAAAACAGTTGCAGCTTCACAGCCACAAACAGCAGGTTGGAAGATGCTGGTTACACTGGTGGTCCATGTGCTCCTGGTAGGAACTAGTCTTTTGTCCCCTCTGGCTTCCAGCTGTGTAGTAGCCCTGACCCATCAAATTTACTTTCAAGTACTGGCTAATTGGCACAGAAGGGTTAATTTCCACATCTTGGTGTGTCCATCAGACCCTGTTGCACCCAGAGAATTGCCCTGGGCACCTGAGAGAGGGAGTGTGCAACCAAGCGGAGTTTCATCCCTCAAAAGTGAGGGATGAAACCTTCTGAACCTTGGCCATACATGGAGGTGCAGCCCACCCGTCTTTGGAAGGAAACAATGGATTTGTCTGGGTGCAGACGCTGCAGTGCCTGGCACTGGGGCTCTCCTGACTGCCAGCTCCTTGCAGAAGAGAGGGGAAGGCTCAGGAGGACTCACCTCATGGCAGAAGGCAAGTCCAGTCTCTCAGCACAAAAGCCTTTCTGTCCACTATCTTACACCCTTGTTCTGCCTCCTTTGGGCCTCGGGCAGAAAAAGCTTTGGCATGACAGCTCCATGCAGGAGGTCTGCGCTTCAGCCTGGGAGAACAGGAGCAGGTAGTGCAGTACGTACTGAGCCACTGAAGTCTGGTTCAAACATACTTCAAAGCTTGTGGAAGCCAACAGGGGTCTTATGTATTGCTACTGATATTCACATCAATCTGGAGCACTTTGTCCAAGTCCACACAGTGGGATCTCTACAGAGTTATAAATAGACCCCCAACTCTCAGGACTCCCACTCCCCTGCTCTAAGTCCTTCTTACTGTTCCCTGGCTATACCTGACACTCTTGGATATTGTGTCTTACTTTTCCTCTGACTGCAATTCATTTCTCTTCTTTCTAGGGAAAAAGGAAAGATTCATAGTTTTGCTTGGACACTGGCTCACCTTTTCGTCAGGCTTATGCTTCTTTCCAAGAGCACACTGGGACGGGCAACTGGAGGAGAGAATCTCATCAGAAGAGGGCATTGCATCTCTGAAATTTCATGGGAATTTGCTCATATGTCTTTACCAACTTATGTCTGCTAGATATTGATACCTTTTTCCAGCACTCTGTGTTTGTTGTTGCCACAGGTTCATTTCATGTCAGCTTCATGTTTTCCATAGACCGACTCCACACACGGCCAAACCACGTGTCTCTGTTGAACGGTCCGGGATACACCCTGTGGCTGGATACCTCAGAGTCTGTAACAACGGTCCTATAGTTTTCAGCGAAATGAGGACAAAGCTTTATGCATTCATTATAACTAGAGCTAAGCATAAAGTCTAACAGCAGAAACAAAGAAAAAAATATAGTGCAGCCAGTTTTATCCAAATTGTTGTAGGCTTTTATGGAATCATAAAGATCAGTAAAATGGTCTTTGTGTAACATACCACAACTCCAAACATAATAAAACTAAAATCAATGAACATTCTTTAAAATGAGTGAAAACACCCACACAGTTCAAATTTCATTGTGTTTAGACATGCAGTAGATGTTCTGATACATCAACTTTGATTTTGCCTTCCCCTCCTCCCAGATATTCTTTTTATCAGGTTGCCTGTATGAAATGCATTGAACACAGTAGGGGGGGGGAAAAGCAGTGTTTGGTTTTAAGCATTCATTAAACATCTGTAGGAGTTAATACAAAGGAAGAGTCTTTGAATAAATCTAAAAATTAGGAAATTGTACTTCTGATCTTGACTTCATCCTCATGCATCAATGAACGCATTTTAATTTTGTTCATCTTTATTGTGTTTAAACCAAACACTGAAAACAACAACCCTCACCCAACTGTTATATATCATTTCTAATGACAGGGTAGCTTTTGTTCTAAATGCACATGTAAAAAGACTTTTGCTTTAATATTCCATTTCTCAGCTCTTCAAGTTAAAATAGTGCTTTACAAGTGATCTCTACTGATAATGACATACATTTACATTAGAATTCCAACTTGATTCTCTAGCTTTCATAATCTACATATATCTTTTGTTTTGTTTCAGATTCTTTTTCTCGCAGGTTATGTAGATTTGGCTGCAATAGATTTTTCCCCCAAAGAATATCCAAAAATACATGTCTGCATAGCATAAAGTTGGAAGAACTGTTTGTCGCAGTCTGCTTAACAAAACAAGTCGGTTTTCTGTTTGCAGATTATTCATGAGAAAGCATCCAAGTTTTACAAATGCATTCGTTATTAGAAATCATCCTGTGAGTTTCATAATTTAGGGCAATAGGAACTACTAGTTTATCTAGTTTGACCTCTTGTACCGTACAGGTTACTACATTTCACCCATGCACTAAACTCAAAGACTTCATTACACTGAAGTATTTCAAGTCCCCAGATTAAATTGTGCTCCACTGGTTGAGAACAAGAAAGGCAAAGCTGCCAGTAATATCTAAGCCCCCCGCAACAGCAAAGAATTATTTAAATGAGATATGCCCAGATCATCCCAGCAGGTGAGTCTTAAATTTAATGAGCAGTAGGACCTAGACACCTGAAGCAGATCTTAGGAAAGATGATACTCTGCACCAGAGCACTCATCCGCTCTGGTCCCAGGGCAATTAAGAAAGGATTCGGGTCCCTAACCATAAATGTCTAGCGCCACTTGACACTTCCCGTGAGGTAGCCTGGCGTGTCTGAAGGCAGGACAGCACAGCAGCAGCAGGGACCCACGCTCCCAGGAGTGCCGGGTGAAGGCGAGACAAGCGAGGCAGTGACAAGTGGCAGTAGACCCTCTGTTTGATGGCTGTGTTGAGTGTCAAGGATGGGATTCAGGCCCACACTAAGACACCTAAGACTATGTGCCCCACGTGTGGCTGTGGGCTTCATTTGCAGTCCGTGGGGATTTACACAATACACCAGAGGAGTCTGGCAAGCTCCTCAGCCCCCCCAAATGCAGACACCAACATTTGGTGAGCTGGCAGATTCCCTGGGCTCCTTTTTCTGCTGATTAGCTCTCCATCGCCCAGATCTCACCCTGAAAGGCTCTAGAGCTTCAGAAGGACACAAGCAAACAAAGATCCCAGCAAGATCTAGGCAGGTATGTGTGCAGGCAAAAACTGCCGTCCCAGACTGTGAAGGTGCCTGACCGAAGCCCTGAAGCACAAGGTTTCTTTCATTAGACACTTTCTTAATCCAAGAAGTGGAAATGTGAAGATAATATTGATGGCAATGCTGGCAACCCCACCAAAGTCCGTGACAGGACTCATCAAAACCCACCATCCAGGCTGGCCGCCCACAGCCTCCCCCAGTCTGCTTTAGCAAATGGATTTCTGGTGAGTTATCACCCGCACAGCGGGCGGTTTGTCCTGTATGTTGCCTGCCGTAGGGCTCGCTGAGAAATTCTTTTCCCCTCACTGTTTCCAGTGATAGGTGGAAATCTCAAACATTGCCAGTCTCCCAATTATACACCCTTAACCTCTACCTCAGGCAGATTACAGTTGGCTGTGGTAGTTTGGTGCCTGTCTCTTGTAGACTTTGATATTTCCTTTCCGTTTCATTTCCCATCATGCTGCCAGGGGTTTGCAGACCGGGCCTGGGAGAGCACAAGAGCATGCCCGTCCTTATTTAAGAAACGCTGTTTCTTTGTGGCAAACAGTCAAATTTTATGTTGTCTGTGAAATCCAAGAGATGT
Organism: Larus michahellis; assembly: GCF_964199755.1. Lineage (NCBI taxonomy): Eukaryota > Metazoa > Chordata > Aves > Charadriiformes > Laridae > Larus > Larus michahellis. Next base: position 36,780,437 of record NC_133903.1, on the reverse strand, counting down.
GAAAATAGTGTAGTCTTGCACAGCTCTCTGCTTAGAAGTGCTAAGCAGAGAGCAGCTCCCCATAGCCCCCACAGCTATGCATTTCCATAAAAAACAGGAATCGAGGCCTTACCAAGTATTAGAGCTCTTTAAATCGTAGGTAAAACTAATCTGTATTCCAATTTGAAGAAAAGTCTCTGAAAGGACAAAACATGCATGTTGATGGCAGAGAAAAAAATCGTATGTCTGCTCATTGGGAAAAAAAAATCCAAGAATATTTAATGTGTGAAAATAGGACTCCAGTTATGCTGTTAAGAATAATGAAATCTAGGGTGCTAAGTACTGTATGTGTCGCTGTACAAGCTAAGCTGCCTGAGGCAGTTTTAATTTCTCTAGCCAATTTTTCTTAAATTTTCTTTAATTTACACACCAAAGTATTCATCACCTGTAGAGGAGGGGGTTGGATGGGGTAAGCTGCAGAGCTCTTCCCAGAAATCCTCAGCCAGAAATCCTCAGCGCAGGGGTGCCTGGGGTGCATGGCTGTGGGGTCGCTGGGGGATGCTCTCCTGGCTGGGTGCTGGGAGCAGGGCTTGCCGGGGACCCCCCAAACCAGAGTGGAGCCCGGCAGGGTGCACTCCGGCTCCTCTGAGACCTGCTGGGAGCTGACCCGTCTCTGGTGTGATGGATTTTAGTCACGGGCTCAGCTATTCCTCCCGCTAAAGAGAAATGCTGTACTGGTGGCGGCAGCCCAGGAGGCAGAGGGTATGTGCCCCTCACCGAAAGAAACAGCCTTGGAGATAAGCTCCAGAGCCCAGGGCCGGTACTGATACACACCCAGACACCATGAATCCAACAAATACCATTTGTTCCCAGGGTTTGGCTGGAAGAGCATGGCCAGCGAGGCAGAGGGGAAGGAGGGCAGAGCGTGTAGCAGAGCCGATGAGCCAGCGCCAGCCCTCGCTCAGGCTGCAGGATCAGCTGCTCCAGAGGTTTCTCTGGCTGCTTAACCTGTACCGGGCTGAGCTGAAGTCCCGTAGCCATTGTATTGAAGACCCAGAAAGGAAATACCTAGAATATTCTTAAATTGCTAATCTAGGAATTTTTATTATTGTTTTATCTTTTTTGGGGTACATTTGGTTTAGCCTAAATGTACCATTTTCCAACGGCACACAAATTGGCTGTTCCACTCATTTCTCAGCAGAGTAGATGTTACGTTCCTTTCTCTGGGCAAACAAGCTACACTTCGATATTAACGTTTTCAATAGTCTCGGAATGTAAGTAGCTTGCCATGCAATATCACACTATTACCTTGCTGGAGCATGTCACTCCTCTTTTTTTTTTTTTTTTTTAATTCCTCGTAGCTACTTTCCTTGTCAAGAACAGTCTGAAATTAACTTGTCAAAATTATTAAATTTGAGAGGCAAATATAATCCACAATTGGATAGACACAAACAAGTGACAACAGCAGGAGTATGCACTTTGGGGGACTATGCCAGGCACATTTGCATTTTACTTGTAAAATATGTATTTACCTCTGCGGATCGCTGTGGGGCTTGCTGTAGTTTTACTTCCAGGGAGTCACAGAGTTTAAGGCAGAAGATCACCTGCAGACTCAGGTTCGCTCCAGCCTCTGACACAGGTGCCCTGCCAGGGCTTGGGAAAGGATCTGCAGTCACCTTTGGTCTCCACTCCGTATCTGCAGCAGAAAAATATTATTTTAGATTTGCAAAATCTTCACTGTTTGTGATCTACTACACTGAGCTGTCAGTGGGCTTGACTCTATACACAGATTAAAGTGAAATAGCAGCAGGAGAGAGATATGTGCTGGGGGAGGATCCACAGGTATGCCCCAGGCAGCAAAGGGGCCGCCACACTGCTGAGCACAGGCGAGATGCAGAAGGTGGCTGTAAGTGCCCCGTTTTACACTCCACCATGACCACCAGCAACACTGAGGAGCTTTGCTTTCTCCTGAACCCACCGCTGTCCATAAGGGGGGCTTTCATTCCCCATATGAGCGAGGGAGGGACAGCTTCACACAGCGTGGCCACATTAACACAGATCTCACCCATCTGCAGCCAAGCCTGAAAGCACCCGAAGCCCTTTTAGACATCCCTCCATTTTTAACAAGTCAACAAACTGTCATCACAGCAACAGAAAAGTTCTCCCTTTTTCCTCCTTCCTGTGTTCAGGTTTCTCCATGCATACTGCAGCTTGCAGGAGTTATGAGGAAGCACTTCCTAGCTCTGAGGGTGGCAGAGCACTGGAACAGGCTTCCCAGACAGGTGGTGGAGTCTCCTTCTCTGTAGATATTCAAAACCCGCCTGGATGCATTCCTGTGCAACCTGCTGCAGTTGAACCTTCTTCGGCAGAGGCGCTGGACTAGATGATCTCCAGCGGTTCCTTCTGACCCCTGCCATTTTGTGATTCTGTGACTCTGTGAGTTTCGAAAGGACCACAGGCAGCAGCCCCTGCCGTCCCTCCTGCCCCGGCCGGGAAGGGCAGTGCAACCATCTCCACCGAGCTTCACTTCAGACATCATTTGGGTTACAGGGCAGAGGCGCTGCTCACTCAAGTCGCTAAGCCAACCTCATGTGGCTTGGAGATGAAGGAGCAGCCAATTTTTATCTTGTTCTCTAAACAAAAGGCTGCTTTTTCTTTGCTGGAAAATAATGGCAGGGTCTGTGCCGTGTTTCTGATTGGCATTGTCAGTTGGCAGGCTGCGTCGCCAGCCCGACCCTCTGGACAGTGTGGTCTCACCCTGTCTTGGGTGCAGCACCAGGAGGCAGGTCTGGCTTCTTGCTCTTCCAGAGGGGTGAAATGCACAGCCACAAAGGCGAGACCTGTCCCTGCCCCCGCAGCCCCTGCCCAGACCCCTCCTGCTGCGGGGGAAGCTGCTCCCCAAGGGGGAGCACCAGGGTGGAGATTGGACCTTGGCCCCCTGTGGGGACACCCCAAGTTATTCCCTGCCAGCCCCTGGCCACTGCCAGATGGAGGGAGGTGGCAGTGGGACAGGAGCCTAAAAAGGTGCAAAACCAGGCAAGGAGTCCTTCCTGGGAGGCCTCTGTTCAGCTCTGGTTTTGTGCCAGAGAAATTACTGCACTCATCTTCCTATGAGGACAAAGTGCCTCTATCCTTCATCTCCAAGCCTTGCACTTTGCCCAAAAACTATTTGGATTCATCTATACTCTATATTGAGCTTGGGCACAAACGAGTGCAGAAGACCAGATTCACCATTGGCATAGTTTGACTTCCATATCTTCTTAATTTTTTTTGCAGTTGTATCCAAGTTGCAGCAAAGATGGACCTCTTCCACGTCCTCCATTTTCCAAACACGAAACTCAGAGTGAAACAGATTGTGCATGTTTTTTTCCGTTTCAGTGCACGATCCACTCTTCTTCCCTGCTCCCATCAGCAGCTAAAAAATGTCTTCAAAACTTTGAAAGATAAGACACGTGAGATAGTATATTATTCTGAATGGAGTTTCTGGAGCAGCCAAAGTTTTGAGCTCATCTAGTGCTTTCTCTCTCTAGTTTGATTCAGAATCTAATTTGTCCAAAATCTCAACCGTGATGAACTTTCCCAAAACAGAAGCAGCAAGCTGCTTCCCACTATCACATACTTGGCCTGTATCCCATCTATCCATATGCAGCAGATGTAAATATAATTTACTGGCACAAGCGGCTTTCTGCACATGGCATCTTTCTAAGTCTTCTTTAGTATCTATGTGAAGAAATAAATGATTTTATTGATGCATTCAGAGGCCTCAAGAACGCTTCATAATGACCTATAAATGGAGGTCTGTCTTAATATGCATCGATCAATAGCTTACATAATTATGTCTCGTATTATTTTGCTGAATTGTTAACAATTCTAACCAAAGCTATAACAATTCCGTATAGACAACATAAGTCTTCCAGGATCCACATTTTGCTGGCTTCCATATATTGTAGGCCTGCACATGTACAGATTTAGTGCAGGCACCAGTTGCATCAGTTAATTTAGGACATGGCCTCTTCCAGCTGTGCCCAGTCATCACAAGTAAAGCTTGCAAAGTCTCCCACCACAGTAAGAGATGCTTTGGAGACTAGACTGGAGCAAATACAGACTTTTTTTTTTTTTCTATCCTGTGGAAATAAAACGGTTAGTAAGATGGTGCTTTAATCAGGGAGAAGACAACTATAAAGTCAGAATGAAATATTCTCGGTGGAGACAACCTGTCTGGTGGCAATGGGAAATCCTGCATGTCAGCACATTCATTCTTGGCTTTATCCTTGCTCACTGGATGTGACTCAAAGGAAATGCTGGGCTTCAGTTTCTTCATCAGCAAAATGGGGATAATATTTCCACTTATGCAAGTCACTTTAAGTGGAAAGCACTGCATTCATGCAAGATAGCTTTATCGTGCCAGTACACCACTGAGTTTTTCACTTTCTGCCTGGAACATTTCATAAAAATCCCTCCACATATGGAACAGAACAAGTATTGCAGACTGCAGAAAATGTGATTTTTAGAGAGCTGACTGTGCCACTTACATTTGTGCATTTTTGCCTTTCAAATACAGTCAGGTTTGGCAACGAAATTCACGATCATCTGGTGGCTTTTATGAAACGAGATGACCGTACTGCTCCAGGCTTCGCCGGCTCCATCACAACCCCGCTCTGCACCAGCGCTGGCCCCTGCCCAGGCTGGGGCAGGACCCACGCGGCCCTGGCTGCTGCCTGGGCAGCAGGACAGGGCTGGCAGCCACCCAGCACAGCCCCGAGCCTCACGCGCGCGTTTTGGAGCAGAGACAGAGAGTTTAGCACTTCAAATTGCCCTCAGCAAGACGGTGCTGCAGCATCAATTGTCATCCCACCACTTGTCCGTAGCAGACAGAGGAGAATGATGCTCTAGCGCCTTGCTGCTTTGCTCCATGGAAATGGTGAGACTTGGGGCTTTGGGCACGTGGCAGACCCTGCCCTTCATGGCTGGGCCCCGCCATGCCCCAGCACACCCTCCCCTCCCCATTGACCACCAGGGACAGTTTGCTGTCCCCACGGCAGAGCTGTGCCGCCGAGGAAGCTCACAGCCCCGCCTGGCAACTCGCTGTCCCCTTCTGGTTTGCGGTACAGCGCCTTATTAATGTCAGAAGACTGATCTATGCTTAAATAGTTCAACTTTCTGCTTTCCCTCCTATACGAGCTTGGAACAAGACTGTAGACAAGTACCAGCTATCAAAGAAAGAAGAATTATATTTTAATTACTGTTTTTATCTCAGAGAACACAACGATTAGTTTTTTTCTGAGGAAAATAAATGTAATAAAGGCTAACGGACTTTTGGTAGTAGAGCCATTAAATCCTCTATCTAAATACAGTCTAGATATCTGGGGTGCAATTAGGACAGTGGCGCTGAGTGCTTCTCGGGGTAAGTGTACGGATGCTCTCTAACCTGAATCTAATTCTGCTCAAAGGCCAAGGCAGAGCAGTGCTATTTGTGTTGCAGTGATTTAGTAGAAATGAGCAATGTTACATTTCTAATGTCTTTTGGTCAACAAGCACGTTAGGACTTTCAGTGCCCGCTACTCAAGACCTAATTGCTTTTAGCAAAGTCTTTCGCAGAAAATACATCATCACAGCAAATGCAGTGCTCATGTGTGAAGGAGTCCGACCCAAAGCAAAGCGGTGGCTGTCAGGAGGATAGCACATACAATACGAGAGCTTTTGTAGCGAACTGCAAAATTCAGACATCAGTATTAGGCCTCCACTTGTAAAAACAGAGCTGAACAAATAATTCAAAATGAATAATTTATTTGATTAATTTTGTCTCTCCTTGCTCGGGGAATATATATAAGCCAATCACACCATCTTGAATTTATTTGTTATTCAAATATATTCAGTGACTTTCTTTTCACTATATTTTTTTTTACTCTATGGATTAATCAGAATATTTAAAATTAAAAATACACAGTTTTCATGTGATTGGCCAGACGTGCCACATGACACTACTTTTCTTCTGTGAGCAAGCGAGTATGCCAGCACTTCTGGAGTAATCCTTATGCATGCAAAATTGAAAATTCAGTTTTGACAAATATTTGCATGTGCATCTTTGGAATTCACTTGCTGCCAAGAAAACTGTCAGTAAAATTCAGCACCTCTTAAATTTGTAAAATGTGAGAACTAAAACATGCATTTTAACATTTGCATTTAATTTAGATTTTTTTTTTCATTTTTATCTGGAAGTTTAAGAACATTGTATTTTCCCTGAAAGGATGCAGCATTGCCTACCAGGACTGAGTTATGCTTTTGAGCCATTCGCCTTAGCATCATTTGGCTCAGCCAATGGTCTGTTGTCCTAAAAGCCCGTAGTTTTCTAAATGGGCAAATGCTACATGCATTGTGTGCAAGGCTTTCAAAATTCAGGATGGTTTTGCCTTGATGGATGATGTGTGCATTATTCCTGCATCAAATAATCCCTCAATTATTGAATGATTCTTATTCTATTGTTAGGAAAAAGCAGATTTGAGAACAACTGAGTGAAAGCATAAATGATGATGTTAGCATCAAACATGGGTGAAGGGAAAAGCCATTCACTGGAGAAAATTTTCTTCTCAACTTTTTTGATTAATTAAAAGCACCTGTTAAAGGGACCCTCATTTATCTGATGTGTTATTTTGTGCAGCTCCCCTTTCCAGGGCAGAGCCCAAGTTAGAGGCTCCCAGGAACCTCTTACACTACCTGAGACCTCGACCCCACGTATCCGCAAACATTTACATGCACACCCACGTACTTCAGGTAGCCATTGCCCAGCTCTGGTGCAACAGATACAGAGGGCTATAAGTGCGTGTGCCTGTTTGCCTGAGAACTAATGTAACTATCTGCAGGATTTATGTGTTAATACATCCCTTGGTTTACCCTTAAAGCAGCCTCCAAGTGTTCATGTGCAAGGACATGAAAAAAATGTAGGGTCTGTCTAATCTTCAATTACATCTGACCCACTGTTGACTCAGGGTGTGAGTGAAACAGAATATATCCCTAATCGCACTTTGCAGAAGTATTTAGGTGGAAATTCTGCCTGCGGATAGATATTTGTTAAGGTATCTGTAGCAATCAACAGCAAAGCTTGGCATGGCCGCTGCTGTCCTGGCTGCATCCTGCCACCTGCACAAGGCCACCATGTCCCTTCCTACCGAGGAGAGACGGTCCTGCCTGGCTGATGGGGCAGCTGGCACACTTTGGGGCACCTTAAAGTAGCAACAACCGAATGCCAGCCCAGAGAATGAGAGGGTTATCTGCTGGTAAGGACAAGCAGAAGGGGGGCAGCCAGCTAGCTCTTTGGGGCCAGCAAGGACCACCAGTGCAACTATAAAACTGTGGTGGGTAATAGGGTATTAACTCATTGAGTAAACAGAGCTGGTGCTTCAGTTACCAAACAGGATGATTTAAATGGCTTAATTTACACATCACAGCAAGCTTTTCCTACTGCAAATCAATAAATTTGCATAGGTTCTTAAAATAATCAACAACATGCTCCTGCATGTATTTTTTAAATAGGTACAGAATTCCTTAATGAAAGCCAGAATCCCATCACATGCTCAGTTTGTAGTTCACCTGCTAGTTATAGTTACAAGGAAACATGAATATATTAAGGCCTGGAGCCAAGCAGCAGCTTTGCAGCTCATTTCTGCAGATGGTAGGACTGCAGGTTCTCACGGGCCCAGATGTAAAGCTCCCTCCTGCCACCCCAGGGCGTCCCAGCACAGGCAGAGCCTGCTGAGCACTCGGCAGGAGCCGGGGAAGAAGCTGTGGCTGAAATATCCTGTGTCCAGCTCTGCCCAGGAGACACACATGCAGAGGGAGAGATGGACAGATGGATGGAGGTCTACTTCCAATAGGAATAGCCCTTACCTAGGTCCAGCACGTTTTTTCCACATCATTTCTTATTTCTTGTTCTCCTCCTTCCCTTCATTCTGGCTGGGATCAGAAGTAGAAGCTCCAAAATGCCACCAGCAAAGGTGTCCTGGAAGCAGAGATGTGCACAGCTCCCAAGACAGCCCGTTCTCATCAAGGTACCGAAGTGATATTGCCAGCTGAAGGTTAAAAACATTTGACATAGGCATCCTGGCACTCAGGGTCTCACCTGAGCTGAAGCAAACCTCAGATGTCTTTGAAATCCCTCCATAATTGGCCAGGACAGCTGTAGGGCAGCTTTGCACTTGCTGCAGCTCTTCTGCTCCCCCCTTATTTCGGTGCCCCCACAGTGAGGACTGACCCCTCTGGAGCTTGAGGAACGGGCACAAGCTAGTGCGGAGATCTTGCGGCTTTGCTGGATCATGCAAAGGCGCCGCACTGATGTGTTAGCCGGGCACGAACGGGGTTGTCCCAGGGCATGCTGTGGCAGCAGATCGTGCTTCCAGCAGTGGCTGCATGCAGGCATGGCACAGCTCAGGGTCTGACTACAGGAATACCCTGCTCAGTCCAGTCCTTCTGTGCCCAGATGTAAAAAAATATAAAATGTAAAAACAAAATCAAGATTAAAAGAGATTGAGAGGGAATACTGTGCTTGTAGCTGTGCAACGACTAGGGGCTTTGAAGTTAATTTTTGAGCAGATTTTTTTCTGCTCTGCTAAAATAAAAAGCAACGTTTTTAAACAGAGAAACAAAATGAAGACAGAAGACAGAAAAAACATGTTTACTTATGCCAAAAGCAAGAGAAGTGTAGGCAGGGGCCCTGCTGCTTTCGCTGCTGGAGCAGGGGTGGCCTTGTGCTCATGGTTGTACAGGGCCAGGGAAACACAGGGGTTTCCCTGGGCTTGCCATGAGCCAGCCACAGGTACCAAACAAAATTTGGCTTGCTTTCTCCAGTGCGTCACGATGCTGTGGGTCACCACCAGGCATCTCAGGGGAATACGAACATCTCCTTATTCAGGTGTAGTGCAAGATGACTTCTGAATACCAAGCACATCCTTTCTGCCCTAGCAGAGCTCTGGTTAGGGAGCTGAGGAGCTGTAGCAGACTCAGATGGTCATCTCTCCTCTCCCCGTTGCCTTGGGGCAGGACTGTTACCAGCCTCAAATCTTGGAGCAAAAACCCCTTGCTGAGCACCAGTGCAGCAACCCCCACTGCCTCTGCTGGGAAGGGGTCGCTGCAGTTCCAATTAGCCCATGCCTTACCTGACTTGCCAGAGAGCAGGTCTGTAAGTGGAGGACCTTGGAGGCACCTCTGAAGAACTGCTCAACCCTTCATCCTGCTCCCTGCCCTCCATGCATGGCCCCGTACAGAGCCTGTCAGGCACAACCTCCTAACTCAGACCACTGTTGCCATCTAGAAATGGTGCAGATAATCAGCGGATATGGAAAAGGCCCCTATTGTGGTCATGTTTCCTGGCAAGGTACTACTCCGCTGTCCCCTCATGTCTTTGCGTTTCTGATACTTAATTGGTTTTTTATTCGATTGGGGTTTTTTTAATATTTATCACTCATGGCTGAATGTTGGGTTATGGTGTGTCAAACTTGACAAAACTTCAAGCAGAGGGAATGATAAAAAGTATCTTGAAAATCATATTTGCCCCTTAATAATTTAATTCTGTAGAAAGGGAAATCAAAGCATCACAAATTGATTGCTGTGAAACAAATTACAATTATTTCCACACATCCAAATAAATCTACTAATTTTAGGCATCTGACTTCAGGCATTAGATGGAATATGCAAATGCACATGTTGAAATGATGGCCGTGTCTCTAGAGCTGCTCACTTGTTTCTCTGTTCTTACTAGATGCTCAATAGTTTCAGACTGCTATTGAGACATGCAGTAAATTAGCTGCTTTTAAGCATCGCCTGTTAAAAATATTAAAAAGCATGACTGTAAACCACAGCTGACAGTTTTAAGCATCTGACACCAGCTTATCCTTTCTGGAAATGCATTCTCTAATGTCCACTGTCGCTCTCCCCAAATCTGCTTCCAATTAGATCATTCTGTTCTAGCAACCATTAACTGGAGCCCTCTGCCCTGCTCTACCTTTTAGAGAGCGGCATACAATGAAATGTCCCTGTTGAACACAAGTTTTCCACATACATTTTACGAAGTGTACTTGCTCAGCTGTCACACTGCTTCACATAAGAGAAGTCATCTGATATTGTTACTGACATACTAGTCTAGCATGGCATTTAATATTAGGCTTTATATAACTCACAGGGATGGCAGAGCAATCTCAGGTAATCAAAATAGATGAAGACAGCCTGAATAATGCATTTGTTAAATCTAAATAACATACAGTGGACACCTTTAAAGTATTTTACAGGAAAATGTGACTCAGGTGCAATATTGATTGAGAAGATAAAGGCAGGTGTTTTCGATTCCTATATTATGGAAACAGAGAGGACTTTGATAATGTAACAATCATCTTTTGTTATTTTGCTGCAGTCCAATACAGCTAGAATCAATTTTTCATTGTACTCATTTACTGGAAAAGGGGATAATGGCAAGGACAACACAGCTTTAATAGAAAGAATAAGTCATGATTTAATTCAGATGTTGTACTACAGCTACAAGTTGGAAGATATATTTGTATATACAGACACAGTACAAAGGAGCCTGCATGCTTTCGAATAGAAGTCATGGCTCTGCATTTCTATTTATTGGTAGTTAGGTGGAATGATGCAGCATTATCCTGACAGCAATAAGAAGCAAGAACCTTTTAAAGTGGAAAAAGATAGCTGTAGGATTATGAGCAATCTTTATAGAAAAATAAAATAAAGGGCAATAGTAAAAGGGCACGGTGAGGTCTTCATTAATATTTGTATTTAAGTAAAAGTGACAAGCAGGAAAAACCAAAGAAAGGCTAATTTCACAATCAATGTAGTGCTTTTCTGCACAATTGAGATATTTCTCAAAGATCTCAGGCATTTTTGATAAATTTTGTTCTCATGGAAAGTACTCAGGATGATGATAAAATAATGATTTTTTTTTTTCTGGCAAAATAGATTGCTTCATGACTTCTTGAATGAAACACAAATCTAAGAGTGATAGTGTTTGGGGCTGGATTAGTCTCCTGGGGTTGCATCCAGTGTATGAAATTTCATAGCTTTTCCAAGGAGTTCAATAGTGCTCTTCTCTGTGGCAAGACACTGCTGAATGACCCCTGAAAAAACATCCCACAGACCACGCTTTAAAACGTTACCACTGAAAGCTGCCAGGAGTTAATTTAGCCCAGGTATAGCCCAGAAATACTCTGCATGGCATATTTCTGAGCAGTGCTCATTAGACCAGCCTAAATCTGAATTCCAACACAGACTTTGGAGGAAGTCAGGATCCAAAGTCAAGCCTTAGAGCTGGTTTCTACCTCTGTAATAGACCTGCAGCTGAAACTCAGCCTCTCCTTTTAATGAGCATCTTCTACAGAAAAGCAGACAAAAGGGGTAAAATCCTTCCTTGGAATCTCAGGCTTTTCTTTAAATTGAGTCTGGTCTAGTCCTAACTCCCTGAGTCCATGTTCCTCTCTGAGGAGCAAAGAAAAAATGAAGAGTAAAACAAGAAAAATTGGAGAGAAAAATTAACCCCTTCCCCAGCAGCAGCAACCTCTCACCAGCATTCCCCAGTCTCTTTTTAAGCTGATGAGAGGAGTCAGACTCAGCTGCATCTCAGCTGGGAAAGCTCAGGGAGGCATTTTCAGCCTCCAGAGGACATCTGCGATTTACATCAGTGACCCTGCACCAACTCTGTACACCTCCTGAGTGGCTGTGAGGCCTTGGGCAAGTCCCTTTGCCCCCTGCCAAAGGAAGCACCTGCTGGGTTATTAGTGGGGAAGATGCAGGGAGCTGCAGGGCTCCGGTCACTGGAAGACCAGGGCATTTCTGTAGGACCCGGCTAATAAAAATTCTCAATAATGTGCAGAAGGTGCAGCGTTGAGGACAGCTTGGGCGAGTCACAGATGTCCTGCCAGGCAGCAGCAGAACAGTCCCAGCTTGGCCCGGCTCGCTGGTCAGGGCTGATGGGGGCACTGCACCGCAGACACCTAGGATCCCAAACATTATGAGGCTGGCCTTAGACCATAATGAGTTTGCCCTAAAGCTGCTAAGATTTATAAGCAATCTTAAAGAAAACATGTTTTTCATTCTCTTTACACCACTGTTTTCTCCCCAAGCCACAGGGCAGGTGCTGTGTGAAACCCTGAGCTCTGGGACTCATCTGCACCCAGCTAGTCCCACTGTGCCAGAAACCTCCCAGAATGGCAAGGCCCTCGAGGAGGCCATGAAAGCTTTGAGCCAAGCACTGGTGACTGCAGATCTGCTGACTCTAGAGAGAGGTTAGGATAATGGTACGAGGATAGCTGTTGTGTCCGACATGTCTTCACAGCCTTTCAGCGTGCTGCCATGGGAAGAGAAACTATTTGATTAGGTTTTTTCCCTGGGCTAAGAAGAGACCAGTATGTCAATAGTCCTACACAAGAGGGCAGAAATCCAGTCTCATTGCCCACGCCTAAACCCAGCCAGGCTTTCATCTGTAATCCTATAGCAATCCGTGTTGCCAGACAATGAAGAATAGTATCATATCTACCACCTTTTCCTTACCACCACAGTCCATGGCTGGCTGTCTCCCTGCCACACGCCTGGACATACAGACAGCTATAGCCCCTCTCCACATGCCCTTTTCAAGGTCCTGAGGCTTTTGGAGGAATGAGCTCTTGCTCACTGCCTATCCAGCGGCTACAGTATCACCTGACAATGGTGAATGACCTTTTATGTATGTGATATATTAATTTTAACATGGAAAGGGAAAACCTGCTCTTCATCTTCATTAGAAGGGAAATTGCAGCGTTCTCCATTTGCCCATCCTTGTAGGCAGAGATGCCTTTATGGCAAACTTCATCTCCTCTTCACTCCCTTTCACACCTTCCTCCCCTTTATTTTTCAGTTCTGTCTCCAGTGTCTTTAACCTGGTTAAAGGTTTCTTGATACAGATGCCTGTTGTTTACTTTAGAAGCACATGGTCCAGGTAGGAACTCCCTGCAAAACTGGATCTTTCTTCTTGGAGAGGAGCAAGCATTCAGGTTAGCACTGGTCAAATCACACAAAGCCACAAGTTAGATTTTTCTCTTAGTCCCGTCTTAGTTTAGAGGAAGTATCTAACCAGCTCCAGTCTAGCAACCACGTCAGTGTGGTGAAAGCCATACCCTTTCAAACACTGTTTGAGCTCCCAAAAGACTCTTCATGCCCTATATAACTAAGCAGAATTAATTTGAGGATGAAACTTAATACTGAAATGGGAAGATGGGGTAAAATCATTAACAAACTTTTCATACCTTGGTTCTGTGCCACTGTGAACGCACTCTGTGATCTGAAGCATGTCAGCAGGCACACTTCTGAGCTAGAAAGAATCAAAGATTGACTTCCTTACATATATAGGTGTTTCAATTTCCTGGCAAGAAAATAAAACTGATACAAAGCACACAAAGGACCCCAATATCAGCGAGAATGTCACTAGTAGTGCAATGCATTAAAGAAGATCATTGCAACAAATCAAGTTCCTAAGCGTGACTTTCCCTTTCATGCAGAGAATGGACTGATTCGTTCCCCAAACAATGGAAAATTTCGCGGAGGCTCTGGAACAGATTGCTCTGTTTGCTCCATTACTCACAGATCAGCTTGCCACATTCAGTCACAAAGGCAAGGGCTAAACTCATCTTATTTGTTGTCCACAATTTATGAAAAAAAAAAATCTAGCTCATAGGAAATGAGGTGCTTCAGGAACTTGCTGAAGTGAGAACATTTCTCTGTCAGCATGGATTCAGCTTCAATGTGACTCATATGATCTGTGCACTACTGTTTTATGCTATGTTGATCCATCTAGGAATAATAGTGAAGGCTTTACTGACTTTCTTATACTGCTAGAAAAAATGCACTTAAGCTCTGCTGTCTGAGTGTGCCTTGACTTGAGTTACACATCTCAGTAGGACGCAGCCATTGCACTGTTTTGGCATGGGCAGGCCTGTTGTATGACATATGATATCAGTAGTTCAGGGACATAGTTCTGGGTCCTGAGAGGAAAGTAACATTTCTGCACGCATAGCATTTCCTTGTGTCCATGTCATACCCATTTTTGATAAATTTTTTTGGATGCCATAACTTGGCGCTAGCGGACCATCATCTGAATATGCAAAACCAAATGAAACGCATTGTATGTAACCCATTCAATACTACCAGCCTCTAACACCAATGCTTTCTAACTCTCAGCTTTAGGGAACCTTCAGAAAGTCAGCAAATGGCTTAGAGCTGTCTGAAACTGCAAGGGAAATATCTCCAAAGCCTAGCATGCACAGATCCCAGAGGGCTCCACATTCGACTCCTTCCCCTCTTGGAACCTACCATCAACATAGCATGAACGTGGCAGCTGCTGCTCTGCAAGGAGAGCCCATGTCAGCCTACTGCAAGCAGATACTCCCACATCAAAGGGGTTTTGTTTCACAATACCATTCACAGAGGGAGATTTCAGACTCCCAAAGACCAACTCCCTCTGCATCTTCTTTCAATAGCACTGGAAAGACTACAGGAAGATCAGCCATAAGACATTGCCAATTGCCCTTTCCCAGATGATTATAGTCAAATTTTGTGCCTAGGAAAAACGATACATATAAGGAGATCACTCTTCAACCTGCTTAGGAAACGGGGATAGAAAAATGGGATGCTCACTTTGATAGAATCATAGAATGTGTTGGGTTGGAAGGGACCTTTAAAGGTCATCTAGTCCAAATCACAAGAATAAGTCTCAGAGACAAGTTCTCAGACTCTTAATCATATTGAATATAGTATAATCCTAGGAAAAATCCCATGGCAATCCATGTTTTTATTCAGAAGAACATTTTCATTGTTAATACATCAGATTTTGCTTTTATCTGACTTGTGCTCAGTGATTATAACATAGACATAGAGTTTTCATATGAAAGAGTAAGAAAGGAGTGAGTGTTATAGTCTACAGTCGAAGGATTGAGGATGGATGGATGTTTGCATTGGCAAGTAGCACTAGAAGTAATTGTTTTTAAAAGCATTCAGGTGCATCTCGTTTTGCTTCCATATAACTAAAAAGGAAGCAACTGATTTGCGACCTGGGATTTGAAATAGCTGATAAAAAGCCAGAAAATCATTTTTGATAAAGTACTTGTTCAACAGCTGCAGCATCACGCAGTACCTGTTGGGCAAGTGCCAGGCTACCTGCTTAATGTCTGGAGATTGATAACTGTTAGGAATTTGATGAATGACATGTCGAAAAGTTATACACAGTGCCTGGACTACAGACAGGCCTAGGGATGATATCTTAAACAAACAAACAAGCTTTAAGTTAATTTAAGACTGTGATCAACAGTCTGCCATGTTACTTTTCTCTGCAAAGAAAAGGTCCTGAAGGCAGCCTGGCAAGTGCCCACTGATAGACTTCTTGAAAAGAAAGCTTTTCTTTGTCTTTGACAAATTCTGGACGCAGTCCTTCCTGAGATATGCAGAGAAACCTGAAGCATCCAAATCTCTATAATCCCATATATCCCAGGCATCCTCTGCTTTCTCCTGTGCGTCCTAGTCATAATTCCCTGCTCACTAACACACAGAACACTTGTGTTCTGCATAAGGACTGGAGAGGGAAAAAGAAAACAACAAATACACAAACAAAACAAAAAACCCCTCCCTCCTTCACTTACTGTGCTCTGGGTGAAGGGTCCCGAAGCTGTCTTGCTCACTGGTGTTTTTCTCTCAGACCCGCCGCGTTCCAGCCCCACAGACAGCCATGGAGCCAGTCCAGGCTGCTGCCATCCCTCCCCAACACTTTGGACAGACAGACCTGTTCTACACATCCCCCTCCCTGGCAACAACACAGCTGTACTTTTTGCAGAGGACACCGGTGACATTAAAAAACAACAGTGCATATTCCTTTGGGGATGGGATGAAGCGGATACTCACAGTGCCACCAGTTACTTAATGTAAATGCCATTTTGGGGAGACTTGGTCTCCCTCGCATATAGTGAGCAGAGCGAGAAGGCTCCTTCCTATTGTACCTTCTCTAAATTGCCTTGCAGAAGAGCTCGCAGCTCTCGACTGACTCTACAGGGAGCCCATGGAGACTAAACTCCTATTTTAGGCTTGAGTATAGTCCTTGCACAGTTCGACTGCAGGCTTCCCAGCACAATGAAGATAGGACTGTGGGTGGGTAGGCAAGCCCACGTCTGCAGTAGATGGGTTATCTCAGAGCATAGGACGAAGGTGTCCCAGTCACTGGCAAGGACCAGCCAAAGAGCCTGGCCGAGGCCCGTACAGTGTGCAGCGCTGGTGCCTGTGCTACCCAGCTGCACCTTGCCCAGCTGAGGGGTGCTTACAGGCACGAGGCTAACCCAGGTGCAGTTGCACTTTCAATTTATAGTACAGACGGAAATCTGATGTTGTTTCATGGGAATCCTGTGTCTGCCCTGAGGAAAAATGTGAATGGGAGACTTCCCAGCATCTTGCATCTGGAGCTTCACCTCAGTGCAACTCTAATACAAACAAAAATCCCGAAGAAATAAAAAAATGTCTTTGAGATATATATATATATATATATGTTTATATACACATACACGTATACACACACAGAGCAGCTTGGGTGAAAGTTTTGAATCCAAAGGACTACACAAAGTCTCAGTACCTCTGGATTTTCCTTCTGGAGAGCACCAGCACTATTTTGTCAAAACAAGCAGCCCAGGGAAAGCTGCTTGACTTTGCTGGTATTAACTTACGCTTTGCTTCCCTAATCTTTTTGTTTCAGTATTGCCAAATAACAGAGATGCAGAGAGAGATGGAGAATTCTAGCCTAAAAGCCAGTTTCCTCTGTTACAGCAAGTGTTATCCCTGAGGTCAAGGATTGTCTGAATCAATAACACACCAATCTCTGTTGCCCCATTTAAATGGTGAGTCAGTTCACATAATCCAACCACATGTCAGCTGAAAAAGAATGGTTTAGCAAACACTTTGCAGTCATCTGTTTTTTTGCAACTTAGTAGTAGTAAATTATTGGATATCAGTCTATTGTTGCAACTATATATCTTTACACAATAGCAATTTTTCTTATAGTTTTCTACTGCTCAGCTGCTTATTGAGTATTTTTATATACCCCATATTTATTTTCAAATACTGTTCAAAAATATTTACTGGAATTTTTCCATCTACAGAAATCTGTAAGTCCAGCCAGAGTTCACAAGTGCATTTTTCAGGCAAGGAAAGCTGATACAAAGAATTTGGCTGCCCCACTAATTCAGAGCGCAAAATTACTTACCTCCAGTCCTAACTTAGGAACAGCCTCTGCCTCCCAAGCCAACTGCATTCAACTGGGCTGTCCCAGCCACACAGGCTTCTGTTGGGAGTTTTTATACAGACATTGGTTAAAGGAAACAAGATTCATATATTAACTTAACCATTTTCCATCAGTAAAAAAAAAATAATAAATATTAACCTACTGCATGGTTACACCTCAGCACCAAGAGCAGCCAAATGCCACTGGCTGCTTGGGCAGCCAGGAGGGGTGGGAGCCCCAACAACACCCCACAGCAAGACCTAGGGGCAACCAGGAGGGGAACCTGCACTGGAGGCCCAGCTCCCACTCCCCACACCCCCCGAAACAAATCCTGCCTCTTGACAGTCAGAAGGTGCAAAGACCACCCAGACACCCTCCATCACCCATGGACCTGCATGGCCACAGTTCCCCCTCCCTATAGCAGCTCCAGCCATACTTTACCCCACAGCACAGAGGTGACTTGAAGTTTTAATGCCTCTCAGGTGAGGAGCATGTTTAAATCAGCAGCAGGTAGGGAAGGAAACCCCAAGAGATTTGACAGGTAAACCTTTTTTTTTCCTATAGGAAAAGAAAACAAGCTTTACCCAGTGGGCTAGAAGTATTTCACCAAAAAAAAAAAGACACCAAAAATGTCTAAAGCACTCAAAAAAAATTACTCTGGTATCATGAAACAGAAATTATGTGAAGCTACTTTAACTTCCTTTTTCACATTTTCTTTGGGATTGCGCAAAGATATTGCCAGTACTTCACTTATATATTTGTGGATCACACAAAGGCAGAAAAGCACTCAGTGAACCTAAGAATGACAATAATAAAACACCCTTTTCTACCACATTGTAACTATGTGTTCTATGCATTTAAGGATTTTCTTTAGGATCAATCTGAAAAATAACATGTGAATTTGAATAACATTACTGATGCGCTAGTATAGAAAATCCTACACTCATGCCAGAGTGATTCGGAATGAATAGCCTTTGCAAACTGATTTGGCCTTCAGCAGCCAATGTGCTGCACCCACATCGCCGACAAACAACGGCCCATAACACAAGCTCAGGGGAGAGAGCAGCTCCGCGCACCCCTGTGCTCGGGGCTGGGAGAATTTGCTGCTTCTGAGGAGCAAAAGGCTGAACAGGGGGTGAACTCTTCCATACAGCACGTTTCTTGTGAGGGCAGGCTTTCGATTGGTACCACGTACGCGAGAGCACACTTTCTACTTACCTTGTATAGTATAGGAAAACCAGATTCCTTCGTACAATTGAATAATTTTGGCCAGCCACTGCAGAGGAGTTTTAGATGAAAGAAAAGCCTAAGTTAGCACTGGCTGTTAAAATATTGTCAGAGAAAAGAGCAGCATTGTAACGCATGTCATATAGTACCGGACATCTGAAGAAGTACTGGTTTTTGCAGGGATTGTCTTAGCAGTTTGATGTGAAGTAGTGAGTTAAACTAATACTGCAATTTATTTTTGTTTCTAAATGGCTGATTTTACAGGAACATGAAACCTCATGGGAAACAGTCAATGCATAAGTTACTGCTTCCCTGTCTAAGCTTGCCAGCAATGGAATATATTGTGACACCCTGTCTCAAGCAGACAGATACCAAAACTGACACTAAACACGATGCAGGGTCTGACTAATACTAGGTGAAACCTGACGCAAACATCAAACCATGGGGATTTTCAAAGTTGTGCAGGCGATGCCAAATTTGCTAGGCATGCTGTGTCTTTAGTGCGGATATCTGTGAGCATGTTGCACTTGCACCGCACCAGGTCACTGCAGCCCTGATTTCCTGCTCATTTTCAGCATCTGTAAATCCTAGAGATTAGGAGCTGCTTGGTAAAGCCATGCTCTTACCTCTCAATTGGATGCTGTGGAAACAGCAATTACAAGTTAAATTTCATCATGCTTAAAAATAATCCCCTTTTTCTCCTCTGGTCTAAGGTTACCAGTCTTAAAAGAAGGAAGCAGACAAGTAGAAATGAAGGAAAGCAAAGCCCCAGGCTGGGATGTATGTGCAGCCTCCACTCCTCCTGCCCAGGTGTTGGCTCTAGGCTCCATCCGTATCTATAGCAACTTAGCTAGTGGCAATGGTGGAGCAACAGCTGAACCTCAAAAGATCTCCATAAGTCCTGTATGGGTCTCTACCTCCATAATGGCCAGAAATTCTCAACATTGCAGTGAATTTCTGGGAAAATGAATGTCCCTGCCACATTCCTGCTATGGCAGCCAGAAGAGCAGCACCACTCAAAGAAGCATGTGCAAGTTCCCCAGGGACCAAAGAGCTGATCTGCCCCAAATCAAACCAGGCCTCAGACATCTCTGCAGGTCATGCTGAGGTATCTTCCGATGCATCATCTTTGGTTTTCCAGTGTACCTAATTAAAAAACCCAGACCAGTTCTCTCCCTTCTCCTGTTTACAGGCATCAAAAATGAAGGGCACAAATAGGGACATTGGTTTGGCCTCTGGGGATAGTAGACTGAGCAGGCTCACTGTATGGTTCGAGACTGTGCAATTCCATTCTGCTCTTCCAGAGACTTTTCTTTCCCAAAAAAAGCAAAATGAAACTTGCAAATACATTCAAAGAACCAAACCATTTCGTATTATGATTTATACTTGCATTGAGGTGAGTGTATGTATATTTATGCCTTTTCAGCAGTATTTTATCTTGCTATCACTTAAATATTTTGAAAATGAAATAGTAATTACTTTTTTTCACAACTTTCTATATGGAGCAGTGTGGTGAGATGTAGGAATTCAGACAGACAAGGAATATTCTGCATTGATCTCTGGGCGTATGAAGGAATTTGAAAACATGAAGAGTTTCATATATTTGGAATTGAATCGTTTCATATATTTGGAATTGAATCAATTGAAGGTGATTATTGTTAGGAGCTTTTAGATGAAGCGTCCTCATTGGTGCTTTATGTTTTCCATCTGCTTCTTTAAATGAACAATTTTAGGAAAAAAATATGCATTGCTGTTGTACCTTATTAATTTTTGAGGAACAAGACAGAGGTGCTCTTCAAGCTGGTCTCAAAGAACGAAAAAAAAAATCTTTTTAAGAACAAAAAAAAAAATCACTTAAGGAGAAAGATCATTCCAGCTTTTGAGAAGTATGAGTAGTGGTAAGATTGCTATCTTATATTTAAAACAACAAATTACAAATATTGATCTTCCTTAACACCCTGGCAACTGAACTAAGGACTAGCAGCAGCAGCAAGAATAAGTGCCTAGACCAAGGTAACAAAAGCAGGGTGAGGAATTAAGCCTCTTGACTTTATATTGTGTGCTAGATTGCAAGCCAGCTATTTGGAGTGATACTGTCGTCTTCTCTCTCAGCTAAAAACATCTATGTACAATGTAGAGTCATAGCATCCCTAATGGCTGGGCCACTTTTGTCTTTTACGGCATGAGAAATTTTTTGCTTCCTTTTTCTTATTCCTCAGGCATGTTAAAACATTACGTATTCACAATTAAACTTTAAAACAAAAATATGAAATTGTCTTAGTCTTTACAAACAAGTTGACTTTTTTTTTTTTACTAGATTCTATCATTTTAAAGTTTGCCCTGTGAAGAAAGCAAATGGCATTAAAAATCATCCCCACTTCTGAACTCCACATGGTATAGATTATTTAACAAAGTCTTGCTGTTTTATCAATAAGAACCATTCTGGAGAAGAATACGGGCAGAGCATACAATTCTCACTTCACAGATTGTGTGGTACCATGATGTCCAATTGCTTCTCAGAAGCTACCCACATCACTTCATCTCCATATCACTAAGAAAAAGACGACACAGTCAGATGTTTGCTACTTGTGCATCTTGGATTGTTGACTCTTCTCCAGCTAGACAAAACCAAGGATGAGCACATTTCACATGTGAGCTTCATGCTCTGCAAGGAACGAAAGGTCAAAGGGTAGCAAGCAAAAGCTATTTGCCATTCAGTTCTAATTTACCTCATAAATTATTAAACAATCCCTGATGCATTTCCATCTTTGATAGTCCTGTGGTATGAAGTGTAAGTCAATGGACAAGCTAATTGCAATAAGCAGAAGTGGTATTTAATGCACTGGACACTTTCAATAGAAAAGTAGTTCTAATTAGTGTTTCTAACTGATGTGACAGCAGTTTACAGAGCGCCAAAATAGTTCCACATTTGTCAAGTGGGTCTGAAGCTTATGGCAGCTTTCTGATCATCTCCCTTGCCGCAGGACCTGAAAGCACCTTCAAAAAGCTTTCTCTCATTGATCTTTAGTCAGATGCTGACTGAAAGGCACACAGCTTTGCCAGAAAGAAGATAGATAGATGCTGCACCAGCATGAAAATGTCACTTGCTTAATGAAAAAGGGTAGCTGTTCATAACCCCTCTGCATGCATGTATATGCACACACATGCATATACACAAGCCCAAACCCACAGGCTGTGAATAGAGGCACTTTTATTAAGCATTTGAATGTGTGTGTAAAGCACTGCCTGAATAAACTTTAGTGGATCGTATATGCCATATCCTTATATACACACATATAGATGCACAAATATGACATCACACAATCTATGACTGAAATGCAGAGGTTTTTAAAAGGTGCATTAAGCTCTTCCCTCTAGACTTTTCATTGAGTGTTAGGCATGCAGTGCATCAGGTGAACTACACCATTAGTTTCAAAATGTCAGAATTTACTTTCCTCATCTATGATTTTCTTCTAATATATTGATAGTTTAGCTATCCTGCTGTCCTCTGAGGGCTGAGGGAGTAAATGATGGTGTGTCAGATAAAGAGCAAGTATTTGCTGAATACAGTGTCAGGAAAGTTCAGAACACTTTTCCCTTTGTTACACTTATTTTATAGCCATCATTAAATAACTAAATATTGTGGTTAGTTATGGGATAAACTATGACATTTTCCTATGTAGCTCAGACAACATTTGAAAGAGCTCTAAAAGCATTTATGAGGGAAGGAAGGGGGACTTCTGAAAATTGTTTGTAAATTCACTGCCAAGTGGGTCTGTCAAAAGCCACTTTTTACTGAAGTATGTGCACTAGATAGCAGGAGCTGTGATGCGGTACAACCAGAATTTTTTGGATAGCACCATGTATGAACCATAACCTTACTTGGATCCTGGAGATGCACCACTCCCTGCAATGCATGTTCCAGAAATCTCCCAAATCCTGAAAATGAGAAGATGTGCAAGGAATTGTAACAAAACAGCCAGGTGGTACAGGCACTGCCAGGCTGTCCGTCTCCCCAGTGCTGGCACCAGATGGCTTCTGGCCAGGTACCTTGGATCCTAGGGTTGTTCTGGCAGCCAAATATCTGGTGCAAAGCAGCATCCTTGGCCAGCTGTCTTTCACCAGCAGTCCTTCCTTGCTGGGTTTCTTGGGAAGAGTGCTCAAAAGCCAGCAGATATTTCAGAAGTGCTGAGTGACACCTCCATCAGTCCATTAAGAGAGGTTTAGGACTACTTTTAGCACCCTGTCTTAGCTTACATCAGACTTGAAGGATACCTTATCCCACTGTCCAGGCTATGTGCTTCCTTAAAACAAAAGCTGAATTGAAAATGCATTATTTATATATAAGGATCAAACCAGTAAGAAAGAAATGAAATAATTGAATAATAAGGCAAAAAGAATAACCACAAAATCTTTTTCTGGAGAAGGAAGAGAGCTTCTCCACTACATTTTATAACCTGACGGAATCCTGAAAGGGCAACTGTTTTTTCCATAGGCAGAAGACTCAATATCTAGAAATTGAGACCAAAAGAAAAAAACAAAAAACTCTAGTTTCTTTCTGCACATCAACAAGCTTTACCGCAGTGTTTTTTTCAGACTCCAAAAGTCTGCTGCAATCAGAAGCTATTTGACTGATGACAACTCTCCTTTCTCTCCTAAGGCTTATACCCAGCCTAAAAAAACCCAAAGGGTAAAGACGACTTCTAGGTCTTCTTGATTTCTAGGTATGGCATACTTTTAATAACTACTAGAGGCCTCATATTCAATTGCTACTCTGGCAGTATGAACAGCTTTAAAGCGAGCATAACAGAAAAGGATGCCCAGCTGAGGATAATGCCCACTGTCCAAAGAGGTGACCACTCTCCCTCTGAAGTCTCTCTGTAAGTATTCCATAGTTTGTAAATATGCAGTTTGACCAGCTGAAGTAACAGAATCATTTCAGATCAATCATAGAGGCTGATACAGATAATTCTCTCCTCTTGCAGGAGACCACAGCTTATAAAAGTGCATGGAAGGCAATGTCACTTAATGCAGCACACGCAATTAGGAGTACGGAAGGGACTGGGTCAGAACACAAGTCAGAAATAATAGAGAGTATGCACTAATTGGAGAAGCTTTTTATTTTATTAGTGCTTCCATGTCGAATTAGTCAAATGGCTGAGGCACTTACAGTGTGGCAGTGAAGTATGCACACTGTGTGCCTGCCCAGCACAAAGCCGCATGTGGCTTCACATCTCTCTACCTTTGCTTTCTTCTCACTGTGCTTTCTGGACCCAGGACTCTGGTTGTCATGCAGTTCCTGTCCATGTCAGCCTGGTCACCTTTCAGGGCAGGTGATTAAGTTTACCTAGTTAATACATGAGAAAGTTATTTGACTAAGGCACCACCTGGAACTCATTATTGAGACAAATCAGTGACTGAACCCCATTAGCTTTGCTGTCTGGCTTCACTGCAGTGCAAGGGAGACAATGCATCCTTAAACCCCTAGTGCTGCAAAGTCCGCCCATCCCACCCCAAGCTCTGCATGTTCCATGATAAGAGGTGAAATCAGTGGCACCTTAATGAACGATATCCCAACAGCCAAATTACAAGGCACAAACCTAGTCTAAGCCAAGAGAGCATGGAAAGATATTGTCACCTCCATTACAGCACAGGCCCTTCACAGAGGCAGAAGAGCTGGTGGGGCAGTCTGTGGTTACCAAGAGAGGACTTGCATTTGCCCTGGTTTGCTCTTATTTAAGGCATTTACATGCTAGCTTTCAGGCTAGGCAGAGGATGATCAGTGATCTTTCCCTCCCTTTGAAATTCTCATACCGATTTTCTAAAAATGGTCCAGAATGCTATGGATCTCTGTTCAGATTTAAAAACATTGCCAGAAAACTTGCTTTGTAATGGAAGTGGGCGCTCTGCTTCTTCTGATGTTTATGGCTTTGAAAATCAGATAGACTGTGGGTGACAGAGCAGACGAACCTGTTTCACAGACTCCCCTGTTCTTGCTTGTCATTTCCCAAAGAGCTTCGTATCACACAGGACAGAAGCAGACAAAGCACCATTGTTTTACCATAGTTTAGGATACTGTTTTGGAGAGAGCCATAATGTCTCAAGGGCCAGTCATAGAAGACCTGCTATATATCTTGCATTTTCAATACTTTAAAAAGTGTTATTCTCCTGTTTAGGTCTCAGACCCTCCATAACAGTTGTCATCTTCCAGCTCCTGTCTTAATTATCTTCCTGTATTTTAGAAATTGTCCTTTTGTCATTTGATCCACTTATTGACTTTTTTCTCTGATCCCATTTTGTGTTGTCCCAGCGAGCCTCCCTATCCTTTTATCAACTAATGCCCTATACTTTCACACTAATTTCTCACTAAACAATATCTCTCCAGTTTCTTTTGTAGCTCTAGATCTGTTATGAATATTAATAGCTCCTTGCAAGCTCTATTTTTTCTGGGAGAGTGTTCTGGTGTTTGATCTGTGTCTTTTTCTTGAATACGCTAGTATCTCTGCAATTGGGGTTTGGGTCCCTTTTATGTTTTCCTACCAGATTCCTTTCTTCATTTCCATCTTTCCCTTTTATTGCAGAGTTGGAAGCCGTGGAGGACCTTTAAGCATTTTTCTTTACTAAACAAACCTTCTCATACTGGCACAGTCTATGGTGATTTCTGCCCTCATTGTGGACTATTTCTGTACACTCCCTAAAGGCATCAAGCCATTCAGGTGGTAGCGTGTAATTTGTTTTGTACTGTGGAATTCCTGCCATGCCTATATGTATTTAGACCACAGGCAAACCAATAAAGTTGTCATAGAAACAAAGCATTTCATGAATAAATCAATTCATAACAAACTTGTAAACTTTGAAGAACCCACTGTGCTTTAACAACACATCTATTATATACACACACTAATCATATTTGTAATGAACAATGTACATACACTACACATGTCTGTTTGTTTTGTCCTGTTGGGTATCTTACAAATATTTTTTAACACTTTCCTGCATGTTGTGCATGTCTCCACAGTATGGAAGAACAGAACTGGATGCTTGCATGATAATGTAGCAGCAGGAATTTTTCTATTTCTTTTTTGATGTGCAAGGTGGAGGTTCAGTAAACTCCAAATGCCTTTTTTACAAGCCAGTGAGGACTGAAAGTATCAGTGCAGTAATTCTTTTTCTAGTCACAGACAACATAATAGGACTTCATCCACTCTTCATGTAATTAGAAAAAAGCCCAGTCGATGGGAGCCTGATAAAAGAATCAGATAATATTGCTGAGAGCTGATAATACAAGCAAGAGTTCAGAGGCTGAGAAAATCCTACCTTCTTTTCATACTGTTGAGTCTCATTGAAATACGTGCATTTGAGGGGGAAATGCTGCTAGAATTGATCACAATACAGTCTTGAAACTTCCCAGCTTTGCACATCATGCTTTCACTAGGACTTAGGTGAGATGGGTGCAAAATACTACCCCATCAATACAGCACTCTGCCTGGATGGGAATGGCCAGGCCAAACAGGATGGAGATTGTTTTGGAATGTCTCAGTCTAACAGTTCCCTGATTTCAAATGGATATTGATGCAGTAAGGTACTATTTGCTGTGAGTTGTGCGGTGCATTTGAACTCTTAGCTATCAATGCAAAGCCCAAGTAAAGCTTTTCAAGCGTGCCTATGAGAAACTTGGCTACGAACAAGATGAAAGAAAAGGAGTACATGTTTCAGGATGCGGGAGGAATAGAAGAAATAACACTCACTACTAGAGAAGAATGGTTAGCATTCAAATTCAGGCTGGATATCTTCCCACTGATAGATACACATGATTAAGACCTGGTCCCATACAAGGGCAGCTTTATGGAGCCTGGAGCTGTGCCCAGAGGCCACAGCAGGTCCCTCCCCAGCACCATGCCTCCTCTTCAGTCTCTGCAGAGAAAAGGGCAAGCTGAGCTGTCTGTTACAGGGAAATACCTATCTGCCCTCTCCATACAACAGCGCTGGTGGAAACAGATAGGAATAATGGGGCTGGTCTGAAGCATCTGTCCCAGAAAAAGCGTGCCTGAATAACAAATTTGTAACATAAATTGGTAGTCATACATCAGAGCACATGAATCTGCCAGACACAAGGTTGGGTCTCATACTACTGATTCCAGTAATTAAACAGAAGGTTGTAGTTTAATATCCCTCTAACCCATTAACGTTATATAAACTTGGTTACAAACACCATTAGCTATATATACATCTCACTTCAAGGAGTTATTCTGAAACAGCAAGGAAAACACAAACAAATTGGAGTAATGTTTAACTACAAGTTCAAAAAAAAGTCTCTCTTTGCAAGCCATTTATATGCTTTTTCTAGCATCTCTAGGATATTCATTAATTGCCTGGCAGTTAAAATTCCAAGTATTTATTTTCTTATATTCTAGGATATGTATACAGAGAGACAAACAAAGCAAGAATTTAAAAAAGAAAACTCTACAACACATTTAAGCGACCTGTTTCTCTGCAGAATTCTCCCCTGTTCACAATGGGAAGGCTACAATAAAGAACTTAACTCACAGACATATACGGCAGGTTGGGTGATTTTCTTTTAGTGTTGTCTACACACAAGACACAAAAGCTCTCAGTTAGTGCTGTCCAGGAATATGCTATAGAGAGCACAACTCGAAAGCAAAAGTCATCCGCTTTCGAGTTCACAGTGCTTTCTTTTAACAACATATTGTACAGATATGTTATTTCCATAGAACAATACATTACTCGGTAATTAGGTTCATTTATGGAATCAAATCAAGGCTGTCTACATTTCTGCTGGGTAATGTTCTTCGCAAACAATCCTCCCTCCTGGCTCCTCTGATTATTTTATGATTCCTCTTGCTTCTTGTCAGTACAGATTAAAGGTAACACATACTGCTGGGAACAAACATAATTTTCCAGCAGTAGCATTTTGTTTTCCTTAATAATTAACAAGTGCTGCTGACTAACCTTCCAGTATAAAATGCGCACCTTATCGAAAGGGAGCGGACACAGGTTAGAACAGCTCACTTGGGATATCAAAATAAGAAGTGTGATTAAAGCATTAAAGATTTAGAGGTTGACATTAAGGGATGAAAGGTGGAATTACTGTAAATATAAAACTGTTCAGCATTAAATGGAATGTGTTGCACTTGAAACAGTCTTTCAAAGTGCTAACATTTCAGCATTAATTATTAATAGAAACTGACAGCTCATTTTTAATTTGAGCCTAATGACAAGGTTCCTTAAGAGATAAATACAACACACTGGCTCAGAGGGCTTCTGGATCTTTTGAAGGGCTCTCTGGGTTGTCTAGGCCTTAATCTGCAAATCCCATATGAAATAGCATGCTGTCCTCAGAGGTTGAAACACCCTGGGGAGCACCAGCCTGCCCACTGGCTGGGGACACCAGCAGCACCTCTGTGGGGTGCCACTGGCAGCACCACTCCCCTCTGCTGCTGATCCAGATGGACCTGGAGAAGATCCCAGGGGTGCACCACCAGCCTCTCCTCGCCCCCTTCCCCGGCAGACAAGAGCTTCGGGAAACGTATCTAGTCTTCTGAGTGCTCTTCTTATCCGACGACAAATATTGTGTTCACCCACCACTAATCACCTAATGTCTTTAGGGCAACTACCCATCTCCTTTTCCCATTTGTCATCATTGTGAGGTGTGTCACCAAAACAATGAGTTTTAGGACTCAGTTCTGATCTCACCTCAGTTTCCATCACTCAGGGGTAAAGTCACTGGCATCAGAGACACCATGAGGACATACACCAAAAAGAAAGGGTAGGACCCCAGAGTCAGAGTGAGTAGAAGCACCTTTGCTAAAAGCTGCTGTTGCTGCATTTCCTCCATTGGTCAGAATAAAGTTTTGAAGTGTCAGCTATCAATAAAAAAACCATTCTTTCGTTTCTGCTATTGAAGCTTTTAGGACTATATTCAATGCAAAAATGCAATTTAGATATGAAATAGAACAATATAAATACATTCAATGGTATCTATATTATATAGAGAAAAGCCTATTAAACAGATTTTTTGTTAATAGAAATATTTGTATTAACACCTCAGATGCTCCTTTGGGACATTAGAAATCTGCTAGGAGTGTGAAGTTCTAAATAAGCAGCCAGAATGAGGGTCAAACTTAGCTCATTAGCTTTGGCAGGTGTAAAGGCTCATGAGTGACAGTGTACTTTCCTTCCAGCCATGCAAACAAATTGCAGCAAGGAGAGTAAGTGAAGATATATGGCCATTGCGTTCCTATAGGGGAGGTGAGAAATGGGGAAGATGGAAAGAAACGGGATGGGGCAAGGAGTGGGGAAAACAAGATGAAATAGAATCATGTTTTAGGATATGGTTGAGAAAAACGTTCGGAAGTAAGAAAACAGAAGGAACATGCTGATGGTTTTATCTGCTCTTACTGACACATTCAGAATTCCTCAGGGGCTGGAAAGAAATGAGGCAGTTTGCAAGCTGGGCTTTCACTGTGCTCAACCCTGTCGCACAATACGACAGGAATTAACTTGTGTCTATGAAAAAGCAATATTTGGCAAAGAAGGGCACTGAGGCCATGAGGCTGTCAAATTAAAGGACATTCAGAGAAGAAAAGCACTTGTATACTGGTTTAATTCAACCATCAGGGTAAATGAAGAGTAAAGAAGGGTAAAAAGAGAAATCATTGCTTGAAAATACATTATGATTTCACTGGAAAGCCTGCTGGTGTGAATCTTTCCGGGCTTGGCTTTTTGTTTACTTAGTGCTTTTGTTCTGCATCAAAGGAATTTGTGCCAGAAGTAGCATGCAAGGAGTATCAAAGTTACAAGAGGACTTTTGGGAAAAACATTTAGCTAAAAGACTCAGAACTTCACTTCTGGTGCTATCTTGGAGTTAGCATTCACTCAGTTTCTTTTTGGCACATGCAGCTCCTCTTCAATAGCTTATAGGAAACCTGATGATCAGATGCTTTCCCAATTAGTGCCAATCTAATTCTACTTGCTCATGGTAGTGTCTACTGGAGTGATTAAAAATGTAATTTGGGAAGCAAGTATTTAGTGTTTTCTTAAAGTGTCTTATAGAGAATGTTCCTATGTGTGATGTCACTCAACTATACACCTGTATTCTGGCAAGTGGAAAAGCTGAGCTAAGAAAAGTTTTTTGGTTTATATACAAAATAAAATTACTAAATTCACCTAAATGAACCATTTAAAGCAATTTTCTTTCCCGGATACTGCTCAGGACTGCTTGCCATTTAGGGGTTGTTAGAGAGGTATGAAATACGCCTAATGAAATATACAGCTATACAAAAGTCAAAGCTTTTTTTATAAGTCATTCTCTAATGAAAGACGAAGCATTTTCTTGCAAAAGAGTTGCCAGTGTACATATTTCTAAAGCATATTAAGGAATGTACAATCAGAAGCAGCATGCTGTTCTATCTTCTGCTCATTTCCTTGAAAAAGTTACTGTCACAAATAGAAATGGTATCTGAAAAGACTCAGTGAGTGCATCTTTTCTAGGAAAAAGAAAAGATTTCCTCTTTATTTGAAGATTTGATTCCACGGATGACAAGGCAGTTTGCAATTTCAGCTTGCCTCCTGATTTTTATAAAAGACAGGAATGACAGCTTCAAAGGCCCAGCTCCCAACTATGAAACCCTTCTGTAAATATGTCTAACTCCTAAATGTCTGCTTTAATAAGCTAGTTTCAATACATACGTGTCAATTACAACATGAGGATTCACATACAAGCTGGACAGTTGTTCTGACAGCCTCATCCCATTTCAGCTTTCTGAGAGCCTTCTGGGTTCCCCCCATCATGCTTTACACATACATCAATCACAAACCTAAACTGCAGCTTTCCTGCATCCCAACACAAAGGCACCTCCACTACATAATGGGAACACATACGTGCTATGCCATGTTCGGAGGCTGCTCATACTAGAGCATGTGTCAGTATATTCACTTGCTACAAGACAGAATTTAATCTGTATTTTGGCCACATAACATATGCATACCAGCAAAAGGGCTGTAATCTACTACCTACACATACCTCCTGGAGGCTACACACACTGCTCTTGCAGAACGTGTAGACATCCTATCTTCATGACATTTTAAATAAGGGCAGCAAATGTTGATTTTGCACATATCTTACTACAGAGCCCTACAACATCCTCTTGAGGGCTTTTAAACTAGTAACGCATACTGTAAGTGATCTGCCTTGCATGCAGACTAGAAAATATTCCACATTTCTCATCTCTTCTTCCCTCTTCCTAACCTTACAACCACCTCAACTGAACTTCTGTAGAAGACAATAAAGTGACTTTGAACAGATAAAAGAAATAGCAAACTTTACTGCCTCAGGAACTACAAACCTCAGCTGGCAGATCTCCTTCCTGAATTTTCTACTACACAAGACAGACTACCACTAGCAAATCTCACACATACTTAGGGGGTAATGACTCATGCAAGAACAACCTGCATGGGCAGCAGGTCAAGGGAGGTGATTCTGCCCCTCTGCTCTCCTGAGACCCCACCTGGAGTACTGCATCCAGCTCTGGAGCCCTCAGCACCCAAAATACATGGATTTGTTGGAGCGGGTCCAAAGGAGGGCCACAAAAATGATCAGAGGGCTGGAGCATCTCTCCTACGAAGACAGACAGATAGTTGGGGTTGTTCAGCCTGGAGAAGAGAAGGCTCTGGACAGACCTTATAGCAGCCTTCCAGTACCTAAAAGACTGAGAATTCTTTATTAGGGACTGTAGCGATAGGACAAGGGGTAACAGTTTTAAACTGAAAGAGGGGAGATTTAGATTAGATATTAGAAAGGACTTATTTCCTGTGAGGGTGGTGAGACACTAGAACAGGTTGCCCAGAGAAGCTGTGGATGCCCCATCCCTGGAAGTGTTCAAGGCCAGGCTGGATGGGGCTTTGAGCAGCCTGGTCTAGTGGGAGGTGTCCCTGCCCATGGCAGGGAGGTTGGAACTAGATGACCTTTAATGTCCCTTCCAAGCCAAACCATTCTACAATTTGGAAGACAGCAGCAGCTCTAAGCTCATGAATAACTATATTTTATTTTTCTAACAAAATGCCCATCAATAAAACAAATGTGAATGGTAGTTCTGAAAACAAAATATTATGCCCAGATTTCTCATTTCTTTTCAGTGAGATCCTCTCATGTTTTTTCTATATCTGCAGTGGGTTTCGGTGAAACATAAACCAGACTCATTAGCTATCTCCTTGCTTACATGGTCCCCACTCAAGGCCAGACCTTCATCCAGCACAGACCCAAGCTACATCCCTTGATGTTACTGGAGCTTTTCTGATGTGCTGCAGATGGAGCTTTGGCTCCTCCAGCTTTGGTGTACATGATAGCCCTTTTCAGTACACAGTGCTTTATGGAGACAGCGTTAATGCAGACATGACTCCCTGCTCTTTGAAAGGCAGACACATCTCCTACAATCTGACTCCAACAATTTATACACCCGAAGGGACCCAACTGAAATGGCAACAGGAACCTTTTTTATTATTATTTTATCTTGTCAAGATTAGAAGGTGTGCGTTTTTGAAGTGGCACACAAAGGCTGTAGTGGTGGGAGTTTAAGAGGCTCTGCCAAGGAAGAATGCAAACTGCATGTATAAGGCACTCGACAATAGGCTATGCAAGTCTCTACGAAGTGGTAAGACATGGGGAGGGAGAAGGAGATGAAACAAAGGCATCACAAGAGAAGTCTGAGCCCTGGAGACAGGCAGGAAGAAGCACAGGGCATCAGCCTGAGAGGAGAGGCAAGAAGTTGAGTCCCAGTCTGTGATACTGGAGGGCAAGGGGAAGTCAATGTGGAGATGTCTGGGAGACAGCTGAAGACCTGAAGATTTGGGGTGGGGTAAAGAATAAATTGATTGAGTTGGGAGCTGTCAAATAGGAGCAGCAGGTTAAATCACATAAGAGGAGATGGTAGGGAGAGAAATGGTCCTGTAAACCACAAGAATCAATAAAATAGAATTTAAAAGGGAAAATGCTGCTTATAGCAATGCTGACTAATAAAAATTGAATGGGACAATGAAAACAAAGACAGAGCGAAGCAAATACAAATCACTGTGTAAACAGGAAGTTCTAGTATGTATCTTCTTGGAGAACAAAGAAAAAGGCCAACACTCAGCTAGTGTAAACGGGCGCAGCTCCACTGAAAGCCAGCGATACCCTTCCCATCACTGACTCAGCACCAGTAATGCCTTCAGATTTCTCTAAGCTTCTTGTGCACTGCACCCCAGTGCTTTATGAACTGTACCATATCACAGGTGCAGACAGACAATGGTCTTCCCCCGAACCTTAAGAAGTGTCCATAAATTGTATTTAAGGTAGGCAGTAGAAGGGGGAGAAAAATATTCATGTTGACTTTTATCCGTTACTGAGAGATGCTCCCATAAAGAAAAAACTAAGGAGGTTTATTGTGTAATTGTTCAACACAATGACTTACTGTGCAACACAGCAAAGCTTATCAAGTAACTTCATTGTGAAACTCCCTGATTTACTGCAAACACGGCAGAGCTTATCACGATGTAACTGTTCTGTGGGAAAGACTTGGCATCAGCTTGGGATAGGGTTTCACAGACCATTAATGATGATTGACAGGTTCATTTCAAATGAGTTATAAAAGAGTTCACTGTATAAAATCATCACGCTGTCTGTGTGATGTTCAGATATTTTAACTTCAGTGCTACATAAACACTCCTTACCACTAAGAAATTACCAAACAAGCACATATATTATAAGACTGGATCGCTTTACATTTCTCTTGTGTTTTATATATTATTGTTAGAGTCAGCCTTCACATTTTCACAGTCTATACATGAAAAATTGAAACATTTCACTTTTCCTTCAGATTGGACTGGGTGAGATATGTACAACCCTCCAACCCAATTATGAAATGTTAAATGCTCCCAGCTTAGCTAAAATATTTTCAAAATCATAAATTTGCATTTTTGAAGGCTGGGAGACATATCTATAAAATATAAAGTGGGCGCCTGACAAGTCAGATAAAGCCCAGCATAAAAATAATATAAACACCATTTAGCTAACTGTTCACCTGTTTTCCTTTTGCTTTGCTGGGCTTAGTAGTGCTGCACATTAAACTTGGACTTAAACCCCTGATCTTTGTGGAACTCCTATGCTTGAGGGGGTCCTGTCAATAAAATTGGAGTCAGGTATCGACTGCTGCAGGTAAGAGGGGAGATACCATCAGATTTGGGTGGCTCTCAGCCAGTGCCATGCTAGAACTACACAGAAATAACAAGCCTGTGTTTTGTAGAAAGTACTGAACAAGAACAGATGAAAATACCACTTGAATTACATGGACAATATGTTGGATGTGAAATGAAAAACTGAAGCGGTCATCCAGCAGCTACCATCAGTTCAAGTCCATTCACTGTCAAATCCTGCGTACAGCACAAGGTGAGAAGACTGAACCCTTGCTGAAGCACTCTTCAGGGGCCAATAGCTATTTTAAATACTCATTTCCCCCCCTCGCCACTTTGTAAACAGTAACCTGGGCTTTACAAAAGATCAGTTCTTCATCTCATTTGGTCACACTATGAATGAACCGCGTGTTATTCTACAGTGGAAGAGCTCAAGCATTAATCTTGCCAGCACGAGTAAAGGGAAGATCAGAAAATGCCTAACACACAGTTTGCTTCCAACAGCCCAGTGCACTGGGCTAAATCACACAGACATTGCATCTTTTCTTCTGTTGTTCCAACAGGTGGATGCTAAGATTTGTCTTCCTTATCCTGTTCAAAAACCAGACCCGTTGTAGGTGATCAGATGCTCCCAGCGCACACTGCACTGCTAAGGGTGCCCATTTCTGAGACCCCATGTATCAGGGCAGGCTGCCTTTCCCACTGCTGAGGGGCTCAGAGCAGCCTTACAGGGAGCAAGATACAACCCAGAGAACAAATCAAACACCCCACAGGATAGGCCTGAGCAAAACCCCCACTGCTAAAGGCTACTGAGTGAAAAAATACAAGCACAGCCCTGGGTTTTATACCTGGCCTTTACATGCTGCTGTAGCTATGACCATCCGTATTCAGGTCCGAACTTGGTAAATGGCTACGGGCTGTAAAAGCTGCATCTGAAAATGGCAGCTTGTGTGCATCTCCAACAACTCTTTGTAGAAGAGGTCAACTTAAGATGGCCTAATAAATACCCCACAGCTGACTGGGCAGTAAAAACAGGCTACTGGCATAGAGAGTCACACAACCTCAAGACTATGGCAAAGAGTAGGTTTCCTTTACAAACAAGCTAAATTCACTGCTAAGGTGTTTCCAGATTACACTATGCTAGCCCCAGCCACTAGAGGAGTCTTAAAGCAATTTGTTTCTAAAAACCCAAGTTTTCATTGTTCCCATTGTGAAAAAGCATAAAACAAGTCTTGCACTGTTACAAGCAAAGAGCAGTGAGACAACATAGCCACAGAACTGCCCAGGCTTTCTTTTTTTCAAGGACTCAGTAATTTACCTTTCTTATTTACACTGGAAAACAGCAGGATTTCTAACTCCTGTGATTATCTTTCACTACTGTATAAGGCTGAGCAGCTGATTCCACTGACTACAAAGGGGACCAAAGCACATGCTTCAGTTTCAACACGTGACAAACTGTTCCAGAAATCCGGGCCAAGGAAGTATGCAGCAATGTCTGCTGCAGGTGCTTCCACAGCATCATTGGCCCTCCAGCCTCATCTGCTAACATGATTCACTGCTATTTTGCCACTGGACTGGCTGACCTATTAAAAATGTATCTGGACATACAGCTGTACCCTGTGATGTACAGTTAACTCTGTTCTGTCAGATTGATTTAGGGAACAGGAATATGCTTATCTGGAAAGGTAAAAATCACAAGGCAGGAAAGGAACAGCTGGCAAGTCTTAAAGACAAAAGAGAGGCTCTCTTCAGACACTTTTCTTGTATAATTTATGCTGTAGACATTTTACTCTGTCTAATTGCCCCATTTCAATCTAATGTCAGTTAATCAATGACTTCTGCATAGCATGGAGGTGAACTCTGGATGCAGAACAAATGCGTAAATTTGGTCTGCCTTTTTGCAGGCTCTACTTAGAGCTTCATCTTTTGCATTTGCTTTCTGGAGTTGAAATTTCTTCTCTTTTGACTCATCCCAGCAAACACCCACGCTCTCCCTCTTTTGAGTCACAGTGTTTTTGTATTTTTAAATCATGATTACGCTTCTGTAAAATGTAGATTTTTGAAGTACCTCACCACTGCTTTTTACTATTATTGTTTTATTATCCTGCTATTTTTATTTGGAAGATCTGCTTCTCAAGCCTACCCAGGTGGTAAAATCCCAGATGTATCATGAAACGAACATTGTGACTTTTTGCCTTGCTTCCAAAGTCTTGTTTTTATGCCTTTCTTTCCCTTTTTCAATCTATTCAACAGTACTTTTAAAATGAGAATATGTTATCCCAAGTGCTTGGAGGGACCCACAGGTTTTTTTTAATCTGCTAGGCTAATATATGTACAGCAGCTGGTAACAAAAACATTTAGAGATTATGCCAATTAACCCCACAGTACATGTGATCTGATTTGGCGGGTGTTTGAGGCTACAACTTTGTGGGATAAGGCCCATATTTTTCTATTCCCTTCCGCTAACACTATATTTAAACAGTGACATCCAAATTCACTTATAGATGCCCTGTAGGAGGACACTGTACCTGTCCCAGATGGGCAGACACTTGCCTCTCCCTCAAACTCGCCCTATCAGAATCTGGTAGAATATAGATATTTTTTCTCACAGTTCCTGGGAAATCAAAACTCTTTGGAGAAAGTTTGGAAAACCTGCCACAGCAATAGTTTAACTGTCGGAGTGTGGTCCTTAAAACCAATAGACAGTTTTCCTCTGTCTTCTTCTGGAGGCTAGATCAAGCCCAGTATGGAGGTGGACAAAAGGACATGCTTTAGAGTATAGGAGAAACAGTTAGACAACACTATTGTCCATATTTTTTCCAAACAGTGAGGGATCTCAACAAAAGGTGTTTTTTCTTCCATTTCTTTAAATGGCCTACACATTTGAGTTGCTCTGCTTAATAGTCTGAAATAGTGCCAGAGGTTTCTCAAGAGCTGTATATTTACTGAGGAGGGGTATTTAGGGGAATTTTAATCTGATCCATTCTGCTACAAATCACCATAGCTGGTCTCTTGAAACACTCCATGGGATTTGGACCAACTCATCGCCTAGCACACTGTCCTGAAGAGAGCAAATTGAAACAAACCATGCAGCTTCTTTTCAGCTTTCATCCACCACCTCACCATCTTTTTTACCGTAACATGCACAGAAGGCATGGACACCTGGGAGCTCATGTTTTCATTTATGAAATTCCTGAACAATAACTTGGGTTTGCACACACAGTAGGTAGACACAAGGTCAATCAGGTGAGCAAGCAGATGAGCACTAATTACCACAGAAAACCCTTGGCCACACAGGAGACCAATGGAGAGCACGAGCTCAGCAGCAGCTCAAACTTCAGCCAGCTGCTTCCCTAGAGGAACTGCAGCTCCCCTCACCATATTTCTGGGTCTTGAAAAGTCTTGAAAACTAGATATGGAAAACTAGCTCGTGTCCACATGAACTGACTTGGACATAACAATTGCCCTGGGATATTAAATCTAGCTGCTTTTTTATTCTCCTAAGAAAGTTCAGCCATCGAATAGAAAACAGGAGATAGAAACATAGGTCAGGGCAGGTTCCTCCAGGTTAAGTAAACTCTATTAACAGATTTATTTACCTTGACTAATCCATGTCTTCTTCCAGCAAGACAGTGAGGCAGGAGCTGAGGGCAGTATTATGGCCAGTCCCACAGTAGCTGGCAAGGAAAGCAGGGCCACTTCAACCGCAAGCCCCCAACATCGGGCAAGTTCATGGTGATGACACAGGTTGGAGGCCAAGCTTGGTGGTCAATTCACAGGTCAGGATCAGACACATTCCAGAGATTGCCAGACAGGTCCATAGCAACAGCACATTTGTGCCACCAAGCCAGGAGGTCCACACAGAGCCCAGAGAGGACATCAGCAGGGTCCATGGACAGGGAGCCAGAAATCAGCACCCCTACAGCATTGCTCAAAAAGAGAATAATAGCCCAAGGCTGAGCTTAAATAGTGCTCCTGGCCCATGGGCAAGGTGGGAGGTCCCAGGTGAGGCTCATCAGGGCCATTAACACCTATCAGTGCCTCAGGGTACCTGACACCTGGCTGATTGTTTCGTTTCATTTCTGTGCAGGCGTAGAGTACAGTGGGGCTTTAGACTGCATTATACCACATGCCTAAAAAGAAAAAAAAAAAAACACCAAAAAAAGCAGGTACCCTAGTGAAATTATTGAGATAGGCTTGTATTAGACATACCAACTGTTATATGGAGCCTCAGATGGGATTTGAAGTTTTATTCAATATTTCCTAGTTGAACTCAGCATTCTGCTCAGGGAGCTGCAATAGTGCGCAATGAAAACCTCCTCTTATTTACCACAACAGACTATTGTACTGCATCACATTGTTGCTAGTACAGAAAATATTTAATATCAGTTTTGTAGTTGTAAATTACAGCTCTGAAATTTTCCATATGCGTTATCCAATACACATCGAACTGTTATGTTCATTGTTCCCAAATAGTGGAATTTGCCATAAAAGGTCTGATCAAAATCCCACTAACTTAAAACTGCCTTTTCTTCAGGGTGAGCAGAATAGGACTACCTGGGGATATTTTTTCCATTGCCAAAAGAGGGAATCAGACTGATGATAGTTTGGCTCATCAGGAAGATGTATAATATATTTTATCTTCAGTTTTTGAGAAAACCCTGTGTCAGAAATGTGCGTTGTAGGTGGAATAAATTCACTGCTGTATAAAATTAGAAATCATTCTGAGATCACATGTAAAACAAACATGGTCAACAATAAGGTTGTTTTAAAAACTATTGGATTTGTGGTAATATTCCTCTTTGAATACACTATCATTAGTATTTTATTGATCTAAAAGTTCTTGGTATTTCAAAGGCTCTGATTACAATTTTCTCAAAATATGAGAATAAAATCTATTGTGCCAATTATGTGAGCAATCTGAAGTCTGTAGCGTGTGTCTCTTTTACAGGACAAAACAGTAGAAAAGGAAATAAAAGCCAGTGTCAATCTTCGATGAAATTAACACAATTTAAAGCTGCTCCAGGCAAAACAATGAAATCTGTAATTTATCAGCACTGGATAACATCACCAGGGGAATTATTTAATGATTAACTACAGTGGGCTGGAGCCTGGGGTGAGGCGTGGCGGTTTATGGCTGCACTTGGAGTGTGTTCTGCCTCAGAGCCGAAACGGCCATCCATTACCATGGGAGAACAAACCCCAGCAAGGGCTGGCACTAAACCCCCGCCGTCCCTCTGCGTGGGATGAGTCCAGGGCGAAGGAGGTGTGGAGATGAGCTCTCCACCAGCTTTGCGCGTGTACAAGTGCTCTGGACTGACAATGATAGCACTGATGTATCGGAACAGCTTTAAATGCAAACCCAATAAAACCACTCACCATAGGAAGGGCAGAAGCTGCTCTGTCGCTGATGCAGATTTTATCATCGACCATTGTAGAGGCAGGATTTCACACCAAGTATTTTTTGCTGTTAAGAACTAAAAAGGTGAAAGAGCTACATGCTAGTATTTAATATTGTAGTGTAAGTACTGGCAAATTACAATTCTGCGCTTCATGGAAGCAATCTGCTTCTGTGACTAAACAGATTTCTGTGGCAGAGCTTAATGACAGGGCTCAGAGTGACCGGGGGAAGCCATGGGGAGAGGTGCCATGTTTGTCAGCCTCCCACGGGGCGCAGAAACACAGACGGCATTCCAGAGCTGGAGACCAACAACCTGTCTGTACCCTCGGAAATAAGGAAAACGGGACTAACTATTAAGCTAGTGGAATCACAGGGAGGCAAAACTGATGTAACCAAAATCAGGCAGCCTTGGGAGTGATCTAACATCCTATGTGAGCTCACATGCACGCTGCTCTCTTCTCGCCCTTGCAAGCGGCTGTGTAGCTCAGCCTTGGTGGCCACTGCTGGGCGCTCCACTTCCATCTTCTTCCTGCCTCTTTCACCGCACTGGTGTGGGGAGGCTGAGACAGCCGAGCAGTGCCCCGGCCAAGCCTGGCACCGGCTTGCTGCTGCCTTGGAGCAGAGTGGCCTCATGCTCACACGGAGGGCTCACCTCAGCCAGGTAAGACAGAGAAGTCCATCCCAGCAGTGCCCACACAGCAGCTGTTCTTGGGGGCAGCTGGTGTGACATTTTTTGCAGCAGGTTAGATCACTGCAGACCTGAAAGGGATGAATTATAAACAGTATTTGGGAACCTGAAAGAGTTGTTGGCTTTTCCATGTGGCTGAACTGCTCCCAGTTGAAATCTGAGCTTCAGGCTTGGCCCTGGCACTGTCACTGTTGTTTGGCTGCAGAACCACCTGTGCTTGCCGAAGGCTGCTGGCTTGGTCCTGACATCTCCCTCGTCACATAGCTTTATACAGGGATTCTGATTGTGGATGTGTGGGAGACTCCACCAGCATGAAGCCACAAAGCTTTGGAGCAATGTATTTCCTCTCCTGTGAGCAGCACTCTGTGAAGTGACGCCTCTGCATGGCTTTCTATAGCAGACAAGCAAGGGAGACACCTAATTCCCTTTATTATGTTTTGTAGCCTGAAGACAGTGGAAGTGTTGAGCCAGAAATATCCTAGATCAACTTCTGCATGATAGTAATCAAATAGCACATGGGCTGTTGATTTAATAATGCATTTTTGCTATAGAGATACTAAGAGTGTGTAAAATATCTCCGTTTTTAAATATTATAGTCATTATAATCCATTGGGATGTTAGCTGTGTTGCCATGGTCATTTTGTGTCTGGGTTCTCTTCAAATTTGTCATTTTTATGCATCCTCAGAAATGTCTTCAAATTGGCAGATCCTTTGTCATCGTAACTGCTGTGATGAACACCAACAAAGTTCTTGTTGCTACCATTAACAAAAGTAAGGCTGTGTCCCTGAAGTCTATCTACAATAATATCTACAACACAGATTGTACTATTCCCCCTCTAAATCTTGCTGCTGATTAACAGGGTGGGGTTTTTTTCCTGAAGAACATGTTGGTTTTCTAGTTCGCTATTAGCGTCCACAAACGACTGTGTGATGCGGTTTTGTGTCTCCAAGCCTACAGTAAATGAGAAACATTTTGTAGAATTTTCTTTTGCTCTTGAATTTTTCAACATGCACATGGGATAAGAATGTAACAAGACTCCAATAGAATTTTATAATTGGATCAAAACACAGTTCACCCACATATGAGCTGGATTGGTTGTGATAGATGTCAGGAGAAACTCTAAGGCAATACTAAAATTCTTTTATTCCATAACTGCCAAATAAAATAGTACTAGAAGCCTGTGAGCAAAAGCCTCCTGGTTTGGCTATGTTTAAATAGGAAAAGAGCAATCAGATAGTGGATGGGGCATCAGTGAAATCAAGTTATGTGAAGCCAAATTATAAGATTGCCGTACCATCCTCCCTGCCTCCATTTCTATTTCAGTTCTGAACACATTAATCATGGCTAGATCATTTGCACCCTGAATCCAAACCAGGTATGTATCCCATCTTTGGGAATAACCTCTGAGGCTGAGACAATGGTGCGTAGTATCTGCATGCAGCTCCTCCAGCTGCAATTAAGACCATATCAGGTCTGGTCTGCCACCCAGATGTAGGCCTAGCCAGAGTATGCATGTGCTTTCATTTTTTATACTCTAAAGCTGACATACTGACTTGTCTGTTTCCAAGGAAGAGGCAGTGACCTTGCCTGACCCCACACTGTGGAGTTTCAGGGTCCCCCTGCGCCAGTCCTGCCCCACAGCCAGAGCTGCTGACTACTCCCAGCCCCGCTGCCTGTCCAGCAGCCTCCTGGCACCAGAGCTCAGCCTCTTTTCTCCACACCATGTACCCACCAACCTTGCGTGCTGCCATGTTGTCCCACACAGCCCCATGTGTCCTGAGCCCAGGCGCCAGGGTGGGCAACCTACAGATAACAGTGGAAAGCCAACCACCAGGAACTGTACATTGAGCTGCCTTCCTGGTCGTCCAGGGCCTGTCACTGGGGCATTGATCTCAGCTCCAAAAGCATGAGTGGAGTAAGTCATCAACAACTGAAATGCTCCCATTTCTTCACGAGGCATGAAGATAAGTTGTGCTGAAGCGCCCATGGTCTGCAATAAAACCCCTCCAAGCAGAGTCCTTGGAGGAGGCCGGCACAGCGTGGTAACGGGGGAGAGGAGGATGAGCTCATGCCGTGCTGCCCATGGCATGCAGCAAAAGCCTCGTCTGTTTGCATTAGCCTTTCCTCAGCGGAGATGTCGTCACTCTGACCTGCAGCCCCCGAGGAAAAGCAAACAAAAGCAGGGAGGGCAGAGCAATCGTCGGGTCCTGCTGAAGCCCTGATGTAGCTTACTGTTATTGTGTGTGGTGCCTAGATTTTATGTCGGCAATGCAACATAATTAATTAGATCTAGACTAGATGAGAATACATTAGACACAGTGAGACGCTACCTTCCTGCCTGTCCATCCTTGGAAGAGCTGGGCACAGTTTCTTTCCTTATGCATATTCCCTTAATAATATATTTGTCACAAGGATTCTTCCTACACCCATCTGGCATATAGATATTTTTCCAAATTTGTCATTTTTTATGTTCCAAAACCTATTTTACTTCAGATGCTTTCATAATGAAGCAGCAAAAGCTTGCCATAGCTTGATATATGGAGCAGAAATCACATCTGTGCCAGGCTGTTTTCTAATCAGATAAAGCACTGAATACCTGCAGTGCTTTTTCTTCTGGCCTTTGAGTAGATGTACCTGAGTGACTTCCAGTGCTAGTCTAGCCTTGCATTCACAATTAAACTACAAAATGCCATTCTTAATTTTAGCTTTCAGCTAATTTCACTGCTTTTAAAACAAGAGAAAAAGAACAATTAGAATTGCCCAGTACCCCCCTGCACAACACAAACCATGGAAATTCATTCTGCAAGTTGGGCATCAGCCCAAAAACCTGTGCTTGAACTGGAGCGTACCCTTCAGAAGGGTATTTGCCGTCATTTCTCTTTTAAATGTTGTCATTCACACCATATAATTTAGATATCTGCTACAAGTGAGCACTGGAAGTGGGCAACAGGATGGGGACTTCAATGAGTTTGTTGTTACCAAACTTGGGCCCCAGACAGAAGGAGAAAAAGAGTGTGATGGCCCATTTTCATCAACAGCATAAGTCTACAGTGCAAGGAACTTCACCATAGTCATAGGGAAATGCTTCAGCTTTTCTCCAAACCTTCACCTGCCCTGCGGTGGCTTGGCTCCTCGCCACTGCCTGGCTCCTTTGCATGCACACAACCATCAGGCGAGATGGATTCTGCAGGAGATAATTTCATCTGAAGCCACATTAACTCCCCAGACACACTATCTGCTCCTCATGGTACATCCCAGGAGAGGTTTCTCTGCCACAGCAGAGACAGGAAGGCTGATGGTTTGTGGCACTCCCCGATGCCAAATCCCGGGAGAGAGTCCCTCCTACTTTGAATTTCCTCTGTTCATATAAAGCAAAAGGACATTCTGAGACATTGCTCTCAGTATAGTTCAAAACACAGTTTGAAGTGTGAATTTTTCAATATTTGAAGCATTGGCTTTTATGATTTATTTATTGATATTCCAGGACAAGCATCGCAGAGTGTAGCTGGTGCCTACTCCAAATATAACAATAATCAGTGAATGAATAGCAGTATTTTCATAGACATTTTGTCCATTGCTGTGCAGATAAATTTTGTCTCTGTATAATCACGCAAACATATCAGCAGATAAGATCAAGCATTCTGGAGAAACACTAAAAAAACCCTGACTTTGAAGCGTAATAGTTCGTATTGTTTCATTTCTGACAATAGTATGTACTTTATGAACAGAACCGGGTGTGACTC
This sequence comes from Larus michahellis, assembly GCF_964199755.1. Classification (NCBI taxonomy): domain Eukaryota; kingdom Metazoa; phylum Chordata; class Aves; order Charadriiformes; family Laridae; genus Larus; species Larus michahellis. The sequence continues at coordinate 36,736,928 of NC_133903.1, read as the reverse complement.
AGGCGTAGGAGGTGTGCAGAGTTTGCTGTCTCTTATCCCTGGAGTCCACCTTGTAATATTGCTGGTATCCGTGTGTAACAGATAGTGTTGTGCACTGGGCTGGAAGATAATAAATAGATGTGAGCTGATGATTTACAGGAGGGTGCTTGGAACTCCTTGAACCACTAGGGAAGGGAAACTGTGCCGGTACAAGGTTGTGCTGTCAACCTCGCAATAGTTTTTCCTCTCTCCAGAGGGCAATTTCTCCAAGATGTAACTTGCTTCCTGCCTCATCATCTGGAAATTCACAAATCAGAGGAATTGTGGTTAATTACCAAAATGGCTGATCCATAGATTCTTCGCTGTCAGAGCCTGGAGGGGGAGGGGTTTAATTGTTGTTTTTGTCTGAAAGGATTTATCCTAAAGTAATGAAATAACTCACGTTAATGAAGATTGCAAATAGAAGACTTTTGTGATTATTTCCAGTTGTTGAAAGAATTGCTTATTTAAAATGCATTGCTTTCTTATGTGAAGAAACTTATATTTCTTCAAACAGACAGAATAAATTTAGCCCTAAAACATTCATAACGAAGGATGAATGCATATTCAGGCTAACGCTGTATGTGATCTCTGATCATACAGTAGTTAAGTTATACAATCACAGTGATTTATGGTACTAAACTGTGGAGCCTCATATCTGCAGGCGTGTGGGTAAAGGGGTGGAACTCTCATCAATCAAAAGACTATACTTGTTCAGCATTGGGATAATTAAGGCAGACAGTAAAAAAGCATGAAATAATATTGAAAAAAATGAAATCAGAATTTCTATTTGCATAGTGTTATTAAGCAATACAGTGCTGAGCCACCTTTTCAAAAAGCTTGCCTAGAAATCCACTTATTACCTTGTAGCACTTGATGTATGTGTTCTTCATATTCATGCTGAGGGCATTCGTAGAGTAGTTATATAATACGCATACCATCCTCAATTTAAAAAACAGGTTTACAAATAATGGCCATCTTTGCACTTTATTCCAAAACAGAGATAAAACAAGAAATAAAAAAAAAAAACACAAGCAATTTTAAAGTGCAAATTTCTGAAATGTCAATCATCCTATTGATAGTGCTTTTCTTCCAATTCACCAATCTCAGGTAGAGATAGTCGGGCATAACGAGGGGCTAACACAGGGGAACTGTATTAATCAAACAATGTTCAAAAAAAAGTTTAATTAACTGCATATTTTGTAAAAGCCACATTTCATTACTGTTTGTTAGGAAGATGGAAGCATGCACTGGAAACACTAATTCTAATTATTACTTCAAGTGGGAGTTTTTGGCACAAGGTCAAGGAATAATAGAAGAATGTGTGAATCTGTGCTACAGCGTAGCAGTAAGACTAATCATTTGAATAAAGCCAGTTGCTTTTTCTTGGACTGTCTGTGTGCTGTTCAATGTTCTGGATGAATCTAACACAATCAGCCTGTTCTCTGGTGTATATCCACTTCCTGCTGACTCAGGGCAGCTTGCCTCTTCTGCCATTTATTAAAATGAAACATTCCTATTAAAACACCATTTTTCAGAGAGATGACCAAATAGATATTAGTAATGACATTATTAAAACTATTTTGTTTAAAATGAACTGTCACACTTGTGTGTTGCAAAGCAACACAAACAAATCTATTTCATTTAGTGAGAGATTGCTTTGAAGAGCTGGATTTCTTTCTTTCTATTAGAAGGTATTGCAGAGGGGATGTGATGTGTGCTCCAGGAAACCGCCAGCTTTTATAGCTATTAGAAAGGAGGAATACTGTTTCTAGTACTCTCCATAGCAAATAATGTATAATTCATGGATTTCATTAACATGCAAATACGATCCATGGCCTCCTATGTTTATATCTCCTAATAATCTATTAATGGTTTTAAAAGTAAAGGGTAATAGAAACATTTTGTATGAGCAACATTTACTCATGCTTCTCTGTGTTTTTCTCTAATTGTATAGCATAAGCATGTATAGAATTAAAAGAGAAACAATGGAAATTAATTAACCTATGATTATCAAATAAATAGTTATTGAACATAAGGTCACATGCCCAATAATTTGGGATTCCGTAATGAAAGACCCTATTATTATTAGATGTCAACATGCCTTAGAAAAACCTGTCCTGGGGGAATGAAAAGATACTTGTATCAAAGCTGCAGCTTGAAATGACCCCTAGATTTGGAAATACTATTTGTACTGGGATTTCAACTCCCCTGTCCAACATAGGTGGAACGAGAAAACAAAGAAACATCAGATTCATCTTGAAGATGTGGACTTTTTGATTCATCTTGAAGATGTGGACTTTTTCAGTTTTCTTTCTAATAGCAGAATAGGTAAGATTTTATCCTGATGCAACCTTGTCTAGCATTTTAGGATCAGCTACTCTCCATTTCCGTATTCTAACTGAAACTTTAGAGTTTTCAGTCTAAAAAATGCCCAAACTCACTTCTTGCTATTGTCAGAGCAGAGTTTATACACTATTGGCAGGCAGATAGTTCCAGACTTAGGGTTTTTTTTCTACTCTGGGCATTTGCTTCTTGCAGGTTTGCTTTTCCACCTACTCTCTCCCTGCCGTTGCACAACTCTCCCCGTGCCCAAGTGCTGCCATCGCGCTGCCCCCCTTTGCTGCTCCCCACACGGACGGTACCCCAGCCCCACCGCCAAGGCCTCACCTTCCCCTCCCTTCCCGCTCTGAAACTGCACAGAGGGGATCTGCCCAAGTAGTGATATCACTTCTCTGTTATCGAAAACCACACAAAGAGAAAAAGTGGAAGACATGGGCACATCTGTTTTTTGTAAAAAAATACATACAAAGCAATGGTGCTGTAGGCAACAATAAACCATTTTAATCAACTAATGGATAGAAACTTCCTGCCAAGGACAGTTTTGATGACTTTCACATTACATCCCATGAGCACTGGACAGTATTTTAGACCAGGGTCAAGGACCTTTTCTCTGAGGCTGAAGAGTTTGTCTAAGCATAAGGAGAAAAAAAAATAATGTGTCAATCCCCACAGCATCTCTCTTTATTTTTAATAAAAAATGTTCCTCATGTCACATAATGATGGGAGGAACATCTAAACATTTATTAACAAATAAATATAGGGTCTTTTTAAAAAAAATGCATATATGATGTAGGAGGCCTTTATTTTACCAGCTACTTCCTTCCGATGATACTGATTTCTCAGAGAAATGAGAACAGCTTACTTTGGGCTGGGAAACACAGACTGGACTTTCACTCCAGCGTCCTCAGCTCGCCCCTTTGCACTCCTCTCGGTAACTCTGCGGCGTACAGATCCCGACCACAAGCTTGTGGCAGTGTTTTAATCTCCTACTGCGATGACCCTTTTCAGGTTAACTGTGACTAAAAAAGTCAGTCTCTTATCCACACTCTTGTCTGTCACACCTCTATTACATCTTCCTTCTCTCTGAAGCACGGAAGAACACTTACATACTTGTAACCCTTCCAGAAATGAGAATTGCCTGAAAGCTACAGCTGCATGAATCCGGGAAGCTGGGTGATGGGTCCACCAGGAGAGAGGCAGTTCAGAAAACAGTTTATACACTATTTATATTGACCTATACAGGTAGAAAAAAAAAATTGATTTGTTTAGCAGAGGCTACCTGTCAGTATAAACAAACACAATCGCATATCACAATGAAAACATGCCAATTTCACGCAACAAAAAAGCCTGTTGGTACATACACTTCACAGTTCGTTACAGATTTCCTTAATTAAATGAATATAACAAGTTGATTAGACTTTCGAAGCTCCGAGAAAAGTCAGATACACTTATACTGAAAAGTAGGACTCAGAAATAAACTATTCACAGTTGATTAGACCAAGACAAGCATTTATCAAATATTTCTCAATACTTCAGAAAAAGCGACATATTGAACTTCATTTTACTGTGAGGCTCAAAATGGCAATTAACAGTCCTAAACTGCATATAAAACCCAGTATGAACCACGTTTACAAGAACATTGTGTGTGAATCAAATTACGTTATCTTTGGTTTGAAGAACTTAGAAATAATTGCAAATAAGTATTCATGTATAGGACCAGTTTTTTGAAACAAGTTATTTTAATTACTACCAGTGTCAGGAGTACGTGTAGGCGATTTTATTAGATTTAATGTGTTTAGTGAAGCTCCCTGAACTGTAGCTGGTTTATTTCTGTAGAGGATGAAATATTTAATATATCTTTATTATTCTTACTTTTTAATATTGTGTTTATTTGTAAATGAAATCCCAGCATTTGATGCTTTTGTCAGTTTCACAGGAAATACCAGTATGAAGCACAATGATATATTATAATAAAAAAATCTGAACATCATGTGGATCTGGGTTTCTATAAACCACACCAGTAACATAAATACCCTTCAAACTGCATGCATTTAGAGACCTCTGCATTTGTGCTCACACTGGGACCTCCGATTCAGCAGTGTATGGGAATCCTTCCATGAAAGGATGTGACTGGGAAAAAGGAGAAAGATGGAAAAGGTCCCCAAGAGGTGAACGTCTTGGTCCTGAAGAAGTGACAGAAATCCTTGCTGCTTTTACATCATTCAGTTAGCAGCTTTTTCACTTCTAGCAGCTTATTTCTCAAATGTGGAGTTCCTTGAACCCTCCATATCCAAATTATTAAAAAAATTATCAAACAATGATATTAGCAACTCTGTCAATAAATGATGCTCAGAAGGTCATGACAAGATAACTGTACACACAAATGATCAAATCTTAATACGTATGTCAAGCAACCCTTCAAGTCATATGACTTGTGGATTTGCTTCCTTTTGTTTTTCTTAACCATTGAGGCCATACATTCATGCGATTTCCATGAGCAAACTGCACAGCCCGTGATGTGCCCATATGTTGTGCTGCAGCTGGGACAGGAGCAAAGCCACGTCCTGCCTGGCACAACAACACGCACCAAATTATGACAGGGACAATGCCGCTGCCCCCCCACACACACACAGGAAGAGACTCAGACGGCCCTACACCAACAGGATTGCTCAAGGAGTACGGCAATAAAGGTAAAACACCATGGCACTTCGCAATAATCCAAATTTTACATCACCCAATTCCAAAGTAGACTGATTCCTTAATACGCATTATCTTGAACTTGTCAATCCCATGTGAAGGTTTTCCAGACAACTGCAAACATTCATATTTCAAGGGACACAATACTTATGCACTTTACTGGTGTGATATAAATTAGCAGTTTCCCACTCTTCATTGCCACAATAAATCCACACAGAAAGAACTGTTGGTATATACAACAACATCAAAAAGCCTGAAATAGAAGTAGTGAATCGCAGTTATAAAAATAAATTTCTAAAAAGAAGAGAGAAGAGAAAAGGAGACGAATGTTCTAATCTTACCTTCATCATAATCTTATTAGCATTTCTCCGTGAGTAGTTCAAGTATCAGTCTATACTCTTATGAATCTGTCTCATAAATATGTCAAGTGCAAAGTATAGTTATTTTAATAGTCTGTGTTGGTGGGCCATCATGGATTTAATTAAGAGACAACTAGTGTATGAAATATGACACAAAAGCACCAAACTAAATGGAGAAATGTTTTACTGCAGATTTAAATCAGGGCCACAGAAGTAATGATGATCTGGCCTTAGAAATCCTACTTAAATTTAATTAATGCAGACCAGCACAGACCTGTTCATATAGGAACAAAAAATAGAGGCATTAAAAATAATGATTTAAGCTATACTGTGTTATTTATAAAGACATTCACATTATCTCCAACTACATTATGTTATTTATAAATGTGTGTTCGTTTGTGGCTCTTAAATTAATTTAAAAAGGCTGGAAATGCAAGTCCAGTAAAAATTGTTAAAATATTACTTTGAGTTATCATTTTTTTGTGACCTCTCCATATTAAGCTTCCTGCCTTATTTTGAAGGGTCTCAGAATGCTCAAATCATTCTGCTACAAAATTGCCAATATCCTTCTAAGGTTACAATGAAAACTACATTATTTTCCTCCCAAATCTCCTCTTTCTCCATCTTTCTCCATCTTCTCAAAAAGCAAGAGCATAGTCAGCGCTGTGGGTATGGAGGATTAGATCTTCAAGCACTGCACTGCACAGTCCTTCCTGCTGTCATTTTGGTGCACTGTTTTGACTTCATAGATTTGGCAAGATACGATGTTTTTAAGAAGCAATGCAAGAGTACATATTTTCACATAGAAATTCCTTACCACTTATATGAGTTTAAGACAGTTTTAGAAAGAAAGAATCCAGTAATTCCATGAAACTATTCCAATATCTCAATCCTATCTTGCAAAATCATTGACTGACACCAACCTCAGTTGCGCTGAAGTTGAGAGCAAGGCTTACTATTGATTCTGAGTAGGCACAGAAGCAGACTCTGAAAATATACAGTGAAGTATATGCCTGTCTGGCTGTAAGAATTGATGCCTCAGTCAACTGTAGGGACTACATTTATACATGATTTTTCGTGTCCAAGACTTTCTATTTTACTAAACTGATCCAGCGGGTACTAGCTATTGCATGCTAACTTTCTCAATTCAAGTGGCTTCCAGACGTTTAGATTAGAATAACCTTTAATTGGTTGGTTGCATTAGCAGGCAGTTAAAGTATTCATATATTTTATTAACCTTTTATTATTAAAAGAAAAGAAAAAGGGCAGTGGACAGAAAGCATCATTAAGTGAACTTCATCCCTGTTTTCAGAAAACTCCGAGCTGTGGACTCTAGCTGCTCTCCAAACACCATAATTTGGACTGCCAGGAATGTAATAAAAACTGTAAATTGACACAAAAATGAAAGTGCTTGGGAGAAATAAATTCATAACTACTTTTATTTTTTGGTGAAGAAAACATCAAAGGTTTGCAACTCAGCCTGGAAGGCAAAAATGGATAAAAGGATAGTGCCTATAGTTTCAAAATATTTTTCTCTTTAATGAACAGTTGAAAATATCCATAAATCTCTTCCAGTATCCCTGTATTTAAAAAGCAGTCAAGTCTTTTGTGCCTGACATGTTTATACTAAATCTATTCTCATCTGTCGTGTTTGCATAAATTGTCCAAAAGTTCATCCTGTCTTGGCTGTCTTTCAGTATTCATTAGTATTGAAGTCATTTTTGGAGTAAATGAAGGGAAAAAATGCCCAGAAATTGAGATAATGCATAGAAAGAACCAGACTTCTGATGACTAACAAGAACAAACACAGCTTTATTCAGCTAAATTCACAGAATTTCTTTCTTATTGCCAGGGATGAACTAAACAGTATGAATTGTGTGTGTAAGTGTGTAATAAATAAATACAGGCAATCAGCATGAAATTCTGAGTAATATATGATAAAGTAATAATATAGTCCCAAATAGGTATTTATATGGACGCCTAGCTAATCAAATACCTCCTGTCAGAGGTCTGCTGTGAGCTATCACCTGGATTTAGCATATCTTTGCACCTTCCTCTGATAGTAAGAATTGCGGTGCAGAAACACAACGTCAACCTCAATCTTTAACCTTCTTCCTCAATTAAGGAGACATATATAACACAAATTAAGAAAATAACATTGAAGAAGTACTGCCATGTGGGTACAGCCTGAAACATGGGGCTGACTGGGGAGCGTTGGAGGGAGGGGAGGCAGAGCACAGCAGAGAGCCCCCCACCTTCCTGTGGGACAGAGGATTGGGGTCCCCCCAGCCTCCAGGGCTCGTCCTGGCTTGGCTGTCCGCTCCAGCCGGGATTTTCCCTGCCACCCGCAGCCTGGCTGTTGGCTCTCCCAGCCACGGCGGTTGGAGGCATCCCCATGCCACTGCTTCTCTGTGTTCAGCTTCGCGGGTGCCAGCATGGCCCCCTTCCCGTCAGGGAGGCAGGAACAAACACTGAGCTTTCATCTTCTCAACAAACACTACCAATTTCAAAAGCTTCCTCTCAGGAATAATTAGAGCCACTTTGGGCAGCATTGTAACTGGAGCATCTAAACACATCTTAGGTTACTTTTAGCACAAAATATTCACTTGATAAGAAGGGCTGAAGATCAAGGACATCATTGGCTGAGTGACTCAAGTAATCAAGAGGTGAATAGATAAGAAACAATTGTTCAGCTGCAAGAAGAAACAAGGAAACAAGGAAAAACAGCTTTCCAGTCTAGACTCGTGTGGAATCAAACCTGAAGATGTGCAGGCAGAAATTTACCCTGGTCTACTCCCTGCACAATGTGTTCATTAGATTTGAAAATAATAGGGCACTATATCTCTTAGCCTCAGGGCACGCTTTCTGTGATTGCCATTAAAAGTCTTGTTGACAGTGGGTTTTTTTCACTGAAGAGTGAACACACAATGGTTTTGCAAAGAGTTTTACAGAGTAACTTACATTCACAGAAAGCTACCCACACCCCTGCATCCAAAACAATTTGCAGAATTAAATATTTAACAAACAAGTTTGAGATCTGCAGTGATTAAATTAGTGAGATAATTAGCACGATATTTAAGGTTAATGTTCACAAGTAGGTTAATTATATCCTTTCCCAAATTTCTGTTTTCATTTCGCGTGACGCGTGTTGCAACAACAGCGAAAGTGAGGCCACGCTTGCAGAGATGGCAGGCGAGGCAGCGCGTATCACCAAAGGTGTCAGAGACTAAATGCACACTTCTGAGGGAACTATTCTCCAACATAGAGTCTTAGAGATTTATATTCTTCATGGCCCAGCAGTTCTCCATCTTTTAGGGTGAATTCCCTTGAATAACACTTCAGATCTGTAAAAAGAAATGTTTTCAACAGGGCTTGTGGGATTTCTTAGCTTCAAGACTTCATACAGCTCTCATGTTAATTACAAAAGAGAGAGCATTTAATGCTTTATACTGAATTCAGTCCACATGCGCAGTTCCTACGTACAAGGCTGCAGACCCAAAGTAATGTACGGAGCTGAAATTCCCTCTGATTGGACTTCAGTGAGGTTACTTCATATTTTAATGAAATTAAGAGCAAAATTTGCTGCAATTATCAGCAGAATTGTAGAGAATCAAGCAAAGAGTGAAGTACTACAATAAAGTTTTAAATAACTATTTAGTAGTTATTCGTGCAGAGGCATCTGGATTAACTTACATAAAGCTATTTTGGAAACATGTCAAGCCAACGTGACCATGGGACGCTGCGAAACCAGGAAGCACAGCCGTGTATATGGCGCAATGTCCCTGTGTCCAGCGACAAAGCCAACGCTGCTGGGAGGGAAGGCGTTGAAGCTTTCCTGTAGCAGAGCAAACGTTTTTCAATGCCTCTGAACACTGTTCCCTCTTCTGCCTGACAGCGACTGTCCATTTGTCGTCTCCTCAGCGCACCAGAGCCCAGGGCCACGCTTCCCAAACCCTGACAGGAAGACGGACTAAAATCCCACATGCGGGGCTGAGCTTCAACATTTCAACCTCTAAAACAGGGAGACCACAACCCAAATTATGTTATTTCATATATGGATCTTATTCAGACAGCATGTGTAATTTGTGATCATTACATCCACCCTAGAAAATTTTACTAGGTTTCCCCCCTTGGTAAACATACGAGGTATAGGCCACTAAAGGCCTCCCAGCCTAGCTGCCCTCCCCCCATGACTTGCAGCCTAGTAAAAAGTTCATATAGCCGTTTTTAGCATCATTCCATAGGGAAAGCTGGCTTCATTTCACGTTAGATTCAGGGCTGCCGGAGACAGCGGTGTTGGGGTGCCCATGCTCAGGAGCCGCAGGGGGTCCTGGGTGCGAGCGCCATGAGGGGGGATTCCTGAGGGCGCTGTGCTACCTGCTGACCCTAACGCAACACCTGCCAATTTTATTCTCTGAAAGAGGGTCTGTTTCGCCCCCAGGAAGAGGTATTCCCTGGCTTTTAATTTATGTCTGCTTTCCCTCATGTTGACTTTTGGCCTAGCCTTCCCTCACTCAGACGCCTGGGGAGAGTAACCGCTGGGCAGCCAGGCCCAGCCTGTCCAGATCCTTGTTCCCCTCTAACGTGGGGCCGTAAAGCTGTTCTTGGGAAAGGAAAGCAGAGTCATCACTCCCCAGGGGAAGAGGGACGCCATGACTGCAAGGGACAGCTGAATAAAATGGTTTGTGCCAAATCTTCTCCGGCTACCATTTTGCTGAGCGAAAGGATGGATCTGGAAGTCTTATCACTATCTACAGAGGATGCGCTTTTATATACCTCTATGACTATAAAAATCAATCTTCTGAGCAAAAGGAGCTGCCTTTTAACCTAGAGCTAGCCGCAACAGCTGGCTTTCAGGTTCTGCAATGTAAGAAACTCACAGCACACTAAGTTGAAAATTCGAATTGTTTTCTGAATTTCTTAAGCTGCAAAATTTTACTCAGCTTTGTTTTGTTTTGTTTTATTTTATTATTTTATTTTATTTTATTTTATTTTATTTTATTTTATTTTATTTTATTTTATTTTATTTTATTTCATTTCATTTCATTTCATTTTATTTCATTTCATTTCATTTCATTTCATTTCATTTCATTATTTCATTTTATTTCATTTCATTTTATTTCTGTATGGTGCTGTTATTTGCTAAATTATTTGATCATTTTGCCACAGCATTACAAAACACTAACTTGCTGATGCCTGCTGGACCCTGCTGATAAGGAGGATCATAAGAAATGAGCTGGTGAAAATCAGTCTCTGTCCTTTTGAAAAATTAGTTGAAGTAATTTCACATTTTTACTTTCCCAAAGAGACACTGCAACCATTTCTCTTCCTTTCTTATTTATTGTTCACACCAGCACAACATAAACATATGCTTCTCCATCCCACATACCTACTGCCACAGGCAGAGCCCTCTCCTGTATTATTTCAGTGGTGCGCACAGAGGTAGGGATGCTCTGGGCTGCACTGTATTTGCACAAGCGACTGCTGTGAGTATACATGCAAGCAGAGCAACTGATTTTTGAAAGGCAGTTAGATACCCAACCAGTAATTGTGTGCACAATTACCGTGATTACACATGTAATCATGGTCATTGTGCTTCCAAATGGTGCATGTGCTATTCTAAAAATCCGCTGCTGTATTACTAAAATTAATGGGAGCTTTGCTGTCAATTTGAATTGATGGGGGATCAACCACTACATATTGTAGCAGTAGCCTTGATATATCCAAGAGCAAATGCAATATTTTTCATCCAAAATGCTAAATTTTCAGTTGGTATTGAAACAGTAAAAGAGGGATCGAGACATAGTTTCTTAGCATATCTAGGTATATATTCATTATGCATTCATTAATAAATTATCGTTTTTGAATAGGGTTCTGGATTTGATTCAAACTTCACTGACATCAAGAGAAAACCAGGGCTCTGGATCAAGACTTCTTCCTTTAATGTTTCCAATTAGCTTGGGTTATACAGCTGCGTGTGCATTTGTTCATGGCAAAATCATTGGCTTTTGACTCTCGTCTTTCAAGAGTTAAAAAGGATTTTGCAGAGAAGATGCTGTGTGATACAGTAGGTATGGTGATATGTAGTATTTCACATCTAGTCTTTGTCCATGTTCTAACAATGTGCATTAAATGTCTTACTATTGTCTCTTTTTCAGATTAGTTTACAGCCCTGTAGTTCCAGCTGTTTTATTCTGAAACTCTAAAACCCTATCACTAGGGAGTTCTGTGTAATTGCCCATAATATGCACCACATTATCCATTTCAGGAACTGTGCTGAAAGACAGCAGCAATAAGGGGTTTTCTAAAGGCAGTCTGGTTTACACTAATGGATCTAACAGGAAGGAAATGCAATTTGAAAGAAGCTGATGCATATGTTCTATTGTTGAATATAATGTTTGATTTAATTATTAACTGTCTGTGATGGAAAGTCAGATCCTGCTCGGTTCTGCTTACAGTTTGGTACTCTGCTACCAGTAAAACCAGACAAGACTCAGTCTGAGGATTTAAGAGTTCTTTGTAAAATACTGACATTTAATTGTGCTTTTATAAAATATCAGCTGAGGAACCTCAGTCTCATGCTCCTTCCATACAGGCTTGCTTTCTTTCGTCAAGCTAAAAATACAATATAGAAGCTGACTCTCTTTCCTTTTTCACTTTCATAAATCAGGAGATTCTCAAAGTTAATGATCTGCTGTAATTATGTAAATAAATATGATCCAAATTGAGTTCATATTCACTGCTGTTCATGACCTATTAATTTTTATTTTATTTTGCATTTCATGTCATACACATAGCACTGCAGTCTACTTCTGTGTCACTGATGAAGTACACAATGGACCCCACGTGAATTTTTAGGAAGGAGTTAAAATGTGCTGGCATGACTTTACCTGTCCTTCTTTTATCAGGGATGAAGGATTTGGCAGACAATTTCAGTCCAATTCTATAATTGATGTTTTGTGATTTCCAGTAAATTGTTGCATTGTGTTACAAAGGTCCCTAATTCCATGTGTGGGTGTTAACATGGTGTAAGGAATGAATTCATTATGAAGAACTCTTACCTGAAATTCCATTATCCTTTCTTCACCATGGTGACTCCTATCAAACTCATTCATATAACGTAATCTGGAAAGAAATAGGTATTGATGCTAAACTGCTGTATTTTCAGAGGAGTTTAAAGGTAAAAATCATAGCCATCCCGCATGATTCAGACAAAAGCCGTAGTTTAACACTAGTAAACAAAATAATTAAGCAACATAATTTCAGCTTTGTATTTTGTATCTGTCTGGTGGGATTATTATCTTTGACACTATCTTAAGCAGATGCAGGACTGGAGCTGAAATTAAACAATAGTAATGATATTTGGAGTTCATCCAGAATGATCTTCATTGTTTGTGAGTGTGGCTTCCACAACATTATTTGATCCATGATTTCTCATCTTTCGTTAAACATATCTTCCTACACGTAGTGCACACAGCATTAGCTCTGTGGGATGCGTCTTCCTTGGCAAACTCCGAAGGGATTGGTTACTTTTGTCAGGAGGGCAATAGAAAGAAATGAAGTTCTTAGGAAACACACTGCCACGCCTCAAACACCTAATTGATTTAGACAGCTTAAGAAAAAACAGAGACCCCTTCCACGGCGTATTTGCATTCTTGGTGTCAGTCAGCAGACTTCAGTCAAAGACTATGAAAGAGCCACAGCAGCAAAATCCATCCCAGATTTATCTGGAGACTTCTGCTTGTAATCTGTTCTCTGTTGTAAGGATCTGAGAAGATTTTAGGCTTTTTAAAAACCTCAAACATTCTTAATATTTTGGTTTAGAGAAGTACCTGAGAGCTCAGATCAAAATGTATCCAGACTGCTTTAGCTCATGACTCCCATCAGAGCTGATTTCTGCTGGGTCTTTCCTGGGTCAAGAGCATCATAAAACCAATCTTTCTCAGGCTGTTTCAGGACTCCTGCTTTCAGCCTTGCCAGAAACCAAAAAATGCCAAGATGTGCGATTTCTTTCAAAAAGTTAAAAAAAATCCTCCAGAACAGGTATGAGCTGAGGTCAGCTCTCGTTTTGGCTGAAGCGTTCTCTTAGTTTCGTTGTTACTCCTACTCCTAATTAAAAGTTTATTGAAGCACTTTGCGTACTCTAGTGTATTGAAGAAGCAATTGTTGGAATGAAAAGAAAAACTGTCAGTTCTGAAAATAACTTGAACTGCTCATGTGTCATTCTTAGTGTATGCTGAAATATCCAGAAAAACGTGGCTCACGCTGTGGATTGCATCAGATACCCACACATGTATAAGCAACCCTCTCCCTGCTTTCTCCTCCTGAGGCTCATTTTTACAAAACACATGGTTAGAGCGGAGCTGTGCTTTCTGCCATTGGAGTAAGCTACAATGGTGAAAAGCACAAAGGAAATTTATTCCCCTGGCATACGCAGGATCTGGCTGTAGAGCTCGGTGTGAGAATTAGGAGCAGACACTTATGGTAACCAGCACACTGCAGAGGCCAGGGGCAAGCAGCCTGGTTTGTTTTCTTGCGTCCCATGACCAGACCTCAGGTGCGGTTATGTATGTCCTGAGCATCGGATCAGGAATGCTAACTTTTCACCCAGGTCCTGGGAGCTCATCCTCCTGTCTCAGCCGTGCCAGAACCCATCCTGCCTGAGCATCCCCAAGGCATCTGTACAGTAAGAGCTGGTGTGACCAGCCCCCAGCCCACCCACCGCTCCCTTCTCCTCTTCTCAACGTGCACCTCCCTGCACTGTTCCTGCTTTGTCTCCATCCTGAAGTACTACCCCATGTTTGCCGTCTCAGGCATGTCCAAGAGAGAGATTGAAAAGGGTTTAAGTGGCTACACAGAAGGGCAATTGAAAAAGGGTGCTGTGGAAATCATATTCATAGGGAGAAAGAACTGAACTCATGCAGGTGTTTCTCCATTTCTGCTGTGACTCTTCTAGGCAGCAAAACAGGTGAGTTCGCTGCATGCTAATCAGGAAAAAGAACATCTGAAATATGCATCTGCACATGAGCATCTGTGCAGAGTTTCTCCAAACCAGTTCTCAAGTGCATTTTTTTTCCCTGTGTGGGCCTCTTTTGTACTTTGTTGTGCCAAGAGGCTTATTTTGTATAGGTGGAGAGACCCCTATCCACCAGCCATCAGGGAGTGCTATTAATATGCAACATCTTGAATGCATGAGCTGAATGACAAGTTGGCAGAGTTTGAGACTGTGTGGTCCAAGTTTATGTCTCTCCCTGAAGAGCCGAAAAGCCCCTTCCCAAACTCTCTGCCAAACTGTGCAAGAGATGAAAGAAAGAAGAATGGGCAACCTATTTTTCTGCTTCTTTCTTCCTGATATCTTCGCACTATCATTTCTTTTCCTTGGCCACTGTTAATGTGAATGGCTGATTCCACATCGTTTGCTACTGAACTTCAGTATCAAAACAGAACATGATAACTGAGCTATTGAACTTCTCTAACTGCTTGTGAAACCAATCAGAATTGTTTATTAGACTATTTTTATACATGCACTGTCTTTTAGATGTATGTGTCGTTCTCTATCCTCTGTCTGAAATGTCCCTACAATAGTCAGTTACATTGAAGTCCTGAATTTTAGGCATATTTGCACTTTGTTTTTGGTCACCTAGTGTCACCATGCAAGGCTCAGCTCAGCTTGTTTTTCAGCCTGGATTAGGTGCCTGAGTAGGAAGAAAGGACACCTGTAATATCTCACTGTGGACTAGTTACAGCTTGATCTAGGAAGAGTAACTGGGTGTTTCTTACTCTCCTCACCTAGAAGATGGGGAAGGAGGAGGAACCAGAGAGCCACCACTGCCAGCCTCAAAGCAAGCTGCTGCCCGTGGCTGTTCCCAGCCATTCAGTGGGGCTCAGGACCTGGACTCTGCTTGTGCAAATTAGCTGCACCTGCCAAGACGTTCACCTGGGTCCTCCTGTAACAAAACACACTGGATTTTGTTATCATGCAGCGTGACCATGCTGTGTTTTGTGGAACTGGTGCCTTAACACAGATCTTTGGCCATCACCAGCTGTTCAGCTTTGGGGTGCTCAGAAAGAATTAGAGAAACTAAGAGACACAAATTTAAAAATTGCTTCAGAGTCTTGTGATAGAATAGACAGAAGAATACAGACAGGACCACGTGTGTCCACCTAGCCCAGCAGCAATGTCTGCTGTGTGAGCAGAACTGAAACAAGCCCACCCCAGAGACCTTTCCTCGGTGCAGCCGTTTCCACTGCATCCGCGTGGTCCTGCAAGGAACTGGCTTTCCACCTGTCCGTGGCAGCGTGGAGCTAGGATCTGGTTTTGCCATACTTGATCACAACTGGCTGGGGCCTCACAAGCCGTGAGTTTCAGACCAGCAACTCCACAGCAGTGTCCTTCTTGCTAGAGCCTGGCCTGATCGCCAGGCGGCTCCACCCCAGCCGCCACGCAGAGTACAAACCGGGCTTTTTCAGATACCAGCTGTTACCCTGGCATCGCTGCCTCCCTCTGTGTACGCCTTTGTCATTCCCTGAATCTCTGCCCGCTGCACAACTCTTGGAATGAGTTAAAATGACTTTCGGGATGTTTTCCTTTTGCCTTAAAGGACTCATCTGCTTTGTTTTTCCCTCAGTCACAGCAGAACATAGAAAATGGTCTACATGGAAAATGTGAAAAATGGTTTCTATGTAAATTGGAGGTAATGTCAGCCAAATTAATTTGTTAATTTAATGTCTAAAAATCATTTTGTATTCCCCATTTACAAATTTGTATTCTTTCTCATGGGAATATATTTTCTCCATCTTCGATCCATTTTTTAACTGCTTCAACGATTTTTCACCATTCCACAGAGCAGGTTCATTTACAAATGATGCTTATCAATCACAAGGGAAATTACATCTTTTATTCCTTTTTATGAGGTTGAAGTCCTATGCCTTTTCTGGGAAGATTATGTAGTATCTTGCCAAAAATTCCTTTCGATTCAGGGATCAGGCCCCGTGGGAAAGGTCAGACGAATACTACCAGAGGGATAAAATTACTAGCCACAATGCATCAGTTGAGCAAAAAATAGTTACAGTCTGTGGAGTGATGTGGGACAAGTATAAATCTAGATTTGCATTTTGTAATGTTAAAAACCTTACAAATACATACTTTTATAATACCACAGCAAATATGACTTTGTTTAAAATTGTCATGCAAATAAGTTACAATTTAGGTGAGTTATTAAGAATCCCATAAAATAGACAATCTATTAAAAGGATTGTCCATGCTCATGCAGGACGGGCCAGCAAAAGACTCTCACTGACACTTTAAATTTGGAAAATACTTATTTTTATCAGTTTTCCCACACAAATAGTGAAGAGGTGTTCCAGGATAAGAGTCAGATGGGTAATTTAAACTTTTGGGCTGACACATCTCTGTTGTTGAGTGCGTGTAACCTCCCCGAGATCACAGACTGATGCTAGGCACGGGTCTTCCACAGAAGAGAAAATCAAAGCTTTGAATCATACATTCAAGGGCTTCTCACTGAGAGAGAACTAAAATAATTTTAAATAAAATTCCTAGCTATTGAATAAACACCAGAGGAGCATGGATGCTGGCAGCAGAAGCCGGCAGGTACCCGTGCTGCCGCCCCGGCTCTGCGTTGCACTGTGTCTGCGATGGGGCAATTCCAGCTGCGGCAGAGCAGGTGCAGGAACAACCCCACCAGCAGACGGACGAGCTGCCTCCCGTGGCAGGCAGCACCGACCTCTGCCCGCATCCTTTCCGCAGGCTCACTGTGGTGTTTGCTAGTTATGACACCTCTGCGTATTGCTGATATCCATACAAACTTCCCGTTCTTTCTGTGAGCCACAGTGGCCTTATGCCAGCAGGCAGAATCGGAAAGAAAACATTTCCTAGGAGTTAAAATGCACCGTCTCAGCCTCCAGCTTGGCTCTCCCGTGGGGCAGAGGCCCCCAAACACCACACACATCCACAGGACAGGGGCTTTTTTAACGACACCAAATAGACTCCCTTTACCAGGCTGATGGTACTGATGGTACTCTGATGTCACTACGGTGGGGAATAACTTTCCCTACACTAACTGTCAGCAAGAATGATGTGGCTTTCCTTAAAATAACAGAGGTCTCAAAATAAAAGGATATTGATTTAGGCTATCATGTCAATCACAGGAAAGAGGAACAGCCCAGCAGGTATAATATAAGGGGAGTTTGTAATAAAATGTGCCTTTATTTTTAAAGACCAGCAGATATAGCTGGTTTTAATGTTGATTGGACAGACTATGAACTTCTGAAAACTTCCTCTGAGACAACACTTTTTGCTGGAGACAAGCAAGACTGAGAGAACAAGTTTTCCACTGGATCAAAATAAAATGGTTCCAACAACAACTTCATTAGCGCCTTCGAAGGCAACAGCAGGAAAAGCTGAGCAATGTGGTAAGCAGCTGGACTGAGCGCGGCGGGCACCTGGTACTTCTCACCTTGTGCAGGTCCCTCAGCCACTGCTGGCACTCACATATTGCCCAGCTTCCTGAGGACACTAAACTGGTGAGATACCTGGTTGTTTTGAGATGCTACTGACACAAAAGGTGATGATCTTGCCGTGTTCCCCCTCATTTGCAGCAGGAAGGATGCTGCCAGCCTTGGTCATGCTGCATCACACACTGCTTCCTCGAGCAATCCCCCGGCGCCCACAGCCAGCGCGGGTACCACTGCCAGCCCTGCCGCACGGGAAGGCAGCACAGGGGCTCATGGCATAGGGCTGCATGGACAGACCCACAGCATGAAAGACTACAGAGCCTTTGTATCACACAGAGCTTCAGAACTGCAAAAATATTAACACCCACCAAAAAATAGAAGAATAAAGGTCCTTTAATAGCCCTATACAGCTCCTGCCACGAGCTCGAAGTGCTTAGTGAGGAAGTGACCTTTACGAAATTATTGTTTATGATCTCTCCGTGTGTGCCAGTATAGGCACAAAGAGTATTCCAATTTATTTAAAAGGTTACATATCAAAACTGAATATGCAGTACAACTGTGTTATCACATCGTATAGCTTTTACACAGGAATCCAGTCCTTGGCATGTATGCCTTCTAGGCACCGGGGCTGGATTCCTTCAGTATCAAAACTAGAGATGGAGAAGTAATACATAACAAAATAATTTATTCATATTTCCTGTCTTGTTGTTTGTTCATATTTCCTTGTCTACAAATCACTTAGAAAACTCCCCAAATAATCCCGAGCTTTAAATTAATCACAAATTCCTTTCAATAAATAGTATTTTAGCTTGCAGAATATTTGAATGTGGGATTCAAGGTACTCAGCACCTTCCCAAGTGAAGATTGTTCGTGCTGAAAAATTTAGTTGTCTCAGTTTCAGAAACCTGATCTGATTTCTTTTGAGCTGTATGACCCTCTTAGGGTACCTTATGCATCATAAACAATCTCCCCCATGCCTGCTGCCTGGTCGAGGCACTGGCCGTGCCTGCCGGGGCAGAGTGACCCAGCACCGCCTCTGACCTGCCCTCAAGCTGACTCTCGTAACTAGGTAGGAAACCACTCCCCTGCTCCAAGGGAATACCTGTGCGCTAGCGTGTACTCCAGTTCTTTGCTCCCTAAGTAAGAAAATGCCCTCAATCAGCCATAGGGAACACGCCTTTCAGTTGACAAGGTAAAAGATGAAATCAGGACACATCTAGTCCAGCAAAACAAGTGGTTAGGCTCTTGTGCGCAACGTTGGATAAACTCACAAAATGAAAACTAAACTAAAATAAAAAACTGTGTTTCTAGACTGCAGTTATTGATAAGGACCTCTCCCAGCCCCCACAAGATCAGCAGCACAGTGGGCTGGCAATTATGGGTCCAAACCTGGCCCAGGCTGTTCACCCTGAGCAGCGCCTTTCCCTTGTTCGAGGTGGATGAGCTCACCTCCTCTGGGCTAGCCTGGGGCTTCCTGCAGGCACCTCTGCGGGCTGCCAGCAGATTCTTCTCCCAGCGTCCCCATGCGCTGCAGCTCAGGTCAGAACTGATCCCGCTGGGTCAGACGGGTCAGGGATTCTTCCTTCTCCTTGTTTCTGGGAATACAAATGTTGACAGGCCAAGCAGGAACATCCCATCCTCCTGCCTCGCCCGCTGGGAGGGGTTTCTTCCCCTGCTATGGAAGATCTGCTGAACCATCATTTCTATCATATTCCTTAGTAAAAGTATTCTTTTTGGCCTCAGGTCTTCCTGCAAGTCACAACACGCTCAAGACTAAGCTTAAACTCGATATACCATGAGAACTGTTTTATACAAAGAGTTAGGTCTTCTTACTTGAAGTTAGCTTCTAATTGAAATCACACATCACATTTTGGAGTTCCAATGACAGTCATTGCATGTACACCACTTTTTCTAAGTTATCCCAAATTATTAGCCATTCCATTCTATTGTGATTCTCTTTCTTAAACGGTTAAAAAAAAAAACCACAAACCAGCCACTTTCTTAAAATTATTCTGCTTGGACATAGTCACTGAACTTGCCAGCAACAATCTCCTGATAGCACAAACGAGGAGAAACGCCTCTAAGATTCACTTTATGCTGAAGTACAATCTTCAGTACACTAGAAAAATTAAATTCCTCAAATAGCAATTTGAAATCTGCACGGTTTCTTATTTTCTTATATCTTCTAATTTGTTTCTGCTTCTCAATGAATCCTGCAATTCACAAGGTAAAGGTGCTCCAAAGCGCACCATCCATCCGAAACCTTCCTGAAGTCCTTCAGGTATGCAGTCCCATAGAAGAGATTGCAAATACCGGGCAACACAATGTGAAATCCAAATCTCACAATTAAATATATCACTAAAAATTTATTTTCTGCAAGTATCTGAAAAGTCTAATTGACAATTTGCTTTTGCAAATATTCATGAAAGATAATTTTAAGTGCTTGTATGCTCATAGAGTGCAAATTCACAAAGAGTCATAGACATGATCAATTTGGAGTTAATTTCTGAATTTAAATGAATATTCATAGGCATTTTTAACTATTCCTTTAACTTCAATACAGACTCATCAGCACTCATTTGCACCTAGTTTTTATTAGTGCAAATCAGGATTAAAAACACTGAAATCAAAAGTTAGGCACGCCTGAAAAATGCTTAAAGAACAGAGTTAAGCCATCCTTTCTTATCTTCAGAATGGAATAAATCCAGCTTCCTTTTTTATTAAAATTTGAGAATAATTTGTGATCTTTTGAAGTTATTGTTCTGCTGTCAGCTAAAGCTATTTATATGCTTTGATACTAAACATTCCTTTACATAATGGTGTCTCTTCCTCCCAATCCCTTAAAAATTACTCATTTGCAATACCTTTTTTTCCCATTTCCTTGGATTCAGTTCAAATGAAGTTTATAAAATTCTCGTAAAATGATATATTTCAGGACGGGTTCAAATGCTACAAAGTTCAATATTAAAAATTCTTTCACTTATAAATAATTTGACAATATTGAGAAAAAGGAGGAAGATATTTTAGACAATAAATTAAAACAGTTGCTGGTCAATGAGTTATTGAAACATTTTCCTAAAGAGTAGTAATAGTTACACTTAGTCAGATTACTTATATGCTTCAGGTTCTCATGTGACTGAAGAACTCGTGGGATATGATAATAGAGTAAAATCACATTGTTTTGAAAAGCTTTAGTGCTGGAACTTTCTTTTCTTCACATCTTGTGATTTATTCTTTCTCAGTCGAAAGCTGAACTCAGCAGTTCCTCATTTTATTTGGCTGCAAATTTATCTGGAAACTCTGGGATGACCCCTGAAGCTGTTTAGAAAGATGGAACTGTATTAAAGGTCATATTTTCAAAGATATTCTAGGCGATTTAGAAGTATAAAGGTCTATTGACCTATAGGATTCAAAATGTCTTAGTCACTTCTAAAAAGGGCATAAACCTGGGACTATTTGGCTCTTTTGACTGTCTTCTTAAAATTACTTCGTCAAAGCGATGCACAATGACATACATTGAGTTACATCACAAAAGCTAACAAAGATAATTACATTAGAGCTAATCAAGTTTGTGCACTATGATGTCAACCATAAGCCTTTTGAAAAAGCCACTGATTAACCTGATGCTCATCATTCTTGAAGAGTAACCAATCTGTCCTTCATCCTTTCCCCTGGAAAGCTGAACTGGTGTAGAATAATGTCTCCTAAGAATATATCCTCCCGTATCACAGCACCTTCTAGAAGTTACAAATGCAATATTCACAGCTGTTGTTTACATTTATGTGGAGCTAGTTGCTTCTCTACAGCAGAATTTTCTAGAAAGTATTGGCAACAAATGAGAAAGATAAAAAATCCAAAATGAAGAAGAGAGGGGCTTTCTCCTCCACCTTTTTTTTTTTTTTGAACCATTTTTCTTAGATTATCCTAACATCTAAAATCAATATTTTTCTCCCTACTTATTTTCTTCAGTACCCAGCTTCTGGGCATATTTTATACAAGGCAAAGTGAAAGGCTTGGCTTTGAAGTCACAGAAAACTCACTGGCCAAGTGCATCAGCAATTCATGGAAATACACATGAAGGCATAGAGCAGAGAATTGGTACAGATCAGAGAAACTACACAAGCCGCTGTATCAGTTCAGCTTCATTTATTAAAAGGAATTGACAAGATACTCTGTATTGGAGTCTCTGCTATATTACTTACAGAACAACAGGTCAAACTTTATGAGAAATTTCTGTTGCTGCCTTTTGTGGATGCAAAGGTCTTTACCGCAGGTGGATCATTTAACTCCCCTGAGATAAGACATTCTAATTCCATCCAGCCTGATCGCTCTTCGCCTTCATTTCTTAGATCATATTCACCCTTGCTGCAATAATCACTAATTATCCACAATTCTGAAAATACAATTGAAACATGACATTTCCTTAAATCCCTTTCTATCATTAGAATACTGAGACACGCATATACCTCCTATGCTAATTGATTAGCTAAGATATGTCTTAGTGGAGGAAACTGGTTTAACATAGGTTTTAATTCAGACTGTAAAATTCTGCAGTATTCTTCCCCATCCAGTACAAATAATTTTCATCCTTGTCCTCTTTGCTTCCTCCTTCGCCCCACAGTCATCTACTCAACTATGGGGCTGTGAAGACTGCAGTAGCTGTTAGTCTACATGAAGGAACCGTTACAGTCACACCAGATATATGATATGCAAATACACCATTGTAATTCATCTGTTTCTTTAGGCTAATTTATATTTTAATGAATTTGGTCATTGGGAATTGAAGTACTTTAGCTTCAAAAATAGAGCTTGTTGAAAACCTTTTGCTGAAATATATAATTTTCAAGCAGGTTTTCAGCCAGCTCAAATCAGTGTTGAGATCTTTTATTTAGTGAACGAACACTTCAGTAAATAAGACAGAGATATGACTTCTGTATAATAGCCCATAATTTTGTCTATGAGATACAGGGATAGCAGAGAAAGCCATGCACCACTGGAATTGTTAGACAAGCCATTTTTGAGGTACAATGAAGTTATAAACCATGTTTTGAAAATTATTCTAAAATGACTTCACCATTATTTTGTTGCAGGAGTGACCTTTTTTCAGAAGAGAATTTGAATTCATTTAAAAGATGCCATCAAGATTTAATAGACACGTTCCAGTCATAACGGGGAAACACAGTTACGAGCGGCTCACGTGTCTGACAGCTGCAGGAGCAGACCAATGGGAACACTCACAAGGTGGAAGTGGTGGGTGTCCTGGCCTGGTGTCACCAGAGCAGATCTGAGGAAGACCATCTGTATCAAAGCTCTCACAGATCTGAAAGAACCGTAAATCAAGCACAGTCCTTACTTTGGCACGTGAGGCAGGATTTTGGCGGGAATATCCAGAACTCTATTGGTGAAGTGAATTCAGGCATTAATGAAATTTTTTTGGGAAGGGATGGAAGCCTTGCCCATGCCGGGTGTGGCACTGACCAGCCAGTGCCTTCTGAATCCACACAGAAGCTTAAAGGCATCAATTTTCCCTACAGAAAACCACCAAATTTGAATTTCACCCAGGCTGAATTTAGTCTGACACCGGCAAAAATTAGATTTTCCACTGGCAACACTCAGTTGCGGGAAATCTGAGATTTTAAAGAAACCCCTCGCACAATGGACATTTTGGAGTTCTCGTTCATTAGCTGGGGATTACTGAGCTCACTGCTGCTGCAAAGCCTGCAGTGTCATGGTCATGCTGGAGCCATGCGTGGTGGCAGTTGTTGGCTCTTTAAATAGATTACTTCAGTTTGGATGGAAAGAACATGCAAATTCAAGCTCACCATCAGGAGGATGGGGAAAACCAGAATGAGATTGAGAGAGATATCACTAACAAACCTCACGCGCTGAAAACAATGGCAGTAAAATCACAATGACAGAACAATAATTTATGTCATACCAGTTTGAGAGAACATCGATTTAAAAGGTGTAATCAGATCCATTTATTGCAAGGACTAAAAAAATATGGAAACTGTGAAAGTGAATACAAATATTTCCTTTGCTATATTTTAAACCAGTAGCATAGCTTTACCCAATTAGAATGAAATCCATCTTATAAGAAATATCTAATTAGATATGGTAAACTTATTTTATTTTAAAAGAAAGACATTGATGACTCCTAATTACACACATACATGTTCTCTAAGTAAATTAGTTATTGTCTAAGCCGTTATGCCGAACATGTCCTTATACAACAGTGTCATCTAGTGGTCAGCGGTCAGACTCTGCTTTAGCTGCAGGAGGGAGCTGGTCAAAGAGAGAAGTAATAACACCACCGGCTTTTTTGTTTGTTTAATAGATTGCACTGCCTCACATAACAAAATACTTCAGGGTTTATTATGTTGATGTTAATGACAGGCCTTTCAGCGTACTAGCAGAAGGCATGAACGGACTGGTATTTGGACACTGGGAGGAGGAAGGGAAAGCCTATCAGCCGCCAGTCCAATGGCAACTGGGGCTCCGCCAGGTGCTTTTTGCCATGTTAGCAACAACGACACATTTACCCTCTTTCTCTGCCTCCAGATTTGTTCCCTGTAATCCTTTTGGTCCAGATTTATAGTCCGAGTTTGGGGAAGTTTCGCTGTCGACTGCGCGCGTTCAGCCAGGAGCTGACACTGGCAGGTCCACGCTGGTGCAAAGCCCCCGGCTGCTCCACAGCCTCACCTCGCCCACAGCAAACGGGGAGCAGAAACCCCCATCCGCCCCCCGCATGACTGAAGCCATTCACACCAATTCATCCATTCAAGTCCACGGTCCCTCACATGGAGCTTTTCTGCTCAATGCCGTACGCTTCTATTGTATTCAAGAAAGCTTGTTAATACTTTGCTTCCTATCAGCCAGCTAACTGCACTGGGTCAGAAGACGGCGAGCATGTGCTGCCTCTGATTGCGAGACTAGAGACAAAACACCCACTGGAATAAATAATTACATTTTACAGACCTGCATCCTGGAAGCATTCGTAATTAATGGGAAACAGAAAAAAACTCATGCGATGACAACATGCCCTAAAAGCAATGCATCACCACGGCCCTGAATAACCTGCCATCAGCTGAGCCCTTTATCTACCAGTAAATCTTATTTTATGAAAAAGAAGAACTTCCTATTCTAGAACTAGCTGGAAGTTCTGGATAACGACACTGTGAGCGTACGGTCTTGATAGGGACACCTCCCACAGGCTTCGGTGAAAGCCACGTTTCCTAAGGTATATCCCTCTGAGATCCAATACTGATCACAACGGTCAGACATGCAAACCCAGATAGTATTTCTCAGCTCCTCGCTGTAACAGGCTACTCCTCTTCCCAGAAAAGCCTCCGGGTCTGATACCAGCAATCTTGACAAATCAGACATCACTAAATTGTCAGATTGGCAAGCTGTGATCTTTGAGATAACCAAATAAAATTCAGATTCCACCTCAATTCACAGGAATGCAGTACTATTTCCAAAAGTCTACTAATTCAAACATATTCCTGGAAGACTTGAGCCCTTATTTCTTGACCAATAAATATCATAATTGGGATCATTAAAACACTGGATTAAATTTGGAAGGTCTTTTTGAGTATGTTCTACAAAATTTTCACAATATTTTCACAATTATACATAGATCGTCAGCATCCAGTAATTACAACTATTATATTTAATATTTCCTCTGACCAATGACATTAGGGGAAGGGGAAGGGGAAGGGGAAGGGGAAGGGGGAAGGGAAGGGGGAAAGGAAGGGAAGGGGGAAAGGAAGGGAAGGGAAAGGAAGGGAAGGGAAAGGAAGGGAAGGGAAAGGAAGGGAAGGGAAAGGAAGGGAAGGGAAAGGAAGGGAAGGGAAGGGAAGGGAAGGGAAGGGAAGGGAAGGGAAGGGAAGGGAAGGGAAGGGAAGGGAAGGGAAGGGAAGGGAAGGGAAGGGAAGGGAAGGGAAGGGAAGGGAAGGGAAGGGAAGGGAAGGGAAGGGAAGGGAAGGGAAGGGAAGGGAAGGGAAGGGAAGGGAAGGGAAGGGAAGGGAAGGGAAGGGAAGGGAAGGGGGAAAGGGAGAGAGAAGGAGAGAGAGAGAAAAAGAGAGAGAGAGAAAGAGAGAAAAAGAGAGAAAGAGAAAGAGAGAAACCAAGGGCTGGATTTTATGCGCCAAACCTGATCTCTAACCAGTATAGGGTTTTCCCTATTCCCTGCTGCTGCATCCCACTTACCCCGCTTTTTCTCTCAATCCAGCACTCCTGAGAAGAGCTGCACTAAGTCAGCATTCTTCAACTGGATTGTTCCAGTGATCAATAGAGAAAGGACAATGATTTATTTATAAAGCAGCAATGCAGTACTGCAAGAATTAGCTCTCTTCTGGAAATGTTTCCCATTTTATGCATTTCCTACATAAAAGAATGCACAACAAACTTCAGCATGAATTGCAGCGCAAACCACATTTTAACTTTACCACTTAATTTTTTTCTCTTTTAGAAGTATTGTGTGCGGTTTTTTATTTGAAGTTTGTTGTATATTGATTTAGCAAGGAATCGGTAATAGCCATATCCATTTTCTCACAGTGAGATGTATTGGTAGAAAAACAATTTTATAACTAGAAACAGAAATGGCTGATCTATTGGCTATTATGAGCTATTCTGATTATATTATACATAGATTATATAGTTGATATATATAAATAACGTAGGCAAGTTTTGTATTTTAGATATGCTTCAAATAACATAGGCAGTATTGTTAAAAGCAAAATGTCCATGTCAGCAGTATAATATACTAGAAATCGATATTTTGCATAGGAAATGGAATATATGTCTCTGAGTTCCTCATTGTGTTGATTATTACATTTGGGAGAAATAACATTCAGTATTATTACGGCAGTTTGAGAAATAAAAATGTATCTGAATCTGCAAAAAAATACAGCTCATAACAACAATCTGGGCACACACTCGTCGTTTCACAAAAAGTAAATGGGATAGAAAGTATGTTTTACATCTTCAAAAAGAGGTTTTTTTCCCCCCTTTTGGGTTGCATGTTTCTTCATAATCATCATTTTGCAATATAATGTCAGAATGAAGCACAAAAGGGAAATTTTTTCCAACAATTGGAATTGCCATGGCAACACCCCAGATCTCAGATAAAGTTTGGTCCTGTACCGATAGTCACATTAGCATTTGTTTTTCTGCTAAGCGCAATACTGCATGTGAAAAGCACTTTGGTCTCTCTAGTTAAGTATAAGGAGGTGTAATTTGATTATTTCAGAAACGGGAACTGTAAGATTTTGACAGCTCCATAGAAAGCTTCATTTTTAATATCACATATTTTTGAAATGACACAAATCATCAAAAGAAAATTAGGTATGACTATCAATATTAAGAGCAGTTGTTTACATCTCTAATCTCAATTATGCTGAATTGGAGTAACTGTCCATTGCCCCTTTTCCAGCAGCTCTTAACTTTCCCAGACACGTTAATCTTCTGTTTTTGTATTCACATATATATAAAAAGAAACAGATGAAATTAAGCGAGGCCTTTAAGCTACTAAAGAATCAAAGGAGACTATTTTTCCCAGACAACTTTATGAGGATAATTTCCTTACGCTAATGCAAAGAATCAGTTGAAGCTTAACACAGATATTTCTTTTCTGACACTCCAAAATCCTATCCAAACTATAAGGAAATTAAAATCCTTTAAATTACAAATATTCTATCCTGGCAAATCTGCATACCTATAAGAGCATATACACGTAAACATATTTAGGATTTGTTCAGGAGGCTTTTATCCTGTAACACTACTCTGTAGGCTTGTAGAACAACCTACCAGAAACAAAATACAGAGGAAGAATACATGGCCATTCGAGCTGAAACACGATTCCTCCCCAAGCAGAAAACAAAACCAGAATATACTTTCTGTCAAAGCAGCATACAGTTCAAATTTCAATTACTGATTTTCTCAAACAGCGTAGAGGCAAAAGCTTTGTTTTAAAAAAAAAAACATGCTGGAAATATCTATGAGAAAACCATAATTGTTCCCAAATAAACTGGCTAACAAATAGACAGAGTGCCAAAGTACTTAATAGGAATTTTAACAGTTCTGATGACAAAATAAACAGTACAGAATACAAGATGAGACTGAAATTCTGTTGCAAAAAGAGATTTCAGAAATATCTGATTATCCATGATTGTGCAAATGTCATGAACCATACAAAAAAAAGCAATACAAATATAAGGTCTTTGTATACTCAAGCAGGTACCATATACTCTGTAATAAATACAATGAACAATATAATATGCAGTGTCTCTGGATGGAGAGGGCGCAGCTCAAATGCAAGACCTGTGTCTCCTTTCTCTGTAAGGGACAGATGGCTAAACAGCATTGGCTAGTAAAAGATCTTCCAGAAGCCAGACATTAAACAAGGCAGTCATGGCTATCACTAGAAAGATGTTAAATTCTAACGTAAGTATATAGGGTCCGCTTGAAATACATGCTGGTGTTTGAAGTGCTACTATTTTCTTCTTCGTATTATAGATACATCTTTATGGGTCCATGATAACAAGCTTAGCTCCACAAATGAAAAACGTCACAAGCTGCAAACAGTATTTAAGGGCAGAATAAGCTAATGACCAAACCAAAAGCACAAAAATACGAAAAGGAGAAAGTCCAAGGCTAGATACTCTTAGCTCTTCTGGGGCTCAGTTTCCAAGCACCCAGCAGAACTTTGAGTCGCTATTTACTTGCCCAAGAGGTGCGCATTGCTCTTTACTGGGAATCTCAATGCCCCGATACACTGGCGTCCTACGCAAGACACACAGGTACTTGGAGTTAGATGAGGACTCCTTAACTGCTTTTCAGATCAACAGCCTTAACAGTTGCAAAGCCCTCGCAGATAAATCCTGCATGTCCCAGATGAGGTCCTGAGAAGCCGGCAACACATGCTGCATTGGAACCAACTTAAATGGGATTCATTTTTAGTATTTACGGATGAGTACTAGGAAAGAGAAGGGAACTTCTTGCTACAATTCTTCAACACTGTTTAACTTTTTTCTTTATCCTGTTGACTTCTATCCTGCAGAACCCGCTGCGAGCTCTACCATGCAGCAATCATCATTTGGATTCACCACTGCTTTAATGCACAAATTCTTAATTAAGAGACCTTACTTATAGAAAAGGGAACGCATTTCTGTTAATGCACAACGTCTTCCACTCTCCCAAGCAAGATGTTAACTTTTTATGGGAAATAACTGGGCTCTCCTTGAAGACATAGGCACACTTTGCATCTGCTTTTCCAGATTTCACACTGTTAGGCATGAATTATTATTCCCTGTGATGTGAGGCAATAAATGAGTTGAGCTATGAAAACTCAGTACTGTGGAGATTGTAAACCAAGACAGAAAATTGGGACGGAGCTGGGAGGAAAAGACAGCCAGCAGTGAGACTACACCACTGAGCGTCTGGGCTTATTTTGCTGCCCTACAATTTTTCTAGTAGCTCCTCTTTGAAGGGGATAACATGTAGGTAGCTGTGTCACCGGTAGCTCTATCTGCGACCATGCAGTTGTGATTTTATTATGCAGTGTTGTGTTTTAATAGCCATTTGAAGGCATTATTGAAATATCTCATTGCACATTATGACGACTCTTGTACCAGTAACTAAAGATGTAGTCCCCAGGAAGTGCCATTTGTTTCAGTGGAGCACAGCTGTGCTAGAGGAAAAAGCCTGGGGCACCTGCAGCAGCAACAGGGAAGCAGAGGGAATCAGCAGCTTCTGTCTGATTTGAAAGAGGCAACACCTCTTTGAAAACATTTATTTGCAAGCACCTTGCACAACTACAGACATTTCTAGAGGAGGCTCCTATTTGGTTTATTTCTGAATTATTTTTTCTTCAGGTGTTTTGATGATTTGGCTAATCTTTTCCTTTGCAAATAAATCCATTCCTTGTAAAAAAGTCTAGCAGTTCTTTTTTTAGTATCCAACATGCCCACACACGGAGGTTACATACTGAAAAACATATGCCCCTTTTCAACTTGCACTTGTGCTCTAATGGAGGAAAAGCAGCAAGTCTTTGAAATGTCTTTCTTCCTATGCAAAAATTTTGTTTTCATTTTTTCCATTTTAGAAAAACATTACTGAAATGAAAATTGGAAATGGTAGTTTCTGAAAACCATTTCAATGTGGTTTACAGTAGCCACTGTAAACAGTTATAATTATTTCTGCAGAGAAGCGCAAAAAGAATAAAAATAAAATTCAAGCCAATTCCAAATCCCTCACCTTTTCCCAAAAATCAAGATTACATTTCTGATGACTCCAAATCTAGTGTTTGGGCTGGGAATCTACTTCTCATGCAGTCAAAGTTGTGTGCTGTGATCTGGAACAGGTGACTTAATCCATATCTGCTGTTTTTCTTCTTCCTTCCTTAGCTGTCTAATTTATACAGTAAAATATCAGGACAGACTATAACATTCTGCTGCCAATACTGCACATAGAAAAATGAGGCATGCTCATCTAAATACAGTATTCATTAAAATACTGGCATTGGAAATGCTTTACTCTTCTACAATGCAAATAAGAACCTCTTAGTTATGGAGGTTACATACACATGTCAGAAGCACATTTAAGGACAAGCAAATATACGGAAGAAGAATCTGAATGATGATTAAATTTCATGGGGTAAAAATCTGATCATGAAGGATGTTTTCTGCATAGTGCATAATAGAGGGTATGGTGTATTCATTTATGTTCCTCAAATGTGTACATTTTCAGTGTGTACAGATTCAGTAATTAGAAAAGAAATTTGGATGTTAGAGTTTCCATAAATAACAAAAATCATCAAGATGCATTTTTCTCTTGTGCGCTTTGTTTTTCTTTTTATCTGACTTATGTTTTTTTTTATTTCCTTTATGTGATCTCAAGAGATTAAAGTCCAAACCACCTAACTATATCACTGGCAAAATAAGTCATATGACATGCTCAATTTTTAGAGTCATTAGCTATCGGCAGACTTCGTCTTAAGCAGTGGAGTTAAAAAAACCTAAGAGAAAAAGACAGAACGTATCTGAGGGTAAAAAGCCTTTGTGGGTGTTGATGGAAGTGTATGGAAGAAACCAGCAAGAACAGTGGATAATGGAAGATTGCTAGTGCAGGTAGTGGGCTTATCTATATGACAAATTGATGAAGAATGAGGAGGAAAACTATGTTGATTTAATGCTGGCAATTTGAAGCATAGGCTGCACAGCTGTTTCAGACAGAAATACCAAGATAAATTCAGAAGCAACCCCTGCTCTGACAGATTAATAAAATACCAGGAATTATTTGAGCTTCTTAGAGGAAGGGATCACTAAAGAGCCCTTCGAATACCCAAGATATTGCACATAAGAATAAAAGAACAGCTCATCCAGCCCTTGCCTGCCTGTTATCAAGAACATGCTTTAAACTGATAGCCAAGCTTTTCTAGCAGACATGAAAAAATACATATTAGAAGTGAGAAAGTAAAGAATAAAGTGAACACCTGCTATTGATACAATTTTAGAAAAAAACCTGTCAGTGGTGGAGCCTTCAAACAGGACACCGAAGAAAGGCTTACCTAAAATAAGAAAAATATGCCATACAGGGTCTTCTCTTTCAACTTATGCTCCTTAAACTTGTTACTAGCTAAAGGAACATTTATCCAGGTAAACGGAAAATCCAGGCTTTTTACACTTCAAAAATAAGACAAACTGACTCTGTGTAAACATTTTCACCACTGCTTTAAACATGCCTGTGAACGCTGAGCCCTCCATTCTCTGATCAAATATGAAAGACCACATTTCCCTGGTTCTGCCAGGTGTTTTGTATGTGATCTGCATGCTCGCTGCTAACAACATCAGTCGACCCAGTCATTAGAAAATATATTTTAGCACATTTTAGTAAACAGCCAGCCATGCTTCTTGGCTGGATTTCTGAGAGAAAGTTTCATTTACGGGCGGTTTTGCCCAATTCCAGACAATCCAGCACTCTCAGAAAGGCTACACTGGCGTCAGCAGCTTTCCACTGCTCTGCCTCAGAACCCTTTGGAAAAATAACATGGATTAATTTACAGACCAAAAGATCAGAGCTGAGAGTTAGTTCTTTGCTGGGAGAGAAGCTTGCTGCGGAAGAATGCTTAGGAAGTGGTAAGACTGCAGGGTAGCATTAAATAACGAGTTTAAAAAAAAATAAATAATAATTAAGTAGCTTTGGTATTCCGCCACCCCACCTCCCCCAGCTCCCCCCCCAAAAGAAGGGAATACTTCTTTGGAATACTTCAGTGTGATGGCTCACTAATGAATTATTCACAGAAAGGTAGGACTCGCTTTCTTTCCCAGGGGTTACAGCAATGTCAAGTGAAAACATGTCAGTCTGCCAAGAAATACCAATGGTGTGGAATAATTCCACCGGAGATGACACAATCACCCCTCTAATGATATGAGCTCTTTTGATGAGTGTATCTGAACTACATTCCTACAAAGGATGCCTGGCATTACTAATAATTTGATATTCAATTTTGGGAAAACTTGAAGATTAAAGAAGCTCCTCTGAGCAACTTCTAAAGACATGTTTTATTTTTAATTTATCAGCATTGCCTAAACTTATTATTCATTGCACAGTCCTCTTCCAGCACTATTTTTAACAGCATAAGCACTCTAAGCACTAATTTTAATATTAAAATGACCTGTGTTGTAAAAATGCCCACCACCTCGTCATCTTAGTTCTGGGAACTGCTCAAACCTCAGTCCAATGGACAGTCCCAAAGGGTGGGGAAGAGCATAGGTTGTAAAACGTAAGTGACTCGCTCCGGGATATTTGGGATGAGACTATTTTTCTCACAGTCCCTTTAGATGTAATACATAAAATGTGGTATTTAGGATGCTTTTTGACAGGTTCTGGTGGCCAAGAAGGAAATTCCTTTATTAGGGAACCTATTGGAAAAGGTCTGTTGTGGTTTTTCATTTTGTTCACAACATCATTGCTTAAATACGATTTAGAAATAAGTTTATTTTTTCGAAACAGATTGCAATTTATAACTTAATTTATTCTTAGTGCTAGTAAGAGGTTTAAAGCACTTACCTCCCAGGACAAAACTTTAAATTCATCTAGTGGATGTTGATGCTTATGGGAAAATCACTGTAGATTCAAGTGCGTTCTTCCCAATCTCTCTCTCTCATCCTCAAGAAGAACGTTAAGATAATTTCACAGAGTTAGCTGCACTCATAAGCCAGCTGGACGACAGTCTCACAGAAGCTCCATAATCTGTGTTCTGCACCTATATTTGGTAGGTTTTGGTACTTTGCATGAGAAAGCTGTAGCCTACAACTGAAATAAATCCATGTTTGTGCAAATCTTGATCTGCCCATTACGTATCAAAATTAAGTTACAGGCAAGAAATTAAGAAGAAACGCTAGACCGATCCATGCTCAGACACTTCAAAAAAGATGTCCAGTATTACCTAAAGGTATGATTTGTTCAGGAGAAGCGTTTCAGCCCAGAGGTGGGGTAACCTGGCCCCTAAGAAGCCTAGTCCCTGATGAGGGTAGGTGTGCGCATTGCCCGCAGCAGGCTGACAACACCAGCAATCCTGCCATGGCCCAACACCTATAACCAAAGCTGGTACCAGTCATTTGCAGGTACAGGAAGAATTCCTTTCAAAATTTCTTCTAAAGCTTCAAGGTCACGCTAATGCACCTATAACCACCTGAATCATTTGTCCTTCTCCCTAATCAGCATGTATTTGCTGTCATATGGTATCAGATACAAGAGTTCATGAGCCGCTCTCTTTCCAGTCAGGAAACTGTTGATCACCATCCTTCAGTACGTCAATCTGCTTGAGTTTTGCTTGTATCTCAGTTGCAATGATTTTTGTTTTAAAGCCTTTGGACTCATTCCTACTAGGCAACCTCCATTTCCCACCTCAGTCAGGAGCAGCATTTCTAATGAAGACAGAATAAAGCATTTTCTTATTCTTAGGGTCATACATATCATCTACAGTGACCCCATGTTCTTAGTGGTTTGCTTCTGAAACTGCTTGCTTAAGGCTGAGTAATTTTATCATGTTTAATATCCAGTGCAAGGTTTAGCTTTGCTTGACTTCTGTTCAATTTTCCTTATTCCTATGCTTCTTTACCCCTTTTGCATAGATTTCTTTGCCTGTCACCCCTTTCTGCAATCTTTTTTCACTCTGCTCATTTCTTTTTAATTATGGGGCTGTTATCCAGTTAGATTCTTTCTAGAATATTTCCTTCTTTGTTCTGGATATTAGTTCCAGATAGTTTTAAAACTTTTGAGTAAGAAAGTTCCAGACCTCCTCCACATTTGAGTTTCTGACCTTCTTTGGTAGATTGATTTAATCACTCACATCCATAGAGTATTGAACTTCAAATTCCTCAGTTACATACCTATTTGTTTTACTCCTGTCATTTAATTTTATCTGAATCACACACCATACGTTCTTCAATCAGGTCCTCCAGAATATCTTCACTACTTAAATGAAACCTTAAAGTTGGCCTCTTATCAATGAAGTGAAAAAACTGTCAGCTATTACCAGCAGAAATAACCAGTATTATTAGCATTTGTTCTCCAAACTATACTGAAGAAGTTAAATACTTCCATATGTGGGCCTGCCCACCCATATGGTCACAACTCCTGGTAGTACTTAAAGCTTTAACCACGCACAAAACGTTAAAACAAAAAAGGCTTTTTAAAAAATCTCCTTTAGTAACCAAATCCAACCCTACAATATCTAACAGACTCACACAATTAATAGAATTTTTCTAACTATCATTCCCTGATTTTGAAGCACATTTGAATCAAACAACATAGCTACACTATTGCTACTTCTTTCTTTAATCTGCCTCATAAATTAATATGCAAATCTATCTTTTTTGATTACCATGTCCCATTCCACACCTGTTTTTCCACTACATTCTTGTAATCCTTCTAACATCCCATGTTTTGCTGGTCCATCTCATTATATTTGCATACAAACATTTTAATTACTCTTTCCTGACCATCAATTTTTACCCAGATTAATCAAAATCCTTCTGCTGAACTTAGCACCTAACTATAATCCTGAAGAACTACTCTAGCCCGTTGCTTTTCCCTCCAGCAGGGTGGGCTGCACTTCCCTTCCCAAACATCCAACCCTTTCTTCCCAGCTGGACAAATTGCTACCCCTGCCCAGCCATGGAGAAGAGGCAGGTAGCGGTGGCACAGTGTCTCCCAAAGGAGGGCATCCATGGGAGCAGAGGCAGATATCGGTGGCACAAAGCGTCTCCCAGAGGAGGACATCCATGGGAGCAGAGGCAGGATCGGTGGCACAAAGCGTCTCCCTGAGGAGGACATCCATGGGAGCAGGGCTGACAGAACAAGCCCCAACAGGGACTCCATCCCTCACACCGCAGAAGCTGGACCAGACTGGCCTACCTGACTGTTGTTACGCAAATTATTTTCTCTTCTTGCTGCCCACGTTTCTGCTCACTGCTAACTCCATCGTCGTTGGAAGACACTTGAACTCGCTTTTTTCTGTTTACAGGAGATAGGCTGGGCAGTCCAAAAGTCTCTCAGCCTCACCCCTCATTTCTTCGTTTCAGACTCATTTTACCAATTATGGCAATCTCAGTGCCCAGGGGCAGATTACCAACGCTATTTTCATCTTCCTCAGTATGCAGCAGTACATGTCATTATTTACCTTTTGATCAGTTGTGAGATAATTTGTATCCATTCCACTTGGCATTTTGGTTACCTAAAAATTGGCTGATTCATTTCTAAATAGGCATAATTTCGTTTTAAAGCTATTAGCAATTCAGGCCATACTTTTACTGGAGACTCATTCCTTCAGCTTCTGTACCGATCTGTACATTACTTGCTTTTTTGTGCTATAAAAATAATAATGAGGAAAAAATGCTTTATTAACTAGATTATACTTTTAAATATGTTGAGTAACCAGAAGATTATTCCAACCTTTTTTCATCAGGGTTTAAGTCCATAGCTACCATTTTTGCTTTTATTGTTTCCTTTCGCCTCCCTTCCTCACTCCTATTAGGCATGTATTTGCATTCAGGTCTGCGTGTAAAATTAAGGATAAAGTTAAAAGGCATCCACACACCAGCAGAACATTTTCATGCGAACCCTAGGCCAATTTCTTTGTTACCTTGTGAGTAATTTGCATTGGTTCCGCTCAGGCACAGGAATCATGAATCTTCTTTGGGAATGCTCCTAAAGCCCTAAAAAGGCAGAGAGATATCAAAGGTGATTTGCTCCAATCTACCCAATAACTCTTAACAAGCAGAGAGGAGAGCTGAAGGTAAGAATGGCCGTCTTGTTCTCCAGCACTATGTCCAAAATACTTGTGTTGCCTTACCAGCACAGGGCTTCAGGCAGAAACCATAGAGCTTATTGGGAATTATGTTAGATATTTTTGGCAGAGTGGGAATGAAATCAAAGTCTCCCACATCTTGTATCATTCCTCCTGGCAGCATGAATGGCTTTCTGAAACAAAGGAATGCAAATTCACGTGAAGGCACTCCTAAGCTATTCCAACCTGCTAAAGAGCTGAAGCAATTCCCAGCGGATTCAAACACAGATGAGTTGACCACCGAGACCCCTTCCCCTACACTCAGCTATGGAGTCCAGCATCAACAGAGCTTGACCATCTAAGAGGCAGTTTAAGGGATGGTTAAACTGGAGTTTCCTCTTAAGCAAACCCAAAGGTCTTCTCAGAGATGTCGTATATGGAAAACAAACCCGTTCCACCAGTTGTTCTCTGTTCTTTCCTGTTTTCCTTGTGTGTATCACATGAGAACAAGAAAGGTCACCAGTCTAGAATTCTATCCTTTTTCATTAGTTTCATATATACAATTTAGAAGTGTGAACAATTTGGTAGTATAAATCATTAAGCCAATTTAAAGAGGAATTCTTACAGAACATCAACTACTGCAGCACACATGGCCACAGGCTGAAAAATGCAATCCGGCAGATTGCTGTCTTAAGCGATATGACATAGAAAAAAAAATATATTATTCCGTTAAGGCTTCAGAAGTTCAGTAAAGCCAAAAATAGCATGCAGCTTTGCTTCACAAGTAAGGAAAGCACAGTAATACACTTAAAGTAGAAGGAACTGAACTCTCTGATTTCCAAACTTTTTCACAGTACGGAGCATGTTAAGTCTAAATATTGTAATACGCACCTCTCAAGTTCTCCTCTATTCCTTCCATTTTCTTAAGTCTATAGCATCCTTCTAGCAATTGCTTACCAGAAAGATGAATAACGAAGAGAAATTTCATATATTTAAGCTTTCATCTCATATGACAGGGATTTAATTCCTAGGAGACGGGGAGGTACACCTACTCTTCCCTGCAGTTTCGTCTTGCCTAACAACTTTTGTCTTTCTCTCAGTGGAAAACACGTGCCAGTGCTGTCTAACTACAGAGCTCACTGTAACTCACCCGAATACAGTATTTCAATGCCACAGTCCATCCACAAACCTCATCTGACACACAAGTTCTCTTGCAAATCCTTTGGGTCGACATCTTAAGTATTCTGCTATCGCACCATCCCTAAGTGCAGAATCAGCTGAATAAAATAGGGACCTAGTTAATCCCATTGTTGCCCCTCTAAAATACAGACCAATCTGGTCTTTCTCATTTTCTCACAACACAAAACAAAATTACTAATTGTTATGAAATAAGAGAAAACTGCAGGAAGCATATGACTGTTTGTGCCACTACCGTAAATCGCATCTGTTGGAATACTTCCTTCCCCGTCTGATCTAGAGCTCTTGCAGCTGCAATCTGGCCATACTGTCCAAAGTCACTGTTTGTCTTGGATTA
Organism: Larus michahellis; assembly: GCF_964199755.1. Classification (NCBI taxonomy): domain Eukaryota; kingdom Metazoa; phylum Chordata; class Aves; order Charadriiformes; family Laridae; genus Larus; species Larus michahellis. The sequence continues at coordinate 36,699,208 of NC_133903.1, read as the reverse complement.
TGTCTTAGTATAAAGACTTGAAATTTTAATTGTTTCCTCAGCTATTCTTTTCTAGAATTTGGCAATGGTTCTTCTCAGTATTTGGAGACAAATACTTCTCAATTTTGAAGACAAAGTCTCCAAAATTGTATCATGCTAAGAGGAAATAAAATAAAAAAAAATTCCCTTCTTTGTGCTACAAAATTAATGAAGTCTACTCTCCTGTGTACTTGTGCTACACCTCTCATATGTTCGCTGTATAGCATTCCCACCGGATATCTTACATGCCTTAGCTAATCCTAAGCAAGACACGCCATGGTGAGAGAACAGGCAGGAGCTGGGCCGTTGCATTTCAGCTGTTCCGAGCACAGGAGAACACGTACTCTCTGGCACTTTACTGTCTGCTAGCAGCAACTGACATTTTTAAAGCACAAAGATATTTTTGTGGGGTTAAATATAAAATAAGGGGATAGTAATAGAACAGCTGTCTACCACACTATCAGTTTCATATGTATGAACACCGTCAGGAAAATTTTGGTTTCCCAAGAAGTTTTGCCTAAGTAAGAGGTAAAAGATGAAGTCAAAATGTGAAAAATATTCTATCGATCTATCTCAGCTCTTTTTGGGTTTAGGCATCTCTTTTAATGGTGTTGAAACTATTCTGAGCTATTTAGCAACTTTATAGCAGATATTGCAAAGAGAAGAAGAATCTTCTGTTGGACCAACTGCCAAGTTTTCACACAAGGGCTTTTCCACTTATTAATATTTGATAAGGAAACTATCCTAAAATGTTGTAAACACAGCTGTTTCCATTCTAGGATTGATTTCTTCTATGTCAGGCAAGCCCAGTGCTCATAAAGTACCCTAATATTACTCCTTTGTATTTTTTACTTATTCATAAGCCTGCTTCCCCATCTAATCATATTGTCTGATAACATACATTGTTCTTCTGGTCACTTCTGACTCTCACCAGCTTCCAGATTTTTAAAACAACCTCCACTATTAATTGACATGCATCATTTGTTTGCAAGGACTTAACAACGGCTCTTCACAAACTGAGAGCAGCCTCTGCCTGGTAGGTTGTGAAAAATACCAGTTAAACTCTGTGTAAATGGCAAGAAAGGAATCCATGAAGTAAATTCAGAATTTACACCTGAAGATGCTGCAGTTACCCCGTCAAGCTGTGTGGATTTCCTCTCAACTCCGGCAGACTGTAATTGTTTACTTAACCTGGATATTGATTGTAGTTAGACTGCTGGCTCGCTTCCTTCGGCTGCAATTCTCATTTTGGCAGTTTCACATACATCACTTAAAATTCCTCTCTGCAGCCACGTTGTTCACATTCTTTCCTCTGGGTCATAAGCTACTATCCATGACCATACTTCTATTTCTGCGTTATGATGTGGGGGGGGTTTTATACGTTTTCTGATCTGTGTAGAACAAAAAGGGGCAGTTTTTAGCAAGAATGACCTTGAACCACTGTCCTCTACAATTAGTATCATACAGAGTTTTATGGAAGAGAAGAGCTCAGTGACACAAGATAAAAGTCAGAGATTCCGTGGCAGTGTAGCTGTAGAATGAATTTTCCGCATGTTTTATGAATTACTATATAAATACCATTTTCTATCAATAAGTATTAAAGCGTTAATTAGGTCCTATATAGAGGGGGACATAAAATCCCAATTTTATGTCAATAGTTCAGGTGTGAATTTGAGGACTAAAAAACCTTTCACACAAAAAATTTCTTAATAGTCATCCTGGTAGTAATAAACTAAGGCAAGAGGCACACAAAGTTGCTGTCTAAATTAAAATAAATCTATTAAAACATCATGAACACAGAGGGTTAATTCAACCACAACGTGCCTCCTGGATTGGTTTAAGCCGGCTCACCTACCTGCCGGCTCCCTTTGGTAAAGTTTTTTAGGGTCACTGAAAGCCTGTGTGAAAAATAAAAGATTGCTAAATCCTTATAAAGCAATTCTGTGAAGGCTTATAATCCTTGAAACAATGGCAAGCCCTGTGCCTAAAAGGTCAAACAATAATCACAGGTTTGCACAGTATTTTCAGAGCCTGTGCATTACACTGTAAACAGCTGAAATACAGATTTCTTCAATTTAAATGGGTTATAAACAGACACCTGTAAGTGAATAACATTCGTATCAGTCACTGTCATTTCTTTCCAGCTATTTAACAGACAGGACCACACCTGGTCTTTGATAAACAGCTTAACTGAAGTCCAGTATTAATCTCTTTCCTTTTACCTAAAGTTCAGAGTTCCCAAACTAGGCATCAGGAAAAATAAAAATAGAAAGAACTCACATTCATATATCTGATTAATTCAGTAAGCCTTTAAAGTTATGTTAAATATTAACATATTCGTTGCATACTTTTGGACTAGGAGATACTCTAATATTTCATGCCATGAAGTACAGATTGCTAAATATACTAGTCATCAAAAAACAAGAACAGCAGCAATTATTTGGAAACACGAAACCATTCCTTCAGCAGAAGAGACAATGCTAGATTAGAACAGATGGACTCTATCTGACAACAGTGCAAAGTCTTACCAAAAAAAAAAAAAAATCAATGCCTTCATATCCAATGAAGCTTGGCAACTGTTTTTAGATATTGTAAAAACTATGAAACCCAATAACGCTTCACCTGGAATATTTTAATGTCTAAAATTTGGCAGAGTCACATAACTTAAAAGGATAGCAAGTCTCTAGATATCGATCAGGGCTTTGTACATCTACAGTGTCATAAAAATGATCTGCAGCTATAAAAGAGATAACATGATTATGAGTACACTACATTGTAATTTCCTTTGAGCCGTCAGAAAGCAAAGACAGTCTGATAGCCTCTGAAAAAAATAAGCTCGGATGATATCCACTGTCTGACAGATAAATCATTTTACAATATTCCAATTAAAGCACCTTCCAAACTTAAACTAATAACAACAACAAAAATAACAGAAAAGCTTAACAGTTACCTTTCTGGAGCTGAAAAGCGAAGCAGTTCACAACTTATCTGAGAGCTTTAATGCTCTGACTCCTTTGCCAGTTCAGGCAGGGAACAGAAATAGTTAACCTTATTTTGAGCCATTATATGGAGCTTACTATAAAGCTTGCTCTAATAAATGGTATGATATGAAGGTCAGCCCTTAATTCACCATCAAAATATCTTCTGGGTGTAAACATAATGACTTCTGCTTCTACACTGTACAACCCTGACAAGAATGCTACTTGACAATGCATTTCAGGCCTAGGAAAATGTTCTCATTTGCGTCAAGGTGCCGAATGTCAGCAGATTCACTAATGTGCTTATTATTTGCACTGCAGTGGTGGAACAGAGTAAAACACCATGAGCCCTCCGTACCCTGCTACTGCCTGGCTAGGGAACCGACGAAATAAAACAAGATTTAATCCTGTCCATATCACTGTGCGGTTGGTGAAACTCGACAAGTCAACATTAAGTATTCAAAGTGGTATTGTGGCCTAAAGGGATCACATGCAGCCTGCACATGAGAGCGAAGGAATAGCTTGGTTCTGCTTCGGTGTTTGCAAATTTAATTTGTTCAAGAAAAAGCAACTCTGGAAGGGATTACTAGCTAGGATCAACACTCTTACCAAAGAAAAAGGGAAAATGCAAGTAGGAATAATATTGACGTTTTTGTAATACAAAATAGCTTTTTGGGCTTAAGTGAATAAATAAAAGTTGGAGGCAATTGCAGCTCAGCCCTGGCATATACGAATGCTCCACTCGTTGTTCCTGAGTTGGAGGGCCCAGAAAGGTTGAGTATTTCGTGAAGATTGTGTAGGTACTTAGAAAACACCTTATTTTACAAAATGTTAAAATTTATTTATCAAAATATCGTCGAGTATTGTCTCAGTGCAATAGCTATTTCTTTAAATAAGCGGGGCAATAATATTCACGGCATAACAACATCTGACATATTGACTTAATTATTGCCAAGATCTAATTCCACAGGTTCAAGGCAGGGTATCACTGGTCAAATGCGTAAACTCCAGGCACTCAGCAAACACAGAGCCTGTCGGCGTACGTGTGCGCACACAGACACTGAAATGAAGAATAACCAAGATCTACAGCAATGCACTTCTGAAATAACAGTACAAGAGAAACCTGTAAATCCCCTCTGGTAAGCGTAGCTCTGCATTTATGCTACCTCCAATATCTCTGAACAGCACAATTATTCAATTGTTTATAGTCGTCTCTGGTCCTACAAGCAGAAAATGAGCAACAAATTTTCTGTAAAAAGCTCTTTTTGCTAAGTACTGCAGGGGGAGAGGTGCTGGCAATCCCACCGGGGCTCGGCATGGGAGGAAGGTGCCCAGAAATTACATTTACTCCCTGGGTCCTTTCAACGGAGATTAGGGACAACCAGGGCAGAGAATGGGGAGGGCAGGTGAACATGACGGCAAAATGGTCTCCCATTTTGTTTTAGCATGGGTCCTTGTGATGATTAAGACTCCATATAACTGTGAAATGTAATGCGTATTTTCCTAGAGCGAAGGACAATGCCTACCTTTTCCTCACAGATTGGTACTTGAAATATAAAGCACAGAAAGATAAGCACTGCCAGTGAGGAATCTAAAAATATGTCTTGTTAAGCTTGATTAATGAGCTAATAAAAAGCTATAATAAGAAAAAATCCAATTAAAGCATCTTGTGAGATTTCTCTCAAACAGAAATAAAGAACCCAAGAGAATGGTAAAACTTTGAAAAATTAGTATGATCCAGATGACAACCTTAGTATTCAAGCCTACAGTACATCAGTTTTATACTTTCTTTAACTGGCTGTCCTTTATTTATCATCTCTGATGTGTGCTGTCTGGAGTTCTGATCCTTGATGACTTTTCTTTTATTTTGCTACTGCCTCACAAGTATGACATCTGAATTTAAATACAGACATACTAAAAACACAGGCATTACGTAGGTTGTAGGTACTTACTCTGTTCAGAAAACCTGTAGCCTCTGGCACAATGCGTGGCACTTAAAAACAGGGAAACAAAGACAAAACCAGAGGAAACAAAACTCATCCATCACCTATATAAAGTCAGAAAACAAACTAGGTACACTTGTCTTATCATTGATGTACAAAGAGTAGAAAATTTATATTCTGACATTCACATTTCACTAGTATCTGGTACTCGAGCATCATGGCTCCAGTTGGGGCAGAGTTAACTTTCTTACTAGCAGCTGGTAGGGTGCTGTGTGTTGCATTTGGGATGGGAAATAGTGTCAATAGCGCACTGGTGTTTTGGGTTGTTATGAAGCTCTCAAGGTGTTTTCTGCTCCTCACACTGCCCTACCAGCAAGCAAGCGGGGGGGCACAAGAAGTTGGGAGGGGACACGGCCAGAACAGCTGATCCCAACTGGACAAAGGGATATTCTATACCATGTGAGGTCACGCTCAGTACATAAAGCTGGGGGAAGAAGAAGGGAGCGGGGGGATGTTTGGAGTTACGGTGTTTTGTCTTCCCAGGTAACCATTACGTGTGATGGAGCCCTGCTTTCCTGGAGGTGGCTGAACACCAGCCTGCCCATGGGAAAGCAGTGAATAAGTCCCTTGTTTTGCTTTGCTTTTGCACTACCTACTAAACTGTTTTTATCTCAGCCCACGATTTTTTTCTCACTTTTACTCTTCTGATTCTCTCCCCATCCCAACCAGGGAAAGTGAGTGAGTGGCTGCATGGTCCTGGTTGCTGCCTGTGGTTAAACCACAACACTGAGGGTAACCAGGGGATACAGGAGAAGTGAGGACACTGGAAAGGAACTGTACAAGATGCAGAGGTGGGGAGAGCCGTAGATTTGGTGCTGGATGAGAAGCACCCACACAACAAGGAAGCCAAGCCTGCACCTTGCAGAGCCTGGAGGTGAGCAGCACCCATCTGAGGGCCTGTGGCAGCCTGTGAGGAAGGCAGTGCACCAGAGAGACACGAGGTTCCTCAAAGGCACAGCAAACAGCAGCAGGGCAGGGTCAGTCTACACAGGGTCGGAAGGAAAAGAAGCCTGAGGCTCTCATACCAGCACCAGTTGTTATTTTAAAACTACAGAAAGCGCCTGTTTTAACTTACTGAAACATACCCTGCCATCCGCGAGTATCCCAGTATCCAGGAAAGGTGAGTCCCATCTCCCTCTGGTGGCTGGACCACGGAAAAGAGCAACATATGACAAATGCATGTCTGTTAGCCAAAAACGTGTGCAATCACTTCTGTGAAAAGGCCCACCATCCCCTCACCCACAGTTCCCTCTGAAGGTTGGATTGTTGGTTGGTAGGTTGGTTGGTTGTTTGTTTTTTTTTTTAACAAACATGAAAATATCTTAGTTTACATTCTCTAATTACACAGGTGTATTCTTTTTCTCTTTGCACAGCTCAGTGAATATTTAGTGTTTATTTTTATCTCTTTCTTTCAAGTTGTGGCTCAAGACTTCACTGAAAAATATGAAATACCAAACGCATTTCCTCATCAACTGCCAGGAGTGCTTCACAAATGAACGCTTTTCAAAATACTTTCATTTGATTATGGGGTTTGCCTTTTCTAATTTGCCAGCAAGGGAACTAAGGTACACAAAGATTATGTTGTATCTACCCAAGTACCCACCCAGGGCTCTTGAAGCCTACCTTAACAACAAAGTTCCCCTTGACTTCAGATGAAGCCTGCAAAGACGCGCCTTGTTCTACACCCTGCAAACGTGGGCCCTGGTGACATGCCCAGCACCGCAGAGACGCTCCTGTGGCCAGCACGAAAGCCATCCCCTCCCTTGGCCTGCATGCTGGCTCAGCACACATCCCCGGGCCCTGCAACCAGCAGCACTGGTGTTGCTGATGTTTTTACTTTCTGCAGCTTTACTATTTTCCAATGTTTGGTGTCCCTCTCCCTGCTCCTTTTCAGACGTAATCTGTTGTCAACTTCTCACAAGTAAATCTCTGACCCCAGAGCGATCTCTGTCCTCAACATCAGGAAGCACACCGACCCCGCGACGGAAGGGTGAGCCAACAAGCCTCGGGCGACAAACCGCAGCACGGCTGCGAGGGGCAGAGGCAGCCCTGCTTTCCACCCGCCGCCACCGCGGGTAGCCCGTCCCCGCCGGGCGCCCTCGGGGCTGCCGCGGACACCGGCGGCGGCCCGTCCGGCTGGGCCGGGCTCCCTGACGCACCGCTTCCAGCGGCCCGGGCCAGCAGCAGCAACGTCCCCCAAGCGCGCCCCCGCGGGTGGCGAGCCAAGGGCGGCTAACCCCAGCCCGGCCGGCCCGCCCAACCCCTCGGCAACCCCGCAGGCGGCCAAAGCGGGGAGCTGGCGGCGCGCCAACGAGCCTGACGCCTCCACGAAACCGTCTGTGGGCGGTGTGAGCGGCCGCCGCCACCCCCCTCCCCTCCCGGCCAGCCTCCGCAGAGAAGCTGCGGCCCCGCCGCCCTCCCAGCCGCCACTTCCCGCTTCCTCCCGGCCCGGCAGAGCAGGGCAGCGCAGGCCGGCCCTCCCGCCGCCGCTTCCAGCCCTGCGCACTGGGCGCACCCCCCGGGGCGGGCCGGGCCGGGGCCGGGGGCGGGCCGCGGGCGGGGGGAGCGGCGGGCGGCCAATTGCGGCCCCCCGGGGAGCGGCTCTGGCGGGGCCGTCGCCCGCGCTTGCAGGGAAGGATGGAGGGAGAGGGCCGGGTACCGGGGCCACCGCTCCCCACGCCTTCCCCCGGCGGCGGGGGAGGGGCTGGGGCCGACGCCGACCCACCGGCCGGTGCCCCCGGCTCGACCCGGGGGCCGCTGCTCGCCGCCGCCGAGGTGCTGTCTCTGGACGATGAGGAGGACGACCTGGAGGTGTTCAGCAAGGTACGGCAGCGCCCTCCTGGGTCGGGCCGGGCCGGGCCGGGCCGGGAGCGGGCGGACTGCTGGCCGCTCCCTCGCTCGCCGGCACTTTGCCCTGCCGTGCGCCGGGACGGGACGGGGCGGCGGCGATCGCGGCGTCTGTCCGGGCTGCGCCCGCCTGCCCCGCGCTGGCCGGGCAGCCCCGCTCCCCGCGCGCGGACACTGCGGCACACGGGCACGGCAGCGCCCGCCGGGGGCCGGAGCCACACGGGGACTCCGGGCGCCACCCAGCGCTGCCCCCGGCAGCCCGGCCGAGCCCCGGGCGGGTTCCCCTGGGGCGCGGGACGCGGGGTTTGCGGCTCCGGACCGTCGGTGCTGGGCATAACTGCGCTTACCTTGGGTTTGCAAAGGAGCCTGGGCTCGCTGTAACATTAGCATCGCTTACATTTGTCATGTACCGTATGTGTATCTGTAATTTAAACAGACATTCGTATTCAGTAATCGCAGTTGTACTTAAACATAAATAAATATTTGCAAGTTTCAGTTAAGAGTTTTCTTTTATCAGATGAAGGGAAGTCCAGCACCTTCACATTGGAGGTTCGAGAACGTAACATCTGTATTTTGATGAAGGGAATAAAAGGCATGTAACTGTAACATTAGGGTCCGCGTTCTGAAAGCACACAGAGTTAGCTAGGTACACGGGCGCCAGTCTTGCCAATGTTGCTGATTTTAATCAAACCAATGAAGTGCACTATGTCTACCACGTGTATTGTTTCTCATTTTGTACTGATTTGGTTAAGACGAGACTTACCTCTTCAGCCATTAAAGAAGAGAGCATGTCACAGATCTGTTGGCCTTAACAAGGCTGCATCTAAAACATAACATAAGGACATAGGGATAGCTGAGGTGGAAAATATATAGACAGGGGGCCAAGGCCCTGCTCACCTTCTGCAACTTCTGAACCACTGTGTGACAGGATGTGTGACACTGGAGAGAAACAGCAGATATGTTTCCTATTTGAAAATGTGACACCAAATGTATTTTCAGTAGGACTGATTGTCATATGAATAAAATGTGTATTTTTTTCTATTTCTGTAGATACATTTTTTGGTATGCATGAATAAAAACATCGGAATAAGAGCATCATTCTTAGGAGCTATGTATTTAAACTTTGACTGTAGTAAAATTCTTGAAATTCATGGATTTTAAGGCCAGAAGGGACTATTAGGTGATTTAATGGCCTGTAACATGCAAGAGGTCAGGCTAAATTTCACCAAGTTACCTCTGTTTTTCTGAAGCATGACTAGGGTCTAACTGAATCATATTTTCTAGAAAAGCACCAGTCTTGATTTGACATAAGGAGGTGAATGAGTCGCTGAACTTGCATGCAAAAGCAGTGCTAAAATATAGTTTTAGTTGTTTGTTTCTTTGAATCCTTTTCCTTTTACTAGGTAAGCTCAGGCAGTTCTGCATGCAGATATCTGCCTATCAATACACCGTATCCACAGTTATGCTGCTTGCCTGTCAAGAGCGATGCTCCTTGGGAATAAAAAATAAAAGCTAGTTGATATGAGTTACTGCTGCTATATGGCAAATATCTATATGTTTACATTTCTGCTACCTGGATTCTTGACAAATATTTCTTACTTATATTAAATCTTAACTACTATTAATGCATGCCATGTGATACTCTTGCAAACAAGAAAATTTGTCATACCATGTGAAAATACATTCTTTCCCAATGCATTCTTTTCAAAGCTTGCACACCTGCAATATACTGTTATATATAACAGTAGTTATATGTAGACCAGAAATTCATGGTTTCCTTTCAGGTGCACTTTGAGGGCTGATCTTTTGAACTGATGAAAATCTGTAAGGTCGATTGGGGATTACACCCCATTTGTTCATGTTTTATATATTCAAGGGAAGCTGACAGGCTAAATGTGGCTTCAGACTAAGTTTTGTAAAACCAATTTTTCCATGATGTACTGTTCCAGGATCACCTTCTTTTAAATTGTATCTTGATGGGGTCTCTCACACCACTGTCTTTAAGGTAGTGGTGTAGCATTTGCAGTGCAAGGGGGAGAGCAGGGGCAGTGCGGTGTTCAGTGCCTGACACTGCCGTCGACTTCATTTTTCTCAGTTTAGTCAATGAAATGTACCAGCTACCAAAATGGTGAAAAATGAGATTCTTCAAAATTGTCAACCTCAATACCCTAAGTTATTACTCAAGATTTAAACACAGGGCTTTTATTTTACGAAAATTCATAGATATTTAACCTGATAGTGTCATAAACCATTGACCCGGTATCCTGTGACATATCTCAAATATTACAGACCAGCACCTTCTTGGGCAACCCTGATAAAGCATTTCATGATGTGACGTGCATTTCACTTTATCCTACTTTCCATTACCACGGAAAAAGTTCTGAGGTCTTTTTAGCAGAGACAGCTTCTGGGGGGCTGAGTTATGAGTCACACAAATGCAATGTTTTCAACCTGCTTTCTCCCATTAGTTTCAAAATACAGAGTACCGCATGTATCGCAGTACCCATTCAGTTAATTTTTGCCTTCCTTGTTAACTGATACAGTGACCTAGCATTGACAAAGCTGTCAGCACTTTGGTTAATAGTTAAAATTTTTAGCAGCTCTTCTTTCAAAGTCTATTTTACAGTGTTTGTCTCCATAATTACAGAAAACTTAATGGTATTTCTGGAAAAGATGTACATGCCACTTCAGAACTGCATTGAGGCTAATTTTTCTTCCAAAACAAGTTGATCAAGAATTTGAGACTGATTTATAAGTTAATTTTTCAGCCAAGGATCTATTTTGCCTTTCTGAGTCTCTTTGCTGCTTTGAAGAATGCTCCAACAACTAAGCTATTTTCTTATAAGACAAACTCTGCCACTGCGTTATGTCCAGACCTGCTTTGGATCCCTGGCCTCAGAAGATCACAAGCTCTGGATCCTTGCTGGGAGTGAGGGATGGATGGATGGATGAGGCATGGAGGCAACTCTGGGTCAAGGATCTATGCTCTGGCGGGGAGTGGTGTTTAGGCAAACCCCTGGGCTTAATGTCTTCTACCAAGAGCTGCAGGCTCAGCTGTGTGCTCAGCTTACTTTGAGGCTGCTCCTGCTGTATGAGTGTTTTCCTTCCCTTATTTATTTTGGAGTCTTACTGACCCATTGCAGCCAAATGTGAGAGTGAGATAGGGTAACTGCAAGTATTAGAGGAGGAAGACCCAGAACAAGGCCCTCACACTGCCAGGAGCTCGCTGATTTTCTGTCCTTTTGGTCTCCTGGCCAATAACTCAAAATGCATGAACCTCTTTGCTGATGGGCACACGCGGCTCTGCCCACTGCTGTCAGTAGCGAAAGGGCTTGGAAGGGGACCTGCAGGTAGGTGGGGCCGGGGGAGGTGTGGGGAAGGGCATCATTCTCTGGGACAGGACCTTGATTCTCTTTGCATGGATGAAGAGGAAAAAAGGGTTTAAAAAAAAAAGAAGTTATACAACCCAAGAGCTAGAAGAATTGTCTGTATTTCCTGTGCCACAAAACTCCTTCTGCCCTCATCTGCACGCACACAAAAACATAGTCCCAACCACAAAATTACAGCTGTATAGAAAATAGAAAACTATCTTTTTTTACCATGTTTCTGTGATGACATCTGACTTATGTCACATGAACTTCAAGAACTGCTGGAAGTAAACCTGAAGTATCATGAGGATAAAGAAAGAGAAACAGATGCTTGTTTAAAATTCACATGCGTTCCTTCATGTGCAGATGAACACTAGAGCTGTATTACAACAGAACCTAAGACCTGCTAATTCTGTGGGTTTGTATTGCCCATGTTTTGTTTCACAAACCCTTGCATGTAAAAATATACTTTCAGAAACCTGCCTGTATAGAGCACTTTTTAGTAGCAACCTAGAAGGAGGAACGAAACATTAAGGTATTAATGACCCATGGAAGATGAGAAAATATGAAACACATTTGCCTTGATCCAATTTAGGCCTTGCAGAGTCATTATTCCTCAAGTTATATGGCTGTTCAAGTCCCTTACACGCTCACGTGCATTTTTCTTTCCCTGGAAATTTCCCGTTGTCTCAGCACTGATTCGCCTGGGCTGCTCAGAACTAGCGGTGCTCATTCTTCACATAGGGCACGGCCAGGTGGTGCTGGCGGGCATGGAAAACAGCGGCTGTCTTTATCCCCCAGCACTCAGGGCAGTGCTGGCTGGATACCGGTATAGAAATCGTGTGTGGAAACACACTGAGTCAACATAAAATGACTTACGTGTGTACAAGTAAGCAGCTATATAGTATTTAAAGCATTGCCTTTAGTCTTCCATCCTGCTTTTGTCTCCCTGTTCAACAAACTGTGCCCAAGTGACGGGAGGACAACAGGTACATCAGTGCTTTCCATGCATAATTCTCAATATAAATTTCTACTCCATATTTGTGGGAGTAGGTTGATAATCCAAAGGAGAGGGATGGCAGTAGACAATGAGGTTTAAGTCCAGTTCTGGGCTCCCCGGTTCAAGAAGGACAGAGAACTGCTGGAGAGGGGACAGCAAAGGGCTACCAAGATGATGAGGGGACTGGAACACCTCTCTTATGGAGAAAGGCTGAGGGATTTGGGTCTCTTCAGTCTGGAAAAAAGACGACTGAGGGGGGATCTTATCAACGCTTATAAATACTTAAAGGGTGGGTGTCAGGAGGATGGGGCCAGGCTCTTTTCAGTGGTGCCCAGAGACAGGACAAGGGGTAACGGGCACAAACTTGAACACAGGAAGTTCCACCTAAACATGAGGAGGAACTTCTTTACTTTGAGGGTGGCAGAGCCCTGGCACAGGCTGCCCAGAGAGGTGGTGGAGTCTCCGTCTCTGGAGACATTCAGAACCCACCTGGATGCGATCCTGTCCAACCTGCTCTGGGTGACCCTGCTCTGGCAGGGGGGTTGGACTAGATGATCTCCAGAGGTCCCTTCCAACTCCTACCATTCTGTGATTCTGTGAAAAGACCAAGGGAGGAGAACGTGTTCCAGTGAAAGTTTTGATCCAGTTGAATTAAAAGGAAAAGAAGCAACTCTCACCAAGCTCAGCAGCACTGCTGTGGTGTGCTCGTCACTCCCACGAGATCCGCCTTGGGATGAGGCTGTGGCTAGTCACATTTCAGTCCTGCCGTTTGAGCAGCTGTCTCTTTAGCAACATCCCTTTTATCCTTGTTCCATAATTAGTGAGGCACCGGAAAGGGCAACTCTTTGCCACTTGGTAGGTTTGTGTAGCCTACACTTTTACAAAACTTCTAGAAAACAAATTAAAGTTTGTTATAAAAATACTTCATTGCATTATATTAGAAAAAGTGTATGAAATGTTTGATATTTAAAACATAGCGATTGATTTTAACTGCCAAAATTTATTATTTTTAGTGATTTATTCATTTATTATGCTCCTTTATGGTGTTAGTGAATTTAATTGATTTTCCTAGTCACTGTATCCTTCAAGATTTTAGATTAGTTGATCTCATCCAGACTTGCATCTAGGAAAGAAAATGAGATTTTTTGCCTGTTTCTAATTGCCACTCAGTTTCTCAGCGTTTGAGTGATCACCATTGAACGCACTGAGCAGAAGCAACTGCTATGGGGGCATATTCTAAGAGAGCTGTGGTGGAAGTGGTTGACGCTATCAAAAAGTGGTTTAACCACTTCAGCGAAACAGTAGTTTGACGTTTTTTTAGAAATCAAGCAACAAATTTGTACTGCATCCTTGCTTACTGTTTTTAAAAAGATTGAATCTATGTCTCTGTAAAAGTCTTCCATTTCAAACTATTTTCAAATGTATGCAAACTGAGATATCCAATTCCAATAAAAATTCTCATTTGGATTTTGTCTTGTTTTCTTTTAAAATCATCACTTCTTATCCATCCTGTTCAGGTTATTAGAGATAATTCAAACTTCATAAGTCCTGAGTAACTGGCTTCTAACAATTTTAATAAAGCTGGTAAATATCCTACAGAGTTACTGGGTGCTTGGAATCATAACTAATTTTGGCACTCATGGGCAAGTTCTCTTCCTAGCTGTGCATAACATTCTTGTCAAATGGTAGCATTTTGCTCTTTCATCAGTTTTAGAATAAAACTTATTTCTTACATCCTCACTGAAGAAAATACTGAAAAGGATAATGGATTTGCCATGTACTATGCAATTCTTTCATTTGCTCTATGTTTTATCTGTTTTACCAGACTGTTGAAAAGCTTGTCATTTTAGCTTCTGAGACATGTGTTTCCATGTATGTGTTTGTATACACAGATGTATTGATACGGATGTTCTCACGTCTTATCCATAGGGTACGTCGCTGGGCGAGGTAAACTCATTCAGTCCTTCAATGCCAATATCCCCCTCATCAATGATAAACCAGTATAAATTTGAAGATGAACCAGAATTAAAAGATCTCTTCATTACAGTCGATGATCCTGAAAGCCACATTACAGCCATTGAAACATTTATTACATACAGAGTAGTCACAAAGGTAAGCGCCTGCTCATGGCTATAACGGCTTACACTGATAACAGTAGTAGCATTTTCACTCTTCTTGCACACCGTTCTCTGGGGTATTACTAAATTTACATTATACTCTGATTTTGCCACGAACTTATAGACCACTAAAACTGTATGAAACTGTGCATTAGATTCTGAAAAAAAAAATCAGTCTACACATATAGGTGCTTAGGTCTTTTTTGCTGAGAAAATAGCTAATAATTCTTCAACAGACAACTCAGTTCTATATGAGAATAACGTTTTCTATTGTGATCTTCAGCAGGAATGTGAAACAGCAGAAAGCCTGATTCAGTTCAAAGACATTATATTAGCCCAAGTATTTATGACTTTTGGATCACTTGCAGGCTTGCAGTCTTTTGTCTTGCGTAAGTGTTACCTGCTACAAAGTCTTTCAGTTCCATTCCTTTGTAATTACAGCGTCCACTATCACATGGACATTTGTTTCCCATTTACAGTTGCGTACGATTTCTGGGGAAACTGCCACAATTCTCCAAGGAAAAAGCAGTATTAGGAAACAACTAAGGGTATTTTTAGCTGTCCAGAATACAAATTATTTACTGGAAATAAGGAAGAAAGTCATCCTTGTGAGACTAGCCAACTCTTCTGGGGTTACCAGCAAATATTCTTCAGGCTGCATTTTGAGAATTGCACTGTTAATTTATTTTACTTTGAGTCCTTTTTAAAAAACTAATTTAAACCCAAATTTTCAAATGGGAATTATTCATCCTTAAATAAGAGGAGATATCAATTCCTCATAAAATATTTAAAGAGTAGGAAGAGCGCTATCTTTGTTAGGTTGCTAGCAATAATTTTCACTCTGTGCATGTTTTTGTAGAAGGGAGAACATTTTTTCTTCAGGCAAGTATGGAAGGGCTGTAAGGTGGATTGCTTTTACTTTTTTATCTATCTACTCTATCCTTTCTTATCATATTTAATTTGAAGTGCTGGTAGTTGATGATAAAGTAATAGCATTCCTCCCACATACCTTGGAAAATTTTTATTCAACCCTCAAAAATGTTTAGATTACATAAGCGTGTTTTGAGGTTTTTAGAATTTACTTGCATCGCATTATAAATCTGTGCAACAATGAATGCTAAACAGCACACATTAATGAAAACACGGGCTCCTTGTGGCTTGATTCTAGAAGATAGAGCGGTGATAAAATAAATCTCATGGTCTGACAATTTTGCAACACTGCAATAAGCATTTTTTCTAGGCATTAAAGGTTTGTTGGCAAGTTCTAACAAAGGGCTACAAAACTGGAATTGATGATGGAACGCAGAATCCATTAAGCAGCGCGGGAAGTGTTATTGCTATGAAATGCTGAAGTTTTCATGTTTTGAATGTGGGGATTGTTGGCTAGTGTCAGCAGGTCCCACGGACGTATGTCAGCTATTTGGGGTTTTTTTTCAGAATGCTAAAAAATGGACTTTCCTCACTCGTAGATCACTAATCACTTTAAAAGAAGTGCCCTAAAAGTAACAAACTTAACCATGATTGCTAAAGGGAAAATGCCACGCTAAAATAAGGATTGAAATCTTGTGGAAATATTGTGGTAGGCTAATTATTATAAGTCACTCTGTGTGCAGTTTAGTGCTTGCTTTTCATGTCTTTTTTTTTTTACACTAGAACTTTGATTTCTTGCTAAAATAGGATGTGTTTTATCTCTTCAAGTGGTTGATCATTGCACTTTAAAAAACAGCAAGCAAATAACAGGGGCAAAAAAGAATCACGTATGCCCTCCCTTCAAGTACTCCGTTTTCTCCAACATCTAAAACTAGTTTGCTCTTTTTTTCTGTTTTTCTAACCTGAGCCCATTTTTTCTGCTTCTGGTTTTCAGACATCTCGTGGTGAATTTGACTCCAGTGAATATGAAGTTCGAAGACGATATCAGGATTTCCTTTGGTTGAAGAGCAAACTTGAAGAAGCACATCCGACACTGATTATTCCTGTTCGTTTGATAAAACTTACGTTATTTTTGTTTGTTTATAATATGGCTTCAATTTTTTACAGAGATGTTTGAGATCTTTCTTCAGTTTCTGAAATCTCACAAAGGTTAAACCAGCCTAGTTTCATTAGCTTTATAGATATGTAATGACTAGAAATCCCATAAAGGTTTTTCTTACATTTTTAATTGTGCCATTTGCAGTAATTTATGTCCTTCTTTCTTAATTGTTTCATCTGCACTGTGTGCTACAAGAACCATGTTACACCACTGTTGAGTGCGATAACTTTGTAACAATTCCGTTTTTGCATGGTGGGTTCTAGAAGGTATACCTAGGGTTTTTAGTAAGTAGAAGAACCATTATAATACTCTTAATATTATGCAAACTATACAAAATATTTTTTCTTTTTTCCTTAGCCGTTGCCTGAAAAATTTATAATGAAAGGAATGGTGGAACGGTTTAATGATGAATTCATTGAGACTCGAAGAAAAGCTTTACATAAATTTTTGAACCGTATTGCTGATCATCCAACTTTGACTTTTAATGAAGACTTCAAAATTTTTCTTACTGCGCAGGCCTGGGTAAAATGACTTTATTTTTATTTACAGTTACGTGAAACTCCATCTTGTGTTTGGTAGAGTATATCAGTAGCCTCCCTGGTTCAGCATTCAATAGCGTCCTCCTACGACTTCTTACAGAAGTGTCAGAAGAAGCCAGGGGATTTATGGAATATTCATCCCCTGAGATAACCTTTTCTTGTGTGCTTTTGGTAATCATGCGTGTGGCCATACATATTGCTGTGCCTTCCGAAGCAGTTTTTCTTGCTGCATTTTGGATTTCTGTGGCAAATTCACAATATTCAACTCTGCATACAATATTCACAATATTAAAGCCCTGCAAAGCTTCCAAGATTATATGAAAAGTAGTATTTTAAATTAATTGGCACTGCCTTTTTCATCTGCTTTTTTTTTAAAGTTATACTGGTCTCATAAAAGAAGAATTTCCTGTTGTATTTTCACAAGATGAGTCCAGTTGAAAATTGGAGTTTTGTACTCAGAAAAGCCTGCCTCTGAACTTCAGCAAAGGTTATTCCAGCAACATATAAAAAGATTTGTGAAAAAAATAGATGGATTGCTTCTTCCAGTAGGAACATTGTTTGCTTTTCTCAATGACTTACTTCTGCAATCATTGCCTCTGCTTTCCTGTTCAAAAGGCTAAATTGCAAACTGGCTCACTCACCCTAAGGAATGAAAGGGTAAAGGTTCTCTGCCATCTTTAATCATTCTTGTGATACACACGTCCTTGTGTTTGCCCAGAAAGGCTTAGCTAATAAATGCACGGCAGGTACGGTTCTGGCACCAGTCTAATAATTTTAAAGAAAGATTTATACACTAAAAAGACACACAGAGGCTTCTTTATGTAGTTTTGTGTTTGGTTTTTGTTTTGGTTTGTTTTGTTTTGTTTTTTAAAAAAAGTTTTAAAGTATGCATTATTTTCAGAGAATTTTAAAAAGTACATGGAAGTAAACACGGCTTGTTCTGTCTATAGGAACTCTCCTCCCACAAGAAGCAGGGCCCCGGTTTGCTGAGCAGGATGGGACAGACCGTCAGAGCTGTAGCATCCTCGGTGAGAGGAGGAGTTAAAAATCGTCCTGAAATGTTTACAGAAATGAACGATTACATGGAAACATTTAGTCAGAAAATAAACGTGCTCGACAAAATAGCACATAGGATTTACAAGGAAGAAAGGGGTAAGTAGAAAATAAGCATCAGTTTTATTGATTTAAGAAATTAATATATTGGAAAAGTAAATTAGTTTTCATTGTGCTAGGCAAAATACTCTTTCCAGCAAGCAGGAAAAAAGAGAGATTTGTGTTTATACTGTGCTTTTCATAATGGTCATTGTTTCGGCAGACCTTCAAGTTAGTTTGAATAACTTATTAATACGAAGAGTTTGAACATGTCATTGAACTACTTGATAAGGAACTTAGAAAGAAGAAAACGTAGCAAGTATGGCTATCTTGTTACTTTGCTTTTGGAAAGCTGCCTGACCTTTTGGTTTGTACTTTCAGTGGAATGTAAATAGTCACAATTTTCTGTGCTGTCTCGTACTGGCATAATGCTGTCTAGATTCCAGATCTCTTTTTTGGTTTCATTATGTCCTTTTTTTCTGTGTTAACCAAGTAAATTTTATTTTTTTTAATAGCTTTACCGTTGGCCATAATTTCTGTCATGGGAAACTATGCCTGTTAGAGTTTTCTAAAGAAAGGATGACTTAATCTCAATTTTTTCCTGAAGTAACAGCAGTTTGAACACCTACTTGGAATACAAAATTACTGACTTCCTGAGATTGACCCTGGTCTCAGACTGTGCCTGTTCGGTACAATTTCCACCAGTCAGCACTTCAGGGATTTTATTGTCTATATAATAAAATCTGAAGAGCTGCACTTTGTTCTTTAATAACCGAGCCTTTATGCTTTATTGTGCAGTACCAGATCTCAGCGTGTCCTCACTAAATTGGAGGGGTCTTATAAAAGGAAAATACATGTTGGTGAAAAGAGTTTCTTTTGATACCGTTCAGTTCAGTGGAAATAGCTGGCTGAGGTCTGTAGGTTCAAGGCATCAGTGCCAAAATATTTCTTGGAAAACCCTATGAATTTTGACGTGCTCCCAAATGCTGGTTTATATCTTCTTTCTAGATTTTCCAAATAGCACTTGGCAGAACACTTGTGAGCAGGGTTGCACTGTCGTGGATATGAACCGTTGATAGCTGTGATTCAGAGAACATTCCTGCTTGCCATAGCTTAACGTGGGATTCTTAATTATATCTTCCATGGGGGTTTTTTGGTCCAATTCATCTCAAAGTAAACATTACACGCTTCAGGGCACACATTTGCTTTGCATCTTTTCTTGGATGTTTCTTCATTATAAACTCATGAAATTGTGTTTTCAGTACGTGACCAGTGTGTTCATGTGAACATGCAGCTTCCAGGTCATACCCAGCCTTGCCCAAGTTTAGTCCTGCCAAATGGCACAGTGAATTCTGGACCTTTTTCTTTCTGCTTACAGATTATCACTTGGCCTAGAGACACAAGAGAAATAATTCACAGGATATCCATGTATTTAGATTAATAAAAACTACTAAAGGAGAGAACACCTGCAGAACTGGAGTGAGCTTCAGTGTGTCTTCTGCACCTTTTGGGACATACCGAGACTACTAGTTTTAATAATGGGATTTGGAGCATTACTGTAGCAGAAGAACTCAGGGCAGTAGAAGCAAGTCAGACCAACTGCTGCCCGGGGCTGCTATGGCTCACGTCCCTCTGTACGAAGACAACATGAACATTGGGTGAACTGAATACAACCCATCAGGTCTAAGAGTGTATGTGTCCTTTTAAAATGACTGGGGCATTTTTGCTGATAGCTTTCTAGGAACTTCTTAATTACGATGCATTCATTGATTAGTTTATTCATGAACTGCAGTTTGCTTATCCTGGTCATTTGCGCAATTTTAAACATTATAGCCTCAGTCTCTTGCTTTGTTACAGTAAATATGAGGTTGCAATTAGTATCACTTAGACATCTATTAATGAACAAAAGACTAATATGTGAATATGTTCCTGTTAAGAGTATTTTAATGAAATGAAGGAATACGGCCCCATCCACACGCTTTGGTCAGCATCAGAAGAAGATATAGCAGATTCCCTAAAAGGTGTTGCCAGCTGCATCGACAAGTGTTGCAAAGCCACAGAGAAGCGAATGGCAGGGCTCTCGGAAAACCTGCTGCCAATTTTACATGAATATGTTCTCTACAGTGAAATTCTGACGGTAAGGTTTCCTAAAGGATTGCTTATGGCTGTATATAAAGTTTGGCTTAGTCCGGTGGCAAACATTAGAAGAGTTTGCAAGTGATGAAAATTATTTTGCATTCCCTCTATTTGCTGTTGTTACTAAAGGTGCAGAGCACAGGATAGCTGTCCACTAGCAGGGAATCCGGTTTGTCCTGTTTCCCTTGTTAATCAGGCAAGAGGCACCCCTTCCAGGCGAGAAGAGGTTGGCAGTTTTGCATGGCAGGCGGCCTTTAGGAGCTGGGCTAAAGAGTGTCTGGTTTTTCCATCTTCAGAGAGCTCTGCATTGTGGCAGAGAGGTGGGAACACAGAAGGGTTTTGGAACAGCAGCTGAGAAGGACCTCCTCTGACACTGCTGAAATATGAACTCATCGAGTAACAGATTGTGTGGGGGAAAAGGAGTGGAGAGGTTTTTCCCTTTCTAGGAGATGTTCCTAAACTATGTTTTCTTTTTGCAGAACAGCAGGGAACTTCCAGTCCCTGTGCCATTATATAAGCACCTGTTAGTCTTTGCCATAAGGTGACGCTCTCAGTTCCCTTTATGTACGTATTTTTCTTACACTTGGAGAGATGTAAAAAATCAGACTTCAGAATTGATAAATTCCGTGCTGATGGATAATCAACATAATCAAGTAACTGAAATCAGCGTGTCATAATTCCCACTCTGCTGCCTCCAGAAAGCAGAAAATGTGTACAAACCCCTCTTTGTCTAAGTTTTGAGCAATGCAAGCTGCAGTGTCTGTTCTTGCCTCTGCTGGGAACCCAGCCCCTGCTGCAGTGCTTTCTGAGTAGAGGCCATGGGTGGAGCAAGACCCAAGGTTAACTCAGCCTTTGCTGGCACTGTGCAGAGGCTGCCAGTTTCTCAGTAAGGCTTAGCTACCGAGAGGTTAAGAATTACTGCTGCAATGACTGCTGTCTTTAAAACCAGCTTCTCTGAAAAAGGCCTCATACAAAATATCCTGTACCTCACAGGCCTCATTATCTACATGTACATGCAGGTAGGTGGAGGTAGGTACTGCTTTGCTTAAAGGTCTGAAGAGATTACCATCCTAGCAACTGCAGGTCTTCTCCCCCACTTCCAAAGTGATTTTTCAGAATTTCTAAGTCTGTTACCCATGAGCCATCCCATTAGGGATGTCTTCAGGTCCTATCCAGAGGAGAACCTTTCTCCAGTAGGTCACTCCTGTTCTACAACTGTTGTTTTCCTTTCATTCGCCATGGATTTTTATTTTTCCTATAGTTTACTTCCCTCTTGCGATTTGGAGAGGGACCTACCACTCATGATAAAAATACAATAGGGGAAGTCACACAGTAGTAAAACCTGCATTCAGAGGTGTGTTTAACCCCTCATCTCAAGGACCTTTGTGCAGTGCTGCCAAGATCACAAGCAAATGTGCAGCAAAAGGTGTGGCCAATACAATGCAATCCCTGTACTTGCCAGCCTTGGGAGTTCAGCCTTGAACTGGGGAAAGAGATGAATTCATAGCTAAAATATTTACATCTGGACTGGCTCCTTCCCTAACTGACTCACAGAACAAATCTGGGGAGAGCAGGGGAGTGCTGTGCCTCAGGGTACAAATTGCAGCAATAAATTGGTTATGGGCCCACATACGATTATTTGAGGATTTTGTGGCAGGGTACCATTAAATATTACCCAAAAAAAATTGTAAAAGTATAATAATATGTTTTAAAAACACTGTGCCTCTGTTTGCCATTAGAAGTCAGCACTTGTCTGTAGTTGTGGCACATTAACATGAAAATCATTTGTTTTATCTTGTAATTTAAGGAGTATTTGTGATAAATACTCTTTTTTTGTCACAATTTGTAACAAAATAGTATTTTTTTGTCACAAATTTGTGACAAAATAGTCATTATAAAAGAGGCAAAAGAAATAGTTTAAAAGAGAAAGCATTTGTAATACAAAGGAAGCTGTTTCAGACATATTTGTTTTGCTTCTATGCTTACAGCTAAACATTTTCTGTATTTATCTAACCAAAAGATATTCTGAGCTATTGAAACGTAGATTTATGAGCATTAGTATGTATTGCTAATCTGTTCCTCAGAATTGTCCAAAGTCAGGTTTAGCAAATGTTTCTAGTGAGTGCCTGTTCAAAAAGAAACGTTGAAAAATTATTTTTAAATTAACCTCCTAAATTATTCTATTATGTTTGTTAAAGTGACAAGATTTCAAAGAGAACTCGGTCAAGTAAGACAGTAGAGAAGGTAGAGATGCTTGTGCCCTGTGCTGTTTCAACATGCCCCATGCTAGAGGTGAATACTGAAAATCTCTTTAGTATATACAGAAGCAGTAAAACCAGTTGTGGCAGGGTAATACAAAAGAAGGTTTTGTATATGTCCTGCTTCTGATTTTGTTTTTTTGAAAGGACTAAAGCCTTGCAACATTTCTGCGAGATAAGCACACCTGAGTGTGCTCTTCCAGGTGAGGAAACTAAGGCAAAGAGAAATTTGTAAGGCTTCCTCAAGGTCACAGAGCAAATGAGCATCGGAAATGGAAATTTAATCTGTAATACTATTCCTTTTTTGTAGTTTAACAAGTAACGTTCCTTCCCCTTTCTAATTATTTTTTGGCGTTATGCTAAAAATCCAATACCTGGAAAGACAGTTTTAACGGAGGATATAATTACATATACTGAAAATAAGCACATATGTCAATGTTAGAACATCTATCATTTTTATGATGATTTTATCTGATTTTACTGAACTACATTTGGCACTTACAAAATAATGTAAAATGTTAAAGTCACAATTTCAATAATGCCTGGTATACCATTCTTAGTCATTTATTCCACTTTATATTCTAACTTTTACTCAAAGATACTTTTCTTCACGAAATTGGGCAAACTTGTGTTGCTGTTTTAAAATATGGATATATAGTAAATTGAGCTGATACTAAGTAAACTGCTGTTGCAGTTTTTCATAAAAAAACAATTATACTTTATGGCAGATTCTTGCAGCACTGCTTTTGGATTTACTAAGATTCTTGAAAAACACATAAGATAAAATACTGGTATTGAAAAATAAGTCTTCGCTGTATGATTTTAATAATTTTTTTGTTTTTAGGAAAGTACATGTATCACGTCAAAATTATTAAATGGCAGTATTTTGTGATCTTGCTTAATTTATTAAGTAGCCAAGTTGTTTGATGGTTTTCTGACTAGATGGCTAAAATTTGGTGCAGTTTACTTCTTTTTTTTTCTCTTCTATATTAAGGGTGTTTTGAAAAGGAGAGACCAAATTCAAGGCGAGCTCGACTCCAAAATTGATGCTTTAGCCAATAAAAAGACAGAAAAGGATCTGGTGAGTATGTACAGAAAGCTGAAATCTTCCCGGCCTTATTCTAATTGCAAAAGATGATCCCCTGAAGAAAACGTGTCCTCTGAAGCCATGCTTTGTAACTGCATGGTGTCTCTATCATTCTCACACTTACTCTGAAAAGGTTTGGTCCTTGCAGCTATGCATGCCAGGCAAAGGCAGTCACCAGAGCGATACAAAACTTCAGTAGCTGGGCTGCTGGAGCAAAGGACTGGTAATAGTGGGCGACCACTGTGTTTTGTCAACACAGACTGTACCGCCGCTTATTTTTAGTATTTCTGTTTACTTCCACAGTGGGAGTTAAAACAAAGTAAGATTTGCTGCAGTGCTCTTGTAGCTGCTGCTCCATTCATGTAGGAGAGGGAGAGGAGGTGGTTAGAATCCGCAAAGCTGTTCACTGAACTTATTTAAAATAAAAAGTTCTGGATTCTGTTCTTTCAGGTTTCTGTCTTATCTGGTTGAGCCCAGGGATATTTTTTTACTTCCAGTATGACACCTTCATTCATTCTAGTGAAGTCGAACTAACTGGTAGCCCACGGGGGCAGGCATCCCCAAACCCATCATTAAATTTTTGATTGCTTAACTCTCCAGCCTAAATAATGTCCTTTAAGCACAGTGCTAACACAAAGTGTTACACAGTGTAAATAATATATAAAAATTACTAAATAATAATCACCGTAACTTTTTAGTACATCAGAGGAGAAAGCCCTTGACATTTCAAGTACTTTTTATTAGGACTGTCATGATTAGCTTTCATGTAAAGATGAGCTGTTTAGATAGTTTTGGCACTTGAAATGCATATTTTTATTTGATTTCTTGTCACTGAGCTGCATAAATAAGAACGTATTACCAGTGTCTCATATGTACGATGGCAGTGGTATGCTTTGTAACATTTTGCCTCTGCGTATTGCAGTAGGAGAGTGAGTAAATACCTCTGGTTTTGTTTTTTCCTGAAGTAGAAATTCTGTTTACTTTTATCTTATATTGTCCTCTCATTTCACTGCCTTTGTGCGCTCTAATCTGGTTTTGTTTCTCTGCTTCCTCTGCCGCTTCTCCTGTCCTTTGTTTACGTATAAAGTTTGAAGCTGTTCTAAACCACAGGGAGGACGGTGAGTTGGAGAAGGCCCCGAGGCTGGGAGCTGGGGTAGCGATGGCAGGTCCTAGTCCTCTGCTGGCTGCAGGACATCGTATTCCCATGCTGACTCATGAGGGCACGCGCGGATGGGCAGACCCACTGCCAGCTCCTCCCGTAGCCTGACCATGTCCCCAGCACCCCGGGCCACGGGTGCCCCCCATCCTGGCAGCACGCAGTAGTTGCATCGCGCGTAAAAAGCACAGTATATATTAAGAATGAGCCTTATGGGTCCCCTCCGACTTGAGACATTCTGTGATTCTGTGATTCTAAGAATTTATTCTGGCAGAAAGGAGTGTTATAGATCATTGTGTAAGTTATTTTTATGCAGATAGTTCCATCAACTTTTCAATGTCCCTTTTAATCAGGACTTCCCATTTGTATGGGTTGTTGGCAACCCGCTCAAACCAGTAGCATTTGCACAGAGCGATTCAGCGAGGAATTTCAATTTCATACAGCTTGTTTAGCAGCTACTCTTGTTGCTCGCCACTGCAGGGAAGGAACATTGCCTGGCAGGACCCGGTCTTTTCAGAATGTATTACTGTTATAATCTGATGGAGTCCTCAAACAAGGTGCATGCACTCTCTCTTCCTGAACTGTTACAGACAAAAAGAAATATTTTTCCCTTTAGCATAGTATTGATCATACCATGTTGATTAGATATTGACAATGGTTCACTCCATAATGAGATGTTTGTACTTGCTTCCAGTAAAATTTGGAGATCAGTTTGCACAGCCTGGTCTTTTTTCTCTGTTTCTGTGTTTCCAAAACTGTGTTTCCAGTTTTGGTAAAAGCCTTTGGACAGTGTGATTATCCAGGTGTTTGGATCTTTGCTTTATCTTTCCAACCCCTCTATTTCTTACTTATTTCAAAAAATCCTGTTTCGGAGAGCCTGATTTCCTTGCAGTCTCACGAGTAAGCAGATGTCTGTTAGTCTAATCTGATCATAAAATCCTCTGTTCTCTAATTGAGTGGCAGATGTATCCTGAAGACTTTTTCTTAATTACAATTTGAAGGCTTTTTCTATTAATGACAGTTTGGCCACAGAGAATAGTGTACTGATATTTTTAACCATTCAAGTAACTTTTAACTGTTTTCTTAATCAGCATTTTACTGTGTTTTAGTTTTTATTATGTGTGGAAATGTTTTGCTGACACTTCTAACCGGACTGATTTCAGAATAAAAGGTGGTCATAACACAGGTGCTCTTATCGGAATTGACACTGAGCTTGGCTGTATTTGCATATTTCTATTCCTAAGCAGAACTAGTGTAGCTTCTAATGATCTCATAGATGTCAGATTGAGCTTGTCAGTGCAATCTAGTAGCCAGAAATTCTGCTGACAATGAGTGGCATGAACTCTAATCTCATTTGAAGTACATTTCCACCATAGATAAGGAATCTCAGACTGTCACTAGAGCTGATAAAAGGCTGTGAGATCTTTAGCATCGGTCACAGCAAACATTAAATGATTTAACAAACAGGAGGTTATACAGCAGGAGAATACAAACCATCCCCAAGGTCAGTGCAGCTGAAATAGGCTGGGATCGCAAATTAAACCTTAGGAGATGTCAGGCTCATCAGCTGGGAAAAAATGTTTTCTTGAGCTGTGTTTCTGCCATTGGGCTTTTAGAAAGCTGCTCATGGTGCTGTGCAAAAGCCAAAACTTTGTGTCCCACTCCAAAATTTAGACCATGAAGAAGGCAGTTGTTTAGGGTATGGAAGGTTTGAAGACTGATTTTGGATGCAGGCTCGAAGAGAGATACTTGGGAGGACTTGGGTGTCCTCCTGCTTATGTAGACCTTTCTTACCTCCAGACCTCTGTCTGTTAAGATGTTGGAGTTTGTGGCTGCATTGCTCCCACGCTCCATTCCGAAGGCATATGCAGCAACACTACTGCATCCCTTTGTGGTTTGTGAGTTTTTAACAGTTTTGGCCCTGCCACTAGCAATAATAGTAATTCTGACAAAAGGTTGATATAATGTGCTCTGACAGAAGCAGATAAGCATTAAATGCTAACTTAAGGATTCTAGCGCTCAGCCTTGAAACTGAGTAGTAAAGAGATGAAATGCAGATCTATCACATTCTGAATATATCTTATGTTTTAACTCTGGGCTAAAAAGGGTTAGTATCACCAAGCTGTAGGATTAATTAATGTAGCAGATAGAAATTCAGGCTATTTTGCATAGTGAGATTGTGTAAACGGCTGTGTGACTTACTAGATAATTTGGCTACTGAGCCAAGGCTCTTTGGCTACAGGTCGCACTGTTCATGTCTGGTAGCGCCCTGCCCTAGCAGCATCTGGCTCCCATGTTCCTGTCCCGTGGTCCGATGTCTGATTAGCACTGTGCTGTCCTTCTCTGGGGGTCACTGATGTGAGATTTAATTTATCACACCAAAGCGAGATCAATGTAAGAAAATGGATTCGGAAGCATATTTAATTTGCAGGATAAATTGTAACAATTTACACCTTGTAAATGAGGAACAGACTAGGTAGATGTTTTTGTTGAGAGCAAGCCATTCTTCTTTGATTTCTGCTGTCATGGCAGCTGAAAAGGGTGGCATTTATGTTTCTTTTCAGTTGTGAAAAAGTAGATCTTAAACCTCTCTACTTGAGGTGTGGCCTAATGCTGTCTTTAGACCTTTAGTCCAGCTCTTGGCTTGATACAACACACAGTTTCTTTTGGGCTTTAGAGGTGATGTTTAAAGCGCGTATCCAGGCAGGGATGTAGAACAGAGTCTGCCTGTCCACATCACGTTGTGACTACACCGTGGAAGAAATTCGTAGTTCCTAGAAAAGGCAAGACAAAAACAAACTGTAAAATAAATGTCTTAAAGATATGAAGAACGAGATAAAGGGAAGCTGCTGCTGCCAGGACTTCTAAGTTGGAGAAGTTCTTTACGTGTGTAGCCTGGCTCATTCCCATATGGCGACTTTTTTCTTGCAAAAGCAGAAAATGGATTCAACTGCCTTTCCTACTCCAAATCATCTAAAAATATTCACTGTTTTCTGTATTCTGTGTGTATTCATTCTTGGTATTTGAAAGAAAGGCGATTAACTTGGGACATGCCCAAGATACCGAATCCAGCTGCCTCTAATTCCTTTGAAGATAATTTCCCCACATGTAAACTTTGGTTTAACCTTTTCGTATTGAACATAGTGCTGGTAGTTGAAATCACCTTTGTCCATAATTTGATTACTGGTCTGGCTAGGTAATTGGACTTCAGCTTTTCAGTAAAGTAGAAATAATATTTTGCATTTTGTTCTTGATTAATAACCAGTATTTCATTAATCTATAAATGTGTCAAGGAAAATCAGTGTAGAAATCAAGTCTAACTAAAAATGTTTATTCATCTGTGTATCATGGAATGTGGAGAAAATCCATTCAGATGAAATTTTCAGTTTTACTAGCAAAGGAGTTTTTGGCTACTTTAAGAGCTGAAGCGTTCTAGTACGTCAGGCTGAATTGGGATTGGTGGTTTGTGAATTAAGCGCTGGGCTCAGGTTCTGTCCTGGTTTCAGACAGTGCTGCTTAGTTGGCGTCTGATGGCGGCAGCGCTGCCGGCCCTTGCACTGGAACACCCTCCTCCCTGAATGGTTCAAGCTGGAGGCTGCGCATCAAGACTTTCTACATCCTGCTCTGAATTTTGGCATCTCTGCATTCGGCCCATAGCCTGAGCATTCCTTGAAAATCCTGGAAGTTAATCCTGGGATCCTGAAGTTCATATCAATGACAGCAGCAGCTCTGCAGAGGGCACGAGGAGATACCAAATTTACAGGGCTGTTGTCTGAGGAAACAACTATTTGCCTGACAGCAGAATACAAGAAGAGGAAGGTGTACGGGACCCGAGCTGCAATGGAAACAAGACAAGGAGATGAATTTCTGCTTGCTGTTTCTTATTGGTGGTGTTTCTGCCTGACCTCCCTCCTGCTGCAGGCAGGCGCTGTGCAGTCCCAGCAGATGGATTTGCACTGTGGCTGCAGAAGATGCACCTCATTCTGTGACTGGGTGACAGCCAGAGCTGACACAGCTGATTAGCACATGACAATAGGTAACAAAATTATTGAGAGGACTAGAAGACTCATTAAAGAGTCTCTGTCCACTTACTCATTCCCATTAGCTGAAAAGTCACTTTATGCATCTACAGTAATTAGAATAAAATTATGTCTGTAGAGTAGCCCTCAAGGTTTTTGATCCTGGATCGCTGTGAAAGAGTTTTTTCTCTGCAGAAGTCCCTTGGTTTAGTTTCTTTCTCTGCATCTGTATTTCTCTCTCCCTCACATGGTCACACGGAGGTCAGTTCCACAAGAAAAGATGGCAAGGTGACAGGCAAGAAATCAGAAGGTTTGTGCTTTTGATTTCTGCTGTCTTCTCCCCATTCTGGTTTCTCCTGAGGTTATCAAAGGTTATGTCAGGGCTTTCTCAGCTTTTCCGTCCAAATCTAATTTGTATAGTTGATTCTGCCTCAGTAGAGCCCTCTATATTTTCCTTTTTATGTGCATTACTGTCAAGTGCTAGTGAAGAGGTGCCAGAGTCTGTGAATTCTCAGTCAATAAAAATATCTTCAGCAACACTTTAATTCTGGTCTAGAATTTCTGTTATTAATATTTCAGAAACTGTAACAATTTATTAATTAAGAATAAAATTTAGATAGATCCCTGGGAAATTATTTTCTGTGCTAAGTTAAATACCAACCTTGGTTCTGCAGATCTGTTTGTTTGCGCTACAATCACTTGATTTCAATCACTTTTGAAATGGTGACTTTACTAATATTTTTTAACATTTACAATTCATATTTAGTTCTCAGAAGAGATTGGGAAACTTGAAGACAAAGTCGAATGTGCCAATAATGCCCTGAAAGCGGATTGGGACAGGTGGAAGCAAAACATGCAGTATGATATGAGATCAACGTTCACTAATGTGGCTGAGAATAATCTCCATTATTATGAAGAGGTAAAGCACTTTCTCATAGCCATGTTCTTTTTTCATTGATTATTTCAGTGGAGAAGTCCATGGGTTGTCTTTAAAGAGGAATTTTTGCATTTTAGTTCAAACCTGTGTTAACTTCAGAATCAGGTTTTGCAGGAAGAGGGAGGCAGTTACCCTTAATTTGACACATTTCAAGCCAAATAGATTTTACTTGTGCCCAAGTGGTTGATCCCGAGTTCATCATCGACAGAGGGCACTCTTGTTTTACTAACCACAGCAATTTGGAACATGTTTTTTGGTTCAATGTGAGCTGCTATATTTCAGTTTGGGAACCTTTTGCTATTACTGCATGAAGAAGCCCTCTGGAAAGCTCAAACTTGATCTCATATGAGGAAAACGTTTAAATGTGACTCCATTTCAGACAGCGCATTCAGGAAGTCCTTGTTATTTCTCTAAGGAATTGTCTTTTATGAATTAATCAGACTTTACAAGGATAAAGAAGAACAATACAATTTTGAGAAGTCAATATAAAAAGCTTATTGCACTTTTCAAAAAAAATACAAATGCTGCAAGTGTATGCAATTAATAAATTGAATCTTTTTATAATTGAAACAGTACTTCAGAAAGAAAGAAAAGTGGGTGAAATTAGATTTTGATTTTCAACACAAATGCCACAGTTAATATTCGTGGTAAGAACTGCCTTTTACTGGACTACATACTAAGGAAGAGAACATGAAAATATATAACAAAATATGTTAAGCAATCTGTGAAGTTTCTTGATGGGGAAGACGTTGTTGACTGAAGAACGCATTTTGAAAATATCCTGGATGTCTTGAATTCTTTTAAAGAATTTATCCTTATTTTGTGAAAAAAATGGGAATACACTAAGCCATCTATTACTCATAAGTTAGTAATTTTCACAGATATATGTTGACATCTGTAACTTCCAATTCTGTATTTTGAACTTTTTATGGATTGCCCGTGAGCCAATGACAGTGTCCTGATTTTACAAATCATTTCGTTAAAACATAACTGAAAAGACAGAGCTCTTGATCATCGAGTCTAATTAATTAACATACAGTCTGTGAGATGCACGGACATTGACAATCTGTTGTTAGATATTAAGATCAAAATATTTTCTGAAATCAGGCAGAAAGCTCTTGGCATCCTCTCACATTTTCTTCAGTTATTGATGATCTCTGACTTCTATATCAGCAATACGTATGTTAAAATGATGCTAAATATATTGGACTATTTTCTTAATGAGCGATTAGTTAAATTAAAACACAAAAAT
The DNA here is from genome assembly GCF_964199755.1 of Larus michahellis. Taxonomy (NCBI): domain Eukaryota; kingdom Metazoa; phylum Chordata; class Aves; order Charadriiformes; family Laridae; genus Larus; species Larus michahellis. The sequence continues at coordinate 36,668,372 of NC_133903.1, read as the reverse complement.
AATTCTTTTGTTCTCTTTCCTGTCTAGAAATACTTTTTGCTGAATTAGAATTTTAATTCAGAACGCCAAAGCTCATACTGTACAGTAAATTACTATCATTAAGTCACAAACTGCAGAAAATAGTTCAGCTATCTTTGCAACTGCCAGTGGTTCTTATTAAATAGCCTCTGAAATACTGGAGGAATTGGTTTATACTGAGACATTATTCTTTGTTGGTGCTTTTCTTGAATATTGAAATCTGCATAGAATGTTTTTCTTTGCAAAGTGAGGGCTTACCAATTTTTTTCTGTTTTATCAGAAAATCATTCTCTTAATCCCGACATTCAAGACAATTTGATAAAATTCATATTAAATTGGGAGTTTTGATCTAAAATACGCATGTTTATTTGAGACCTGTAGTTAATGTTGATGTTTAATTACTGGAGAAGTGATTACTGTCAGAGGCCCTTATATTACAAACTACAGGTGTGTAACGCACTCCTGAAAACAGCAGGAGCACCAGCCCTGGCACCACTTTCACTGTTTGGGAGTGAAACTTCAGGAAGGGAATCTCAGAAACCTGAGAATCAGAACACGATTTTTATGCTTTAAGTAGAAAACAAAATCCTACCTTAAAGATAACAGTTTGAGTCTCAGTCATTAAACTCATGCACAAACACCGTGCCTGTTACAGTGGTTTTCACCTGTTCAGTTGTTACTTGCATCATTAATGTTCTCTCACATGTCTGAAGTTCAATTACTCGTTCATGCTTCTGATGCACCATTTTATACTTACTAAGCATTTTCTTACTGTAGCATCCCTCATCTTAGTTCTTGCCTTTATTTTTCCCCCAAGCATGTTCTGTGCATGCTCCCAGGCACCATGGATGCCATGGATATAATGAAGTTGCCCAGCTCTTCTGTCCCCCTCCTATGAGGAATCATCTCCTACTTTCTAACTCAGTCACTACCTGCTTCTCCTCCTTTCCCCAGTTTTTTTTCCCCCACCAGTTGAACTCCTATCCTTGCCTCTCCACAAGCAGTGTCCCATTCCCTTCTCTACAGCAGTGTCTCATGGTGCTCCTCATTATTCCCCAGTCTTGCTGACTTGATTTCCCAGGTGCACAACCTAAGCAGGGCTCGATCCTGCTAGTGACGCCATTCTCTGCATCCCTTAAATTTCTGAGAGCTACGGAATAACGAGAGACAGACATCTCATGTCTTCTGGCGGCTTTCGCACTAGGGAATCCAGTTTTTCAAGACTGTATAGAACTAAAGCCAGTGTGATCAAGCACAACACAGCAGTGGGTCAAAGTACACTAGAATTTCTTAAATGTTATTTCCTCTTTGTCACAATATGGGGAAAGAGTATGACCTTACATTTGGGGTTTTCCTCAATTGTCATTGCCTAGGGCTTCTGCTGTCAACTTGTCAAGCATCACTTAGGCAGAATAAAAGAGTATGACTCCCTTAATCTGAATTAATGTTCAAGTTACATGAAGTGCTATTTTAAAGTGTTACCTATAATTATATTTCTCCCTATTTACTAATTTAAAACAAGTAAAGGTATTTCTGTAGCCTTACAGTTTACTGACATTTAATATAATTGAATAAGAAGTGTTCCTTTGTTTCTATAGCTGTGGAATCACCAATCTCTTTGTGTCTCTCAATGCTGTGGTAATGAAGACACTAATTAAAGCCCAGTGTTGCAAATTTACAGGGTGCTCCTATGCAGACCTATGAGAATGAAGGCTTTCCTGTGATAATGTACAAGCTATGTTATGATACATTTACATATAATGTCATTTAGTAGCCAAGAGTTACCATGACTGAGCAATCATTTGGCATTCCTGTAGCTGGTCTCAAGAGTTCACAGACTTCTCTACTTCCTTCACTTTGCTTCTGGAAAAGAGTTGAGTACATGCTTAAGTCTCTTTGTATTCCACAAAGGTTTAAAGCCAATAACATACTGTATTAATAATGACCATGAGTGCATTGCTAAAATAGGGGGGATTTACTGAAACTATATGAAAAGGTTTTAATTTTTAAACATTCAGAACTTTACTCCTATTTCTGAAGCAAATAGCATCAATTTGTTTGCCTTACAGGTAAAAGTTCTTGAGTGAAGTACGTGTTAACACCATACTATTTATTTTACTCTTTTTCCCCATGCCTGAGGTGTGTCACTGTTGTCTGAAACAGCAGCCCTTAGTCCAGAAGTATCTGCCAAACAGCTGAAATCACAACCTGCCCATCAGCTGGGAAAGCTGATTATCACCAGGAGTATTTTCATTGTTAGGTGTAGATATTCTGCAGAGCCCTAACGATGCAGCATTACTAAAACCAAAACAAGATACAAAGGTATTGGTGGTGGTGGTGTTAGTATTATTTAGCTAGCGTGTCTGAAGTGTTCCTGGTGCAAATTAGCAAAACCAAACCAGGCAATGTTGAACTCTGGCTTCAAAGAGCAATTAAACATTTACAGATTTTTTGTTTTTGTGTTTACAGTAGTCTCTAGGATATTAACAGCATAAAAGAAAAAGAAGCACTTTAATTTTTCTCAGCAAAGAACTTGGTTAACCTGTTATATTCGAAAAACCACCGGAATAAGTAGCTAGATTTTGCAGCTAATCCAAAGACTAGTTACACATTATAAATCCATCAAATATATCAGAGTTTGGTTTTCCACTGCTCATGAGGCAGCCTAGTAAATGCAGGAAGACTGGGGATTTTTCATAATGTAGGATGATATTTAATTAGTTTTAGCATTGAAAGAACATGTTTTTTCTTGCGCATGGATGAGCCTTTGTTTTAAAGCGTAGCTTCTAATTTTATTTTTCTCATGTCAAACTAATCCTGTTAAATCTTTGCAGCTTAATCAGATAAAAAGCTAAAGTTATCTTTGATATAGCGAGATTCTTGTTGGTATTGACACAGCTTACTCTTTTCCAAAAACAGAAATAATTTCCTGATTTTCTTAACTATTTCAAGAATAATTTAGTTTATTTCTGTGACCTACATTGTTGTACAGGCACAAATTGATCCAGAAAGATCTGTTAGGGCAAAACAATTCCCCTTCCCCATTACAGCAACTTCCCTCTAACTCCAAAGCCCTTATGTACCTCTCTACCTAGTACTAGCTGTAGGAAAACAGAGGAGATTTGTTGTTGGCCCTAGAGGCCTCTGTAGCGATGCATATAACGAGTCATTTGGTTGCACAGCAAAATTTAGCTGCTCATGGATGTTGAGCACATCCTACCTTAGCCTGGGAATTTAGCTCCAAACTTCATGTGATTTTCAGAAGATCCCACATGGCTCAGCGAGTTTGTCTCTGTGCGTGTTGCTTCAAAGCCAGGATCCATCTTTGAACCCTCATTTGCTTCAGACATAAAAATTTCTTTTAAATACTTCTAGGAAGACATTTTTTTTTCCAGTGGGAATCACTATTTCTATGCACTCCAGTTTTGTTTCCTTGCACCCAGAAACTACGAAAGTATTTTTTGTCTCTCTCTCAGACACACACAAGACTTCATTTTCAGATTCTACTCCAGAAAATGCCATCATAAATGATATTTTTAAGGTATCAACCATGAAAACAGGGAACTGGAACAGAAACACGCATGGCCATGTGACACACTGCTGCTGTTATCATCCCTACTACACATTCTATTTTTATATCTCCTTTTTAGTTAGATATACAATTGTACTATATGACATCCTTTTTGCTGTTTTTTCTAAAAATGATGTTGCAGAATAGATGTGTGACCTGCAGTAGTAATCAGAATATTTTAGGTAAAGTAGCCTTATTTAAGCTCTTGCTATTTCATTTTGTGTATTTAGGCTTTATGTCTTCCGCCAGGCTTTTCCAAGTAATTGGATTATGAATTTCAATCCTGTGCATGCACATTTAATTTCCTGGGTTTGGGTTTTCTTTTTTTGCCCTTTTCTGTCTCCTTTGTGAAAGCTGCTGATCCTCTGTTTAGATCTCTGTTTTCAACCTCCCTGGAGAACGAAGTAAAATCATTCTCTAATACTGTTGAAGTATACATCACTAACGAAATGTCGTTTATGCAGTTCATGCTTCACAATATAAAAAGCTTGAGCCTAAGGCACAGAGACCTAGTTTTGTTTTGGTATGGTTAATTATAAAACTTGTCAGCTGTAGCGGCACTGTGATGTCTGACAGTGAAATGAGCCACCATTGCTCTTACATTTTGGAAAATGTGTTTTGGTTATATAAAGGAGGATAAATTAAAAACTGAAGAACTTGTGTAACTGAAAAAAATGCTTTGCATCTTTGGAGAGACTTCAATAGATTGTATCTATCTGGTTAAGTGACATACTGTGACTGCATTTTAACACGTGCAGTTTGGCTCAGTGTTGCAAAGATAACAGCCATTTTTACATTCCACCCAGTGCTGATATATGTATTTTAATTCTCATTACTGAAATTACAGAATTACAAAACATGGAGTTACATGGTATAAATTAAACTCTGGTTCAGAAAAAAAAAAAAAAGTCAGTCATTGCCAACCAAAGACTTTTCAAGCAACAGTGATCATTTGTCCCACACCTAGCAAAAGCCTAGGAAAACAGATGTGCCTTGCAGCTTTCCAGGGTGGTAATCCAGGCTGGGCTCTCGCAAACAGAAATCTGAGTCTGAGCGCCGCAGTGAAGACACAGTGCTAGAAGCTGCCTCACTGACATTTTAAAACCAAGAAGCCACCCTCCAGCTCAAGCATCTCAGATAGATCCAGCTGCCACAGTGTCACATGAAGTAGGGGAGAATCTAATAATCAAACTTTAAAGGCTTTATACAAAAGATCAAAAAGACCAAGTTTGGAACACTTATAGATCACTGTTCATGATAACACTGTTTTCACTGTTTCTCCCCCATTTTATATTGACCATTTCAAAACAACATTTCTCCAAAAAGTCAATGGAGAAAGCAGATTTCCATGTGAATCTTATCCTGTTTCTCTCTTTTCACAGTAATTCAAACCTTGGATGTGCTCTGAACAGTAGCATAATGTTATGTGCAAAAGCAGCAGAAGCAAGTTGGGGATTTTGTCAGCAAGATCAGAAAAGAAAGGCTGGGGAGTAGATTTGTGGTTTCCATAGTCCAGGGTACAATATATGAACAGGAACAGTCTCTAACGTGCCTGATAATGACCAAAAAGCTATGCAGAAATAAGCTCCTGCATACCTTTTTCCTTTGTGATCTCTTAGGTCAGTCGGCTGTTTTAACGTCTCACATTATTTTGCAGACCCACGTCTTCTACTTTTTTATGTCTTCAGAGACATAATCACTGCTGACTTTTGTTTGCTGTTTCTTGTTACTTTTGTCGCCCATAATTTTATGGGTATCCCTGGTTCTGTGTCCTTGTGTCATCATGGATTCCCACAACTCTGGTCATCCTGTGTCTCCTTCATTTTGCTCCTTGAGCTTATACTTTAACATTATTCATGACTATCAGATCCTCCCACTCGTCTGCTTGCACATAGACATGCAATAATACCAGGACCTAGGCTCTTTAATGTAGTAGGGTTAAATCTACATATTTAATGGCAGAGTTTTGAAGTCATTCACTAGAAATGTCTAATAAGACAGAGTTAGGTGGCTGTAAGTTCAAGCAGCATGAATGCCAGCGTATTTTCCATGTCTCCTAAGCAATGACAGATGGATGCTAGATACTTCATTGTAGCTGGGCTGAGCAAATTCCTGTGGCTTGAATAGCTTATGGCAAAAGTTTTCACTTAGGAAATGATGCCGTTTTCAGGGTATTGTTTTAATTCAAAGTTCAGATAAATGGAGCATGCTGTCCAGGTTTTAATATAAAAGAAGATATTTCCTGAGAAATTTCAGAAGACTTATTTATTGTGAATATTTCAGATTCTTCATGAAAAAAAAATGCGTACAGTAAGTGGTAAATAAGCTGCATTGTCAAGAGCAATAGGTATGAGTGTATAAGTTAAAATTTTATTAGAACATTTCTATTTCTATTTTCTATTTTTTCAATAGCATCAAAACAATAAAATTATTGCATGAGTTTGCCTGCCCTGTTCTAATGACAGACTTGAAAGAGCAGAAACCTGGTACTTTGGGTAGCATGCATCAGCACACCACAGGTTACCTGGTGATAGCCTTGCCATGACTCTCAACACTAATCTATGCTTTATAATGGTTTGCCAAGCTGTCAACACTCATTTAAGCCAAATTAAATCGAAGTCATTTGGGGATTATTTTTTTTTTGTCATTTTACTGCCTACAGTCTTGGTGCTTCAAATAAAAACATTAGTTTGTACAATTATAAATACATTTTTCTGTGAGGAGACAAATGCCACTTGTTGTAAGGATGACAGTTTCCCCACCCCACCCCCCCTCCCTGCCTTTCTGGTCCCATTTTTTTCCCATTACTAGTGAAAAATGAATTCTCTGTGTGTTTAAAAAAAACTGTTTAAATTTAACTTGGAAGGAAAATTGGGTATACAGTAGGAATCCACAGAGATTACAAGGGAACTGTGCCTGACAGTGAGCTTTCTATTTGGAAGAAATCTTTGCCTGTAACTAAAGGGAGAGATTAAAGAAGAGCATAATTAATGTTAGCATCTTCCACGCTAACACATACAATTACGATGCTCACAGTGTGTGCTTGTCATAATGTAAAAGTGACCTTTACAGCTCACTCAGCATGTTGGCTAACATTCTGCATATCACTGAGCTGCCTAGGAAACCACATTTTGCTCTTACCATAGTCCCACAAAAGCAGCTTGTGACAATGCATACGTATTCTGCTTTTTTTTTTTTCTTCTTTTTCTCCTTGGGTATCAGTTTTACAGAAATCTTTCTGCTATACTTATATGTGTATCTGTTTTTTTTTTTAAGTGCCTTGCAACATGGGAGTCCTTCCTAGCATCTCAAAGAGTGGATCTTCATGTGGAAGAAGATTCTGAAGACAGGCCTTGAGTAATATCTCTGCTCGATCTCTGCCTTTTCCATGCATTTTCTCCCAGCCAAAGAAGTGCTTTACACAAGATCAGATACATTATTAAATTTAACTGTTAAAAATCAGTGAAATGCAGGAAACCAGCTTACTGAAAACTCAGGTATTCTAGTCCTGAAATCCATTTTGGAACATGCTATATATTGCTTTATATTGCTTAGCTGTGATTTTACATATTTTTATGCCAAGTGTTTGCATACAATTGTTTTCATAAATATTGCATAATTTGGATATAAAGTATTTTAAATATGTAAAAATAGCTCCATTTTAATAAAAAGTTTAATAAGGAAAGCTTGTCTTCATTCTGTGTCCTAGTCTTTAAGAAGTATTTTGGTATTTTAGCGTGCTTGTTATATTCTCTTTTTTGAGTAATTTCCTGTGCTTGTAAAATTACCTACTGTAGTCTTCAAGGAGCTCTTTAGTATTATTTTAAAAGATTGTGCTAGTCACCCGATGGCAACATGGTACAGAAAGATGCTGAAAATGTTCTATGAGATTAATACTGCTTTAAAGTACTGTTAATTCAGTTTGCAATATTTACAGTTCTATTAAACATCTTCGATTTGACATTTTTTAAAGGATAAAGAAAAAGTGGCAGTTCATGAAACAGGCTTTCTACAATGATACAATGTTAGTTGCTGCACTGATCCTGCCAACACAAGAGCTTCCATTTGGAGTTTGCAGGATCAAACTTTTACTCCCATGGCTGACCTTCCCATAATCCTTAATTTCCTCCCTTTTTGGACAGCCAGCGTGGAAGAGAAAGGGATAAGAAAGAGAGTTTTGCATTAAAATGATTAGCTGATTCACTCATGCAATATGCATTAAAGTGTTCCAGTCATTGAATTATTCCACCCAAAAGGTCTGTCATTCTGCACTTTCCTGCAGTTGTTCCCCCTGGTAGTTACGGTCTGAGCAAGCCTATGTATGAATGTGGAAAGAATGAGGTGCAGGAATCGGGGAGAGCTGGCCTTGCAGAACAGCAGGGCTTCAGCCGTCACCTTCACCTTCTGTGGTGGCATTTTGTGAGCTCGCCCTTGTCAGTCACCTAATGGCTGCGGGGGGTCGGCTCCTGAGCACACGACTGCGCTTGGGTGGCTGTGGACCTCTCCAAGCTGGATGAGTCATTTTGTGTCTTTGATCTTAAGAAATTTAGATTGCAAGAGAGGCCTGGAATACCAGCACGGCCTTTTCAGCAATGCAAAGATGACCGCTCTCATGCTGCCCCTGTGAAGTATTAATGAAAGCTCAGCTTTTTTTTTTTTTTTTTTTTTTTTTTTTAGCTATAAAATAGCAGTTAGGATGCTTCTTAAACACTGCACGAAGCATGCATCGCTCCCAGCGTGGGCAACTCGCAGATGAGAGGCGAGCGGGTCCGTGTGAGGAGGAAGGTGGGGTGGTGCCGAGGGTGCCGCACAGTCTCGTGTCCAGCAGTGCTGGCAGCGGATGCCCGCAGGAGGCATGGAAGAACAACGTGCCTGGACTCTGCTCTTTTCCCACTGTATCCTTCCTGCTGATTCTTTTTTTACATCAGAGATTCTGTCAATGTGCTTAATAGCCCTTAATGCCTTTTCCTCTGCTTTATTTTCTTTTTTTTCTATCTTAAACTTTTAGGATTTACCATGCTGAATATCAATGGATTCCACAATTTAATTTGCAGCACAAATCAATTTATTTTGTGATTTCCTAAACCAGCTACCCAATAATTTCAGGTAATGCCCTCTGCCTCTTAAATTGTGAGAAGAGATGAAAAATTGTTTCCTATTTGTCTTCCCTGTGCCACTCAAGAATTTACAAACCTCTAGTGTGTCTTCCAAGCGCTGCCTCTTTTCCCAGAGGAAAAGCTGTAGCTTAATATCATCTTGTACAAAAGGCATTTCACATCTGTGCTCATCGTTGTATATTTTCTAGTTCTGCTGCAACTGGTGTTCAAAATGCAGGCACACCAGAAATGTACATTTTGCAATAATTATGCTTTGATTCTTTTCATCATTCTTTCCCACTAATTCCAAATTTATTTTTTAAAGTACCACTGAATGCTGAGCTGCCATTCTATAGAACTGTCCGCTAACATTAAGAGCTATTCTGAAGGTTACTAAATAATTTAATTTCCATCAGTGTGTATATCTAGAAGTGGCTTTTCCCCAGTGAGCATTAATTTGCATTTATTAATACTGAATTTTGTCTGCTGTTTCTAGCTCCTAATCTCTGAGCAGCGTACAGTCCTACAAACAGGATTCCAAAAAAACAGGCTGCAGTAACACTCTGTATACTAGATAAGCGAAAATTCAAGAAATTGAGCTTGAACAGGCTTACCTGGAAGGATACGAATGTTTAAGGGTAACCAAAAATTAAATACCATGACTCTAATTTAGGCTCCTGTAAGGAAAGGTAGTGTCTGGGTAGCTGAGATGGGCAATGCCGATGTGCATTGCATTGATTTTACCTGTATGTTCTGCGGGAGCAGAAAGCTGCTCTCTGAGGCATTTGGAAAGCACCATCAGAGATTTTGCATCCTTAGTAAAAACACAGGCTGTGGTTCATTATGTTCATGATTTATTTTTAATTTCTTTTCCTCTTTAGCTATAACTAACTATAACTTACGGGGGGAAAGACTTTAGTAGTCAGATATATAGGGCCATGTTGTCATTTTTCTGATTTTCTAGTAGCAGTATCATAATGCAAAACCAAGGTCTATTGTTAAGTACAATCAAACATTGTCCTTTTTGTGTCATGCAAATATTTCCGAAACTTACAATTTTATAGTCTATTGTGTATTTAGACCTATTTCCAAAGATTTTTATTTTTATGGAGTCTCACCTTCCTTAGGCTAATGCTTAGAAAGTGCTTAAACTATTCGATTACTCAAAATCAATCTGCCTATACTTACTGGATTTTCTTTCTGCTATTTTCAGATAGCTTTGTACACCTTGCTAGAGCCCAGCCACTGTAAATGACTTCTGAAGTGCCAGAAGTCTGACTAGGAATTCAACTTTCAGGCACGTATAGCTAAAAGCTTCTGTCTGGAGGCCTCGACGTCCTTATGCAGATTAAAATTAATTAAACACTTAAAAGGCAAATGTGATCTTCAAGAAAAGAAACCAGTGTAAAAATGGTGTGATGGTTTAGCGTGTCTGTCTGCAGACAGCATGAAACAACAGCTCTGAACAGTAGAAACTTTCCCATCCAGTTCTGTGTGGGTTTTGCTCTCAAATTTATGTGAGATCACTTTAAAACCAGCATTAGTATTTTATTGTAAAATAGAAAATTCAAACTGCACCTGCAGTTTCCTAGCTAGATAATCACCACTTGTGGAACACAGAACTGGCACAGCTTATCAGCACCCTCGGGCAGCCAGCGACAACGTGACCGAGCGTGTTTTTTCCTGGCCCAACAACTCCATTTTTTGCAGTGATGCCTTTTCTGCCCAGCATCAGAGATGGCACCACTGGCAGGTAATCGCGAGTTAATGGTCAAATACTTTCAAAATGCCCATTACAGCATTCTGAATTTATGTACAGGTACTTGGAAAGCACAAATGAAATAAATATTTAACAGAAAGGAAAGAGGCCTCCTTTTTCGCCCAGAGTTCAGTGTGCAAACCCTGACTCCTGGCTGACCACAACCAGCTTCCTCAGACAGTGCTGGGATTGCGCAGTGTGCGGGGCTGCAAGGTTTAGTCATTGGCATCTGTGTCTTGACCATAAAGAGGAAACAATCCCAAGACAGAAGAAAAGGTCAGTTGCTGAGAACATGCTGCCTCTTTACATGTGAGTGGTTCATACCTAGGGCCTGTAAACAATGCCTTTCTCTCTCTCGTTAGACTGAAAACACATACAAAGAACAAAAAGCTTCTCAGCTACCTAAGAGGGGAGCTGCCACCAGTGCAAACTGCTGGTAATAAAGGTAAAACAGAGATGGCTTATATGGGTAAGGCATCGGTGGCTCTAAGCACTGAACAATTTTAAATGGTTGCCTGGTGCAGACTCCGTTGCTTGACAAGCTTTGAGTGATCTTTGGCAAGATGCATGTCCAGAGAAAAAGGAAATAAATATGGGCAGAAAGAAAGAGCTGCTGGCCCCTGCTGCCGTCAGCCTGTACCCAAAATAGTGACTTTTCAAAAAGATTTGGGCTTTATATATTGAAATTCATTCATTTGCCTAATTGCTATGGGCAGGATTTCACTGATAGCGTCACTAAAATAAGGATAATGCTGGCATAAATTCATCATGAAACCAACCTTCCAGCAGGACTCTGCAGGCTAGGAGGAATATGAAGGAGGTTCCTTTCATATGCCCAACTCGCACTTCAATATTGCCTATCACCCTATTGCACAAACAGTCCCTTGCAGCTTAGTGAAGAATGGACAAGGGCAGCGGTGTATGTAATAGGCTCCTCTGATATGGTTTAAGTTTACTCAAACAAAATGGCTAAATAAACCTTTTCTGACAAATGGAGGAGCTCCTGCCTGGTAGCTGGTGGGGCTGACTCGAGTGACTAGAGGATCAAATTGTACAGCCTTAGCAGAAAGCACCTGGACAGCAAGGTGCACAGCTTTGAAGCTTTTGCTGTGTGACCCAGTCATGAACTGTTGATTGGCTTGTTGTTGCCTTGACACTAGCCCTGCCATCATCTTGGAGAGCGAAAAGCCTTATCTATTCAGTCCCACAAAGGCAGATAGTGAATCTAGAGTGATTAAAAGAAATGTTGGCCAACAAACTGAACCTCAAACTCCTTCAAGAAACGTACTGTGCTGCTTTTCCAAGCTGCACTGATGTTCGGGTGCAGCCCCACCGCCGGCAGGGGCTCAGCCCTGCTGGGAGAACAGAGAGGCAACAGTTCATCCGAACCTGCAAGGGGCAGCCACAAACTCTCAGTGGATTTGGGAGGTTTTGGGGACCTGAAAAGGGAAGGTACATCCTGGTTTACATAAGATACACAATTAAAGCAATGCAGAAATGTAAAAGGATGTCCTTGTTTAAAATATAATCGGAAAAATGATCAAAAAACATTGTATTAGTTTTCCTACAGGCAAAAAGCCATACTTTGAGGTTTAAAATTTTTGATCTAGACTGTGACATGACACTGAGTTTTCAGCAGGAATAATTCCTTTTATAACTGTATTGCTTAGAAGGTTAGTAATGGAAAAAGCATTATTATGTCTGTATTAATAATTAACCAAGAGTCGCCAGTAAGCCATTAACTGTCAAAGCCAAGCTAAGAAAATTCCTTGGAATCAAGGTATGGTTGGTTACACAGTGTGGGGAAGATTCACTGTTCTTCAAGTAATTGTTATAACACTTTGTCAGCTTGAAGAGCAACTGAATTGCCTTTTTGAATTAACTCCTTTAATCAAAAAATAAGTGGTTGCAATGTTATAATGTGATTTATTTTTTTTTACAAAAGTAAAGCATCTCAACAGGCTCTTTTGCAAATGAAAAGAAAATCGGATGTTTGTGGTTTTATTTGTACTCTGGAATTGTGTTCATTTAAATAATAAATTAAGCTTTCACCAGGAGGTAAAAAAATTGGATGTAAAATGAGAGCCAAGCAAGAAGCTCCATACATGTACAGCTGTCACAAAGCTCCTTACTTCCAAGTGGGGCACTGGTTTTTTTCACGCCGATGCTGCATTATTTGGCTGTTGGGTTACAAGACAAAGCCAGAGTCGCCCTGAAGATCTGCACCTCCTGCCCAGGAGCCTGTAAGAATTGCTTTGGGCCCCACAAAGCTGGTACTGAGCCCTTAAGGCTGGCAGGGGCTACCTAAAGGAGCAGCAGCTCATGGAAGTTTCAGAACCACTAATGCTTTTTCATCTACTTTTACTGCTTCATACCTCAGTATACAAGGTACAAGAGTCCAAAGTTTCTACCTAATAAAAGCAAAAGAGGTAAGTTTATGAGGGTCCCTTTCAACCTAAAAAGTATTCTATGAGTCTATAAAGTGAAAACTGAAAGTAATTCTATGAAGGGAAAAACTATTATAGGAATTCAGTACATCCTCTCCTACTTTTGTCCACCAGCAATACCTTTTGCAATAAACAAAAAAGCCTGGCAGATACTCTGCTGACATAAAAGTAAGGCTAAAGCAAGGTTAGAGAAGTATTTGTAATTGGGTTTGAGAGAAAATAGCTAAGTGAGAATAGCTCTTTGGAGATTATATATTCATTCACTGACAGGACAGTACATATTTTATAAGCAAATTAATTATGACAGCTTAACATATTAAAGTAAGTTGTTCAATATTCATTGGTGCCTTCCAGCATGTTACTTTATTCCTGTGATTGCATGTATTTTGTTACCATCTCACTGTGGGGAAGAAAAACAATGGAGAAATATAAAAGGACAAGCACAAAAGCAGAAAAAGCAACTAATTTATAATCTTCTGTGATGATGATTGTACACTATGGCACATCAATTGTTAAAAGAATTTAAAAATATCATACAAATACAGTTGTGCCTCATTTTGTCACATATGGCTACAGCGAATTAAGAAATACACTTCTGCTGAAGACTGAACCTAGAACTCTTTTTTTTGTATTAGCCTTTTCTTCATTTCTGTGTTTTTCCTGAAGCGGAGAGACTCTCAGTAGAGACCAGCATCAGCCCTATCCAGAATATTTAATAAAGGCAGTACTGGGTCAAACCAGCAAGTCTTTGCCACCTTTTTTTAACCAAGGTAAAAAAAAATCTTTCCATCAGAGCTGCAAAGCCAAATCCTACAGGCTCCACTGGTTTCTGCTCACCCACTGAGCACCTCACCCAGGTTTAATAAGGGCTTTTACAGCCACGTTAGGACAGGGTACACAGTCCCCTGACAGAGGGGCTGGCAAAGAGCAGGGCATGGAGGGCTGGGAGGCAGGGACGCGCTGGGGAAAGGTAACCCCGGTTCTCTCAGCCGCAGCGCTGCCCCAGTGCCCAGAGAGATGCCGAGGGGCAAAAGGAGCTACTCTACTGTGTCTTGTTACTCAAAAAAGATTCTGGGAGTGGTACAAAGATAACTGTCATCTGTCACTTGGATTGCAGTCTATACATAGAGTTTAGAATATAGAAGATCAAAAAATAGTATGGAAGGAAAAAAAATACCCTGGATACAATTAGGAGGATATTTTCTTTCATGACTTAAACTATATTTAGCTTCATTTTTAACCCTTAACTCAAAATGTTCCTGTTCCTACCTTATATGGCTTGCTACCTACACCGGGTGTGTGTTGCATCTGAAGTTTGTAAGGGTTGCTATGGGAATTCTGGCTGCACTGCTCAGAAAGTCATTGTCTGCAACTTGACAAAGCTGATGAACGTTACTGCTATATATGTTCATCTGCCCTTAGAAATGTTTGTCTCATGGATGACCTTTATGGAAAACAATATTATTTCATATCTGCTTTTTAATATGTCATCTCATTTATCAAAAGTATTTATTCAGAACAAATAAACTGCACAGCTGTCAAGATGTTCCTTGGGAGTCCCTCTCCAACAACACAGATCCAGTTGTTAGATTGTTCTAATTCATTATTTGTGATACAGCTATTTGATAGGAAGGATGGAGGAACACGTGTGTAACTCCATAAAATGTCGAGCGCAGCGTCACATGGCACGGCCATGTGCCCACAAAGCTGGCAGCTGACGTTTAGCTCACTCGAGTGTGGAGAGCAGCTCAGTGCAAGGAACGTTTCAGTATTAATTTTAGTTTTTCCAAAAATCTGAGATCAGTTCAGAGCAGAATTGAGTACCCTGAGTAATTCTAACCATGCAAATGTATTTTTATGGTGCCTCTTGTTTTTTGGTCTGTTCCGTTATTCTGGGACACGTGAATATTCCCGATGTGATTGCTGACCACCCCATCATTATGCTGTGATCCAGAATCCATGGAAATGAATGAAAAGACCAAAGACTGTGCTCAGCTCTTCTAATACAACATCTCCCAATTAAGCAACATTCAAATTATTAATAGAATTTGGGGAAAATATGCTCATTTAAAAGAAACAGGAGCAGGAAAATATAATCAGTATCTTGACTTTACTTTTATATTTGGTAGTGACCACAATGTTTCTGACATTTGTTTCTAAAAGGTTGGGGGTGATTTTTTTTTTTTTTGGAGGGGGCATTTTCCATGGTCTCATCTTAAGTATCTCAGCTGTTCTCCAGCAGCAGCAACATGTGTTTAGAGGGGAAGTAATAAAGCCTTAATTATAGGGCACTGTAACAGCTACAAATGCATATTCTACTGCTACGTGTTCTTCAGAAGGATGTAATCAATTCACACTGTTTTTGAATGATGTTTCATATTGTGATCTTGTAATCAGATCTTAAAATAGCCAGTTTATAAAGAAAGCTAAATCTCTATAATTAGAAGAGCTTTTCTTTTTTCCAAATTAACCCTAAAAGAAAAGTAGGAGGATGAAGGTACAGCAGCTTTGATTTTGAACCCCCTACTGAAGTAAAAGAATGCTAATAATTTGAAAGTTGGTTTTGGGTTTTTTTTAAAGAAAAATGTACAGCCATTAAACAACATACACAACAACTAAATGTGGTGTGTCAGAGATGAACTTAAAATGGTGTTTCTGTAATGCTGAATCACCATTAATTAGTTCAGATAATGAACAGTGACACATTGTTTTGGATTTCAGTAAGAAAACAAGAAAACAGAGTTGACAGAATTCAGTATTTTCAGATTTTTTTTTTTGTACCATGTAATTTAACAAGTGGCCAGTGGCTTCTGCTGCACACCGTGATGGTGAGGCCCTGTTGTAAACTCAAATCCCTTGTGAATTGAATTGTAATCTTGGGTTTTAAACATGCCACCAACTGAGGCTGATAATGTACCATCCACGAAAAAACTAAACTGATGTTGGAATTTGGAAAACAGCTGCAAAGTCCTTGCCGTGGAGCTGGATCTATTGTGTATCTGGAGCATATTTCATCCGTTGGGGTTAACTTTGCCAGGATTAATGGATAAATTATAGTTATGACAGGTCTATTCCAGCTTTAAACTATGGTGTCATAAGAAAGAAAGGCCTAATATGAATGCAAGATAGTTAATGCTGCCTAGTGAAAAAAGCAAAGTTAGAGGATCCTGTGGCTAAGTGAAGTCCAAGGGAGTGAGACCAGCCCTCTGCTTGGCCCTTTTGCAGAGAAATGGCCACTGAATGCAGAGGCTGATCATTAGTTAACACGGAACAGCTCTACTCACAAGCCAAAGTGGCATGAAGATGCCACTGAACCAACTTTTGGTTGCTGAGGCATAACTCGGTTTTGGACTGTAGTCCTTCTCTCCTTTGCCACTTGCCAGCAAAATCGAGCACGGCTGTCAAAAAGCTGGTCAACAAGCTTAGAGTTTCCGTATTTGCTAGACGTGTCATTTTGTGTAGCAAGAGCTTCTCATCTGGGTCTCCCATATCACAAGACTTCAGATGAGGATCCCTGTCTGTCTTATTTATTATTACTTTGCAAGGACAAGTTCATAAGTATGTTAATGACCAGGGAAAGAAGGTATGTCTATTTGGGGAATATTACATTTTTTTATGGTATAAATGATTGTTCTCTAATGAATAGAACCAGAAGTATTACAATAAACTATAAATTGCCTTTACCTAATCTCTTGAAGTTGCTTAGGACACAGTGACATCCCCACCCTGTGGCAGAGGGCAAGAAAAGCTTCTCACTTTTCTAAGTCTTCGACAAAATATACATAGTAGGAAGGAGAAACGCTGTCAAGTCTCTTGGCCTTTTCTGCTTCTTAAGTTTTATCATGTACTTCTGCAGCATATGGGTATAACTAATTACATTTTCTGAGCAGATGTGCAAAAGATGGATTGATATGCCAAGGCTGGTAAATGTCCAATGAGGAGGAGACTGGTGTGCCCATGACAGATTTTGTAAATGAGACATTTACGGAAATGGCAAACGTAAAACATTTCATTTTAATATGTTATTCCTGAGGTTAAAAGAAGCCCAAGTCCACTGTCAATGGGGAAAAAATGTGTAATATATGTCCGTTTCCACTTTTAGAAAATTAGTTTTTTCAAAATCTGTTTGGAATATGTTGGGCTTTTTTAACCTGTTTCCTCTCTTCTTTCCCATTTTCTATTTACTGTTGAAAAGGAAGATAAATAGGAAAGGGTTTGTAAGGGGAAAAAAAAGGTTAACTCCCTCTCACACACAAAAATAAGATTAAAAAAGTATTAATTTTTCAAATGTTAAAACGAAGAGACTAGTGACAACCTGTACACACTACACCTGAGGAAAACAGCAAAGAATTAATGACACTGCTACTTCATGCAGTATGTCAGAGCGGAGCTGACTGACCACTCAGATGTGCTTAATGGCACAGCAGCTAATTCTGCTGAATGTGCCTACCCCAAGCACAACAGAAGCCTTATAGATTCCGTCCTTTAAAAATATACAATCCTATTGTCCCAATTCAATACTAAGTTGGTGGTCACTTTGCAAAATAAAAGCAACACATTATTTGATATTCAAAATGCTATTTTTCTCCAAATGTTACTGCTCTTTTGAAAATCAGTACTTCTGATCATGTAATTCCCTTTAGCTACATTTAGGTATGTTCCCACCTGGCTAACTCTAGAGGCTCGTCTTCTGTTTTCTTTGTTTTGTTTTTAAACAGAGCTGAAGATATTTGAGAAGTTTATATATTCTTTGTAGAGAAAGAACTAAAGAGGAAGAGTATTTTGCCTCTCAAAGTGATTCGACGTTGTCACCCTTTTTATTTTCTCCCATTAGTCACTTCATTATTATTCACATATCTCAAATCTGTGTATTCACCTTCTCCAATTTTCAGGTGCTTCTCCTTCATAGTTAATTTCTTTCTTCATTTTAAAATTCTTCATTTCCCTCCGACACCATGTAATATTTATTACATTAGTGCTAAAGCTGCATGAATAATTTATAAACTATTTTGCCTCTTTTCCTATTCAAGTTTGGCCTAAAATGATTTACTTGAAATATTCATTATTTGAATGTGTTGCTGAACAATTTTTGCAAATAATTCTTGGTCTGTATTGTTCAGAGGTGCAACCAAAAACCCAAGTGGCAATGATTTAACACTTCCATCCAGCTGTGCCCTGATGGAAGCTCTTCTGATCCAGTGTTTGGTGCACCTGCTGAAAACGTCCCCACTTGTAACTGGCTTCCTGAAAATACTCCTCAATGTTAGCTTAGAAGTTCCAATATAGAAAAAATAACGCCCATCATGTAAGTGCATATTTTTAGACTATTTGGAAAGGAAGGACATGAGAGTCAGCAGTCAAAACAAACTCATTCATCAGTGAGAGTGCTATCTACAGGGAGCTCGCTGCTTGTTCAAGGAGCCGATGGGCTGCCTGTGCTGTCTTCATCCAGACACTCCCTTTGCTCCTCGGCACCATCAAACAGCACAGGTTACCCCAGGGGACAAGTCCCTTAAAAGTGAAATGTTGTACATATGCATTACACAGCCAGCCTTCAGGAAGCCTGAAAGAGATAACGCTGATGCTAAGAGCAACAAGGGTGCGGGGACTTTCCCTTTCAGCATGGACGCTGGCAGCAGCAAGAGGTCAGCATCGATTCTGGAGCGAAGGGATGCAAACAAGGGGCTTCACTTATATTCACCCACATATTTTTCAGCCACTAATGGCAACAAGGGTATGGGTACTGTGCTTGGATGAGGGATGCCACACTTTGAGGAGTGAGGGGCTGGGCTTCCAGGAGTCTAAAATCTGGTGGGATCAGCAGGTCCTGTGTCCAGTTCCCCACCTGCCAGCAGCTGGGTTTGCAGTCACTGTCTGCCCTCATCAGGGGAACAGCCATTTCCAAGCAAGCGTTGCAAACTATAAATCCCTCTGTTAATGAGATCCACAAGGGAAGATCCTTGCACACACCCATACCTTGTATCCTCAGCTTCCAGCTCATTTCTGTGCCTTATTAACAGGTGGCAGTACTTTCTCAGCTAATTTGGCTTCTTCGGTGAGAAAATTGGTGCCATAAATAAATAATGACACCAAATTATAGTAGTAACATGGTTATTTTTTCCATGCATTTGTGTAAGCATCTATGTAAATATTGCAATTCCTTAGATTGGCGGCTTTCCAGGCTGGGGAATGGTTCAGTTTTGTTGATAAAGCACCTAACACAGCAGTTTCTGCTCTGAAGTTGGGACTTCTACTTGCTACTACATTGCAATTAATATTTACCTCTGCACATGTATTTTGGGTATGTCCTAGAGATGCAAACTACTCATGTGTGTAGTAGGAGCAAGTAGTCATCGCAAACTCGGGGCTAGGCCCCAGAAAAGTGTCACCTATAAAATGCGGTAAAGCTGTTTGCAAAATACTGTCAGTTATAAAGTTTGTTCTCAATGACATTTCTCTTGCAGTGAGGAGGCTGCTTTTAATTTAATTGCTCATTAAAAGTTCAATCATTTACTGCTTAATATTCCCCATTTAGCACTAAATTAACATTAAGTCATATAATTGCTGCTGAAGTCCCTGACCAAATTGGAAAAGGAGGGTTGGGGGGCAATCTTTCAAAGCATCAGGGCTCGCTCTGTGCTTACGCCAATTTTCCACCTCCTCCTTTTGTTAGCAATGCTCAGCAGGGAGTGCTGACCCTCAGGGTTAGCTCCTCTTGAATAAAAGACTGGAAGTGAAATCAGTGTGGCTATCTGCTGTGGCCTGTGAGAGCCGACAGCTGTACCTGTGCTCTGCAGAGACTCCAGGAGTGTGTCCGCAGCAGCAGGGAGTGAAACACCGAGAAGGAGAGACAGCGCGTATCAGATGGAGCTGAGCTTTGAAGAGGACGGAGAGAAGGTGCTCTGTTACATACCAAAGCAAACAAGTGAGACTACCTTGGAAGGCAGTGAGGAAAACAAATATATTTTTTCTTTCTGAGTTTCTAATAAAACCTTTATACATAGAAATATATTCAAGGAAGATTGCGAAGTAGACAAGCAGTCTGTAAATGATTGACTACAGAAGCTTGGACTTTTTGGAATCGTGTCATTTTTTTCTGTTAGGCTAAGCTGTCACACACCATAGTCAGATTCTGTGGATGAACGTGTATCCTGTAATTAATTATTACTTATTCTTTTTCTGTCTGACCCCTGGAGTTGGTTTTTATAAACTGCAAATTGTCAGAATCTGATTTGCATTCAGTGCTACTGACAGTGGGAATGATCAGAAGAATTCACTTAACAAATAGAGATGATAAAATAAAATGTCACATTTTATTACATACTTTTGTTCCATCTGCCTGAGCGATTTTAAATGCCAGATTTAAAGAAATGCCATCAGGCCACGTCTTTCAGGGGTGCTTGCACATAGCTGCACTGGCTTTTAGCATTTCCTTTCTATTAAGAGGGTAATTTGGTGGCACGATAAACTCCTGGAAGGGGTGAGAGCACGTGTGTTTGCAGTGGGACACTAACTCGTTCTCCTGCCCCTGTGCCAGCTCCCAGGGAGAGCACAGGGAATCGTCACTTCCCAACTTGCCTCTCCCCAGCTCACACAATTGCTTTTCGGGGTATTGCCCTAGCTGGGAAGCTGCATCATTGCTTCCACACAGCTTTTGAAGGTCACCATCACTCACCTCTGTGCTGCTTGCCAGTAAGACACTACAAGAGCATCTCTTTTGCTGTGGGATTTTGGGCTTTTTCTATCACTCGCAGCATTTCTCTTGTTTGTGTACCAAATATTGAGCACGTGGAAAACTTCAGATTGTCTATTTCTATCATCTCTTATTGTGTTTCCATCAGTGAGGCAGAGCAATGGTTGTAGTGGTTAGTTGGCAGGTTGTGGTACTTCTTTCACTCAGGTGAGCAGCTCCACCAGAGTGCTCCTATTTCGTTCTGGTCCTTGTTGGGGACAGTACCTGCCCTGCCTGCCAGGGCTGCCTGACCAGCCGGACACACCACCCCGTCCTCCTCACCAAGGAGGGAAGTGAATTCACCTCGGCCCCGAAGTCCCTCAAAGACTGTGGATTTTAAAGTTCAGCTCAAACTTGAAGCATCTTTGATGCATTTTCTGCTTCAAAAATGCTGTGAAAAAATGAAAAGGGAAAAAGGCCCAGAGGAAATAACTCAGTAGAGAAAAAAAGATGGGGAAATGGAGCACAAGGAGGTAGAATAAAAAATGTAGAGAGTCTCTGATCAAAGAGTAGAGAGGAGATGAGAAAAAAGAGATAATGAATAAGTAAGTAAATGCTACATGCTCCATGTCCAACTGCCGCTTTCTGTGCCAGCTCAGTGGCACTCTGGCTGTGATGCACAGAACTGGTGCTGCACAGGGAGGAGAGGTTTCTTCTCCTTGGTAAAATCTGACTGGCTTTCAAGGACAACATGTTACTGCCCATATTATACAGGACAACATGTTACTGCCCAGCTTTAAGTAAGGTAAGGGACGAGCTAATCAGCTGCCAGGAGTACCTCTGTTGCTACATTCACCCCATGAAAAAGAATTCTCATTCCACATTTCACCCTTTGCCGAACCTGTTTGTATTCCCTTTGAGAACTTGGC
Organism: Larus michahellis; assembly: GCF_964199755.1. Lineage (NCBI taxonomy): Eukaryota > Metazoa > Chordata > Aves > Charadriiformes > Laridae > Larus > Larus michahellis. The sequence continues at coordinate 36,646,880 of NC_133903.1, read as the reverse complement.
AACTTGTCAAAATACGTAAAAAACCCAGCCATGATTAGGACTGAAGAACAGCTAGACAGTTCACTCTACACACACACACATGCCTTTCAGATGGAGAGACCTTAAAAGGTGCAAAATTTCAGCCCACAGATCCTTAGCACTTACTGAAAAAAAAGATTCTCTTCTTGTACCACAAATTACCAGCTACTTGGAAATATAAGCCGTAAGTGGCATTCCATGGAAATTCAAATTGCATTTCAAAGTTGAAACTTGCACTTATTTTCAAGTGTTCAATATATCTTACTTTTAAAAAAAAAAAAAATAAAAGTGTTATTTCAGCTCCTTTTAGGTACGTGTGTGGAGACAGGCAAAAGTGTGAAGGCACGACTGAAGCCATTTATTCCTCTTGGGCCTTAATTTTATATACTGAGTTAATTAGAGTTGGACTTCCCAATAGCTAGAAGTTAAACTTTCATTTCTGTTTCTGTGGACTGGAAAGCAAGATGGTAAATTGCTTTGGCTGCCTTTGAGGGACCTAATGTATTTTTCAGCCTTTCGTTTAAAAGCTGGCTGTACAATGGTAACGGCCAGAGAAGATGCCAAGCATTTATCAAGTTAGGGCTCGTTTTAAAAAATATACCAGAAAATATGTATACCGGAGCCAAATATACCACATATTTTAACAACTACTGAGCATGGTTTTGCTGAAAGAAGACACTGAATTTAACAAATACTCCATCTTTCCCTACTAAATCTTTGAGAAGACACTGAGGATTTTTCCCTGGTTAAACTTTCATCTTCATGCTTGATCACTTCAAATAATACCAGAATCGGGGCCCCTGTTCCTGAAATAATGTAGGATATAAGGGGAGGTAACTCAAGTATTGGGATTTGAATGTGAAAACTTTGCTAACTCCAGGCTACTATTAGTTTTGCACCCTGCCAGTGAGTAAAGTACGGATTAGGCTCACAGAAATACCCCCAACTGTGCTCATGCCTTGGGGCGGATTTAGATCAGACTGATTGTTCTATTAAGCTCCCAATCTGGTGAGAAGTCACACTAGTAATTTGCATCTTCATAAAAGAATTAGCAGAGCTGTTGCTTTGAAGTTCAATTATCCATGTGCATGTTTAAAGCCGAATATTGAAAATGCATTGTGCTGTTTGCACAGCTGCAGAGAGCCAAATACACCGGGTGTTTGCAAGTTTGCTATCGAACTTTCCGTGCAGCCAGGGAAACACAGGGCTATTGTGAAGTCTGCAGAAGATCGAAAACCATGGGCAGGCGTTGAAGCAGAAGTGAAGCTCTAAAGAAAGTTTATAACCTCATTTGTGGACATTGAGGATAAATTCAACAGGCCGCTTAAGTGTTTATATTATGAGGTGCCAGCTGCAGCTCTATAGTTAAGGCTTAATTGAGCTTTGAATTTAAACCAGGAGTTCAACTTCATTATTTATGTGGATGAAGTGGTTTCCTTTCTTTTTTTCCTCATCTCGAAATTTACAGTACTTGCTCTTTGAGTACATGATAGATTTCCTAGTAACTAAAAAGTCAATCAACCAGTTAAGGGTTAAAATTAAACTGTAAAATAGATCCCTTATGAAATTAGATTTTGTTCAGAATACTACTGATTTTTTCACATAGTTATCACTGTTAAATTGAGTTACACAATATAAAAAATAGATGAAAAACACTATGAAAATAATTAATCAATGTTTATATAATTGCTATGATCAACAGCTCGTTTACACTTACAGGGATTATTATGGCATCAAAGTTACGCAGCCTATCATCCCTCCTTGCCAGCACAGCCACTCATTGCCACAGCACTCCAGGTTCCAGCTTTCCACGCTACAGTACTCCAGCTCTGAGGAGGGCAATAGTCCATTTAAACAGACATCTTGGCCCAGCTATTCCTGCCCTCACACCTTGGTGATCTCCTGCCCAGGTGTGATGGACCCTGCAAGGCTCTGTATGACTCCCTGCGTTGGTGCAGCCCTGTGTGAGACCCAGGTGTGTTCCCCAGAGGACCAGGGGTGGACAGTGGTAGTTCAGCACTTTAAAGCCTCTCCTATGGACCTGCCTCAGCTCTCTGTGTGGGATCACCTTGTGCTCCAGCCCGGGCGGTGCTAGGGGAAGCCTGGAGCTTCAGCTCCCACCTGCCGTGCCCCCAGCCACCATTTCTGGGTCTGGCAGCAATGAGATCACTTGCAAAAGCATCTGAAAAATATGCTGATATCAGCCTGCGCACCCCTTTGAGAGAGATTCCACATCTGAACAGGACTTCAGAGAAGCCATATAGATGAGATTATCCATTATGAAACAGTATACACTGTGAGAAAAATTAATATTAAACAGATTGGCCCAGGTAAGATGCAGCTACCGCTGTCTATGCAAGGCACTTGATATATGTATTATTTTATGTCCTTCATCCTTACATAATTGTCATAATATTTCATGGACCACTCTGCTCACTGCCACTGTGCCGCGTTTTGTCTGCTGGTCATTTTTGCAGTGAACAGGAGGGATTGCTGCAAAAGAGACAGGTATGACACATAATATTTATCTATGAGTGAGGAAGATATTTTGATATGACTTTTGTATTTATTGCTAGTGACTAATCAAAATTCCAGCGCAGCATCTGAGGATCAGCATTTCTAATCTGCTGGCTGCCTACCCCTTAATCAGAGCAACATCTTAACATCAAGGATTCTGTAGCTTGTGGCATTTGTTATGGGAATGTATTTTGTTGAAAACCTAAGAGAAACCGACAGATCTGACCGCAAGGAAACAAAAATGTTACAGCTCTGATGTTATCAAAATTAAATGACTGTCTTTGAACGCACTACTTTTCCTATAGCAAAGACAATTACAAAGGGAAATACAAGTGAGGAAGGTTTTTCTGAAATGCCGTAAGTAACTAAGGAAATCTCACGTATGAAAATCCACGGTGTTTTGTACAATTTCATGCATTGATGAATCTTTGCCGAAAGGAACAGAATTCCTTAAGCTTACAACTGTACATGTAATTAACCACATCAAAATGATAACCCACAGGAATTCAGTAGTTTGCCCCAAAACATCATCCTCTTGGGTCTACAATAAGCCTAAAATGTTACAGAGTCAGATCGGCTCAGTTCACACACAGTGTATTCAGACAGCTGTGTCTTTCCAAATGAAAAACCCCAGTGGAAGAGATAACAATGTATTTATTTTATTGAAATACTACTGATCCTCATAAAACTAGTTTGGGGTTAATCAGATTTACTGCAGTTTATTACTTTTCATTTATGAATTATTGGAAAAGCATCAGATCCTGGTGCAGTCAAAACCCCTGAGTAAACTGCAGATCAATATAAAAATTGATCCAATCTGTTTCCACAGCACACATCTTCCTTTTGGAGCAAGTTTAAATGTTACACCACTTAAACTAAACCACTACAAAGAATACTAAGATTACAGCTGATTTCTAGCAACTGCTAAACACCTCTAGCCCTGAAACCACACTTTCACTAACGGCACCACTGTTCTTGATACGTTTTTCAGTGATTCACGTTCTTGTAATCTACAGAATTGTTTCTTGTCTCTCTGTTGTTTAGCATGGCAACATATAATGTCCTTTCACTGTATTGTAATTTCTTGAATAGTCAATACTGTTCACACTCCTCTTGAAAAAATAAAAAAGTAGTAGTCTTTCATAGTTTTTAATACTGGAAGGAATGCTGTCTGGTAAAGTAAACAAATCTTAAGAAGCAGCAATGCTAAACAAAAAAAAAGTTCAAAGTAATTCACAGAAAAATCAAAGAAGTCCATGTCGAGCCTGCAGCCCACTCCCACACTTGCTTATCCCAGTGGACAGACATAAAAGATATGCAAAGGACTAATAGTTAATGTTGAATGTGATAGTATGGCAAGATCAGACGATGTCCACTTGATGTCCACACAATGTCCGCAGATCTGACTTCTGTACAGGTTCATTCCTGACCCATCATGTTTAAATTAATACTTTCCCATTATTACTTATTAAATGAATACTTGAACTATTTCTTAAATAGAAATCAAGAGGGGCATTTGCATGCCGTGTTGCTGTATGCAGAGCAACTGTACCTCATTTGCTTTAACAGTCGCAAAAGTCAACGGGAAGGTTACCAAACACCACGGGAACGACTCCAACATCCTCTCCTTACATTATGCCCTCTACAATTTATGTTGTTGTCCTTAGGTGTTTATCATCTACACACTATTTGCTAGCTACACAAATCACGTTTGCCAAACTTGCAACACTATTGCCCTGTTACATTGAGACTTCAGCTTGTATTTTACTACTAACCAAAACCATTTCAACAAAACAACCCAAACCGAAGGTCTCTCTTTATGAAGTGTTTGTATATCTGGCCAGACAGAAAGCGGAAACAATGCCACATTACTGATTTGCTCACTTCCAATCTGAACAGTTCAAATTGTAAATGCAAAACATTTTTAATAAGTCACTTGTAGCCAATTCACAGATATAAAATAGCTGAGAGAAGATTTGTAAGTGCAGACTTGACCCAAGATCCATTTAGCCCAGCATGCGGTCTCTGGTGGGTATCGGCACCGGATTTTTCACAAGAGGTTGGGTAAGAGAGAACACGAAATAATAATCCTATAGGAGAAGTCCTCTCTTCAGGACTAATGGTGCTTCCTTAGCCTAGTAGTTTAATTATATTGCAAATAGCTTGAAATCCTATCTACAATAATCATGAACATTTCCATCATCTATACATCTAATTCTTTTTGCTGAGTCTTACTAAGCTCTTAGCTGAAGCAAAACCCTATGGTAGTATATGCCTGAAGTTAATTTAAAAAGCCATTAGTTTTAAGCTTGTCTCACAGAAAAAATCCTTTGTACACACGGTAACAGCTTCCAAGGAGCAGGAGCTTCTCCTTTCCTCACTCACTTACTTTCACCACGGCCTCTTTTACTTACATCGAACTAGACTCAGGCTTCCTTTGGCAGAAAATGTCTATTTTGCAAAATTATTACTACTCAACACATACTATTTGTTTCTCTCAATGTTTTTCCTTTACTTTGATAGAGACATATTCCGTTTCCTTGATGAAATGTTTTGCTTCTGTTTCCTTGAAGTAAAACCCAAACACCCTAATGAGGATGGCTTTTCTTTTTTTTCTATAGTGTCCTTTGCTGAGCAAGGCATGTACACCAAAGGACAGGTAACACCACAGTCATACTACAGCTGTGAAACTGAGCACGGTGCTGCTAAAAGCCTGGCTTTAACACTGGGGTTTTCCAGTGGCTGGAAACTTGCTTCAGCACAGTCCTGAACTTTCTGGTTTCACTTAGGCCAAGTTCCAGCTGAGCCAGTGAACTGTGCAGAGCCACGGTATAAAATGCCTGACGACTACCCATCTGTCTGAAATCGGGGCTGTAGAAGATGCTGCTGCTCACAAGGAAAAAATACATTTCAACAGTATTGTCTAATCTATCCAAAGGAAATGCAGTTATTAGAAAATATGCAAAGTGCCAAGCCCCTCGCAGTGTGCTAAATATCAAAGTAAGCCCATAGTGAGAAAAGCCTCAGAGAGCAAAGACGTTTGTCCCGAAATGCACAGAAGGGGGAGTGGCAGCGATAAAGAGCCCAGTTCCAAGTCCAGAAATGAAAAGGAAGAACCTCATCTTGCAATTCCATCATAAACCTTCCTGAACCATCCTTCTTCCCAACAATGTGACTTCTCCAATACAGTACCTCAGTTCTTTCCAATAAAATGTCTAGTCAACACTGTGGGGGCCAAAATTCCTGCCGAAACAGTAACCTCTCCTTCAGAAGTGCCGGTGCCAGCACTGCTCCAAGGCCCAAGGAGCAGTTGGAGGGTGTCCTTTGAACGGCACTCCTTGGACTGCTGTGTCAGGGCAAGGGGACGGCCAGATGGGTGACAGCTCAAGTCACAGCACACAGCTACTTCCAAACCCAGCAGGAGGCAAGGGGGGCAGAGCTGAAATCACCAGGGTGGAAAAATTAGCTCTCAGAAGCCCAAAATGACCTTCATGGAAGAAGAGATGCCTGTTCTAACACCCGTGGGCACAGGGGGTGCACTGCAGACACCGTTAGAAGTGGTTATGAACAGTACGCAGTATTCACAAGGGTCAGCAATAACCATTAAAATAAATACTCAGTAATATGTTGGAAATAGCTGTAAAAAGTGTGCAAGGTGCCTGACTGAGTAAGGATAATTTCCACATCTCATTTCTTGCACATAAGGTCCTTTCTACTCCCGGCACCCTTAAAAGGTGAATTTTGTTTTGTAACTCCTAAAGGGGAAAAGGAAAACAGAAAAAGAAAAAGAAAAAGAAAATTACTCAGTTATCAGCAATTTGGTACCAGAGAGAATTTATTGACACTGAGTCAATAAAAACAAAACCTCCACATGCTCCGTTTGGTTTCTCACCCACCAGCCTGTTCCAGGAAGGTGACGTGTGGAGGAAAACTACATAGTTTAATTGGGTATTATTATCTTTAAACTACTAGGTAGGCCCTGAGGTGTTCTGAAATAGTCTGTAAAAGGAAAAAGCATCTGCAGTAAAGAGCACGAAGAACATCATTCTTTGCTTATTTACTACTTAGAAGTATTTTAAATCCTGTTTTTATTTCCAAGTGATCTCAGCCTGCAAATGTAGAATGCACCATTATAACAGCTGCAGATGATATTAAGAGAAATGAATTGCAAGTACACTTTGGAGCACTGCACTGAATCACCGATGAGTGCTGGAGAACGGTTCTTCCATTATTTTAAATGTGTACACATTACCAAGTAAAATAAAAATATCGTGTATTATTGATATTATATTACAGCACAGTGGGCAGGTTGCATAGAAAAGGATAACCAGAATAACTCTGTAGTTAAAATATATTAATAAAGTTTATAGAGTTGAATTTTTTATCTGAAAAAATGACAAAAATGAGATATAGATATAGATACATGATCTACCCTTGATCTCAGAAGGAATTTCATTATATTAATTGCATTACAGAAGATGCTCAGCTTTTGCATGATTTTTTTTTTCTATAGTTTAATCATTGTAGGCTTCTCTAAATTAAATAAAATGTTCAATTGTTTGGACAAAGAAGCATAAATTATCACAAATACATTAGGAAGTATTTTTAATAAAAGCCTGCTAGGGTCTATTAATGAATGGTGGTGAGGGCTGTAAAATTTCATTTTAAAATGAACTCTTGAACATCAGAGAAACATTTTCATGCTTAAATGCAAGCACACAGATTTTTCTCTAACATGGGAGTACTATTCTGCAATGAAATAATGGAAATGCCACAATATGTCACAAACAAAATTTAATACTTTTTTTTTTCATTAGATGACTGCTTGCAGGCACGAAGATAAATTTATTACAGCACAACCATTGGTGCTTTCACAGTTAATGCCTGATAGCGTTTTCATTTAAAATGTTTTTTCCATGGTTTGCAACTTGATAAATTTGCCCTGGACCAAAACATGGTTCTCAAGAACTAATGGTAGGGACCTCATTTAACCAAATTACATTTAAGTATGTATTTTAAAAACAGTGGAAAAACATTTTCCGTGACTGAATCATGATGACATGTAACAACCACTCAGGATGTACGGGAAAATGATGGGATGGTCAAAATCCAGTTTGTGCTCTAGAGTAGGTTAAATATTACCTTTTCAGCATCATCATGAGAGTTACCAATCTGGCCCTGAAAATCACCATCCCTGCACGTAGGAGCCACTGGTTTATTTCACCACTAAGGAAAACTTGGCACTGGGAAAACACGAATGATTATCCATGCTGCAATGTGTGACCAATTAAAGCACAAAGGGCTTTCTGTCCTCTGGAGGGCCATCCATCCTCCAGTAACTCTCTTAGATGCCTGCTTACTAGCTGTGGGATGAGTCGCAGGCTTTCACTTCCCAGTGACTTGCCCAGGTTTCCACAGATAACCTATGTTAAAAAACCAAAACCTCCAGCCCTCAGCCTACACGCCAAACAACAATTCAGCTCTCTCAACTTTTTCTTCTCTCCTCCTCCCAAGAGATGTTCACCTAAACTGGAAGTTTCGAGTCAATGATGTCAGAGGTATCATCAAATTAAGCCTTGTGCTGTTTTCCTTCTGGTTTATTCAAAGACAAGTAGTGGCAGAAATATTACTAGATAACATGTGCTAAGTGCATGATGGCTGTATGCTGCAGAACTAGGTTTCCCCACTTGAATTTTGCATAGCTCTTTCCGCTGCCTTGTAAGCGTGGGAAATCTCTTAATACACAGTGGAAGCAAAATGAAGATTTCTTTGTTTCAGAAGCAATATTCCAATATGGGGCTTAATAGACTTAAAAATCCAGAAACTATGACTTCAAGAATTCACGAACCTGCCACTTAAAATTCTCAAATGAATAACACAGACTGTGCTTTTCAAAGGCACCCAAAAGTTAATCCACTGAACTCCCACTGCAAGCTAAAGCATTTCACATTTGATTTCTACAGAATCTTTAGCAAATCCCTCAGCTGTGGTATATAAGCACGTTTTCTTGGCCCAAAGAAATCGCCTCCTGCAGAGACTACTTTATGGCCTAACAGGAGCTGGCTGGGCAGCATCGGCACCGCAGCCAGCATAAATGCCCCAGCAGGAGGAAGCAAGACCACTCCATGGGCGAGAGCACTTCTTGCCATGCCCATGCTCAGGGCACTCGCTAGAAGCGTGAACTCGTGGCCTGCCTTTTCCACCACCCTGCTGGAATGAGGTATAATCTCTGCTTTTAGACTTTTCATTCCTGGGAATCTTTCCCGGCTAATCTGTTCTGCACGGACTGTTTGGGCCGCCTCTGCCTCAGCTAAGTCAGTGATGAGGCACTCATTGCTTTCATTCCCTGCTGGCTGTGTCCAATGAGCTCATCGAGAGCTTGAGACAAATCCAAAATCTCAAGATGAGTTCCTCAGCATGTCTGGAAGCCCTTTGCTGTGTCTGTCCCACAGTAATGTATTTCCACAGCTCAGCATCCTATGCAATCAGATTTCTCTGCATAGCGCCAAAAAACTAAGACTTTCAAGCTGACCCTTGTAGGGTCATTCCAGCATCAGCTCATAACTGCCAGTACATTAAGCCCAAATCCAAGTGTTCCGCCTAATATTAGACTGCTTCATCCAGACATAGGCACATTCATGTAGATGTGTGCAGTTAACACCTTTGAAAAAATAGTAACATTTGAAAGTTAAAATGCATTTGAAAACTTTGGCCCAAGGACAGAGAAAAGTAAAAAATTGCTACCAACAGTTTGGAAAAGCCCAAGTCAGCTGTAGCTCTACTCAGCCAGCTCTACTAAGATAGCTCTACTAACATCTGTTCTTGTCAAAATACAAGATTACAGTAATCAAAAAGAGATCCATCAGTATAGAAATAGGTATCAAATAAAATTTTTCACTTTTAGAAGCAATATAACTTCTAATATGCATTTAGAGAACTTCTTTGAGTTTACAAAACAATAAAGTACAACTCCATACAAAATAAAAATTAGAATGTGATTTTTCTGTGAAGAATGACTTTCAAAGCATAGGTAACTATTCAGTGCTTCCCAGACTGAATGTTCTGCTTAAAACACACTTTCCATATTCCCAGCTCTGTACTCCCTGTCTCTTCCCTTGTGCTTTCACACTTTACAATGTGTTTCATGTATTTATTTCACTACCCTTCAGTTAATTCTATTTTCTATAGTAAGACAAATACTGAGGTGTGAGAAATCTTAACCACCAATCTCTGCCACGGACTTCAACTGAACCCTGAAAGGCACTGCTAAGTAGGCTATAGAATATGCAAATATGAAACCTAGTAAACTACCAGCTGCCTTTCAAAATGAATTTATGTCTCTCCTTGCCCACAGATGGAGCCTTCCTTGTAATATTTCTCCTCACGGTTCTCCATAGTTCATGAAAGTGCTTCCAAACAGGGTAAACATGAGGCAAATTTCATGCTCAAAAACCAGTCTGGACACAGTTTATGCATCTGTCATTCTTGTGAAAGTTGTCTAAGGACCTTGGTAACAATATCCCCTAAGCTACCGAGGCCAGACCACCTCCCAGCACTGCGTCACTGGGTATTGAGTGCTCCAGGACAGCCAGCCTCTTCAGCCACTACCATTTTTGCCCAGTGACTATCTTGGATTGGCTGTTTTAGTGATGCACAGCAGCACTGTACCAAATTGAAGAACAGGGAGTGAAAACTATATCAGTCTGTTGGTGGCGCTGAGTAAATTAAGCCAAGCAGAAAATACTTGGAGGTCAGCCAGAATACAAAATGTACTACAGATCTTCTCATCAAAACAGCTAAGATCTTCGACTATAACTCAGACAAAACTCCATTTAGAAAAGGAAACAAGACATAGCTACAAACTTATATCTGCACCAAAGGTGACCTTTACAGTATCATTTTTGAAGAACAGGGGAAGAGAAAGATGGGCACAGATCTTATTTTTGCTATTGTCTGAAATGTCCTGCTTCTTTGATACCAGCTGAGACATGAAGACCAGGTGAACAGAGAAATGGCAACAAGAGCAATGCTCACTTCTAACAGCTGCTTCTTTGCTGCTGAAAAGAGCAAGTTTCCTGAGGAATGGATTCCCTAGGGCAATGAGCAGTTTTTAATTAGAGTCAGGGAAGACCAGCCAAGGGACCAGGCCCTCTTCTATCAAAACTAATGCATAAGAATTAAACTGGCTGTTTTGGCTGAAAAAACTAGTCAAACTGCAATGGGTTTTAATCACTTGGGTGACCATGTTGGTCGACATCCAGCAAGCCAAAGTCACCTGAAGTTTTTATACATCTCTTTAAGCATCTTATAAGCAAGCATATATTTGAGGGTTTTTTCCAATTGTTTTAGGACTGTGTCATGTGAAAGAAATAAGAACACAGGAAAATAAAACAACTATTAAATGGTATTTTTGTTTTGAGGAAATATGGCTTTAAGTGTTTCCTAGTCTTTGCCACAGGAGTACCTAGTAAATCAATAGAAAGGAGAAATGCCTTATTTTTTTAAAGTTTTGAGAAAATTCAATGTGTCTCCAGTAATTTTTACTGTCTCCCACTAATTCTCAAGCATTTATTTATCTGCCAGCTCAAGCCAAGGTCTTCCATTGCAGGATCTTGCACTTCCACTCCCCAAGCTTTGGTTCATTAGGCTAACTCTGAGGCAAGGTGATAAAAGATGCACAACACAACTATTATGGAGAAAAAACAAAATAAAACTCTCTCAGTTCCTTCAAACTGAATTTTTCCTTCTCTGGAGTCTCCCAAGTGCTTCAGAAATGCAGAGAGCAGATGATTATGGTAGGATGAAAAAAAAGGTCTCTTACCATGATTTTACTTTTAGATATCACAATAACCAATTGCTTTCATAGCAAGAAGACGACGAGTGCAAATCCTCCTACAGCACCTTCTCATAGCTAGAGTCCTGCCAGGCAGGACTGATAAATGGAGCCCTACGTCGTCACTCAAAATGCTGAGCTGGCACTCGCACAGCTGTAGAACTACTTTCCTCATGTCCCCGCAGCCTCTGCCCGACAAATCCTTCTCCTAGACCTCTCCACAAATAAATGAGCAGCGAGAGACATCAGGACTCCAATACCTAGTCGAACTGCATCTAAATTGCCTGTTTGTTTGTCTAGAAGCCTCTCAACTGCTGTAATTAGAAACTATAATGCTATTACCAACAGTGGCGGTTTCTATTGCTAAGGTCGTAAATTGAGTGATTTGGTTATAATCTCTCTTTGTAGGAGCAGGGGTGTGTGACAAGGGAATCCGTGAATGATGGATTCAGCAGCCATCACTTCTAGCTCCTAAGCTGCTTTTTATCTAGCTGATATCAGAAGTCCTGGCTGTACACCCATATTCAGCAAAACTCCACTTGATTGCGCACAGTGATCATGATGAGCTCCATTCAGGGAACAGCAGGTCAGAAAACAAATCCCTGTTACATAAATACAGTCTGTAAATATAGTCAATTTATACTTTTGTACACTGATCATAGACTGCAATTTCCTGCATAGGATGGCACAGCAAAAGGCTTAGTCTCAGAAAAAAAGGCAGAAATCTATTTGCATTTCTATGTGTTTACATGGTTTCTTCGATAAAATATTTGGAAAGCTCCCTTTTTGGTGGAGCTTTTTTCGTAATTTTTCATCTGATATGCTTAGTTACTTCAGCAAGCAACTTTTCCCCTTCAGAATCTTAATATCTAAATAGCTCCTAAAATCTTTAGCTAAATTTCTTGTCTCTCCTTTTTTTTTTTGTTTTCATGCTTTTTCCCCCTTTCACAGTAATCTCAATTTTAAGTCATCAGCAGCACATTGCAGCCGCATAAAGGACTGCTCTTTTATGCTGCCAGGCTGGCTGGAGCATCTCAGTGCTATGTCCACTGTTTCAGGTCTGCAGATACTGTGCTCAGCAGTGGGATCCCAAATGTCTCCTAGGCAGATGAAAGTGTCTCTAGAAGATTATAGATGACATTTAAAGGTCCCATTTGTGATGAAAGTTCCATTTGATGAGGTGCCTTGCAGACCCAGATACAGGCATTTCATAGTGCAAAGAATCTACAGTCTAACAGATATAAATCACGTCACACTTGTAGCCAAATATGTAGAATTAAAGCAAATACAGTCACAAACAGTGCTACTTCTGTTGTGTATTGATCTTTGTTAAAACAGAACCAAAGTCAAAGACACTAACAGTAGTGGGGCAGTCACTAGAGGAATGCAGTAAGATGAGGGAAGAGAGTCAATATTGTGTTGCTTCCTTGGTAAAAACATAGTCATATCTGAAGGATGGATGTGAAAACAGATGAGGTGATACTTGCACTGACATACCAGCATGTTGCATGTTTGCATGAAGAGGCAGACAACAGAAAACGAAAAAGTGTCAGGGAGCCTGTGCGTTTCTGGCATTACTTAATTTGCTTTGCCCCTGCTGATGCAGAAACAGAAGTGTATGGGCAAAACAGCAAAGTACAGCTGCTACTGCGACAATATCACTGAACACAAGAGCAGGGCTCCAAAAAGACCACACCTCCTGTGCCAGAGCTTCCTCAGTCTCATGAGTGACAGTGCCAAGAGAGCCATGAGAACACTGCTGCCCGGCCCAGGAGGTCTCTCCCTGCTTTTAGAGTCTCACATTTCTCCTTGCCTGTACCTCTGCACTGAAACCAGCACTCATGTCCAGTAATGTACAAACTGGCCAAACATCGTAGTTCCACCACTGCCACAGGGAGACGGGAGTCTAGGTGTTGAAAAGTGCAAGGCAAAGCTATCTACTTGTCTATGATATATTCTAAGCCAAACGCTAAACTGCAAACCAACATGAAACAATGAGGCAGATGACATGCTTAAACACTGCTGAAGTGTAAAACTCAGCAGAGAGAAATGGCACTGCAGGGAAAGCGAATTTTTTTTAAGCTAGATTAATGTACGCTGCAAAGCTCTTTATGCCATCTGGTAATAAGAGCAATAAAAGACCAATATGGAAGACTGAATAAGTTCAAAAAGTAATCAAGAATAAGAAACTGGCATGTGAAAAAAAAAAGACGGCATCTGTTACAGAGAATGAATGGAAATCACATCTATCTCATACTCAAGGAATAAGAAATGACGAACTGAAAGCCTATTCTGATAACATACTGTCCTGGAAAAGGGCTATGCCAGGACATCTTAAAGCTTCTGGGAGACACAGCTGATAAATTCACATGATAATTCCAGTCTCCATCTGGCAGGTGAAAGAGCCTTTCCTTGTTCCAGGGCTAACCATTGATCTACGCAAGCTTGCTGCCTCCTGTCACAACTAAGTCTGTCAGGAAGAATGATACCAACACAACAATATAAATGTGCAAATATTCATCAGCGCCTAAAACCATGGCCCGGTTTGCCACAGTATGCTGTTCTGCTGAAGACATTTGGTATCCTTCCACCCTAGTAGGAGGGAGCATGTCTGTGTATCTCAGCTCTAGCTGCAGAACAGCAGTGACAGGGGAAGCTGCAGCTCTCCTGTGTCCTCCTCACAACTAATGCAAAAGCTGTGTCTGAAGCCTTGCTAATGGACTGTGAGTGCAGGCTGGAGTGGGGGCGAGAGCAGAGGAGAGATGCACAGGAGAGGAGGTACTGGATTCGCATCGGGTGGCCTACATTTGAGGTCTAATTCAAAGCTTGCGCAGCGTGGGGTATGAGTTTCAGAAAGGCTACCTCTCCAAGTAGGAGGACACAAGGTAGCTGAAGGGGAGTGATGATGTTTGGGATTTTCCTGTTGCCTCCCATACATCTTTTTTGGTGATTCTCTTTGAGTAGCTCCACACAAGAGGCTTGCTTTGGAAAGGGCCATTTGTCATATGGGAGTGCTGCTCCCAAATACCACATGTATTTGAAAGAATTAACAAACATATGGTCTGATTTGTAAACGATAAAAAGATAAAAAACCACGCCTCCTACCCTCCGCTATGTCTCCTATTTAAATCTGGAACAAGTCCCCTGACTCCCACCCGGAGTTACACAAACCAGAACAGACAAGAGCAGTACCTAGTCCTTTCTTGACCAGTTTTCTTTTCTCCTATATTGCAGAAGGCATGATACACACAGCCCTGCACATCTTTGCTTTCCCATTAGTTTGTGACTCGTCACAAATTCAGGCCATACTTGTGCCTGTAAACTTGACTGTCAGACCACTATCTGTAGGATCCGTAGTGTCATGAATTAATCTAGTATGAGCTATTTGCTTTACCAGCTGTATAGGAAATTCTTATCCACTGTCTGTAAAGTCAATGCACGTTGTATCCTTTGAAATTCCACTTGTATTCAGTGGAAGCATTTAGCTTAGATTATCTCACTCACTTTTATTATCAAATTCTCCATACCCCTTTGTTTTTTCTGAAACAATTTAATTTTTTGCTGTTGCAGTACTCCCATTAAAGTAATTGGTACCTCACGACATTTTTCTACTTTCATATTCATATCCGCACCTGAAACATTTTATGTTGGCAAAAGCCTAAGTCCAACTACACTTGCTGGTTATTACACAATGGGACACAGCAATATGTAACATCTAATGAGAAAGACAAATGCCAGGAGTGAAAAAGTGAGGACAGAGCACAGAGCCATATAAGAAAAGGAGCAGGTATACTAAAGGCCAGTTAGCATGAACAGGAAAGTTTTAGTATTATTCTCTTCTGTGTTGACAGGTATGTTTCCCAGCAATCTTCCTTCCAACTGAAACCACACCCATAGTGAAGTGAGTGGTATATTTGAAAATCAAATCCCACATGAGATCAAGCAGTTCATAAAGAGCCTTGCAGGTGACCAAATCCTTGTGGCATCTCCCACCACAGTGTTCAAGGCTTGTAGAAGCTGGCTCTTCCATTGAGCCTATAGAGGTGACTCTTCCCCTCAACTATGAGAAGCTTTTTGTTTCAGGTTTATAGCAGTATACAGGTAGAAGTGAGTTTACAATCCCAATTTTCAAAAGAAATGACATCCATGAGAGAGATTTTAACCTCTACATGCAGATCACCAGATTTCTGAAGAGAAAATCCATTTTTTTCATTCAAAACTGCAGAATACAGCCTTTTACCTTAAATATGCAGAGAAGGCAGGTCATCAGGCGGCAAATAAAAAGCAGCAGCATAGTGTCCAATGCCATGGGAGTACCGACTTCTCTTAATCTGACAAAGAACTAAAGATCAGATAACATCTCGTGATCATCTGTTCTTCTAAGCAAAATGGTAATTGACTGAAATGTATACATTGTAAGCAGGCAATATTCCCACAGGAGACCCAGGATGACAGAATTCTGTCACATAGTCAGCTGACATCACGTCCCTACTCACTTAGTTTCTTTCCTAAAAAGACTCAGCGTGGGAAAGCTCTCACCCTCCATTGACAATATATAGTTTGTTTAGTCTTTCTATTCCCCCTCTTCCGTGCTGATGCTCGCTGTCTTTGAGTGTGACTCCACAGAATAAATATAACACAAAAACGAGGACATTCTCTGTTTCTCCCTGGAAGACTATATGCTCCAAGATTACATCCTTATAATGTTTCCTCTAATGGCTCAGAAAAAGATCGGGTATTAATCTCAAAAAGGATCTATCACATTGTCTTGACAACAATGCAAAATATAGCCAAAAGGCAAGGGTCTTGTCTTCTTCCTGGTGTTTCCTACTATGATTAGCTTCAAGTCCCCTGTCTTCAACGAGAGCCAAAGGGGCTTTTCTTTTGTTTTCCTAAATAAACACTTCATTCTCATCACATCAGACTTATTTTTAGAATAATTGAATAGAATATCTTTAAGTTGTCAGTTGCCACTGTATAAATAGAGGTTGCTAAGGAAGGAACAGTAGCTGCTTCCTTAAGCAACAGTAGCAAGAAAGGATGAAACAGCAGATGATTTCTTAGCAGAAACAGCAGACTAAGAGCAGCAGTTCTCCTCTACTGCAGTATTTAAAAAAATGTAGAAATGCCATCCACTAAAGTATTGATATTTTAAGTCAGAAAAATATAGATCTACCTCGAACTGGTACATGTCCGGCTTTAAACCCAAATCTGTTTGTACCATACTAAGATTCTCAGCGAAGAGCTGCAAAACCTCAAGGCTGATTTTCCTTAGCATTGACAATTCATCCCTTAAGCAAGGAATATTTTTAATGGGCTACTTCAGTTAAATTTCCTTAATTTCATTTTATAGCATTCCTTTGAGGATGGATTTGTCAAATAGACATTTGATAAGAAGAACGACTGAGGGAGCTGGGGTTGTTTAGCCTGGAGGAGGCTGAGGGGAGACCTTATCACCCTCTACAACTACCTGAAAGGAGGTTGTAGAGAGATGGGGGGTGACCTCTTCTCCCTGGTGACAAGTGATAGGACGAGGGGAAACGGGTTCAAGTTACGTCAGGGGAGGTTTAGATTAGATATTAGGAAGCCTTTTTTCACTGAAAGGGTTATTAAACATTGGAATAGGCTGCCCAGGGAGGTGGTGGATTCACCATCTCTGGAGGTGTTTAAAAAAAGGGTAGATGGGGCACTCAGGGACATGGTTTAGAAGTGGCTCTTGTCAGGGTAGGCTAAAGGTTGGACTCGATGATCTTAAAGGTCCCTTCCAACCTCAACAATTCTATGATTCTATGATTCTATTTGCGAATGAGTGTCAGAAGGCATTTTCCCTGCTTCTGAAATTCATCCCCTTCTCATTTTGTAGCTCTTTAGTTCTTATTTTACAGTTGTAGACATGTTTACTCTCTTTTAGAGCTGTTTTCCTACTTCAGAGCAATCCTAGGAATTCACAACATAAGGATCTCACATTCAGAACCACATTAAAGATTGTCAGCAAGGTTACAGTTCTCTGTAGCTGCAGAAAGTATGTATTTAGGTATAACATTGTTACTTAAGGAGATATTTGTCAAGAAAAGGGTTTGGTTTCTTACGTTTATTTATTTATTTAGATCTGAATGTTGTCCGACGAGAACACTGGTGCAAAGAATTTGGTTTTGGGGACTAAAACTCTTTACTGGGGCTTCTACTGAAGCCCCCATCTTAGAGGATGGATTCAGTAATTTCACAGTTGGAGATTACTGTTGTGCCCATTCTTAATCACTTCCAGAGCACAAGAGCAGTGCTCTGCACCCACGCCACTAATGAAGCCACTAGCAGATGCATAATTTAGAGATGATTATTCTGCTGATGTGATCACTTCATGAAGCTGGCTGCCACATGCTGTTCTGGCTGTAGTTTGTAGGGGAGGATATTACAACAGTAGAGCTTCTCTGGGAAAAAAAAATGCTTAGGACTTGTCCACACAGAGGACAATTCAGGATGGTTTATCTGAATTAGCTACAGATTTCCTGTGGATTAGTTAGAATCATGTAAGCTCTGGGTGTATACTCTTATTCAAAATTAAACTGTCCTAATTCAGTTAGATTAATTTACTTCCAAATGTTTTACACAGCTAGTGATAACACACCATGAGCAGAAAACACGTAAGAGTACCTAAAACAGTCTGCCTATGAACATGGGTCGCCCTCCCCTTATGCCTCATGAATATCACATTTCACAGCAGAATGTAGTATCAAGAACTGACAACTGGAATGGAAGAAATTGAGTTCAAGGGCATGATAGACAGAGAACTGGATGTCACCATCATCTTCAGGAAAAAAGCAGTTGGAGCCTGGGCACTAGCTGGCTATATTCCTTCCAGCTAGAGTGATCATCAAACATGCCTGGATCATGACATCCTTTTAGGCAAGTGTGAGCTGAGCATCTCTGAAGCTAGCCTTAATGACAGCTATCTTTTCACCAACTTGTCTGGGACAGTATTCATCAGACACTGGGGACAGGTTTTATACAGGATATGCTGTGCTTCCTAGGATTCCCTACAGAGAGAGAACTAGCTCCAGTATTGAGCAGGGAACAAAGTACCTAAGCACTTCCTCTGTGCTGGAAGTGGACTGGGTCTTCATGATGAGGCAAACATAGGCAGTTTAGTATCAAAAGCAAACCTATGAGAGTTGTACCATGGCATAGCAACGCAGCGAGTGCTGAGGAAACAACCAGGCTTATTACACAGTCACACCAGGGCTTCCAATTCCCCCTTGACAGGAGTTTTCTGGAGCTTCCTTTTCCCAGAACATCAGGTCAAGCCTAAAAACCCTAAGGAGATTTTTCAGCCATCCTCACACAGGTGGGGATGACAAAAATGCAACTCTGTGTTCTAGCAGTAAGTCCCTGCTGGCCAATAGCAAGAGTAAAGCTTGCCCAACCCTAGGCATGCAGTGGAGGTTCCAGTGAGCAGAAAGACTCTGAAGCTTTACTTTACTTTCCTTTGTGGAAGTCCCTGAAAACCAAAAGGCCTAGAAAGCGGAGAAGGCCAAAAGCTGAAGCCACGATAGGTCCCCATTCATTTAGCTTTCCACTCGTCCCAGTGAGAACTAGGCAGCTGCTGGCTCCAGCTGCAGTTGTGCCTGTATTTCACTTTGGGGTAAGGGCATGGTATCTTGCCTGACCTGTCCAGTTTCTCAAAGATACTTGAGGGGAAATGAAAAGTCCTAGTGTGCAGCAGGAAATTCTGGTGTGTTGAGGTTGAGTCAGCTGTCAGAGGCAGCGCCTGGTAAAAATGCTCTTGGTATGCTCAGAGGGAAATGCTGCAGGGCTGAGGGGTCTGGAGGTCTGCTTGCCCTTGCGCCTGCAAATGCACCTGAGTGTCCCCAAGGCCATGCAGATGGCCAGAGATGCATTTGATCAAAACAGACTCAGGTTATACGTTTCTAAAAGGTAGTGCACTCTGCTTTCTGCATGGCAAGCCTCAGAAATACCAAAATTAGACTTCAGAAGAGTATAAAAAGCTCCCTGCTAACATAGTGTGCAAATGGACTGTTGCACTCACTGTGATCTTGGACAGCAACAAAATTCGAGGGCAACAGCAAACAGCAAAGCCTCAGAAATACCAAAATTAGACTTCAGAAGAGTATAAAAAGCTTCCTGCTAACATAGTGTGCAAATGGACTGTTGCACCCACTGTGATCTTGGACCGCAACAAAATTTGAAGGCAACAGCAAACAGCAAAGAAAATTGCAGCTGAAAAATACCAACATCACCCTCCTTTAATACATATTGTTAAAATGAAAAGTTTTAAAAGCTGAAGAGATGTGAGCCCAGATGCTATCACCGTATGTCTTACGTGGTTCATGATTACGAACAAACAGCAGAATACATATAAGGGATTCTGAAATGGTATGGATACGAGCCCAGCTGGTGTCCCCATATGCCTTATGAATTCCCATTTTTAGGAACACAGCAGCATATAGCATTAGAGATGCTTCTTAAGCATCTCATTTATAGATAGAGTGGAGCTGTTTCACTGAAGTACACAGAGAAAAGGTCCACAAGGATCACAAAACCAGCTGCCTTCAAAATCACTGAAATGCTTCAACCACAGAGTTTTCATTAGGAACCGCTCTGCAACAGAATATTCCCTGAATGAGGGATGATGCTTGTTTGTCATAGGCTCCTCACTGAGGCTCTTTTAAAAGCAGCCACCATAAAGCCATTTTAATCAGAAAATGCTAACTTACTTTTGTTTTGGCAAACTGCTCCTATTGACAGCTTTTTCAGGTCCAGAACGGAAGAGCGAAGGCCCAAGCTCCAGGGCAGTGGAGAGGTACAGGTGTGGGAGAGGTAAATTCTTGCCACTTCTGAAAATCAATCAAGGTAGGGTCTGGAGCTTGTCTGGTCCACATCCTGGGGAGAGTCCCTCACCAAAGGGCTGTGGACTCTTCTGCAATACAGCTCTTCCTCTCCTGCTTTTCAATTTCACCAGAACCACCTCTAAGGGAAGGTAGTTAACTGTGGGGATTCCTGGTTAATTGTGAAAATACATCACCAAATGCAGTTGACTTAAAACCATAATTTCATTGTATGTACACTATTAACCAAAATATATCTACAGCAGGTATCTAAAAAAAATACACTACATATGAATGAAAAATTATTTTATTTAAAAATACATTATACAGCAGAGTGTCTCTCTTTGTATTCTCACTGCTGGTTCACAGAGATAATATGATAAATTTAACCCAAATATTTGACTGGGAAAGATCCTGAGAGAGAAAGAGACCAGTTACAAGCTGATGATATACAGTACACTGAAAAAGAGTCATCTCTTTTAACATAAAAGAATCTCTTGGTAATCTTATAAATCAGATATAAAAAACGCAGGTTTGCTACCATGCAAAAATGAGTGAAGATTTCATTTAAATCTGCACACAGAGAAATCATTAGTACCTTGGTCCCTAAATAGCTAGACTAAGAGAAGGGGAAGTGTGCCTAACATGGTGATACAAACTTTGGACCTACTACAATTTTGTAAACACAGTTGATAGTCTAATAAAGGTGGAATTTCAATCACCTAAGTAACATTGTTGTAGCTAAGGGCTCTATTCTAGGACTTTTCTCCCCACTGATGTATTTCTTCATTCTCTAATTTTCAGCTTAGCACAATGACTGTGAGATATGCTCTATTGCACTCAAAGATGACTTGGCCTTGCCCTGTTTTGCCAAGCACTATTTAGGTACTTGTATTTTAATGAAAGCAGAGGTTAAAATAAAAAGTAAAAAGCAGGTGTCGCCTGGATGACTATGTGGGAATACATTAGAATTCATCATAGAAAATACATACCTGATTCTACAGCCTTATGTTTCAAACATCTTCTAACAATGATTAATGCACAGGAAATACACTGCATTATGGAAAATTTAAGGCCCAGAATGTTCAACAGCCTGCACTGAACATTACTATTCTCAATGTGTCTATAGTGCTAGTGTTGTATCAGCTGTTGCCAGAGGAAAATTTTTTGGCAGATGTTAACAGCATCTTCAGCAACTACAATATCCAGATCCATTTGGTGCTCAGTTTTCATAGGACAACTTCACTGTGAATAGTCAGCAAGGCTGTCTTTTGAAGGGGAGGCTCAATTTGATTATTCACAGTGATAACAGAGATATAATAACATTGCCTGATGTTGAAGAAAAATCAATTTGTCAACACTGCACAGACTGACAGGATTTTTTTGCAAATATGGCCCTGAAACACAAACAGAGATAGAAAGATTTGTAGACAGAAAGTCTGCCTGTCCTGGTCACACAGGCTAAAGAAAATACATAAAACCATTTTGTTTTTTCCATGAGTGCTCTGCCATGAAAATGGAGAGTAGAAGCTCATATGCACTTTCTCACTAAGCCAGTGACCCTCTTCTTATTTTAGCACCCATTCTCCCAGCATAATATCAGGGTGTACAACAAGTATGAGAAGATGGTATGAGAAGATGCGGGCTTCCTTGAATAACTTGTTTAAATGATTTATGAATAGCACGGCCTCCCATCAGATATGCTGAGCTAAGAACGGAGCCCTTAACCTTTCATGGGATATCATTAGTAATAAAGAATATATCGATGATCAAACTTTCTATATTATTTTCATTTCTTTTAACCTAGATACATATATATCATCCAAGACATTCAAGAACTACAAAACAACAATTCAACTACAATTATGTCAGGAAAATATCCAAATAAATAAACTTTTAATTATGATACAATACTTATTACAGTAAAAATTGGCATTTTTTTTTTCTCTTCAAAAGCAGAAGCACCAGTCTTACATATAACATACTGTTTGAATGATATCTTACATGGAATACAGCGTAATACAATGTGCAAACAGCATTTTCATACAGAACATAATATATGTCTAGTTTTTATACACTGAAATTGCCTCAAATGGAAACACGTTCATGCTGAATTAAAAATGTAGATTTCAAAAATCAAAGTCAAATCAAAATATGAAGTACTGTTGGAATAGGTACATGAACCATTAAAAACAATGAGAAGCCAAAATAGAGGGTATTGTCAGATAAATATAATTAGTGCTCAGTTTGTCCCATTCCATCAAAAAGTAAACAGTTAATATTTTTGCTAGAAAGTAAAGTGACGTTTTAATATTTAAGAATTCTTCAAAATGTTGGTATCGTTTTAATGATGTAAAAATCAAGTCAGAAATAGGACTTCCAAAAATTTCTTATTTTTGAATCACTGCAATTATCATGTGTGGGCTGTGAAAAGAGATGAAGTCCAATGGAGTGAATATACATCAGCGTCAACATCATGTGACTTCTGCAAAGGCCGTGATGTGGTTCTACGAGTTAAAGGAAAAACAAACAGATAAAACCCCAGAAACCACACAGATAGACATCAGTCGCCATTGTGAAAATTTTTGCCTCTTGTGCTTTAGGGACAGCCTGATGCTTGGAGACTATTGCAGGACGATATAAATAAAACTGGTTTTAACTGCAGTGCTCTCACTCACTCCCATAGCAATTCTTCATTAACCGCTGGAAGACGGGATATGTAAGTACGCTGAACAAAGTAACTAAGTGTGATGGTTCTACAATATTTTAGTTTTAGATGGGGTTTTTAAAATTAAGTAACAATGTGAATAATTGAGTTAGCTGCACTTTTATTGCTACCTTATTTATAATTTAAAACAAAATTCCTAGAACTTAAAATTACAGTTTCTGACAGATTAAAATATTCTATTTCAGTGTGAATACAATTTTAATGTTGTCTTTTTTTTAAAGATTAAGCTGGATGGCATAGAATCAAGTAGTGAAATGCTACAACAAAATTGCTTTCAGCGGTTGAGGACTCATATTCAAAATTTCTTTTTCAGAATCACTACAGCGTCTTCTTCATTTCCAATACTATTCTCCTTTCGAACATGAAGACGTGTATCAGAGTGTGATTATACTACATGTGACTCTGCACAGTAAAACTGCAGCATCCCGAAGAGCTTTGCTGCTTTTTCATGCTCTCACCTATGCAAGTGCCTCTGCAAACATTTGGTAGGTGAAGACTCAACTGCACAGTGATGTGCAGGATCCAAAGGAACCGCACAATCCCTTTAGGCACACAGTACCCTTGTCTGCTACCATTTTTTATAAAGCATGCTATGCGTAAAATTAATAAAGGGAATCTTGATGTTAAGCCATGTGTTTGCTCCCCAGCACAACAATGCCCAGAGGGAAATAATACCACACAAAGCACTGCAGATTTCTCTCATCACCTCCCCTCCTGGAGCAGACCAAAGTCAGAATAGAGCAGGTGTAAGGTTTTTTTTTTTGTTTGTTTGGTTTTTTTGTTTGGTTTTTTTTTTTTTTTTTTTGCTTAAGAGAAGTTGTTCTAAGTCCTCCAGAAAAATCCCTTATCACACACCACAGAAAGCGCTGGAGAGAAACTGTGGCCACCGGCCACCACACAAGTTTCTATTTCTCAGTTCTTCTTTAAACTGTCCGGATATTTGTCTGTGCAGGGGGAGGCAGGAAGGCATCTTTGATTTTCACATTACAGAAAGGAATTTAGAAGTATCCTGAGTGAGAGCACAGGAGAGCTGCCTCTTATTTCCCCCTCTCCAAACCAGGAGAAGGAGCTCTCTTCCCCTTCCCCTGTAATATGCATTTTAGCTCTAGTAATGTTCTTGCTGTATTTTATGACAGCTTTCATAAGAGAACACCACCAAATAGTACGCATCTATGTACATTCTTCTCCAAAAGCGAATATATTTTAAATAAATAACAATGATTAAGCCGTAGCCAGCACATTTCTTAAAAAAGCATTAGAAAAAAAAGAATCCTTGTGCAACTTTCTGTGAAAACGTTTTCAGTAAACAGTATTAACAAATGTCATTGTTTCCAGATTTTGATTCTGCCGAAGAAAAGCAGAATTAGGTTTCCTAATTAGAAAACAAAATATTAACATTTCAAAGCATTTTAGTTGGTTGGCCATCTTCTGCTTTCAGTACAGGAAAGATGATACATTAGGCAACCTCAATGACTCTGGAGTCGCTGTGAGGCTATTATGACATTTTCCTCACAGTATTTACTTTATTCTTCCTAATTTAGACCTGAAAATTATCCTGTCAACTTAAACTAGCATCAGTCTGAAGTTATTCACTTTGTTGATAAGATGGTTTAAAAATGAGGAATTAGACGAAAAAAAATTCCTTGTTATTTATTCTAATCAGTTCTTTCAAGTCCTGCTACATGCTATCCCTTTCTCTATGTGACATACATTGGTTTGTGATGCAGAGAACCAAATGCTCTCTCATGTGGCATTAATTCAGGACTGGATAACTATTACTTAGGAAAGGAGAATGTGGTTCACACTCCTGCCAGCTATACTTCCAAAATGAGCAGGTCACCATCTTTGGAAGGACGTGCACAGCATGGGATATAATAACAGAAAAAAAATCCCCCTTCCTCAATAAGTCCTCAGAGAGAATTCCTAAGCTACCGATCAGAGAGCTATCGATTTGGACCCTAATGAAGATTTGTCAATTCTTTTCCAATGGACTCTGCGGGGTGATGCATAACTAGGTCAAAGTTAATCACTTGCTGATGGCAAGAATCACTGATAAAGATTCATGCAACTGTCTGGGTATTCATGCGTTTCATATGTTATCATCTCAGGCAAAACCACAAATAAAACTCTTTACAGAAAAAAAAAACAAAACAACAGCAGCATCCCTCTGGAATAACTGCATTTCAACTCTCTTACTCTGCTCTTTCACTTCTGCTTAGATTTACTGTGACAAAGTTCAGTGTGAGATACGAACCACTGTCAGCAAACAGATTCACACAGATGCAGGAGACAAGCAAAAAAAAAAAAAAAAAACAAAAACATGCACAAGACCTCAGCTTCTCCAACTCCATGGGAAATGGCTTTCCCTACAGTACTCAAAAGAATTAGAATAGGCCGAGGCTCTGCTCAACGGCAGCAGTTTCGCAGACAGGCACACCAGCTTTTGTATTATTCACTCTAAATTGACAGTATCAGCCTGGTGTCAGCACCATGTGAACAAGGCATGCTTCAGAACCATGCTCTCACACCACTAACAGAAAAACGAAAGCTACAGGCTGAGCCTTGAGTGCAGGTTTCTGGGGGGAAATGATCCTTATCTGTATATCGTCTGTTAAGATTTTAACTAACTTCTGTTTACAAGCGATTCTCTTACGTTAAAGTTAAAGCATTGAAAAAAGTCCTTGACAACTTTGTTGTGGTTTGCAGTTTTCATTACATATATTAAGTATTTTTACCTGAAAATTTTTTTGTTCTGCTCTCATGAATACATTTAGAAATATTCAAAAATAGTCATCATCCTAAAAAAGATTTTTCCATCTTTGAAAACAGGAATTTGAAAAATTGTTTGTAGTCCTTCACACAGTGGAGTTTGTTAAAAGAAACAGAAAAATAATACTGTAGTTGTTCAGGCAAATGATAATTTATCATACAACAATAATGTTATTATACAATTCTCTGGGTCAGCAAAGTATATTTTACGCGTTTACAGGGTGAATCACATTTTTAGAGAAAATAATGAATTCAAGCGAAATTCCCCATTTAAAACGTTGCAGACCTGCACAGAACGCTGCCGCCACACCGCATCTGCCTTTGCTTCAAATGCACACACACACACTCATGTGCGTTCTTGCGCACGTATGTTTATTGCCTTATATGAAGATGCTCAAAACGGTCCATTCCTGATATCCAGGAGAAGAACCTAATGATGCGTGCTTTGAGGGAGTTTTGTTGCAAAGGATCTTCTTGATGGTTATTAACACTTTGATTCTGTAACACCTACAACACGTATATTTGAGGAGGTCACACTGAATATATTATTTAATGTCTTGTATTTAAGTATTATTTTATGTGAAAATTAGAGATGGTGATCGCAGTTTGCATTCAAACAGAAATAATTCTTGTACAGTCCTCCAGAATCAGATTTAAGCAGAAGAGTAGGACATGAATGCGAATTCAAATGCTTGACATCATTGAAACAAAACTGATTATGGTCTTTTATGAGCTGTCTCTCCTGGGTACGTGTTTCTGTGTGTGAAACAATGGTGTATTGTATTTCCTTTAACACACTGTATTATCAAGAGAGAACCGTTATGACAACAGCAATCTGAAAACATGCCTATAAGGTAATGTCAGCACACGGACTTTAGTCAAGCTCTCCTGGAGATACACATACATGTATTAAAACACTGTATGGATACCTAGGTACACTTTTGGACATCAAGCACAACAGTATTTGGATACTTCTCAACTAAAATACTTTCAGGCAACAGAAATGGACGCAAACTCTCTCCCCCATTTGCCCATAGTATGATGAGCTAAAATATCTTTGCATTTTGCTTCTAGCCTGTGAGCTGAGGGCTGGGCGATCAGTCTCCCTGGAGAGCGCCAGGGACCAGACTGGACTCCCCAGGCCACGCGGTGTGTACACAAGTGCACATACCAATGAAAGACTTCTTAGTAACAAAACTCTTAAGACCAAAGAAAAAGCAGTAACACCAAGAACTAAAATTAAGAATACCCTTTTCTGACACTGTGAAGAAGCTATTCTATATCTTGTAAATAGTCAAGATGGAGTAAATAGAAAAAACATTATACCTTAAAAACAGAAGGGGAAAGCTTCCCCAGCCTAAAAATACTACCAGAATCCATTGCAATATCTATACTTACTATGTTAAAATGTTTCATCACCAGCATTACCTTTGGCACGTAAACAATATACCAAGAATTATAGCGTCAAACTCAACAAGATTTTTGAGACAATTAACCCTGATAGTCACTAGCAATTGCTATGACAGGCAACAGGAACTTCACATTTTGTGAGAGTAATTCCAAATACTTACCAACATTAAAACTTAGCAATGGCTGTACCAGAGAGAGTGACCCTAAACTATCTGTTTCTAGTTCACAGTCATGCTGGAGAGTGAGTCCTATGGATGGAGTATAAGAAACCTCATTGTAACAAGGAACGGTGACTGTCTTTCAGAACATGGTTTGGACATTGCCGACAGAAGTAGCACTATACAGGAATGCCAAGCAAAGACTTTGGGGATAAATGCAGCTTAGCTGTTAAACAGGGCACTGCAAAGAACCCACTGTGCAAATAAGTAACATTGAACAGCTACAGAAAGCACTGCGGATCAGACACAGTAACAGCCTCATCCCACAGGAGATGAACCATAGTGCCTCTCCTAATCCAACGCTTCCTCCTAAAACCTCTTACCTCAGTATTCTATCTACTGGCTCCATTAGTCCTAAAATTCTCCATGTTCCCTTTCTATTTGATTTTTTTCAAAGCCAGACTACTTACTAAAAAAAAAAAAAAGCTAGGAGAGTCAGTGGCTACAAGACGATGTCTATGAACCCTCTCTGTAAATCCTGGCCAATTTCAGGGGACTTTAGCATGAAATAATGTCAGTCTCCCCTGAAAAGGAAAAAACAGTTTGTGACTGCACTGGATGAAGCTGAACTTTAAACTCTTCCAGATACCACTCAGAATATCCCTATTTCCCAGTAAACTCTTGCAAAAAACCAGAAGTCTCTAACCTTGACTGTGGCAGGAAGAGAACCTCCTCTCTACAGGAGTGCCAGCTAACTGAAACATGAATTGTCTTGTAAGAGATGAAGAAGGTCAGAGACAGGAGAGAAAAAGGAGCAGATGGGTGAGTGATGAGGTTTCTTGGCTTTCATTCTTTTCATTAATTCTGAGGATGGATGTAGTTAAGGTGAAAGCAATAAGTCTGCATTGCTGAGCCAGCTCTGGCAAGGATTCTTCAAGGAGACACTCTGCAACTATGGCTCATTTGAGTGCATGAGAAGTGGGTACCCATGCAGAACAGCTTAATCATCTGCATGCATCACAATTAAACAGAAGTGCCATGCAAACAGCAATCTACCCTTGTCATTAACCAGCAGCAGCTCAGTTCAGAATATTACAAGTACACATATTCATATTTAAGTGCACTTCCAATGTAGCTCTTGACCTCCACCAAAACTCAGACAATGACAGCACGGAGAACATGCCAAGCATGCCAAGAGCATTCGTTCTCCAGACGGAAAGTGCACTGGAATAGCAAGTAGCAGATCTGGAAACACAAAAATAAGGTGCTTCCAGGTCTGTGTGATGCACCATTTGCTTATTCATTTACGGGTGAATTTATAGCAAAATTGAAATGAGTGAGGTCCCATCTGGTGGGCATTTCTAATTAAGTCATTCTTTAAGACAGCATCTTTGAATTTCTCGCTCCCAGATACCCATATAGCTATTATTTTTAAGCATCAATAAGAGAACTGCATTGCTTCATGCTAGCACTGCCTTAGCCCATGATAACTTCAGTCCGTCAGGATTTGTGCTACTCTTATAGTAGCTAATTTCTGACAGTAAGCTGTCTTTAATACTGACACAGGAGCTTGCAGACTGAGAGTAAGGAAAAACAGATTTTAAATAAGCCAAATGTAAATGTATATGCATTCAGAATATGGAACTGGAACAGCCCTAACTGAAATGTAGTGAAAAGTAACTTACACATGGCTAAAGCAGGCAAAGACAAGTAGCACACAAATTATTTAGCACCCCTCTCTCTCCAGAGGAGAGCAAAGGATGTAAAATAAGAAGGGAGTTAAAAAACAAAGACTAAGTTAATAATTCCTGTAGTGATGGTAGCTAACTGAGATGGCTCAATTTAGACCTTAGTTCCATAAGTATTATTCTTAGTGCCTTTTATTTAACAGGGTCTGGCTTCTATCTAAAACTTCAGATTAACCATTAAATAAAAAAGAAAAAATCCACAAAAACTCAATAACTAAAAGCACTCCGTAACTTTTAAACTTTTTAAAGCACTGTAACTTCATCAATCATTTGCTAATTCAAATTTAAACTTTCTGAGAGTGGAAACAGATGAAACCATTTCCCAACAAATAGCAAAGTCTCCACATTAGTATCCTCCCATCTCATCCTCTCTGTCTGGAAAGGATGCAAAAGGCTTTGCAACACAGACAAAGATAAACCCATACACTGAGATCTCACCAAGTGCAGTACCCTGCGGAAAGGCCTTGATTTAATTATCTAGAGAGAAGTTCCATGACAACAAACAGGTACCCTCTACTGCCATAGAAGTATAGGTTCAGATGGAAAGAAGCTCGCTCATATAAGAGAGTCCTGGGCAGTTCAGGAATAGCGGAGGTCATCCTTAAGCAGAGCAAACATTATTCCTGACACGACCCTCCCACATTCTCCCAGAGCTTTC
This sequence comes from Larus michahellis, assembly GCF_964199755.1. Lineage (NCBI taxonomy): Eukaryota > Metazoa > Chordata > Aves > Charadriiformes > Laridae > Larus > Larus michahellis. Next base: position 36,617,198 of record NC_133903.1, on the reverse strand, counting down.
CCCACAACATCTCAATCTTGCCGAAGCCAAGTCTCAGGAAAATAACATTGTTCATCATGAGTGAGAGGGCATCAAATCACCTAGAAACACTAAGTTGACATGAGGTCTTTATCCTCAGAAAACAAATTAAAAATTTCAACAGCCAGAGAATGGGCATTTATCACCTATGATGGCTTTTGAGCCACAGAAATGGCTTCCATTGCAGGAGAGCCTCACACATAAATAAGACATGCTCTTATTAATGTGGTATGTCCTCGGCCAACTGACATCTTGTTTTGTTTTGACATTTTACAGAAAGCTTACTGAATGGATTATTTTGAAGACACACATTCATCATCTAAATGCTTGTTCAAGCAAATGAGACTTTGACCTCCTTATGACAAGATATCAGCAGAAGTAGCTTAGACACATTTGGTTCAAAAAGGTGTGTTAGATCATTCTGAAAATAAATCTTCTTTCCCTTCAAGGAAAGGAATAACAAACCCAGGGCTAGCAGCAATTCCTACCAAAAGACAACTTCCACTACTTCCAAATGACGAAGATTGGTAAGTGGTTAAAAACATTTCTTCTTATGTTTAACATGAAGAAAATATCAGCAGTCATTTGGATTTAAAAGAATGTCATAGAAACATACTTTTGGTGCCCTACGCAGTGCAGAATTGTTTACTATCTTCAAACGTGGGCGTAATACAAGAGATTTTAACAAATAATGACAGACAAAGTAATTAGAAAAACTAGATTTGCTTTCAAACTTTGCATTAGTGGTTCAAACTTTCCCCCTGGTAAAAATGCCTAGAATGTTTTCTTTATTTGGTTACACTATCTATTTCAGTGCTTCTTTGCTCATAAATTTGTTCAGACATAATCTTACCTAACACTTACACAGTACAACATAATCTTCAAAAACCACAAATTTTTGTTACAGGAAACTAAAATAAATTTTAAACACATTACAATACTTACTCATGCAAAAAGTCTTGGCATACCCAGGAGACTATCGCTAGCATGTCCTAGTCAAAAAATTCTATTTGCTTTGGCAAGAGATCATGGCTTTCGTGTAGTTACTCTATGCTCCAAGTTACTCTCCAGTATTATTATATTCATTAAGTTGCTTGCTCTGCTAACGTAGGTGTCAGATCCCCAGCGTTTCCAAGTGGGTGCCCTGTCCTGAGGCTAGCACGTACCAAATGAGAAAAGCCCCACAGCTGACCCAGAAGGGACTGCATCCATGCTCCACACTAGCCTGAGGACGTAGCCCAAAGAAACAGGATAAACCCTACTCCTACCTGAAGTGCATAACCTCTTGGGCTCAGGGGTTAGATCTTCTAAGCACTTCAAGCTCTGCAGACTCTCAGCCAAAGCATTATTTAAACTTACTTGAGTAACACAAGGAAAGAGGGCCTCAGATCTGCTCAGCCTGACTCCGTGGACCTAGCGGTGGCTACAGCAGTAAAATGGACTGATATTTAGCGATTGTTCTTGGAGATGGCACGAAGAGCCTCCCAAGGAGTGTCTCCGAATTAATTCTTCCCTTCTTTCTCCTTCACTGCCATGTCTCCTTACTTTAAATCTGATTACTTTGGCACTCTTGTCAAGATAGTTTGGGATCATCCTTACAAGAAAGCTACATTTTATTTAATTGTTTTTAAAAAAGTCAAACATTACCTTTTCTAAAGGGCTTTCTACTCGGGGTATGCTGATCATGGGCATCTGGGCCAGATTATCCATATGAGAATGTTCATGCTCTGGCTGACGTCCTCTGAAGTTATTTACCACACAAACAACCTAGAAGGGATTAGAAGATAAACAGAATAGCTAAGGAACAACTCATTTTTTTGAGCTTTGATCCTGACATCCATAATTAGGCAGAACTGACACTAGCTTTAGTCACAGCTTAGAGTAGAAACACAGAAATGTGAAGTTCATGTTTTACAGAAAATCCTTAATTAATATTTCAAGACAAAAGACTTTCAACCAATTTATTGTTACATGCATCATCTGAGAACCGAAAAACCCTCTTATCTAAAAGCAAATCCATTGTCGAAACTGAATAATAGAATACCAATTATTAGCAATGTCATGAATAGATGTCCAGAGCACGTGCAGCGGAGTATGGTAATAGCTTGCAAGTCTTATGAAGGGGCAGTACCATCTAAGTTTTGATCATCCAAGACTTTCTCAAATGGAGAGTGAGAAAGGGGGAATAAGGCGGCAAAGATCATCCCCAGGGTTGAACTAAACTCTAAATCTGCTCAGGTCAGCAGTGACTCTCACATAGGGATTTAGGAATGTGATATATACTACTTTGTTAGTGTTTCTACTAATGCAGACACTCAGCCAAGTAGCAATGTTTACCCATTGTATTTTCTTCAAAACACAACTAAACTTGATGTCATGCTACTCGAAGGAGTTTATGCAATATACATCACAAAATATAAGAAAAAAATGCTGGGACAGATTTCTATTCTGTTCTTTTATGACTTCAGGGGCACAAACGAAGTGGAAAAGCTTCTTAAAAACGAATAACCAAATATAACTTCTGGATGCCTTGTGTGGAAGGGAATGTTTGGAAGTGCAAGCAGGTGTATTTTAAAGGAGACCTAAAGCTGCACTGACATTTCTCAGAGGAGTGAAAACACCCACCCTTAGCCATCCCTGGGAGAGTTCTCAGCCAAGCCAAAACTTCCGATCCAAGATCTTGACATCAAGACCTTGTGATCCAAGAATCAAGCTCAAAAGTGCTTTCACGGGAAAAAAATTCAAAGATGTATTAAGTACTATTACAAGCTGCCAGGCAGACAAACAGTAGCGACTATTCTATGCCACAGTCTTGCACCGAAGTTATCAGTGAAGGTGATTAATAGATTAGTAGCAGCTTCCTGACACAGACACTAGTCACTGTGAACTGTGACTAACCATCTGGTTTTACAACACAGTTCCAGAAGGAAAAGGCTAAACATGGGTATTCTTTTTTGTACAGAAAACACAAAATTTCAATGTAAACCTGAAAGAAATAGAGTTAAAGCTGGAAAAGAAATGCTACTTATTCTCTGATCAGTGTAGGTACCACTACACTGAATTTAAAACTTTATACATGAAATCATAACTAGATGTTATTCTGAAGGATATAAACTTGCTTAAAGTGGGGCTTGATGCAAAAATTCTTGGTTGAAATTCTACAATCTGGTTTATAACGAAGTCAAAAGAGATCATTTGATTAGTCCTATTTTGACTTCACATTTCTTAGTGTATGTAAATATAACTAAGAAAACCGATAATTCATTAAAAACAAAAATTAGAAACACCTTTGTCATTTAGTTGTTTGAGCAGCCAAGGCTATCAATATTGTTTTAAGAGATACAAAGTTATACACTGATTTTTTCAAACAGAAGTGACACAGATATACACTTACCAAAAACACTGCTATAGATATTCCAATTACAAATCCTGCTATTACATCTGACCAGTGATTTCGATACTCTGCTACTCTGTTGATTCCAGTAAGGAAAGCCAAGCACATTAAGCCCAAACACAGAACAGGTTTTGCAAGCCTTGTTCCTCTGGCTTTTACTGTGTTGGTAATATACATCTGAAAATTAGAAAGGAAAAAAGTGTAAGACTGATGGAGATCTCCCACTAATTGGTGAATAAAATCTCTACATTTTGTTTGAACAAACTACGTGTATTTGGCGCTTTTTTTTTCCTGGTAAAAAACCAAGAAAGTAGAGTGCTAGATAAAGTCATCACACTGTTTTCTAGGGTTGTAGAAAAAGAATTAGACCACACAGCAAAATTACATTTGACATGAACCTGAAAAGCCCCTGAAAGAACAGGCAAATTAGACAATCCTATTCTATTACTCCCAATCTATGTATTTATTTGTGCACAGAGGTAGAGACTGATTTTTTTACTGCGCAGCATTGACAATAATAGAAAAAAATCTTTACACTGAAAGGGCCTTGTTTTAATTAGCAAATGCCTTTATTTCTCATAAACAACTTCTTCATGTGATTAACTAGAGATTTGTCAAAAAGCAGTGAAAATTGAACTAAATCCCTGTATCTACTTTTATAAATAAAGTGTAATAGTTTCAACCAGTGCTGAACCAATACACCCCTGTACTTCACAGATGGTGACTGGGGATGTTTAGTACCAATCCCCCCCAGCACACAAACCAATCTAAATGCAGAAACTTTTATGCTTCAGACTCCGAGAAATCGATCTGCCCTACTTGCAGTCTAACTCTCCCTGTGCAATACTACTGAATTAAAAGCACTGTCTGATGACAGAGCAGCTCTTCTGCCCTAAGGGTGCATTAGTGACTACTAGGTTTAAGCCAGCACTTTCCAAACTCTGATGTGCCAATGAAAGAAATGAATACCAAGGCTTTGAATCTCCATTCTCTTGAATCTTGGCATTAAGGTTGCTTGAAAGTTCCTCCCTGAAAAATTATACTTCATCTAACAAAATTTTTGAGAAAAAAAGTATTTACTTTCTGTGGAAGAATTTTTTCTGCAATTAAACCATTGAAATCCCTAAACTCTTCACATTTAGACAAAGAGTTGAAGATTTACATTGAAGAATGCAAATGTTTTCTATGGAGTTGCACTAGATACTCCAAGTGTGTAATACCATCACTTTGAACTGCAAAGGGAAACAGATGAATCTGCACTGAAGAACCAGTACCTTTTTGACCAACAACTGGGTAGTCCTTTGGGTTTTTTGTAGTGTCTGAAACTTTAGCTGAATTTTCTGGGTAATCAGTTAGGAAGTGCTGCATTAATCAAGTCAAGAAGAAGTTTAGGAAGCGTGGTTACTGTTACGACAAATAAAGTGAAGTAGTGGTCAGAGCTTGTCTGAAAAGAGCAACATCTGCCAGTAATCTTGTTCAAAACACTAGAGAAAGATCCATGGCTTAGAGGATGAATAAAAGCTTAAGCTTCAAATCACAGCAGAGTACTGCAACACATACATCTTCAGTGGACCTTAGGTGATGAACAGCAAAGCTTGCCGTTCACCTAATGCAGACAGAGCAAAGGTTTGAAAAGAAGAGCTTTGGGGTGTATCTCCAAACCGTATTTCTCCTCTCTTCTTCCTAGACCATTTAAGAAATAGCATTTTTCTCTTTACTGACTATCATTTTATCTCAGCTCCTTATATTTTTGCAGGCTCTCTTCAGTGAGTTACTCTTACCATGCGGAATGCTGGTAAGACAACTGCAACTTTAATTTCCACCTTTTTAGCCCCGCCGGTTTTCTTCAAGCTACAGACAGAGCAGTACATGCTGAGTTGCTCAACAACACTCTATTTTAGTGACTCTCATCCTACTCCTGGATAGCACCACCATTATCCACACTCACACTACATGTTAGAACATCTGGTGCTGGGGAAAATATTCTAATATTTTGAATACACAGCAAGATCACCAAATTTCAAATACAGCTTGGGTGAAGTTGACACAGGGAAGTTGGCAAGAAGCTATCCTGCATTTAATTCTGTATTGTGGTATATTAAATCAAAATGATTACTAAAAAGGAAAAATCAACTCAAAAAGAGTGTAGCTTGCTCAAGACAGGTCTCAGTGATACATTTCTGTGATCTGTAACACCTGGTCATTGCCCAAACAGGTTATCTCAATTTTTATGAAGTCAAAACACATTATAATATAAATATTTGACTCCGCATTACTTCAGTCAAACTTCAACATTTTTTATACAAAGCTAAACTGAAAAGTGCCCTGCAGAAAATTCTTAGAATCTTTTCAAAATCAAGCATGTCCTTCAAGTCCCTCTCAAACGAAGCACTGAGTGAGCAGAAACAACTGCAGACTCATGTTGTGCCTCACATGAGTAATAACTACCTCCATTTGCTGAGTCCCTTCCTATATGTGCAGTCAAGATTGTCACGCCCAGTCCATTATTCACAGTAATCTGAAGGTTGTGCCAGCATAGGTACCATTTCTATCTTTTCTTTAAAGAACAGGTAGTACTGATGTTAAGAATAGTATTATATTAAAATATATATTAAAGAATCATTAGAAACAGGGTAAACTTTTCCTGAAAAAAATGTAGCAAAATTTGCTACATTTGCTCTCTGTATATTTGCAAAATTCTACATAGCAAACGTAGACTCTTCCAAGGCAGGATTCATAGATGTCCATTTTTAAACTTGACCTCTTGCAGCTCTAGTACAATATATTAACACAGTCAACTCAGTTAAAGATCTGATTTGCATTAAGAATAAAATATAATTAAGTAGTTGTTTTCTTCTTGATTCTGGAAGAAAAGATATAAACCAGCACAGTCAGTAATTGACAAAGAATGAACATCTTGAAAAGACGACAGGATTTTTCTTCTCTTACTTTTCATAAATATTAAATGCAGTATCAACAAAGGAAAATAGCTCAGTGATTTAAATGACAATGAATGACAATACAAATTTTTACATGGCTAAAGATGTTTACTGAACAAGAACATCTCAGTTCCTTTTAAGAACAGAAATTGGGAGAGGAGGAATCTAATTAAAGAAATATTTTAAATTAGTCAACAAGACAACGAACAGCAGTCAGATTTTGTATGTAAGGACAAGGATTGATACAGTAGTTAGAATTAATTCTGCAGGTTGCTCATTCTCCTGCAACATCAGATCAACGATGAATCTTCTCCTGATAAACTTCTGCTATTGCTTTTTCTTTTTTCCGAAATAAGATTTTAGTATGAAAAAGACATAAAAGCGATACCAGCAAGTAGACACTGGCAGAGAGTCATATCTATACACCTGATCATTCTATATACCAACATTTACTAGATTTTTCAGGAAAACACAAACATTTCACTTTCAGTCTTCAAGATGATGGAAGCAAAGTCTCCAGAGAACCTCATAAATTGAAAGTAAAACTTTAATTGAAGTTGTTTTGAAAACAGGTATTTGAAAGAGTCAAAATCACCACCATTCACCAAAGACAAAGCAACCTGTGAGGCTTCTGCCATGACTGTCTGAGGTCATAACATAAGGAATAATCATAGTGTTGGCACTTAGGTTGTACTGGGAAAGCTTTCAAAAGTGTCATGTTGTAAGCCTGACTCATGTGAAATATGTCCTAAATCTAGTGCAAACAAAATGATTCCAAAACACCTAAGAGAAGAACTGGAATTGTGTGTCAAGTGCAGGACAAAGTGGCCTCCTGGGCTACGCTGCAAGCTCTTCCCGGTTGTCTTCTTTCAGCTATCTTTAGGCTCACCCACACACATCTCTGTGCACACAAACAAACACACACGTAACAGGTCCCACAGTCCCATTTTAGTTTGAGTGGAGCTAGTCATCAGCCTGGGTGCTCCAGCCAGGAGGCAGGTTAATTTTCCTAGCTGATTTCATCAGCCTGGGGCCCAGGGATGCGGGGAGGAAGATCCCCTCTGTGCTTGCTGTTTCAGTCCTCCCTGAAGCAGATGGTCTGGGGGACTGACAAAGAGACAGACCAGTCCGTTAGTGGGCAGAGAATAGTGACTCATGCAGCGACAAGCAGAAAGAGGAAGGAATCACTGTACAGGCACCTATCCCAGGCAGCGCTCCAAATATAAATTATCTCATGTTTTGTTTTGATTTTATAATGTTCTATCATTAAAGAAAGAATCTTGAACTATGCAAGTAATATAAGAAATGTTATAGATGTTCACCTGAGGAACTGTGAAATGTTCACAACTTTCAGTATTCATCATACCTACAAGAAAAGAGACACTCAGAAATGAAAAAGCTGAAAAAGTGGTGGGCTATAGTAGATGGTAGTCTATAACCAGGTTCACTGTTTAGTTAGAATCCTGTTTGATAATCTAAAAGCTCTTCAGCTTGTTTGATTAATAATTACTGGGTCAAATTATTACTAGAGCAAACCACAGCCATATTCTCAAATCATCTGGGCCTTTCTGCAACTGCCCACTGGAGATTTTTTTAGTGCTTTTGAAGCCTCCTCCAGCTTTCTCCCTAAGTTTTGCAGTAATTACTGATGAGCCTAGACAAAAATTTGCTTTCAGAGTTAGGAGTTTGGGTTGGCAAAAGGAAGAGAAAGCTCTAGAAATGCTGGATTTTACTCTTAAGTTTCCCACAAGTTCCCCACAGTCATAACTCTATAAACAACTGGAGAAGGAAAGAGGTATCCTTCAATGTACGAGGTCTGTAAGATACACCTAAATATTAATTAAAGCTGGTTCAGTCTACAGAGGTCATTATCTTGAGCAATTGAATTATAATGAAGAACTGACAAGAAATATCTAGAGATCTTTAGATAAATTCCTGGATCAAAGTGTAATGTTATTTTACTATCCAGCCTGAAAGTAACCAATACACCCAATATATGAAGCCTGTGATACAAGCTGTACAATCAGTATCAAGGGATACTTTTACCTGCTGCACCAGATACTGGGAAGAAATTCCACTTCCCTAACACTGCCCCTGAAAAGCAGCCAAAAGAATCCTTTAATTCTTCAATTTCCTAACAAAAACCGGACAACAAAGCCGACTCAGTCAGGTGGCTCTGCTACTCCTTTTCCTCCTGAGCGCACCCTAAAGCCTATCAAAGAGAGGCCTGTCATACCTCTTCCAGCTGCCCATTGAGCAGGAGCCAAACAGGCACTTCAAGAGAAAGGAGAAGCGAGAGGAGGCCTACATCTAAAGACCGGATCAAGGAGCGACACCGAGCAGAATGTCACCACGTTGCTAGCACTGTGACCCAGGCTGCCTTGCTGTCTTTTTCCAGTGACTTAGAAACACAGCAAACTGCAAAGACAATACAGTAGAATGCCAGGAGCAAGAATCTTGCAGAAAAGATGATCACAGGCCCAACAAAAGCTCTTTAGGGAGGAAACAATTGTCAGCTTTACCTGCTAGCCCCGCCTGAGGCTGTAGTTGAGGCCAAGGGCTCACAGTACAAGGCAAAAAACGCAGCCTACAGACCTAAGGGCTACGTCAACTATCAAAACATTAAACCTGCTCCTATATCAGTCCAAATCCAAAGCAAGTCTGAAATGTAAGCAGTACCACCAAGTTCAAACACTACCCTACAGACAGGTTGGCTGCCAACTGCTCTTGTCCAATGCAGTAAGAATAACAATAAAAAAAGCAAAATTTTATAGAATGACTTAAGATTTGTCTTAAACTACAACTAGCAATGATCAGTCCCCTAGGTCTGCAGCACCAAATGACAACTGTTAGTCATGAGTCTCATATTTAAATCCATGGGAATAAACTGACTAAATCTTCATATATCACTTTGAAATCCTACCCAAAAAAAAAAGACTCATGACTTCTCATTTCTGTGTCTCAGTTGTGGAAAAAAACCAAGTATGTGCATAATTTTCTGCTTCAAAATATACCTCTATTTGTCCAGGTTGTGTCAGCTTACGCATATCAGTGTGGCTTATACAGTTATATTATATTTAATAAACTTGCCGCATTTGCCTTAATACCTGTGTTAGCAGATGTTGTTCCAGCCTGAGAAAGTGTGAATTGCAATGCTGATAAGTGGAAGCTGATGCAGTCAATTTATTAGCTCAACTCAAGTGAAAACAAAAAAGCAAAAGGTCTAAGAGGAGTTGAGCAGACAGATAAGGAGAAGTCCAGGTAGCAGCCAGCTTGGTTAAAGATTCTGGAAAATAATTACAGTTGTTCATTTTGAAGACTCTGGTACATTGGGAAAAATAAACCCAAAAGTCTGAAGACAACAAGTAACGGATCCTTTGAAGTGTCTGTGTTTGGAGCGGGGTAGAGAAAACACCTAACCATAGTGCTGCCATTCAACACTTCCATTGCTAAGTCTTTCTTGATAGGCACTGAGAGAAAGTAATAGAGGCAAACGCTACAGAGAGGTCTAAATATTAGCAATACAACTGTTTGAAAAAGACTGTACTTTCAGCAGGAGGGGAATTCAGAGTTACCATAGCAGCCACCCACTCTCAAAAGAGGGGAGAGGGGAAAAAAGGAAAACTCAAGAACTCAAACGAAAAAAGAAGCTATTGTTAACAAGACAATATGCACAGATGCTAGGTGATAAGGACCTGGCTGCACTTAAATGGGATGAGATAAGGGAATCATTAGATAAACCATAGGCTTTGTTTTTAAATGGGCTGATCGATGAAATCACATAAGTCTGACATTGTTTACTTCATCTCCTCAGAGAGCAAGGACTCTGGATCAGCTTGTTGTCTGTTTATATCTTTAAGCTGGTTTTGTTTTGTGCACAGCTGGCTAAAATGTCCAGGGAGGATTGGTAACAATCCCTCCCTCTCTCCCAAATATTTCTGTTAACCAAAAGGAAAGGACATTTTGTATCACAGATCACATGCTCATGAAATACTACCTAGGTAATATATGGAGGTCTTTATGCCTATGCTCTCAATAACTGTTGTACCACAGCTCTTACAAAGACTAGGCTACTGTTTAAATCTTCTACTACAGTGAACAGCAATGAGAAAGTTGTTACTCAGGGCCAACTACCCTGATAAACATAATGACAGTATAAGGCCATGACCCCAAATATTGGAACATTGCATTTCTTTCCCTGGTGGGTAATAAACAGTATTTTTAGCTGTAACCATGCAACAGAATTTAAAAAAAATAAAGACTAAAAAGACTGCCAATATCACGTCAAGGACCTAAACTTGCAGGCTACAACTCAGCTGATATATCATAGCACTCAGATATGTCACAGCAATTCACCTTATCAGGCAGCCTATAAGAACTCAGAAATCCTGTCAGCAGTTTGTAGTGCTTCAGCTAAATGAGTGTCATGAATCATGCTGCAACACAGTAATGACATAGGATATATTCACTTCTGCAGTTACTGAAAGCTTATAAAGTCATGAAACAGATCACAGCAGTTTTAATTTTTGATGTTGCTAACTGTATATTGATCACAGACAACATAAGTTTTGCATAAAGTACTCTAGCTCATGCCAAAAGCCATTGATACTAGGTATTAGACCTTACTAATGTCTACTTTTTGTTTTTAAAATGTATAAACACTATTTGTCTTCCTGCTTTGCAGTAGCTGAACAGTTGGTTTCCTTTAGCTACTGTGACTCATGGCAAGAGTGGAAATCCAACTTTACAGATGGATGAGAAAAATAGGAGCAATTAAAATGAAGAATGCTGAATATTTTCTAAAATAGCTTGCGCCAAATTTAGAGGTATGTTTCGGTGAAGCAAAGCGTTAGATATCTCCCCAAATAAAGATAATACTATTGGGAGTCTTACACTTGCCTCAAGTTAGAATAGAATTTTATTGCTCATCTCTTATTTGCAGATAACACTTGCCTGTACTAACTGACGATCCACATCTCTTAAGCAGACATTGCTCACAAGGAACTTTTGGTAAATGCTACTGTCAATGCTGTGGATTTTAAGCAACTGGTTCTAAAACCATACTCAGATGCATGGAGTTGGCACACTGTCTGTGGATGGGGTTGGGATCTTTGCCATGTTGGCAAGTATCAGTTTCCAGATCAACCAGTAATTAAAAGTCAGCTCATTAAATATATGCTCAAAAGCAATACACTTTCACACACGTATATATACATGCATACAGATGCATACATACACATACCCATGTATGGGCAGGCCACCGTTCAAATACCGAGGCAATTTACAGGATGAGTCCTGCAATGACCACAGAGGTACACACACACTTGCCTAGTTCCCTACTGACACCATGTGGGCAGCCCTTGGCACACCCAAAGGGCTACAGAGGTCTGTGACTACCAGTGCAGGTCAGGTAAGAGACTCCCACAGGCACGTGCCAGGGACAACTTAACTAAGATGTGCTTCTGCTTAAGACTAGAACGATGTCCACTCCAAATGAAGCCAGGGAGTACTGCAGAGTTACTTGAGTGAGATTCATTAGTCACCCTGCCTCTCACCTGCCCCCCCACACCTCCCAACAGCCTCTAGGACAGCTGTGATGCCAGGCAGTAAACACCAGTTTTTATCCCAGCCCTGCTCATCACTACCTACATCAGACAGGAGAAAGGGAAGAAGGGCTAGATTGTCTTGTAGCCCACTTCATTGCAGAATAAGAGCCAAACTGACTTAGCATGAGCGCTGAGATACCTATAAATACCAATTCTCGTACTTAAGGACATGCACAGATCTTGGGAAACCTGCAGAGATGAGACACTTAGATACGCCCACTCTTCTGCTTCACCCCACCAAAGAATATGGCCATGTGCAATTCTGCTAATCTGTACTGCATGGAAAGGAACCACTCCCAGTCATGCGCAATCCCTACCCTTATTATTTACTACCCAACAAAGCCTCATCCCACATTCTCTGGAAACTGGAAAAAAAGTAAACCAAGAACCTGATTATCTAAATCTATAACCCTTTTTGGACATCTTGCCCTTTTCTCAGCATTGCCTTAGCTTTCAAGGCTCAGAAACCACTACATCTGTAATTGTTAGAATTAAGTCCAATGAATCAAATTCTCAAAGGCCTCACAGTAACTCACAGAAGGTTTTCACATATCAAATCAGCCAATAGTTGTCTTATCTTCTTCCCATTCCTCCCTCCTCCCCTCACAGTGTGAGCCGTTTGCTCTCAAAAATATAATGACATTAAATAGTACAATATACTTACAGCCAGATACATAGCTGCATATACGCTTAGTGCTGCTTCTTTGGATGGGAATGTCTTTCTGGCTTTCATGATAAGGTCTGGATTTCCAGTACAGGCATGTACGCTACTGATGAACTGTGTGTACTGTTTACATCCAAGTGCTGTATAGTTGGGTTTACAAAGTGCAAGAAAATGTGGTGCAAGATTCCCTGTTACTACTTGTCCAGCATTTACAAAGATGTCCGTAGCAAACAGTCCAAATGCGTAAATTCCTAAAGAGGGAAACAAAGAGTTAAATTTCCTCACAATTTCACTCCAGGACAACATACTATAGTATTTATCATAGTAATATACCAGCTCCTTCCATTTAAGAACATGAAAAACCCTCACATATATTATACCCTAAAAATCCTGGTTCATGTTGAAGATGGTACTTTCCCACACAACCGCAGCACGAACGCTGCAACGTACCCACACACCTGACCTCTCTCCGTCCTTCGGAGCAGCAGGTTCATCTCTTCTGCAAGTAGCCCGCTTTCCTAGGCCCCCTAGCCACCAATTCCCACTGTTTGGGGTAGCTAGCTATACTGGTACCTAACTTTTGCCCATGTTCACTAAACAGAAGTGACAGAGGCAAATTCTTCACCCTATAAATTTGCTTGAGAACCAAGGAAGTCACGCCCTGATGGAGAAGTAACTTGAAAAGTCATAATACATACTGGACAAACATTTTCTTTTCCCTTGCAGCTGTAAAGAAGCTGAAGTACTGAATATTCAATATTGCCATGCACGAGTTGTCTTCATCGGCCTGCTACTGGGTACATCTCTATGCATGGCATATTAATCACAATATCAACATAATGAGCTAAAGACCTATGTATTTGAGGAGCTATTTGTGCTAACGAGGTTTTTTTATCAGACACATCAGCAAAGCATTAAGCACATGTACTCATTCATTAGAATGGAAATGCCTGTATCTGATTACTTAAAAGAAAACAGATTTTTGCTATTCTGAGGTCCGTTTCCATCCTTTTGGAAGCATAAAGTGAACTCTGGAAGGAAATGCAGAACAGCACCCTGACTGGGAGGCAAAGCCAGTGGGTGCATGTTCAAATTCCACCTGAGCTACAGACTTCCTCCTGTATTTCCACAGGCAAATCACCTTACCTTTCCCATACTTTATTTCACTGTGAACATAGCGTGAGTTCTGGCAGTTCCCAAATTCATGGGACACCATGAGGACTTTGAGGGACGTACATCGCAGCAGACACGATGCCACAGAAACACGTGCATTTCTAAAGGTCAGGTTTTTTCCTCAGCAAAGCCAGAGGACTGAGGATGATTTCTGGGATCCTGGCTGGTCAGCAATGTCACACTAACATTAACTCACCCTGAGCTGCTAGACACTGGTGAGCAGCGGATTGTACCTAGTTGAGTGGCTGCACAGAAGGGCCCTTTCAGCAAGCCCCAAGGGCGTGCACTGCCTCAACAGAGGTGTCCACATCACTTTGTGTGAGCATAACGGATAGTGATGCTTCATCTGGTAGAACAGTGCAGAGGCCGTTGTTCATCCCCTACCTCCCTCCCAATTGTTTTTTTGCTTCTGTGAGGAAGGAGGGCCCACCAAGCGGGAAGGAAACGTGGGCACTGATTACACACTGAGCAACTGGAGCAGGAGAAGCTCCTCATCATCACCCCCCACCTCCTTTGGACCTATGCAAGACAGTCTCATTCTTAATGACTTTTAGCACTCCGTTGTGACAGCGAGCAATTGCTCTCTCTGAAGGCAGGCACGGCTGCTACACAAACACTGCAAATACAGACACAGCTGCACATCCCCTCCCTCCCCCTGCAACTGGGACACAGGGGAGGATTAGCTGCCCCAAGGCTTCATTCCTCCAGCTGTTTCTCTTAGATACAACCATGAGTGAGAAGCAAACAACAGAACTGAGCCCTGCTATGGCATCCCTGCACGTATTAAAAACCAGCATCTGGGAATATTCAATAGACATTTTGAGTTGTTGTACTTCTCCCTCCAAACACATTTACAATGAACTAAGTAGAAAGGATGACATCTCATATCTACTTAAGTCAATGGGGGAGTTACAGCTGACTTCAGTGGAGCTTGGATCTTGTAGTTTTCTACTACAGACTATAATAAAATCTCCAGGCTAAGAAAGTACCTAAATTGGGCTTGACTTCAAACACACATTTATATCCCAATGTCTTCAAATTTGGCTGCTACGTGTGTGCGTAACCAAAAGAACACTGTCAACTATAGATACGGCACAAGGGTATCTCCCTTTTCAACTCCACTGTCCTCCAGGCCCACTGGTTGTTCTTTGCCCTCGTGGTCCCATTTTTTTCTATTTTTACTGCTGTTTCTGCAACTATTTTTTTATCCAAACTTCCAAGAAGCTTCATTTGCTACTCAAAAGGAGAGAACTCAATACACCCGAGTTAAGACTACACATGAAATGTCATATGGCTATCTGAGTATTTTCCCCAGGTCAAAATTAAGACATAATTGATCACTCTCACCATTCAGAAAATGAAAGCATTAATTTTGCTCATACCAAGGAATCTGATGGTCCTGCGCACCAGTGGATTTATATAACAACAGTCTCCAGTTAATATTGTTTTTTCTTGGTTTTCAAAATCCTTTGTAGCTAACTGTAGACAAAACACTGCAGTTTCTCCAACGATAATCTTAGGGAAGGAGAAAAAAGGGGAGAGAATGGTCAGATTACAGCAAGTAAAATATACTAATATTACAGAGATAGCTATCTCATCTTAAGGAAACAAGACCAAACCAGCACAAAAGACAACATAAGTGAACCAATTTCTGTATGTTAATCTTCTTATGAAGGAAATATGCCTTATGGCTTGCTTTACTTTATTTGCATTAAATGAGAATAAACTTCCATAACCAGGACTTGGAATTGACACAACATAACCTAGTTTTCAGGATGAGGGGAAAAAAAATAAAAATCTATTAGTTCAAGAACAACAGATCACATGACGTACAAGATGTGGACCAACGTAAAGACCTAATCCTGTAAGATGCTGAACATTTCAGTTCCTACGTGGCTTTCACTGACGCTCAGCACTTCACAGGGTTGAGCTTTAAATTTTGGATGGGCTGGGGGGCAGGGTGTCAGAAATCACAACAGAGCTCCTGTCCACATCAAAGGATTGGTTTGCCAGGAGGCACTTAACAGGTCTGGCTTTAGCTTTGTTCCATGTGCTTGAACAAAGTGTCACCGCAGATATTTTAACATTAAGCATGGCCTGTTTCACATTCGTTACACCAAAAAGAATAAAGTTCTCATATCTATAGGTCATTCACTTTATGGTTGGCAAAAAATAAGAAAAAAAAATCACAAATAAAAAAAGAAAAATACGGATCTTGAATGTGAAATATCCCCTCTAAGATGTGTTTTTACCTGAACAGCAAAATATGACCTTTAATTTACTCGTGACAATTATGGTATTGAAACTTAATAGCCTAAGCTAAGCCTTAAGCATGTATCTATCTAAACCTATGATACTGAAGCTTTACGGCAGGTAGCACAGGTACGATCAAAAAGAGTAAAGCAGAAGGGTCAAATATTGACCCCTGTATTCCAACTTCGATTCACTGTGTGACTTGGAGGCAAGGCTCTTCCACTCTTCTATATGAAAAGTAGTAAAGCTAATTGACAGGTATGTCACACTTCGATAAAACTGGAATGAAGACCAGCAAACTGAAGTCTTAATACTACAGAAATAAATGAAATAACGCCATCAAATCTGATTCATTGCCTAGGTTTTTCTTAACCTTTCACCTAACAGGAAATTATAAACCTTTTCATATACCACAATAGGTCTGAACAGTTCCACACACAGCACTGGTTACAAAAAAAAAAAAAAAAAAAAGGCAATGGCTCATAAGCACAATTTGTTGTCAACATGAGGAATGCAATTAGTGACCTCACTTGGCTATTTGTACAAAGACGACTTTGGGCTAAATTGTGACACGCAGAGGAGGAAAGTGCTTCTTACAAATAATGTGGCACAAATAACAAAAATAACTGTGGTGGCACGTAAAAAGCAAAATTCAGTTTATCACAGAAACAGTCATCATCTATTACTTTAGACTGGTTTCAGATCCTAGTGGAATTTTTAGATGAAACAGAAATTTCAATACCTGAACTAACAAGTATCCTCTCTCTACTTTGATGCAAGCAAATTTTCAGCATACTGAAGTACAGTTCCTTCATCTATAATTAACAAATGATCGGTACACATATGAAATGTAACTCAGCCTTGAATACAAGGTCATCAAAATTATGACAATGATAAGGAGAATTCAGCCTAATGACCCCTACATTTCTCACCAAAAAAAGCAAACAAAATACCAATTTTAATATGATTCATAAAGGTAAGAACTGAAACACTAAGATTTTTACTGTGAGTCATAGTAACTCCCTTCTTTCCTCTGGAATAATGAAACATCAAGGACTAGGCAACCTGAACACGGTCAGATTCTGCTTTTTTTTTGCCAAACCTAATAAATTTCAGTAAAATTATTGCAGATTTCCAAACTCCAGGAAAAAGTAGAATCCAGCACAATGGAAGCATCTGTGGTATACAGCGCTCAACCTTTTGCAAGAACACAAACAGAAAGTGAGCCAGCAAGCTCAGCTCTCCAGCTCTGCGCAGAGTCTTGGAATCTGCTGATCCAGGAATCCGGGTTCTTCTTTTTGGCTGGTAGGGAAGCTGGGGGTAGCAAACAGGAAAACTGCTCATTCAGTTATAGGAAAGGAGATCCTCACTTCCAGCAACCTGTCTTCAACAGCTGCACCTGGATCCTTGCTGCTGGCAACAGCTTTTCCTTGTTACATTTCCTGTCTTTGATGGTGACCTGGATGAAGAAAGCCTCTGCTCCAAGAATAGCAGGGAGCAGTGTTCCAAGTTTGTAGCTGAACGAAAATACTCTTGGAGTGGGTACGTAGGTGCAAAGGTCAGAGTGACGCAGAACTCTGCTAAAGACAAAACTTTTGCTATACTAAGCCTAATGCTCTACCCTCAGAAGCAATCAGAGTGGGATATGCCATCGAGCACAACAGGCATTCACCTCTATGCTTCTGTGAGGTACTTTGATAGAATCCTTCTGGAATTTGGAAATAAATACAGGTTCTGTATTTTTCTGTACTGGCAGCTCAGCTAAAGCTGTTGTGCTTCCTCAGTCCTTCAACACAAGCACTGCTCATCTCAATAATCAGCCTACTGATGTTTCAGAAATTGAAGGAAAATCTTTTTCAATCTCACTAAGCCCCAGGAGAGATTCTGCTTCCCAGTGCAATTCCTTCCCCTTCTTCTCTCCAGCACCACTGGCAATAATCAGCTGTACAGGGTAGAGGAAAGGGAGGGCGATCTCCCTCTTGCCCTTTACCACAATTTGCATGCCTGGTGTATTCCAGGAGGGAAAAATTTCTGTATTTCCTCTGGCACAAGGACAGCCATTACCCCTTCCACTGCATATGCAAGTTGCAACCAGCCAACTAATGACATTTAATATAAGAGAATTACTTGTGTACTTGTTGGCTAAGTCTTAGGACAAAAAGTTTTTGGAATATTGCAAAACTGACAGTGAAGGATTGCAATGGGGAATTTGAATGCTCTGACAATACAAATTTTTGGTCAGAGCTACACAAGTTAAGGTATAGAACTATAATTTGCAATGAAAAATATGAGGACATTAGAAGTATCTTTTACCTGCTTCTGTCTAACAGGGTCGTATGATTTTAGATCGCTGTACAGATTTCTTAAAGAATTATATATATTAAAATTCTTAGCTCACAGATATATTAACAGCTGTTAACAGCAGAGGCCATCCTTCCCTAAGGCTGAGAAAACATTTTGACGTATAATTACAACATGTAAAGTATATGGAAAAGAACAATTTCCACCTAAAGGCTAACAATACAAAGTGCAGGCTTTCAGTATTCTAAAGAACATATATATTAATAATTTTCACAGTCCTTAGATAAGATAGCAGTGTACTTAACTGTTACGAGAAGGAGCAAGACAAGAATGATGGCCCTATAGGCATGGGCCTAAGCTCTGACAGGTAGTGAGCGCATCCTTTTTCTACTCCAGCTTCCCTCTGTCACCACAGGGAAGGCCCTTGGTCCAGGTTCACAATATAAAGGGTAATAGGAACAATACAAAAATCACCCTACATAAAGGTATTTAATATTAATACTTACTTCATAACTAACATCTAGATAATCCTTTCTTTTTATGGAAGCATGGAAAATAAATATTAATCCAGCAAAACCTAAATTACAGCAAAAGTTCTTCTAACCATCTCCATGGCAATTGTATCCTGCCTGCCATGTGACAACCCATTTGACAGCAGGAACGGAGTTTGAGAGGGGTGAGATCCAAAATTAATATTTCTTCTTGTTTCACCTCTTAGCTCCTGATTAACTTATTCTCTGCTTGATTTTCATGGTGGTTTTGTACTAGTAGTATATTTATTGCCAGCCACCCAATACCCGTCCCTTTCCTTGTTCTCTGCACAGGATGCTTATGGGGTTTAGCACACACTCTCTACACTGATTCCTTCCTCCCAAATAAGTTCAGTTTTTTTCCTGTATTAGTCATTTTTCTGAATCCAGGCAAGCTGTTCCTAGTTTTAGCCCTGCACGTCAATTTAGAAATCTAATTTGTGCTTCCCAAAATCATCTATCCCATGTATTCTTAACTTGGTTCTAAATTCTGAGCTCTTTTTCAACTTGAAATGTCAAACCTGACTCATTCCAAATATTAGAGCTAGATCAGCTCTAACCTTGTTGATTTTCCAGTAAACTGACTCCATAAACAAACTTCCCCTAGTGTCATGTATGGTTTACAACAGCCAGCACCTATTTAAATAAATGACCTTAAATCTGCACTTCTGGAATACTAATTAGGTTTATTTTATGGACTACCTTCTCATATGTGACACAACTTCCTATAAAAACCGCATGATTCAAGTAAGAATTAAGCATTCATTTGAATGACAGGATATCTGAGGGTACATTAATGCATTTAAACAAGATAAATCCTGAAATTTAAGGTTGATAATCTCTATTTGGGATTAGGAAAGAAATTTCTGTGTACACATTCATAGATCTTTCCAGCTAACACTTACTTTAGGGTATACAAATGTTCATGAAATATTTCATATGGGCCAGGGAACGTGGTAGAATACACGATTCCCCCTCTGCCAATTCTCAGGATTCTGCTGTAGCTACAGCAACCACTCAGATAGACGAGTAACACTGAAAAGCAGTTATTGCATGAAAAAGACCACTAAACAGTCATCCATGTTCTGAACTTCTCAAGTTAAGAGGAACAGTTGACAATACTGTGTGTTATAATTTCTCTTCTGACTTCTTCAGCGTCTCAGACAAAGCTCTGCTTTTCTCTTTAGAATGAACTCTCTCATATTTCCTTATCAGACAGGAAGAGAAGCTGAGAACTGGAGCTAAAAATCTTGGGGATGATGTCTGTCTCTCTAGGCAAATCGTTATCACTTAAATTGCATGGCCTCCCCATTCATTTCACTTATGAGTTCCCACTTAAAAAGTATGGGGTGGATTTCTTTTAAAAATATGGCTTCCATAGGCTCTGTTGTTCCCGTTCTTTATTTTTTCTTCTTAACTTTTGGCCAGATTGTGTACTATTTCTGGCCTATTTCCCTGTTAAAAATGCCATCAACATACCACTGAGCGTAGTGTTCTCTAGAGTTTGGAAAATCTAGCAGCATAAACCTCTGTCTTTAGTGATGCTGTAGATAAGCTCCACACCCTGCTTTAAGCTAAAATTGCTGTGTGAGGTGACAGCCCTGGCAGGAAAAGCAGCAACAGTACTTCCAGCAGTAGCAATTTCAAGTTCATTATGCAGAGCTTTCCCTTGAGGCCATTTTCTTTGTGTTTTTCTTGTTCTCATTGCTTCTTGCTCGCTTAAACTGACAGCAAATGCCCTCGTTGATTTTCACAGAAGCACATTTTCTATAGTGAAAAATGACCAGCAGTTTTGAGTAAAATGAAAAAATAAGTCCTAGATAAATCTGTCTGCTACTGATGAAATACAAAATATCCCCCCTTGCATTCAGCACGGAGATATAGGACCATACTGCACAGCAGCTTCTGAAGGTCTGGAGAAAAGATGTGGAAAAAATACTCAGTTTTTTTCCCCCAGTAAATTTTGTTTTATAAGTATATACTCTCTATTTTTTGAGAAAAATATCGAAGTTTTAATAGAGTTCTTGGTATATATTTCATCACGGCCATTTATAAAAGGAAAATAGCAGTATAAGACCATATATCTAATAGTCAAATATTATCTGCTTTACTTATTTCTCTGTAGTGCAGAGTATGGCTATATGCTACTAAACACTAATGTTACTTCTGACAGGGACAAATATTCTGTACTGCTCTTTGTAATACATTGTACACATAGTCAGTACGTAACAATGGCAAAGGTTGCTCACTTCATGAAGATGTTATTGCTATTTGAAAGCAAGAGGCACATAATAAGCAAGCATTTATAATCAGAGAGCTTCAAAGGGACCCCGTGAGCACATAATTACAGACATGGACAACTCCATAATTCACGGAATTATCTTCATTCGTTATCTTACCATGACAGAAAAAAATGAAATATTTTTAAAGTACAGCGTCTCTAAAAATCTTCACTTGCCCCTGACTCCCTTTTTTTTTTTTTTTTCTCTCCCCACCCCTAACTGAGCAATTGATCATATATGCAATCGGCATCTCCTCTAGAGCATGCCGGCACCATCCAACAGGCAAAGCTTCTGCACAGCAGCACACTGTCACCAGGGCTGGAACCACATAACACCACAGCAAAGTTCGGTTACGTAAAAGATCATTTTGAGAAACAGTTACCAGGACTCCGCTATCCTGAGACTAAGAGAAGGGCCTTGTGCCATCACCAGAGGGCAAGTCTTGGCGTGTGACAGCAGGTCCTGCATTTGATGCTCTGTGACAGAAGCAAAGGGGTGAGCAAGCAGCCCCACGGGGTGCACCAGCCCTGCCGAGCTCCACCTTGACGGGAGCATTCTCTCCACATTCAGTCCGCTTTACCCACTGCGCTTGGCATCGCTTCCCCCGCTCACATCTACTAAGCCTTTTATATGCCTGCGAGATGAACAGTATCCAGCTGCTCTGCACTGCAGTCCTCCGGGGGATTAGAAATGGCCAGCACACTAGGAAAACAAGCTCAGAAATGCTAACATGGCAGTCTGGGGGCCAAATGAGTGTCTGGCACCTGGCTCCAAAACTATTTAACTGCTGGCATAGTTTCACAATACTGAGATCAGTATTCTTGGTGAACACGTTCAAAGAGGTAGTAGATTGAACAGACTTCAGTGAGAACACTTTTGCCCACGCACCAAGCCTTTCTAAGTTAAAAAAATAACAACCAAAAGTAGAAAAAAAATATTAATCTACAGAAAATTCTCAAGATTTAAAAGCACTAGTAATTTTGATCCGAAAACAGCGAGGGAAAGAGAAAAGACTTAACTCAAAAGTGTCTTCTAAAAGCAAAGTTACGGCAGGCTGAAATATTCCAGATAAGGTTCTTCTTATAATAGGGAATTTGCACAGGTTTTAAGTTGTTCCCATTTTCTTTTTGCAAAAACGAGGATGCCATTACCCAAAGCTTCCAAGCTCCACACTTCACTCTAAAAACACACCTCATTAGGAAGACGGGTTTTAATACAACCAGAGATCAACTAATTTTAGTCTCCGTACCGGCAAGTGATGCTTGAAAGAGGTTGTTATTATATATAATTATTTCATTAAGGATTTTGAAAAAGAACTTTACATTAAAACTTTTCTTTTTTCAGATGCTTAGCTTCAACCTTTAAAATACCATAATATTTGCAAAGGAAAAACAAAACATTCAACGCCCCACCATTTATCATATAATCATAGAATAGTTTGAGTTAGAAGGGACCTTTAGAGGTCTTCTAGTCCAGTCCCCCTGCAATAAGCAGGGACAGCTTCAACTAGATCAGGTTGCTCAGAGCCCTGTCCAAACTGACCTTGAATGTTTCTACCATCTCTACCATCTCTCTGAGCAACCTGTTCCAGTGTTTCACCACCCTCATTGTAAAACATTTGAACCTTATGTATACTCTAAATCTACCCTCTTCTAGTTTAAAAACCTTACCGCTTGTCCTATCACAACAGGCCCTGCTAAGATGTTTGTCCCCATCTTTCTTATAAACCCCCTTTAAGTACTGAAAGGCCACAATAAGGTCTCCCCGGAGCCTTCCCTTCTCCAGGCAGAACAACCCCAGCTCTCTCAGCCTGTCTTCATAGGAAAGGTGTTCCATCCCTCTGATCATTTTCGTGGCCCTCCTCCGGACCTGCTCCAACAGGTCCATGTCTTTCGGGTGCTGAGGGCTCCAGAGCTGGTTGCAGTACTCCAGAGCAGAGTAGAGGAGCAGAATCACCTCCCTCAACCTGGTGGCCACGCTTCTGTTGATGCGGCTCAGGATTCCATTTGCCTTCTGGGCTGTGGGTGCACATTGTCAGCTCACGTCCAGGTTTTCATCCACCAGTACCCCCAAGTCCTTCTTGGCAAGGCTGCTCTCAGCCCCTTCATCCCCCAGCCTGTACTGATACCAGGGGTTGCTCCAACCCACATGCAGGACCTTGGACTTGGCCTTGTTGAACCTCATGAGGTTCACAAAGGCACACTTCTCAAGGCAGTCCAGGTCCCTCTGGATGGCATTCCGTCCCTCAGGTGTGTCAACTGCACCACTCAGCTTGGTGTCGTCTGTAAACTTGCTGAGGGTTCCCACTCGATCCCACTATGTCACTGATGAGGATATTAAACAGTACTGGTCTCAATATGGACCCCTTGTCACCACTGGTCACCAATCTCCATCTGGATATTGAGACATTGGCCACTACCCTTTGGATGTGACCATCCAACCAATCCCTCATCCACCAAATAGTTCACCCACGAAATCCATACCTCACCAATTTAGAGAGAAGGATATTGTGGGGAACTGCGTCAGAGTCCAGACAGATGACATCCGTAGCTCTTCCCTTATCCACTGATGTAGTCACCATTATAGAAGGCCACCAACCATTATAGAAGGCCACTAGGGTGGTCAGGCAGGACTTGCCCTTGGTGAAGCCATGCTGGCTGTCTCAAATCACCTCCCTGTCTTCCATGTGCCTTGGCATAGCTTCTAGGAGGATCTGTTCCACGATCTTCCTAGGCAGGGAGATGAGGCTGACAGGTCTTTAGTTCCCAGGGTCCTCCTTTCTACCCTTTTTAAAAACAGTGCAATGTTTCCCTCTTTCCAGTCACCAGGAACTTCACCTGACTGCCATGACTTTCCAAATATCATGGAGAGTGGCTTGGCAACTACATCAGCCAATTGCCTCATGACTCTGGGATGCATCTCATCAGGTCCCATAGACTTCTCTATGTTCAGGTTCCTCAGGTGGTCACAAACCTGCTCTTCTCTTACAGTGGGAGGAACTTTGCTCCTCAGGTCCCTGCCTTGTGGTCCATCAGTCGAGAGGTGTGGGAAGAGAGGTTTCCAGTGAAGACTGAGGCAAAAAAATTGTTGACTACATCAGCCTTCTCCACGCCTGTTGTTACCGGTTTGTCAGTCAAATCCTATTAGAAGATGAATTCCATACAACATGTTCTGCTCTGCACTCAGCTGTATAAAGGAAGTGTTCTATTGGACTTCAAGTGATACATGTGAAAAAGACTGTGGTTCCTTACGGCCTGGCCTTGGTAAACCCCTTTGTTTTTTGCCAGTCCAACAAAACAGTACTTTGTTCTGTCTGTTGAAGGATATTGGTTTCTTAACCCTTCTGTGCATGTTGAAAACATTATTCCTTGATGAGTACAGTACCAAGGCTTATGATACCCATACCAACAACCATTTCCAACAGCAGTGTTACTCCATGCTTTAAACCTTAGGTGATCTACATACTTGCACTTTTCTACCCAGGATGAACATTCAATTGCAAAATTCAACATAAATGGTCTTTCATCCCTGTTTGAATAAAAACTGATCACATAAAAGGCATCTCTTAAAGATTCTGGTCACAAAGTAGTGGTTTTACAGTCAGTATATGACTGGAGCCAACTGTTTTCAGAGGCTGAGAGTAAGGAGAATATCTGAATTTCCTGCTTTTCACACTGTCTTACTTCTATCTCACTTCTACTCAAAGCCAGACACATTTTGCAGATATATCATTCCTGAGATCAGTTCAAGAAAAGCCACTTTCACTGAAATGCCATAGGCATCAAACAACTGAAACATGTACTAGTATAAGCACCCTGTGTTTTAATATAACTATGAGAAACGCGGGCTGCACATATGATTAATACCTGTAAGATTCCACAAAAATAGGGGTTTTTATTTTTATGGCAAAATATGTGTCTGCAAAACATACACACCTAATTGTTTTTTTACTTATGTTTGTTACTGTCAATTAGTATTTGATTCATAATGATAAATTTAAGTAGACAGCTCAACAAAACAATTCTACACGTTTTTATTAAAAACTATCTTCACAATAAAACAGCTTTCTTTGGAAGCACATAACTAGCTTCACTGCTGTCATAATGGTCTCTGTATAAGTATCTCTTCCTTTACAAGTACCTTAGGCTACCGTATAACTGCCAACTCACCAAATACATTAAGGTCATTATCTTTTTCCAGTTGAAATCAAAAGTAACATCCACACCAAACTCAACAGGGGCTGGATTAGTTGTGAAAACTCATGGCACTCTAGATTAAGAGCAACACTTCAGTCAAAGTGGGGAAATGGTGCTTAGCTATAAATGCCATCCCAAGAAGATGATAAAACAAAACTATGAGGCCAAGCCAATTTTAAAGGAAAATAGTACTAAATATTTGGGAAAGATGTTTAACAGGTCAGATAAATCATAAAAAAAAAGTCCCAAAGTGTAATGCCCAATCCTAAGTGTATTACCTTAAAGTCATTCTTTTTACATAATACTTTGAAGTCTTCACATTGTAAGTAATTACTGCAGAGGATCCAGGTGTCATTAAAAATTAGTTTAAAACACTTTAAAAAGCCATTGCATGGGAAGCACCAGATCTAGAAATGTGACTTCATTCTGACTTGTCTCCCATCAGAGTTACTTGTGCGTAATATGTACATTCAGCATAAAACCAGGAGTAAAACTACTGAGTAACAAACCCTGACAGTATTAATCCACATTTCTAGTATCTGTGAAAGCCAGGAAATAAATGAACAAATAAAAGCTTTCAAAGAAAAGTAGAGACTGCAACTTGTATTGCCACTTCAGTGACACAGTCAAAGCAGATGAAACCGTGGCTCTACCAAAGTTAACTTCTGAAGCGTCACTGACTTCAGGCAGACCCATTATGTTATTCCTGGAACGGTCACTAGAGATGCTGGTCGATCAGAAAGAAAGAAAGATCAGAAGAAAGATCAGAAGTCCCTCTTCCAGACACCCCGCAAACCAACTAGTAAACCCAGATACAAACTGATGTGTGACCATTCACCCGCATCTCTTTTCTCAGATTTGAAAGCTGTAATTTCACAGTGTACAATTATTTCTCCTTAAAAATGTTATTATAAGTAATATATTGATGTTTATTAGAAACAGAATCCTAATGAAGGCATAGAAGTGGGAGCAGAGAATTCTTTATGAGCATCAGAAATTTTAATAATTACTTACTACTTCACTTAACAATGAAATGGTAGTGAATTAGCCAGCAAGCTTTCTCACAGAACATTGCATAGCTGCAGCATATCCCATTTGTCTTTATTTGACAAATATACATGTAGAAAGACCATTTCAATAATGATTCTGTAGATCAAATATGGGGCATTTACTTTATGGTTTTCTGCAAATATGATTTGCACCACTCTGTTCACTCTTTCAACTCTGCTACACAATGTCTATTTTACCGCTCCTGCCACAAATCCAGATGGCTGCAGATGTGCAGCTGGCAACACTATGTTGTCTGACCCTGTTTAGGAGTTTACACAATGCAGTGCTTGAATTAAGAGGAAGTCCCAAGTGCCCTCATTAGCACAGCAGCCAATGAGCCGAAACAGCAGCAGCAAGAGTGGGAAATCTCAGCAAAAAATTCCTAGTACAGGAAATGCCTACAAGACAGAGGGGAGATTGTATACTTTGCTGTGAAGACAGCAGAGCATAAAAACAGCTCTTTTAGGCATGCAATGGTATTCTGAAAACTAACTGCAAAGTCTATATGCCAAAGTAAGACCAGCTACTCTTCTTCAATATGTGCCTGTATCTCCTTCCACTCATAAAATAGGGCATAATGGTTTACCTTAACAAGGATCATCTCCTTTGCATAGAACTGTAAAATAATAGTAAACATGTTGCTGGCTTTATCGAATAACTTCAAAAAAGCTCAAGTGGTGAGAGGAGCGTTTTAAGGATGAATGAGCCTATTTAAAAATTTTAGATCCTGTGAAGCTTTAACGTTGGCTGTCTTCAAGGCAGACTTTATAAGAGCTGGCATTTGGTCTTCTCTGTGAAGACAATAAAGGGGTATTAGACAAAATACATAATTGTTATGTAAATGTATGTACATATATTGTGTTTTTAATCAGTGTTGGATGTAATCTCTCATTATTTGAGCAACTTAAATTATTACCAGAAAGAGAAGTTCAAAGTATGCAGTGTTGAAAGATGCTTTCACACATTTGATGACATGATAACCTTTTTAGGTATTCTGGTGTGGTGAACTAATTCTTTCAGGCATTACTTTTTTCCACTGACATTCAAGGTTAAAAACATACGTGAACTAAACTATGGATACAATTCAACCACCTAAACATGACTATTTTTGGCAGCACGTTGTGCATACACATTTGAATGTGTAAATATAGAGAGTTTTTTTAAAGAAATAGTCTCTGCTTTATGATTTCCTCCTTCTTCTCATCACACAACAATCACAATCAATTCATAAACAAAAGAAATACTGAGTAAAACTGCAATACTGACTCTTCAAATGAATGTGGTTCCACAGGATTCTATCAGCACCACACTCATTCACACCCACTATTCCCATCTCAGGGAAGAACTGCTATTTCAAGTAACACTGAAGCATGTGATCAAATCCCACCAAGACCAAGATAATTAATTAACAATCAGTACCTACCTAGCTCTTGTATAATTCTTTTCATGAACAAATCTCCTAGTGCTTCACAGAGAAGCCTAGTTTCACAACTACCACTTGAGAGCTAGACAGTAAATGTACATCCTGCTTGGGTGGCCAGACCCCTTTATCAAGGCAAATCCTGCTAGAGCTCACCACCCAGCTCCATACACTCATTCTGCCAGCTGCAGATGTCTGCGAACTACTTACATACCCCAAGGTCAGCCTGCCTACAAATCTCATCTGCCTTTGCTAAATGCTCTGGAAAGAGTCCCCGTGACTCACTGAAGCACTGACTTCAGTCAAGCGTGAGCATTTGCCATAGCGGGCCACGGTAACAGACGGACTGTCCTCACCACCATTCACATGAGCATGCTTGTGGCCTTCGATACAATGCAGCACAGGCTCCCGATTCCTCCCTCGGGCCTATCAGACACTCAGACTCACGTTATGTGCAGCCTGAATGCACAATGGCAGCAGCCCCAGGGCTGGCCTCGTGGCAGAGCTTCAACAGGTCCAGCACATCCCCCATAGGAACAGGAGGATAGGAACTGAGCAGTGGAGAGGCTCTGGACACCAAGCCCAATCTATGCAAGTATGATCAAACTACTATTAAGTATGTGCTAAAACTCAGGCATGTCCACATGCTCTGCCTAGAGATGAACTTGTGCACAGAACCATGCGCTTGTACGAACGGGGAGGTCTGACTTCAGACATCAGCCAGGAGCAGTTTGACAGTATGAGTCCCCACTTGTCAGCAGAGCCATGTTATGGACAGTCTGTGCACCCACTCCATAAAATCCAAAGAGGTAACATGTATTGGCTTAAGTCTTAATTAAAGCAGGTCAAGCTCAAATACTTCACCTCGTGCTCCCCACAGGCGGCAAGCTGCACGTGGTTGGCTGCTGCAGCTCAGCTGACCCGTGATTAACAAATCTTTAAGCAGAATTAATTCAGTCATGTCCGAGCCCTAAATTGCTATGGACAGGTCACAGAAATCCCTATTACTACCCAAAATAACTAATCTGGGAGACTGAGTTGCACTTAATGATTCTAATATTTAATACTTGATTTACAAAGAGGCAAACTACAAATTAACCGGAGCAAGTCCTCATCTTATTTAGTCTGAATGACAACAACCAAAAAAAAGAGACTCAGATTGCTTTTAGAGACAGCATGAAACCTACCAGCATAAAACAATGGGTGTTTCAAAAGGTTATGTGGAGAAAGAAAAAATATAAAAATTCAGAATAGCAGGATACTGTTGGGCTGACTTCTGTTCTTGATCGCTTTTTTATTATTATTATTTAGAAAACAAAAAAACTCTAGTTTAAGAATGAATGCCTTCATACATAATCCTTAACCCTACATGCACCAGAGGCAAGAATTAATATCTGCAGAGAAGGAAAAATAATATTTCTAAAGAAGAAAGCCCTTAAAACATAGCTATACTGCATTTATAATTGGTTGTACATTAATAAGTATATAAATTTAATGAAATTTTCATATAAATATATAATAGAATATAGTAGAATAATTATACAATGGATAATTATGATACATTTACATATACATGCAAAATTACAGGTAACGGGTATCTGCTGTCCAGAATGGTAAGCCAAAGTAGAATCCACAGCCTACTGAGTTTTCACACAGTATAAAAGTTTTTTTTCATGGTGCCTGGTACCCCAGGAAATGTCATCCAGGACACAGACTTAATTTTGAAGCAGCACTGAACAATTTATTAAATAGTAGATAAAAAAAATCTTAATACATATAGTAATTTTTCTATTGCCGATTGCTTAGTGCTTTACATTGAAAATAAATATCTTCCCACCTGCAGGTGAATAGAATCAATCTTATCAAAGTCAGACTGATGATCAGAGATAGCAAGTGTTGTAACTTTTGCCTTCCTACTCCGTCTCCAATACCATGTTCACTGTACTATGTATTAATGTACTAGTATTAATGACTAGCATTTTCACAATGGATATTCCTCATTAAAGCAGCACATCACATGTACATGTTTTCTGACTATTGGAGATGTGGTATATCTACCTCAGCTAGGCTTTTTATTTACATTCTATGAGGTACCACACCTCAGCTAAACAAGAACCATTTATGATGGAAGCTGGGTCATCACTCACTTCAATCTAAGTTGCTGCAAGATCATTGTAAAGCTCTTTAAACATCACACTGCTTTTAAGGCTGAAAAACACAGCTAAAGCTACTTACAATTCTACTTTGGCTGTCATTTATTATGTATCATATGGACACCCGTCTCCTCAATCCTGCATGATGTACAATGAGCAAGAATTGCTTGGTTGAGAAACTGCTTATTACTTCAAGCCTACTATTTTAGATTACAAACAATGCATACAAATTCCCTAATCACACGGGATCAGCTGGATTAACAATTTCTCACTTAAACGTAAGTGCATCGTTTATAGGACAAGCAGGCATTCAGCTGTTGCAAACAGAATCCTGTCCGCCTTGTTCACATCTGCTTGCCCCTTTACTTTCAGAGAGCCCATCAAGGGATGAAGCATATGGCCTTGATATTGTTAGTGTTTGTAAATAGCAGGCGTAGAAAGCACCACAGAAATTATACATTCAATTGGAAGTACAAACATAACTTTTGCAGGCACTGTTCATGTAAACCATCACAACACAAGAAGACGACAGATAGATAAGGCAGAATTCCCAAAAAAACCCACAATGGTTCTGAATCTTTTATTGTTTCCCGTGGTTACAGCTCTGTGGGATTAGTGGTTTTATACTGGGATAAAAACAGCATCACGTTGCCAAACCATGTATTTGTCTTGCTATCTGTCCCAACAGGCCAATACTGACATCTGGTACACAAAGCTGCCACAGATTTTAACAGTGTGATTTATTTTTTATTCTTAAGTAAAGTTGCAATGCCATTATCCCCTCACAAAGGAAGGGGCATGACTTAAATTGTCCCTTAGCTTTAACATCTTCTGCTGGCATTCCCCTCATCCAAAAAAGTGGCTTTCTGAATTCCCCCGCATTTGCTTATTAAAAAAAGAAGCAGCAAGTTTTACATGTCTTCCCACTCCCCACCCCCTGCAAAAAAAAACAAAAAACAAACAAACAAAAAAACAAATAAATGTGAGAATGGAAGAAGAAACTATCAAGGCAAAGAAGTTGCAGCTGTGCACACAGGTTGAAACAGAACTATGAAGGCAGAGACCAAATGGGCCCTTAAGGAATACCATGATCACAGAGTAAATAAAGCATTCTGGTAATTCCTTCATGTAAAGTCTTAACAGCTGTCAAATGTGCCAACAAGAAAAGGACACATAAATAAGCTTTAGCTAACCAAAGCTACTCCAGGATTATTGAAATAGGTCACATATCAAGAAGCTAAAGAGTGTTTCTCAGGCAAGTAAAGCCATTTCCATTTGATTTCAGAGGATAAGTTTAGTCTACCCAATTCATACAAGTCTGGGTGTACAATTGTAATCTTCTGTTGCATTACCATCGTCATTTCGAAAACAACACTGGGAGATGTTCAAATATTGCAGCTACCTACCTAGCAAAAAAGCTTATTGCTCCCAAAAAGGGCATCAGGACAGACTGAACACTTTGCTGGGTGATTCCTCTAACTCGCTATAGAAGATGTACATAAAAATAAACACTTGAATACCTCACTACATATTCTTGGATTTTTTTTGCCCTGAAACACACAGCTCCTGGCAACTGTGCATCCTTGCATTATTTATCAAGTTTCCTTGATTTCTTTCTGGCAGAAGTGACAAACAGCTTAGTCTCCTTCAGGACGCATAGAAGCCACTTCTACCTCAAGTAGCAGAGCAGGAGAAAAGTCTGTTTGATTCTGCTCCTGTGCTTTAGTTTTTTCCAATAGTATCAAAGTGGCCATAGAAGCTGAAGTGACTTAGTACCAGCCATGAAGTAGAAAAATAATCAGCCTAAAAGAGATGGAAGAAACATTTGTGAAGGTAGTGCTTTTTTCTGACTAAGGTGAGGAATGAAAAACATCTAGAGTTCTCAGGTACAAGGTAAATCTACAGATTCCTGGCACAGCAAAGTCACAGAGGACGTTTCCAGAAATACTTCTTTTTCAGAACTTTAATCCTAAATTGTGTTTTTCCTTAAGTTATAACAGATAACTAAGTATTTTGATGTCCCAAATGTGATCCAAAGGGATCACAATCCAGCACCCATCTTCATGTACAGCACTAAGTTATATCAGAGCAGAACAGTTTCCATGAACTACAGGTTAACTAAAAGCTACTCTGACAAGAGCATTTTGAAAACTCGGCCTGATAAGATCTGATCAGTCCCTGATGCCACAGCACACGGAATCATAGGTGCCAGAAGGAAAATAGGGACTAGCAGGTTCAAAAAGGAAGAGTGAGACAGGAGCAATGCCCAATCACATCAGCCAGATCTCTGTGCTGGAAACAAGCGCTGCATCTCCTTCAGGTGTCTGCATATCCTTCAATGACTCCTCAGCTGCTCAGACCTGGAACTATTGAGAGATCAGCAAAGACAGTGAAGAAGAGAAATCTGTGCTGATCCTTCAAACAGTAGCTTCTCTTTCTTATTATTCACAGAATGATATTGTTTTTTCTTAAAGCATCAGGGTACAGTAAATTCGATAAATGAACAATGATGTTGCATCTCTCACTTTACAGTCTTTTTTGCCAGGTTTCAAAATTTCTTCCTCAAATGATCAAAAAGGAGAAAGTTACTGACTAAAGATAAGCTGAAGGCAGAATGTCCAATTTTTTACATCCACTCCTTGTTTGGGATGTGCCAATTTAAGGATTCATCTAGTCTACTAAAAAAAATAGAATACAATACTTCTTGTCTGAATGGCAGATATTTTTTCAATGATGATATTAAGAGGATTATGCTAAAACAAATTAGTCTTTAATTGGTTTACAGAGAAAATATGAATATGCTAGGAACTCAT
This sequence comes from Larus michahellis, assembly GCF_964199755.1. Lineage (NCBI taxonomy): Eukaryota > Metazoa > Chordata > Aves > Charadriiformes > Laridae > Larus > Larus michahellis. The sequence goes on along the minus strand of NC_133903.1, from coordinate 36,584,406 downwards.
CTAGGCAAATAGAACAGTGTATATTTTATGAATAAGTACTGTAATCATCCGCTTGTTACTTGGAAATAAAAACAAACAACATTTGCATAATAAAACTGTTTACACATCTTAATGAAAGTGTGTCATTATCTCCTCCTGGCTGTTATACAACAGTCAATGTACATCTTAGGTCCAATACATCATGTTTTACACCAATTATTGTTTAAAGAGTTTCAACGTTTTCAGTAATCCATATTAGCGCGTGGACTCATTAAAAGAATCCTTGAGCACAGCTAAGAGTATTTAAAAGAGGTCAAAATTAAGATCTACCAGAAAGAAATAATGCAGAAATGATCACTCAATAGAATCTGAAAACACGAGACACTAGCCTTACAGTTCTACAAATCATTTCTACTGGAAGCTAAAGGATTAGACTGACGTATATTTCCCAAGCTACATGTGTCATAACAAGTCTAAAAAAGCAACCAGCCCACTGAGCAAGAACTGGCACTTTGGGAAATGGCTTAAATAGCACTGAGCTCTCAACTAACTCTTTTATGCTTATACATATTTGAATGGACTCAAATCAAGAGTGTATTTCTTGTCACATTCACATTTGACTTAAAGATAAAATTAAATAAATAAATAAAAGAAAAAGTGTATTGAGAATTCCTCAGCATATCAGAGATTTCTGAATATTAGTGCTATGGCCAGTAAAAGGACAGGAGCACAGAGCCAGCAGTACTCTTTTAACCCTGAGTGAAAGACAAATGGAAGGAAGGGAGCCCACAGCGGCACTGCCTCTGTGTGAGCCTCATTCTTCCATCACAGAATTTCCCAATTAGGGCTTTTACATTGTTCTGATCGCAATTTCAACCTCATCTACATTTTGTAGAACATTTTACTGTTAGTCTGCCTAATGCTGCTGATGCAGCAAACACATCTACTTACTCAAGGCATTACTTTACCTGCCTAAAGGTATGACTTAGGAGACCTTCCACAAATAATAGCCTAACGTTGGAATAGACCATATATTTTGTTATATGTTAAGTTGCAGTTGTTTTCAGCCTTTTTTTTAAAGCAAAACAAACAAATCCAAACATTTGGGCCCTCAAAATTCTTCAGTGGAAGAACTCAAGCTACAGATTAACAGATAAAGAACAGTGCACATATTCCCTTTAGAGATAACCCACGGAACACAGACTGAAAACCAATGTCGTAACGTACCCTGCTTCATTTCATGGAACCTGCATAAAAGACAGAAAACCAACTGGAAAAAAGGGAAAGGAGAACACTCTTCTCATCCTACAGAATGGTTGCTGGATCCCTCTACAGATTTCTCACAATTGCTGTTATAATTATGAATCACAGAATCCCAGAATGGTTGGAAGGGACCTTAAAGATCATTTAGTTCCAACCCCCTGCCATGGGCAGAGACACCTTCTACTAGACCAGGTTACTCAAAGCCCCATCCAATCTTATCTAGAACGCTTCCAGGGACAGGGCATCCACAACTTCTCTGGGCAACTCTGAAGCTGCAGAGACTTCAAGAAGATATGTCTATTTGTGGACAATAGGTTGATTACTGTTGAAGTGAACAAGCAGAACAATTTGACTTCTTACTAGCTGCTACATGACCTAGGAGATATTGTAAAATAGAATAGTTCTATTCTATTCTAACAATCACTGCCTGACCACTTCAGGGCTGACCAAATACTTGGTTAATACTTTGCAAATATTTGACCAAAGAGGTCACGTAGGTCTACAAACCAAGTAAATCCCAAGCGCGGAGTACGAAATCCCCTTCCTTCAGCCCCTTTCCCTTTCCCATACCAGAGCACCTGCAAGTCAAGCATTACAGTAGAGCAAGCAGTCTCTGCTTCTGCCCCGGGGACTCCATTTCCCAGATGAGACTCCTGAGGATCCGTAACCTGACAGCCAGCTACATCTGTCCTTGGATGGCATGGGGCAGACGGGATGGGGAGGCAGACGGAGTTGGGAATGGACGCCTGTCAGCAATGCTGGACTAGGGCTGCAGGAATGTAGTAGTAAGAAGTAGCATTTTAAGGACTAACCCGAAAGTTTCCAGGATTAACATAGCACTCACGGGTACATCCCTCGCAAGTGACCCAGCTCATTATTTACGTCTCAGCACATGCATGTTGCTGCCCCGTGACCTGACACTCAGCTCTACTGCATGGCTTGACACTCAGGTCTGCTACAGCAGCTCTGCTGTGGCACAGGAGTTTTGGAGGAGCAGCTGTGCGACAGCCTCACAGCAGCAAGAGACCCATTGCTGATGAGATGCGCACCAAGACAGATCCAGCTACCGGTACTTTACTTTTTCACTTTTTTAATAGCAGGCATGTGGAAAGAGGAAAGTCACTGGAAAAAATCGTTTATTCTCTGATTTTAAGCAACTTCATTAAAACTCAATGCAATGGAGCCACTGATTGAGTCACATTAAGAGACTCTTGTGTTACCTTGAAGCACTCTATGGCTCCAATTCAACGAGCCCCATCCCTCAAAGAAAAAAAAAAATTAGCCTGAACACCAAGGTAAAGACTCTTTGTTGCTCTATTTCAAAACTCCAGAAACAGTATTAATCCCACACACCAAACTAACAGAAAAAGGAAAAAAAAAAAAAGAAAAATTTTAACAAATCATAGTATTTAATAAATCATATTCCATGACAACAGTGATTTAAAAAAAAAATAAAAAAAAGAGTACCATTTCATTCATAGAAATCCATTTCCTTCACTGGTCTGCACTTGCATATTTACAAAAAGAGATAGGTTTTTGTTACATGATTCATTTTTATATTTCATTTACATAAAAAACAAAAATTGCACAGAACATCTATGTTCAAACTTTCATAGACAAGAAACAAATGACATAGAAGAGAATCTGTTCATCTCTAAATCTTGGGAAAGAAGTTCAACTACTTCTAAAAGCATACAAGTTGCTTTGGTGAAGAAATACTACCTTCACCACTTCTTTCAGTGAAAAGAACGAGCAGTGTCCATACCCTACACAACTGAGCAAGAGCTGTCCCATGTAAACACCACGTCCAGGAAGACTGCCCAAGGAGAATCGGAACAAATCTCTGTCTGAAGCCTGAAAAGCATTGCCTTCATTTAATAATGATTAGCCTTAATGTTGGTGAAGTCATGCAACTGACGTTGCCAGGAGCCGAATTCTCCATTTAATAAAATAAAATAAAAACTTAAAAAAAAAATAAAAAATCCTTGCAACACAGGCACCTGCAATGTGCTTTTCCGTTCCCTGACCTCCCAATGCATGTCATTTGCCCAAGAGACTGGTGACTGGGAGAGGAAGTACAGTTAAATATCATTAAATTCTATTATTAGCTTTTTAGCAAGGCTAATTACAAGACTGCCAACCCAAAATGTCATGGTGATTTCTCTGACGTAATCATCTAGGACCCAGGAAACGAATGGAAACTACCAATCCATTTTGCTGACACACATTAGGAAAAAGAGATGCCCATCACGAATATCTGATATAATCTTTATAACTTCCTGAGCCAAATAAAAGAAATATAATCAAAAGCAAAACAAACACCACATGCAAACAACAGAAAAACATCACCAACAAAAAAAGCCAAACTTTAAAATCTCAATGGCATTTGAGGGTTTAAAAGAGCAAGCCATCAAACTGTTAAATAAAATGGTTAACTAATTGATGTTAAAATAAAAAGGAAAATGAAACCAAGACTCAGTCCCTAGAAAAAAAGAACAAAGTCTTAAATACTAAAGCTGAGCCTGACCATGAGGTTTTATGTGGATACCATCTGAGACCTCATGGTGCTACAATGCAGAAGGGAACTGTGTCTGGAATTACCATACTATCACCCTGATGAAGCTTTCTCTTCTCATATTTTTTGTATTTTCCTGAAAAGGAATGGATCTGTGAAACTAATAATTATTATCTTAAGAGGCCTCTCCTTATTGCATTTTTTTTTTAATTCTAATGCTTATATCTGATTAAAACAAACACTTCACAAGGAGTTTCTGTATGTGTAACTGTGCACGCACCTGGTGAGTCTATATATAATCCATCCCAACATTAAATACTCCCAACTCATTCCCTCTCAGTCTTTGCTCCACAGTATGGTCAGGGATTATTAAATGTTGCTGATACCCTTGTTATCTGACAACACATATAGTACATTCAACAACTTGAAAGGAAGACATCTCACTGCTTCTCCCTCTTCGCTGTTTTCCCAAGAACCCAAAGAAAATCAATGAAATAAATCTCATTTAAGATACATCTATTTAAACCTGATTGACAGAAGACCATATTCAATTAGAGACACAAAGGTTTAGTTTGCACACACATCAGTAACCGTGACACATGGAGACAACTAAATCAAGCAGCACTGCTCCCAGATCCTTGCACGTATCAGCTTACTTTCAAAAAAATAAACTGACAGAGGGGTTTTCTAATTAGTACTGGGTAAAATATTAGTAAGTGGCTGCTAACAAGCGGGCTTCCCTGAGGTTGCCCCTCTACCTGCAACCGACACGCATTTCGAAAAATAAAAGATCATTTTTGCCAAAAGGAGTCGAGCGGGGCTGGCAATACGGGCACCGGCAGTTACATAAATCAGTGCTAAAAATAAACTTCAGCGGCGCCGGGTGGGCAGCAGCCGGGGCCGGGGACAGAGCCGGGGCCGGCAGAGCCGCCCGCCGAGGCCCGCGGGGCCGGGCTGCAGCCCCACCGCGGCGGGAGCACGGCGGGTCCCCCGCCCACCCCGGAGCCAGCCCGCCGGCGGCGCCGACACGGCCGGGGCCCGGCGGCGAGGCCCGGCCCGGTCCAGCCCAGCCCAACAAGTTGTCGAGTCGGGGCGCGGGCGGCCCCTGCTTACCACCAGCACGGGCACGCCTGCGGTCAGCGAGTAGAGCAGCACCGGGGGCACGGCGCTGCGGTCCTCCGGGCCCGGGTAGGGCTTTCTGTACGCGCCCTCGTAGCAGAAGAAGCCTTGCACGTTGACCGTGAAGGTGTCCGTGTACTCAAAATAATAAGCCAGCATCACGGTCCCTGCCATGATCACCATCTGGAAGTAAAGCATGCTGGTGAGCGGAGAGGGTACTCGCATGTACGCGGGCTCCGGCGGCCGCGGCAGCCCCCCTCCCCGGCGGCGCGCTCCGCCCGCTCCCCGGCGGCATCCACCGCAGGCGGAGGCAGCTCGGCGGCGGCCAGCGGCGAGGTCAGACCCGCGGGGCGGGGAGGGCGGTCAGGCCCGGGCAAGGCAGGGCAGGCGGGGGCCCGGCCCGCCGCTCCGGCACCGGCTCCAGCGCGGGCGCCGGCTTGTGCAGCGGGCGGAGCGCGGCGGCGAGAGGGGGCGGCTTTGCCCCGCCCCGCCCGGGGAGCAGCAGCCGCGCCGGACCCCGGCCCGGGCGGGGAGGGGAAGGAGGGGGCGGTGGGGGGGAGGCTCCGCACCGGCGGCGAAGGCCAATCTGAAAGTTCCCCGGCCCCGGGACGACTGCCACGGCACGGCCCCGCCACCGTGATTAGTAAAGTGAACCCTCCCCGCCTCCTGCAGGGCGGGGGGTACCGAGGGTCCCTCTCTACGCCGATTCACACACCTGTACGACCGGCGTGCACAGGCGGGGGAGCAGCCGGAGCTGCCCGCTGCCCCGTCCCGTCCCCGCACGGAGCCGCCGGGGAGCGCCGGGCGCTAGACACCGCCGGCAACCGCAGCTCGGGGGTGCCCCGGCAGGCAAAGGGATCGCCGCTGTTTGCCGGGGTGGTAAAGGCCTCAAAATGGAAATACATGCTCTTTTGTATATGGATAACCATTAAAGCAATTGACATTTAAAGCTTTCGTTTGACAACCATAAAGAAAATGGGTAGCTGGACAGGAAGCTATCCTCAGCCAAGTAACATCCCGGAGTAAGAGGAGAGTCTGCTCCGATGCTGGGAGAAATCATACATATATGAATGCAAAAGAGTTCCACTTAAAAATACATATATAGCACATACACCTAATAATAGACAACTGTGACAAGTGCTTGTACAGATTCACCCGTGTGCAGGCTCTAGTCTGGATTCCCAAAGCCGACAGATAAAAAGATAAAAAGTTACTTAAAGGTACTCCCACCCCTGCTCCAAAATGTTATATGGCAAGGAAACAGTCTTGAAAGGGATGCCTTAGCCTTAAAGATTCCACTTGGCTTACTTAGTAAAGGCTGTTAGAAATAACAAATGAGATTTGATCACCCTGTTTATAATGTGTAATCATTCTCATAGTGTTGTACTTTGGCTTCAACTGTTCGTTTTCCTTCCCTTTCGGGAGAATTTTGTTCATATTCAGTGATGTTAGTCTCCATGCATTTATTTTTAATCAGCCCTTAAAGAACACACTCTTCATGCCTGGATTCCACATCCAGTCTATTTTTATGTGTTCTTAACATACTCCCCAGAAGAATCTAAATCCTGTCATTCGCATTGCTCACCAGACTTAGCTGAGTAGCTACCTACCTTTGTGAAAAATGCATACTGAGACATGAGACATCTTGTGGTGAATTCTGCCTAGCACAGAGTTTATTTTCCCCATTCTTTAGTGCAGTCCAATATCCATTTCTATACACTCAAAGGTCATAATTTCATCCCGGATATTGCATACAAATACCCCCATTGTTAGGGGAGACCAAAGTATTGGCTTTGGTGGACCAAAGTCAAAGCAGGACTGCAATGAGCAGCAGACTCGGCTCTTCAGCTCTGCTTGAGTGGATGCCCCAGAAAAACACTGGTGGTATATTTCTTTCAAAAATTGGCATTGGGGGAAAATCATAACCAGCTAATAAAATACTCCTGCATTTTGCTATTACAAGCCAACTTCTATTTATAGATATACCAGTGGAGCTATGGCATGTAAGAATTAGAGGACAGAAAAAGTCCTGTTGTTACAAAAAAAAATTAAATGTACTATCAAAATCTCTGAAGGATTTTGGATCATAGATTTTGGAAAGAATCTCCATAGGTCACATGGTCCAACCACCTGCTCAGCACAGGTCCCATTAGATCAGGTTGCTCAGTGCAGTCAAGTATCGCAAAGGATGGAGATTCCACAACCACTCTAGACAAGCTGTAACAGTGCTCAATCACTGACATAAAACATTTTTTCCTTATATTAAGCCAGAATTTTCTGTGTTCCATCCTGGGCCTGCTGACTCTCCTCCTGTCACTGGGAACCTGGAGAGAAGAATCTGACTCTCCCTTCTCTACACCCCACCATGAGGTAGAAGTAAACAACAGTAAGAAATGCCCTTCGCCTTCACTCGTCGAAGCTAAGCAGAATTAATAACACTTCTAGTGCTACAGGAATACATCTGTATCCTGAGTTCTCAGTCTTTTCTGTTGATACACAAATGCTAGCAAGTATATATTGGCTGACATTAAATTAAGCATAAAGCTATTAAAGGGATTATTAAGGGGCATTACAACGAAGAAAGTCTGTCCTTATGCTTTTCTCTTACTCTACAACAGTGACACTATTTAGGCTCTAATGTGGGGCTTCCAATCATTTAAAAACATGGCGTGCAATAGGCCAGAATAATTCTACTAGGTACTGTATTCACTTCTATTATTTGGCTCAATCTAGTGCCCATGCTTCAAATACTACAGGTGGACTTGCCATTTAATAGTGTTACAAACCAGAGAATACAGGATTTAAGTCAAAGAGGCATTTTAAAGTCAGCTTCATTTGTAGTCAACTCAGAGTCAGCTCAGAGTGATCGGAGTCAAATCAGGTCACTGATGAAAAAAACTAAACCACAAAAATGTCAGGCTCTGGTTTCAATTTAAAAAAAAATGGTGCTACATAGGGAAATTGATTGATTGGCAACTTGATGCTTCACTGAGGAATTAATGGAATTAATTATACTCTTTCTCCAACCCCCAGTTTTTCGACTAAAGATCATTAGGTGAGGAAAGTAGTCTGGTCATCTTATTGAATAACGAGAGGCTCAACTACAGAGTAGATGACCAGATGCCCAAAAACGTTAAAGCATAAAGTATATAAAAATTTCAATGATTTTTTTTCTTTGAAAGCTCTGTAAACTTATAACTGTTTTTGAAAATAATGATGAACTGTGTATTTATTTTTATACAAGTAAGGCCTGCTCTGGCACTGTCATCCTTTCTCAGTCCCTTCTTCCTTTTCTCCCATTTTGAAGAATTTTTTTTCCTGTCTGAAAGGCTTGGTTTCTTGCAGCTGATAAAGTCAAGTTAAAATCTGCATTAGCTTCTGTCTGACTTGCACCAGTTGAAAAACACCCATGCGCTTGATGCTTGCACCCATGCACTTGATGTTCTCTTCATAGAAGTTGACTGTTGCACTGTGTAGCCTGCTTTTTGGTATAATAATGAAGGATGGAAATGCTTAGGAACACACAGGTAAGGCAGGTCCAAGCTCCACAAGATACTCAGATTATTACTAAAGCAAAAAGACAATAATACCAAATATTGCTTTATTTTAATACTCATAAACAAATTCCCATTGTTGCAGACATACTTTATAAGGATGGCCTGCACCCCAGTGGCTCGCCTTCATGATTATGCAGTTAGCTGATCAAGTAAAACCAGAGCTATATTCTTTATTATAGTGAACGTGAGGTTTATTGGCTGCACAATTGAATATGCAAACATGTATTAAATCAAACAAACAGAAGCACAAGAAGACAATCCCCAGTGCCTAAGGCAGCCAGCTAAATATATTCTGCAATCACAGTATTCCCTGCTGATTTATATCAGTGATACGCAATGACAGCAGAATGGCAGAGAAAAGCCCAGAACCAACAATTTTTGTTTCAGAAGGCTAAATTGTCAATTGAAACTCAGATAACAGACAGACTGGTTTTGAAACTAACTTTCTTGGGAATACTGCCACTGATCTCAGAGCAGGAGTTCCCCTGATGGTCCCCATAGATTTATCTTTTTCTTTTCATTTGCTACCTAATTTTAAGTGAACTATCAGCTCAAGAGACACAATGTAGAGCATGGCAGACAGAGAGAAACCTTAGCTGCGCTGTTTTGAAATACTTTTAAATCATGACCTTTGTTACAGGGAGCTATTTCCAATTCCAAACCAAATTCACTAACCTTTCATGTGTTTACATCACCACTTTTTATAGTATTTTCTAGTTACAAAACATTTCCATGGCAAAAGGCAGTAAAGAAACAAAGCCAACCCAACAAAGGCTTCTCGATGTGAAGAAAAATAAGGATTGATATGAAATCATTCCACTGTTTTTACTTTTCTGTTTAGCTCTTTCATGCTTTATCAGAGTGACAGCAGCTGGCAACCCCATGGCTGTTTTCCTGTTACATCTCCACGTTACTACACTAAACCAGCCCCTTCTGAAGGGCATATTGCATCTGTGTTGATGGCGCAGCAGCAGGGAAGAGACAGAATGAACTAAAACCTTTAGAGACCTCCTGGCTTTATCCAGGAAGAAAATTAGGAAAAGTCCCCTAATTTGGCAAACAGCAGGAGAGAGATTTACTTGCATACAAACTTTAGAAGAATATTGTATAATATTTTGTTATTTGATGCAAGCTTTACTCTGCCAACATACAATGGTCTCTTCCTCTGTATTTAATAACAGGTATTGTTAAGAGATAACTAAAAGGACATTTTAATTGTTTAATTAAATTATTTAATTATATGCTTAATTCATCAGTGATTTAAGTCCTAGAGCCCAGGGCATTTACTGCTAAAACTTATGCTTGTAGAACCATCATAATACAAGAGAAAAATAGTTTTCTAGCAGTTGGTGCACAGCACAGAATCAGAAATAGGGTCTTGCCCAAAACACTTTCAGTATGATTCTAACAAGTTAGACACCGAATCTAAGCTTTTCATATGGTCTTAGTATGTAGTTCACAGAGAGAGACAACTCCAGTAGGTGACTAAGCTCTACTACATTAGGGCAGGATGAATCATCCTCTGAAAATGTCATTCATTCCGTCTAAGAAATACCATGCCCTGATGATACCACTTGCCACAATAATGAAACGGTCTTTGTTGACTAGCTTAGACTAGCACCCTTCTTTTAAAGGGCTCTAGTGAGATGTGATCAATTTTACTCTTAACTTTCACTTGCACATAGCTAAACTAGCTCCGAAATAGGAATTATACTTTTCAAGAGTCACGCAGGAAAAGACAAATTAGCAGCAGCATAAGCATTAATATTGTATTGGTATTGCAGTATGATCTAGAGCTAGACCCTATTCCCATAGAAGACAACATTTTGCCCTAGTAAGCTTGGACACCTCATACAGTGCAGTACAAGTATATGAGAGAGTGAGCAGATGGAGATGAAACAAATCAGGAGGAGGACAAGGCAACAATGAAATGATTGAGTTTGATATAATGAGTAGTAGTCACAGCACATTAGTTGCCTAGTCAGTGTTTACATCAGTAAGATAATTAATCTTCTTAAAACTGCTTGCTATCTTCAAATTAAGGAGAAGTATTATTTCATGTAAGTTCTTCATAGGTTAGAAGAGAAATTAGGGATGCCAGAGGGACACCATGTACTTAAGGCCTGTACATCTTGAGAACTAAAGCCTGTTTTAGCATATCTACCGCTATACTGTCAAAATAAAAAAATACAGAATGCGGTTTTGTCAATGTGAAATAAAATTAAACACTGATATTTGAAAGCTCAAATAATGATTATTTATCCTGACCTTAGATAAACTTAGGAAAAAGCCTACCACTTAGAAAATTGTTACAGCTACAAAGTTATCTTCATTGGTGGACACATTTTTGGTAACTGCAATGTTATACAAACTGACTGTAAACCTGGCAATCTTTGCCATAATTGGTTCGATAAAAATCATGTAAGTAACCTCAGGATCGTGGAATAAACCTTCTCATCTCATTCACCCAGAATATCATCATTCTTTTCATTTCTTTCAATGAAAGAAAACCCCTTTCCAAGGTAATCAGCGATACCTTGGAATATTGATGCATCAGATTCCTGAACAGTAGCTGACATAAGCAGAGCACTAACTAGCCTATTCATGGGGCACTAGTCAAGTGGGGAAAAAAAATAAAAGATCACACAGACCTGCCCTGTGCAGTACACTGTATGTATCTGTACAGCCGATTTTGTACATAATCCGAAATTATTTCAGACATTTGTGCAATGCCTGAAGGTTTTACAGACCAATCCTAAACCCCTCCTTACATATTACTGAATTAATTTCACTCATTTGAATATGGCAGTTTGCTGTGTCATAATTTACCTTCTCTTTTGCATCTTTTTTATTATAAATAGTGAGACTAATTAATACAATTTATTTGCTAAATATTCTGTACAGCCTTTAAGGGGATGTGCTTAAAGTAAATGTTTGCCCACTCCTCAAGATTCTACGTTTTAAGTATAAAATTTTTATCAATCTGAAAACAGACAAGTATGAAGGAAGGAAATGGCCAGTCCATCCAGCCACCCTTCTGTGTTTACTGATGCCCTCACCCACAGCTTAGCTGCCTATAGGAACTGGGGTCTAGCAGTCCCCGGTGCTTTTACACATACTGTAAACACATTGCTCAAAGATCTGTGAGCAACAGCTGAAGTTACCAGAGACATGGAGATAAACTTCTGCTTTAACTGAAGGAGACCTTGTTCATTTGCAGGAAAACTTGTGTGAAAAATCTCACCCTGTCTGCTTGCAGGGTTGATGTTTTATAGCCTGGTCTCTACGAGAAGGGGAGAGGTAAAACCATCCAAAAGTGTGTAAAAGAAACTAGACTGTCACATGGGCATGGGACTCAGCATGGAATTGTGAGGTCTTCCTTCCAAGGCTGAGGAATTCCTCAATTCGAGGGCAGTTGCATAGTAAAACGTGCAGAGTCACCTCTTTCCATAACCAAGCTTGGCCCTTAGCAATTATATCATGACCAGGTAAGCCTCCAAAGATACTTTCAAACACAAGTCTGTACATAAGATTAAATTAACCCACTTACTTTCTCTCAAAAGGGAAAGACAAATAGGCTAATATCATACATTATGCACCATAATCACTGCATACTGCCAGCTTTGGTTATCGTTTAATGTATGCAGCTCATCCTGGCAGGAGTCCAATACATCCTCTGTAAGGGTTTCTCCTGGATAAGCTCACACACAGTTGTGCGGTAGAACTACTTATGTTCTTACAAATTACACCAGACATTTCTCATTAGCATTACACCTGAAATCCCATTCCCAAGTTGGATATTATCCATTACTTCATAAAACTAAGATGAAAAACACAGAAAGAGCAAGTTCAGGATACCTTTAGCCAGTGGTTCAATGGAGAAAAAGGAAGGAAAAAAAAAGCCCAGAGAATTTACGGAACAGAATTGCAGACACTCTTCATTGCTACCAGGTAATTGTTCAAGAAAGCTAGAAATAAAGCTGATGATTTTCTTAGATTACTTTGAAAATTTAAGTCCAATTCACAATACTCATCACCCAGAACCCAGTTCTTCTGTACCCTGGTGTACCCCCCAGCACTGACGATCCATAGAGCTACAAGAAACACAGGTATCACACATTTCCAGTCAACACCAAGACTGAATGTAACACCATGTTACATTCATGTTTTCACACACATCCTTTCTCTAAAAATATTCTTTCTTCTGTAGCTTGTTCATGAGCATACGGCAAAGACAGAAAACTCAAGAAAGAGGAAAACGTAAGGCCTAGTGACAAAAAGTAGTCAACTACAAAGACACAAAGCATTCGTACAGCCCTGTGATACTGCTGTGAATGACACCATCACCAGACCAGTGAGGACACATCTGACAGGAATTTCCTCCACTGGTTTGTTTCACAAAGCCACGTTGTTCATGCCCACTGCAGGATAAATTCCTCTTCACTTTGAGAACCCCGCACCTTCTGCAGAACACCACCTCTACACCACCCCTTCTGGTTACAAGGTTAAGCTCAGAGCGGGACTAAAAAGACAACCTTTTTTAAGGCATTAGGCCTGCTCACACTGAAGTTAGTAAGTGCGTTTCTCCGAATAAAACAATCGACCCAGGAAGCATCCATTTCCATCCATCACTATTCAGATAATTTCCTCCTATCAAGGTATGTCCATCAATGGAGATATTCAAAACTTCAGTGACAAGGCTCTGAGGAACCTGACCTAAAATTGAAGTCAGCCCTGCTCTGAACACACGGGTGGGTTACAGGACTGCCAGGAGTCCCCTCAAACCTAAATTTTTCTGTGATTCTCTGAATGACTTCTGATTTACTCTGACCCATAGATTTGCAGTCTTAACGGTTACAATCCATTCTAATGCAATCGTTGAATTCTCTTGATTATTGTAATTTGAATCTAAAAATAAAATCATATTTCCTTTAAATTGGTGAATTGTTACAAAGCAAAACTGCCATCCGCTTACCTACACTGGTAGCAACAAAGATATCCCTTCATTTTCCCCTTTCTAAAGGGACAGTCCTGTACATACATACATACATATAGGCTCCAATAAAGTGCTATATAAAACCTGTTAGAGGATTGGTCCTTAAAAAAATAATCTGAGAGGCTACCCCTTTGACTTGGTGATCATTTCTCATCATAATTACTTTCCAGGCAAAAAGTATATTGTCAAGCATTAGCAGGAGACTCAGGAAGGCAGCAAGGAAGGAAATAACTTAAACAGTTGAAAAGTCACTTCTGAGAGATACAGCAACAGCCTTTGCTGCTTTGAGAAGTGAATCCTGAACTGCAAGGAGCAGCTGGAAAGGTAAAGAGCCAGAGTAACAATAAAATAATAAATAAACCAGCTTTTGGATATCCTTTGTGGTAACTTGCTATCGTTGGTACCATGAATTATTAATAACCAAAGCTTTCAAGCTCTTTGTTAAATTAACTTACTTGAGATTGCTTCTCATTTAAAAAGATCTGTGTTTAACGAATTGTTAGGCTAAAGGGTAAGAAATTTATTAGATTAGAATATGAATATCACTGATATAATAGGGGACACTGTCAATTTATTATGTAACAAAATATATGCTTGTTTGGTTAATACACCGCTCTTTACTTTGATCTCTGCTTTTGGAAATCCTTAGTCATTTGATGCCTTATTCATCCAGCTAACCAGCTTAACTCCAGACAACTGACTGTACTAAAAGAAAGAAGTAGCAAGTGATCATGTGGGGAAAAAATGATTAAAGAAGGAAAAGTGGGGGGAGAGAGAGATTTGTACATGGGTACGTTTACAAAGTTGGCTAGAACATCAGAAGTTGAAATTACAGGTTTCTTGTGGGAAAATGCAGTAAGTGGGGGGTTCTGTAGGCTCCTGCCAGAGCGAAAGGATTAAAAGGTAGCAGCTCAACAGCTCAGGCAGGCAGCGAGTGCACTGGCGTGGCAGCAGGACAATATGAAGAGAGCTTGATGCTGCACAGCCAGCCTGGCTCATCGTACGCCTGGCAGGTGGTAGAGGGGTAAGAAGGCCACATCACTGGCACAGAATCAGGGAATATAAAATATCTTCAGGATTCATTTCAGGAGAGGATTAATTGATACCTGCCAGAACTAAGATCAGTATCTCTCTTCTGTTATGTCTGCCTAGTGACTTTACTCTTACAGCCTTAAAGCATCATGCAGTTTTTACACTCCTCACATTGCCAGAAACTATCACTTTTAGAAGCATATAAGGCTCATTTACTTTGAACTGACTGCTGTGTAGTAAAGCTGTAAGTATGAAGTACAACTACCTCAGAAATACAGAGACATTAAAATATTATTAGTGTTTGGTCTTTATCCCCCATAAGAATTCTGTTAATTTAGAGAAATTAAAATCCATAGGAGATCTGAGTACAGAACATAAGGGCTGCAGAATCAGATTCTCACTAAGTTGGCACAAAAATTAACTTTTGGGAAATAGAGTGGGCAGTTGCTAAAAAGACACAACCATCTTAGGACACATAATTTTTATGGCATTAACCTTTTCTTCATAGAGCAATGCCAATATCCAGCATGCCGATTACTGCTTCTACAGTAACTAGGACAGTATCCAAATTGGATTTAAGCAAGTTATTTAGCTTATTAGGCATCCTAATGTCCAGTGTTTAATTCCATTAGGAACATTTAAAATTCCAGTTAGCAAATAAAAAGAAAAGTCATCCCACAGAAAAGGGAACAATATCAGATTTGTCCCAGCTGACCTTGGCATTAGTTACACAGCCAAAGTCAAGAATAAGTTTAGGAAAACCATGTACGGTGTATTATGTACAACTCTAAAAAATGCATATCATCCACACAGGTTTTAATCATGCACTCTCACTCTCTGTTTAATATCTCAACTGTTTTACAATAACATTGCAACTAGCAACTCCAGAAATAACAGTAATGAAAACAGGGATGCAGAGCACTTTTTGGCATATAATCTTTCCCAAAGATAGAAAAAAATCTTGAAAGGAGAAATTTTCATTGCTGTTTATACACAGCAATTTAATCCTGCACCAGTAGCTGTATCTTACTAGTTTTATGTAATGAATAGATACTTCTTACTTCTACATAATCTTTTCATTTCAGTTTTCAAGAAAAATATCACCAAGCATTTCAAGAAAAATATCACCAGTGTGGGTGTTTTAAAGAAATAAAGCTTATAAACCAATTGGGATATTTACGCTATACAAGTTCTTAGAAAATACTTCCACTTTCTAAAAATATCCCTACGCATACTAAAAATAGCCCACAGAGAAAGGAAAGTTCAATTCCTTGTTCATATCCAATATGAATATCCCTTCTTCTAGGATAGCCATCAGGAGAGATAAACCACAATGGATTCACTGGAGAATTTTTTTCTCCCTGCATTTCTCATGGTCAGGGCTGGAAAAGTGATTGCATCAGAGAGAAGAGCAAAAATTCTGGAAACCTCTTCAGACTTCAAGACCATTCCAGAAAAAAATCATTCATGGATTAGTTTCCCTCAGATTATAGCTCCCTTGGATCCCGCTGTCCTTTGCATCTCCTCTTCCTGCCTTCTTGTGCTTTGATCTATTTCTTTTAAGTAAAACAGTCATTATGAAAAGCAGGAGAAACAGTACCTGCTTCATGTTGTTGGCTACTACAATCAAATTCAGTACCAGCAGGTGAAGATGATTAAAGAGGAGGAGATGGCTCATTTCTGCATTGCCTGGGGTGACTGACACAACCCTTACATGCAGGACATTTTCATGCATCTGGTTCTCTATTATGCACGTCCTTAAACAATTATCTGCTACAGTGAAATTGCTTACTAGGGTGTTACTGGTTTATGAGAGCTAAGCTCAGAAATTGCTTGGGAAGATTACACTACAAATAAAGAACATTTATTGAATTACTATGCTTTATCCATTTCAAAGAAGCAGCAGCTTTCCAATGCTCACTTCATCAGTAGAAGACATTAAAAATTTCATTAGCACAATTAGTGCTTTTCATCAGCATCAGTTCTTTCTCTCTCAGTTGCATTGCTCTCAGTGAATGATTAGTGTTGAAATCCTCTTCTCTCTGAATGTTTATCATCCTGTTAGATATGGTTGGAAGTTTAATTTTTCAGAGTATTGTCAAATAAAACGTGTCACTGTTCTTGAAAGTAAAATACTACACAGATAGCCAGAGCCCCCCTGGGGACCATTTCCAACAGTGGACTATTCCTGTCTAACAACAATGGAACAGGTATGTATTGCGGCACATATATTTTTCATTGTAAAGCGTTACTAAAATGAATTACAGAAATTAGAAACTGGAAAGAACTGTGAAAAAATTACTTTAATGTAAGGCAATTTCTATCCAAAAGCTATTTAAATGAACAGCGCAGTAAATGTAGGCTAATCAATATACGTATCATCCACAAGGCTCAGATTCTGAGCAGGTAAACTTTCCTATTTTCACCAAGGAAGGGAAGAATCTATTGGAACGGGAGACTCACACGCAGTTTCTAGAGATGCATTTGCCTCCATGCTCTTTGTAAAATGATCAGTATATGAAATTCAGTAAGATTTTTAAAGGATCAATGATTTTTTTTTTCTGTTTTTGGAATGGGGTTAGAGGACAGTCAGTTATGACAATTGCTCTGTAAGATGACTTCTATAACATCCTGGACAAATTTAATGACAAAGACTGCCTAAGCAATTCACTTCCTACTTCAAAGGTCATGTATTTTCCTAAAGCAACTTCTTTGTGCCACCTGTTAGGATTGTATTTGTATCTGAAGTCATAAGCCAGGCGTAGTTAATGGGATGTATGATTAGAAAAAAACAATCATCTCCCCAGTTCAGATGCTCCAAGAAATATGCAGGACAGTCAAAAATATATTGTCCTGAAGTCAAAATGAGTCAAAGGGCTACTTGTAATTGAAGGAACAGCAAGCCAAGGACAGCCAAAGTCACTGAAAGCTATGGAGTAGTTTTCAGATACTATTTATTTATTTATTTTAGCTTTCCTATTAAATCTCTGTATAACTTCAGTTCCATCAAAGACTGTGTATTTGATGCTGTCCTCGTATTTTTCATTTATCTATGGTATTTAAGGCACTGCATTGCTTTAAAATAGTTTTCATTTTCTTACAACATAATTAAAAAAACAGCTGAATATATTTTTAAATTATTGTTGGTTTTGTTGTTACTCTTATTATGGTAGAACTGCTATCATAATCTTTATACTTTCTGTAATTCCTTTCAGGACCTGCATTTCACATTAAAGTGGCTATGCAGAACCGTAAGAGCTAAATTATGGAGAAGAGATCAACAATACATAACAGTTAAAAACAAATCGGCATGACATTTTCATATTGCACTTCCCTGTTCATGGTCTGCTTCATTTCACATTGAAGAAAAAAGTTATCAGGCATCTTACTCCATACCTAAAGGGAATTACAAGTCTTGGAATGGGAATAAATACACAAATAAATGAACATCAACAAATATACTTAGTAGAAGCGGAAACCACACTCCAACTCTCTTCATCTCAGAGCAGACTCCAGTATACATATCTAGTGTTTCACTTCAGTGCAATATCTTTAAGGTCCATTGCAAAAATAAAAAATAAAAAAAAAATCTAGATTTAAAGAAAAAATATATTTTGAGAGCTATAAATTAAAATAAAGATTGTTTGATAATTTTTGATTTTCAAGGCTGGCTATTTTGATGGGAGATGTGAAATGCTTTTTACTTACTTCCTTGTTGGCTTTCCAGCATCACCACAAATTCGTGCAACTAGTTTCTGCATCCTATGCTAAATGCCCTACTGGTCAGATTTAAGACTGTTGACAAACTACTTAAATACTGGAACCAGAAAAAAAGAGAAGAAAATGGTA
Source organism: Larus michahellis (assembly GCF_964199755.1). NCBI lineage: Eukaryota > Metazoa > Chordata > Aves > Charadriiformes > Laridae > Larus > Larus michahellis. The sequence continues at coordinate 36,566,096 of NC_133903.1, read as the reverse complement.
GGCTAAGAAAATTACACAAGAGAGAGATTATAAATAATGTCCTTCTTAGGCAGCAAATAAATCCTTAGAACCCAAAGGGTAAAGGAGAAACTAAGATTGACCTCCTACTGTTGTTATCAGCTGTAAATTGTCTGAGTCATCTTGATTCTCAGCTATGAGAAAGCTCACAATTCAATGGAGAATAAATTGCATAAAGAGCTCTGCAGAATGCTTAACCAAGGCAGAGATAAATGTCATCCAGGATCTCCTGAGAAGCACAAAAGCCATTGCTGTATTGCTACAAAACGTATGCCCAACAAAAAGTGAAAAACGGACAAAACCTATCAATCAGCATAGTTAAGTATAGTTCATAACTCTGTGCTAAGAAGTCAGAAGTCCCTTGCACATCAAGGTAAATTTTTCACAAAATTTAGATAGATAGTTGATGAATGTAGCTCTGAAGTATATGAAGTACATAGAAGGCAACATTCTCACAGGTACTTACAGTAAAGGATCTGCCCACTGCCAGAGTTAGTAATATTCTAATTCCTACATTCAAAAAAGGTAAGTTTAATAATTTCTAAAAGTTAATACCAGGTGAAAGAATTATACCTTCTCTAGAGATTCCGGTGAGTATATTTATATGCACAAGTGGGAAAAAGAAGAAAACCAGAAAAAAAAACAGATAAAATAAATTGTTTAAATATTATCACTTAATGCTTTTAGTAGGAGAATGCCTAACCCTCGAATTGCAAAAGTGTGCAAGATAAGCAAAGTTTGCACCTGGTGATATACTAAGTAGTTACAAGATTAGTACAGTTAGATTCAAGGTAGTTAAGATTGAGTCCAGCAGGCATTTTTGACAGCTTACTGCCATGTCTGAAGTATCTCCATTAAAGAGAGATAGCTAACATTACCTCACAGCTGCTATCTGCACAGCTGTTTTCAGATACTTCACTAAAGAACAAATGAGTTAAAATATCTCAGAGAAGGCAGAAATAATGAGATTTTGCGTAAGAACAGACAACGTATGGAAAACTGAGGCCAAAGGAAAATTGAACAATACTCTTGGACAATAATTGGCCTTTGGAATCTAAATCTATGGTCTCTCATAATAGCTGCGTGGTACTGCTGGAGAAACTAACTTCTGATTGCACATCTTTGAGGAGATTAATCTCAAAATCTGATGCTTACATTAACTTCTTTAATGAAAAAGGCTCTAGCAGGAAAACAATAAATAAACAAGTGCAGCAACATACCATAAGAATTCGATGTCTGATACAGAAGACTAAGTACAAAAGAGACTGCATAAATGATGCCTTGAACCAGCAGAAGCTCTTGACAGCAACAGCGTATAGCAAATGTTTGCACAGCTCAAGTTCTGCCATGCAGATTCTGGTTTTGAGCTTTCAAAGTCTTACAGAATTTACATTTTTTTCCTCCAGCTTGGACAGTCAGATACAAACTCCTAGTTCCATCCACTAGGTTCAACAGATAAAAAGGGGTTCATCTCTTTGAATTAAACTAATTAAAGTATCTGGAACAGATGACAGAACACCCAGGTGCATCTTTTCTATCATTTGTGAATTGAAGAGGACAGAGTCTTTTTGAAAAGGTTGAGAGTAGTAGCTTGAAAGACTGTTCTGTAGAGAAAAGCTGGCTTTTTAAAAGGTATAGAGCTTACTATCACCAGAAGAATGAAGTCCACAGAGACTTTGGTTTTCTTCCTACTGAAAGTTTCTGTACATCTTATCTGTTTAGATAATTTCTCTCCAAGGTCAGAAATAAGTTAGGAAAAAAAATTCCACTACATATTGCTAGAAAGGCCAAGAGCACAGAGACTAGATCTACCAAATTACCTCCTGATGTAACATCATTGCACATCAGAGTTGAGCCTGTGCTTGGGAGCAAGCTCCAAGAAGTGCAGAAAACCTTATTCTGCCTTGTTGCTAGAGAGAAACTACTCTTAGCATTCCACTAATGTAAATCATTCTGATTTCCATCTTTTCTTTTGCTCCTAACCTGCAGGCTACTCATGAAAAAGTCATATTTTTCTGAAGAGAGTGAAATAGAACCTGACTAACATGTACGCAACTATTCCCTGCTTTAACTTCCAACGAGCACCCTCACATCTCCTTCCAGAGCTAAGGTACTTACTGACCTTCATACAGCTTTATCTGTGCTGCCCCTGCTTACCTCCCAGCCAGGAGTGCCGGGCCAAGCGCTGGCTGAGGGCTAAGCCCCTGCTTCCCAGCTGCTGTAGAGCTCAGGAGAAAGTGCTGCCAGGACATCAGTGGGATGAAGAGCAACAGCACCTCAGACACACTTCTCTGAGAAGCAACCCAGGACTTGCGTGGAGTCCTGTGTTATACCCTGTATCCCATTTATGTCTGCTCAAATGCTCTAATGCTCAAGTCAATAAAGGCTGACAGATTTCCAGGAAAGCGGATTTTTTCTGTGTCCCATGCAAAACAAACTCTTGAAATATAGGCTGGCAAAGCATCATACAGACACTTAGTTACTAGTGTGCCTCTGCAAATAAACAGTTTCTCTGGCAGATAGCCCAGTCCTATAAACGTTGCAGACACGTCAAGTCTCTATAGGCAATGACCACCAAATGACAGTCACCACTAGTGCCGCTGGGACCTCATGGATTCTATTCCCTTTTATCAGTAGAGAGGACTTGGTTTCGTGGCTGTATGCCTGCAGATACTTGAACCCCTACCTGATGCCTTCTTTTGCTCTCCAGCTGCAGTCTAAGTGGACTAATTTCTTCTGCTAGAGAAGTGAGGAACATACAATGAGGCTTTTAAAGGAAGGCCAAGAAAGCTCACAGACCTTTTCATCACCCAAATACCTAAACCCAAGTGCTCAAATATTGCATACTTCTCTTATCCAGTTGCTTTAAAAAAAAGAATTACAGCTGTTACAACATTTGGATCACCTTTTGATCCTGGAGAACAATTAAAATAACAAGTGATTATAGAATACAGTATTGCTACAACACATCTGTTGTCTTCTATCTGTGTATCTTATCAAATGTGGGTGTAGAACTGTTAGTCAGATTTTAAAAATAATGAGCAGAGGTTGAATAAGGCTAAGGTATTCCCCCCAACATTCAGGAATATAAATCATGTCTCCTGATCCCCATCTACAGCTCTAGCTGTTCTGTACTGTCTCCCTAATGACTTCCACGACATAAACTTATATAATAGTATCACGACAGAATCAGAGGTTTGGATCCCCTAATGCCATTACATTTGATGATACAGAGGTCATGCATCTTGATGCTGTCTCTGTGTGACATAGCACAAGCAAGAAAAGCCAGTGGATCTGCAGTGATTTGTGTCACAGTGGATCACAAACATTACTTGAAAAAAGTGAATATAAATTGCCAAGTTACAAAACTAGCTGAAATGATGTGACAGAAATAATGCCAGACAATGAAGCAATTTTCTATCCACATGAAAGCAACTTCCACAATGTGCTGATAAAAAAAACAGTGTAATTTAAAAGGCAAAGAAGAAAGACTCCATGGAGGATGAAAATTTCTTCAGGAAAGGTCACTTAAGTCATACTGTTTACACCATAAAAAACTTTTCCTTGGCATGTTGCTGTATTGTCCCTCAATTTACGACGTCCCCCACTCTCCATTTATCAGATGTATCTCAATGTATCATAGAAGGATCCTACAGTAACCACTGGTTTCCTAATACCAGTGTGAGGTAAGGAGATGGGTACCAAGACACAGAGTCCAGAAACTAGATACACAGGGGAATCTCAGTGCTCTTCGACTTTTACTTCTGAAGTCCAATATTAAGCACCACTGAAACCTCCATAACAACTGCTACCAAACAGATTGCCTAAAATCCAGGCCTAACAATGCCCAGTTGCCTCTGCAGTAAGGCCCAGGTGGCTTGTTCAATACAGCACAAGTCTGCGGTTGAGCAGAAAATTGAATGCAAATCCCCCACTCTCCCTCAGCCTGAGCAATGTTTATCTGAAGATGTTCTACTTTGATCTGCAGTCCACAGAATCCAATGATACCAGTGTGCACAAGTAAGTCAGGAAAGATTGTGCTCAAAATATAGCTTAATCGTATCCTTCAGGCTCCCTCATACCAAATCAACTGGCAACCCTGGAAGAACCATCAGGATTTTTCATTATAATTAGCATGCGTTAAAAGATAAGCAAAATGGTGCCTAAATTTTATATGTTTTGGATGTAGAAATGCCCTAAGAGAAATGGGAACAAAACCTCTGCCGATATAAATGGGCACAAATACCCTAAACTGAATTACCAGTGTAAAACCTGCCCTATGAAGAAGTTACATTCTCCTTCACACCGATATTTTATTGGGTTCCACAAAATATATATTGTTAGATAGTAATATATTTGTTACAATATAGTTTAGTCCACCTTCTAGAAGTGAGCTGGCGCCTAACCAGAAATGAGACATTTCCACCCCACAGACCTTGCATGACTGCAATGTAGTGCACCAACACCCAAATGCTAGCACAAGATTTGCTACAGGGACTAAGGGGCTCTCCCTGCCATCCTCACACTCTTGAGTGCAATGAGCATGCCTCTGGCCACACACACAGCTATGGCTGCACAGCATCCTTATCTATAGCCCTCTGGACCAAACCTGGCTAAACTAGCTTTAGCTTAATTAGTTAACAGTGGGGATATAGCCACAGCAGCCAGGCACTCCAAAATCCCTGCAGCTGGCAGGTTCTGCTGAGTTCATGGTGGGGCTGAAGTGAGACATCTAAAAGTCAGATCAAATAGAGCCAAATAGATCCATGCCACGCTGCAGCTGCAGCTCCACTGCAGGGCGGATATAACTGGGGTAAGTTCTGCTATGAGCGTGATCTATAAGCATCAGAATAAAGAACAGGAGTTGTTTATAGTGCCTCAGTGAGCACAGTCTCAAAAATAACAGAAAAAAAAAAGGCAAACTGGTTTAGATGGTGCTTAAACTACTCAATATGCATCATTCCAAAATGCCTCCTGTTCCTGACAGACTGAATGACCTTGAATGACTAAAGTAACTTTCTGTTCCACTGCGCCTTATCTTTGAAATTAAAATAATGATATTTACTCTCAAATGTAAGGTGGTTTAAGATTAACAAACAAAAAGAATTCTAGATTGATGGAGTATTATTATCAAGATTTAACCTCCGATACCTATATGGGTCCAGCTCAGAGGTACTTCACTCTCCTGGATTCTGGCACTTCTGAACATCACATCCACTTAAAACGAAATTTCAGGCATAGGGACCCCCCCTCCATTCCCTCTCATGAAACACTGGGGGAAAAAATACATTATGGGGACAGAAATTTTATTCACAGCTGCCATAAGTGATTGCCAACTAGCAGATAGCAGTCCATGTTGAGATAAACATAAATATGTTTATAAAATGTAAATGTGTTGCTGCTGACAGCATTTTCTTAAAAACTACACATGAGAACTTAGCAATGTGTCTGCAGTATTTTCTTACCTCAACTAATAAGAAGCATGGCAACATCATGTGGCTTCTCTGAGACTGATGTCTGCTGTTTGAAATCATGTTCACCTGTGAAGGAAATGAAGTATATTGTGTCCATCTTTAAGAAACCAGCATTATTTGAAATAATGTGCAATCTATAAAAGGCCTGCTTAAAACATAGATTTGTACCAAAATAAGGAATGGTGAGAATTACAACAGGAAAGAGGACTGTTCAGGTGCGCTCCTTTATTCCAGTATGTAAAAGCTTCAAGTTCATTTAGATTTTACTAATTTGTTAAATTGATTCCAGCCATTTTTGTTCCAAATAACAGTATCTATAGAAAGATTTGAACTTAAAATTGTTTTAATTATATCCCTGCATACTTCAACAAAACAAATCCTTTATCTCTTTTCAGCAGAGCTTTTCTAATTCTATTGACTTCAAAGAAACTTAAGCACGTTCTTAAAGTTTATACTAGAGCGCTTTGCTGAAGGGGCATTAGGTGAAGGCTTAAAAGTTTTCAAAACTAAAATTTTAATCTACCAAGCTTCTACAGAAACCTGGGAATAGAGGACTAGAAGGAGCGACCAAGCTGTGAAGTCGTGTCTTGCAATCACAATATAATAGACTTCTGGTTCTGAAGGATCCACAGAACATTTTTCTCAACACCACAGGTACAAAAACTTTCCTAGTCCCTTGCAAGAAAATTAAGATCTGTTGTTAAAAGTAAAACAAACCAAAAAAGCAATAACTGCCTGGAAGAAAAAAAAAAAGTACTACTAATCTCTGCCATAGGAAAAGAAGAGCAGAAAGCAACACACTGTGGATGTAACGATCCTAGGAATCAGCCCATGACTGGAATAGTAAATTGACTAAAATATCCAGAGGAATTAGCATCTTCAAGAATTAGAAAACTTCTAAATGCTGGGCATCCCCTCTAGATTACCTTCTTCTTCCTTAAAAAAAAAAAAATCACAACAAACCAACACTATTGCTTTGATTATTTAATTTTTAAAACTCTAGCTTTAAAAGCTTGTGTCTAGGCTCTTCCTAAAAGATACTGAAATAGTCCTTTAGCTCTCTTCTGTTTTTCTCAACTCTGCCCCTTACTGTTCTTCATTTCTGTTTCACCATTCACTCCTTTTTTATGTTCTCTCCTTCAGGTCTCCCCGTGTTCCCCCTCCAGTTTCTCTTTATCCTTTTCCTCACTCAGCTTCTCTTATACAGCACATCTTCCAACACCTTGCATCCCCTCTCTCTCTTTGGTGGCCTCCCAAATCTATCTTTGATTCCCTTTCTTCCTCTGATCCTTTAGTAAGCTGCAGCTGACTCTTTCTCCCTGCCATGCCCTGCCTGTGCGTGTGCATATTTCATACAGGGCTTGAGGGTGAACAGTCCAGGAGGCAGCACACTAAAGAGAAGAGAAAGCAGATGCTTCCAAGCAATATCAGAAAAGCAAACTCTGCTATGTGTGTGTGCAGCCTGGCTCCCAGCAATGCACTGAGCATCTTCAATGCTCTCATTCCCTCGTGAAAGTGGCTGAGGGAGTCTGACACTGCCTCCCTCTGCTTCTGAGTCAGTCAGTAGAAAAGTAGAAACAGAGCTGTTGCTCTGTTCAGTGAGACTTGTGCGTGCACCAGCTGGGGGCTCCCTGGGAGCTACGAGCTTTTCAGCTGGGATCCTGTCACTCTGGGCATTTTTAGCCCAGTCTTTGGTGCTATCAAACACAGCGGTGGTCATCTGGATTCAGCCTGTGTTTACCCAAAGCAATGAACAAGAAAATGCTTTGTAGGCAAACCGTATGGCATATGTTCTTGAAATCTCTCTCGGATTGTTAAAGGATGAACTTATTTATCAAGCAAATAGAAAATGGTGTCTCTGCTGATGATGAATTTACTTGTGCACATCCAGGGCCAAACTGTGCTGTTCATGTTCCGTTCAAATCCTCACTGAGGCAAAAGAGTCCCAGAGAGTCCTTGACACTCTGTTACACAGTTACATAATATAACCATTAATATTGCATATGGAGATGTGCGTGCACAGCTACTGCACATTGGGACTATAGGCTAAGCTCATTAAAGAGACACCAACATAGCAGTTATTTATTATTTATTGAGTGCTAACAGTACATTGAAGAAAAGAGAACAAGCTCTGAGCATTAAGGACTTATACATGGCTGCTTTTCAGCTGTTACCTCAAGATCAAAAAGGGCCTAAGATTCCTCTTCTCCGGCATAGCATCCAAGACAAGTTCTTGTTAATGTTGCGTAAGTACCGCAGATGGGTGTCTGCCAAAGCCTAAAGCTCTCAGTGCCCCAAAATGGGGATGAACTGTAGAGCCTGAGGTGTGTCCCAGAATTTTCCTTTCCATAACATGGAGATGGACGCAGCTTGGAGCCTGGAACACCCTTTACACAGGATAAACACATACCTATGTGAAATTGCCTTTCCAGAGGTTGCTGCTATGACTTGGGAGAAAGATGAGTGAGCCTGAATGAAGCATCAAGAATCCATCTGTGCGGGCATGGCTGAAATGGTACAAGCATATCCCTATAAATAGCTCTTGGTAAAGAACTATTTCTGTTTTCGTAATATGAAGTCTTTTCATGTAACTGTTACTAGGCAGCCTATGAAACAGTTTCTCTGGCAGCACCCCACTATATGCCAGTCTGCCTCCATCCAGCTGCTGTTCTGGGGGTATGCCTAACAGCAGCCTACAGGATCGCTCTCCAGACAAGCCATGTCATCACCAATCTGCCTCACTGCTAGACTAGGGAGTCATGTTCACATCTGTGCTCCGTGTTTTTGGAAGAAAGACTGCAAGCACACACCTCCAGGAAGAGCTCTGGACAACAGCATTTGACTGAGTTGCTACATCCCCCCTACACCCCCCCCAACCAGCTCATGACGGCTGGTTATGAGCCACAGGTGAGTTTCACACTTGAGAGTCGTAGTCTGAACAGCCTCAATTTATACAGTTGTCACAAACATGCTCCCAGTGTTTCTGATCCCATTTGGATCAAAATCCATTCAATTTATAAGAAGCCTCAGCACGTCTCCTCAACATGAGAGAATTGCATTCATGTTTCTAGGGTGTTTTTTGGAAACTTTTAGCTACTGTGTAAAGGGGATGGGAGTTTGACAGCAAGACCATGGCCAAAACAGAAGAATGTTTTTACAAAAAGCAGTCACTGTCCTGCATTTTGCCTGGAAAATCAATTCTGTAGGCGATTTCTATGCATGACTAATGGCCCAGGTACTTCAGCTTCACAGGGAGACCTCCTCTTTGGATGTGACATTAGCAATGAGCTCTGTGAAACTCTGACCAACTTTTAATGTAAAAAAGTAAGATGGCTAGAGTTTAAGCACTTCCAACATTACTCGGAAACAGAAGAGGAAGCACTTGGGCTCACAGCTTGAACATGACTGCAAGTGATTTACTTAATACCACATTTCTGCAGAAATCAAAAAATGAAATCAAATATCCTTAGTTCTGAAAGGGAGTCCCTAATCTTCTTGCTATTTTACTACTTGTATTACCCACAGTTGCCATTGTACGACTGTCTTCTGGCACGTCCCTTTTTTGGTGAAAGCTAGTGTGAAGGCAATTTGAGAGCCTGGTGCTGCCCATCTTCCATAGATGTTATACAAGTGCCAAGGAGATCTAAGACACTACTGTATCATTACAAGATGTCTGTTCCATCACAGGTTTCCCTGTAACTTAGGATTCTGCTGAAATACAAATGGCATGTTCTATTTCATTTGTCTCTTTCCATTTATGGGTGAAGTTCACCTACACTAAGGAAAAAGTACTTATCAATAATTCAGAAGATGTAAATATATGCTCCAAACTAAAAAAAAATCTACTAAAATGCAAATAAAGCTCACTAGAAGTATCTGTAGCACTTATACTCCCCGGTGTGGTAAAAATGTAGTGGCTTGCCAGAAGGTAAACAGAGGATGTGTCTGGGGAATGCTGAATTTGTCAAGAAAACAGGAAAATAAGGTTACTGTGCTATGAAGAAAACAAATCTTCTTCATTTTTATGTGCCAAATATATGTACTCTTCATATAGATAATGGAGAATGGAGAAGATGACATTTTAATGAAGAAAAAGATAAGGAAAAACAATAAAGATACTTTCCTTTGAGATACTGACATTTATGTCTATCACTTGTATAACTTGTATCTATCTATTTATCATCAGTATCTATTCATAAGGAGGGCAAATGTGCTCCATGAATGTAAAGCATGAGAGCTTAGAGTTTGTGGGCTAAAGGATATCTATATACAGGTTGATCAATTTTTCAAGATGAACAAGCTGGGGAGTCCCTGGAAGGTCCGATTCTCCATCCAGGTTGATAATCAACACATTGAAACACACAAACTGGTCTGGGCATCGCAGGAGCTGCCTGGGGAAGCCTTCAGGACAGTCCAAAATTCCCACCTAGATAGTTCCTGTAGCAATTAGTCAAACACTTAGCTGTGAAGGTGGCTAAGAATTCAGTCAACCACTTTGTCTCAAGTTAGTCCATTATTTCAAAGTGATCGCTATTTTGCCTCTGCAGATGGCCAGACTGAGATCACCTGCACCACCCAGCAGACTTGCCTCGATGAGCACAAAGGCACAGCCCTGATAACCAGCTACACAAGAATTATAGTTACAGCGCAAACTTGAGGAGTTTCATACTTACACCTTAAATTTCATAGCACTTTTCACTGCTGAATTTCATTGGGACAAAAAAAAACACTTTTAAAACTGTTTTTTTATACTCTACTCATGGAAAATACTGTTGGTGAAGATTTCCCTTTTTATTTTTACCTATGTTCCAGCTACCTCTCTGTTCCATGCATACGCACAGAGACAGCTGCTTTTTCAAATTCTACTCAGGCTTTCACAGATAATGAAGTCTCTGTTCTTCTATCAGGAAGAATTCTTACATGATCTAAAGCTGACAAAAATCAGCTTTAGCTGATTTTTTAGCTTCTATAAGGCTGACAAAAATCATCAGAGAAAAACATTGTAATAAACTGAACCACATTCATGGTGGAAATACTGGAATGTATATTCAGAACAATCTTTTGAAGAACAGAGTTCATTAGGTTTTTCCACATTTTCACGCTATTCTTCCTCTTCCTCCAAGAGGATTTCTCTTAGATTTTAAGCTTTGGTGCTGCAGTAATTAAGTCTCTTTTCCCTGATGCTAATATTCGTGCTGATCCTGGGGCGTGAGGAGAGAGGACAGACAAAGCAATGGGAAGCTAACTGCAACTCTATGAACAGCAAATGAGCTTGAATAACTGACAGAATAGAGATTAATATGGTATCTAATGTAACCTGAATATCAAACCAAACTACAGAATACCAAAGAACTCCTAGAATATCCTATCCTCTTCAGATAGGGGTGATAAAACAGACAATTTTGTACACTAATGTCTATACTTTTTTCAATAGTAAAATGCTAGGGAGTTTGTTCTCAGCGAAGTATGTGACATTTTTTTCCAAATTGCTTTTCTCCTACAAAAATGATGTAAAATGAAAAAATAGGAATGATGATCCTTTCAGGCTCCAGATCTGCCAGAGTAAGAAAAGAAAAGAAATTCTCCCCAGTAGGAGAGAAAACGTCTCTCTCATGTACATAACAGGAAAACGGAACAGAAGTAACATAGCTCATATTGATGGCAAAGATGCTAGGGAAGAAATTACTATTTAAGATAACTTGGACACAGATCATACAGATCAAAGTCAACATTTTCATGTACATTCAAAAGCAAAGTGTGATGCCAGTGAAATCTAAACTGTGCAAGAATAGGTTGCTATCAGCTGAGAGCCACATGAAAGAAGAACAATTACAAATCACCCTGATGAGAGCAGGAAAAAGCACTCTTGGCTGCTTTTGCTACCTGAAAAGTCATGAATTCCACTAACTGGTGAACCTTAGTAATGAACTCAGATGCTCTTTCCCTCTGAAGCCCAGGCCACTTCCTCCAAATGACCTTCCACCTCACAAGTGTTTTAATCCCTACCCAACCTGGTCCCTATAGCATCTGCCAGGCCATCATTGATCGCCAACGGACAGCACATCTAGGTCAAGACTAAATGAAATGTAGAGAAGAATGTTATCAGCAGATTGGAGGCAGTGCAATATACACCATTACAGTATTTTCCCCAGTGATTTCCACATATGTTGCACAAAAGTCTCCTGTTTCTTCATTCTTTGCTGGCTTTCTGACGGGTATACATTTGTGATGACATTGAGAGCTAAATTGTGCTCTGCTGTCTTGAAATTAAATAAAATGAGTTTTTAAAGAACTGCAAAACAGAAACAGTACTGAGAGACAATCTTATTACCATGAAAGATGAAAGCTAGGAACCAGAGCAACTACATCCCTCTCTTTCTTAGATTACTCGTTATCTGAAGATTAACATTAGGAGGACCTGGAAGCCTGTCAAACACCAAATCAAAAGCTCCCACAGGAGTTCAAATAGTATAAAGTGTTATCAGCAAGAAGAGGATTCACTGGATTATGCTTGTAGTGACAGGATTAAGTTTTGCCCAACAAGCTGCATTATCAGAAATAACAAGGTCATTTTTATGTTAAGAAGATGAGGGAAGAATGCAATTGTTTTGCAAGCAGGCAAATTAATATGGGATTAACCAATAAAAGAATTTCATAAAATTACTTCATTTGTGAAATCAAGGCAAATCTTAATCCTATAGCTTTGTACTTAAAAAAAGACCCCACTGGAGTGAAGAAGCAAAATCCTGGTGCTGACATGAAATCTCATCCACACAGATGTGATAATGACATCTACAGTAATAACAGGAGGCCCTTGCCACTCAGAAGCTACCTCCAAAGACACCTTTCCACAGTCAGGCCACTAATTGTGGGAACCTCTGCGGAGATACTCACTAAAATAGTTAGTATAGTGTAACTGTCTAGAATAATTCCCCATATAGATCTTGGAATATTTTACTGTCTTCATTTTTCTCTCTGTTTTAGAATAAAAATATTCAAATATGTGGAATGTTTTAAACAGCTAGTCTTAGTCTGCAGCTTGCTCTGCAGCCTGGATTTACCAGGCAAGGCAAAATCAGCTGCAGCTCTCTCTGTATTACCAGTGGCCAGTGAGCTATGAATGACACGGGCCATGCAGTGGGGTAGCAATATTGGGTCTGTTTTAAACACAGTGTAAAGAAGCCCTGAGTCCTGAAAGTTCTGGACAAATAATTCACAAATAAAATATAACTATGTGAATTTAAACTTTTTTTTTTTTTTTTAGTTGCCCGCTGATGACACTAGAATTACTGCTGCCAAGAGTCCCTCGCAGTCAAGGCTGGTAGTGTTGTGGAGGCAGTGGGCGAGTCAAGCTTGTTGATTGTACCTACATATAATAAGTATCTTGTGTCCCACAATGCATTGCCTCACTCAATGCTCAGTTGAGTATTTCAGGTCCCCAAAGTACTTTATCGCCAGCCACACTTTTTCTATTCACTTTCCAGTTTGCCATATAGGATCTGCAGGGACATTTGCTTATTTCTACTCTGTGACTGGTCAATCTCAATGGATGTGGAGTCAACCCACTGTAAGAGATGGACATTGACCTATTGTTCATATAGCCTCATCTGGAATCAGATGTGAAACGGCTGCTGATAAAACTTACCCAGCTGATTAATGTACTTTCTGTGTGTCTCATTAACAGAGAGACATTAACTCATTAGTATAAAACAGAGTGAGGTCGTATAGTGATTTCCTCAAATTTATTCAGTATTGGCATTTTTTTCCTGATTTTTTAATTATCATTATTGACAAATATCCAGATTTTGAGTTATGCTGATCAGTTTTGAATAGATGTAAATACATGCATTATTGTTTCTGTTACAAGGGTCAATTCCACCTTATATCAATTAAAAGTCAGCTCACATGCCAGCCTGTGAAATTTGCTATTTCTAAATATTTTTGCCAGAAAAAATCAACCGCATTGATCTTCACCAAAAGAATATACAAAGAAGAAGCAGCAGTCACTACAGTCACATGCATATCAAAATTAATTTGTATTTAATAATAGCTGCATCTCAAGTTGTCTTGAACTGCTGATCTGCAGACTTCCTGATGGTGATTTTTGAGAAGCTGGGCTGAACACACAGTAATGATTTTCTTCCCAGCCTTTAGCTGCTGCTTTTCTTTAAACTGTATCTTAAAATACGTGAAGTACTTTCCTCACGTGACTATCTAAGCAAATTCTGTATTACCAAAAAGATGTGATGCAACTACAGATGGGAGCAGGTTTGGTTCTTTTTCAAAATCAGAGGTGCACCATGGCACCAGTGCAAGTGTCTCTATGTACTGCAACAATCTTGCAGTACATCAATTATTTCTCATTTAGACAAACTTGATGGAGGCTGTCATCTCTAAATCTCTATATGCTGTTTCTTCGATTCCACTTACTTATTCTATTTCCTTTTGGCCAAATAAACTCAGTTCATTTCAGCTAAAGGCTAAAACCGGACATTATTTCTGCTTAGATAAAATTCACTGACAGTTCTCAGCTTCTCCATAAGACCTATTTTGTGCATAATAATATGTGTAAAAAGTCACAATTAAACTTCAAAGAACTTAAGCATGATAATCATCTTTATACTTCATTAAAACAGTAATGACTTAAAATTTTACTGCATAATTGTAAAGTTCTCATTTTTTTCTTCTTCTTAATCTCCATTCACTAAAAAAACCACAGTAAATGTCTTAAAGAAAAAAAGTGTGTTTTTTTTTCACAGGGCAAATTTAAGTACAGGCCTGTAAGTGAAAGTGTAGGAGTCGACTGGTTGTGTTCTGGGCCCGCCTGCATATCAAAACAGTGCCCGTGCTGCGCTGGTCACCTAAGTACATATGCTGAATCCTACAGACTCCTCAAATAAATTCACAGATTTCAAAGTAAAAGTGAAATAGGACCTCTGTGTTGTGTTTGCATTTTTTAGTGATAAATTATGTACTTCTTATTCAGGCAACTGGGATACCTCGCAAAGGGTGGGTGTGAACTGCAGGATTTGCTATCGACTAAATAACAATATGTTCACAGGAGTATACAGCCATGCTAGAACTTAAGGCCAAGTAAACAGAAAATATAACCTCAGCATGTGTATGTGAGGTTCATCACAAACAGTTTGTGCTGTGGATTTATCCATGAAAGATTCATTTTCTAAATATGTCATTGCAGCCAGTGATTCAGAAGTAGAACACTTCCATCTGGCAACAGATGGCCAAGATGCATCTTATTTGTAGGAGAGTCTTCTGCTAAAAGAACTAGTCCTCACCACAATCCATATAATCAGATAAGCAGCTTCTTTCTAGTATTACTGACATAAGAAACCACACCAGCACCTTACATCACAAGATCAATCAACCCTGTATACATCTACATCCCTGCTTAAGTATTAAGCACCCTTCTATGTATCACAGCCACTTTTGCATTTCACTCCTAATTTTGTAGCTGATAACGTGTATGTTACATATGTAACACCTGTGTAGTTTCCCTAACATGATAGTTGATCCTCTGAATCTACGTAGCATTCAATCATTCGTCGTGATGAGCTTCTCAGTAGCTGTTCTTATGACTGAGGGATGGTTGCAGCTTCCTAGTAGTGTTTGTCACGGGTTTGCAAAGACATCCCCTCAGACTGAACCTACTGCATTGTTTCACATGTTTTTAATCACTCATGCACAAGGCGGCAGTATCTGTGGGAGTAACAGATGGCTGCTAGCAAAGTTGGTTTATCCTGTTTCCTCCCTCACCATCCCAGCTAGGTGTTGCCCACTGCTGGTTTTCTTCTCTAAAGGTCTTGGGAGGAAAATTCCAAAACTCAGCACATCCTAACCAACTATTCAGTATTTACTCTTTGTAAAAATCCAAAAGATTCTGTTTCATGATAACCAGAAAAAAAGAAAATAGGGTTACTTTCACTAAATGAGTTGTTCCTTAGTTGTTCACTCAGCTCTAAGAAAAAGGGCTCAAACACCAGTTCTAGTGGAGAGCTATGAGTCATCACATACATAAGAAAATTCAGGATTCAGCTCTCCCATTTTTATATGATATGGTAAACAAGAAAAGCACTGCAGAATTAATTCTGTGCTTGCTTTGGTCTCAGAATCTGAAGCGACTGTTGCCATGGGTACATAGAATCAAGATTTTAAAGGGGATTTAAGGACATGACAGAGGAGAACAGAAAGGACAGCATGGAAGATTCAAGAATCGTAGATCCCTGAAGAAAATGAGGATCTGAAACACAGAGATGCAGGGAGAAAAAGAAAAGTAAAAAAAAAAAAGTAGCCATTCATGCCACGAAGACAACGTAAGAGAAAATACAGCAGCCAACTGAAAGATCAATGTGGAGAAATGAAGAGAAGAAACTGGCAGACACACCAAGGGGGAAAGAAGAGCAGCTATCTCCA
The DNA here is from genome assembly GCF_964199755.1 of Larus michahellis. NCBI lineage: Eukaryota > Metazoa > Chordata > Aves > Charadriiformes > Laridae > Larus > Larus michahellis. Next base: position 36,550,173 of record NC_133903.1, on the reverse strand, counting down.
TCAGAAGAGAGAAAGAGGCAATGAAAATAAGCAGGGTCATGAGGACAATTAATTGCATCATACAGAAGATCATAACTGAGATCAGAAAAGGACAAAAATAATGGATAAAGAAATAACAGATGAGGGATAAGGGAAGAAGCATACTTAAAACACAAAAAACAGATACGTAAGGATGATTGGGGATTTTTATTTAAGAATCAATGAGCAAGTCATCAGAGCTGATGTGGAGGAAAGAAAGATATGCGGTGTGTCAGCAGCAAGAATACATGTTGTCCTGAACTACAAAAAGCCATCATGGGAGAACAGAAGAATCCACTAATCCTACTTCATGCTGAAAAATGTCACTGCAAAATTCCATCAAGTACAGGAACAAAGATGTCTCTGCCAGCTGGGAAATACTGGCTTATCTGGCTTTAATGGAACTTTTCCAGCCCCAACAGAAGGAACAAGCATGAAATACAAGATTAAATAAACTAGGAGATGACTCAATGACCAATCTTACAAGGAAGGTTTTAGGTTGCTTGGCCACTCAATGGAGGACTTTTTTCTGAAGGAAGGAACTTTTTTAAGGAAGGGACAGTGAGGAGAAACAAAAACATTAAAGAAAACATCATGTGAGTCAGTGACATAGCTGCAGAAATCTGGCTTTGAAAAAAATAGTAGTCAAAAAAAAAAACAACAAAAGAGATAGTAAACAACGCCTGAAGTGTACGTGCATAAAGGACAAGAAATTCTGGAAGGAAAGCATGTTGAAATAGCAGTTGTGACATGGATACCGGCATCAAATAGAACTTGCTGCCTAGGAAAGGCATATAAACCTAAATGTAGTTAGATGTCATTTCACAGTAAAGATGTGACAGACCATAAAGAAATAAGGGCTACTGTGGATGAAAAAGAATTTAGATGGGTCAAAATCAGTGTGCAAAAGCAGTCCTACTGAGTAGTGTCAAAAGTGTGTGATCACCACAACTGTCTGGCTGGATCTTTGTTCTGAGATTACTTGCAGAAAAAGTCCGTGTAAGGACTTTTTTACCTCGAGGCACTTACTGCAAAATACAGGGTTACCTGCTCTTCAATGAAAGCTTAGCTCCAACATAGCTTTTAGCTTGAAAAGCACAGCCTGGCCTTTCTTTATCTTGCTATTATAGTGTTAAGAAATCAATCACTGAGAAAAGAAATGTATTGTTTCAGAAAAGTTTTTGGAATTTTTATATTCTTGTGGAAGGTAAAGCTGTGAAAGGGCTCCCAAAAGCGTTTAGATGCATTCACCGAAGAAATGATCAGTTTTCAAACGTGATGATCCAGATGAACTTTCAGATTATGAATCACTAAATTCAGGATGTCTTTTCAGGGGAAGGAACATTAAGACATACTCTCTGTTTCTTCTACTTTTTCCTTAAGTATCCTTTAATGGTCACCGTCAGACACAGGAGACAGGCTAGATGGCCCTCTGTTCAAACTCAGGGTACCTGTGCTTTGAGTTTGAGATTGAAACATGCCTTTGTAATGGAACAAGAAGGAATAAGAACATTTACGCCCCTGTTACTGATTGCCTGATTTCTTTATCTTATGGAGCATGGATAGGGACAAAGTGATCAATAAACCTTCATTCCGTAACTCTGTTGCAGACAAAGAGCCAGAGGGCTTAATTTGATACTGGTAAAAAAACCCATCAACTCCACGCTCTTAGGGAAAAGAAGACTTGAGAGTTGGAAAGCTGTCTGGAAGTTACAACCTCATCCATAGCTACTTCCATGACTTTATGAAGTGACAGTGCAGTCTAAAAGGACATACTAGAATATATGCGTAATTCATAAAAGTGATTGAAAAATAAAGTTTAGGTGCTCTGGAAAAAAGAAATGCTAACCTGCTACTTAGACTGAATGTCCTTCTTTTTCCATAAAAGACATGCTGAGAAAAGTCTCTTCTTAACAACTACCAATTAACATTTTATTTCACCAACAGTGTGTTACTTCTTCTTTATGAGAACATTGCTGCATATTTTTTTATTGCTGTACAATTTATGACATGAAACAATCTTTTCCTACAGGAATATACTTACACTCTATACATGAAGAGTAAGGCACTCTTGCTATAAAAATAAGTTATAAGTTAACTGCTTGGAGAGATCCCGTGGGCTAGGGCTCTGGAAGGCAAAGGGGCTCAAGAAAGCTGGTTGATATTCAAAGACCACTTCCTCCAAGCTCAGGATCGGTGCATCCCTAAGAGAAAGAAATCAGTCAAGGGATGCAGGAGACCTGTATGGTTGAGCAGGGAGCTTCTGAAAAAGCTCAAGTGGAAGAAGGAAGTCTATAATAAGTGGAAAAAGGGACTGACCCCTTGGGAGGATTACAAGAATGCTGCCAGAGCATGCAGGGATGAAACAAGGAAAGCCAAGGCTGCCTTGGAATTAAACCTGGCTTGGCATGTCAAGCTCAACAGGAAGGGCTTCTACAGGTATACTGGAAGCAAAAGGAAGACCAGAGAAGTTGTGGGCCCACTGTTGAATGAAACAGGAGCCATGGTGACGGAGGATGCGGAGAAGGTGGAGTTACTGAACGCCTTCTTTGCTTCGTTCTTTACTGCTCGGCCCAGCCCTCAGGAGTCCCAGGCATTAGGGGAATTAACGGGGAAAGAAGACTTCCCTTGGTTTGAGGAAGATCAAGTGAGGGATCAATTAGATCAATTAGATATTCACAAGTCCATGGGCCCCGATGGGATGCACCCGAGAGTGCTGAGGGGGCTGGCAGAAGTCATTGCTGGGCCGCTCTCCATCATCTTTGAAAGGTCCTGGAGAACAGGCAAGGTGCCTGAGGACTGGAGGAAAGCCAACGTCACTCTAGTCTTCAAAAAAGACAAGAAGGAGGAGCTGGGGAACTACAGGCCGGTCAGCCTCACCTCCATCCCTGGAAAGATGATGGAACAGCTCATTCTGGGCGTCATCTCAAGGCATGTGGAGGGAAAGGAAGCTATCAGAAGTACTCAACATGGATTCACCAAGGGGAAATCATGTCTGACTAATATGATAGCCTTCTGTGATGGCATGACTGGATGGAGAGCTGAGGGGAGGGCGGTAGATGTAGTCTACCTTGACTTAAGCAAGGCGTTCGACACAGTCTCCCACAGCATCCTCATAGGGAAGCTTAGGAAAAGTGGGCTTGATGAATGGACAGTAAGGCGGATAGATAACTGGTTGAAAGACAGACCTCAGAGGGTAGTGATTAGGGGCACAGAGTCTAGTTGGAGACCAGTGACGAGTGGTGTTCCCCAGGGGTCAGTACTGGGTCCAGTCCTCTTCAATATATTCATCAATGACCTGGATGAGGGGATAGAGTGCACCCTCAGCAAGTTTGCCGATGACACAAAGCTGGGGGGGGTGGTCGACACACCGGAAGGCTGTGCTGCCATACAGTGAGACCTGGACAGGCTAGAGAGTTGGGCAAAGAGGAACCTTATGAAATTCAACAAGGGCAAGTGTAGGGTGCTGCACCTGGGGATGAATAACCCCATGCACCGGTACAGGTTGGGGGCTGACCTGCTGGAGAGCAGCTCAGCTGAAAGAGACC